>NW_023416317.1:15438016-16777266 GCF_014108235.1 Myotis myotis | reverse complement strand
TGAGAGTTTTTATCAAGAAAGGGTGTTGGATTTTATCAAATGCTTTTCCGCATCAATAGCTATGACTATGTGGTTTTTTTCTCTCAATATGTTTATGTGATGTATCACATTTATTGATTTGCGGATATTGTACCATCCTTGCAAGCATCCCTGGGATAAATCCTACTTGGTCATGGTGTATAATCCTTTTGATGTACTGCTGGATCCAATTTGCTAGGATTTTGTTGAGGATTTTGGCATCTATGTTCATGAGGGATATTGGCCTATAATTCTCTTTCATTGTATTGTCTTTATCTGGTTTTGGGATTAGGGTAATGCTGGCTTCATAGAATGAGCTGGGAAGTGTTCCTTCTCTTGGATCTTTTGACATAGTCTGAGGAGGATAGGTTTTAGGTCTTCCTTGAATGTTTGGTAAAACTCCCCTGTGAAGCCATCTGGCCCCGGGCTTTTGTTTGCTGGAAGCTTTTTGGTTACTGCTTCGATTTCCTCCATAGTTATTGGCCTATTGAGATTTTTAGATTCTTCCTGATTAAGTTTTGGAAGGTTGTATTTATCTAGGAATATGTCCATTTCCTCCAGGTTGTCTAGTGTGTTGGAGTAGAGTTGTTCATAGTATTTTCTAACAATCCTTTGTATTTCTATGGGGTCTGTTGTTATTTCTCCTCTTTCATTTCTGATATTGTTTATTTGGGTCCTCTCTCTTTGTTTCTTGGTGAGCCTGGCTAGAGGTGTATCAATCTTGTTTATCCTTTCAGAGAACCAGCTCTTGGTTTTGTTGATCTTTTGTATTGTTTTTTTGGTCTCTATATTGTTTATCTCCGCTCTGTTATTTCCTTCCTTCTGCTTACAGTGGGCTTTTTTTTTGTTGCTCTCTTTCTAACTCTTCGAATTGTAGAGTTATGTCATTTATTCTCATTGTTCTTGTTTCTTGCAGTAGGCTTGTAGAGCTATGGACTTCCCTCTCAAGACTGCTTTTGCTGTGCCCCATAGGTTTTGGATTGTTGTGTTTTCATTGTCGTTTGTTGCCATGATGATTTTTATTTCTTCTTTGATCTCACTGGTAACCCAGTCATTGTTTAATAGCATGCTATTTAGTCTCCATGTGTTTGATTTTTCTGGATTGTTTTTGTTGTAGTTGATTTCCAGTTTTATGCCTTTGTGGTCTGAGAAGATGCTTGATATGATTTCAATTTTCTTGAATTTGAAGAGACTTTGTCTGTGACCCAATATATGGTCTATCTTTGAAGATGACAAATGTGCACTTGAGGAGAATGTATATTCTGTGGCTTTGGGGTGAAATGTTCTGAAGATGTCAATTAATTCCTTCTGATCTAGTGAGTCATTTAGGATTGATGTTTCTTTGCTGAGTTTCTGTTTAGAGGATTTGCCCAGTGGTGATAATGGGGTGTTAAGGTCCCCTACTATGATTGTATTGCTGTCAGTCTCTTCCTTGATCTCCTCCAGAAGATTTCTTACGTATTTGGGTGCTCCCATATTGGGTGCATATATATTTATCAGAGTTATTTCTTCTTGTTGGACTGCTCCCTTTAGTATTATGAAGTGGCCTTCTTTATCTCTTTTTATGTCCTTCACTTTGAGATCTAATTTGTCAGATATAAGTATTGCTACTGGCCTGAAAAACCTTTTTCCATCCCTTCACCATCAGTCTGTGTGCGTCTTTTTTTCTGAGGTGGGTTTCCTATAGACAGCAGATATATGGGTCATGTTTTCTTATCCACTCATTTACCCTATTGACTGGGGAATTAATTAAATTCCCCCTTTTGACTGGGGAATTTAATCCATTTACATTTAAAGTTATTATTGACAGAAACTTGTTAGTCGCCATTTTTGTTCTTTATCGCTGCGTTCCTTCTTTTTTCCTATTTTTTTTATTTACAGCAGACCCTTTAGCATTTCTTGCATTGCTGGCTTGGTTGTAATAAACTCCTGTAGACCATTTTTGTCTGTGAAGCTCCTGATTTGACCCTCAATTTTGATTGATAGCCTCGCTGGGTACAGTATTCTTGGATTCAGACCCTTCCTTTGCATGACTTTGTATATTTCATTCCATTCCCTTCTTGCCTGATGTGTTTCTGTTGAGAAATCGGTCGCTAGTCTGTTGGGGGATCCTTTGTAGGTAACTTTCTGTCTCTCTCTGGCTGCTTTTAAGATTCTTGCTTTGTCGTTGGTGTTTGCCAATTTAATTATTATGTGCCTTGGCGTCGGTCTTTTTGGGTTCATTTTGTTTGGGACTTGAAAATTTTTAAGTAATTATTTTCTCAAAATCTTACCTATTTCTCTTTATATTTTCTTCTGAATCTTAAGTTATATCTATGTTGGATTGCTTAATATTATCCCACAGGTCCATGTTCTATTAATTGGTCTCCAAGTTTACTAACCCTTTCTTCTGTAATCTCCAATCTGCTGTTAAACACATCCAGTCAATAATTTATTTTATATATTATACTTTTAGTTCTAGAATTTTTATTCAACTTTTTATACTCTCCATTTCCTCCTGAAATTCCCCTTATGTGCAACAGTTATATTCATGTTTTATTTTAAGTCCTTGAACATATCTACAATAGTTTTTTTTTTTTTAATTCCTTCTCTGCTAATTCTAGCACCTGGGTCATGTTAACTGCTTTCTTCTTTTGAAATAACTTTTTGAAATTTACTTTTTTGCTTCTTCACCATACCCACTTACTTTTTGTTGTATAATGGACATTGTGGTTATTCTGACTGATTTGTATAAATTTCCTTATTGTAACTTAGTATTGGTTGATCCACGTAGTAGGTATTCTAAAAAATACCAAATTTATTGAATCTGATTATATTGGTATTAAGAAACCGTTATTAAAGAGATGAAAAGAAAATAATCATAAACCATACATAACAGGGCAGCTTGCAGTGATTTTATCTTCTGCATTACTTAAGCTGCGAGTACAATATTATCTTCTCTGTTTCAAAAGAACTATAGAAGGCCATCTTCCTGCTGAAAGAAAGAGAAAAATGAATTTTTAAAATAGAATCTTGAAATGTAAGCATTGTTTCTCAAAAGTTTATAATTTCTACAGATTAATTATATTAGAACCATCCAGATAAAGGTATTGATATTAACAAATTTAAAGACAAAAATGCAAGAGCTCAACCAAAGAACTTGTATGCATAGATGTATAATCCATAGAACAGATGATAGGGTGGTGAAGGCCTGGGGAGTGGGGGCAGGGGTGGGCCAGAAGAGGTCAAAGGGGAAAAAAAGGAGACATGTGTAATACTTTCAACAATAAAGATTTAACAAAATAAAAATAAAGACAAAAGTGCAATTTTATAGCAATGATAATTGGTTTGGCTTTCTTTGCATATTCATCTTACTTTACAGTTCAGAAAGAAATAATGGCATTACTTATTCTTCCAAAGTTACCTTTTATGCACCTGTACAACATTCCCACATTAGCAACCCTCTTTTTAGAGGTTCTTTAAAAAGACCCTTTTTAAAAACAGATGTGAGTTTAGAAACTCTGGGTCACTTATCTCTAATTTCATCAATAATGAACAACCTAGTGTTTTCCTCATTGTCCTCAAATTTCTTGTTACAACATTCTGTATCATGAACGTGCATACTCAATTTGAAGGCAATGCTTGTTATTGAATTCTGAATGATTGCTTTACAAAGCACTTTCTTTCCTACCAAAAAGTCATTGGTTCTTATGAGATTCTTGGATTTCTTAATTGGGCTTTCTCAGAGCTGGGAATATTTATTTTAAATAAATATTTGTTTAAAACACATTTGTTTTAAATAATATATTTTAAACACAATAAAAACCACAAATTCAAAATTTATTAAATATTCTAATTAAGAAATACTTTTTATGTTCAGTTTTATTGTTTTCATGTGCACAGTGTGATTCTGGCGTTTCAGACCGCAGCCAGGTTGGAATGGGGTATTTTGGGACACCAGACAATGTTTGCATATCTACATTCATTAAGTAAACAGTTAGTGGTTCCATTAATCATAATATTCAGAGTCCCATGGTACATTTCCAGAAACCGTAGTGTCTTTCATTAAGATGGCTGACCACAGAGGTCACAGGCGGCCCCAGAAATTGCATGGGGATCTTTCTGCAGTAACATTTGAAAGCAATGGAAATTCCTTTCAGTTGCTGATTTTTCAACTGAGGATCTTGTGATCTAGGGATTTGCCAACTGCTATTGAATTCTTTAAACTTGAATCTAATGGCAATTCAGAAAGTACACAGCTCAACAAGAAATTCCCTAACCTTGATTTAAGCTTATTATTAAAGTACCTGATGAATTACACAGATGAAGTACACAGATGAATTAACTCTTACTTTTTCTACTTTCAGGTTTGTTTGTGATATAGGTTTTCATAATATATACATAGCTCCATATCATATCACACCTTTGATATAATAATCCTAATTCTTCCATTTAAAAATTCTCTCATGAGTAACGATTTTAGGACATTTCTCTTTGTTGGCTAATGAGCACTAATAGATTTTGGTAACAATGATAAGAGTAATAGGCGGTGTTATAAAAAATGTATTAAGTGCAGGCAGTGGCTTAAATGCTCCACAGGTACTATGTCATTTATTCTTCCCCTCACAATCCTGTGAGATGTGCACTGTTATTATCTCCGTTTTACATATGGAGAAACTGAAGACTGAGAGGCCACATGCTGGGCCCAGGGTCATACAACAGTGGGAGGAATGAGTCAGAATTTACAACCGGGTTTATCTGGCTCCAAAGACCAATAAGTTACGTTGGCTCATGGAACTACAGTTTACAACATTGATCTTAATTTGCACTGGACAAAATCTTATAGGGAAATAAATTTCAGTTATCATAGGTTTATTTAAAAGGTCTATCAAATACTTCAAAATGAAATTTTCCAGAATCGTAAATTCTGACCCAGATATCTATGAAATTAAAAAAGCTCAATAAAATACAATGATTCAGTGGAAATGATTACACATCAGTTTACTGATATTATTAGACACATGTATAAGAGAAACAGTCCCTCATTCGGCAATTGGATCCATCCTCTAAATACAGTAACACAACTAGGTTTAAGAATAAGATCTGAACTCCCCATGTCCATTATGGAGCACTGTGTAATCTGCCCAGCATTACGTGTGGATCAATAGCCACCTCCAACTCTTTCCTTCCTGCCTGTGCTCCTGTCTCACTCCCCCCAAATAAGATTTATTTGTTTATTTTCCTGTCTTCTCCAGCAAAACATAAGCTCCACAAGAGTAGGCACATGACAACTAGTCAGATGTCCACAGATATTTGTTAAAATTAATCGAAATGTGTAATGGTGATACAATACTAAGACTGACAGCCGATCACCTGAGTTGTGCATTGTTAGTAACCCAGGAAGCTGATTCTTTCTTAAAATAAATACTTATGCTTTACCAGAAGAGATGCAGTTTTTGCAGTAATAACCAAAGACGTTTGCATATACTAATGGCAGCCTTTTAGTGGAACAGTTGGCTTTTGCTGTTACTTGCAGTAAATTAAAGTATTTGCTCATTTTTCTCATCCAAATGATATGTTTCTGCCCTTTAATATGTAGTTACAAATATATGAATATACTAATTAATTATGAACAAGATAATTATGTTTACTTAATACGCTATTAAATAAATAGCTGTTTAGTTATTTGTATGGAAAGAGACATGTTTATAGAGAAAACATCTTTAAAATTAGAAAGGAGAAAAATTAGATGGGAAACAGCTCTTGCAACTCGGATTCCCCTCTTGAGCAGGTTCACGCTCACTTCCCAGCCTCCATTGCCAGAGCTGGGGATTCCCTTTGTCTGTGGCAGGGGGAGCCTCTTAGATACAAGTGGGAGTTTGGAGGGATATACAATCAGGCTCTGAAAAGGAGTATTTGACAGCAAAAACGGGTGTGCGTTGGGGTCCTATCTGAATGTTGTATCTAGCAGAAAGTGAACTACTTTCATGATCATCTCCTTAGAATATCTTTAAATGCCATCCTGTCAGCCTCTCATGGAAAATCCTGGAATTTACATTTCACTTGCTCATAGAGAAACAAAACAACATCAACATAAACAAACAACCTTGAAAAAAGTCCTTTCTCTTGCTGGTAGTCATTAACAGAAGGAAAAAAAAAGAATGACTTTCCTCCTTGGAGTATCACATTGGTAGCCAGGTGCCTTGAAGTTTTGCTAGCCCTCTATCTGACCTTGGGAAAGTCATGTTCCTTTTAGACTTCATGTTCCCTCAGGTAAGTGAGGGTGGGACTGAGTGATGTTCCTCCCTGACCCAGAACAAAGTCTCTGACGTGGTGATTTGTTTTTGTAGAGAGAGAACAGTTATTTTCCCAGAGGGGTTACACTCATTTTTTTTTTTTTTTAGGAAATCCAGCAACTTATACAGACATAGCATTGTCCTAAGGGAAACATCTCTGAGAGTGAAATTCTTTTTCTATTCTTTTCTCCCTCAAGATAGATATAAACTTCCTACTTTAATACTGAAAAAGGGAAACTTCAAGGAAAGATTGATTGGATCACTCGTAGACTCTCCTCCCGGTAAATAATTTTATCAGTTTAGATTGAAAGGTATTCTTATGAATAATAAAGGATATTTGTGTGTGTGTGTGTGTATGTGTGTGTATGTGATGTTAAGAACATAACTGAAACTGAAATGACTTGTTTTACTCTAAACCTTAGTTTGCTGTATAGTTAAAGAAATTCAGAACCAAATTAAACCTTTGCTTTGACTTATTTGGAAGTGATTATGTCATGCCTATAAGTGTATTCTTAATTTATCTTTTTTCCTAAAAGGTTTCAGGTGACAGGACATACAGCCACCATGAAAATATTTTTTTTCCTGGGTTTTAAAGCCTTTTGTCACCTTGTTTTACATGAGACTGGCGGACATGTAGAGGTTGATCTGATTAAAAAGGAGCAAGACTGGGGAGGGAGAGGAGGAGAAATTACAGCTTCTAGTAATATTTTCTGAAACCCAGGTCAAGAGAAAAGTGGGCCACAGACGGCTTTTGTCTGGTCATAATGGCCCTTTGATTGCAAGGAAATAAAAGAGGATTTCTTGTGTCTGATTATTCTGCTGATTAACATTCTGGATGAGGTAGATATTAGCTGTTGAAAGAACATCTTCTGAAGACAGAAAAACACAGATTTAAATATTGGCTCTTTTTTTCTTACAAATTTCTTAACTCGTTGGAGTCTCTGGTTCTTCTTCGTGTTGTTAAGATGGCGATGCTGTTTCTGTAAGAGTGTCAGGCTTCCCCGGGCTTCTTTATCTACATGAAGTATTTAACACTGTCGGAGAAGACGACCCCAGTTGGGCCTTATCATTATTTTGGACAACTCTCTTACAACACAGAGGGATTGAGTCCGTTTATAATTGCATACTTAACCTCTGCCTCCTTTGAGGACTGTGAGCTCCATGAGGCAGAGACCACATCTGCTTTTCCGTGTTGTGACTGGGGCTTAGGCACACAGCTGGACCTCAATATATACTCAAGGAAGGACTGAATGACTGAAGGAAAAAATGAAGGATCATCTCAAGAATTAGACACCCATTAGGAAGGAGGTTAAAGCAGTCTTGGCCAAATAGAAAAGTAATACAATGCCGCTAGCAGAATTGATGGTAACTTCGCAGCTGGAAGGCTGTCCAGCCTGGGAATATGAGGGGGCACAGGAGTGGGTGTTTCTTGTCCACAGAGGGGCTGAACTCTAACCAACTTTGGCTGCACCTGCCTTCTCCTGGGGGGGGTGGGGGGGTGGGGTAGGTAGGTAACCTTGAGAGAGACTCCTATCAAAGACCTGCAACTTCCCTTTGGAATCGTCAGCCAGTTGGGGAGCACTAGGCCAGTCAATTGTTCCATTTGGTTTCATTGTTGTTTTAAACTTTATGTGTCAGAGGAAGAGCACGAACAAAAAGGCTGCTGCTAGGACATAGTTTATATTCCTCTTCTAATTTTGTTAATGGCTTTCAAGAAAATCTCTCGTAACTGCCTTAAGCATTCTGTCTTCATTATTAAATACCAGCCATTTGTTCTATTCTACACTTCTTCTTGGCTTTGTGTGCCAGTTTTTTCTGCGACCTTCTGACTTACAGGGACACTGAACTGTAGGGCAGGTGGTTTAAGAGGCACACCCTTCCATGTAAATGTCCAGAAACACCACCATGCTTTTAGAAATGACTTAGCAAGACGAATGTCTGGAGTCTGGGTTCTATTCATTCAACTTTCAAAGGCACCATTAGCCATTAGTAAAATCAGCGAAGTCCTCTTTGGTTTGGGGCCATCTCAGTTGTACTTTACAGGTCCCATATGCCCCAACCTCAAGGGCAGGGTTTGACCTTGAATCTCAGTCACATCCCAGCCAGGTCCACACCCTGTCTCAGGTCATGATTTGAGAGGAGTTACAGGATCTTGACTCAGCATTACAAGGTGTGCCTTAAACTTGAGGCTGTCAGGTGAGGTAGGATTTTGAGGGCTATGACTATCTCATGTAATCCAGGCACCAATCTGGTGGTGGTGGGGTTTGTACTATATTATTGTCCTCACTTCAGGAGTGATGAAACTGACATTCATATAAGTTAAATAAAATATCCCAGGTCACATGGAAGGATGTGGCAGAACTAAGATGAGAAATTAACTGGTTTTAGTTCCATGAACAGCACATAAATATTACACTTTCCAGAAAGCAGACTTTGTTTGTAAATGTTTATTTCCCAGGTCTTTCTTTGACCTGATATTGATGGGTGACTGGAAATTGTAATGAATTTGAAAAGCAGTCAATCAGTTGAGCCAGGTTGGTGGTCTTATTTTCTTGCACATGGGGCTACACAGCGTCTGCTGCATTAGATGCTTTCCCTGTGTCTCCTGAGTCACCCTTTACAGTCCATATGATATTCCGCCAGGAGGTGGGTGCTCTGCTCCCAGATGAAGCAAGAGGCACCTTTGGCGAGATGACTGTGCAGTAGCTTGCTGGTTGTGTGTGGGAACATCTGAAGCACTTTTATACCAAGGACCCTGATTGATTTATTGATTAATTATTTTTCTTGAATTTACCTGCAAAGAAAAAGAGTCTAGAATGTTCTCCTGAGACTGGCGGCAGCAGTCAGGGAACTGGTAACAACTGGAGGAGCCTGGCACAGCCAGTCAGACCTGCCAAGCTCTCTTTGCTTCCTTGCTCTGCCTTTTGTTCTATTGCCTTTCAGTTTAATCGACTAAAGACAGGAAAAGGGCAGAGCAGGTGACACCTCTCTTGAGCAAGGAGGGCCCTGGGGTCTGTTGGGGGTGTCTGTTGATGGGATTCACGTTACTGTTTTAATCCTCACCCGAGGATATTTTTCCAATTGATTTCTAAAGAGAGTGGAAAGGAGGGAGGAGGGGGAGAGAGAGAAACATCCACATGGAGAAACACATTGATTGGTTGCCTCCCACACTTGTCCCTTCCGGGGCTGGGGAAACTGCAACCAAGGTACATGCCTTGACTGGAAATCGAACCCGTAACCCTTTGGTCCGAGGGCTAATGCTCTAACCCAGCGGTTCTCAACCTGTGGGTCGCGACCCCTTTGGGGGTCGAACGACACTTTCACAGGGGTCGCCTAAGACCATCGGAAAACACATATATAATTACATATTGTTTTTGTGATTAATCACTATGCTTTAATTATGTTCAATTTGTAACAATGAAAATACATTCTGCATATCAGATATTTGCATTACGATTCATAACAGTAGCAAAATTACAGTTATGAAGTAGCAACGAAAATAATTTTATGGTTGGGGGTCACCACAACATGAGGAACTGTATTAAAGGGTCAAGGCATTAGGAAGGTTGAGAACCACTGCTTTAACCACTAAGCAACTGTCCAGGGCGCGATTCACATTATTGATGTACATTTCCAACATGGCACAGGCCAGCCCTGGTGTTGAGACGTTCACCTGGACTCCATGGGGGTGGGGGGCTGTTGGTGTGTTTGCTTTTCTGGGAGAGGTAACTGTTCCCTATCCTGGGAGGGTTGGGACTGGGCGCACTGGAGATAAGGATTTAATGAATACATATGAGAAGAGGAGATTCAAGCTACTGAGCCTGCATTGCCCTGGGCCCTTACCATTTCAGGAATGGGAGATATTTGGGGAGTAAATCTCAGAGGATCACAGAGGAAAAAACGTCTGAGAGGCATCGGGAGAGAGATAGGCCTTACCTGTGCTGCTAACAGCAGGTGGGTGGGCCGTCTCACTGAGAGCCTGAGGAATCACTGCTCGGCTTTGTCCATTGTCTTTGTTTGTATAATTCACTTACAGCTTTAAAAACAATGATGAGCCCTGCCCTCTGCACATGATTCCACGTGGCAGTGAGGACATGCTTTTGATTTATTCTTTGCTTCTAATCGTGGTGTCTGAATGTCAGGGTTCACTGGCTGGAGAGAATGAGCCTTGCTCTTGTGAAGCAGTTAACTGAACCCGGTAACGATTACTGTCAGAAACCCGGGGCTGTGCTGGTCCCCTGTGTCCTCCTTCAGGGTGTTTTTCAGTGCCCAGTGTGCCAGGACACTGGAGCTTTGCCAGAGGGAAACAGCACATTGGGATTTGTGTACCGCAGACCCCAACTGCGGGCGTTAGTAACCTTTCCTGGGTTTGTATCCGTTTCTGATCCTAGAGACTTCAGAGGGCAGTGTTTCCGGTTCTGAAATGTTTAAGAACATGTTTGCATTATAGACAGCAGACGCAGGGCCAGTCTCTGGGACTGAGACAGGACTCCTCCACATCAGTCACAAAACTGCCACAATAAAACCTCCTCCAGATCCATCTACCACAAAGCAACAGCGGCAGAACGGGCCGAAGAGATGGCAGCCCACTGACAGGAGTGGATTACAAAGACAAAATGCTCAATCCCACTGCTATTCACAGGACAGTAATTAAAGCAGTGGAATGCCACTTCTGGCAATTAGCTGGCAAAATAATCATGATGATGATAGTATCCAATGCGGGTAAGGCCCGGGGAGACAAGATTCCGTGGTGCACAGACCCCGTGGGCATTCAGCTGCACAGCTCACCTCTACCTACAGGAATACTGGCTCATGTGCACCAGAAACCAGCATCGCTTGATTTAGTAAAAATCCACAGGCTGCCTAAAGGTCTCCTGTACTGGAAAGGCTGGTGAGACTATGGCAGATCCATGGAATGGGAGTCTAGGGAGTAGCTCTAGGAATGAGGCAGATCTACAGGTAACGCCCAGAACAAGCATTGTTAACTTTGCAAATCCAAGGCAGGGTTTAGAGTTATTTTTACAATGTGATATAATCAATGTTAAACAGGAAAGTGATCCTCATATATTGAGAATCTATATATTTTTGTTATTACAGGGGAAAGGTCTGTGCATAGCATCTCTAAGAAGGGCCTGAGATTACCAGGGTGGTCAAAGGGAGTCTTATTTGGGATGCTTATTTGATTTTTACAAGGAAATTATTTGGGATAACCAAAATTGAATTTTAAAGTGCTTTTTAAAGGAAAAATGAAGGATTGGTTAGTGGGTTAATATCCATTAGTGTCTACTTATTGCCTTACAGTAGCCACAGAGGGAAGCCAGAGATCAGCGCCTCCAACATGGAGTGCTAGCACCCCATTTTTATTCTCCTTTTGGGCTTAGAACCCCATTTCCCCAAGGGGTTCTGGTGAAGATCAAGCGGATCTGTGTGTGTCTTGCTCCCCTGCTTCCTCAGCCCCAGCACAGTGCCTGCCCGTGGACCTGAACTTGAAGGTCTTAGTGTGTCCATGTAACTGGCGATAGATGATTGCCCTCTGCCTTGTAGTCAGAGGAGCCTCAGCTTCAAATCCGAAGGGCCCAGTGTACAGGCACTAGGTTTACATGGGCTCTGCTAGGCCAGTCATCCTGAGCAGAAGGCCCTGTAGCCTCTGTTAGGGCATCCAGCGCGCCCAGGCTGAGGCTTTGCTTGGACCTTTGTGTCCCATGTGTGGTTTAATGCTCTGCTGTTGCCATCTTGAAATTATTAATAGTTTTGAACAAGGGGCCCTGCGTTGCCTTTTGCACTGGGCCCTACAAATTATGGTTAGAGTGACTTATGGGACCCTCCCTTGGCCAGGTGGTGGTGAGATCTAATGAGAACCCTGGACACTGGTTGGAGGAATAGGAGATGAGGAGTTCCCACCGCTGCTCCTTCCCCTGCTTGAAGCAGCCTCCGCTAGTGAAGGGACATGGATTTAGAAGTCTGAAGGTTCTAAATTCAAAGCTCAGTGGGGCCTTTTAATAAGTTGGCAAGTTCTTAGGTAAGTTACTTCACTCTGAGCCTCTGGTTGAGGATTATAGGAGAGATAGTGGTTCTCAACCTTCCTAATGCCTCGACCCTTTAATACAGTTCCTCATGTCGTGGTGACCCCAACCATAAAATTATTTTCGTTGCTACTTCATAACTGTAATTTTGCTACTGTTATGAATCGTAATGCAAATATCTGATATGCAGGATGTATTTTCAGGGGTCGCATCAGGCTCAGAGTTGTTTTAGCACTTTCTCCTCTGCTCTTCTCTTTTTCTGGAATTTTCCACTAGCATCTTGTCATCTCCTCTCCCACCCCCAGCTCTGCACTAGTGGGACAGCTCTAGGGATACCAGAAATGGCCAAGGCGAAGTGGGTTTGGGTTTTCCTCTGAAATGTAGGTAAATCCAGGCACATTATCATTCATGGGGGAGCCCCAGTATTGCTGTGGTTTCCGTGAACAAGCAGTGAGGTGTGAGCATCTCTGCGGTGCCAGGCCCCAGGTCAGGCCCTGAGGATGGGGGAGGGGCCAGCCCCAGCCCTGAGGCAGCTCCACCACCTTTGACCAAAGGGGAATCTTATTTGGGATGCTTATTTGATTTTTACAAGGAAATTATCTGGGATAATAAAATATGAATTTTAAAATGTTTTCTGAGAGAAAATGAAGAATTGATGATTGGGTTAATACCCATTACTGTCTGCCACTTGCCTTACAGTAGCCACAGAGGGAGGGAAGCCCAAGATCAGAGCCTCCAACATCAGAGCAAAGCCTTGGGAGGAGCTGATTCCATGAGTGATCTCGCTGACCTGCCTTAGGCTGAGGTTGGAGATTGACACATGGGCTCGCTGGTAGCCCGGGTTTCATCGGAGCAGTTCAAGTCAGCGTATTCCCAGCCTTGGAGATATCACCACTCAGGGTGCGTGGTTGGTTTGCATGAGAGTTGAGCTGTTGCTCCTGGTCAGACAGTTCAGTTGAGGACCAGAGCCCAGGTGTGCATCCTCGGTAACTCTTCACACAGATGTCTATCTCTGGCTCCTAGGGCCAAGAGGAGAGAGAGGCCAGGGGCAGAACCAGAGCCCAGGTGTGGGTCCTGGGTAACTCTTCACACAGATGTCTATCTCTGGCTCCTAGGGCCAAGAGGAGAGAGAGGCCAGGGGCAGAACCAGAGCCCAGGTGTGGGTCCTGGGTAACTCTTCACACAGGTGTCTATCTCTGGCTCCTAGGGCCAAGAGGAGAGAGAGGCCAGGGGCAGAACCAGAGCCCAGGTGTGGGTCCTGGGTAACTCTTCACACAGGTGTCTATCTCTGGCTCCTAGGGCCAAGAGGAGAGAGAGGCCAGGGGCAGAACCAGAGCCCAGGTGTGGGTCCTGGGTAACTCTTCACACAGGTGTCTATCTCTGGCTCCTAGGGCCAAGAGGAGAGAGAGGCCAGGGGCAGAACCAGAGCCCAGGTGTGGGTCCTGGGTAACTCTTCACACAGATGTCTATCTCTGGCTCCTAGGGCCAAGAGGAGAGAGAGGCCAGGGGCAGAACCAGAGCCCAGGTGTGGGTCCTGGGTAACTCTTCACACAGGTGTCTATCTCTGGCTCCTAGGGCCAAGAGGAGAGAGAGGCCAGGGGCAGAACCAGAGCCCAGGTGTGGGTCCTGGGTAACTCTTCACACAGATGTCTATCTCTGGCTCCTAGGGCCAAGAGGAGAGAGAGGCCAGGGGCAGAACCAGAGCCCAGGTGTGGGTCCTGGGTAACTCTTCACACAGGTGTCTATCTCTGGCTCCTAGGGCCAAGAGGAGAGAGAGGCCAGGGGCAGAACCAGAGCCCAGGTGTGGGTCCTGGGTAACTCTTCACACAGATGCCTATCTCTGGCTCCTAGGGCCAAGAGGAAAGGCCAGGGGCATGACTATCACAGACGTGCCCGTTGGTAGACACATTGTTATTTGTATTCTAAAGAGAAAGGATATTTGCAAAGTTTATTTCAGGTACCAAACTCTTACTTAAAGCATACTTATTTTCAAGAGTGTCATAAGCTAGCCGTGGTTTTATAGCTCCAAGTATTTTGATCCTTTTCAGCTTTCCATCTTTGCCATAAACAGTATTTTATGTGCTTGTCATAATATTTGCCTTCCCACTCCTTTTAATGGGTTTGGATATTTTGGAATCAGTTACTCGGTGCTTTTGTTTTTTCACATTAAACATACCACTGATTCTTTCCTTAAATATTTTAAATGTTGGAAATAATTTCTTAGGTGACATAAATTACGATGCACAGCCCGCTGAGCTGTTCTTCCCTGGCGATGTGAATGATAGTGTTTCGGCTTTCCCACTGGTTCTGTCACTAACCCATCATAGACACCAGCCCCAATTAGTGTGCAGACGTGAAACCAGCCGAGGAGTGACGTGTGAGTGCAGCAAATAGCGGTGGATGCTGGGCCCTTCCCCGAGGAACAGCTGAGTTTGTCACCTGTCATATCTGAATGCCTAATAGTTCCATTTGTGTAAATATGCACTTTGGTAGTTTTTTCCATTTTACACAGTAATTTGTAACCACAGTTGGCAATGATGTCTGCTTGCAAAATCTTACCCTTTGGTTTCTTTTCATTCTGGTAAATTATAAAATCTTTTCTTGATTCAAGCATATTATGCCTTATAGCTCCCTGTTAACATGCCCACTTGTACTATCTCTACTTTTTCGTCTTCCTTTACTCTTGATTTTTTTCCTTTTGTCTCTCTTTCCCTTTTTATTCTTTATCTTTCCCTTCTTTCCTCTGTCCTTCCTTCCTTCCTTTCCCTTCCTTTCCTTTTGTCTTTGTCCCCTTTCTTTGCTTTGGAAAGTGTTATAAGGAGTCAGAACTGGGAGTGTTTACTTACACCCCTGCTGTGCTCAGCCAGGAGGGACTGGGAATGGTTTCTGGCCCTTCATTGACCTTGCAAGTGCCAGAAAGTCCTGCACGTGTGGATTATCAAGACATATTTGTTGACTAATAGATTTTTTTATAAAACAGATTTTTCAAAGTGTGTAGCAGAGAACAGTCTTTAAATTAGCAAACATCCAGGACATGTTTGCTTCCCTTGGCCACCCATCCAGAAAGTAACTGTTCATTTGGTTGTGTAAGCTGTGCATTGTTAAGATCCTCTTACATGCCTGACATTGTGTTTGATGTGTTTTAATCCTCCCCTGAGGATGTTTCTTTATTGATTTTTTTTTTTAAGAGAGAGGAAAGGGGGGGGGGGAGAGAGAGAGAGAGAGAGAGAGAGAGAGAGAGAGAGAGAGACACATTGATTGGTTACCTCCCGTATGCCCTTGGACAGGGGATCGAGAAACCTGCAACCTGGGTATGTGCCCTCAGCGGGAATCAAACCCGAGACCTTTCAGTGTATGAGACGACACTCGAACCAACTGAGCCACACCATCCAGGGCCCAACGTAGTTATCTTTAAACTGAGATACTTTTCTAAATGAAAGAGGAACTATTGATAATTACTCTTGGACAACTACCCTAGGCCAGTGGTAAGATTGGCAGATAAAATATAGGACACCCAGTTATGTCTGAAATTTAAATTTGGCTATTAGTCCTGTGTTTTTCATTGTTGTCCTGGCAACCCTATCTGCAGTCATCAACACATGAGACGTGCTTCATGCAGTACGGAGCTTGTAGTCTAACCATCCTAACTGCAGGGTATTGACCTCAGGTATTACACTGATTACTTAACATGTCCCAGCAACCCTGGGAGGGGGTGGTGCTTTCCCACTCCACAAGGAGGACTAACAGGTAATCCCATCCCCAAGGTCAGACAGCGAAGACCTGGAGGTGGGGGTAGGGAGTGGGGAGTCAGGACCGGGATCTCAGCTCCGACCCCGCTACCTGCAAAGGCTTCCCTGTGCCCACCCGATCCTCCCGCCTTCTGCCCTGCATGTGCCAGCACGGAGCTCCTTTTGCAGGTTTTTAAAGAGATCCTGCCAGGAAGTGAAGTCTTCAGCATTCCTTCTCCACGGCTGGATTTTCCAGGCAGCAGGAGGCAACCAGCTGTTTTCACTGTATCGAACCCAAAACATGTCACGCAGAAAAAATGTCAAGTCATTTTGAAAAATGTCTGAAGCATAATGCACTTGACAGGGGTGAAACAGCATTGGCCATAGTCACGTAATTACTACCTCAGTGTTTGTTTACCGTACAGCCCTTTCTTCTTCACTCGAATTAAATCAATCTGAGCAACGAGGCAGCTTTATACAACCCAGGTCTCAGCGCAGACAAGTGAGATTTTTCTCAGGTTCTTCATACGCATGATCCTAGCCAGGTTGACTAAGCAACTTCACAGCTTCTTCCAGGTTCTTATCTTCAGACTAAACTCAGACAGACATATTGAATTAAAGTAAATGAAGGTCACCTATTCCCCCCCACCCCCCCACCCCCACCACCACCGCTAAACAAAAAATGTTAAGATAGAATGAGGCACTGAGGTCCCAGACCTGATTTGAATGTAAGCTGCAGAGACACCATAACATGGGCAGCCACTAGATGTCGCTGATGATTCACACCAGTGCCACTGCACGCCCACTTCAGTCCTTGACACTGTCAACCCAGAGTTAAAAATCTGGGTCTTCCAAGTTTTTGTTTTTTTTCTACCTTTTTACTCTTTAATATCTTCTTTGTGTTCATCCAAATGGCCTTCTTTCTCCCGTCCATGATCTTTTTTCTACCTTTCTAAAGTTGCCGAAAAAGACATTGAAGAGGATAAGAAAGGCTGTCATATTTATTTAAACCATCTCACTCTTTGTGTATGTTGCTTTTTTCAAATTTTCGTGAAACTCGTCAGACTTCATTTCCTTGACGAATTTAGTTAGTGTGTACTAACTCAACTTACCTAAGTTACTGTGGATTTCCTACATCCAGTGAAGTTGATCTTCCCGTTACAGATCTGTGCTTGATTTACTTTGAAAAGGGAGGACGTCTTTAGCACTGGGGTTTGCCCCTGACAATAGGAGGGGTCAGATGCCTGTTGTGGTCCCAGGAGGGTGAGTCCTTGGTCAGCCGGTCTGGCTTAGACACTGCCGCTGGAGGGATGCTCCTGAAGGAAGGTGGGAGGGCTGGACGTGGAGGTTATACGACAGAGGAAGTTCGAGGCTGGGCAACAATTTCAAAAGCAGAAAGACTGGCAGCTGCTATAGATTTCCACTCCTAATGAGCTACATTTTTTCCTCCAGAGCATGGCTAATATGGGATAGGATCCTCAAATTAAAAAAAAGAGGAAGGAATGTTTAAAGGGAGTAAGGTTAGCTTTAATCAACAACAACAAAAAAAAATCATAAAACTAATTTTTAGAAAAGCATGAGACCCATGGAAAGTTCTCTTGTAAGTATTATAATGGCAAGCCATTCTCTTTCCCTCCCTCCCTCCCTCCCTCCCTCCCTCCCTCCCTCCCTCCCTCCCTCCCTCCCTCCCTCCCTCCCTTCCTTCCTTCCTTCCTTCCTTTTCTTTCTTTCTTTCTTGTTCTTACTTTTGAAATAGCAAACCCCCGGGTGGAGGGGAGTGTTACAGCCCTGCATTAGACTGGGAATTGGCTGTAGATCCAGTCTTCACAGGAGAGCCCTGCTGGTGGAGGGGAGGGCCTTCTCTAAGAGTGGGCTCAGGCTTCTCAGCTGTAGCTGACATTGCAGTAAGAGTGGGATGGGACTAAGAGATTTCCTGGGGGCTATACCCAGTGGACAACTGTATGGCGAGGGGCAAACTCTGCTGTTCAGCTCCCATGCCTGCTTTGGCATCCAGCAGTATGAAGCCCCTAACATGAAAAGTAGTTGTTTTTCTGCCAGGGACTTTTCTTGGATGGTGGAGTGAAGTATTTGCTTGAGTTAATTTTTAAATAGTCTTTTATGGATTTCATTATATTGCAAAAATTTAACATCCATGAAATAAGAATAATGTAATCTTAAGAGGTTTAGATTTCCCAGTCATTGGAAGAAAAAGACAGGCCTTTTTTAAGTATCCCGATTAAAACCTGACATTCTGTTTAGAATTTCAGGGAATGAATACCCTAAAAATGTCTAGTTGGCTGTGCTGTGGATGGAGATGGGGGGAAAGAAGCCACAATGCAGTATCTAAACACAAAACGCTTCCTGAGTTTCCCCACAGTATGAATTAATCATATTTGATACTAATTATGTCCTTGCTATACAACAACTTCCTGTGTAAACTGTGGGAAACTGTGAGAACATTTCCAAGCCCCACGCCAGTTTTACATTGAGCTTGTGTATGGGAATTTGTTATTTGCTAGGTGTCTCTTTCAATACAAATTATTCTCTGAAGATTTACCAAGGTGCAGTGTTGCTAATTTTTCATCTTCAGAAAAGAGTCTGTTATTTTTCCCTCCCTTTCAATCAAAGTGTTTAAAGTATTGGGAATAGGTCAACAATAGAGTTTGGATAGAGCTGTTAGGCTCGTTCGGAATTATTTGTGCATATGTTATTAAGAGCCCCAGTGAATTGTTTGACTTTTGTCATTTATAACTTTTTGTCCCCAGAGACAGCGTTTGGAATTCACACCACCCAGTAACCATTTTTAAAAATATCTTTGGTTAAAACTCCTCTTCCAAGTCCACATACTCCGAAGTTGGCCTCACCCCAGACCTGGTTTGGTTTCTTGTTGGGCCCTGGGTGTCCTAGGTCCCTCACATATGCCCAAGGTCTACCCTGTAGTAAGTTCTAAAACCAGTTGGACCCTTGAGTTTCCTCCAGACCCATAATGACCACAGCAAGACCAGCTCTTTTGGACTAGAGCGAGTGCTTCAAATCTCTGAAGACGCTGTCAGTTGAGGGTTCTCTACTTGATTATTGTGGGAATTTGCTTGAGAAATAACTCTTTCATGAAATAACACATATATATTTAAATAAATCTAACCTTTTAGTTTATCAACATATGTACTTATAAAATGTATTGATTGTAAAGGTTGTTTCTTCAAACCTCATGTCCTGTAGGGGACTCCTTAGATCAATTCTAGCCATAAAAACCATGATGAGGGCCTATGTTAACTAATATGGAAGATGGCCATGCTGCTTTTTCAGGCAAAACTGTAATTAAAATAGGAATTGCAAAATGCTCTTTACTGCTGGGGTCCCATTTTTATAAATGTGTGTGTTCATAGATATACATCTAAAAGCTCTGTATCGCCAGAATAGTAGAATTGTAGCTATTTAGAATGTTTTGGTCCTTCAGGAGCTTCTTATTTTTATGTTGAAGATATATTTTATTATCAGAAAATAAATAAGGGAGCTCTTTCCTGTTGGGGAGAAATGAAGGTTGTATTTGTTTTAGATTTCTCAATTTACTGGGTGTTTCCAGATGCTGCTATCAAAATATAACTGGAGCAAAATATGCAGATGCATTTCTAGAAACAAATGAATTCTAGAATATGTCATTCTCCAAGATATTGTAATTCATTTTAAAAAAGGAAGAAGTAAAACATGCTCTTTCCTAACTAGCTGTGAGTTTCCCCCTGAAAACAAAAGCACTGACATCACCTTCTCAAAACCTTCAGTGCCAGTAGACCCATTTCACGATTCTTTCCACCCAGGCTCCGTTATGATTCTGTTAAGGTTTTATCAGAACATTACAAATATATTAGGAATGTGAGGCTTTCAGCATACACATATTGCTGCTGCTGTTTATTATGGATTTTTTTCCTAAATTACCTCAGGCATTAATTTTAAGAAAGTCTGCCTGGATTCAATTTATTTTAATTAAAATATAAAATGAGAATGGAGTAAAGGTTGACATTTGGGGAAGTTCCCCTAACATGTCTGTGTTGTATCTTCTGGCTTCCAATTGCAGATGAAGACCAAGGATTACTGGGTCTTGCTGGATGCCGTAGCCCTTTTCACCATGCCATTTTCTTGGGCCAAAATAATTAAGTGGTGAATTTTTTTTTATAAAAAAAAATCAAAAGGTTTTGATTTGGGTAAGTGGGCACATTTTAATCAGTATATTATGAGCTGATGTTTTGATTCAGAGCAAGAAATGAACACAAATCCACTTGTGAAATGGATGATAAAATGATTTTGTGTTGAGCTTAATTTATTGTTGGAAGAGGAGCAATAAATATAGGTCATGGAACAATGACTGTTGCTTATCAAAGTTGTGAGTAGCTGGGTATTTATGCACTTATTCAATGTCTCTCCTTTTAGTTGTAAGCTCTGTGAGAATGGAGATGGCATCTGTTATCCTCTTTATTGCTGTAACTCCAGATACTAGCCAGTTCCTGCAACTAGTAGATGCTCAATGAATACATATCAACTGAATGAATATATTCTGGAAATAATAGACTTGTCATCTTCCTATATGTCTGCCAGGAGTTAGTTTTCCTTTGAACAAAGAGTCTTAAGCTTTCGTAAAATTAAAATTTGAGCTACGAAAAGTGATGTCTGGATCCATTCTCCTTACGAAACATTAGAACATAACTGATACATCCAGTTACAGCCAAGATGGAATAGCCTCATTACCCCTAGGTCCTCCCTCTTGCAACTAAAAAGGTCTAGACATCATATAAAAAATGAGCTTAGGAAGAACTTGAAAGGTAGAAGGAAGAAGATGGACTGCCTGAGGACCTTCAGACCTGAGGGACCACATGGTTGTGGCTTCCCTGGGTTTCCTATTACTTCTCATACATCATGGACAGAACACTCCAGAAGCCTCCCACCTGGATGGCTAACAAGCACAGATGGTAAGGAAAGCCGGTTCCCTCAGGACTGGGAAAAGGATGGCCTCACAGCAGAAACCTTTCTGGCAATATTCACTTTCCACCACCCAAATACCAATGGAAAAGAAATCACCCCCCACTCCACTATGTTTTTATCAGGGCCAGAAAAGTGCTCATCTCCCCCCCCCCCCCCCCATGCTCCCAACCAGCAGAATCAAGCAATGGTGCTCCAATCCCCCCACAGAGCTGAGCCAGGGACTGCCCTCCCACCCCTGCCTGGCTGAAGCAGGCAGAGAGTGTCAGCTTCCCTCCTGGGTGGCGTTTGTGTGGCTGAGTGGGGACCTGATATTCCATTTCCTGCTTGGTGAGCAGCAGTGTTCCTGTTCCCCTGCCTGGACTCTGTCAGTGGGTGCCCCGAGTGCCCAGCATCAACATGACTGAATGAGCAAATTGAGGTTCATCAGCATTCTCCTTTCTTTCACTCCAGTAGGAAGCTTAACCTCCACACTTCCCATGCAAGCAGCAGCAATGAGACTGAACGACATGGTGTAAAGCAGAGCTAGTTGGTTCTCTGGTTTGGGCCCATCCCTTTCCCTCACCAATGCTGGTGAGGTCCCATGTGACATCAGTGAGACTGAACAAGGTGGTGTGAGGTGAGGCTATTAGCACTACAGTGTCCCCAGCCCCTGTGAGTGGGACCCAATGGGGAGCTGAGCCTTCATCTCCACCTGGCATCAAAGAAGTGGCTGCACTCTGCTCCTCTTTCCCTGGGGGTTAGTAATACCCGGTTGCGGACTAGGCTTCTGTGTCAATTTGCAGCAACAAAGAGGTGTGCCACTTCTCCCCTCCCCGACTCCTCCAGTGGCAGTGGAGTCTAACAGAAAGTTGAGCTTATAACCCTTCCCAGGGCCAACAGGGTGATGTAGTTGGAGCCCCACTTTGACTGGGAAGATGTCAGCAAGGCTGAAAGGCAAGCTGCGATGCCATCCCACCTGAATGCAATAAAGTAATGTGACTCAGTGCACCACTTTTGCTGAGATAGTGTCCATACATACTCATCCAGCCTTTTGCTCCACCTCCACAGGAGGAAAGGCTGCAAAATGCAGAGATTGAATAGGATCGACAGTCCCATAATATTCAGTTGTTCAGGATACCATTGAAAACCAAGAGCCGAGAAAAATTACAACTTGAATGAAAAGACAGTCAACACAAATAGAAAATAAATTGATTATTGGAATTATCTTACAAGGATTTAAAGAAGCCATTATAAAAATACTTGAAGCAATTATAATTTTTTCTGAAACAAATGAAAATAGAAAAAAAATAGAAGTTATTTAAAAAGAATGAAATGGAAGTTGTAGAATTGAAAAATACAATCACCTGTCCTGCCTCTCCCTCCCCCCCCCAAATAAAAACTTACTGGTTGGGCTCAATAGTGGAGTGGAGATGACAGATAACAGAATCAGTGAACTTAGGCACAGATGAAAATTAAATTATCCGGGCTGAAAAACAGAAAAATAGATTGGGGGTGGCAAGAACAGATCCTGGGGTGGGGGGTGCATCTGTGGGAAAATAAAAAATAAGAAGAATATTTATATCATAGACAGAAGGAGAGAAGAAAATGAGACTGAAAATGTATTCAAAGAAATAATGCCCGAAAACTTCATAAATTTGGTGAAAGACATAAACCTGCAGATCCAAGAAGCTGAAGCTGAGTAAACTCCACAGAAGATAACCCAAAACAATTTACATGAAGATACATCAGAATCACACTCCTGAAAACTAAAGATAAAGAAAAAAATAACTTATTATTTATAGGGGAACACCTATTTGATTCACTGCAGATTTATCATCTGAAACCTGGAGGCCAGAGGAAGTGGTATATTTTTTCATTACTGAAAGAAAAGAAACTCTCAGTTGTAGCAAGACTATCCCTCAGGAATAAAAGGAAGTAAAGAAGTACTGACTAAAGAATACTGAGAATCTGTTGCTATCATATCCACCTTTAAATAATGTCTAAAGGAAGCTGTCTAAACAAAAATGAACTTCAGAAAGGAAAGAAGAATATTAGGATGGGTCAAAATAGGGGTGAATATAATAGACTATCCTTCTCATGAATTTTTTTAAATTGTGTTTTATAGTTGAAAGAAAAATGATAAAACCTACTGTGTTGCTTAATGTATGTAGAGGAAACAGTTAAGACAATTATACTTAAAAAGTGGGATGGTTAGAGAACTGAGTGCAATTACATTTTCTATACCTCACTAGAAATATCTCTACTAGTAGACTGTGATACATTATATATCCATATTGTAATATCTACAACAACCACTATTTCAAATTGGCAAGTCTCCTTCTTGACACTTTTTCAAAACATGGTTACACACCTGTGTATGTACCTTAAAAAATGTAGAGTTGGCTTATGAGACTTTTACATAAATGCTTCCATATTCTACATGGCATTCTGCAATGTGCTTTTTTATTCAATATGTTTTTTATTGTAATTCCTCATAATTACTGTGTTAGATATGAATGCACCACTTTATTTTTCTGATGCTTTACTGAGAGATTTTTTTCAATAGACTTTTTTTCCAGTTTAGCTACTACAAACAATTCATAATGGACATACTTGTTGGAAGCCCCTGGAGTTCACGTGTATGTTTCTGTTTTTGAATTTTTGTAGTTGAAATAAAAACCCTTGGGTGTCTACCCCTGTTTTGTTTCCTTGGCTCATTCTGGCCTATATGCAAAGTCAGATTCTCATAGATCCCATTTAGCAGGAAAAGCTTTCCTGGAAATGCAAGCTGCTTGAGGATTAGATGTGCTCCTAGATCATGATAGATTGTCACCAAGGAGTTTAGACAGATGTTACTGGTCACTCCACCTAGACCAGTGTTGTTTAAGGGTGTTCAAGGAATCTGTGGGTGGACTTCTTTTTAGTTTAAAATTTTTTATTTTTATTTTTTTAAAAAAAGAAATATTTTCTTAGATCCCAGGATAAATGATTGCCTACAGTTCTGTTTCCTTGAGGATTCCCAGGGCCACTAGAAAACATGCTCCTTTCTTTGTCTTCCTGATTACTTACATCATGGACGGACATGATCCCTTGCAGCAGTCAAGATGGTTAAACACAGCCAGTCAGGAAAATAAGGGCATGGTGGTCAGGGGTGCCAACACTGCCCCAGGTAGCATGGGAGACAGATGTGATGTTTTGTGATTGAGAGTGTTTGCAGGTTGGTATGCCATCACTCATTGGTCAGGATGGACAGAGAGTATAGCTGCTGGACAGCTCATTGGTGGGGTTGGGAGAGAATACACAGATATGGATGTATACACTATATATATATATTCTGTAGGGGTCTTATTAAGGAAAATATTGGAGACAAGTAGAATTATAATAAACTAGAGGCCTGGTGCACAAAATTCATGCATGGCGGGGTCCCCTCAGCCCAGCCTGCATCCTCTCTAATCCGGGATCCCTTGGGGGATGTCTGACTGCTGGTTTAGGCCTGATTCCAGGGATTGGGCCTAAACCAGCAGTCAGACATCCCTCTCACAATCCTGGACTGCTGGCTCCTAATTGCTCACCTGCCTGCCTGCCTGGTTGCCCCTAACTGCCCCCCCTGCCAGCCTAATGGCCCACAACTGCCCCCCCCCCAGCCTGGTTGCCCCCAACTGCATTCCCCCCTCCCCCCCGCCGGCTTGGTCACCCCCAACTGCCACCCTCTGCTGGCCTGGTCGCCCCTAACTGCTCCCCCCCTGCCAGCCTGGTTGCCCCCAACTGCCCCCTTGCTGGCCTGGTTGCTCCCAACTGCCCCCCCCCCCCCCCCCCCGCTGGCCTGGTTGCTCCCAACTGCCCCCCCCGCCCTCACTGGCCTGGTTGCCCCATGCAGCCTGCTGTTCAGTCGTTTGGTCGTCCCCCACTAACACCCCTGCTGGCCTGTTCACCCCATGCAGCCTGCTTGTTCAGTCGTTTGGTTGTCCCTCACTAACCCCCCTGCCTGCCTGGTCACCCCACGCAGCTTGCTTGTTCAGTCGTTTGGCCATCCCTCACTAAACCCCTGCCATCCTGGTCATAGGCAGCCATCTTGTGAGGGTGTGAGGGTTAATTTGCATATTACCTCTTTATTATATAGGATTAGTGATGATTGAATGGCTAACTGAAATTTCTCTGAGGACAAGAAAGGCTGTGTTAACTCCATGGGAAGGGTTAGAGAAGGGGGCAGAATCACTCCTTTTTTTGCTATAATGCTGTTTGCATGAGGAAAATCAGTTGGTTTCCAAGTAAATTATTTTGACTTCCTTGTGGCTTACTTTTTAAATATGATTGTAAAATAATTTGGAATCTGACTTGTAGAGGTTTCAGCTACTAAATTGTGTTTCATGATATGCCTTAGGTGGGTGATTTATCTATCAGCCACCAAATAAGGGACATGAGGACTTTTACAAATAATTTTCAGTTCTGTAAACCTTCCTGGAAAAAAAAAAATGTTGCTTTGGGAAATCAGGATGACCTCTTGTTGCCGATTTTCAGAGCAACTCCCTGGGAGAGAGAAAGCACATTGAGAAATCAAAGTATAATTAATGCACAGTTCTTTGTTTAGAGGAGAGACTGAATTGAATATTATTAAAAGCATTTAAGGTGACCTGTGTTTTGTATCAAGGGCATTTAGATGGCTAAATTATGATAAAGGGAGTATTGTATTTGTCAGCTATTATCATTCTAAATTTGCATAAAAGTAATCATAATAGTGAGAGACATTAAATGCAGTAATTACCCATTAAAGGGGCAATTTAACAATCATTAAGGGAGGCACTAATAGATTGGTGATCATCTTTACAAATGATGTGCTTGATCTAAACTTTATATAACACCAAAAAGATTAATCTGCCATTTTTACTTTGGTAAAAATATATATATATATATATGTACTAGAGGCCAGGTGCATGAAATTCATACATGAGTAGGGTCCCTAGGCCTGGCCAGCCATCAGGGCCAATCTGTGGGGTGACCAGTGGGACGATCTGGGGCCCCCGCTGGCACCTGCCTTGGCCATCTGGCGCTGCCTGCTTGCCAGCCCTGCCTCCTGCCGCCGGTCGCCTCCCTCTGCAGGGTGACTGGTGGGGCGACTGGGGGGCCCTTGCTGGCATCCACCTTGGCTGGCCTGGGGCCTGCGGGCTGGGGGAAGCTCCTGTGTTGAGCATCTGTCCCCTGGTGGTCAGTGCTCATCATAGTGACCAGTTGTTCCGCCATTGAGTCAATTTGCATATTAGGCTTTTATTATGTAGGATAGATATAGATATAGATATATAGATATATAGATTAGAGTTCCAGTGCATGAATTCGTGCACAGGTGGGGTCTGTCTGGCCCACCCCAATGGGGGCCCATCGGGCCAGGCCAGCGGGGGGAAGGGGCCGAAGGTGGTTGGCCAGCTGGCCTCTTCCCCAATCGGGGTCTTGGGGGCTGATCGGGGGCCAGGCCACCTGAGGGAGGGGACTGATCAGGGCCCTGATCAGGCTGGTTGGCTGCAGCAGTGTGCATCATAGCCACCGGTCGTTCTGGTCATTCTGCTGTTTCAGTTGCTGGGCATATATTTATAAGTTTTCCGGTAGCTTCTGTTAAGAATTAAATGTTGGAATGAATGAGCAAGCATACATATTGTGCTTGTTCCATAACTTTGCATAAGATACATGGAAATACCAGTATCAAATTGTTAATGGATCCATATACTCACCTGCCATGGTAAGAAACCTTGCCATTGTCTCAAGTTCAACAGTTATAGAAACAGCCTGATCGTTCTCCCCAGTTCCTCCCACAACTGATCCTATGACAGCTGGGGATGCCCATCTTTCATCTTTTGGACATCACAGTTAGGAGCCTGGATTCACCTTGTCCAGCTATCTTGTGTTTGATTTTGAAATATCTTTGTCTCCAATAGGGTTAATGTGCTTGCAAATGAAAGACACCCACTCAAGGTAGCCTGTATAAAGGAGACTGTTTTTATAAACCAGGATAGAAAGCTTGTGGAATCCAATGGTCGCAGAATAATTAGGCCTCCTGAGGGCCTGTGGTAGAACAGAGGGGAGTTCCTAGCAACTTAGGCTACCTCTCTCCCACCTACTGGCATCTGCTGCTTTTCTTTTAGCCTCTTTGCAGAACTGGCTTCTCTGCTTTGCCAGGAATGTGGGCCCCAGCCCAGAACTTATGTGCTTGTCTCAGGCCAGTGCTGCCCACTAATGGACCAGAGGGTTTGTGTCCCAACTCCAGATTCCTAGAAGGGAGAAAGTGTGGCTGTGTTTTGATCATGCACTCACCCCTGTTTCAATTGCCATGGCCAGAGGACAGGTGCATGTCATAAAGTGTGCCTCAGGGGAGGCAGTTGCAGAGAAGGCTGGTGGCTGCCCTTGACCTCTGGCACAATACACTTCCCTCACCAGGAGAGACCAAGTTCTGCTCTGGAACCTGAAGGCCAAAACTGGCTCTCACTGTTTTCCTCCCCTTCAGGCTGCCCCTTCCCCTCTTCCCTGCCACACAGCTGTCTGATATGCTTCTCCAGTGTAACATTTAAATCATGTCACTGTCACATCTAGTAAGCTAGGGTCTTTCTGATTCCCACACAGTCCAGGCCTTCTCTTGCATTCTAATGGCTCTCTGACCTTATCTGGCCAGCCTCATCTTCACTACATTGTGGGCCATTCCAGCACGCAGCAGGGCTGGCTGGCTGTCCACGCCTTTATTCCCCCCACCTGGACCTGTGCCTCTGCTTTGCCCTTGTCTGAGGTGCGCCAGCCTCTCTCCTCTCCAGTTACAGAGAGCTGGCTCAGCCCAGGCACACCTGGGTTTAAGCATCTGGAGTGGGAAGAGTCATGCCTAGCTTGAAGGATTGGTGTGGGAAGGAGTCAGCTCTGAGCTTCTCTCCTGGGCCTGGCAGTTCTGTTAGGAATGATTGCAGCAGCAGCAGGTGCTTTTGTTAAAGGCCCACGTGAAGCCCTGCCTTTCCCAGGAAGCCCACCTGAACCACGCTCACCCTTGCTATCTTCAGGCTGCCTCTGTCTCCTTAACACAGTCTAGCAAGTAACTGCTCCATAGTACACACTGCTGTTCCTGAGTCCCCTTGCTGGACTGCAAACTCCTTAAGGGTAGGAATGGTGTTTCTGATTTTTTTTTAATCCATTGTGCTTGGCACTAAGTAAATGCTTTTCTTCATTATTGGACAAATGTGATGTAGTTCCATAAAATAAACATTTCTGAGTGCCTTTTTATGTGTCAGATATCATTCATTGAAAAAAGTATGCTTGACCCAACAAAGGCCCATGAAGAGAATAAATTGTGAAGGATGATATATTTGATTGGCATTGTAATGACACAAAATCTTTTACTTTCAAGTCTCTAAATATGTGTGGTTTTATACTGGCTCTTGAACAAAGAAACCCACAAAGAACTTTTCCCTTTGCTTGAATCTGCCCAAATTATTGACATGGACTTAAGTAATGAACCATCATGGTAGACTTTATAGGGTCACTTACAGAGTTTCAAGCCCTTCTCCTTTTCTTCTCCATGATCTCTCAGCCTCCCTCGTGTCTGTGGATGCCCATGTGACCTTGTTCTGGTAAAGGGGAATAAGCAGATGCTCCAAGAGATGGTTTCCCTCATCAGTTAAAAACAAAGATTTGTCCTGGCTGATGTGGTTCAGTTGGTTAGAGCATAACCCCATAGATCAAAAGATTGTGGGTTTGATCCCCAGTTGGGTATGTTAGAGGCAGCTGATTGATTTCTCTCTCACATTGATCTCTCTCTCTCTCTCTCTCTCTCTCTCTCTCTCTCTCTCTCTCTCTCTCTTCCTTCTCCTCTCTCTAAATACAGAAGGTAATATACATTTTTTAAAGACACACAAAGATTTGTAAAGAGAAGGGTTTTCTCCTTCTGCCTTTTTCCTACCTGGAAGGCAGATGCTGTGCCTGGAGATGCAGCAGCCATTCTGTTACCATGAGATTGAAAGCCATAAGCTAAGGATGGTGGACTAGGAAGATGGGGAAAGCTGGTACCTCAGTGATGTTCTTGAACAACTGCCCCTGCCCTTAAGTACCTCCTTCTGGATACCATTATTCATGAGAAAAGACAAAGAATAATTTGTTTAAGCCAATGTTCATTGGTTTTTCCCTTCCTTGCGCTTGAATGCACTGTCAGAGGACTGACATTGACACAGCAGCATCAAATCGTTAGCTGAAGAGTGATAAAAATCAGGCTGCTTGGATGATGTAGTTAATTTAGTTGCTCCCTAAGTCAGTACTTCCCCATTCATTAATCCATCCTTCATTAATCCAATCAACCGTCTGTATGTCCGTTCAATCTATATGAACAGGGCAAGGCCTATGTATGTGCAGCACTGGGCCTGGCACTCCGAGAAAAAGGTTCCCAGGGTTCCCATCTTACTTGTGGCCAGCCACTTCATCAGTTGCTGCTGAGACGAAGGTCAGAGACCCAATAGGGAAAGAACTTGGCCTTTTGGTGGATCCTGAAGCCATCCCACTATTTGCTAGCTGCTTGGGCACTTGAACATGAGCCACATCTCCCTGAGCTGCCTTGTCAGTAGAAATGGCTATCCATACCTACCTATCATGAAGGGCTTTATGGAACATGTAAAGATGTAATAAGCACATCTGGACACAGGTGCTGAATGCAAGTCAGAAGGGAAAGAAGCTAAGGGAAACTGTTGATGAAGAAAAGCACCTATTTTTTTTGTTTTTGGTTAAAGAGACTACATGAGTCGGGACAGGGACAGCTTTCTGTGGTAGAACCAGTCTCTAGGGAATCAGGCTAGACCAGGAATTCTTCCATACCACCAGCCGTCTGCCTTTCCCCGGGTTGTTTAGTTTTATGGTCTCAGTGCCTGTCTGTGTGTGGTGGTGAGGTGGGCAGGCAGGCGTAGCAGTAGAACAATTCACTTTAGGAAGTGTCTTAGATTGTGGGAAATGTGTTGCATAACTCTTGACTGGAAGGCTCCAGTTTTTGTATACTGATCACCACATAAGGGCGCCCTGTCTAGGACTGCTGACTCTTCAAGCTTTCTTTGCTTGAAGAATTTGGAAGCCGGGAGGGGAAGGACCATCTTCATTGGGGATGCTTTCTTCCCCACACCTACCTGTCAGCCCACCCAGTTTATCAGGAGGAGCAGAGGCAGATCTGCAGACCAACCACCTGGCATGCGCCCTGCCCTCCCTCTGCAGCTGGCCTGCAGGGACTTGGCGTGCTTTCTTCCCAGGGTCGGTCACAGTGTGTTCAGCCTTCATGTGTGTCTCTTGCCATGCCTTGCCTTTAACACAGGCAGATAGAAGAGATTGTGAAGGAAAATGACTCTCACGGTTTTCCTCCTTTCATCTGAGTCATGGGTCACAGATCAAAGTGGCCACAAAGTCATCTTTGCTTCATAGAATTCTGTTGCACAACATGCTGTTTGTTTGGTTTTGTTGGGGAGAGCAGGCTGAAGATTTGGTTGTATATCCTCCAGTTCTCTTTGCTTCTGGACTTCCTTATCATGTTGTTCGACGTTGGCAGTAGACTTGAAGCTACAGGTGATGCCTGATTCATCCCCGCAAGGCAAGGAAAGAGTGGAGACCTGGCCGCCTTTAATGTAACCAAACAATGAGCATGACACACTGTTTTCCCCTTTCCCTCTGTTCCCATCTTCCTTTGGATGCTTCCTCGGTGCATGTTGTTGGTTGAAACTATTAATCAAGGTGCCCAACTTCCCCCCCACAGCTAGAGGGGAAACTCCTGGCCCAAAGCTGGCCTGTCAGCCTCTCCCAAGACTTAAATTTGAGCAGAAAGTCACACTTTCTCTGGTGTTTTCCTGACCAGGACGATGAATAATTCTTTCCACTTGGAAATCCACAGTGGCCTTTGCTCCTTCTTCCTCAAGGTGTGTTCTCCAGCCTTCTTGTTGATTCTGTGAGGTCCCAGTCTGCTTCCAAATCGTTCCCTCTTGGTTTAAATTGCCACAGTGAGTACTTTTTGAAACCAAAGAATCCTGGCTAATGCAGTTGGCCTTTTCATAAACTAGCCTGTTCCTTTTCTTGCAATTTCTGTCTCATTTTGTCTGTGGACACTACCTCCTGAGATGGTAAACACATCATGGGGACCAAGTAACAGTGATTAGGGCCCAGTGAGCTGAACCTCTTCTCTCCAGGGGACTCTCAGAGCTGCCAACAGCATGTGGCTCTTGCTCCTTCTGGTTTTAAGTGAATTGTTGGCCTGAGTTTTGAGGCACTCAGAGCTCTATATTTCTGAATAACACGGCTAATGAGTCCTTACAAAGAACTTAACTCATTGTTCAGTCAGTATTTCTTTTAGGTTTTCCTTATTAGAAATAATTGAATTCCTTTTACTGCTGATTTAGAGATAAAGATTCTTTCTTAGGGGAGACTCTACCTCTCCCAGTGCAGCCCAAATTCTACGTCCTCCGTGAAATAATCCTCTTGTCATCTCTCCCCTCCGCCCATACAGAGTGAGCCTCTGCCTACCATGAATGAGCCTGAACCAAATGTGCAAGAGGACGCAGACTCCAGAACCCACCTAGGCCAGGCAGGGGGCAGGTTGGAGTCCAGTAGGCCAGGTGTCCAATGACAAATGATAGAAATTCTGAGCCTCAGGTGAGGGTTACAGTGGCAGGGAAAGGAACGGGGTTCTCAGACTGCTGTGCTCCAGCCATTGTGGTCACGTGTAAAGGTAGTTCTGCTTTTGTCAGAATTGAACATCCATATTTGAAATGAACAATCCCATTCCTAAACAAATTAAACTTTAAAACATTGTGCAGACCTCACTACTTAGGCCAAACAAAACATTCCTGCAGGCAAACATAGACTGGGATCTCAAGAATTCTTGACCTCTGTACTACTTAGGAACTAGGTCCGAGTTACAGTAATTAACAGAAAAAAGCAACTTGCAGAAGAGCATGCATAGAATGCATTTCTGTCCATGCCTATATATGTCTCTTTATCTACCTGTATACATGCATGCATGGACTGTATCTATACACATAAACATGCACGCACGTGCACACACATTCATCTATGAATGGGGAGAAAGTGGATAATCCACATCATTATTGCCAGAGGGGAGGCGGTGGGGACGTGTTGGGATACTTACAATTTTCATATCTCATTCCTGTAATGTGTACATTTTTAGTTAGAAGCATCTCTTCTCTTTCTTTGCTATTCAGGAAAAACAAAAAGGATACAAGGAAAATGGGAGGAGAGCAGGGGCCTGATAATGCTGTATTACCTTTAGCCACTCCCCTATTTTATAGGGAAGGTGTTTACAAGGCCTGCTTATTGCAGAGCTCCTTATTTTGGTTATGTCCCCAGTACCTGTCATAGAACTTCCCCTGTACATAGGTGACCACCAGTCTGCTCTGAGGAGACGGATGCATGACAGAGGCAGGCTGATAGAAGCAGCTCTGGCAATGAAGAATCCAAGAGCAGGCTTGGAGTGCCTGCATTGATGGCATATTTGCCTCAACACTGAATTTCACCCATCTGTGTTCATAAGAAGAGATAAGTGCATGTTTTGCTGAAAGATGTCTGCCGATCTGCAGTTTTTTTGTTTGTTTGTTTTAAATATATTTTTATATATTTCAGAGAGGAAGGGAGACGGAGAGAGAGATAGAAACATTAATGATGACAGAGAATCATTGATCAGCTGCCTCTTGCACACCCCACACTGGGGACCGAGCCCACAACCTGGGCATGTTCCCTGACCTGGTTCATAGGTTGATGCTCAACCACTGAGCCATGGCAGCCAGGCCGATCTGCCGCTTTATAAGATGCATCAAGTTTGATACTTTCCGTGCCTCCTAATTTATCTTTCTTCTTTGGACATCCACACATGATCAGAATACATGCCCTTACCTGTTCCAGTTCTCAGTTCCAAAACTTTGGCTAATTTGATCAAGAACAATAATGGATGGGAAAAACCCATAGATCGTGGAGTGAAGATAGACCTCTGGTTGCACAAATGGGCGCCGTGAGGCCTGGACAGGGACCTGACTTAGGGAAGCACCGCAGGTGGTTGAGGGAGACAGTAAAGGGAGAGGCCAGGTGTCTGAGCCCATAAGTCAGGACTCTTCCACACCATGCTGTTTCTTTAAAAACGTTTAGAAAAACGTTGTCCTTTAGAAAAGGACAATGAGTAATATAACAAACACCAAGATTACCATCCAGAATAAACAGATGTTTTACCTTTTGTCCTTTTCACTTTTCTGGGTGTCCTTTTTTTTTTTTTTTAAACTTTCCTTAAGGAGTACTGCTTCTCCCCACCCCAAAATCTTATTTGAGATGTAGTCCTAATAATGGGATTCCTGAACAATGATATTTAAGGAAGCATCATGACAGTGATGTCTGAGCCATCACAGAATCCACTGAGCTTGACTTCCTCGTGCCTCCAACAGTGCTGGGCGCCTGCAGTGTGTGGGTTGTGATATGTCTGCCCTAACATTCCCTCCCAGCCCCTACGAGGTTTCTCTGCATCACTGGAGTGGAGCCTCTTGGGAAGGAGACTGAACTGTCTGAGCCACAGACGCGATTTCTCCCACATTGCAGATTCTCCAAGGTGGGATCTGGGAGGAACCTTTTTTAGCCCAGCTCTGACATCTTGGTTAATTACACAAGAGGCACTTTTTTCAGCCAACAAGACTGTCCTTGTTTTTAATTGTTGTGAACCAGACGTTCCAAATTCATTTTTCTTTGATCAGTGTTCCACAATGTGTCTGAAGGCGAATCTGCTCCAGTTCACAATAGATGAAAACCACCACTTGAATGGCAGCTGCAGGTTTTTGTTTTCCTTAAAAATTATCTATCTGAAGGGGAAAATCTGAGAAATTGTATTATGCCAGGGGAAAATATCAGTGATGGATTCTTCGCCAAGATGATTAAAACTGGGAAAATATGAAAAAGAAAACAAAGGATAAATCCTGGAAAAGGAAGTTGTCTGAAAAGAACATCAGCAGTTGCAAAGGCTATTTCAGGAGGGTGTTGGTTCAAGTCTGAGAACCTCAAATGGCTGTCAGAGGAAGTTTCCAGAAAATGAACTATTTCCAGTGTTTTGTTTTCATGTCAGTCAAACAGATTATACACAGGGCTTGTAAGCCAGACCACGGAAGTGAAGACTCCACATCTCATGTGGTGTGGTGGGACCTCTGTGGCTGGGAGCTGTATAGAGCTTTTGTTTGTTTAGATTCTCGTTGGCCTTGAACGATAATAGGGGACATCCATTTGTGGCTCCTGCTGACACTCTGGCAAGACATTACTAGGTTCCTGTTAAGTCACAGTTATACATCAGGGCAGACGTGGGCCAGAGACCCAACTTGTCTGTTCTTTTGAAAATGATGCATTGACGTTTGTGAAAGGAAGCTGTGAGGGTTATTCTTTCTTATAACGACACATATTACTGTGAATCAACCTTTGAGCTGTTTTAGAGAACATTTCTGGTCATTATAGGATAAATAATTCTAATCTTGGTCTTGGAGTGCTTGGTAATGGATTCAGGTCCTTCATAAATACTTCTGGGAGAGGGTTTCAGAAATAACCAGCTCCTGCTGAATTTAACAATAGAAAAGGCCTTGCTTATTGATTATATTTGTTTTGGCTGTGGCAGAAAACTCAATCTAAAGTAGCATGACAACAAGAATATTTACAAAAAAGTTCAATGGAGATGTGGCTTCAAGCAAGGTGGATACAGATGATGTCGTAAGAACACCTGTGTCCTGCTTGCATGTCTTCATGCTTCAGTCCCATCTGCCTGGGTTAGTCCATTCTTAAGCAGGCTGGGCACCAACCCCATGTCTTCCCAGACATAACTAAGGTGGAAGAGAAGAATATACATCTGAAAGCTCAACACACAGGACTGAGAACTGAGGCTGGTTGCCTCCAACTGACCCAGTAAATATAGCCTAAGTCATGTGCCCAGCTCTGAGCTGACCACTGGGCACTGGTTGCTGAGGTCTGGATCAGGAGCTGCTCCCCTGGGAGAGGAGGAGCCATCTCCTCCAGATCCTTAGGCCAGACCCTGTTTCACCCAGGGATTTGAACAAAGTCACAGGACCTTTTGCTGTCTCTCCATTTCTTCTTCCTGTATGTTGTCTTTATGCTCAGGTCCCCCGCTGACCTTCAGAAAACTGGAGATTGAAATAATAGGTAGGACAAGGGCTCTGAAAAAGGCCCACACCTACTGATGTTCTTTACAGAAAAGGGCCAGTGAACTAACAAGTGGAGAAATGAGTGAGCAGTGCCCATGTTCCCTCCAGTGCGATCCGTCTTCACCTCTTTGGTCATCACTGAACCTTGTACCAAACCACCCAAGACCTCCAGTGGGATTGGGAACCAGGTGGTCCCAGCTATTTCTATTGTCCAGAACTCAGGTCCTGGGACAGGGGCCTCACTGCTGCATTATTTTCTCATTAGCATGTCTTAGTTTTCTAACTACAGGGTGAGCTGTGTTCTTCTATTTGTCAGGGGAGCCATACATCATCTCTGCAGAAATTGGTTCATCGTCAGTTATCTTGTGTCTGTTCACATCTCTGTTTGACTCAAGATGAATTCAGCAATGAGTACTTTGGAACCATATGAGTCTTTATCTGGTATGGATTTATTTTAGAGTGGTCAATATCACTCATCAACCCGTCAGTGAAAAACAGGAAAATGCAAACTGCTTTTTAATATCATAAAGGATTTGAACTGTATTTTTAAATCCTTCAGTCCAGCGTGCTGTATTGGACTATCATGGAGCCGAGGGGCTGGATTCCAGAATGTGATTAATCACAGTTAATACCTCTATAGAGAGCACTGGCTTCTTGTGATATAAACAGTATAAAAGGAAAAGAATTGTTCCTGTTGGCTAATACAAAGCCATTAGCTTAAGTGTAGGAATTTGTTTCTATATAGGGTGGCAGATTCACTCCATTTAAAGAACATGGTGTGTTCATGTTTTCAGTGAAAACGATGTGCTAATTTAGTGTTTAAGTTTTGTTTCAAATTTGCTTTTCTTTATGAAGGAAAGTAGTAACCTCCATGCCAATTTTATGTTGCTCTGTTTCTACATAGATTTACTGCACATAAGCTCTGCTGTTGGTCCCCTCTCCGGCATTTTGTCTATAAATGCAATAATTGGAACAACCAATTGATTGTAGAAGAAATAGTTATTAAAATATTTACTTATGTAACTTGCGTTGTTGTTTTTTTTTCCTTCATCAGCGAAATCAATCTATAACACAGGTTCACAGTTGATAGTTGTGCCACTGCTTGGCTCTGGGGAGCGGCTCAAGTCTTTACCTGAGTTAGTTTCCTGTCTCTGTCTCCTTTAGGCCAGGATGACAGTGTTTCTGCCAATGTAATTGTCTTAAAACCTTGTAGCCTTCCTTGAATGTCAAGGGGATCCATGCCAATACCCAGGGGCATTCTCCACAGATTCTTCCTGGGTAACCCTGTCTCCATTCCTCGCTCTGCTTAGATGGACTATTGGATCCATAAGTCACATGCCTAATTTCCCTGCTCTTTCTTATATGGACAGGTCAACAATTTTCCAAATCACCAAGAGCTGGTTCCATTTGTTTAATAATTTCATCCTTGATTTATCTGTTTTGTTTTTGAATTTTATTGTAAGCAGCAAGGGGGGACCAGGCCACACCTTGCACATATTGCTTTGAAGGTTTCTCAGCTAAATTTCCTCTTCCCTCTGAGAATTGTCAGTCTGTTTCATTTTCATGCCTCTGATTCTATTTTATTCGCCAGTTTATTCTGTTCATTAGATTTCTTATTCATTTATTTTGATTTTTAGACTCAATTGTTAATAGATATGTATTTGTTGCCCTTTTATTGTTCATATCATTGATCTTTTTTGTTTTCTTCTTCCTCCTCTTCTTAAAGAATACCCTTCAAAATTTCATATAATACTGGTTTGGTGGTGATGAACTCCTTTAGCTTTTTCTTGTCTGTGAAACTCTTTATCTGACCTTCAGTTCTAAATGATAGCTTTGCGGGGTAAAATAATCTTGGTTGTAGATCCTTGCTATTCATCACTTTGAATATCTCTTGCCACTCCCTTCTGGCCTGGATAGTTTCTGTTAAGAAATCAGCTGACAGTCGTATGGGCACTCCCTTATAGGTAACTAACTTCATTTCTCTTGCTGCTTTTAAGATTCTCTCTTTGTGTTTAGCCCTTGGCATTTTAGTTATGACGTGTCTTGGTGTGGTCCTCTTTGGGTTCCTCTTGTTTGGGACTCTCTGTGTTTTCTGGACTTCACCAGGTGGGGGAAGTTTTCTGTCATTATTTCGTCAAGTAGGTTTTTAATATCTTGCTCTCTCTCTTCTTCTGGCACCCCCATAATCTGGATGTTGGTATGCTTGAAGTTGTCCCAGAGGCTCCTTACACTATCTCCATATTTTTGGATTATTTTTTCTTTTTGCTCTGCTGGTTGGGTGTTTTTGCTTCTTCATATTTCAAATCCTTGATTTGATTCTCTGAATCCTTTAATGTTGAATCCCTGTATATTATTCTTTATTTCAGTCAGTATATGCTTAATTTATGAATGGTCCTTTTCCATTTTTTTGGCATTCTCACGAAAATCCTTGAAAGTCTCACTAAGTTCCTTAGAGGGTTCTAGAAGATTCTTGAGTAACCTTATATTGGTGGTTTTGAACCCTGTATCCAGTAGTTTGTTTTCTTCCATTTCTTTCATTTATGACATGTTTCTTTTTCTCTGCATTTTGGCTGCTTCCCTGTGTTTGCTTCTATGTGTTGGGTAGACCTGCTATGTCTCCTTGAGTTGGTAGAGTGGCTTTGTGTAGTAGGTGTCCTGGAGGGCCCACTGGCTCAGCCTCCCCAGTCATCTCTGCTGGGCACTGTAGATGCACCCCTTTGTGGCTGTGTGTACAGTCTTATTGTAGTTGAGACTTGAATCTTGTTGGTGTCACTGGGAAGAATTGACCTCCAGGCCAATTAGCTGTGAGGACCAGCTGCGACTACAGTGGGAGAGCTGCTGTGCAGGAGACACCCCTGTGGTGCAGGACTTGCTTCAGTGGGGCTTGGGTGCTCACTGAGTCTGCCCCTTGAGTGTGTCGCTTATGGATATGTAGAGTTGTAATCTGGTATGGTCTGAAACTGACCACTGGTTACACCGGCTCTTGGGTCTCTAGGATGGTTCAAAGTCAGCCACTGCCTGGGGCCACCCAGCAGGAGCTACAGAGAGATTTGAAGGTCCTCCTCTTTGTATTGGGTTTGGAAGTGCCCATATGAGGCCCAGCTGTGAAGCAAGGCAGGCTGGTGCTAGTGCCATGTCTTGGGCCTTTATTGATAGGTTTGGGGCTCCCTGGCCCAGCTGCAGCTTGTTTGAGATTTTAGCATGAGCAAGGACAAGCCATTCATATGCAAAAGCCACTGAAAAGCTGGGTGGGATTGTAAATTGGATAAAACGGGGTCTCAGGGAATCACCAGGGTGGAGCAAACAGAAACAGTTGCCAGTCAGCTCTGCAACCTGGGGAAGTCCCAGCATAGGAACAATGACCTCTGGGAGCACCTCCTTCTAGGACAGCTGTGGGCAAACTACGGCCCGCGGGCCGGATCCGGCCCGTTTGAAATGAATAAAACTATTGAAAAAAAAGACCGTACCCTTTTATGTAATGATGTTTACTTTGAATTTATATTAGTTCACACAAACACTCCATCCATGCTTTTGTTCCGGCCCTCCGGTCCAGTTTAAGAACCCATTGTGGCCCTCGAGTCAAAAAGTTTGCCCACCCCTGTTCTAGGAGAAAGCCACCCCCTAGTTCTTACCCTGATGCCAGAAAATCCACTTCCTTCTCCTATGTGTCTGTGTCCTCCAGAGCCTGGCCCTGGCACTGGAGCTCAGAGGAAGCAGGACCTTGTAAGTTCAGGTAGTGAGCCAGCCTTTTAAGAGGAACAGCTCGGTCTCCAGCAGCCTCTGTGTCACTGATCCCCAACACACACGGTTTTTACAACTGGTAGTCACAGGGACTTTTTTCCCCACCTCTGAGACCCTGGGCTGGGCATCTGGTGTGGGGCCGGGACCCCTTGCTCCTCCGGACAGCCTCCTCAGAGATGATCTCCCTCCTGATTTAAAAAGTGGCACATCACTGCTGGTGGGAATGCAGACTGGTGCAGCCACTATGGAAGACAGTGTGGAGTTTCTTCAAAAAACTAATAATGGAACTCCCATTTGACCCCGTAATCCCACTTCTAGGAATATATCCCAAGAAAACAGAAACACCAATCAGAAAGGATATATGCACCCCTATGTTCATAGCAGCGCAATTCACCATAGCGAAGATCTGGAAACAGCCTAAGTGCCCATCAGTAGATGAATGGATTAGAAAACTGTGGTACATCTACATGATGGAATACTATGCTGCTGTAAAAAAGAAGGAATCCTTACCATTTGCAACAGCATGGATGGAACTGGAGAGCATTTTGCTAAGTGAAATAAGCCAGTCAATGAAGGAAAAATACCACATGATCTCACGCATTTATGGATAATAAAGACCATTATAAACTTATGAACAAAAATATATACAGAGGCAGAGCAGCCTCGAACAGACTGTCAAACTGCAGTGGGAAGGCCGGGGAGGGTTGGGGGGCAGGAGGGGAGGGTAAAGGATCAACTGAAGGACTTGTACGCATGCATATAAGCATAACCAATGGACATAAGACACTGGGGGATAGGGGAGGCCAGGGGATTGTCAAGGGTGGGAAAAAAAGGAGACATATGTAATACTCTTTGTAATACTTTAAGCAATAAAACAATTAAAAAAAATAAAAAGTGGCACATCTGGATGTCAGACCAACCTGATCTGCACCTCTGCACCTCCTACCAATCTCAGTGTTCTTTATTTTTTACTTCTCTTTTTTGTAGGACTTCTAATCAGCCAGCTTTCAGCAGTTCTGGATGATGCTTGTTCTGTATTTTAGTTGTAATTTTGATGTGGTTGTGGGAGGTGGCAAGTACAGGCATTTGCCTACACCACCATCTTGGTTCTCAAAACTCTCTGCTTTTAAAGAGCTTACCTGACTGGGTCAGGCCCAAATCTCCTAATTAAAGATCAACTGGCTTGAGATTTCATTTTCACTAGCAAAATACCCCCACATTAATGTTTTATTGAATAATTAGGGGGCAGGAATTTTAGATGGGCCATATTTAGATTTCTGACCACCATAGTAGGTGTTGTATAAACTTATTTATTTGTTTGTTTGTTTGTTTATCCATCCATTCATTCATTCATTGTACTGAATCAAGGAGAGAGTAGAACATTTTTTTAAAAAAATAAAGTATCAAATTAATTGAGTTTTACCTCTGCTAATTTCAGGTCCTTTTCAATATGATATCAGTGTGATCCTGCCTATTGTTGTGACTAAGAAAACCACAACCTAACAGAGAAGAAAACAAAACAAAGAAACCAGTAAATTATGCTGATGTTGTTGCCTTTTTTATTTTTGGAAGGAAGAGAAATCTGATCTGGGCCAACTTTTTCCCCTCAATGGCTGGCACTGCTCAGTAACATTACAAGTGTTCTTCATATATAGTGTTTATTTCTTTGAGGATCTTGGGTAAAAAAAGTTACTTTAAAAAAAAAAAAAGAAAATGGATTTAAACATGTGGAAAAGTTTAAAAGAAGAGGGTTAGTACGACCGATATAAAATAGTTGTAAAAAGTGAACCACCTCATTATAATGTTGTGATTTCTGAACTGTATTGAGTTTCATTAGTTGCCCAACATTATAATTATAAGTGTAGCTAGAAACATGGGTGCCCTTCCAAAGTTTGGGATGGTTGATTGGGATTTTGTAGGCCATCCGGTGTTGAAAGGTTTGCTTCATCATGTCGTGGTGTTATCTTTGGGTTGAGAAACAGGAATCTTCCAAAAAGAAAGTTTAGAGAGTCCTGGTAGATTTTGCCATCCTGTGGCTTGCAGCCTATTTGCTGGAAGCACCATGAAGTGTTCAGTACTGAAAATCAGCTTTAATTAACTTTTAAATTTAAAAGCAACTATTTTTTATGTGTTGTCTTAGAGTGAGAGGTCCCAGGCAGGCTTTTCCCTGTATCAAATAAACAATAATGGGAGTTCTGGCTGGCAAGAGTTGTCTGCCTCAGTTGATCTGTCTCCAGGAAAATAAGTTCAAAGCAGAGCACCAAATGGCATCTGAATGAGGGTCTAACCAATTGGAACTGGCAAGAGGCACCGATTCTGTGGGTGCCCTTGAGAACGCATGTGGGCTCCTTTCTGTGCTGTGAACTATAAACCTGGGAAGAGTCTTGGAAATACATCAATGATCCTTGAACCTGCTTGGACTTGTGAAAGGGAGAAGGAGGAGGTGAAGGAGAAAGAGAAGCTCAGTCGATGAGGAGTGATATTTATGGGGTGAGCAATACTGGGCTTCAAGTCTTAACTTGAAGGAGATTTGGGCAAGTTGCTTGATCTCTCAAACTGTGGCATCCATATCTGCAAAATAGAGATACTAATAATAGTAATAATAATACCTGATGTGGACTGAATATGTGTCCCCCCCATCAAAATTTATATGTTGAGCCCTAACCGGTTTGACTTGATGGATAGAGCGTCAGCCTGGGAACTCAAGGGTCCCAGGTTCGATTCCTGTCAAGGGCATGTACCTTGGTTGCAGGCACATCCCCAGTAGGGAGTGTTCAGGAGGCAGCTGATCAATGTTCCTCTCTCATCGATGTTTCTAACTCTCTATCCCTCTCCCTTCCTCTCTGTAAAAAAATCAATAAAATATATTTTTAAAAACTTATATGTTGAAATCTAATCCTCAATGTGATAGTATTTGGGAGGTTTTTAGGAGGTGATTAGGTCATAAGGGTGGAACTCTCATGAATGGAATTAGTGCCCTTACAAAAGAGACTCCAGAGATCTTCCTCAACCCTTCCACCATGTTAGCACATAGCAAAAAAGACAGTCACCTAGGAAGCATGCTCTTATGATACACAGAATCTGCCAGTGCCTTGACGTTGCACATCCCAGACTCCAGATCTGTGAGAAATAAGTTCCTGTTGTTTAAAAGTTACCCAGATTTATAAAAGATGTTTTGCTCTAGCTTCCCACATGGACTAAAACAATATCTCTTCTCTACTATATTAAGTGATGTTTAAAAGCATTTAACAGAGCACCTGGCATGCAAGTACGTAGCAAATGTTGGCTGTAATTGAAGGGAATTCATATAAGAAACAAGAAAGATTAAGAGCAAAAGAAATAAAAAGAGAAGGAAGAGAGAGAATAGGAGAAAATGAGACTGTTGGAGGCAGCCAGAAGAAGGAGGTGGTCGAGATTATCAGGATTCAATGCATTTAGAAGAATCTAAGTTCAAATTGATATTTCATTGCCCGAGAGAGGTTGAGTTCTAGGATGAACACTGTCTACTGCTTAAAACCCTTTGGATGGTGAGTTTCTCTACCTTTTAAGTGAAGCTTTAAGGGACTGATCAATGCAACCCACAGGATGCCTCTGTAATCTAGTGGTGATATTAGTGGAGCCTGGGAAATATTTTATAACCACCAGTCAATTTATTTGCCAACTTACTCTACACTAAAGATCTTAGCATCAAACTTTTCACTCCAACGCTAAGCACAGACTCTCAGGAGGACTGATTAAAGAGAAATCTAAGTGAAATGCTACTTTCTCCCTGGAAATGAATGAAGTGACTCAGGGGATAGAGATTGCCTGGGGGAGCCTGGGACTGAGAAGCTGGCTTGTGCCCCTCCTCAGCACTGGCTTCCCTCCCAGAGTCACTGCCCCTGGGCCTGTCCCCATTGTGAGTTGCAAAGGAAAGAACATACTCCATGAGCAGCGGAGTTTTGGTTTAATCTGGGGTGGAATACCTTCAAGGTTTCCTGTGATTCTGCTTTTTGGAGAATAATTGAATTACCTCCCTCAGCAAAATGGCAAATGGTGTGTAAAGTCTCTCACAGCAAGAAGAAAAAATGAGAATAAATGCCTTTTTTCCCCTCTCTGTTTTGCTTTGAGATTTTGGTACAGAAATACATTCATTTAGAACAAATGAAGACATATCCTTTTAAGAAAGTTGGCCAACATGCTTAAGAGGTCTGTTTGCTTTCTGTGTGGCATGGGGGAGCTGTGGGGGCCTTCATATCCCCAAAATCGACTCTTTTTCTCTACCTACACACCAAAGAAAAACAAAGTTTTTAGTTTTTAGTTTATAACTAAACCCTTGAAGGCAGTTTCATAAATTTTTAAAAATTCAATAACTTCTTTTCTTTTTACTCTTCAAGATGTACGTGATGGTAGATAGGAATGTGGACACCTCTCTCAAGTCTGGCTGTATAGGAAGCAGTAGATGGGATGGTGGGCTGCGGGGAGGGGAAGAGTAATTTTCCTTCTGCCCTTCTGAATTCTTCCAAGTGGCTTGATAATCAAATTAACATGAGACAGATTAGCAGGAGAAAAATGACCTAATTTATTACGTGTGAGAATACGGGACCCAAGGACAGATGGGCCATTTAAGGCTTCTATGCCATCTTGAGCTAAAGAGAAGGGGGCTGTGGTTTGGGACTTCAAAAGGCAGAAAGGCAATTCATATGGAGATAGGAAAGAAAATGTTTGGTAAATGAATGTTTGCTGGGCCATCTTTAACCATGGGGCACAGAGAGGACTTGGAGCAAATGGGCCTTGCTAGATTCCTCCCTGTCTATCACACTAGTTCATATTAAACTATTCGTATCTATGATGCTAACTCCCTTCCTCGAGCAAGTCCTCTATCTAAATTATTTTAGGCAGTGAGGACAAAGATCAGAGTTTTTCTTGAGTTTTTCTTTTCTTAAAAATAACCAGCTTAAAATAATCAATATCCCCAAAGGCATATTTTACAGTGGCAAGCTCCGCTTTGCCTCAAGGGCAGGTGAGTGGCTGGATGCTATTATCAAGGAGCACAGAGGGGAGGCTGGGGCTGCTGGGAAGGTCAGCGGAGACCAGCCCAGGGTTCATATTGTTCACTCTGGGATGATCTCTTCCAATCTGATCTCAGTGGTTCAGGGAGATCTCTGTACTTCAAATATGTTGACCACAAAAATATTCTCAGGGTACATTGGGTTATTAGGAATGATAAAAGCTAATACTCATATGTAAAGTGATTAGATAGGAACCTGCTATAGTACCTCCTTGCCTGTGAGAAAGAACTGTCCTCAATTATTTGAGATTGGGATACTGAGGCCTAAAATGGATTAGTAGCTTGACCAAGGTCATTGCAATAACACCTAGTTAGTGGCAGAGCAGGGATTTGAAGCTTGCAGCCCTACTTTGGGTTACTTACCATACCAGACTGTCCCCATTACAGAATGTGGAAGACTGAACGGTCATCCTTCCCCCCATACCAACCTTCTTCTCTTCTTATGTTTCCTGTCTCAGAGGACAGCCCACCCACCATCCATTCACTTTCACAAACCAGAAATCAGAGAATCATCCTTGACTTGCCACCTCCTGTGCCCGCCCCATGAATCCGTCACCAACTTCTGTCCATCCTCACATCCCGGCACTCTTTCACCTGCCTGTTTCTCTCCACCCCATGGCCACTAACTTGTCTAAGTCACCTTGTCTCTTGCCTGGATTTCTGCCTCCCTCTTCTTGCTTGTCTTCTAGTTGTCTCTCTTCCAATCTCATCTCCATGGTCCAGGGAGATCTCTGTACTTCAAGTCTGATCCTTTTGGAGGGTAAATCTCTTCAGTGGATCCTCCATCTCATGACGGAGAGCTGCCTTCCCCATAGTGTACACTCCTGTACATGGTCACTTAATGTGTGCAACTTTCATAGGAAGGGACATGTGACCAGCAGTGATTGAATTATTCTGCTTCAGTTAATCCCTCTGACAACCTCAGGAAGAAAGTCTCAAGTTAGTGTTAATATTCTAATTCTTGATTATCTCCATTTTTAACCAAGAGAGAGTAAGTGGCTGTAGTTAGCTAAAATGTAATACTACTGCTTATTCTTATTGTGTTTTTTTCTAATTTATGACTTACTAGAAGCCCGGTGCACGAAATTTGTGCACTTGTGGGGGGCGGTCCCTCAGCCCGACCTGCACCCTCTTGCAGTCCAGGAGCCCTCAGGGGATGTCTGGACCACCAGTCGGACACCCTTAGCACTGCCGCGGAGGTGGGAGAGGCTCCTGCCACCCTGCTGTGCTCACCAGCCGTGAGCCCAGCTTCTGGTTGAGCGGCGCTCCCCCTGTGGGAGCACACTGACTACCAGCTCCTGCATGGAGTGTCTGCCCCCTGGTGGTCAGTGTGCGTCATAGCGACCAGTCATCCTGCCATTTGGTGGATTTGCATATTAGCCTTTTATTATATAGGATAATACAAGTTTTCCCTAATATGGTAGTGATAACCAAGTTACCTTTTAAAAGGACTATCTTATATGATAAAAGGCTAATATGCAAATTGTCCCCTTACGAGTTCAACCACTCGCTGTGATGTGCGCTGACCACCAGAGGGTGGCATAGAATGAAGGAAGGCCCCAACTGGCCCTGATGGCCAGCCAGGCCTAGGGACCTGACCCATGCACAAATATTGTGCACTGGGCCTCTAGTACTTAAATATTAAAGTAAAAGTATAATAAAATTATTAATTAATAAAAAACACAGGAGGCCGAAACCGGTTTGGCTCAGTGGATAGAGCGTCGGCCTGCGGACTGAGGGGTCCCGGGTTCGATTCCGATCAAGGGCATGTACCTGGGTTGCGGGCACATCCCCAGTGGGAGATGTGCAGGAGGCGGCTGATCGATGTTTCTCTCCCATCGATGTTTCTAACTCTCTATCTCTCTCCCTTCCTCTCTGTAAAAATCAATAAAATATATTTAAAAAAAAACAAAAACAAACAAAAAAAACCACAGGAGATATAGTACAGCAAACACTGATCATGGTACAAGAAAGACTGGAGTTTGGAAAACCTTAATTAGAGAGCTTTCTGGAACTTGCTCCCTGCCTGTGTTGCCAGCCTCAATTCTCCCATATTTACTCCATTTTGGATTATTTCTTGAAACTGATGGTGTCCTGAGCTGTGCAGTGGCTCCCACCTTCCTCTCTCTCCCTTCTTGGGACATCAGAACTCAATGGGAGAGGAAGCTTTGTGTTAGTCCATGTGTCCTGCAAGCACGGACTAGTCACTGATAGGCATTGTTTTACTAAATAGTGTCATTAGAAGAAGACATTGTTTGAACAGTGTTGTTAAATATGTGGACAAGCAAATGATGGAGTTGTGTATTTTAAGATCTTACAGTAATACGTGCTCACTGGGCAACTGTTTGTCAAGCTTTTTATAGTAATTTATTCAATCCAACATCATACCACTCTCAGAAGCTGGAAATCCATCTCTGCTTAGCAGGCTGTCTTATCTTTGGGAGATAATTTTATAAAACCCTAAGGGGCATTTTCTTTCTCAACTGTTTGTCAGAATATGAAAGTCACAGGAACCTGCTCCTTCCAAACTTGCCTTCCACAGGCTCCCAGAAGCAGAGTCCATAATAGGGTTTAAAATGTTCTCCTAACCCCTAATTTCTAATACAAGTGCTCCTCCCTAAACAATTGCACTGAGAGTGTTGACCCTGAGAATGCATCCTTTGACTTCTCATCTTCTTGTGTTTTTGTTTGGGCCAGGGGGAGGGGCTTAAACAGCAGACATTTATTTTTCATAGTTCTGGAAGCTAGAAGTCTAAGATCAAAATGTCAGCAGGGCTGTTTTCTTCTGGCGCCTCTCTTGTTTTGCAGGTAGCCATCTTCTCCCTGTGTCCTCACTTGGTCTTTTCTCTATACATCCTTCATGTCGATCTCTTTTTGGGGTTTTGAAGACAGAATGTTTGCTGAGATTGTTGCTGCTTGGCGTAGAGTCCTGTGGATTTGCAGCCACTGAGCCTGCATCGACATGCAAAAGTTTCTCCATTTGGGACCACCTCATTATGCTTTCTCTTCCTCTTTTACTGACCTGGTCCACCACCAGCATTGCTTTCAGTTCCTGGGTAGTAAGATCTGAAACAGGGACTTATAATAAAAGGAAAATCATATAAGTTGGGATACAAACAAGTTACAGAATTTAAAATGTGCATGAAAATTTTAAATTTAAACATACAACTTTCAGGAATTTAATGATTGTCAGCTTGGCCTGCTTCCTGATTTCCGGGGACACTTTATTTTCTTTTCCATGTGGGCAGTTTTGGTAGGAGACCTGGACTCATGTTTCCATAGGCCAGGGTGATAGATGGTATTAAATGCCTGGAAGGCTTGGGTACAAACTCCAGAATCTGAAGTGAAGGGAGCTGGAAGGGAACCCCTCGGGTCATCTGGTGGAAAGGCCTCGTTGACAAATGGGGAGGCAGAGGCTCAGAAAGTTAAAGACTCATCCAGGTGAAAAAACAATCCAGACAGAAAATCCCAGCCTTCTGACTCAGGCCTGAGATCACTCTTCCTATGATGACCACAGGAATCCCTGGTCCTGGGACACTTTCTGATCCTGTGTGTGGCTCGGCCTCTGCTGGGGGGAGGCAGCAAGGTCTGGACATTCTCATTCCTTGGTGGCCTCCGGAAATCCCTGGAGATGGACAGCACTTCTGCTCTTGCTTCCAGGAAGGGAAGGTAGAGGTCAGACATGAAAACCTGGCCGCCTTGAGGTGATGAAATAGGAAAGACATTAGATGAGAAGCCAAACACATGTTTTATCTTCCTAAGCTTTGGGACGATCCCCAGATTCCCCCACACCTTTGCTGCACTCTGGTGTTTCTTCTGCACAACCAAAGTGGAGCTGTTCTTTCAAAGTGTTTCTAGGAAGCCCGCAGGGTTTCTCGAAAACCTCAAGCAGATGGATAAGTTATGTGATCTTCATTCCCACCCGCTGGAAAGCCTGTGGCTAATATTCCACAGTGGCCCTGGAATCTGGGTGGCTTCTAAGCGACCTGGCCTCCACGGCTTCTTTGGGCGAGATCAAAGACTTCTCAAAACAGCCCAAGCATGGGAAGCGATTGGTAACTGTGCTCCGTTCTTCCACAGCTATTTGCTTTTGCAATCCCAGCCTTCACATCTTTTTCCAAAAATTGTCCATGGCAGTCATTCTCCGGAGCGGTTGAAGAGCTAATAGACATTCTCATTTTGTTCCACCCGTGACTACAGGCGATTCTGTTGCTAGATGAGTTTATCTGAATCCCATTTGCTTAGACCTTATGAAGTGAATACATTTGAATTAATGTGTAGTTGTTTGAGGAGAGGGAAGTTATACTTTGAGGGGTTATGTGATGTTTGTGTTCATTTATAGAAGTGGGTCTTTAGGGGTGTAAACGTACTCAACACCATGATGCTATATCGCCTCTACTAGTTTATACAACATTTTCATTAAGGGACGCTAAAATAAACACATGGGGATTTCTAAAATGAGTTTTTCCTTTTGAACAGCCAGATATTTATGTTTCTTTGGGTTGTGTTGGCAGATAAATATGTTTTCCCTTTTTAAGGTAACATTTGGGAGAAATGTGCATCAATAAGTATGTAAGTTATAATTAGAGTTCCCCTCAAATTGCGTTTGCTGTGTTGGGTAACTCTCTAATAGTGTTCCTTCCCATAATAATTAGAGCAGAATTGAGATGTCAGGAAAGAAACTGATACTCCTGACTTAGTTGTCATTTCAGGGGAGTGGGGAGGGGAAGTGGGAAGCATTTGGCTTTTTTGTAAGTGGAAATTTTATTACTGTATTTGTATTTCTAAATGACTATGAATGGAACTGTGGTGGGTAAACTCATGAATGTTAATATGGCTATAGCTTCTGCTTACATAACACTTTGGTGTTCTGCCCTTTATTAGACTCCTATAGACATTGATGGTTTGACAACTGGAGCTTTTAAACTAATGGAAGGCTTTCAACCAAATAGAATGCCTTCATTACTCCTAAGCAGGGAGATCTGAATGTGAATTGAGGTGGTTTCAACTAAACCGAGAAAACATTTTTATAAAAAGACTAATACCATAATTTATATGTTTATTTTCAGTTTTCTTTGACTTGAATAAATTAGGGCAGGGATTTATATCATTTTTCTTCTTTTTGGTTCCCAGCTGCATTAGTCAGTATGACAACCTGAAGCCTCAGGGGATTAACTCATGGAAATTTATTTATTGCTTTTGAAAAAGCCCCTGTGAGTCCAGGAGGTTTCCTGGGACCTTCTCTTCCAGTGGGTGACTCAGGGACCCAGGCACCCTCCATTGTGTCATCTGAAATATGTGGCTTCTGGAATTGCTCCAGGGAAGACAGTGCAGGCTACTCATCACCCTTCCCAGATAGTGTAGGTAGAAAGTGACACACAGCACATCTGCCCACTGCCCATTGGCCAAACTAGCCAGGCCCCACACCAACTACAGGAGCAACTAGGGAATATCGAGATGACATGAGGCCCTCCTGTTTTCCTCTCCAGAGGTTCCCAACACATCACAGGTGCCTAGCAAACGTTCACTGAGAGAACAAATGAATGAATAATGAATCCAAGTAACAACTTGGCAGTCATTTTAAATTGCCATTAATTGATAGAGGAGGGACTAAAAATGGCTGGAGGAATATTAACTTTAAAAGGTGTTCTGTGTACATTTCCATCATTGACAGCTATGGGAGCTCGTTGCTGGTTTAAATCTAGATATCTCTGCTATGGCACAATGATTTTTTTTGGAGGTACTGACACATGGGGCCTGAAAAATGTCATCTTCGGATCCTAAAGGCCTCTAAAGCAAACAGCACCTTGTAGTCAATTAGGTGGAGGTGTATCAGAGCCCTCATGGTGTGCATGGTGGGAACAGAGCATGTTAAGGTTACAGAGAAGGTTAACCTCCGTTGACAAGACAAAATTGAAGCCGTTTTCTCTCTCTGCAGAGCAGTCCCCAATCTGTATTGTCAGCACAGAGGAGCTTATCCATTTTCTCCAGGGCATTATCTCAAACGAGGTGTCAGGGCACTAAATGAATTTACCAACTTGTATTATTTTTTATTTTGATGTTTAATTTTTTTATCCCACTTGTTTATTGTCATGTGAGGTTAAAACAATAACAAAAATAAACAGGGAAGACTGAATGAGAAACAGATGACAGCCTCACAATTTTTTACTTTATTTCTGAGTAGTTATTGCAGGATCCGAAGGGAATGCCATTGTATTAATTTCTAGTTTTTGCTTGCTTGACTCCTTACATCTCATTTCCACAACTTATTTTAATTCAGATAATAGGTCAATTTACTGAAACATATTCAGAACATTCACTACATACAATCCAATGTCTGACATAGATACATAGATGACTGCTTTTCCATGATACCTTGGTAAGTTACAATTTTGGAAAGCAACTCCAGGTCATCAAAAATGGCGTAGGTGTTGGAGTTGGTCACACGAGGTTTCCAGTGTAATTCTGCCACCTCCTCACTGTGGGACCTTCAGACAATTGCTCAGTCATGCTGAGCTTCAGTTTCCTCAGAGGGGACGATGGGTAGGAGAGTTTGAGGAGGACCTTAAGAGGTACTAAGCGCCCTAACCGGTTTGGCTCAGTGGATAGAGCGTCAGCCTGTGGACTGAAGGGTCCCAGGTTCGATCCCGGTCAAGGGCATGTACCTTGGTTGCAGGCACATCCCCAGTAGGAGGTGTGCAGGAGGCAGCTGATGGATGTTTCTCTCTCATCGATGTTTCTAACTCTCTATCCCTCTTCCTTCCTCTCTGTAAAAAATCAATAAAATATATTTTAAAAAAAGAGGTACTAAGCAAGGAAACACTATTGTACTTGGACACATCACCCTCAATAACCAGATAGCCCTGGGTGTACTGAAAATGAAATAATATTTCTTCTAGATTTTGAAAAATTCTAGATATGTCTAGGAAAGCTTATATTTTCTGTTCCATTCTCCACCCTGTCCCCTCCCCACCCCAAGGATAGAGTTAGTCAGCTTTGGAAAATCCAGAACTGCGCGTTGGACACACACACATTAGGCACACTTGGTGGTACCTACACTTGTTGAGTTATCACATTTTTTTTCTTTATCAGAGAAGCAGTTGTGTTTAAGATGCCAGGAGTCATGGAAAAGGCAGTATAATGTTTTACCTTGGAAACCAGAGATGGATGCCACCTCTTTTTGAGGTGTGTATGCTGTGGCCTTGGATATCTCTTCCCCTAATTAACTTCCTGTGAAAAATGCAGAAGTAAATCACCAGAGCAACCGGACCACTGTGATGTGAAATGCTAGAACATTCTAAATTGTAGTAATAATCATGATAATGAGGCTACATATTCTATGTCTGTCTTTTAATTGCTTCTTAACTCTTCTAAGTGGGAATGGCAGAGTTATTATGATGTGGAAATGAGGGGAGATAATTTATTTCTTACTTCAGTTGGGCTTTGTGAAGAAACTTTTTCTAGTCTAATGAGAATTGTGAGAGTTGCTTTAAAGAACAACTTAGGTAGATAATTTTAAATATAGTTTAATACTACTAATATACAGCATAAAAATATGGATTTGCCTTAGAGTCATGTGTAAAGCATTACACTGTAAAGCCCAAGTACCCTAATCAAGTCTTGTTCTTCCACATTTTGCTACTCGGATTCAAATTCATAGGTGATTTTTTTCCCCTGAACCAAGGAAGTCCAGTTATTGGACAGTACAGGAGCTCATTATTGGATAGTTAGTCTTGTAAACTGGTGTTCTGTTTTGGACTTAAAGGCCATATGTTCATATTCCATTTATAGTCCTTGAGTGTCTTCCATGTAACAATTGACTTAATCTTATTGATGACTTCATATAGTGTATGTTAGCCCAGGAAGTTTTTATAAAAACCCTCGATAGTGTAGTATAGACATCGTTCGAAGTCTCTGCCAGGCCAACAAGGACTCTCCCCCAAAAATCCTTTATTCATGAGGATGGGCCCCAGTTTATGCCATGTTTATACAATCATGTTTATACAACTTGACTCCCTCACCCTCCCACCTTCTATGTCCCAGTTGATTGGACCATGGGTGGTCTTTTGACATATGGTGGACCAATTGGATTTCCTCTCCTAGGATCTGGAAATTAGATCTCAGTTTCATTTATCCTGGGCTAACCTCTGAATAGAAAGGTGTAAACAGGGAGAAGCTTTAGGTGTTTCTCTTTGCTCTGTGAATCAATGGAGAGAAGTAGAAAAGCGAAGTGAGGGAACTTGACCCAGGGCCTGGCTTTCTTGATTGTAGTTACAGGTCTTTCCTTGGACCTGGCTGTGTTCAGTTTTTTGAATTCCATCAAGCACTCTCATATCTTAGGACACCTTTTATCACTTCCAAAATAACTAACATAATAGTTGTTTTTGTTCCTATTTTGCGTATGAAGGAAACTGAGGTTCAGGGAAGCCAATCTTATTGCAAATGTTGATGGTAGTATTTCTGAACTCAAGCAGGACTCTAACAACCCGAGTCAAATTAAAACAAACAAACAAAAAGCGCATTTTTTTACTTACTTACCTAGGCATTCCAAGGTAAGTCTTTAACTGTGATTGCAGTCAAGGATTGTAACAGAATCATTTCATCAAGCCTCACTCTTTTCTGCCAACTCTTGGCTCTGTTCGTTTGTGTGGATTTGTTCTCAGAAGAGTGATCTCTGGATGTGGGTGGAGCAAGTGGCCACTGGCAGCCCAAAGCAGCAACATTGTAACTTGTGATTATTGATAAAGGGCTTGGGGAGCTCAGCCTCCCAGCATTCATAGCATTGCCTGAAAAGGAAGGACTCTGATTGGCCAGCCTGGGTCACATGCTGGAGAGTGACTGACAGGGCCCCTTGATTGGCGTCTCCCCCTGTATCAGAGATTTTGGGTTCCCTTACTACAACAAGGGAGAAGAGATGTTGAGCAGAGCCAAGCAAAGCAACCTTATTCATCACATTTACTTTTATTCCTCTACCTAAGTCGAAGTGACAGATGATACTCATATGTGTGACCCACTCCATATGCAACTTTTATCCACCAGCTGGTAATCTCCCTCCCACTCAGAAAAATCAATCTGGATATAGATGATTGGGTGTGAGCGTATTATTCAGATAACCTTAAATCTACTCTAACTAATTAGAAAAGTCAGTCTGTTGCAAATGTGAGTACTCCCATCATTAGTGAGAACAAGTGTGACACATTTCACAATTATTGAGGCACAAATACTGAGGTGGAGACCCCGGCTCTTGGATGGATGTTATGAGGATAATTGTACCAACACCTTTTTTGACACATGCCTACCTATGTAGAGCACATTTGAGTGCCTCCCAATAGCCAGGCAAAGTTGTAGGCACTGGGGTTCCAGCTATGAACAAAACAGAGAACGTCTCAGTCTTCATATGGATCTCAGGTTTCTAATTGGAGAGATGGACATAAACTAATGAAAAAAATAAAAAGAACTTCAGATATTGAGTGCAATCAAGAACATAAAACAGGGGAGTGGGCCTATTGTTTAATTTGATAGCCGCTAGCTGTGTATGGCTATTTAAAGTTAAGTTAAAATATATGTAAATGAAATCAAATTAAAAAGTCAAGTTCCTCAGTCACACCAGTGACATTTCATGTGCTCAGTAACCACACGGGGCTGTTAACTACTGCATCAGTGCATACATAGAACATGTACATCACTGCACAAAGTTCTGTCACATTGGAAAGAGGCAGTTAGAGTTATTCAGAGAAGGCCTTGCTGTGAAGCTGACATTTATACTAAGACCTAAAGCTAGCCATGCAAAGGTCCTAAGGAATAGCATTCCAGGAAGAGCAAACAGTAGATGCAAAGACCTGAGATGGGAATGGGCTTGGCCTATTTGATGATCCAAAGATGGCCAGTGTCTCAGATTGATGTGGAGAGGCAGGAAAGAGCTAGATCAATATGACCTTTGGTTGTATTCCACACAGAGGGAAACCATTGCTTGAGTGAGATAGTGACAGCTTTACTTAATTTTTACAGAATCATTCTGGCTGCTGGGGGAAGAGAGTGTCAATGGTAGAAGGAGCACATAGAAGACCTTTAATATCATTCGACAGAAGTAAAAAAATTGTTTATGGAAGGCCCAGCCAGGCTAGGGTGTCCTTTAGCCTGATGTTATTTTGCTAGAGTTCAGGGCCCTGACAGAGCCTAAAGAGGGATTCCCAGCTGCCTCGAGAGGTTCCCTGTCACAGTGTTAGACTGAGCAGTCAACCAGACAAACTTAGAGGAGCCTGAGCCCTCAGACCCTATGTCCTCCCCACACTGTCTCCTGTCTCTCTGGGGCAGAGCCTGGGTCACTGCTGGCTGTCCTCAGCTACTCTGAGCTCCTGCTGTGTCTTGAGGACCACTGCAGGGCTCTGCTGCGGTACTTTATCAGCTCCCTACATCTTCCTTCAACAACCCCAATGAGTACCTGTTATGTGCCAGGTATTGTATTAGATGCTGGGGTTACAGTGGCACAAGCAGCAGCAGCAGTGGTCCCTGCAAACATGTATCTCACAATGTAGGGTGGAGGCCGTTTAAACCAAATAATCGCTCAGATAAGTGTGTTGTGACCTCTGGGATAAGTGCTATGCAGAGAGGCCCATGAGGCTTCAAGGGCACTCAATAGGAATGTCCCCAATCAGGGAAGTCAAAGGTGGCTGCCCAAAAGATGTGATAACTGAACTGGATCTAAGGGGGGACAGGGATTATGAAAGTGTCAACTGGAGAACATCTTCTGGACAGGAGGGAACAGTATGGCCAGTGGCCACATGAACCTAGGATCATGGAGCGATGGAGCCATTAATGGGGACCAATGAGGTGAGCAGTTCAATGAGGTGGGTGGTTCTAGGTTTGGGGAGGAGCCAGAACTAGGAGTCCTTGCCTGCCATGGTAAGGAACTTGTCCTTTGTCTTAAGACCTTTGGGAAATCCCTGGAGGAGTTCTTGTAGGTCAGTGGCCAGTCAGGAAACTCACCCTGCCCTAAGGAGACGAGAGTGGGGGATGGGCACAGTAGGTGTTGAGGGAGCACCTGGGAAACCCATCCCCAGTGAGTGGGAGATAATAGTGTTCCTGCCTTGTCTTTTCATACGTTTCCCTCCGCCCTGGTCTGCCAGTCAGCTCCACCACAGTAGCGACTGCTATTATTTGTCGAAACCCTATGATGCGAAAGCGTATGAAATTACCAATATATAACCATTATTATACAGGTCAACCGAATACTGTGACTAAGTCAGTGAACTGGGTGCTTTTTTTCCTTTATGTGTTTCTTACTCAAAACGATTCCCCTATAATGTGGGTGGTTGTAATCCCACCATGTGGACGAGGTAACTGGGAGATTGTGGCTAAGCAGCAGAGCTGGGATTTGAACCCAGCATGCTTGAGTTATATACTCCATTCCAAGGCTCTTAAAGTTAAATGCCAAGTGGCCAGCTAGACCTGCAGACCACTGTGGTCCAGGCCTGCATAAGTAGCTTGTTAAGTAGGCCATTAAGACTCATATTTGAGCAGTCTCAGAGGCCAGAGATTCCAGATGGCTGGGAGAAGGATATTCATTATCTGCTTTTTAAAGGAACGGTGGTGCTTGGGGAATTATAAATGAGTTAATGTAACATTAATACCTAGAAATATTCTGGAACAGATCATTAAAACGTCAATTCTCACATATGAGGAGAAAATGGGATTATTGTGTAGTAACAGATAGCACCGGAGAGGGCCACTGAGGAGCGGGGTATATGTCACTTCCCCATAGGATGCCTGTGTACTGAGAACTTGGTATTTGCTGGGCTCATTTGGAGCTAAAATTCTTACTAATTTTTATTTTTTAATCTAAGTTGTAAAAAGTTGGCCGCCATCCCAGGGCACGGAAGGGGAAAATAATAAGGAAAAGAGGAGAGAACCAAAACATATTAAGAGCCTGCTCTGGGCACTGTGCCCATGGCTTTTGTACATTTTATCCCACTCAATCCTCAGAAAGATCTGAAGAGGAAGTGTCGCCATTCCCTCTGCACAGAGAAAGAAACAGTTGTAGAAAGTTAGAGTGCCCTTTGGAACCAAGTGTGCTTTCAACCCTGGGCATCAGGCTTCAAAGCCCTGTCTTCCTCTCCTTGCCATCCCTGGCCGGTTTGCTGCTTCATGAGTGGAACACGATGAAATCCAGGCAGGGGGAGGGATGGGAATCAGGAGGCCCGTGCAGGTTTCTGCCCCCACTTGGCACTAATTTCTGGGCTGGGAGAGGGAAAGCTCTTCCCAGCTGATGGTGGAACATGAAGATGTTGCCCTGAGTGGTTATTGTATTTGTTTATTCGCCCTACCACCTGACTGAGCATCCAGGCACTGTGCTTGGTGCCAGGGATGTAGAGGTGAGAAAGGTGTGGTGTCTCTGGGATGGTAAGATACTCCTGAAATCCAGGGATGCATGGGTGCCTGTCTGCCCTTTGGTGACTCACCACCCAAAGCTAACCCTCTCAGGCAGTGGTTCTCAACCTTCCTAATGCCGTGACCCTTTAATACAGTTCCTCATGTTGTGGTGACCCCCAATTTCATTGTTACAAATTGAACATAATTAAAGCATAGTGATTAATCACAAAAACAATATGTAATTATATATGTGTTTTCCGATGGTCTTAGGCGACCCCTGTGAAAGGGTCGTTCGACCCCCAAGGGGTCGCGACCCACAGGTTGAGAACCACTGCTCTAAAGGTTTTCAAGGAAGCAAATCTCATGAAGGAAAAGGCCCAAGGACCCACTGATTTCCTGAGTCGGGAGAGAAGATCAGAGGAGGTAGGATAACTGGGAAGGAGAAGGCTTTGGGGGAGTGGGAGAGAGAGCCCTGGGCCTGCAGATGGATTTGAGCCCTTCACCATGGTGCCCTTTACTGAGTTCTTCCCTGTGCTGGATGCTTGAAGGAGTTCAAAGTTGCTTTGCTTTACAGGTGAGGAAATAGAGGCACATAAAGATGAGGTAGAGAAAGATAGGTGATGATTGGGCCAACAGGACTGGGTAGGTAGAGATTGAAGCCAGTATCAGAGCCGGGTGAGGAATGCACATAGGACAAGAACCCAAGGCCGGAGGGACACTTCCACGTGAGGCCTGGCAATGCTGAGAGCAATCCTCCTGGAAGGCCTTCAGCATCAGGGTGTGATGCGTGTGCTAGTTAGGACTCCGCTTGCAAGTAACAGAAGCTCACTCAGCTTAGCCACCAGCAAACCCCATGAAGGAAAAGGCCTGCGGGCCACAGAGCTTAATGTAAAGACTGCAGGGAGTGGTTGCCTCAGGCAACGCCAGAGCGCTGGCTCAGCCTGCCTGTAATGCCCTAAGTGGAGACAAATGTTTGAACCCTAGCAAGAGAGCAGGGAGGCTGGAGTGGGGTGAGAGGCTGGTCACTGGAGGAGACCCAGTGGACAAGGTGGGGAGCAGCTGGACCACAGGGCCTTTCAGAGCTTGGGGAAGGGTTTATTCTGAGGGTGGCAGGGAACCCCTGGAGAGTGACACAGCTCAGTCCACTTGTCTAAGCAATCACTCTGGTTGCTGCCTGGGTGGGTGGTGGGGAACGAGAAGACAGCTGGGAGTCCAGCTGACAAATTGCTGCCACAGTCCATTGAGAAGGATAGTTGTGACGGTTCATTTCATGTGTCAACTTGGCGAGGCTGTGGTACCCAGGTGTTTGTTTGGTCAAGCACCAGTTTTGATGTTGCTGTGAAGGCATTTTTAGGTGTGACTAACATTTACAATCAGTAGACTCTGAGGGAAGCAGGTCCCCTCATCTGTAATGCGGGGGTGCCTCCTCCGGTCAGCTGGAGGCCTTAACACCAAAGACAGGTTCACTGAGGAAGAAGCAATTCTGCCTGGTGAGGGCGAGGGCAACGTGAAGACCCTGCCTGTCCCAGCTGCCCGGTCTGCCCTGTGGAATCTGGATTCAAGGCTGCAACACCAAGTCTTACCGAAATACCCAGCCTGCCAGCTCGCCCTATAGCAGGGGGTCCTCAAACTACGGCCCGTGGGCCACATGCGGCCCGCTGAAAACATTTATCTGGCCCGTCGGGTGTTTTTGCCACCGCTGTGTGCATAGGAATTTGTTCATAGTTTTTTTTAAAACTATAGTCCAACCCTCCAACGGTCTGAGGGACAGTGAACTGGCCCCCTGTTTAAAAAGTTTGAGGACCCCTGCCCTATAGAATCTGGACTTGCCAGTGCCCACAATCAATTGAGCCAACTCAATAAGGCTCAACCTCTCCCTCTCTCTGCCTCTCCCCCACCCCCATTGGTCTATTTCTCCAGAACATTCTGACCAGTCTGGGCGCTTATTGAGTGGGTGCTGGCTTTGCTAATGGCGTGTGTTCTGGGTTCCACCCTCAGGCTGAATTTTATGACTTGGAGTGACTCTGGGGTTCAGTGCCCAGTAGGTGAGCGGAGAAGCAGAGGCCCACCTGCTGTGGAGTTTACAGCTGGGTGGTTCCATAGCACACACACAGCGGAAACAATTAGCGAGCTTTCCAGGCGGGATTTAATTAAATGTGTGGAGCAGTACCTCCCGCCCCTGAGGCAGGCCTGCTGCAGTAGACCCTGTAGTTCTGTTATGCAACTCACCATGGAAGGGGAATGGAAGTCACCCCAGAAACTCTGCCTCTCCGCCTGGGCTGCACCCTGGAATCACCTGGCCGAGGCTGGAGAAACACCCCCTTGATATTTAAATAGAATTGTCTGAGATCTGGCCAGATGTTGGAAGCTCCCAGGCTGGGGTTCAGAAGCATTGCCCCAGGACATCTGGATGTTTGAGGCCAGCTGCCTCTCACCTGTGAGAGTGAAGAGGCAACAGGGGAGAGGCCAGGTGCCTGTTTTTTGTAGATAAAGTTTTATTCAGACTCAGCCACACCCACTTGTTTATGTATTGCATTTGGCTACTCTTGCTAAAACAACAGAATGAAATGTGACAGAGACTGTTTGGCCTGCAAAATGTAAAATAGCTACTATCTGGCTCTTTCTAGAAGCAGTGTGCCAACCTGTAAACTAGGGCTGAGGAGTGCTCAGAGCTGTGAGGGTTGGAGAGGCTCCGCCACCTTTGGAGGCGAACTTAGGCTTCTAAGGCTGAGATATCGCCTCAGGAGCCTTCTCAACACACGCAGGCAGTCACCACCAGCTAGTGAGCGAAGCCACACACGCTGTGCTATCTAGTGATTGTTCCTGATGAGTCCGAGGTTTGGCTCTGGATGGCGGCAGGTGTGCAGCTGGGCCAATGAGGCGGCCTTACCTATTGGATTCTAGTTGGTAGAGAGGTGGAGCAACGAATTGTTTTCACTGGTGCACCCCTATCAGAACTGAAAACTGCCATATTCTGTGACAATGGCATTGCAGGAGAGGGCCTCTGCCCGTGGGGGGATGCCCAGGCAGCCCTCGGGGAAGCTGCGGTTCCTGGAGGTATCACAGGGCTCCCGCCTTGTCCCTCATTTTACAATGATTTGCACAGGTCAGCAATTCGGGCCACTTCTGGAGTCACGTTCACCCACTACTCTGTTCACTCTTCTCCCTGAATGTGACCGGCGGTGCAGCAGTATGACCTTGGCCTCCTCCAGCTTCCCTTTCCCTGGGCCATGGGAGACACTGTCTACTGCATGATCTCCTCTCCCTGCTGAGAACGTCCCTGGGTACCACGTGGCCTGGAAGCTGACTGTGAAGACAGGTCTGCGGGAGAGACCTGGTAACCCAGTGGATCCTGACATTGGATCCTGGTAAGTTAGTCAGCCAACAAGGGCCTGGCGATACAGCAGTGCCTAACACGACGTGATTCCTGAGTTGCTGAACTAGTCCCGGGGAAGCCACCATTGATAAAACAGTCACACAGGTACTTGTACAGTGACCCCTTGGCAAGTGCTAAGGAGGACACCAGCATGATCAGCTGTGTCTGCGCAATGCTGCATTCAGCATCTCTGCCCCCAGACCTCCAAGCTTAACAGTGTAGTCTCACGGAGTTCAAGGCCCTGAGATGTCCTGAAATGGAGAGACCTCTTTGCCTTTCCTTAAACTCCAGCTCTCCATGCATTTCCCAACCTTTGTTCACCATGACACACATTTTAAAAATCACTCCTTGCAGGTGTTGTGTGGCCTGGCTCTCTGTTGCACACACAGATCATGTTTTGGAAATGCTGCTTTGGGACACTGTCCAGAAGTGCTGCACCCAGGGGTGCACAGAACCAGCCAGGGGGTGCCCCAAAGAGAACGTGTCACTGGTACCTTTTACTTTTACTGTATATTTTGTAGTTTGTTTTAGAATGTTCATCTATCTATCTAATAGAGGAATATGCAAATTAGCTGGGACACTGTAACGTCATGACCAAACAGCAGGGACCTGAGGCTGCATGGCACTTGACCAGGGCGAGGGACCTCAGACCATGCCCCCTGCCCAGTGGGGCTTGATGGGTGACCTCAGGCCATGCCCCTCGCCTGGTGGGGCTTGACGGGGGACCTGAGACTGTGCCCCCCCAAATCAGAGCTGGGCTGGGGGACCTGAGGCTGCGCCCCCCCGCCTGGAGGGGCTAGACAGGGCTGGGGCTGGTCAGGTCTGGGTCTCACCCAATAGGGTGGGGCTGGCCGGGTCTGGGTCTCCTGCATTTTCAAAGCGAGTGCAGGTGGTGGGCAGGGACTTGACTCTAGGTGCCACAGTGCGCCCCATACTTTTAACATGTGACCATGTGGATGTTCAAATTTTCCAGCACCATTTGTTGAAGAGACTGTCTTTGCTCTTTTGTCAAAAATCAGTTGACTGTATTTATGGGAGTCCATTTCTGGGCTCTCCATTTTGCTTCATTGGTCTATTTATCTATTCTGCCACCAATACCACAGTGTTTCTATTGCTGTAGTTTCATAGTAAGTCTTGAGGTCGGGTAGCATCAGTCCTTCAACATTATTCTTTTCCTTCAGTATTGTACTCAAAAACTTTTTAGCCAAAGAAATGTTTAATTCCTTCCAGCTCGAGGTTTTTTATTTCTGTCTCTTGAAATTCTCATAACACCCTACTAAAAGGGATGGCAAACTATAGCCTGTGGGTCAAATCCCTTTTGTAATTTTTGCACGTTTTTGTTAAATTAAATTTGACTGACACACAGCGTGTGCATTGGTGTCTGTGCTGCTGCTGTGCTGTAAGGGAAGTCGAGGTGTCGCAGCCACTTCCCTACAGCTTACAACTTCTAAAATACTTACTCTCTGACCTTTACAGAAGAACTGTGTCTGCACCTTCCTGAATGAGTCTGTTTTAGGCACTCACTGGACCAACTCATTCTGAGCCACCTCCTTCTGAGCCACCACTTTTGTACGCCACAATCTGTGCCCTGGGTTAGTTTCCTTTGTACCCCATCACACTTAGTAGGTTATCAGATCTACTCACAACATTGATTTGCTCTTACTCCATGGGATTCAGAAATACTGAGGTGACTTGCACTAAGCATATATTTTCTCGATCATGTGGGCAAAGCCCCTGAGCCTCATAATGATAGCAATGAATTCCAAGGGCTGAGGAATGATTCTTGTTTGCACCAAGTCAGCCTTTTCCAAGTCAATAAGGACAAATGGATTTGGGAGGAGAAGCAGAATACACAGTCGCCTGCGGGAAATGATGAGCGCCACTGAGCAAAAACCTGCTTGCCTTTCCATCCTGCCTTCATTTGCATTCTGGGCTGTGCAGATTATTCCATTCAACAGCCTGGCCTCCGGAGGGCCTGTGCATGAACCATGATTGTCTTGGCCTTTACCATGCAGGCCGATGCTTTGTTTTGTTAATTCAACATCCAGTTATAATGAAACAATAGCATTGAAGGTTTGAGTTTTAAAAAGTGTTGATAATATTCTGGGAAGCACTTGGGTCTGTGGAAGATTAAGACCTTACCCAGCTTGGAGCTGTGGGAGGAAACCCTGCTGACATGTTACCGAGAAAGCAGATCCCGTTAGAAGGACGGCCTCCCCCTTGGTGTGGGCAGTTCATGGGCCAGTCAAGGTGTTTCTGCTGGTCAGGTGCTCCTTGGTTATTGTTTCAGCAGGAAGGTGTGGTTTCTTTTGTTTCTGGGTGTCATATCACAGTAAATCATAATATGGCTGGGAGTGGAATTTGTTAAACTGAGTTTTGTTTCTGTACAGTTTTTGAATTAAGAATTGTTCAAAAAGTGAAAGGTCTTTTATGATTAATTTTCTTATTGAGGCATATATTTCTATGTAATAAAATGCAAGTTTTTTTTGCATACAAGTCAGTGAGTACTGACAAATGAATACTCTTGAGTAGCCCAGACCCCATGAAGACATACAACGTGTCCAGCATCCCAGGACGTTCTCTTGTGTTCCTTTCCAGTAGCCCCCCTCCCAAAAGCCATCCTTGAGTGCTGCCAGTATTGCCTTTTCTAGAACTTCATATAAAAATGGGAGTGCACACATGTACTCTTGTGATTCTGGCTTCATTCACTTACAAAGTTTTTGAGATCCATGCACATTTTGACATCAATGGATAGATCTTCCAGACAGAAAACCACCAGGAAATAGTGGCCTTAAATTGCACACTAGTTTAGATGGCTTTAACTTATATCTTCAGAGTATTTTACCCCAAATAAGCAGAAGAAATATTATTTTCAAATACACATGGAACATTTTCTAAGATAGACCACATGTTAGGACACAAAACAAGTCTCAATAAATTTAAGAAGATTGAAATCATATCATGTATCTTCTCTGACCACAGTTGTATGAAACTAGAAATCAAATATAAGAAAAAAATGAAAAATTAATTCTGTAAAGTAGCAGAGTACAAAACAAATATTCAGAAATGAGTTGCATTTTTATACAGCAATAATGAACTATCAGAAAGGGAAACTAAGAAAACAATCCCATTTACAATTGCATCAAAAAAAAAAAAGGAATAAACTTAACCATGTGTAAAATACCTGTACTTGGATAATTATAAGAACTCAAGAAAGAAACAGAATAAGATACAAATAAGTGGAAGCATATATCATATTCATGGACAGATATAACTAATCCTATATGATAAAAGCCAAATATGCTAAATGCCCAGTCATCCGGTCTTCTTTTCAACCAATCAAAGCATAATATGCTAATGATATGCTAAGGTCAGTCAACTGCTCATTATGATGTGCACTGACCACCAGGGGGCAGATGCTCTGACTGGTAGGTTAGTTTGCTGCTGGGGTCTGGCCGATTGGGACTGAGTGAGATGGGCCGGACACACCCTGGAGCCCTCCCGCAGGCCCTCCCTGACTGGCCAACCTTCCGTCCCTCCCCGGCCCTGATCGTGCACAGGTGGGGTCCCTCGGCCTGGCCTGCACCATCTCACAATTGGGTTGAGGCATCCCCCCAACCCCCAAGTTCAAGAATTTTGTGCACCGGGCCTCTAGTATCATTATAATGTTCATACTACCCAAATCAATGTATAGATTCAATGCATTTTCTATCAAGATAATAATGGTATATTTCACAGAATTAGAATCAATATTCCAAAAATTTATATGGAACAGCAAAAGACCCCGAATAGCCACAGCAATCATAAGACAGAACAAAGTTGAAGGAATCACTGTTATCATATACCAGATATTAAATACTACAAGGCCATAGGAATAAAAATAGCATGGTACTGGCATAAAAACAGACATACAGAATAATGGAACAAAGTAGAGAGCCCAGAAATAAACCCATACCGTTATGGTCAGTTAATATTCAACAAAAGATGCAGGGACATACAATAGGGTAAAGATAGTCTATTCAATAAATGGTGTTGGGGAAATTGTACAGAAATGTACAAAAAATGAAACTAGACCACCTTCTTACACTATACACAGGAATAATCTCAAAATGGATCAAAGACTTTACTGTAAGACTCAATATCATAAAAGTCCTAGAAGAAGACAGAGGCAATAAAACCTCAAACATCTCTTGTAGAATTTTTCCCCCCCTGATATATAACTTTGGGCAAGGGAAACAAAAGAAAAATTAAACAAATGGGACTACATCAAACTAAAATATTTTTGGACAGCAAAGGGAACCATCAACAAAGTGAAAAGACAACCCACTAAATGGGAGATACATCTGATAGGGTTAGTATGAACAATTTATACCTGAATAGACACTTCTCCAAAGAGGACATACAGACGGTCAATAGACCATGAAAAAATGCCCATCACTAATCATCAGGGAAATGCAAATTAAAACCATAATGAGATATCACCTCACACCTGTCAGAATGGCTATCGTCAATAAATCAACAAACCAAAAGTATTGGCAAGGATGTGGAGAAAAGGGAACCCTCATACACTGTTGGTGGGAATATAGATTAATTCAGCCTCTGTGGAAAGCAGTATGGAGTTACCTCAAAATAACTAAAAATGAAACTGCCTTATGACAGAGCGATTCCACTTCTGGGAATATATCTGAACAAATCCAAAACATTGATTTGAAAGAATGTATGAACCCCTGTGAAGACTGCAGTGTTTTTTTCAATAGCCAAGATCTGAAAACAGCCCAAACAAAAAAGCTGTGGTACATTTACACAGTGGAACATTACTTGGCTGTAAAAGAAGACAATCTTCCCCTTTATGACAGTGTGGATTGATCTGGAGAGTATGACACTGTGAAATACGCCAGTCAAAGAAAGACAAGTACCATATGATTTCACTTACATGTGGAATCTAATGAACAAAATAAACTAATAAACAAAATAGAAACAGACTCATAGATACAGAAAACAGACTAACAGACTGATAGCTGTCGTGGGGAGGAGAGTTGGGAAGCTGGGTGAAAAACGTTATCAAGCAAAATCATAGAAACAGACACAGTGTGGTGATTACCAGAGGGAAAGAGTGGCTTGGGGAGGAAGAAGAGGGTAAAAAGGACCATAAAATGATGATGGAAGGACACTTGACTTGGGGTGGTGAACACACAATGCAATATACAGATGATGTGTTATAGAATTGTATACCTGAAACCTATGTAATTTTATAACTTATGTAACCCCAATAAACTCAATAAAAAAATAAAATTAGGTTTCTGAGTTACAAAGCAGGAAAGGCAAAATCAGTCATCACAAATGATGAGTTAAAAGCATATTATGGAAAATGTTGCTTCATGATCATAAGAGGAAAAAGAAAGCCTGACAATGACTCTTTCCAGACAACAGTAATGTTTACAATTATCTTCCGAAAATAAAGAAGTAAACCATTGTTTAATATTAAAAACAAGGAAAAAAATCAATTGACTATATTTGTGGCTTTATTTTTGGACTCTGTTCCATTGATCTGTTTTTTTCTTCTAAGGCCAATACCATACTGTTTTTACTTAATTAGGTTTATAGTAAAACTTAAAATCAGGAAATGTGACTCCTTGGACTTGGTTCTTCTTTATCAAAATTGTTTTCAATATTATAGACCCCTTTTACTTCTATGTAAAACTTGAAATACACTTGGCAATTTCTAGAAAAAGCCTGTTGAGATTTTGTTGAATTTATAGATCAATTTCAGAAGAATTAGCACCTTAATACTGAATTTTCTAATCCTTAAGCAAGCTATCTATCTGTATTTATGTAAACCTTTTAAAATTTCTCACAGCAATAGAGTGGGGAAAACATAGGTTTACAGATGTTGGAATGGAAAAATGATACCATAATCTATAGCCTATCTAATAATAGACAAACATGGTAATTGACTGTACCTTCGCTATGCCTCCCATGGGCTAATCAGCACGATATGCAAATTAACTGCCAACAAAAATGGTGGCTAATTTGAATACTGCAGGCAGGGTGGGACAGCGCGAGCCACCAGCATGCCACCATCCAGCGAGTCCCAGAAACCCCAGAAGCTGGCCTACCTTGCCGCCTGGGACCCGATCGCGTCCCCAGCAGGAAAGGGAGGCGGGACACAGAAGCCCCAGAAGCTGCCAGATATGGTATTAACTCTATCAGTAAGCACTCTGAAAGTCAGTGCCATAAATGCACCAATTAAAAGACAGATTATGAGGGTGAATCAAAAACAAAACCCACTTTAAATATAAAGACACATATAGATTAAAAGTAAATGAATTAAGCTGCAGCCTGTTTTGCTCAGTGGATAGAGCATTAGCCCGTGGACTGGAGGGTCCCAGGTTCGATTCCAGTCAAGAGCATGTACCTCAGTTGCTGGCTTGATCCTCAGTCCCTATCAAAGCATGTGCAGGAGGCAACCAATCAATGTGTCTCTCCCTTTCCCTTCACTCTCTCTAAAATTCAATGGAAAAATATCCTTGGGTGAAGATTAACAAAAACAAAGTAAATGGATTAAGTAACATTAAAGAGATTATAAGAAAAATATATTCTAAATTTTGTTAGTTGTATAATGGTTATGTTTAAATTATTAACACCTAAGAAATTGCATGAAGGGTACATACAATATGCTGTAGTATTTCGTAGTTTTTTTTACATGTATGAGATTATTTCAAATTAAAATATTAAAAAATTAAAAATTAACAAAATATTAATTGAAATGTATCTGCATTACATGAAAAATCTCCTAATTGCTTCTAGCATAATTTATTATATTGTGCTAAAATTTACAAGGGTTCAATTAAAAATATCTTAATTCTAAATGATATAATAGAAAATATATAATAGTGCAGTTATAAGCACTTACCTGAAAATAAAAATTTAAAGAAGTGAATTTAAAGAAGGGCTTAGCCAAAGAAAATATATGCACAACCCATGGACACAGACAACAGTATGGTGATGGCCAGAGAGAAGTCGGGGGTAAGAGCTGGGTAGAGGGGCAAATGGGGGGGGGGGCGGGAAATAGGGACATCCTATATAATAATAAAAGGCTAATATGCACATTGACTGAACGGCAGAATGACCGGTTGCTATGATGCACACTGTGCACCAGGGGGCAGACGCTCAATGCAGGAGCTGCCCCCTGGTAGTCAGTGCACTTCCATATGGGGAGTGCCACTCAGCCAGAAGCTGGCTCATGGCTGGCCAGCGCAGTGGTGGTGGCAGGAGCCTCTCCATCCTCCGTGGCAGCACTAAGGATGTCCAACTAACGGTTTAGACCTGATCCCTCGGGGACCTAAGCCTTTAGTCAGACATCCCCCGAGGGCTCCCTGACTGCCAGAAGGATGTCTGACTGCAAGCTTAGGCCTGATCCCCTGTGGAGTGGGCCTAAGTCGACAGGTGGACATCCCCAAAGGGGTCCTGGACTGTGAATGGGTGTAGGCCGGGCTGAGGGACACCCCCCCACACCCAAGTGCACAAATTTTTGTGCACTGGGCCTCTAGTATGTATATAAAAGCCTAAGCGACTGTTTGACCATTCAACCATTTGACCGTTCAACCATTTGACCAGTAGCTATGACGTGCACTGACCACCAGGGGGCAGGTGCTCAATGCACAGGCATGGAACCATGGAACAGACTGATGAATCTCAGAGGGAAAGGGATAGGGGGGAGGGCAGGAAGAGATTCACCAAAGATCTTATATACATACTAGAGGCCCGGTGCAGGGATTCTTGCACCAGTGGGGTCCCTTGGCTTGCTCTGCAGAGATCAGGCCAAAACCGGAAGTCCAACATCCCCTGGGGGGTCCCAGATTGCAAGAAGGTGCAGGCCAGGCTGAGGGACCCCACTGGTGCAGGAATCTGTGCACTGGGCCTCTAGTTAATAAATAATAATACAAGAATAAATTTTGTGTTTCATGTACTCACATCTGTGAATCTACTTTTGCCCCACCCTGTATTGTAGTTTTCAGCATACAGGCATTATATATGGGTTTTATAAAAGGAATACATAAGTATTTAATCTTTTTATACTACTGTAAATGTTACTTCTCCTTTCAATTTTAATTTCAATTGTTCTTTGTTAGTATACTAGTATTTACTAACTGATTTTTACATATTGATCTTGTATCCCATGATTTTGCTAAACTCACTAGTTATAGTAGATTATGTGGATTCCTCAGGTTTTGCAACATAGGTAATCATGCTGTATATAAATAGAGTATTTCCTTTTCAATCCCTATGACCATTTATTTGTTTGTTTACTGAATTTGCCAGGACCACTAGTATGATGTTAAATAGAAGTGATCTGACATCTTTGCCATGCTCCTGTTCTTAGAGGAAACATTGATTGCTTCATCATATATATAATTTTAGCTGTAGATTTTTCATAAATGCTGTTTATCAGGTTGAGGACATTTTATCCTATTCCTAATTTCCTGAGAGTTTTTTGATAAACAAAAATTGAATTCTTTCAAATGATTTTTTCTGCATTTATTTGGTCGTATGATTTTTTTTCTTTATTCTGTTAATGTGGTAAACTGTGCTGATATTTTCAAATGTGAAACCAACCTTGAATTCCTGGGATAAACACAAGTTGGTCATCTTTTTAAGTGTAGGTGAATTTGATTCAATATTTTGTTAAGATTTTTACATCTAGGTTAATGAGGGATATTAGTGTATAATTAAAAAAAATTTCTTGTTTGATTTTGGCATCAGGGTTATGCTGCCCTCATTAAATAAATTGAGACATATTCCCTCCTCTAATTTTATAAGAGAGTTTGTGTTTATTTCTTATATATCTGATGTAATTCATAATTTAAGGCATCTGAACCTAGAGTTATTTGTTTTAGCATGGCTATTAATTGTGAACTCCGTTACTTTGTTTGTATAGGGCCAGGCATATCTTCTTTTGACAATTTTGGTAATTTCTATTTTTAAAAGAAATTTGACATTTACCTCAAGTTATCAAATATCGGCATAAAGTTGTTTGTAATTACCCCTTATCTTTTCATTGTCTCTAGGATATATAATAATGTTTCCTCTTTCATTCCTGATACTAGTATTCTGTGGTTCCTTCTTTTTATTCATCCATCTAGCAAGGGTTTTATAACTTTATTAACTATTTTAAAGAACCAACTTTAATATGATTGATTTTCCCCCTGCTGTTATTTGCTTTTTGTTTTATTGCTTTCTGCTTTTATTTCTATTATTTTATTTCTACTTTTAACATTGAGTTTCATTTGTTCTTTTTTATCTTCTACTATTCATCTTAAAATTTGCTTCTTTTCCATAAGCTTTTAAATCTATAACTTTTTGGTAAAGTCCATTTTAGCTACATCTCACACATATTGACACTTTTCATTATCATTAATTTAAAAAATATTTTCCATGTAATTTTCTTTCTTGACACATGTTTTATAAGTACTGTGCTGTTTAATTTCCAATCTCTAGGGTTTTTCTAGGCATAAACTTTTCTTAGATATCATTGATAGTTTTATATCATTATCATATATTAATTTCTAAAATTAGCCTACTGCTCTCAGGGACAATACTATGTGGATTTCAGTAATTTAAAACTTATTGTGCCCTGCTGGTGTGGCTCAGTGGTTGAGCGTAGACCCATGCAACAAGGGGTCACTGGTTCAATTCCTGGTCAGGGCACATGCCCCTGTTGTGGGCTTGACCTCCAGCAGTGCAGGAGGCAGCCCATAGATGTTGATGTTTCTCTCATGGATGTTTTTCCCTCTTTCTCCCTTCCTTTCCTCTCTAAAAATCAATAAAAACATATTTAAAACCTCACTTCCTGGCTTCTTTTAAGATTTTCTTTGACTTTTTTGCTGTTTGAATATGATGTGACTAGGTGTAGATTTTGTTTAAGTCAGATGCTTGGTGCTGTCTAAGTTTCTTGGATCTGTGGTTTGGTGTTTGTCATAATTTTGGAAAACTTTCAGCCATTATTATGTCAAAAATTTCTTCTGTTTTAGAGGCCCAGTGCACAAAATTCATGCACAGTTAGGGTCCCTAGGCCTGGCTGGCAATCAGGGCCGATCGGAGCCTTCTGGCTGCCGGCCAGGGCTTTCCTTCTGGCTACTGGCCGGAGCCTCCCTTCCCTGGCTGCCAGCTGCCAGCCATCGCCTTATGGTGGTCAGCGCACATCATAGTGAGCGATAGAACTCCTGGTCTTGTGGTTGAACTTCTGAGGGGACACTTTGCATATTAACCTTTTATATACATAGATTCCATGATGATGATGATGACCATGATGATATGATGATACAGACATTTTTAAAACGTGTCTGCACACTCACATCTTGAGGGCCTTTGCCCTGCAGTCCCCTCGGTCTGTGCTGTTGCCCACACAGCTTCCTTCCTCCCTTCATTCAGCATGTGTGTGAGTCGCTGGAGTGGTGAGATCTCCTCTGAGCTTTGTATATAAAAGCACAGCCCTTCCCTGCTGCTTTCCCCTGGCCCTGCTTTATTATTTTTCTTTTTTTTAAAATATATTTTATTGATGTTTTTACAGAGAGAAAGGGAGAGAGATAGAGAGTCAGAAACATCAATGAGAGCGAAACATCGATCAGCTGCCTCCTGCACACCCCCCACTGGGGATGTGCCCGCAACCCAGGTACATGCCCCTGACCGGAATCGAACCTGGGACCCTTCAGTCCACAGGCCGACGCTCCATCCACTGAGCCAAACCGGTTTTGGCTATTATTTTTCTTTAGCATGTATGACTATCTGACATATTACCTGTTTAATTGTTATTTTTTATTCTTTCCAGTCTCCTTCAACTGAAACGTTGGCTGTATAAGGAAAGGGTCTGTCTTAAAATTTTCAAAAATTAAATTGGTTTTAGGGCAGTTTTCTCTATAGTATATATGCAAAAGGAAGTACTGTGCAGCTCTTTCCATTTTTTCCCAAGAATATTGTCTGACATTGAGAAACGTTTACATACCACAATCACACCCCTGTGAAAGCTGCCATAGAGGATACGGAAGAGTAAAAGGGACCACGTGACCAGGGCAGGATCCACAGTGTGAGGATGGCCCGCGGCTTAAGCCCAGGTCTGCCTGAGAACAGAGCCCCCTGCCTGAGCCACATGTAACGTTTCCTGACCTTCTCTTTCAGTATGAATACTTCAATGCTGTGCTGATCAATGAAAGGGACAAAGACGGGAACTTTTTGGAGCTGGGGAAGGAATTCATCTTGGCCCCAAATGACCATTTCAATAATCTGCCTGTGAACATCAGTCTCAGTGACGTCCAGGTGCCAACGAACATGTACAACAAAGGTAAGCCTCAGGGCGCTCCTTTCAGGGGCGGAGAGGAGGTGGTGAGGTGTGGGGCTGGCCGGTTTGGGACATTATGTTATTTTGAAAACCACAATTATACTCTGGGTATGTCAGCGTGGATAGGTGCAGTGTGTGCTTGATCTGCCTGGAGACTCTGGCTTGCTACTTCCCCATGCTGTTTGCAGGAGCTCTCTGACAGCCAGTCCAGGGTTGGCAAACTTGCTTCTGTAAAGGGCCCAATAGTAAATATCTCTAGCCTTGAGGGACATCTAGCCTGCTCACAGCTATTCAACTCTGCTGTGCTGGCACAAACGCAGCCTTGGCGACAGGTAAGTCAGTGGATGTGGCTGTGTTTCAGTAAAACATTCACCTACAAAAAACAATGTCCGGATTGGACCTGTAGGAGTCACTCCCTGACCTGTGGTGGAGCCTCTCTCTCCCCTTCCTCTATTCCCTGTAATGGTAGTTAAGTGTTCAGGAACGCCTGGGGTTGCAACAGAATCAGTTGTGGTCTTTCTTAGAGTACAAAGCAGCAGGGACCTCAGGGGCTCCCTGTTTTCAGGCTTGTGGCCCTCAAATCCAGCCTTCACATAAGGGTCTAAGGATATGCCCATTGGGGTTGGGATTATCTTGGCCGAGGACTGGGCTCTAGCAGCAGATGGACTCTGGTTAGACCCTGGGTTTCACCTCTGAATGGCTGTGACCTTGAGTGCACCACCTTCTCTCCTGAGACCTTAGTTTCCTCTTCTGTAGAATGTGGATAATAACTGTGTCTACCTCATGGGGTGGCTGTGAGGACTCAACAGAGGGTGTGAATAAAAGCTTACGGTAATGATGTTGCCCTTGTCATCATCACCATCACTGAGCTGGATTTTGCTCTGCTTTGTCAAACCTGGGAGGCTCCTAAAAAAGAGCCATTCCCTCAGAAAAATACTTCAGAAAATGATGGCATCTTCAAAGTAAAATTCTGCCCTGCTGCCTACCATTGTGGTTTCAAAAATATCAGGGGCCAGTGTCCATCACCCACCCAGCTCCGATTCACCTACAATTGCTCAGTGGTCCAGAGAAGGCTGTGGGTTTGATTCCTGCTCCTCCCCTCGCTGGATCCTGAGCCTCAGTTTCCCTCTGAGATGAGGATGCCAGCTCCCTCAGAGGGCCATTGTGAGGCTGTAAAACGATGTGGGTGCAGCCTTCACACAACAGCGACTCATGAAAGTGCTCAGTCATAGTGCCATCGCTATTATTGGGAAACAACATGACCATGAGTTGCATTTCTAAATTGTTCTAGGTCCCTGTTTACAAAGGCTGGTCAGTGATTAAAGAACCTCCTCCTCACTGTCTCTGAAGCATGCCTCTCGCGGCTGTGCTTTGTGGCTGGATACCTGATGTCTTCCTTTCCTTGTTAACCTGTTACCCATCCTTAATCCTCAGTGGGGGCAGGACTCCATTCGTGAATTATTCCCATGGTTTTGGGGCACCACATGGTGAAGCAGACGCAGCCCCTCTCCTGAGGGGTTCACACTTTACTTGGGGAACAAATAGGTAATGAGATCATTAGTTAGCGGTCACCTTTATGAAAAGCCAGGGGCAGTGGGAGTGCCAAGGAGGGGCCCTGCCACTCGCTCATGTGGCAGCCACACATTTGCCATTTTCTCTCTTCCTCCTGGAGAAAGTGATGTCAGTCTGAACCACCTCTGCTGGGCTCTGGACTGGGCCACGTGACCTAATCTTCAGTTTGGACTCTTCCTTAGAGAGCAGATTCCTGAGCACCCGAGCCTGAGGGGCTGAGCTCACGTCTCTGGTAGGATTGAGTCCTCTAGGACGGTCTTGTCAGCGAGGCAGGAAGGCCCCTTTGCGCATCGTGCCTGGAAGAAAGCCATCCTCTCAGCATTAAATACACACTCAACTGAAGATGAAAAATTAACAAGATTTTACAGAGCAATTTCAGATATAAAACAATTCAGAACGATCTTTTAAAATATGACAGCTGCTTCAAGGTTGCCGGAGCCATTAGCACCATTATGGAGAGAGATTTAATTGCACCGTAAGCTTTAAAGGCATAATTGCACCTTTCGGGGGCAACAGCATATGAGGGGCCAGCACTGCCACTGATCACATAGGCTGTGGGGGTGGCTCTGAGTCTCACCAGGCGAATCCTAAAAGCCCAGGCAAGGGCAGCGGTCTATGAGGCGGACGTGGGCCCTGTGGGAGCTTCACTTGAGCTGTGGAGGTAGGTGATGATGTTTAAAGTCATTCTCAGCAGCGCTGTGGGGTCTGCCTATCGCCCCCACCCAGACTCACTGGTCCCCGGCGGTGGGGTCAGTCAGGCTCTATCCCTTGTCTAGTCTGCTAGGCAGCGCAGAGCTGCCCAGGGGAGGGGCTTCAGGAAAATTCCTGTCTCCATTCTACCTAATTCAAACCAGCCCCAAACCGTCTTTTTTCTTTTCAAGCTGCAGAGATGTATTTTATGTTTAGAGGACCCTCCAGCTCTGATCCAGTTTTTGATGACATGTACTCAACACACATGCTCAGAGCTTGGTCCCTGGCTGTGATGCTCCTGGGTTAGGAATCTTACTCCCCACAAAGGAAACAATGCCGGGTCACGCTCTCCCATGGGGCAGCTTGGACCCCGGGGGTGCACGTGGTTTGAGACTTGCTTGGGAGCTGCTGTGTGTGGGAAGCGCTGTGCCAAGCTGGGGGTGACAAGTCCCACTTACTCGGCTGCCTCTCTGGGCGCGAGGTCCGAGAGAATAGGCACCTGGTCCCTCAGGATCCCCTCGGCTACTCTCAGGTCACCTTGGGGACTGGGAAGATTTGCACAGGCTGAGACCCCAGGCCTTAGGTTTCACCCCTGCAGGTCCATTACCCTCCTTCCTTCTGAAGCATAAATATTCCCGGCACTGTTAGGAGGTGGGGACAGGCTCCGCTCTAGTGAGACCCCAGGTCCATCTCCAGTGTCATGTCTCTCTGGCTGCCCTCTGCCTCCTCTCCTTTGCACACCACGGCTCCCTGCCCAATAACTGCACTGAGATGAGATGCCCACACTCACTGGGGAGAGCTTCTGACTTATGTAGCTCACACATGTCAACCCTGCAAACATCCTGGGAGCAAGAACTACAGAGGCTCTGACTACCGGCCTGGGAGAGAAAGGGGGAGAGAGCAGAGAGAACAAACTAAATGTTGTCTCAGTGCAATATGTCATCTGTTCCTTCGTTTGTGCTTTCCATCCTTCATTCATTCATCAGACATTGTCTGTGCCAAGCTCTACAGATCCATCCATGACTAGGACAGACATGGGCCCTGCCCCGAGCAGTGGGGAGAGACAGTACTGAGCAAGGTATGACCAGCGTGACAGGAGTTGCGAAGGCAGAGTGCGGCGCTGACCTGGTCCTGGCCTCCCAGAGATGAAGAGAGGAGGAGACAGGCAGGAAGGGAGTCATTGGTAGTGAAGTGTGTCCCACAGAAAGACTAAACTATGAGCAGGTATCCAGGTGGGCGAGTGTGGGGCAGGGACTCTGAGAGTGAGGAAGTGGGGTGTCAGGGAGGCTGTGGAGGGAGTAATGATGGGCTGGCCCCCAGCGGCTGCGGCAGGAGTGGCCGCCCCTCTATGGGAGTCAGAAAGGTAACTATGGGGCCCAGGAGGGCTGGCCAGGTGGTGAGAGGCTGCGAGAGCCATCAGAAGATCATGGAAGCGTTGGGGCCTGGTACCATCTGATTGGCCGCTTTCCTGAGAACAGGTGTGTGCTGGAACAGGTGTGCGCTGGTCCCATCCACACTGAAGGAGAGGACAGAGGGAGGGAAGGAATCCAGGGCACAGAATGAGAAAACCCGGGGGAGAGGAATGGTGCCTGGCCTGTTGGATGACTAAGGTGAGGGCTCTCGGGCCTGGGCAACCTCCATCGAGAATATTAGCTCCCTGAGGGCAGGGACCTTATCTGTTTGTTTTCTGATGATTTCTCAGCCCCAGCCTGGGACTTAGCACATAGTAGGGGCTCAATAAATATTTATTGCAAGGTGAGCAAAGGAAAGAAGAGTGCACATTAAAACACTTTGTTTTGATATGTATGAAGAAAAGACACCTGAAATAACTCTACATCTTTTTTTAAAAATATATTTTATTGATTTTTTACAGAGAGGGAAGGAGAGAGAGAGTTAAAAACATCAATGAGAGAGAAACATCGATCAGCTGCCTCCTGCACTGGGGATGTGCCCGCAACCCAGGCATATGCCCTTGACCGGAATCTAACCTGGGACCCTCCAGTCTGCAAGCCGACGCTCTATCCACTGAGCCAAACCAGTTTCAGTGACTCTACATCTTGATTCCCCTCCTCCAGCAGTAACGGAAGGCAGGGGGACAGGTGGCCTGCCTGGTAGGCATAGGGGAGGTATGAATTGCGGGATACAGCCTAGGCCCCTGGTCGGCAAACTGCAGCTCGCGAGCCATATGCGGCTCTTTGACCCCTTGAGTGTGGCTCTTCCTAAGCCTTAGGAGTACCCTAATTAAGTTAATAACAATGTACCTACCTATATAGTTTAAGTTTAAAAAATTTGGCTCTCAAAAGAAATTTCAATCGTTGTACTGTTGATATTTGGCTCTGTTGACTAATGAGTTTGCCGACTACTGGCCTAGGCCATCCCTTTATCTTCTTGTCAGGGAACCTCGTCAGACAAGACTGGGCTGTATGTGGAGGTCCAGCCCCTGAAAATGAAAACAGGTTCAGGGAAAGGGACACTCATCACCACCATCACAGAGGAATCATTCTGTCTGTTACAGTCCAATAGGTTCTTCTAAAAGCCCAGGCAAGGGCAGCAGTCTATGAGGTGGACTTGGGCCCTGTGGGCGCAGAGCTCGCTGCTGGGAGGTGGACTTGGGTCCTGTGGGCACAGAGCTCACTGCTGGGAGGTGGACCTGGGCCCTGTGGGCACAGAGCTTGCTGCTGGGAGGTGGACCTTGGCCCTGTGGGTGCAGAACTAGCTGCTGGGAGGTGGACCTTGGCCCTGTGGGCACAGAACTAGCTGCTGGGAGGTGGACATTGGCCCTGTGGGAGCAGAACTAGCTGCTGGGAGGTGGACTTGGGCCCTGTGGGTGCAGAACTAGCTGCTGGGAGGTAGACCTTGGCCCTGTGGGTGCAGAACTAGCTGCTGGGAGGTGGACCTTGGCCCTGTGGGTGCAGAACTAGCTGCTGGGAGGTGGACTTGGGCCCTGTGGGTGCAGAGCTCGCTGCTGGGAGGTGGACTTGGGTCCTGTGGGCGCAGAGCTCGCTGCTGGGAGGTGGACTTGGGCCCTGTGGGCGCAGAGCTCGCTGCTGGGAGGTGGACTTGGGCCCTGTGGGCGCAGAGCTCGCTGCTGGGAAGTGGACTTGGGCCCTGTGGGCACAGAGCTCGCTGCTGGGAGGTGGACTTGGGTCCTGTGGGCGCAGAGTGCGCTGCCATCAGGATGGGCAGGATCAGTATGTGTGGATTTGTCAGATGTCTCAACCTATTTTTCAAATGTTGGGTTTGATAAAATGCAAAGTGCATTTTGCCAAGCACTTTTCCCCTTAATTACATGTGTATATTTTAAGGGGAATTTAATCCATATGTTTCTGATTCGTTTACACGGAAATCATTAAGATGTTTTCTAAGAGTTGTTTGACGTGTAAGAAGGCTCATGGACCTTTAAAAATGCTGTGTTTAAGTTTCTTTTTCTTCCCCTTGCCTGTGTGTGTGTGTGTGTGTGTGTGTGTGGAGAGAGAGAGAGAGAGAGAGAGAGAGAGAGAGAGAGAGAGAGAGAGATATTTAGGCTCTGAATGGTTTGTTTTCTCCTGGAATGCTGAACTGGACCATTTGGAGGTGGCTTGAATCATGCTTTCACGTCGGTCTCCCTTCACTCACTGGACGTGATGGTGCTATGGCCATAAATGGGGATCAGGCCTGACACCCTGCTCTGGCCCTAGAGGAAGATGCTAGGACCCTCCCAGAGCAGGGCCCTCTGGCACCTGCAGGCCTCACCTGCGCCAGGGGAACTTTCCCAGCCCGGTCCACCAGTGTGAGGACAGCAGGACAGGTGAGACACACACACGGTAATGCCACTGAAGGGACTCCACAGTTGTCATCCCAAAGTAGTCATCATTTTTCTCTTACAGTTTGAAAATTATATTTTTGTGTCACAGAATAACTATATCTGCTTAAAAAGTCACAGTTTGAGCAGCTGAGTGGTCTAGAGTGGGGTCCGGACATAAAATGGGATAAACCTCAAATGCATGACTTCAGTGAATGGCTCCCTAACAATCGAGTGGGAAGAGTTGCACCTCCCCCTGAGCCTCTGGGAAGCACTTCGGTGTTGCTCTGGCCCATTCACTCGGGCCTGACCCCTGCAGTGCCCATCGTCTCCATCAGGTCTGTTTCCGGTTTTCCAGAAGCATCAGCGAGTCTTTGGAGTGTAGCAGGCCTGGACATGGATCACAATTCTCTGAGTACCAACCAGCCTGGTAGACCAGAGAAAAACGTTCCACTCTCTGAGCCTCAGTTTCCCCCTCTGTAAGGTGTGAAGTGTTATTTTGAGCACCCAGCACAGAGCCTGGCACGAGGAGGTGCTGGATTGACACACATCATCTCCTCAAGCCAAACCAGTTTCCATCTCTCGACTCTCCAGGTGGGTTCCTGACCTGGCCCTGCCCAACACTCAGCCTCCCATCAGCGTTTTGCAGGGTGAGGTATAAACACTCTCACAATGATGCCAGTTCACCGCCCTCTTTCACTGGTCAGCCATCTCCTCCCCCTTCATACCAGATCCCGGGACTCCAACTCTCCATGGCCTTCCCTTGCGCTCCTCCCTCCACCCCAGCCTGCTCTCCCTTCTCCCCTGACCAGACTCCCCCTGTCTTGAGAGCCCAGCTCCCCCACGGAGACCTTGTCCCTCCCTGTGGTCTCAGCCCTCCTCTCCAGAGCAGCCACCTGCCCCCTCATGGGTGTCCCCACAGAGCAGTGGCTTCACTTTCCCTGGAAAGCAGGGGGATCATTTTCCTTGGAGACAGAGGCTGTGCTTTTCTCATCCCCTTGGGAACCTAGCAGAATGGCTGGAATAGAAGTGTTTCCACCGATGTTTGTTGAGCTGAATTTCATATTCCTACATTCCTACCTTGGACCTGCACTACTGTAATACCACCTGGATCCTACATTACTCCATCACCACCTGGATCCTACATCACTGCATCAGCACCTGAATCCTACATCACTGCACCACCACCTGAATCCTACATCCCTGCATCACCACCTGAATCCTACATCACTGCATCACCACCTGAATCCTACATCACTGCATCACCACCTGAATCCTACATCACTGCATCACCACCTGAATCCTACATCAGTATAGGAATCTTACATTGTTACATTACTATCTGATTCCCATATTACTATAAGTCATCACAAATGGATCATTATTTCTGCTTGTTGGTTTGTCAATTCTACTTCTATTTGAATTTGATTTTGTGTGTGTGTGCTTGCTGTTGAAGACAATCGTTTTAGATGTATTCTTAATGAAGTTATACTGCCTTCAAGTTCTCTTAATTTGTTTGTATTTTTAATATCTTCCTATTTTCCCAGAATAATAGAAATCATTATGGAGGCTTGCAGTTCAATTGGAGCTGAATGTAGGCCAGGGGATTCTACAAGGAGGGGCCAGGACAGTGAGGGGCAATGCAAGAGCTGGAACCATTGCTAACAGGGGTTTTCGTTTGTTGTTGGTTTTCCTGGTGTGTCTACATTTGTGAAATGTCGCATTAATAGTAGAGAACCGGAATTTGTAGGTGATTTACAGTATGTACTTAATGACTTAGATAGTAGTCCACTTAACACTTGCTTTGGATCTGTGCTGTGATGGGGAAGGGGAAGGATGGGGCCATCTTCAGCACCTGGAAATCACAGCAGTGTGTGGTGCAGCCTGGGCAGGCAGTGGGGACAATAGGACTAGAACCTCTGTGCCTGGGCTGACTCAGCCAGCCATGAGATGCCACCGGGCCCTGAGAATGAGAAAGGGGCAGCTTTGCTGAGGATATGGGGGCTGGGCCTCCAGGGAGGTGAGCAGATGATCCTGCAGGTGGCCCCAGGCCTCCTCTGCCCCCTCCCTGAGCTGCACCAGGTCAGCCATGGGGCTCGTCCAAGGGTGAGTGGTCCAATGACATATGCGTTGCCTCAGTGCTGACCCTTGCTGCCACAAAGGTTATGCTGCCTGCTCATCTGTAAAGCAGACATTATGATAGCACCTACCTCATGGAAGTTTGTGAGGATTAAATGAAACAGCACACTACGCTCAGCCTTTAGCACCGTGGCTTGTATGTGGTAAATGCCTACTAAGCGTCACTTTTGTTAGTGATGATGGTGAATGCCCCACAGTGGCTGACCTATGCCTTGGCGTGTGTGTGGCCCTGAACCAGGTGACATTATTTTTCCCTCCTCTATATTGGAAATCCGTTTACCACTGGATAGTCAATGCACAGAAAACAGTGTGGAGCCAGAGTTGCTTGCGGGTGTCAGAAGCCGTGGGCGCCTTCGGCAGCAGCTGCATGCTGATGCTCACCCGCCTTCCCTTTGCTCCTCATGCTCAGACCTGGGAGCCTCCTTGTGTTCGGGTCCTACAGCTGGGCCACACGGCTGCTGAGAACCGTGGTGTCATCAGTTAATTGCTGTGGGGCTTCCAAATGATGCTCTTGGCTTTCCTTCTTTCAGGGACTCAGGGCTTTCGGGGGTCCTGGGGCCTCAGCAGTTCGCTGATACTAGTCATGGCAGGGGCATGAAGGGAGTCTTTCTTGCCACTTCTCTTTCTTCTCTCCCCTGCTCTAAGCTAACAGAATCTTCTACCTAGAACACACAGCCCTCTTCCTTGGAAGCACTCCCCTGTGCATGAGCCCACGGATGTCTTCCTCGTCAGTGTTCTTCCTTTGGATAACATTGATGCGGTGTTTTTTAGGTGCAGGCACAAGCATGATCTCAGACAGTATACTCCTTCCCACAAGTCAGTGAAGTAGGAGCCATTGTTATTCCCATTTTACAGATGAGGAGACAGAGGCTTAGAGACTTGCTCAGGATGACTCAGCCAGTGAAACGGACGAGTCAGCATATGACCCCCCACACTTTGATTTCAGAATCAGCGAGACATACTGCCTCTTTGTACCGTGTCCTACGTGCCCCCATATCCACCACCCTGTGGCTGTGCCTGTGTTCACGTAGCTGTGTCATGCCTATTAACACACACTTTGCTCGTGTGGCAAATGAAAGGCCCTGTTTTAGTCAAATTGTGCTATTTTCTTCTCAGCATGTAAAAATCCATCATAAATGAAAAGTAGTCTTCTTTTTTAAAAAAATAAACACTCCCAATCTCTTCCCCTGAGCAAAAGAAATGTTGCAGCAGAAAATCTTTTTAAAAATGTAAAGCAAACTGCCTCAGAATATCAGTGGGTACCAGCTGCTCACACGTTGGGGATATTTCTGTTGGAGGTGAGACGCCTCCACATTTAATCCTACAAACCTGCCAGACAGGAATGTGTACCAGGCAAGGGAATAATGATTTGCAGTGCAAAACGGCTCTCCGCCTCCCTGGCTTCGGTGCCTTTAGAAGTGAATTCCTCCACCATAGTGACTGGGGTGACAGGCACAGAGCTGGGTTCGACACCACCATCATATATTGATCTAATAGATTTTCACAAAACATCTCCCGTGTGCCGACATTAGACGCTAGCATAGGAAGGTGTGATGAATGGGAAGACACCGCCATGCGCTCCTGGAGCTCACAGGCCAGTGGGGAGGAACAGGGAAGTGAACGCACAGTGAGCTCTCGGTGCACCCAGAGGAAAGGGGGCTGTGGTTCTGCCAGCTGTGTCCCAGAACAGCTCAGCCGGGCCAGGGGCGAACTGGGGGTGGGGGTGGCCATGGCCAGAGGACACGTTCTTGAGGAAGATGAGCTTGGCTGCCGTCTGAAGGGTGAGTGGGAAATAATAGCCAAGGACTGGGGCAGGGTGGGAGGGAGGGCTATTGTAGAGAGATCATAGTGCACGGATGTTGCTAAGCATCCTTGAAAGACTTTTTTTGGGGTGAAATAAGGGAGGAAGATGCTATGTAAAATCTGCCACTCTTGATCCACTGTGTACACAGGATATTCAGGGAATACACGTCTGTACCCCAGAGAAAGCCCTTGCAGTGTATGAGTCAGCTTGCCCATACCTGCCTGATTATGGTGGGCTCTATGAAGGAGCAGCATTCGCATCTCAGGGGGCACAGGCATTTCCTGGGAGACCTGAGTGAGATGGAGCCCCGTGTGCTCAGGTGGAGAGGTTCAGATGCTCAGCAATAAGGGCCCGAGATGCCGAGGAAAAGACATAGGACATTGCACGTGTTTGAAGGGCATTCATAAGTGGTGTATATGCAGAACATTTCTCTAGGAATATACAGGAAATTGAAGGACTTACTTTTTACATTCCACCCTCAGTTCAGTTTAAGTGTTTTCCCATGGACAAGTTATGCCTTTTTAGGAGTTAAAAACCAAAGAACAAAAGCACTTGATTTACAAAAGCTGCTCATCTACAAGTATGTTTCAGGTACACAGCTAGCTGGTAAAAGGCAACACAGCTGTGTGTCGGTGGCTAATGGCTTTCCAGTTGACGGTCCTCTCAGCTTGTGGGGGGCATGGCTGACACACTCTTGTTTGAGGCAGAGGACCATGGAGTAAGCTGTTTATGTGCCGACACTGACTCTGCTGAAGATTGCAGAGTGTCATACTGTGCCCTTGGGTGGCAGTAGTTATTTTCATCCAAGTGATGTGGCCCTGGGGAAGGAGAAATGGTTCCCTCTAAAACGATTCCATAATACTCCAGTCATTTGTGGGCAGGTGTCACAGACATGGGGGTGCTCTTCCTCAATATGAGCAGTGTTCTACACTTGGGGTCACATAGATCAGTGCTTCCAGGGGTCAGACTGGAAATGCGATTAGAAGTGAGGTTTGCCGCTCTCAGGCCAAAGGCAGGTGGCCGTGCGTCTTGCTTGTGTTCTCATTGGCATTGCCTCAGGTTCCGTGCGTGATGGCTTTTTGAAGCAGCTGTTCCTGGGCCTCAGGAACCCTCTGGAGGTGAGGGAGGTGCCTGACAGAGGCCCAGGGCTGAGCGACGAGGGTGTGCCCCAGTCAGTCCCTGTTTCTTGACCACCTGTCGCAGGCCCCTCTTCAAACCTGGCCTGCATTGGTGATGAGTCATAGGGGTTGGGGCCAGAGGTTGCATCTTCACCACCTGAAGGATGCACAGGTAGACCTTGGGGACAGGACACCCACTCTCAGCTGTATTCTCTGCTCAGTGCCCCCTCAAATGCCTAAAGCCCATGCCTCCCTTACTTCGGGTGGGTTTCTAGTAAAAATGACTGTGGTTTCTTTATTTATCTTTTGAGACATCCTTCTCTGAGCAGCATGGCAGCTCCATGTTATAATCTCCCAGGGACACCGTCTGGCATTCCTCCACCGTTGGGAAGTGGGAGAGTGATTTCCTTCATTTCTGATTGGATTCCTTTTCCCCTCTCACTTCAGGGGGTAGGACAATTCTTGGGTGGTCTCTACCTCAACAACCGCTGCCGGGTCACCTGTGGGTCATACCTCCAGGCAGGTAGAGGCAACACACCGTGACTTCATCTTCTGGCAGGTGGATTGACCCACATCTCAGAGAAACTGAAGGCATTGAAGTCTACATGGAGGGACTCAGAGGGAAAGTCTTCCAGCTCCGAATCTGTGGTTTCTCCCTGGAGCTTGGAAGCAGAGCCTCGCAGTGGAGTCCGCGAGGGCGCGTCCTCACCGGGGTCTGCTTGACTCACGGCCCAGTGCTGGGTGCAGGGAGGCGGACCATCCTTGTCCTTCACAGACTTTCTGGGGTGGGTTTGCCTATGGGGTTTCCCTGCTGTTAAAGGCAGAGTGAAGGAGGGAAGTTTCAGGACCAAGTCTTTCGGGAACCCAGATGAAGAGATGTGAGGGGCTCTCTATTGGGGTGCAGACTCAGGACCAGTTGGGGTGCTGGTGATGGGCTAGCATTAGGGAGACCGCAGGGGGGTTTCCCAGGCAGTAGAGGAGCCCCAAGAAAAGAGTAGACCATGTCAAGGCCTTCTGACATGTGCCCAGAAGCAGGTGGGGCTGGTTTGTTCTGCACAAAGCAGACTTTAAAGACTGGGGCTCAGTGCCCTGTCAGCTTTTACAGCCTTTCCGAAGGTCCTCTTGGATTTCAACAGGTTCTCATACTGTCTGTTCTGATCTCCTTGGTTTTCTCCAGTCGATTGGCAGCATGGGCCTACGCTCCTTCCCCATCTCTCCTCCCACTTTCTCCTGCCACAGAACATCTGCTTGTCTCAAAGGGATCGATTTATCCTTTTCTTATTTGCCAGTTTACTCCCTTCTTTCTAAGAGGATCTGAGGCAGGTGCATTGAAGGGCCAAAAGGTCTTTTCTTCTTTTGTCCTTCTTGCTCCTCCCTCCGTTTTGTGAGCGGAGTCTAGCCAGTGACTGAGTGACCATTCCTATGTGCCCAAAGGCACTGGCTTTTTAAGTACAGTTTGGGGCTACTGTGTTGAATGAAAGGTGGAGCACTAAAGACTAGAGCTCTCAGTTTTATGTGTAAGAAACACTGTTTTAGCTCACATAGAAGCTTCCTTCTGTTTGCTCTTTTCTGGGACAGCCCCAGCAGGTATCAGCATAAGGGCTGCTAAGACACGCCTGTCTCCCCAGGATAACAGAGGGCCACTGGGACGCCGCCATGCTGTGCCCGACAGGCAGGTGCCGCCAGGTGCCCCAGCTCCACGGCCTCCCTGGCCGCCTGCTGGTCGGTGGAGCCGTGGATGGGCTCCCAAGCCAAATGGCCCGGGTTAGCATCCAGGCTCCTCTATTCAGCTGTGGTGTGACTTCAGACGAGATACACAACCCCTCAGCCTCGGGGAGAATAACTCTACCCACTTCAGCGCAGGGCATTTTTTAAAGACTGGATGAAAGAGAGAGAGGAGTGAGACAGAGGGAGATACAGAGAGAAAAACAGAGAGCCACAGAGAGAGACACAGAGGGAGACACACAGACAGACTGACATATTAGTAGACCCAGAAAGAAAGCATCAGGCACTGCCATTGCTGTTGCTCACCCACTCGCAGATGGGAAGACTGAGTCTCAGGGAGGTTAAGTTACCCGTCCGAGTGTGAATCCCGGTCCAGCCCTCTGAAAAGTCAGCTGTCTTACCTGCCGTGCAAGGCGAGCCTCCCCAGAGCGGCCCGGGAGAAGCGCCCGCTGTCCTCACTGACACTGAGGGAAGGACTTCATGGTCAGCCTGCTCACCTGCTACTGGTGTCTGCATGGCTAGTTCTTACCGCTGTCCCATAGCCAGTCTGGCCTCCAGCCAGAAAGCCTCGGTGTAGCTGGGTGTAGCTTATTATTGGAGCAATGTGTGCGGTTGGTGACTAGCCTCTGCTCCCGGGCCCCTCCCAGTGCCCCTTGTCCACCCAGTCTCTCCCTGCAGTCCAAGGGCTGGCCCCAGGGGAGCCTGCTGCAGAGCTGCCGTTTCTGTCCATTGTGGTAGGTTGGCACCTGCCATATGGCTTGCAGACCCTGAGTGTTGCTTGCCAGGTGTAAAGGCACTGTGCTCCCTTGGCGCCAGTCTGATTGGCTCATTGGCAGGGACCTCTCCAGTGGGTAAATGTGCATCTCTCTGCGCCCCCAAGGTCTCTGACCCTTCTCTTAGGGGCATCCTGAGAGCCTCGCAGTGGGGCCAAGCCCTCCGCCTTGTCTCTCCGAATGCTCCCTGTGGCTGCCTGGCCTTGGCCCAGTGTTCCTGCTGCCTTGACCCCCTGCTCCATCCAGACTCTCGGGGCAAGATCTCAGGAGCTTCTGGGCTCTCCCAGAACCACTGGGCCAGGACCCCACTCAGTTGAGGGCGGAGCCTAGGGTGGCCCAGGGAATCTTAGCATAGAGGACCAGAACAGCCACCTGCATCCCAGGTTAGAAGTGCTCTGTATCCCTGGAGACCTCCTTGTGGGGGTGGATCTTCTGGGGTCCTTCTAATGAAGGGCAGTGGGCTCCCAGAGCTGTGCTGGATGGATCCTCCTCAGGGAGTGGCCTGGTCTCAGGGACTTCTTTGTTAGAAACTGGATGGGCAGGGCGGGGACTCTCTTGCCTGGCGAGTGCAGAGCCAGCGCGGGGCTGCTGTGTGTCTGGTGGTTCTGAGCGTGGACCTGGGGCCCAGTCCTGCTCCTCCACGTGCTGGATGTCGACCTCATGAGTTCCTGAGCCTCTGCCAATCAGTCCTCTTCTACCAGGCCTTCATCCCCACGGTGTGGAGGCCAGAAAGCATCTGGGAGCATGGAGAAGAGGTGTGGTGGTGGTGGTGGCGGCGAGGGGGGGGCGCGGAGTGCAGAGTGAGAAGAGGAAAGGAAAGAGGGAAAAGGGGAGAGGGAAAGGGAAGGGAAGAGGGGGAGGGCTGGGAGATGGTGTGGGCCAGGCTCCCTCAGCCTCCGTCACCTGGTGGGTTATTTCTGTGGCTGGTATTGTTGATAATATGACAGCAGAAATGCTCTCTTCTTATCCTGACACATTTCACTCTAGAATTTCAGATTTCTTTCCCCCTGTAGCTCATTCTAAGGAGTCCGCGGAAGAAAATATGACTAGAAGTTGTTTCAGCTGTCGAGATATGAAATCCCTTTGTCACTCTTTCACCCGGTTTTCCCTCCGAAGTCTCACTGGAGTTGATAAAAAGGAGGCAGGGTTGGTGGTTACTCTTCTACTTATACAGGAAAAGCCGTCTTCATCCTTCAGATTCAGAGTCACATAAAATATTTGAAATTGACATTTACCAGCTAATGCGAGGCCTTAACAAATACACTGTCACCTGGAGCTGAAAATAGACTCAGGGGATGAGGCTAGAGAACTAAGGAGCCTTCCTGGGTGTGGGGGCCAGCGAGCTGACAGGTGGTGGAAGATGGAATGCGGGTACCTCTGCAGCTCATCTGTATGAAGGTCATCTCTTCCACACCCAGGGTTTGCCCTAAAGAAGGTGCTCCTCAGGGACCCTTTGTGAGGTAGAGGTCCGCCTCCTGGTGTTGATAGTAACTTTGCCCAGGAAGGAGCCAGCCTTCTGCCCAGATGCCATCCCTTGGGCAATCCCCTCCATCCTTAGGATCTCACCCTGCTTTCCCTCATGCTTCCCAGCCTTTGGAAGGCATGGGTGGCCCTCTTCAGAGAATCAGAATCTAGAGATGAGCAGACCCACACCAGGGTGAATTCACGGTAAAGTCAGACATTTGAACACTACAGTGGAGAGTCTGCTCTGAGTTCCCCTACCTTTTCAGACTGTATGACAGCAAAGTTCGTCTGTTCTTCCCATTGTGAGCAGCTCCTCTTCTCAATCAATAGCGTAGTCATGGGAGACACGTAATGCACTTTCAGGTTGTGCCAGAAGGGCTCCTATACTCCATTCGCAGGCCTGTGGCCTGCAATTCTGTCCAAAGGATGGCCAAGTATGGAGAAACTGCTGCAGAGAATGTCGTCTCTGGAGGGATGTGGTTCACATTAGCTCAACTGACAGAAATCTAAGTCAAACATGCCAAGATCTGAGTTTAAACGGGGAGTGAGTGCTGACTTGGTTGGTGAGAAGTACAACCATCTGCTGGCACTGAATGGCTAAGGCAAGGCCTCTGGGAGGTGTCCAGCCTCGGGCGGTGGTGGGAGCACACCTGGGGCCAGGGTATTGCCATGCAAGAAGAGAAGCGAGGAGTGTGAGCACATCTGCTATGGTTCCGTGTGTCTGCGTTAAAAATGAAAAGTCTAGCTGGGGGGATGCCATACTGTGGACATTGAAATGGCGACTTGTGAGGAGGCTGGTTTCCTAAAAGTAACAGGTGAAATTCCCGATGGTTCAGTCACCCTCCGCATACATGTCCGGGAGGGCTGAAGTTCATTACCCGGGCAGCAGCTGATGGTTCACACAGGCCTCTGTGCAGTCCCAGCTTCTCTCACATGGATCATGCGAGGCTCCCGAGAAGAGGTGACTGTTCGTCAGAGGCACCTCTTCATCCCGAGAGCTGAGAGGTTGGCGTCTGGGCCCAGAAGCCAGAGCACTGGCCTCAGGGTTTGGTCCTAGAAGCAGCGGAGGCAGGGCCTTCACACAGCTCATTTGTCAGTGTGTTTGGCCCGAGCACAGCCATTCACAAACCCAGCACTGACTCGTCCCCAGCCGACATCATAAGGTGCAGGAACCAGAAATGCTGTCCAGAGAGAACCTGGAGAGACTCCAGGGACCAGAGGGTGGGGCGAAGGTTCTTATCTCAGTCCACTTAATGATCAAAATCACTCCAAGCTTTTTTTAAAAAAAGAAAACCGCTTTATGGAGATATAATTCACATACAGTTTCTGCTACATGTACTATTTCATGGTTTTTCATATATTCACAGATATGTGCAAGCATCATCATGGCCAATTTTAGAACATCTTCATCCTCCCAGAAAGAAACCCTGCAGTCTATAGGGATTACCAACCTACCCCCCATCCCTCCCAGCCCTAAGCAGCCATGAGTATACTTTCTGTCTCGATAGAATTGCCTTTTCTGGACATTTCATATAAATGTAACCATATAATATGTGCTTTTCCATAACTGGCTTATTTTACTTAACATAATTTTTTAAAGTTTCATTAACATTATAGCATACATCAGTATTTATTCCTTTTATGCTTGAGTAATATTCCATTGTAGGCATACACTACAGATTGTTTATCCATTTGTCAGTTAATGGACATTTAGACTGTTTTGACCTTTTGACTATTGTTATTGCTATAAATATTCATGTAACAGTTTTTGCATGGACATATATTTTTATTTTTATTGGGTATGTATTTAGGAATGAAACTGTTGGATCATATGGCAACTCTATGTTTAACCATTTGAGGAGTGGCCAGATTTTTTTCCGAAGTGGTTGTACCATTGTCCATTCACACCAGAAATGTGTGAAGGTTCTGATTCATTTACATTCTTGCTAATAGTTGTTATGTTCTTTCCTTTTTTTTTTTTTTAACCATAGTCACCCTTGTTTGTGAGAAATAATATTTACTTCTTTTTTAAAATATACTTTTATTGATTTCAGAGAGGGAGAGATAAAAACATTAATGGTGAGAGAGAATCATTAATCGGCTACCTCTTGCAGGCCCCACACTGGGGATGGAGCCTGCAACCCGGGCGTGTGCCCTGGCCGGGAATCGAACCATGACCTCCTGGTTCCTAGGTCAACACTCAACCACTGAGCCACACCAGCCGGGCAGGAAATAATATTTCATTGTGGTTTTGATGTACATGTCCATGGTGACTAATGATTTCAAGCAAGATTTCATATGACAGGTAGCCGGTGGCAGGATGAAAAATACCGGTGTCTTAGCCCTCTGGGATGAATGCCCCGCAGCTGCCAGTGTGGGGAGAGAGCCTGAGTTCTTGGCTGTACCAGTCCAGAGCCAAGTTTCTGTCTGGTTGAGCTGGGAAGGGAGAGGGAGGAAGCAGGTCTTGGTTCAAATACAATAGACTCTTGCTTTTCTGACTGACATTTAGTAAAGTCGATTGAATAAGTGTTTCTTTACTTGCAGTGTATCCTTAGGACCATTTCTAGAAACTTTAAGTGATTGTTTTAAAAATAGCTTTGCCAGTTGCACTGTGGAGCAAGTCTGAGGAGCTTCTCATGCTCTAGTGGTAAAAGTGGAAGCTCTCGGGGTGCTGCCTGAACACCCTCTGGGAAGGCAGAGTCTGAGACATGGTTGGGCTTGGAAAGCCCCAGGAGGTTGGGGTGTGCAGACGGGATGAAGGCTATCAGTGCAAATGAATGGGAGCATGGATTTGGGTGTGAGTCAATGTCACTTATCTATTAGTTTCTTTTTTTGATGTTGTTAATCCTTACTCAAAGACCCTTTTCCACTTTTAGAGAGAGTGGAAGGGAGAGGGAGAGACAGAGAGAAACATCTATTTGAGAAAGATACATTGATTGGTTGCCTCCTGCATGCACCCCAACTAGGGCCAGGGAACCTGCAACCAAGGTATGTGCCCTTGACCAGAATCAAACCCGGGACCCTTCAGTCCATGGGCCAACGCTCTATCCACTGAGCCTAACTGGCTATGGCTGGATTAGTTTCTTGATTTGTAAAATGGGGATGAGAACGATTCCTACACCAGAAGGTTGTAGTGAGGGTTAAATGAGTAACACAGTAAAGCATATAAATATTAACACACATAATAGAACAACGTATCATGAAATAATAAAACTCTAATTATTATTTGGATTGGTAAATTTTGAGCTTAAAGGGAAAAAGGACCATATTCTTGTAGTTGATTATCTTACTGTGTCTTCAAAGTAGGGTAGGAAAGTAGAACTCAACTAGTGTAATAGTAACATTTTTGAAGAACATATGATGCTCTAACCTAAGTGTTTTAAATGTACATCTTTAATCTTCACAGCAATTCTATGAAGTTCAGCTGTTTTTTAGATCATAATTTTATAGGTGAAGGATGGAGTTCAGAGACATGGAGTAACTTGCCCAGGGTCACACAGCTTTTTTATATACTCAACCACATGCAGTATTGCCTGACTGTGAAGTCCTTCATAGGAAATGGACACCTGAAAGATTGTGCTGTCTTGGCTGTGGTGTTCCCAGATGACACTCTCTAGCCCTTGGTCCGATTCTGATTCCTGCATCCAGTACCTTCCAGAAGAGGATGTTTACATACCTGCTGGCTATAGATTGTCACCTCTGACACCCATGAGGGATACACTCAGGCTGGGAGTTTCAGGGCTTCCTAGTTATAGGTACTCTTGGCCCAATTGCTTCTTGGATAAGGGTGTGTGATGGATGGGTGTCATAACTCCCTTTAAGTGACAAATTGAAAAGCCCTATTTAATCCAAAAAATGGCAGTGGTTCCTCTCATTTCGGTCTTGTTTTGGGCTGCCTCTACACCCTCAGAAGACTCCTCCTTGCCCCCCCCCCCCACCCCCCAGCTCTGTGCAAGCAGAACTTCTGATCATTCCTGCATTGACCCGCTGTAGTGAGGAAGCTCATCTCTGGCCCTGGCGCTAGGCTCTGGCAATGACATTTGGAGGAGAGTGGCCTACGGAGTTCAAGAGAAGCCAAGTGGAGGCATTTCTGTAAAGTCCAAGTGGGGAGCGTCAGATCTCATTGCTCAAGGGCAGAAGGATTGGTCACTGAGGAGCTTGAATTGCTTGGGTGGAACCCTGACAAGAGAACTCTGAGGCAGAGGAGATCATATTAGACATTTGCAACATTGGCAAGAAAAGGAAATTTGTCACTGAAAGAGTCAGGTCAAGTTTCCTGTTCAAAACCTAAAACCCCTCCGCAGGTGGTCAAGGCCTGAGACCAGCAGACCCAGAGCTGCCCCCTGTCACAGCTTGTCCTTGGGCGGCTGTCAGTGCCTTTCTCTCTGATGTGCCCACCCTGCCTCTCTGACCTCATTTCTACACCTGCCATCCAGTTCCTGCCAGCACAGGGTGGCCTTCTGTCTGTCACTGTGTATTCCAGACCCATTTTCTTGTCATGGTCTATGCAGACTGCCCGCCCCTAATCTGGTCATGTCTGACTAAATCCTGTCCTCTTTCAAAGCCACCAAGCCTCACTGGGGGCTCTGCCAGGTTCCCGAAAGCCTCCCGAACCCTGCCGGCCCTCTTCCAGCTCTCGCACAGCTCGCTGGGGTCATGCACGCAGGGCTCCTGCCTCTCTTGCGCTGTCCGGGTGTGCTGGCTCCTAGCAGGGGCATGGCATGGGCTGGTGTGTTTTCTGTTGAGCTGTGTCATGACTACTGGAACGAGAAGCTGCACAGGTACAACTGGACATACAGTTTGAGGCATTGTGGTTCTGAGGAATTTTAGGAGGAAGGGCTATGGTGTGGGTGGCTTGTTCTCAAGTGGCTGGGAACAGAAAATTGTGCGTGTGTGTGTGTGTGTGTGTGTGTGTGTGTGTAGAGTGTGCAAAGGTTGAAACAAATGGGATAAAGTGTTAAAAGTGGGAGAATCTAGAAAGGTGGATAGGTGGTCTTCATGCTGTTTTTAGTCTTGCAACTTTTCTGTCAGTTTGAGAATGTTTCCAAAAAATTTTATCACCAGCTGCTGTCCCCCACCCCCAATAAAAGGAAGACAAAACAATGGTCATCCTGGAGGCCCCCTCACCCCCTCCCCGCACAGACACACTCTCACACACACATCCCACAGGGACTGTATTGGCCTCCCTGCAGGACGCCTTCCATCTCCACCCTCCCTGCCCGGTCTGCTGGTGACCACTGAAGCTGGTGGTCCAAGCTGCCATCTCTACTTGCCTCCTCACTGACTGGTCTTCTTGCTTCCATTGTAGTCTCCACACCTCACCATAGCCAAGGGGTTCTTTTTATAACACAAATCAGCTCACATCACTTCCCCATTGATAACATTTTTCTCAATCTGCCCTGCCCTCCCGCCGACTCAGACCTCATCCCCTCCCCTTTCCTTCTGCTCTGTTAAGGCTGGCCTTGCTGTTCTGGGGCACACCAGGCTCATGGGGTGCTTCCCGTGAGATGCCCCTTTTGCCTGGAATGCCTTTCCCTCTGATTTTGCATGGCTTCTCCTCTATTCATACATCATTAAGATGTAACTTCTGTTTTATTCACTGTTTGAAGGTCACCTCCTCAGAAATGCCTTGTCTGACTATCTTTTAAAAAACGACCCCTTCTTCCTCCATTATCCCCAATTCTTTTTTACTTCATTTTTTCACGGTAGGAGTGATCATTTTGCCACTAATGAAATTATCCTATGCTTAATTGTTATCACTCCGATAGAATGTAAGCCCCAGAGGGTGGGGCTGTGGTTTGTCTCTGCTGCATTCCCATCCCTGGAACAGTGTTTCTCAGGCTGCGGTCCCAGAAAGACAGCCATCAGCCTCATCTGGGAACTTGTTAGAAATGAAAGTTTTCGGGCCTTTTCTGGTCTGTTGAATCAGGTACTCTGGGCTCCAGCAGGGAGGTGGGGGGCTCAAGGGGCAGAGAATCTGCGATTTACAACTCCTCCAATTGACTCAGGTGCTATTTAAAATGTGAGAATTGCTGCTTTCAAATAGTGATTGAGTTAAGTTCTAAGAAAGATTTAAGTGAACAAACAAATATTTAGTGCCTGCCTGTGTTATAATGCTCACTTTCTGTTGCCTTCTTGATTCAGAACTTTAAAATTCTATTCCACAAAAACATATTTTTTTTTTCATTATAACAGTGTGAATGTTTCAAGTGTGGGCTTTCTGGGGATTAAAAGTTAAGATGTAACTTCTGTTTTATTCTCTGGCCCTGGTGCTTCCTTTGTTGTAGGCTGCTGCCACCTTCCTTGCTCGACATTTCTGACCATCGCTTTTGTTGGGGAAATAGTATCGGTAGCTTCACATTTATGTATATAAAAGCCTAAGTGACTGTTCGACCAGTAGCTATGATGTGCACTGACCACCAGGGGGCAGACACTCAGTGCAGGAGCAGCTGAGCTGTGGTGACTTGGCAGCTGCAGTTCTTGGGTGATGCACCTGGAACCAGAGAGAAGGGAGCCCAATTCCTGGGTACATCACCTGAGAACTGCCCTCTTGCAATCCAGGACCCTCGGGGGATGTTGGAGAACCGGTTTTGGCCCAATCCCCACAGCCCAAGCCAAGGGCGTCTAGTTATGAATAATTATAGAGATTCCATTTTGTGCTGCTGAGTGTTTGTGGAGAGAATATAGGATGTGTGAGCTGGTGAACTGGCTCAGCCAGGATTCGTGTCAGGCCTCACTGACCTGCTAAGAATAGAAGCGGGTGGACAGGTCAGCTGTCAGGATGCTGAGTAATGCCTGGTGTGAGCAGACCTTTGCTGGCCAATTTGTCAGTGTCAGCTCTGAACGCATTCTTGTCTAGAGAACAGATGAAGTGGCCAGCAGGTAGAACGGCCAAATGAAAGGGACTAAAAGGTTATTTGTTGGAAAATTAGAAGTTCCAACTTCCAGAGAATCTCTTGGAGATGTCACTGCTCAGAGCTATTTACTTGGGAGCGTCGGTGGCTGAGCTGTATGTATTCTATCTCATAATGTGGGCTTTCCGCCTGAATGTCCCTTGAGCAGAAAAAAGTCATTAAAACACCCAGTTTTCAGCCCCTCCCTCTAGTCCTAGAAAGGTCACAGAGTTGATGTGGGCAGTTGTGTGCACTGAGAGCACCGTTGCATGCAGCGGGCTTGGGCATGTCCCAGTGTTAGCCTGCTCATCAGATTAGGGTGGTTTTAAGTGTCCCTCTGTCCCTTTCTGGAATTTCTGCAGTGCACACTTCTTTTTAAAGATGGTGTGGGAGTACTTGGAAGTGTATTTGGTTGAGCTGGACCACTCTCCATGTGGGTACGAACTGAGATGTGCAGAGAGCAAGCAGGAAATTTTCCAGGACAGTTTGGAGTCACCCACTAGGGATCATCCACACTCTGCTGATTGCAACTCCTCCAGACCCCAGCCTGTCAGCAGACCAGTGATGAGCAGTGTGTCCCCCTGCCACTCCTGTCTCCTTGCTCACGTGGCTGCTGCTCTGTGAGCCGGCTGAGGGTAGGTGGTTGGAGCTCTGCATGGAGTGCTCACAGGTGCCCAGCACCTGTAACTCTGGCAACGCCACTTAACCTCACTCTCCTGTGCAGTGGGGCCGTCATCACCATGGCTTGGTGAGGGAGACGTAGTACTAGCCCCCGAAGAGCCAGGCATGTATTAATAAATGCCCAGTAAATGGCATGACTTGATAATAGCAATCATCTTCCTCCAACTGTGGCAGTTCAGTATTGTTATCCTCATCTTAATGACAAACTGAGGCAGAGAGAGAGATGGAGCGGGGGAGGGGCAGACAGCACAGCCACCTGGAGAGACGGATGCTGTGTGTGGACGAGCACCTGTGAAGAGCTCATGAACTGGCCATGTGAGAGATCAGGGTTCCCTCGTCCTGGAACCCCACGCTCTGGCTCCCAGCGCAGAGGCCCAGCGCGTGGTGGGAAAGAAGTGGCTCTGGTGCTTGAGGGTGTGGTTAAATCTTCACTCCCTCATTGCCACGCTGCGTGACCTTGGGGGATCACTGCGCCCTCCACCCTGTCCTCCCCTGCCCTCTGTAACACGAGGGTGTTGATGACACCACCGCATAGGAGTCACTTATTAACAACCATTTATTGAATACTTACCATGTGCCATTCACTTGCAGGGACCATCCTGCCAGGGAGCTCTGGGCACTTTGCCCTGTATCCAAATTGATGGCTCAGGCAAAGGCTTGAGCCACAGCGAAGCTGAGTCCTGGCCAAAATGCCTGAGGATCTTCCTGGAAGGAGAGGGTGGGAGGTCCCTTATCATCAGGCCATCCTGAGGCAGCTCCCAGCTGCTCCTGGGTTCCGATGAGGACGAGGAGAGGGGCTCTGCCCGCGCTCAGAGTAGAGCTGCAGGCCAGAAAACTGCTTAGCTGCCATCTTGATTTGGCTCCGCAATGGGGGTCACTCCTGGCCCCTTTTGTTTGCTGTCATTCCTTCAGTTGTGTGGGCCAAGAACCACAGGGAGCTGACTGGCACTGTGGCCTCCGTCTGTGTCTAGATAAGCAACGCACTTGCCACATGGAAAAGTGGCTCCTTGAGCGAGTGAGCCAGGCCTCGGCCCCGCCCTCCTTTGTCTGTGTGCCTGAGCCGGACAGTGCGGAGCTGCAGTCTCCGTGTCACTGGGAGGTCTCATCACGTGCTTCTCGGACTCATGGAGTTGCCAAACTTGTAGGGAGAAGGAAAATAAACAAGTAAACACACAAGAATGCCTAAGTCACAATGACTCAGGGGCTTCTGGGTAACTGGTTGGAAGCACTCAGCCCAGGGGTCCCTGGGCTCCCTCCCTGCCCCCTCCAGCCTTTGCAGCCTGGGCTCTGGAGTCTCCGAGCACCTTCCAGAGTCCACGGTCACGAGAAATGAAGAGGCTTCGGGAGAATCTGCCGGTGTCCCGGGCACGTGGACAGGGCGGCCTGGCTCCTGGGCTGAGTCTTAGCTCCGATGGGGACAGCACATGGGGCAGTGATAGCAGCAACTCACAGGGACCAGGCTCCCAAGGACGTGCTCTGCCGCCCGAGGCCGAGGTGAGGGCTTCCCCACAGCTGGACAAGGGCTACCTGGGATCAAGCCTTGACCGACTCTTCCTGGGGAAGATGCTAGCCCGGGCCACGCAGCCAAACTTGACCCATCTCCACTCGGCTTTTCCCCATGTCTCCTCCGCAGCCCTGTCCCAGGCAACCAGCTCTGCCCTCAGCGGCCTCTCCCACTAGGACGGTAAATGTATGGCAGTCATTCCCACAGGGAGTGTAGGCCGTTCCTGCAGCCCAGCTCAGAGGTGGGAGAGTAAAGCAGCAGGCATGTTTGGGGAGGCAGGTCTCTGTGAGCACCCTTCCTGAGGCCGCCCGGGTCCTCATGGTCACCGTGGGAAGAGGACACAGTATCCCTGTGTTGCAGGGATTCAGGCCGGTTCCCACAGGTAGGAACAGCTTCAAGCGCACTTGGCCAGTGAAGTGGGCATTTAAATTTGGGTGGTTTGATGCGAGGCCCCTGCTTCCCACAGCGAGGCAGCGCTGGAGCAGACTGTGATGGGGAGCACGTGGAAGGCATGGCGGCTGCTGATGGCGGGGGTGAGGAAGCTGAGCTGGAGGGCAGCACCTCGGACTCTTTGTCTGGCCTGGGTCAGTACCTGCAGTGATGTCCCAGTTGGTGCAGAGGTCTGTGGTGAAGGGCACCCACGCCTTCTCTGTGACCAAGCCCAGGACTGGGCCATGCCCTCCTCATGTACTGTAACATCCCAGCCAGAGATGCCCCCTCCCCCCAAGCTACGTGACCACCCTTTGTCCACCTGGGAAGTAAAGTCTGGGGGTGACCTGCTGAGAACTGGTGTTGGACAGGTCACTTTGCCTCCCTGGCCTTTCAGATGATTGAAGCCCCTGCTGCACTGCCGCTGTCCTCACTGTGGGCTGCCCTCTGGCACCCATGATGCTTGCCTTAGAGCCGTATTTGGTGGTGTGGTGGGCACTCATCTCAGCGCACCCATCTGTGAATCAAACACCACCCCACTATGTATGCACTCCAGGACACTCGGCAGTTTTCTTTTTTCTCCATCGCTTTCTTCCCCTTCCTCTCAGCTTCCCTGTAAGGCGCCCTCCGTCATCAGTAAAGGAGTCCTCCCCCAGGTAAGGAAAGAGAGCAGGCTGGTGGCGATGGCAGCCTCCAGAGCGGATCTATGACCCCCCTCTGACATTGCAAAAGGAATCTGAGGGTCCAGGGGAGCAGGGAGAGAGGAGGCCAAGTTTCTGCTATTCGTCGCTGCTCCCTCCAGGGAAGGCTGTCTCCTCCTCACAGACGAGGCCCCTGTCTGAGAGATGCGCTGTCATCCCGCGCTGCTCTGTTTCCATCCCCCTGAGCGTCACACCAAATGCGCAGGATCCCCAGGGCCCTCCATCTGGCTCTGTTCCAGGTGCACCCGCGTGTGGGAGATCCGAGGCCCGCCTCTCAAGGCTGTCGCTTCATTTGCTTATTGGGACCCAAAGAGTTCACATGCTGTAGCTGTGAATTTGTTTTTAGTTAGAACTTTCGGGAATGTGACCCGGTGATTTATTTTCGTTTTGCTGTGGTTTTTGTCCATAGATGTGGTCAAGAAGAGCTATCGGGTGACGCTGAGCTTCCCCATCTGTAAAATGGGGATGAGGTCCTTACTCCCTCTAGAGTTGTTTTGAGAATCGAATGTGTTGCTATACATGGATGCCCTGGCACATCCTGAGTGCTCAGTGCCTGTTGACTGTGTTCAGGTTCCGCTGCCTGCAAAGGCGTCTCCTTGTGCACATTATGCTCTCTAGTGCCCCAGTGTCCACATTTGTAAATGTGCACGGAGGACCGATGTTACAGAGGAGTAAGTGAGCCAAAACACGGAATGTGCTTCGCCAGGCAAACAGAAAGTGCTGCACACGTGGCCAGTCTCCTTATGTTTAGGGAGGTGTGTTTTTAAAATTGAGCCAGCTTTTCTCTTTTCCTGTGTTAATTCTTGTTCAAATAAAAACTGGTGAACAGTGTATGGACCTTTTCCAGGACCATCAATATCGTGTACAGTCTGTTGTAGTTTGAGGGTGTGAGAGTGTGTGTGTGAGATACAAGTGCATGCTAAATGCGTTCCTTTGCTCCCAGGGCATTTGTACAGAGTTCACCTGTTTCCATCTGGACGCTTGAGTCTCTTTCCCTCCCTCTGCTTTGGCTTCTCAGACCAGAAATCCCAATCCAATTTGACACATGTATGATGGTGCGAGGTTAAGTGTGTGCGTGCTTTAAATACTTGTCTCGCTTTCCAAAGCTTTGTCTTTTCAAAATTGGTAGCCTGGAGGGTGGGGCAGGCATCTCAGAAATTGTGAGCAAGAGGGGGCCTCCTCTGCCTGGTTAAGGAAATTGCTAAGAAAGGAAGTGGTTTAACCTTGAAGACCAGTGAGGTGTGTTGGGGAGCAATCTAAGAGTCGTCCAGTCTGTGGCCGGGTATCTCAGGACCAGGTGTGTAAACCAGCGCGGATCAGGATCAGGGGCTGTGCTGGAGGGATGGACCTCTGTTCATGTTACTCAGCTTGAAATCTGATGGTCGGAGTGACGTCACCGCAGGCCCAGTTTGCAGATGAGCTGGTGTCTCCCCACTGGTGGATTTCTGCAGAGAACTAATCCTGCAAAGCAAACCTCATCTCGTTCTCTAATCAAGTGGCAGCGGGCTATTGAACAAGTGGCAGTTGTCCTTTTCCCTGGGCCTGCGAGGCAGAGCGAGCGTCTTGGCAGTTCTTGGAAATAATGATCTCTTACAAGAGCATCTAATTCAGAAGCAGCATCAAACCCTTGATGCTTTCCTGGACCAAAGTGTTTATGTTTCTTTGCTCATAGCAGACTGATGATGGTACATTTTCACCCGGAGTGAGAAACAGCAGGGAACTGTGGAACTGCTACTGAGTCGTCTCTATAATTGAAATAGCAAATGTAAAACTCAATTTAATTTGCTTTCATCTCCCCCTACAATGGGTGTTTTGAGTTTGTTCGATGCTATTCTAAGACATAAAATGGTCCTTTTTACCTGCTCCTGCTGTTTCATATTAAGTTAATGTGAGAAATTGTATAGCAGGACTCATAACAATAATCTATATTATTGGCCAAAAATATCCATTTAAAAAAAAATAAATTGAAGGACATTGTAGTGGTTGAATAATGTTTCCCTCAAAAATTCATGTTCACTCAGAATCTCAGGCAGTGGCCTTATTTGGAAATAGAGTTTTTGCTGATGTAATTCATTAAGGACCTCAGGATGAGATTATACTAGATTTTAGGGTGGCACCTAAATCCAATGACAAGTAGCCTTAGAAGAGAGGAAGGTCCGGCCGAGGTGGCTCATTGGTTGAGCATCAACCTATGAACCAGTAGGCCATGGTTTGATTCCTGGTCAGGGCACATGCCCAGATTGCAGGCTCAATCCCTAGTAGGGGATATGCAGGAGGCAACCAGTCAATGATTCATTCTCATCATTGATGTTTCTCTCTCTCCCTCTCTCTTCCTCTCTGAAATCAATAAGAGAGAGAGAGAGAGAGAGAGAGAAAGAGAGAGAGAGAGAGAGAGAGAAAGGCACACAGAGACACAGAGAGAGGAAGGCCCTGCACACAGAGGTAGAGTTAGAGTTATGCATAGAGCAGCCCAGGAATGCCAAGGATTGCTAGCAACGACCAGAAGGTAGAAGAAGGACATGGGACAGTTTCTCCTTCAGAACCTCTAGACAGAGCCAGCTCTACCAACACGATTTGAGACTCCTGGCTCAGCAACTGTGGGAGAAGAGAATGCTGTTGCTTACAGCCACCCAGTTAGTTGTAGTTTGTTATGGCCGCACCAGGAATCTACCCACAAGCCAGGGCTCTTCTGGGCCCCGTTAGACAAGTGTCTCAAGTCACCCTCCCAGGACTACCTGGGAAGGGGGCACCAGGGTCCTGAGAGACAGAGAAAGACAGAGGAGCTGTCCTGAATCCGAGGAGATGAAGGAGACAGCACAGCTAATGAACTGTGTGACCCTGTATGAGGCTCAGATTAAGGACATGGGTGGGGTAGTTGATGACACGTAAATGAGATCTGTAGATTAGGTGCTAGTTATCAGTGTCAGTGTGGTTTTGATTATTGGACTGTGGTGGTTCGCTAGCAGGTTAACATTTGGGGAAACCAGGTGAAGGGTATATGGGAATTTTTCTTCTTACAAATTTTGCGACTATTTTAAAGTTTGGGAGTATTTCACAACGGAAATTTAAAACAGTGATACTGTTGGTTTTACAGGAGAAAGATGGGTGGGAAAGAGGTCAGAGCATTATTTTGGACATATTAGGAATGGCAAGCTGCCTTGTGTACATTTCTGTAGTAATAACACAGGCATCGCTTTTCAATTCACCAACATTTCCCTCTTTACACTTGTGAGGAAGTTAAATTTATTTTCAAACAAATCTTTCCAAGTACTCGGGGTACTAAAAATTCCACTCATGAAACCAGGCTTCTTGCTTCCCCGCACTGGAAATGCATGCCTCACTGATGTTACAAGTGAGGGAGGTGCGCATGGCCTGGGAAATTGACAAATGGAATATAAAGTGAGGGTCTAGATGTAAAGGAGTGCACACAGCCCAACTGCGTTTTAATAAAACTTTAAATTTACATGCCCTTTAATGTCTTACCACAGACAGATGAGGGAGGAGAGTTTCACATCAAGATGTTAACACAGCTATTGATAGGATTAGGGGGATTCTCATTTTCTTTCTGATCATTTTATTTTTTTTCAAATATTGAGGATATCTTTGTTAATTAAATGAGAAGTTATTTTTTAAGGTAAAGAATAAAACTATTTTTAGAGCATGATTTCTACTCTCTTCCCCCGAAACAGAGCTCTATGCTTGGTTTAACATAAAAAGCCCCAAGTGGAAACTTCACACAGAATACCTCTATTATTCCACTCTCTTACCACGTAGGCCGAGGCTGGGGCCCTGTCACTATTCTCAGAGGTGGCCAGTGTGACAACACGACCTGTCTGGTGGTCTAGTCAGTGTCTGAAATGTCCAACTGAGGATTCGTTCTTGGCTCAAGACATAGATATTTAAAAAAAATACTGTCTGCATTTTGTTTATCAAACGGTCTTTCTTATGTTTCTTCTTTGGTACAATTAAATAGATTTTAGAATTTGCAGTTGTGGGTCCTTAATATATTCATCCCAAGATGCCTTTGTGCATCTGTTATATATTTCCATATTGTTGTTGCTAATAATTTTGGGGAGATTTTTAAGCATTTGAACTTTTCCCCTCTTGCTTTAAAGATAATGTCTGGAGAAAGTTAAGGACCCAGAAAGTTATTAACTTTTTTGTACCCCTCATTGCACCATAGTCAGCTACTTTCAAGAAGAAAGGGCCCAATTTTTTGTCCTTTTTTCCCCCCTTTCCTTTTCTTCTGAAATAGAATTTTCATTAATCAAGAGGATTGTATTGGCCTGCTGGTATGAATTTATACTGATCCCATATGTAATGAACTGTGCTCATGCCTAATTCAATTGTAAGAGATGAGGTCTCCATAAATACATGGCTAATACATAATATGTCTTTGAGAACAAATATTGAACAACTAAAAATTAAATCAAATATCTGTTTTAAGTAATATGTTCTCTTAAATATTTCTGCCCTTTATTATGGGCTGTTGTTTTGAAATGTGCTTATTATCTTCTCTTCACATATTTTGTATTTTTTGTTGAGTCTGCCTATCTCCTGACCTTCCAGTGACCATGCCAGCTTTCTTTATGTTGATCTTGTACGCTTGCCCTGGCATCATGGATGGTCCTAGCTTTGGGACATTCCTTGAGTAATATAGCTTCAGTTCTTACAAACATCTCATTATATTCTAATCATGTAAATGCTATTGAAATATCAGCAACTTTAAATTTATGTGTCCTTTAATTCACATACAAAATAGAACCAAGCTATTTAATAATAATCAAGCAGACCAAAGAGTGAAATCATGGCAGATTAAATAAAAAAGCTTAATTGGATATGAGCTGCATAGATGGCTTGTCTTATTTCTAGTTAGCCACTATAATAAAATTAGTCATCAAATGTGTTAGGACTCTAAAATGTTACTGGAGGTTTAATTTATTCTGTACTTCTGGCAGTTTAAAATATGTTCCAAACAATTAAATCAGACCACCATCATAATATAAAAATTTTACCATCTTTATTACTAGCTCTTTCTAAATAAATTTATTTCTAAAATATGAAAATAACCTTTGGACTACAAAATTTTTTAAGAAAAGATTTCTCAAACCTTGAGTTAAAAGCATTCTCTTATTTAAACAATGCCAGCTAAAATTTGGAAGTAGCTCTGTCCTTGAAGGTTTTTGGAGATCAACTTCCATTTCTGAAGGCCTGTCCTTGTCACACATCATTTTTATAGCAGTCAGCTTCTCTCTTGGTGCAGTTCCTGTTAAATATGTATGGCCTGTTTGGTTTTACTTTAGTAGAAATGGCATTTTATTATTTTTCATTGTTATTTGTAGCATTATCAGCAGGTCTTGAAGCATTATTTCCCATGAAGCACTTCTTTTTCTCTTCTTTGATTTTTCTTTTCATCCCCAGTGATCTGTCTTTTGCATTAAACTTTCCTTGATAAAGTTCTTTCTATCTTTCATGCAATTTTAGAATGCTCAGCATATTTCTTGCACCATAGTATGCTATGAAATGCTTCACTTGGGGTATGGTTCTGCCAGATTTAAATTCTTTAACCAAATTAGTGCTTGGGGAAGTCCTAAGTCACATGGGCTTTGTGGCCTCTGAGATGACTCTTTGGGTGATTGTGACCATGTTGGGAAGTGGGAGTTGTTTATGGTTTGGGTCCATACCTCCTCTTCCTCCTTGTGGTACCCTGAATTTCTTTTAGGACCCCATCTTTCATGGCTAGTGGGCTTGCATTCAGACCCAAGTCGTAACAAGTTTAAGCAATTGCTCAGCATGCCTCATCCCACTTCTGTGTGGGCTAGTTCAGGGACGGGTCTACAATGGTCAGAGCCCATGGAAAGTACGGAAATATTTGAAGATTTCACATCTTACCCCCGGAGAAGCATGGAGGAAAGATGGATGGCTGTGAGGGCTGCAGCAGTTTCCTGGTGCTGTACAGGGATAAGCTGCAGATGCTGGGGCAAAGGCTATAGGTTGAAAGGCCAGGGTGTGTGAGAGGAAGGGTCTCAGGAAGGAGCCAGTTCAGGAGGATGCAAAATAGAAAGAAAGTTGGAAGCCAGGTCCTTGGTGAAGCCATTGGTAATCTAGATCAGTCTGCCCTTTCAGCCATTCCTACTCCTCATCTTCTCAGTTCGGTGGCCCAGTATTTCTTAAAGAATTTTGAGTAGGGTGTTTGTTTCCTTCAACTGGACAGATGCCCAACTTGAAGAAGTAGAGGTTGCGCTGACATAATTATAGTAGAAACTCTTTATTCTGCTACCCTATTGGCAGCTATTTGTAAGCCCAGATAGCAGCATTCCATTTGACCAATGAAGGCACAGCTAGGCCATTCATTAAGACATCACTCCCTTCCTCATCCCACCTCTTCCAGGCACAAAAACCAAGGCTCCAGGACATCTCAGAGGAAGAGAACAGATCCTGGTACAGAGGGGAGGTTGTGTCTACACCTCTAGCACTGTGATGACTCCGTCCCCACCACCAGTGTTGCCTGTTAAGTCACTCACAGCATAGGTGTGGATAGGACCTGCACTGGCACATGGCATTACGGCATTCTTGCTTCCTACTCAAGGCTCACCTCCATCTCCTTTCTGTTGGACCTTTGCCTTCAGTGGGCACATCTTTCCTTCTTCCCTGCTCAGAACCCACTTTCTTTCCCATCCACCCTGTCTTTCTCACCCACAATTCAATTTTGTGACAGCTCTCAGAAACGGGGCCCCCTTCCCATTCCATCCGGCCCTCATGTCCCCCCACCCGGGCCTCTCTGAAGACCCAGGCTCAAGGTTGCATGTGGTCTCTGCAATATAAATGTCACAGTAGGTAGGAGAGTCAGCTCTCTCTTGGCCTGTGGGTGTTGAAAGCAAACAGTAGTTAAACTTGCTCCATTTCCCTTTCTGAATGTCCATAATCCACGTATCTCCTTCCTGTGTGTGATGCTGGGCCCACAGCAGCAGTGATGTACAGGCCTGCTGCCCGGTCCCTCTTTGCAGCCCTGGCTCCCTCAGCCTCCCACCCGGTGCTTGCTGCCTTGTCCAACCCACAGCTCTGCGTCTTCCCACCAGCAATATCCTTGACAGCTCCTTAATTGCTACACACATTTGTACAGTTCCCTGGCAATTATATTTCAGACCCTGTCAAGGTACCTGCTGGCCTCGGGGCTGTGTTTATATTAAATATCAATAAAAAGCTGATAGCATCGGCACAGATGGCAGGCTCGCAAAATCATATTTTCCTGGGAGCCAGGCCTGTCCGGAAGATGGAAGGAAGGGCTGTTTAAATTTTTTTCTCTCTTCTGAAAGGTTGTAATGAGAGGAGACGGTCTGAGTATCAGGAATGGGTTCTCACTGAATGCTGGCAGCTCTGTGTGCTCTGACTGGGTGTTGCCCTTGATTATGTGTGACTTGTCATAACATCTGTTTTCTCCAGAATTGCTTCTTTGTGGGACCATTGGGCACAGCTTCAGGGGCCATAGACATTTTTAGGTGCTATTGACTAATGGGTAGGAGTGCATTTGGCTGTACTTTGAGGGAGCGTGCCCTGCTCTCCTCCGACCAGCATCTTAGGTGAAAGGACGGCCTAGTTTCTCACTGGCTGTGTGGTCGTCCCTCACTGGACCTTGGTTCCCTCACCCTTGAGACAGTGTGGGCCTTCCCAATAGCGGTGAGCATGATGGAGAATGAGGGGTGTAGGGCCACTGGCACTGTGTGGTCACAGGAGCACCAAGCAAGGGAGCTCGCTTCCCCCATGGACTGTACGTTCCATGTTCCATAGGGTTAAAATCCATGTCTGGTTATGCTCAATGCTTTATCCCCCAACTCCTAGCTCAGTGCCTGGAAACATAGTAAACACTCAGCAAATATTTTCTGAACGAATGAATAAATGCACACTCCATCCAAAACAGGGGCTAAGTGCTCCTGGGATATTAGAAAATGTGACATGATTTATACCCTTTATATACATATAAAGGGTATAAATCATGTCACATATACATATAAAATATTTATTTGAAAACATTTACTTATTAAATAGATTAGGGTGATATTAGTCAACATGAAAATATAGGTTTCAGGTGTGGATTTCTATGTTACAAGATCTGTATATTGCACCGTGTGCCCACCACCCAAAGTCAAATCTTCTCCTGTCACCTTATATTGGGGCCCCCTTCTACCCCCTCCTTCTTCCCTCTGGCAGTCACCATACTGCTGTTTGTGTGCATTGATTTCAATTTTATATCCCACATATGAGTGAAATCATATAGTTCTTAGCTCTTTCTGACTGACTTATTTCACTTAGCATAATGTTCTCAGGGTCCATCCATGTTGTTGCAAATGGCACTATTTTGTCCTTTCTTATGGCTGAGTAGTGTTCGATTATGTATATGTACCACAACTTCTTTATCCATTCCTCTATCACAGGACACTTTGATTGTTTCCATGTCTTGGCTACCATGAATAATGCTTCAGTGAACATAGGGTTGCATATACCTTTGCAAATACATGATTTCGAGTTTTTTGGGCATATAACCAGGAGAGGGATTGCTGGGTCATAGGGTAGTTCAATTAATTTTTTGAGGATTCGCCAGACTGCTTCCATAGTGGCTGTACCAGTCTACAGTCCTACCAGCAGAGAATGAGGGTTCTCTTTTTTCCACAACCTCTCCAACACTTGTTATTGCTTGTCTTGTTGATAATGGCCACTGTAGCAGGTGTAAGGTGATATCTCGTTGTAGTTTTGATTTGCATTTCCCTAATTACCAGTGAGGTTGAACATCTTTTCATATATCTATTGGCTTTTCATATGTCTTTCTGGGAGATGTGTATTTTCAGTCCTCTGCTCACTTTTTGATTGGGTTGTTTGTTTGTTTGGTGTTGAGTTTTATAAATTATACTAGAGGCCCAGTACACAAAATTCATGCACGGGGTGGGGATCCCTTAAGCCCAGCCTACACCCTCTCCAATCCAGGACTTTTTGGGTGATGTCCAACTGCTAAACCGGCAGTCGGACGTCCCTCTCACAATCCTGGACCACTGGCTCCTAATCACTCACCTGCCTGCCTGCCTGGTTGCCTCTTACTGCTCCCCCACTGGCCCGGTCATCCCCAAGTGACCCCCTCTGCCAGCCTGGTCACTTCTCACTGTCCCCCCTGCCAGCCTAATTGCCCCCAACTGCCCCCCCTGCCGGTCTGGTCGCCCCCAAGTACACCCCCCACCGCCCTGGTCTCCCCTAACTGCCCCCCCCCCCCGCCAGCCTGGTCACCTCTTATTGCCCCCATGCTGGCCTGGTTGCCCTCAACTGCCCCCCTCTGCCAGCCTGGTCACCCCTAACTGCCCCCTCCATGCTGCCTGGTCACCCCCAACTGCCCTCCCCGCCAGCCTGGTCGCCCCACGCAGCCTGCTGTTCAGTCGTTTGGTCGTCGGTCATAGGCAGCCATCTTGTGAGGGTGTAAGGGTTAATTTGCATATTCCCTTTTTATTATATAGGATTTTTCTGATTCCAGAGAGGAAGGAAGAGGGAGATAAAAAACAAAACAACACATCAATGATGAGAGAGAATTATTGATTGGCTGCTTCCTGCACACCCCCTACCGAGGATCAACAACCCAGGCATGTGCTCTGACTCAGAATCGAATCCGTGACCTCTTGGTTCTTAGGTAGACACTCAACTTCTGAGCCACACTGGCCAGGCCATGATTTATACCCTTCAGCAGGTTGTCCAATGGTAGTAGTAGTAACAGCTACTATAAATATAATCATTAGAAGGAAAAAAGGGAAAGGCCTCAGTGAGATTGGCCAGGGTCGTGAATTGGGTGTATGTAGTTGAGTGTTGGAGGGCAAGCAGATTTGAAAGGGATCCTGGGCTGGATCAGAGTGGCTTGGAGCACCAGGCAATGATGGTTAATCTGCATGATGGGATAGCAGGAACTACCGCTGTTTCTGGGGCAAGGTGGGTGGTCTGGCCATGGTATTTAGAACAGATTTAAGAGAAGGACACTGAGTTCCAGGGAGCCCCTGTGAGGGCCATGCAAGGTTGGTGTTTTCATACATGCTGGTGGGAAGAGGGTGACTGTGCTCACCCCATCTCCAAACCTGTCCAAGAGGAGTCTATTCCCTTTCCAACCAGAGCAAACCCTTAGGAAGGAGGTAGGCTCTGCTTCTTCAGCTTTATGCTGTAGACCTCCAGGGAGACTCAGTGAGTGCCACAATATCACATGTCACAAGGGGTGTTTTACATTAGTGAGTACCAGCTTAACTGCAATTTATCAAATGCTGTTTTAGAGTCAGAAGCGCCTTGATGGTGCTCATCTTCACTCTAGATCCCAAGTCCAAATGCCTATGGTGATGGCATAGCCTCACTGACAGCTTTGCACAGAAATGCTGAGGCGGAAGCATAAGGGGCTTTGCAGAAGGGCTCTTGTCTCCAGCATTGCCTTGTCTTCACCCACTATGTCCCCTTCAACTCACTGTCCCCAGCATCAGGTGCAGAGCTGCCATGTCAGGGCCCAAAGACTGCCTAATCCCAGTCCCCCTCTCCAGCGACCTCCCACTTCATTTGTTGACAGCTGAGGGCATTCAGCCTGCTATGAGCCACCTGTTCCCTGGTGTCCAGACCGTACGTTTCTAGGCACCCCATTCCTCTTCCCTCTGCGTCTCTCTGGGAGGTAGTAAATAGAGCTCACAGCCTCCCCTCAAGTCTTCTTCCAGATAATAGTTTGGACAAGGAATTTAGCTAATCTCTACCTTAGGAAGGTGATATTCTCAGGCAATGGATTTCAATGCGCCAAGGATCACTTTTCTTATCTGTAAAGTGGGGCTAGGGAGAGTTGTTTGTACCTACCTGGAAAGGGTCCTGCATATTGCGTGGCACATTGTAAATGTTCTGGAAATGACAATCTCTGCTGCTGTCAATGTCGTCATCATTGTTTTTATTTCTATTATATACTTTTCTTCTTCTTAAGACTGGGGAGTGGTTTATTCTAGGAGAATAAGGAGTGACCAGGAAGAAGATTTATAGTATGTTAAGGGAGAGGAGGACTCTTTAAAATTCATATATTTAAGGCAAAAAGCAAACAAACAGAAGACTTTAGTCATTGATGTGACCTGCGAATGACCCCTGAAGCCTAGCACACTGAGAGTCCAGAGCACTCTCTAGATTTGCCAGGCCGGTAGGGGTACCTGTTTGCCATTCATTTTGCTTCCCAACTTCATCTAGAGAGGTTCAGCATTGGGCCATTCTCTTCGTCCCTCCTGTCCCAGGGCTGCCAGAAATTGGCTACAGCTTTGTGAATTAAATGTGAAACCTGCATTTAATATCTAGCACATCACTGAGTTTAGAGGAACAGTAAATGTTTGGCAAATAAACCTACTTTATAATTCAACACACATTAAGGGCTATTTTCCAATACATATAAGTACTTGATAATTAGCATAGAAACTATTCATTATTTAATCTATGATCTATTTAGAATGAATAGGAGAGATGTCATTTACTTGCTGAAATGGGAGACATGAAAACTCTCCAGCCATTCTCCTCTTGAATCTGATCCAACATGTAGTGCTGAGGACAACTCCTGCGTGGCTAAAGCCCTCTCCCCGGGCTGGGTGCGAGTTCAAATTCGGAAGACACACACTTTCAAAAGTTTTTTTTTTTTTTTTTGGAAAATCCCAAGGTCCTTCCTCCAGCCTTGTTCAAGTCAGGAAATGCCTTTTTTTAAAACAAAGGCCACACTTCAAACCCTAGTTGAACCTAAACTCTGTCCTTTCCCTTCAAATAATGGTTTCTGGGTAATAGTAGTTCCACATTAGCCTATAATCTCTCAAATATACTCAAATTCTCTAGAAATGGACCCATCTTTTGCGGCAGAAAGTAGCAAGTTTAAATCAACCCAGTACTATTAATTCACTGGAGAGTAAACAATATTGAGGGAAAAGATGGGTGTGTATCAATGACTTTGAGGTCTGGAGAGGAAACTCCATGAAGATCCTTGATGCTAGAAGAGGTGTCCTGGAAAGAGGAAGCAGGCTCTGCTCACTGTAGAGTTCAGAAGAAAAAGGATCTGAATGGAGGACTGTGAGTAAAAATGTGAGGGGCCTTGGCGCTAGTGGAGCATAGGTCAGGTCTCTTTGGAATGTATGCCTGGCAGAAAACCCATGCTTGCTCTGGCCTGCCCACCCTCCAGCCCACCTTGCACCTCTCCCCTGACCCCAGCAACATGCTCTGATTTGCTGTTTCTCAAAATACGGGTTTCTTCCCAGCTCAGGGCTGTCTGAAGTGCTGCTCCCTCTGCCTAGAAAGCTCTTGTTGGCCACCGCATTTTTGGGCTGATGCCTACCTAGCATTCTGGTCTCTCCTCAAAGTGTTCATCTTTGACCATCCATTTTGAGTCACTCCCCTTCCTTCTTTCCATACAAGTAGCTTACCATTCCTTTTTGTTGCTTTTGTGACACCCATTTCTACTTGGAATTCTCCTTATTTGTCCATTGTCTCCCCCCCTCAGACTGAAATGTCAGCTTCACAGTCTGTTGGCTCAGGGCTGAATGCCTGCTAGAGTAGATGCTCCATAAATGTTCCTTGACAGATCAAATGAATGAAAGATCCATGGACAGGACCTTGCCCTGATAATTTGAGGAAGGGTGGATGAGATTAGGGAGAACCCCACCTGGACAGTTTTAGAACCACTGAGCTGCCCCGGGGTTGGGGCTCATCATAGAATGGCATGAGACCAGTGCAGTCCCCTCTGAGGGTTAAGAGGCCTCCCACCTTACATGCCTTTTCTCAGCAGCCTTTGAGGGAGGGCCAGTTCTATCTCCTTCTACAGATGAGGGTGGCAGCTCAGGGAAGTTGTCACAGTGCAGAGCTGTTAGCTAACAAGTGTCCAGTGAGGACTCAAACCCTGAACTCCATCTCCAAAGCCTGAGTCCCAGACTGGTTCACAGCTCTGTGAGGCTGCTGCCCAGGACCACCACTGTAGGGAGAGTGCTGCCCAGGGATACCTGCTGTAGGGAACAGGGACGCCCACTGTTGGGAGGGTGCTGCCTGGGGACACCCTCTGTAGCGAACAGGGACAAATGTTGGGAGTTCTTCTTATTTATTCATTTACTAATGCACAGAGTAAATAACAGCCCCCTTTGGGGAGCATTTTGGATGTGCCATTGGCTGTGCTAAGTGCTTACATTCATCGATTTGCTTGAACCCAAAGGGCTGGTCATCTCCAGCAGGACTCGGGAGATGGGACTGTTGACTGAAAAATGATGACCAAAGGGGCTATTCCTTCAAAGATAAAGAACTGAAATGGAAAGTTGTGTGACTGTGTGTAGGAGGGGGTGTGTGGAGAGAACGTTAGCCATGTGTAACACCAGGTGACCCTCCTGTACCAAGTGCCAGCCATGGGGGAGAGCAGTTATTTGGGGAGAATAAAAGAAGGAAACTGCAAAGGTGATTTCTTAAAAGTATATTTTTTATTGATTTCAGAGAGGAAGGGAGAGGGAGAGAGACATAGAAACATCAATGATGAGAGAGAATCATCGATTGGCTGCCTCCTGCAGAACCTCCGCTGGGGATCGAGCCTGTAACCCAGGCATGTGCCCTTGACCAGAATCGGACCTGGGACCCTTGAGTCCGCAGGCCGACGCTCCATCCACTAAGCCAAACCAGCTAGGGCTGCAAAGGTGATTTTTGATGGGTTATATGATACATTACAAAGACAGATCTGAGATGTGTGAGATGCTTTTCAAATACCAATTGCAAATTGATCACAGAGGTGGTGTGGGACTCTCACTCTCTAAACATCTGCTAGTCATCTATTTTACTAAAAGCTGAACATCTGATAAATTTTGACTGGCATCGGAAGGGATTTAATCTCTCAGGAGATAGCAGAACTGCTATTCCTGGACTTCGTATTGACCAACATGAATAATAAATTGATGTGGAATGGGCAAGAACATTGGGTAAAATGACTGTGTTATGTGGCATTCGCTATACTGAGCACAGAAGGCTGAGCATTGACACATACACTATACATTAAGGAAAATATTTTAACCCAATTTTGTACATTACAGGTTGGACCCATGACATAAGTCAGGAAGCTCATAAAATTATAATACAGACATAAAAATCTGAATTGTCCCCATAAAGAAGAAAAGGAAGAAGACCTTTAAACGTCCTTTGTAGGGTAAAAGCCTGCATTTATTAAGCTAGGTTTAAAAAGGAATACACACAAACTATGGAATATGGGTGTATTATAGGATAAGTAAGAGAGTACCTGTACTGGGTTGAGCAGCGACCTCCTGTATGTCCTGCAGATGTGAGCTATTTTGGAAATAGGATCTTTGCAGATGTAATTAAGTTAAAGATTTTGAGATGAGATCATCTTGAATTGAGGGTGGACCCAGAATCCAATGGCTAGTTTCTTCAAAGAAAAGGAGAGGTGATTGGACAAAGGCATATAGAGGGGACAGGCCATATAGAGATGGAGGCAGGAGTTGGAGTGATGCATCTACAAGGCAGGAAACATCAAGGGTTGCTGGGGGCCACCAGGAGCTAGGAGAGAGGCATGGGGCACACTGTTCCTCAGGGCCCCAGGAGGATCCAATCCTGCCAACCGTGATTTTGGCGTTCTGGCCTCTGAAATAAATTTCTGTTTTGAACCACTTAGTCTGTGGTGTTTTGTTATAGCAGCCACAGGAAGCTAATACAGTACATTAAACCCCTAAGACGATTAAGGGTGGAGGTGAAAGCTAATGCTCAAATTAATCTAGGACTCTTGGAAAATCCTAAATGAAGCAAAGGGGGCTTTTACACAAATTTTGAAACACAGTAAACCTGCCACTAAGGAGGATGCTGTCATTTTTACAAGTGACCTTAAGAAAGCAAATCTGCTCAGCAAGCACGGAGGGAACATTAGGCTGGGAAGTTGTCCACACCCAGGTAATGTCTACCTCCTCCTCAGTCAATGCTGGAAAGGCTGGGGTCCTGGGTACATGGGGTGCATGACCCTTTGGGCTCCTTCACTTCTGCTTTCTGGCAATGAGCTGGGAAAACCATTTTTAACTGAAGTCTTTTTAAATCCCAAATACTTAGATGAATGCCCCACTTAATGATGACATCATTTTCCTGTTTTTCTCTTCTATCTCTTAGGTGATGGTAACAATGGACAGTAATTCAAGATTTTTTTCTTCTATTAATTTGTTTGATAAAGAAGCTTGTGAAATCAATACACTGTGATTATTTGAGATATTTGATGAAATAGGTGTGTGCAACAGTCTCCATTTAAACTAGATCATATCTTTTAGTGGTTCTGCTTCTCTTGCTCACCACGCCCTAGGAAATTTGAGGCCCCCTTTTCTTGACGAGGCATAATTTCATAGCAAGATCTGAGGTCCAAATGATGTGGGCAAAGCGATCCTCAGACCACCACCATTTCTGAATGTACTCACCCTTCCCCACGTGGTAATCTTAGGTTTCCAGGACCGCCTGGAGGCAAGGACCGACTCTTACCAGCCCCAAAGAAACCACTCCCGAGAAAAAAGAATGCTCTAACTGGAAACTGTTTGACTCCTTAACATGTTAAGACAGCTCGCGAATTGGAATTTTTGCTTCTAATTGTGAAAGGTTTTCATATGACACTGACATAATTGAGGCCATTGATGGAGGAGGCAAGAACCATAGATTTTTTTCAGTGTCATTATTGTCTTTGCATCTTTGAGGATTAATTTAAGGGGCTTTAGTAGCAGAGAGTGAGTCAGAATAATTTTTGTCAAGCTTGGACAGGAACAATAAAGGGCTCCATTTTCCAGGATTGTAAAGATCAAGTCTTTCTTAAAATTACTTGCGGCAAAAGGTTGAATTGGTCATTTTCACTCTCCTAGCCTGTGATGTGGTTATTATTGTTCACAAGAGTTAGAATGAAAGTCAGAATCCCAACTGCCTATTGAGTCCTAGTAAGTGATCTGGAAAAATAAGGCAGCCAGAGGTAAGACAATACAACAAGACACCATGAATGCCCACTGGGTCAGGAGCCCTTGTGGGCTCTGCTGGGGCCTCTCCAGGTGAACATTTTGGGGGCAGCCAGCTGGCAGAGGGCAGATTGTGTGGAGGAGGGTGGGGGGAATAGGATGCATTTTAGTGAGCAAGTCAGTGTACCTAATTCACATGAACATTTCTGATATGATTTATCTCATTGTCTTACCATGAGATTGAGGACTGGAGTGACCCCAATCTCTCCTCATCCCCTCAGCTGTGCGTGATGATGAGTATTTGGAATAAGGACGCCACGGTGGGATTGCTGTGGCTTGGAGTCCCACAGGGAGCTCTGGGGAGGGTGTGGGACTTCAGGCCAGTGAAATACCTCCATAGATGGCATTAGGAATGCCCTTGGCCTTTTTCTGTCAATTATTTTAACCTTCCAAGCAGCCTTTGATGGTGGGCATTATTACCCCCATTTTACAAATAAGGAAAACACTGATCAGAGGTTTTGTCACTTCCTAGCGGAGTGCCGATAGGAGGAACCTAACCTTCTTCACTCAGTTTCCACTTGTGTAGCCTGCAGGGTAGCGAGGCAGCCTGTCTTGGAGGGCTGAGGTAGGGTGGTAGGAGATAAAATAGCACAGTGCCTGTCCCACAGGAAGCACTGAAAGGTTTCTCCTCCTCCTCTCCGTAGTTATTAATATGCTCATCCTGTTGTTAGTCTTACCCTCAATCAGACTGGGACTGGGCAGTTATTTCCCCAGTTAGAACGGAATGTTGCTTAATGTGGTATCATTTTGAAACAGGAGTTTCAGAGATTAAGAAAACAAAAAGTGGACAGTCATGACATCCTCGCTGCTCCACCCTGCTTCCACCAGTATGCCAGAAATCTTGTCCGTTCTCCTTCAGTGCCCTTTCCCTTCATTCTTATGTGTGGGACAAGGGGTTATCTTTGGGCGGCCCAGGGTGAGGAAGAGGGATTTGCTCCTGGGATAGCGGGTCAGAGAGTAGACAGCTGTCTGTAATCTTCGTTTTAATCACCCATCCAGCCAACCAGCCCTCTCTTCACCAATCCATACGTTTTTGGAGTTTCTGCCACGGGCCGCTCAAAGGAGTCCAGCAGAAGAGCTCAGTGAGGTGGTGCCTTCCCTCCTGCGCACACACTGCTGATCAAAAAATGTGGAGAGATTTACTTGCACAATTCCAATTTACTTACCTTTTTTTTTTTAAAAAAAAAAAGAAAAGCAAACTTCTAGGGCTGAGGTGGAGAGAATTGAACGAGACTGTGTTGGCTGAGGTAACTGCAGTGAGAAAAAACACACACACGTTTTTCCTATTGTTAAGCTGAGTTCAGGCTCAGGAGGGGGAAACGTGTAAAAAAATGCTAAGGTCTCTCTTTGCTCCCTTGAGAACTGTGGGCCACATGAGAATAAAGGGATGTGCCTTTCAGGGAAGGAGCCATTGGGAGGGCTCCCACTTGCTGGAGGACTCCTGCAGGGCAGGATGGGGACACCCTGATGTATGGAGTTTCCAGGGGCTGTCACTGTCTTTGTGGCTTTCAGCAAGGTGGCCTCCTGCCTGTCACCGCCAGCTATGCAATGCCAGCCAGGTTCTCTCACTTGGGTTTGTAACATCTTCTCTCTCTTTCTTTCTTTTTTTCCCCCCCAGACCCAGCAATTGTCAATGGTGTTTATTGGTCTGAATCCCTAAACAAAGTTTTTGTGGATAACTTTGACCGTGACCCGTCTCTCATATGGCAGTACTTTGGAAGTGCAAAGGGCTTTTTCCGGCAGTATCCAGGTGAGTATCCTGCATGGAGGGTTATGATTCAGACAAAGGGACATGTGATATGTTCCTTTAGGGTCCGCGGTTAAAACTGGTCCCCCTTCCTTTTGGAGAAAATGAAATGTTCTAAAAAGCAAAACAGAGGAACAGACGAAACAAAATAGAAACTGACCATTGATACAGAGAACAAACTGATGGTTGTCGGAGGGGAGGGAGGTGAGGGCATGGGAAAAATAAGTGAAGGGGATTAAGAGGAACAGAATTCCAGTTATGAAATAAGTAAGTCATGGGGATGTAATGGACAGCATAGGGAATACAGTCAGAAGTGGTGTAGTAACTATTTGGTGACATTTGTTTATTACTTACCACGGTGATCATTTGTAAGGTATTTAAATGTCGAATCACTGGGTTGTACACCTAAAACTAATATAATATTGCATGTCAACTATGTGCCAATTAAAAAGCTATTAAATCTATCGTCAGGTGCAGGATAGGAATGGCTATGTGGCATCTGCACCCCCTCGTGCACATGCACCAGGCATCTTTCTCAATACAGTCATTCACAGAGTTGCCCGAAGTGGGGAATGGTGATGTGAGACATACGGTATTTAAACTTCCTCACAAGAGTTTGCCTTTGTTATTATTATTATTGATACTATTGTTATAATCGGGGAAAGGAACAAGTCATCATTGGAGGAGTTAAGTTCTGACTGAAAGGTGTAGGAAATGGAAAATTGGAATTTGAGTTTTCCCCCTCTGGAGCCAACTGCCCTTGGAAGAAGGGGCCAAAATGGCCAACGCACCACGGATGTCGGGAACCTATCCTTAGGGGCCACCAGCAGCACCTTCCAATGAGTGCATTTGTCAGGGTCTGGCCATCTTGCCGTGAAGCAGGTGTTCATTTGGGAGCCTTCCCAGGCCTCTACTTTGCAATAGGAATTTAACTCTGGCTTGGTTTGAATTTTAATTAAAAAGGGAAGTTTTAATTTTGCTTACAAGTTGTGAAAACAGGACTCGAGGCTGCAATTGTGCCAGCAACACAGCTGTACAAATTAACAAGCTCAACCTAAAAGAAGGGGGAAAAAACCTCCTGCATAATCTTGGAGCAATTAAGTGGAGTCTTTTATGTTTTCATTAAGTAAGGCTAGGCACCTGATGTCTTCCCGCTCCGAGGCACAGAGACTGCCAGCCTCCGCCCCGAGGAGCTGCTTGCCTTGCACACAGCATCTGTCCCCTGAGACTTGCTTGCCAATGTCTGCTTTGCCAGATTATTCACCATTTCCCAAGAGCTGTGTTCAGCAGGGAATGCATGTTCCTCCTGGAGCTCACAGGAATTTAAACAATAAGTATCTTATTAAAGATAATGCTATAATAAACAGCGGTCTGTTAAAGTTCCAGTATCACCAAGTTGCAGTCTGCTTTGAAACACTCAACAGAGAGTAAATTTCACACAGATGTTGCTGAAATGAGAGCATGGTGGGTGGCTGATTCATTGAGGGAGCCACAAGGACATCTCATCATCTTGCCATGTGGCATTTGGCTGAAGTGGAGCAGATAAGAAGAAACCAGAGGTCAGCTGTTGTCTCCACCAGCAGGAAGCCCTCAAACTATGATCATGAGTAAATTTGAAAATAAATGTGTATGAATAATCTTGGGCTGCCATAGCAAAATATCATAGACTGAAAGGTTGAAACACAGGCATTTATCCCTCATAGGTATGGAGGCTGGGAAGGCCAAGATCAAGGTACCAGCACACTCAGTTCTTGGTGAGAGCCCTCTTTCTGGGTTGCAGATGGCCACCTTCTCCCTGAGTCCTCCCATGGTAGAGAGAAGAGGCTCTAGTGTTTCCCACTCTTCCTAAAAGGCCACTAATCCCATCATGGGGCCCCACCCTCATAGCTTCATTACCTTTCAAAGGCTCCGCCTCTCAATACCATCACATAGAGGGTTAGGGATTCAACATATGAATGGGGGGGCGGGGCTTGACTCAAACATTCAGTCTACAATAAAAGGGAATTCTAATAGAGAGTTTATATAATAGGGGAGATTAATTACATACAAGGTTTTCATCAGTCAGAGCAGTTGACTCAGAAATGCTTATAGTTCTTTTATGACATTTGTAGCAGAATTTTGACTTTGTAAAATTTCTGCATCTTTTCTATGTTAATGTAGACATAGGTCACAGTCTCCCAAAGGGGTTTCATTGCCTGATAAATGTCACACGGTCACTCAGTGCTGAGTTCTGAACAGAGAGCATGTAACATGGTTATTGGAAAAAGGATCCAGGGGCATTATTTTGCTAGGATGTTTTTCTTTTCATGATGTATCTTTCCATGTGTAGAGTGATATAATACTATAAGCCAGTTATCAGCATGCATGTTCTTAAGCAGAAGGGATGTTTCTTTATTCCTACAAAAATATATCTTGAGTTCTTGCTTTGTTCTGAGCTCTGTGTGAGGCCCTGAGGATAAAATGGGGAACTGGATAGAAAAGGCCTCTGCCCTTGTGCAGGCCCCTCTTGTTGGGACATGCATTCATCGGGGATTTTGATTGAAAGATTCAGAAACCCAGTTATGACTAGCTCCAGCAAGGGGCACATTTATTTGCTCATGTAACTCAAAATTCAAGGGTTGTGCAGTTTTGAGGCGCAGCCGGATCCCAGAAGTCAGCAATGCCATTTGGATTTTGACTATTTGCTTTCATTCTTCACCTCTACCTTCCTCTGTTCTGACCTTCTTTCCCTGGCAGATGATCTCGCAATGGAGAACGTGGCTGCGGGCTTGCAGGGTCATTCTTCAGTTATAGTCCTGGGAAGAGACAGCATCTATCTCAATAGCTTGGATGAAAGTCCAAGGATTAGCTTGGTCTGGGTCTTGTGCCCACATGAGAAACCCAGGACACTGGACAGTGGGTAGGGCCAGTCAAGTGAAACCATGGGGATTGGTGAGGATACTGTGGCCTTGCCTGGAGTGGGCGCCTAAATGAAGGGACAGTGACCACCATGGGGAGAGAGATGAACAGGCCGTTGTGGTACAGTGTGTTTCATGCTAAGGTAGGGGAAATAGAGGGTTCTGGGGGATCACAGAAAAGGAGCACAATCCCATCTCTGGAGGTGGAAGGAAATTTTTTCTAGAAGGAGAGTTTTAGTCAGCATTAGCCTAGAAGCATACCTGTGATGATGTTGTCCACTTCTGCATAACTTAACATAGGCCTCGACAAGTATCCCTTATGTGTATGGGCAGGTGGCAGCAGTTCTGTCGTGCTGTCTGAAAGAAGTGTCTGTGACCACCCAAATGCTCTGTATCTAGTGTCTTATGTGGTAGCCACTGACCACAGGCTGCTGCTGAGAACTTGAAATGTGCCTAGTGAGACTGAGGAACTAAGATTTTAATTTTATACTTTTAATTAATTTAAGTATAGAATGAAATAGTCACATGGGGCTAGTAGCTACTGTGTTGAATAGTATAACTCTGTAGAAAAAGACTTGTATAATCCGATGCCCAGTTTTCAAGGTACTACTGGCATTGCCTTTTAGTGTCTACATTACAAAAGGGTCTCACTGAACAGGGAACTTCAGATAAGCTCTTCTAAACAACAGCAACAACAACAACAAAACTGCTGTTAAAGGGCCTTTGGGCTCTGCAGGATTGTTTACTCAGGGCTAGTGAAGCTCTGTTTAGTTCAGTTTCATCCCTGAGAGCCTTTGGGATTGCTGTGAATGTAACACTCCTGCTGATGCTAGTGATAGTGGCCATTGTTTGTTGAGCTCTCTGCTGGCTGCTCATACATGCATTGCTTGCTTTAACCCTCACAGGATCCTCTGAGCTGGGGCTCCTGCAATGCCCATTGTGAAATGAGAAAACAGAGGCCAAGAGATGAACTGACTAACCCAGGACATACCAACAGGATCAAAGGGAGTTGGCAATGGTGTTAATGCTTCAACCACCTCTTTTTTTGTTTGCTGTCATGGTGGTTGTTACCCTATAAAATATGAACTCTGGCCTACGGTCCTGAGGCATCAGGCTTTCAATCCCTGTCTCCTTTACTGGGATACCTGTCCCAGGAGGACAGAGCCATGTGTTTCGTCCATCACTTGTCACCAGCGCCAAGAATATCACATTGTAGGTATTCAGTATGTATTTGTTAAATGGATATATCACTCAGTGGATCAAAATTCAGCACATCTACCATCCCCTGTCATACTGGTATTAGCAGCCTTCCCTCCCTAGGAACAATAGAGCTGCTGCCTCTCTGGGAAACTGGTCACTAGCTTCTGTCTAAGGGACTGAGTGACCTAGGAGGGAATGGGCATAAACACAGTGTAGACTAGAGCCATGTAGAGTTCTGCCACCCCCCTCCATTGCTCCCTCTTCTCCAAGTCCTCCCAAGTCTCTGTCCTTTCTATCCCAATATCCACCAAGTCCGGGACACTGGGTGCCCTCTTCTGTTGGTAGTTTACCTCATGATGCCTCATGACCACCATGTTAAGGTTAAAAGGGATCTCCAGGCTCATCACCTCCCAGGAGGCAGAGTCGTACCTGCACAGTGAGTCTATCCTGAGAGCCTCGTCAGTTCATGATTTTACAATCCTGTGTGTGTCCCAGTTTCTGCCTGGGTGGGGCCTTCAGTGCTGATCCATCCTTCGTGTTCTGGCCAGTTCTTCCCATTGTCCACAATGATATGGCTGACTGACAGTCATTTGTAGCTGTCCTTAAATATATCATAGACAGATCAGTAGCTAATCAAACACAGACAACAATTAAATGTATGCATGATGATAAGCAGCTCAGTTCCTTCCCCAGTATCAGACTCTCCCCATCCCAGAGCCTCATCTCAGGAGATTGTTCCAGTAGGAGGCTTGATGATCACAAAGGGAACTGCTTTTCTGGTCTTTGTCATGATTTCTGGGCCACACGAAGGTGAAAGCTGGTTCCCAGTACAGCTGCGAGGAGGGGAACGGATGGCTAACTGAAGACCTCTCTACAAGGTTGGATAACCAAAGAGCTCTCTGCAAGCTGCTGTTGGCTGGTAACACGTCAAGAGTAGGTTCCCTGCACAGTGTTACTTTCTGTTTTTTCTCTTGCCCGCCTTTCTCACCAAGGGTTAGCAGTAGGTGAAGTGTGGTTGATATTGGAGGATTGTCTTAGAAGACATTCCAAATTTGATTACAACTCAATCATGTTAAGCTAGCATTTCATTGTAGACCAGCTACTTTAGATCTGAAGTTATATTGGGAGGTATTTATTTAAACTTAAGATTTGGTGCTGAATAAACAATATCGAGGAAGGAATTGGGCAGAACTTACCCAGTTAGGGATAAACCAACATCTGCTACCTATTGATTTTCCTTCCTTTCTTTCCTCATCTTTCTGGGCTTTTATTCTCAGATAGGGAAGAGAAATCCCAGGCTGCAATGCGATAGTTAGTGTTCTTCAGGTGGTGGGTTGTGCAGATGACTTGGATGTCATTAGCAGCTCCAGGGCAGTATTGGGGAAAGGACTTGGCCCTAAGGAGAGAAGAAAAGCAACGGGCAAAGATACCCTTTGTTGCCGAAACCGGTTTGGCTCAGTGGATAGAGCGTCAGCCTGCGGACTGAAAGGTCCCAGGTTCGATTCCGGTCAAGGGCATGTACCTGGGTTGCGGGCACATCCCCAGTGGGAGATGTGCAGGAGGCAGCTGGTCGATGTTTCTCTCTCATCGATGTTTCTAACTCTCTATCTCTCTCCCTTCCTCTCTGTAAAAAAAATCAATAAAATATATAAAAAAAAAAAAAAAAAGATACCCTTTGTTGAGGTAGAGGGCAGAAATAAACTGAGAGGCCAAAAAGATATTTGGAGTTTACTCTGCTCTTTGTTGTAGTTCTTAGTGCTGTTGGACTGCCTTAAACCTTTCTGTCACATGCAATTATATTGGCAGCATGTGACTCAGCTTTCAGACGAGGCTGGATGAGGCTCTGCTCTCTTGGCCCTGCTGTTCGTTTGCATGCGCTAAAGGAGAACATGAAGTCATATGTTGTTTTAGATGAAATTAATTTCACTCTAATATTAGTTTTAATGACTCCGGGGGACCAGCTATGGGGGCATATGAATGTTGTGCAATATTTTACATTCAGTCAGATTTGAGCATTGGAGTCTGCAGTAGAGATTCTGACATTATTTTGAGTCTCACCTCAAGGATGTGCTGAATGTTCTGGAGACTGTCCTCTGAAAGCTGAGGAAGGCAGCTTGGCAATCACTGGCGCTGCTCGTGAAGCCGCGAGGCCCAGGGAGAAGCAGCTAAGTCTACTGAGCTGCATCCTTCCTCCTGCGTGGAGATTCATGCCCCATCCAGCCTGGGTGGGTCCCCAAAGGCATGTGGCACTTCCAGAAGTTATGTGGCTCATGGGGGTAGTTCTTGATTAACAGACAGTTCCCTGCATCACAAAATTCCCTGCATGTCAGTGAGCCCACTATTGTTATCTCTGGGATTTGAAGTTACTTGAATATTTTCACAATATCTACCTGAGAAAAAACTTATATACTAAAAAGTAGATATGTCCTTGGGGAGATGGTACCATCTGGAATAGAGTTTCCTGACGTTTCTCTCCTAAAACCTTTTGTTGTGAGACTGTTTTGGGGAGAAGGGGCTCAGTAGTCAAATTAGTTTGGTGAATGCTGCCCCTGCTGTTCCAGTCCTGGAAATTCAGGATGTGCTGAAGCAGCTTAAAGGCCCTCAGATGTCCCTCCCAGTTTATTTTTATTCACTTAACTCATGCTAACGTCCTGGAGAACTTCTCATGGGACACCCTAGGAAAATGCCTGGACATCAAGTTCTCATCCTACTAGAAATCTCAGGGAAAGCTATTGAACTCGGAGAACCTTGGATTCCCTGCTGTGAAATGAAGGTTTTGATCCAAAGGTCAGATTTGAGCAAGTTGATCCCCCCAAAGCCCATCTGGTCCGGACTTGGAGATCAGGTTGACTTTTGTTGTTACACCGAGGGCAGCGGTGCCTAGAACTGCCTGCATCCTCACTCAGTGTACACTGATGTCCTGACTCAGAGAGCCCGGGCCTCAGGTTCCTGCTGCTACCAGGCTCTTTCCTCTGCATAAACGTCCGTGCACTGGGCATGGCCACACCAGCATTCCTTCAGTTCCTTGAACTTGACGTGCTCTTCTCAGCCTCAGGACCTTTGCAAACATTGGTCTCTCTAACTGGGGTATTCTTCTTCACCCTGTGGCCACTCCTCACTTAGGTTTCATGAATCTAACCCATTAGTGGGTTTAATGGTGTCTCTACCACAAATGCATGCTTACTTGGAGCCCTGGAATGTAACCTTACTTGAAAGTAGGGTCTCTTAGATGTAATTAGTTAAGTTGGGATTAGATCATACTGTATTTGGGTGGGACCTACATCCAAGGTGACTGGTGTCCTTAAAAGAGGAGAAGACACAGGGACACAGGGGGAGTCAGCCATGGGAAGATGAGAAAGAGATTGCAGAGATGCAGCTCTAAGTCAGGGAACACCAAGGACTGCCGAGGCCACCAGAAGGTAAGGGGCAAGGAAGGACTCTTCCCTTGAGCCTTCAGAGGGGCCATGGCCCTTGATGTTGCACATCTGTCTCCCATCACTGTGAGAGCATACACTCCTGTCAAGCCGCCCAGTTGGTAGGCCTTTGTTACCTCAGCCCTAATGTGCCATCATTCTGTTCTCAGCTTGAAGAGCCTCCTTCATCTTCAGGATTAGAGCCAACCTTTGTACACTAACATAGCCTCAGGTATAGAGCCACCATTATTCACTAACATAGCCTCATGTCCTTCTTCCTTTTAGAGCCACCTTTATACACTAGCATAGCCTCAGGTACTGTCCTTCCTGACTTTTCTGGTTCTTGTGATTTCATACCTAGTGTCTGCTTTTCTGCTAGATGTGAGGCTTCCTGAGGGCAGGAGGGGCTGGGCCCACCTTTCTTAGTCTCTGCTGTCTGCCCTTCACTTGTCAGAGTGACTAGGAGGAGGACAATCCCACTTGCAGAGAAATGAACTCAGTCCAAAGGAGAGCCTGCGGTGGCATCAATTCCTGTCCCGCAGGCCCAGGCCTAAATGCTGGGCAGGAGGAGCGAACTGACCATGTTCTCATTCTGGTAGAGCACAGCGATGGGGAGGGTGGATGGCAGACATGCTCGCCATCGAAGCACACTGCACGCAGTTCAACTCCAGAAACACCCACTGACCGCCTACCATGAATCAACACATTAAAAGATAAATTCTCTTTATATTGGACTCAAACCAATTCTGTGTGGAACATTACCTAGCCTCACCAAGGATATAATTGCAAATGTGTCAAGACTGTATGAATCTGGCTGCACTTGGCTTTGTACAAAGCAGTGTGTCAGATGTTTTTAAAAAAAATTGCATTCTTGTCCTTTAGTGTACAATAGCATGTCAGCTTTATTTTATCTTCATTACCTAATGGCCATCCATTGGCAATGGCTTCTCATACTTTTTCCAATTTGTTACAGGGAACTCATTAAATTAGGCACATTTGCAGATGGGAAATGTAGGTACAAGGAAGACAAGAACAAAATGACTCATTGGATTACAAACTGCCATCTCAGAGTTATCTGTGTAATAACTCGGGGGCGTTGTCTTGAGCACATGCCTGTGGGCCCCGTGTGGTCCGGAAGGCTGGCCATTATTAATTGGAAAGGAGACTCTCAAGGCTACAATCTGAGTCATGATTTCCTCATAGAAAATAATTTTTCTAGTGTTCTGAACTCCGAAGTCTGTGTTTCAAATCCTCCATCTCTGAGAACCACTGAGAGTTGAAAACAATGATTTTCTATCTTATTTTTAGGCAGCAAAAACTTTTTTAAAAAGTTTTATTCGTAAAAACCAAGTTGTAAACAGAGAATGTCAACTGTCTGCAAACCATGAAGCTAACCCATTTACATCTAAGAAAAGCTCTCTAGGCCTCCAAGTTTGAAATTCACACTTCATTGTACAGCACAATTAGGGCCATTTTATTTTATTTTATTTTATTTTATTTTATTTTATTTTAAAGCCAGGCCAAAATTCCTGATTTTAAAAACAGGAGTCAGGAAAGAACAGACCTGTGTATATTCTGCGATAGAAACATATCAAATGCTTGCTACCTCCCATACTATAGGCATAACTGACCCAGGTCCAGGGATGTGCCCACCTTGCCCAGAGACCTGTGAATGATGCCCCACGTCCAGCAATTTGAGGGACAGTGAGAAACGACCTTGGCTAACTTTATCTTTAGCCATGGAAGGGGCTGCAGCCCGTCCTTCCTCAATGGACAGAGCTTTACTCAAGGCAGTGCCACCGCCAGCGGGCCTTGGCAGGAGTGCGCTCAGGCTAATCGCTGTCCTGTGGCAGCCCCGCAGCACCCTCCCAGAGTGGGCGACGGAGCACGTGATGAGCTCCAGGGTTGGTCTTCACATGTGATTTTTCACCCTGTCCACTCAGTCAGCAAAGCAGAGCAGCCTGGAAGTGCTATGAATAAATATTTGAAGTTTCTGGGTTTCTTATAACTCCATTTTTCTTCTAGGGATTAAATGGGAACCAGATGAGAATGGAGTCATTGCCTTTGACTGCAGGAACCGAAAATGGTAGGAAATGGACAAACCTCTCAGTTAGTTTTTAAAAGGCAAACTTGCAGAGAGGGTCAAGATTCAGTTTCCCTGTGTGTTCCCCTGACCTAGGTACATCCAGGCAGCGACTTCTCCGAAGGACGTGGTCATCTTAGTTGACGTCAGCGGCAGCATGAAAGGTCTCCGCCTGACCATCGCCAAGCAGACGGTCTCGTCTATTCTGGACACGCTGGGGGACGATGACTTCTTCAACATCATCGCTGTGAGTGCGGCTGCTTTGTGCTTTCTGTGCACTTCGGGTTCTTTTGATCTTTTAGTAGCAACGGTTCAGTCTTACTGCTTTTGTATGTAGAGCGTTAGATGCCCAGGTTGAGGACCAGTTAGTCCCCTGTGAGCTCAGTGAGTGGTGAGGTCGGAGGGGCTCAGGGAGACTGGGGTGCTGGTGAGTGCAGTTGCTCTCCTAACCACGCAGACAGCTGCTGCTGGAAGGGTAGCAGGAGGTTGGGATTCCTGGGTTGCCAGCCTCTGCAGAATTCGAGCTGGCAAGGTTTTCCTTAAACTGCTAGGTCTTCTCCTGTGGGAATTAACTTTAAGCTGGATTGATCTGATGACAGCGATAGTGATAACAATCATGATGATAGAATGAGGAAAAAGTGAAGAGCAGTCGTAGACTCACAGAACACTTTATCTCATCTTCAGAAACCAAAGTGGCCCTTATTAAGTGCCTACTGTGTGCCATTTTCTTTACTCTTCATATTTGCATTCTCTTTGTCGCTCACAGCAACTCTAGGTGGTCCGAGTGGTTTGGGCATTTTCTCAGACAAAGCTGCTTGGATTGAGAGAGTGTCAGTCAGTGGGCTGAGGCCACAGCACTGGGAAGTGGGAGATGCAGGAGCCAAGCCTGGCAGTGCTGTCCTCTCTGGCAAGAGCCGATTCAGTTGCGCATCTCCATCTCCTCCCCAGTTCTCTGGTGTGATTCTCGTCAGGTCCTTTATGTCCCTGTCACTCTTTTCCCAAAGAGGGTAGCCGCAGTGAGCCTGGTCCTTCTCCTGGAGAGCTTACCCAGGTGTTCCTGTGTGGGTCACCTGGGCTGGCCTCATCACCTCTATCTGGGACGTGGAGGGCGTGTAGCAGGCAGGGAGGCAGCATGGTGAGGGGGACGGAGCTTGGGCTTTGGAGTTGGGATTTAGTTTTGAATCGGTTCTGCCACAAATAGTTGTGCATCTGAGGGCAAACCACTGAGTCTGGTCATCCGCCAGCCAGCCATGAAGCTGATATAATCACATGGCCCACAGGGTGCTCCCGGATTCCCTGGGCCAGTGCACAGGAGGCCACGGTCAGTGGGAGGGTGCTGTTTGAAGAGCGGTGTATCATGCTGTGAGAATGCTGTTGCTCTTGTCTGCTGGGCGCCCCTGAGCAGTATGTGTCCTCAAGGGGCCCTACTTCTGGCAGCCTCCTGCATGACACCCTCTTTTATTCGCTAGGCAGAGGGTGTGACTGAGTGTCCTCCTGCCTGTGTGTGCTTGTGATGGGACTCTGAGCAAAAGACACAACCACAGGGCCTCATGATTTAGAGCTTCAGATTTTACAAAGCCCTGAAGAAGAAAGGGAAAAGAAAGAAAATCATAGCTTCCATGAAAGTAGGGGTTAGTCTTGTTCATTCATTAAACTATCATTGGTGCCTAGAACAGTGCCTGGGAAATAGTAGGAGTTTAAATATTTATGGAATGAATAATACCGGCAGCTGCTTTCCACAGCGTGCCCACTGTGTGCAAGCCCCTGTTAAGTGTCTTATGTGGATTCCATCATTGGATCCTCTCCCAGCTCTGTGCTAAGTGGCATGGAGACAAAGGCACCAAGAGGTAGAAATGACTGGCTTAAGATCACTACCCAGAGAAAGGGGCACAGTGAGGACTCAGAAACAGTCTGGCTTGACCTCCCACTTCCTGAGCAGAAGTGAAGAGGATGGAGTTGAGGGTTCAGCCACCTTCCTGTGAAACTCCATGGCCCGGGGCAGGGTTTTTCCCCCCAGGAGACTTTAAGATAGAAGTTGTCTAACTACCAGTCATTGAGAATATGCAAATGAAGCCTGATCCCCACACATCCTGAAGCATTTACAGATAAGAAGCAGCTAATTCGGGACTATCTTTCTTATTAATCTTTAATTACTCATTACAGAAGTATCAGAAATTTGCATAATAAGAAGAGCTAACTAATTACATCCTGAATTCTTATCAGTCAGAATTTATTGTGCTGTTAACAAAACCAATCGATTGAAATAATCTCTGTAAATTCATTAAGATACACACACAGTGTCAACTCAATAATGAAAAGAGGGTGATTAAGATAATTAAAAGTAGACATGCCAGTTATTATAGATCACTTTAGAAAAAAAGTTATTTTTTACCCCAAATTGTACCGTTATATAAAGAAATCTATTAGAAATCCCATTAATCCTCCCTACACATCTCTTCGTTAGTTTTCAACATAAATGATCAGCATTAGGACTCTATACATACTTATTTCAGTAACTAGAAAGATACTCGGAACATTTTTACATGAAATCTCTACAGTAAAATCATGAGCTCTGCTTCCCTAAAGGATAAAGAAATGGACCAAATATGTTAGTGGATTTATATCAAAAGCCTGAGATCACAAAATGAATCACTACTTAACAATAACTTTTCCACATTGATTTATTTTTAATATAGACAGTATATATAAATTTTTAAACAATTCAGAAATGTTCCCATTCCCTTTTCATTTGGCACATATTCTTTCAAATTTTTCTGCATACATGAACATATATACATAACTTTTCTACAAAAATAAAATTACATTTTATAGAATATTCAGCAACTTGCCTTTATAACTCATATTGTAATCACGTGTATTTGCAAAGCAGGGCATTCTGTCACCTGTAGTTGACATTAACTTTTTAATCCATCCCCTTTGCTGGGCATATGCTGTGACTGATCTCTTTTCTACTGTGAATGGACTCCTGCACGTATTTTTGCAGGGTTGGTTGTGCTTCTACTAAGTAAAATCTAGATGTGAAATTGCTATACCAAAGGACATGCCCATAGTTAGTATTACTGGAATACACTAAGTAGGATGTAATGTTTACACACTTATAAACTGTATTAGTTAGCCCCAGCTTCCATAACAAAATATGCCTGAGTGGCTTAAACAACAGAAATTTATTTACTCACAGTTCGAAAGGCTAGAAAGTCCAAGATCAAGGTCCGGCAGGGTTTGGTTTCTGGTGAGGATTCCCTTTCTAGTTTGTAGACTGCCACCTTCTCCCTGTGTACTCACATGGCTTTTTCTCTGTATGTGCTCAGGGAAGAAGTGTGTGTGTGTGTGTGTATGTGTGTGTGTGTGTGTGTGTGTGTGTGTGTGTGTGTGTGTGTTGGGGGTCTGTGGGGAGAAAGAGCGAGCTCTCATGTCTCTTCTTATAAGAGCATGTTCCCCTCATGAGGGACCACCCCCATGACCTCCTCTAACCCTAATTACTTCCCAAAGGCCCCATCTCCAAATGCCACCACATCAGGGGGCTTCTACATAGGAATTTAAGGGGAACACAAATATTCAGTTGGTAACACCAACATTTTGAGGGTTTTTAATATTCAGTTGGTAATTGACAAATCTTTATTTTCATTCTCTTGAACTGTCTCTCCCAACCGAAGTGTGTTTTACCAATTTGGCCTTGCCGAATTGTGGCGGTGGTTGGTTGTGATTTCTCCATCACCTTCTCCTGTTTCCATAGTAGCACGATTGCTACAGTAATATGGTGCAAGCTTTTCTTCCGTCTGTCTAAAACAGTCACTTACCTCTGTCTGGAGGGGCCCCCCCACTGCAGGCTCTTGTACATGCAAGGGGGTGAATGTTTGAAGCTCCATCGAGAATTTGAGAACGCCCTGCCAATCTGTCTGAATTCCTTGTTCTGCGGGCTGGGTTTCATTTATGGAAGAGGACATTATCATCTCACCCTTCATTGCACTGTCAGCTTTCTCTTGCTTGCCGGGTAGATGTTTGAGGAGGAATGTCAGTGTTTTAGAGAGAAAATACAGAAAACGGTCTTTATTTTCAGTGATGGAACCCCTTGTGCATTGTGGGCATTTGTTTGTACAAACCTAATTCACCATCACGCTTTGATTTTCAGTGCCAATCGTGAGGATAGGAGGAGTAAGGTTGAAAGGGTGGAAGCGGCTTTCCTTGGCCATTCCGGGCATCTTTGCATGTTTGCATTAAGTTCATTGCTAAGTGCATCTTCTGTATTATCTGTATTATCTGGAGATGCTTTCAATCCAGGTCTTGCCAGAGAATACTCATGAAAAGATGACATTAAAAATGGTTTTAGCTTTCATGGGCTGAGTATTACAGAATCTACCTAAGACTGATGAACTAAATGATTGAATTATAAAAGGACAGTTGAAATGTGAGAGTGATTTTGTGCATTCCAAGCTAAAATGTAAGGTCCAGCCACTGGTGCATGAAGAGATGTTTCCGACAAGAGAAAAGGCATCATTTTCTGATTCACTTTGAAGTCGAACTCCAAGCCATGCATTAAATGAACAATATTATCATAGAAATGAGGGTGCTAATTCTGTTTTGTCAGATGCTAAAATTTGAAAAATGATTTTACAGGATTCTAAAGCCATGCATTAAATGAATACAGTATTAACCGGCTGATATTGTTAAATCTGCTTAAATGCCTTTTATAGCCCGTGTTTATGAGAAGAGCATCGTTTGTTAGTTCAACCCAGAACTTTCTGTGCCCTGGTTTTAATTTGCAGAATTTTCTTTCAAACCATCTCTCCAGTGCGTTGCCTGCTGTGGATTTGCTTTTTAAAGTAATCGATTCCGTATTAAAAGTATGAGGATGGTATTTTCTTTCAGTGCTCATTTGTTCTATTCTACTAATTATGTCCAGTTGTGTTTCAAATTATACAAGAAGCTTTGTAATGCAAAAGCTCCATGGGATTCCTTATGTTGGTGAAAATACTGTGGGCTCATCTGCTTCGTTACATAATCCCTACACATTTTCATTCTGAAGGTTATTTAATCAAAAGGGCACCAATAAAACCATAAAAGTATTTAATGGCATTCCAGCAATTCCACATCAGTTTTCTCGTGTCATATGAACATGCCAGCATTTTAATTCTGTGGGGTTTTTGTGGAATTTGGGATTCTCCAAAACACCCCCACATACTTCCTTCTTGTTTATTTATCTTTTTTTTTTTAAGGTTAGAGTTTCTCCTCTCTTTTTCTTTTCTTGTCTAAATGTCAACTCTTTTTTTCTAGGCTTTGTTCTTCTTTTCTGTCAGTAAACTTCTCTACAACTTTGCCTCTTGTTTCTTTGTTCTGGTTATTTATTCATTCTACAAACACTGTTGAGTGCTAACAGTTAAGCAGTGGGCATTGATGTTTTGTGAGGGTTGATGTGGGAGCCACCAGGGGGCAGGTGTTCCCAGTAGCGTGGTCAGTGCAGTCTTGAGAGGGGCAGCAAGGGAGGCCGGGAGAGCAGAGCTGGGGCACGCAACCAACTGCAGATTCAGTGATGGCTTCTTGGCCGAAGTGATGACTAAGTGAACAAGAGTTAGCCATTAACCAGACATATGCAGTGAGGCAGGGCAGGAGGAAGGAGCATTGAGGAGGAAAGCACTGCCTGCAGGTTGTAGAAACTCCTCTTCCATCCCAGGAGATGCAGGCTTGGCCGGGGTGACTGTAGGAGGCAGAGCAGGTGGATGGGAGAGTGACGGAAAGAAAGGGGCCTGGAGTGAGAGGGTCAGCCCAGATCCAGCAAGTGTGGTCAGCCACAGCGTGGAACTGGATGCCATTTGGAGACAATGGACGCAGAAGTGGTCTCAGCTGCACAGGAGGCGTTGAGAGGGTCCCTTTAAGTCTCCACCTTCCCAGGTCTTCGCTCATTCTCCTTTTTAGGCGACTGATGATCTGTTAGGCCTGAAAGCTCCATTGCTTTCATCGATCAAGTCCAGCTTCCAAAATGAAGCAGGGTTTAGCGTCCTCAGAATCATCCAGAACCCAGTTCGCTGTCCTCCATTCTCTGGCCTCTGAGCTGTGACCAGCACAAATCAGCGTGGAACATGATAGCACATCGATGCTGGAGCTGCTTGAATCTTGGTGGGGGAATCCTGTTCATTGGTTCTTTGTCTCCAAAATGTTCTGGCCATTCATTTAATGCAACTTAAAACTTGCCCTTCCTATTTGAGATCATCATTAAAATTCCCATTGAGGAGTTGGCTGTATCTTTAAAATGGGAGATGTTGGGAAAGCTTACAGAGATTGGGCAACAGAAAGGTAAAGGGTGATGTGTCAGAGGGTAGAGTGTGGTGGTTGCACAAAGGAGAGGGAGGCACAGTTCCTGGGAGAAGAGACTGGTGGGATGTAATCCGAGACTGAAGGAGATCAGGGGTTTATCTCAAGCCTGCTTTTGTTTTTGGATGGATCACTGCAGCATCACAGATAAGCACATTTTATTCTGAAAAGAAAGGCAGACATTATCTTCAGATGTAATGAGCATATTCTTTTACTGATGAAAGCAGGGAAAAAAAAGTGGTTCATGATCACTCCACAGTGATGATCATGGGGAAATTTAGCCAGTATTTTATGTCCCTGGCACATAGCAGGTGCTTAGTTAATATTCATTGAGCAAACACAGGAACAAAGGGTTGGTACCCTAGCAAATGCCTTCCTGGAAGGGGATTGGGCAGTGAGTTGGTTGCACTGTATTGGCTCTCGGTCTGTCAGAGACCTGAGTCACCGAGAGGGTTCAGAGGTGACACAGAGAGGGATAGCGTGTGGCCACACACCGGGTGATTTCTGACTCAGGTATTGAGACAGTCACATGTGCCTACTGGTGAAGCACTTCTCTCCAATAGTGGGGTCTGTGGTCTCCAGAGAAGGTCCGGGCTCTGTGAGATGCTCCCCAGAGTGGATCACTGCCATCATCCCCCACATCCCTTCCTACTTAGCAAGTGCCAGCAGGGCGTGGAGGGTACACCATGGTCTTTGTCTCCATGGAACACACATCACAGTCACAAAGGTAGTCTCTTTCTTTCTGTGCATGTGTGCCAGACGCATTCTTTCTGTTTCTATATGCCAGGTTCTATGTTGAGTCTTTACTGAATCATCTCATTTCATCTTCACCGTGAGATCAGGGGGAGGTTCAGTTCAATCCCCAATTTCTCCAACACAAACCCGAAGGCTCTCAGTTAGTGTGTGGCAGAGCCAGGATTTGAACCCAACCTGTCTGCCTCAGTTGCATTAGTTCCTACTGCCCTAGCCTTTGCGAATCAGAGGAGGGGATCCAATCAGACAAGAGGAGGGGATCCAATCAGACAAGAGGACGGGAGAAGGAAACCAGCAGTGCCTGAGGCCCTGTGTCTATATGGCTGTTTCTGAGCTCTTTAAGGGGAGAAAGTGCTTGTCCATCTCCTCACAGTGTGGTTGGTGGGCTGGCTGGACCATCTCCAGGGTTGCTTGGTCCCCCTGCTATTCTGCTAAGAGACTCTACCCATGTCCCAGAAATTTGAGGAACAATGTACAGCTTTGGGAGAAAAGGGATTGGTCGAGTTTCTCTTTAGGTTCAATCCTGGCAGTGGGAAGGCAAAAAAGCAAATGACAGAAGCAGACTCCGTGTTGCCAGTGACCATGTGCACTTGCATCCTTTCTTCCTTAGACTATTGCTATTTGGTTGTTTAAGTAAGGATGCAGGAGAACCATTCATAGCGCTGAGGTGCCCAGGTCTGGAGTAGTGAATTAATATGGCCATCCCACATCACAGAGTAGAAATGTAGGGAACATCCATACAAACGCGGAAGTGAAAGAGAGCAGCTGGGAGCTTGGAAGCAGCTCCAAGGCAGGACACCCTTGGTGTCCCCTGGAGGAGCTCCGGGGTAGCGTGGTGAGCTTGCACAGCCAGCGGGCCCCCTGGCAAGCTGCCTGGGGTGCACTGTTCCTTCACACGGCTGAGCCAGCTCCCTTTGGTGCTGCAGACCAGATTGCTCAGTGTAGCTTTATCCTGATGCAGTCAAGGGAAATTAGTCAACTGCAAGCTTGGATGATGCCACTAACAAGCTGGCAGGGGTTCAGAAGAGCAGATTCCTCCACTGTGGCCCCAGCTCATACAGCGAAGGCAAGCATGGTTTTGATTACTGCACATGTTCCTCCCTGATGAGGGCGAGAACTTCTTGGTCTTCTTTACTTTTAAGTCCTCTCCACGGCCCCCCACAGGCACAGACCTTTGCATTAGCAAAGCAGTTTCAGGTCTGTTGCCTCATTGGATCCTCACAGGGACCCCTGGAGGATAAACAGAAGATGAATTATCACCTTCTTATGCATAAGAATCCGGGATCAGAGAGGTTTAGTGACTTTCCCAAGGCCACACAGTGAGTACATGGCAGAGGTGGGAACTGGATGTGTATCCTGACTCCCAGCTCAGAGTGTACACCACAAGAATCAACTTTGAGAGTGTGTATTAGGCAGAACACAGATGAAGTGTTTACATTTATCTGGGAAATGGAGTTGGAAAGTTTTTGGCTGCAGGTTATTAAACAACTGACTGAAGGCTGCTGCAGCATCTAGGTATCTCCTATTCTCAGGGGAGAGCCTGAGGGCCGGCAGCGGTAGTGGCTCAGCAGTATCCTCAGGGACCCACACTGGCTCCCTTCCCACTCTGTCTTCCTTGAACTTCGCTCTCCACTTTTCATCTTGTCCCCTCATGGTTACAAAATGACTTGCAACTGCATAAGAGCATCCCAAGTGCGAAAGAAGGCATGGGTATAGAGGAGAAAATAATTCATTGAAACTGCCCAGAAAACTACTCCTTCAAGTTTCATTGGCTGAAAATGAGTCACTTGACCAACCCTCGCGGCAAGATAGGCTATGTAGGCATGCATCCAGCAGAGGGGTCTGGATAGCTGTGATTGGTTCAGACTGTTATGCTTTAGGTTTTAGGAATAGACATATTGTCACCCTGAACCAAATCAGTCAACAGCGGGGGTAGAGGCAGCGGGGAGGGCTGTTTTATTCTCTTCAGTCCAATATGAACTGAAAACTTTGGGGAAGCTCTTCTTCAGGTTGGACTGTGCACTCTCTTTACGGACCCTGAGATGATGTTCTGTTTGGTCATGAAATGTTACGCTCCCATTTGTCAATGGCGCATTTCAGAACTGCGTGAATGTATTTTTTCCTCCATCCTTCACCAGAAGAGATCTAAGCTCTAAGACCGTGTGGAGCTATACTTTTTCAAATGCTTTTGTATGTCTACACTAAGAACAAAGGTTAAAGAAGGAGCAAAAGCCAGGTTGGTGAGAAACATAGAGGGTTGGGGATCAGAGAGGAGGCAATGGGGGTGTGGTCGTCCTGAAGTCAGAGACTGTGAGGTTAGAGCAGGGGTCCTCAAACTTTTTAAACCGGGGGCCAGTTCACTGTCCCTCAGACCGTTGGAGGGCCGGACTATAGTTTAAAAAAAAACTATGAACAAATTCCTATGCAGACTGCACATATCTTATTTTGAAGTAAAAAAACAAAACGGGAACAAATACAGTATTTGTATTTGCATGTGGCCCGCGGGCCGTAGTTTGAGGACCCCTGGGTTAGAGTCTAACGGTAACTGTTAGACTATCTGGGATTGAATTTGGACTCCACCCCTTATGTATGACTTCGGACAAGTTGGTCATCCTTGCTCTGCCCCAGTTTCCCTATTTGTGAAGGGAAAGCAATTGGAAGGGCTTCCCACATGAGGCTGAAATGTCGTGTGGATGAAGTCTAGCCTGTGTCTAGATGAAGTGTTAGTATGATCACTACTCCGACTTGCTTATAAGCACCTTAGCACGTGGAACCCGATGAGTCTCCATAGCTGTAGCAGCAGCTGCTGGTCTGGTCCTCTTGAGTCATCTCTGCAGTGTGTCCAGAGCAGTTGTCCCAGGCTCATCGCTTTATTTCCCTCACACCCCTGCTCACAGTCCTCCATGGTCCTCTGTGCCCTCAAGCTTAAAGTCCAAACTCCTTAGCCAGACTTTGCATGAGATCTGGGCCTGTGAGATGGTTCTCATTCCTTCCCTCAGGAAGCCGGGCTAGGCCTTTGGTCCATGAAGAAGTGCCCTGACACTCTCATTGAACAAATTGTTCCTAGGCACCTGCTGCAGGCTCAGCCCTGTGCTGTTACAGGGAACACACAGAAATCAGGCATGGATTCTTGCAATGTGGCCCCACCTTGTGGTGAGGGAACCAGGCACCAGGTAACTAGGACTTGGGAGGATTCAGGAGAGGGGCTACAGTGGAGGCAGGAATGAGCTGAGCTGGAGGATGAGCAGGAGTTAGCCAGCAGATGCCAGAGTGAGGGGATTAGGGCTGGCTGTGCTGAGTTCATGGGGGAGGACTACTGAGTTAAGGTGCTAGGAAGGTCAGCAGATGCCAGGGTCCAGAGCCTTGCCAAGGCCTGGGCAGGTTCATCTGAAGAGCAGTGGGAGCTGTGAATGGGGTTGCTGGGAGATGACATAGTCCGGTTTATAGTTTGGAAGGACAAGTCTAGCTACAGTGCAGAGAATCATGCTGGATAAGAGAAATGAAGAGAAGGACACTCACATTTTAACTTCCTAGTTGTGAGCTTTGGACAAACTCAAATGGTCTTATTCTGTGTATTCTGGGATCAATCATGATTGGAAGGCAGGCATTGGCCTGTGTGGAAGGTGGTGTCACTGTGCATGAGTAATGTCGTGGCCAACACCTGCGCAGCCCCCCAGAGTGCCCAGGGAACATCAAGGCCTCTCCTCTATTCTGGCCTCATACACCTGTGACCCACACGTGCTTCCCTGGCTCCATGAGGCCACAGGCAGGAGCTGCAGGTCTATTCGCCCAAGTCTGGGACACCCTTTGGATCCCACATGGGCCGTGTGCTGTCAGCCATGCCCAGAGAGCCCCCATATCTGGAGCTACCCCTGAAGGATTATCATTTAACTCTGTACACCCTGAACACTGCCAGACCAACACGTGCTCGAGAAGTTTCTTCTTCAAACTAGAAAAGAATCAAGGCCGTCTTTGGCACATAAGCATGATTTCTCCAGGGTCACCAATTGGAAAAGCCACCTTAGGTGAATGAATTGAGCCTGTGATCATGCTGCTTTTCTGTTGGTGCATTTGTAGCCTTAAATTATTACATTGGACCCTTTAAATGCTTAATTGTTTCCTTTGGCTGTTTCTTCCCTCTGCAGTATAACGAGGAGCTTCACTACGTGGAACCTTGCCTGAATGGAACGTTGGTGCAAGCCGACAGGACGAACAAGGAGGTAAGGCCTGCTGCTGGGCGGGCACATCATCACTTAAAATAATTATGTCTTAACCTTTAGAAACTCATCAAATGCTCTGCTCTTTCATTGCGGGCCTCAGAACCCTTGTGTGTGAACATTTAGGAAGAGGCAGGAGGAAATCATGGCAATACAATGATCGCATGGATTTCAGATGCTTGCTAATGCCGAAACAATTGCATTGGTTTTCTCTTTCTCTTGCTCTAAGCACATCCTCTATTGTGCTTGGCACCTGGGTTGACACCATTGAAAAAATATGACTGTTGCTGAGATTTTAAAGAAAAATTTAAGTCACTTGGTATATTATTATTGCTTTTAATATAATTGATTAAATAAGTGTTGAGGTAGCTATTGGGGTAACTTGTCTCCCAGGTTAGAAGGTAAACTTAACAAGGATAGAGATGATGTTTGCTCTCTGCTGTATCTTTAATGCTCCAAGTATTGCCTGCCCCCTAAATATTATGGAACAAAAGGAAGACAGGTTAAAGGAGTACCTTAAGAAATGAGGTAGAAGTTCACCTTCCAGTTGGAGCATCCTAGGAAAACAGCCAGAATAGATTTATATAAAAATAAATATTTCCTTTTGGCCATCTTTAAATTAGTACAACCACCACTGCTACCAATACTACTCCTACAGGGCCAGGTGACAATTTAGGCTGAAGGTGTAGCTGCGATGACAACAATGTCATACCTCCTGGGACTCATAGCTGCTGTTGCTCACATTTGTTTTGTTGTGAGCACATGTTGTGCTCACATGTGAGCACATGTGTTGTGAGCACATCTAACTGCCAGATAGATACAATAAAATGATGCACCTGCCCTGGAGTGCAGACCTATGAGGTGGCCGAGGACAGTGGCCAAGGTAGGCCTCTGTGAGGCACTGTGCATGGGCGGGGAGACCCCCTGGCCCAAATGGGAGTGACACTGGTGCTAAGATGCAGGTGGTAGAAGCACCCGGTTGGGCATCTCTGCGGAAGTGAAGGACAGAGGATTTAGAACACAGGTGAGAAGGAAAACATACCAGAATTGACATCCAAGCTTCAATTTGAAGGGGAATAAATACCATAGCAAGCGTTGTTCTTAGGAGAGAGGAGCAGGTACATTGTAGATCAAAGAACAAGTGTATCTAGGGAATGTTGGTTTATGGCCATTTTCTAGGCTATCGTAGGAAAAAATGACATAAACCTACAAGCGAATTTTCCTAGGGGCTTTCCCTTTGTTTGGTCTTTGCCTGGGTCTGGTTACATTTCTTCCCCAATATAGCAGCATTGGAATATTTCCAAACCTCAGATAGGTGTCCAGTGATGGAGCTTTTGACATTAAATGGAAAAGATGCTTCAGCCCGGCCAGCGTGGTTCAGTTATTGAACCACCTATGAACCAGGAGGTCATTGTTTGATTCCCGGTCAGGGGACATGCCCAGGTTGCAGGCTCAGTTCCCAGAGTGGTCTGTGCAGGAGGCAGCTGATCAATGATTCTCTCTCATCTCATCATTGATGTTTCTCTCTCTCTCTCTCTTCCTTTCTGAAATCAATAAAAATATATGTTTAAGAAAGATGCTTCAAACGATTAAGGCCTTTCTTTAGGTAACTTCCCAATAAACAGAGCTAGTTTGATATTTGGAGACACAAAGTCTTATGATTGAAAAACTTGTTAGAGAAGGTGGGATAAAAATTTATTTAAAATTCTCTTTGATTGTATGGGTATTGAAGACGGGAGTAGTTTTGAATATAAAAATTAATCCAGACTCTGATTCTGCCAGTATGGAGTAGCCACATTTCAATTAGACTTTCCCCCTTACAAATAGAAATCCCTGTACATGACCTAATCTAATGACATGGAGGTGAGCTCCCTGGATTTCCATATTGATTCCCATATGACCCGAATAGAGCAATCCAGATGACTCCCTCCTGAACCAGCAATAGACACACACGGACACACACACACACACACACACACACACACACAAGTTTCAAGAAAAACTAAATGACCAGGAGAAAGGTGGTGTATCCAAGAAAACCTTTGAGACAACACCTTTCCTATTTCAGCCAAACACCAATGGTACAACTCTAGACAACTCTCCATAGCTTCAGTGGGGCTGAACAGAGAGTTGACTTTCCATCCCACTGATACCCACATGGTTTTGTGCTACACTTCAACAGAGACAAAATGTTAAGAAAAATGATGAAATAATACTGAGTCTTATAATATACTAGAGGCCCGGTGCACAAAAATTTGTGCACTCGGGGGGTGGGGGGGGTCCCTCAGCCCGGCCTGTGCCCTCTCACAGTCTGGGACCCCTCGGGAGATAACGCCCTGCTGGCTTAGGCCTGCTCCCTGGTGGCAGAGGGCAGGCCCAATCCCTAGGTGCAGCCCCTGGTCGGGATCAGAGCAGGGCCGACTGGGGAGTTGGGGTGCCGCCCCCTGTCATGCACAGAGCAGGGCGATCGGTAGGTTGTGATGCCACCCTCAGTCACGCTCAGGGTAGGGCTGATTGGGGGGTTGGGGCACCGTCCCCTGTCACACTCAAGGCAGGGTCGATGGGGAGGTTGAGGCGCCACCCCCTGTCACACACAGAGAAGGGCCAATCAGGGGGTTGGGCACCGCCCCCTGTCACTCACAGAGCAGGGCCAATCAGGGGGTTGGTGCGCTGCCCCCTGTCACGCACAGAGCAGGGCCCATCAGGGGGTTGGGGCGCCGCCACTCTAACACTCAGGGCAGGGCCAATGGGGAGGTTATGGCTCTACCCGGTCACACACAGAGCAGGGCCCATGGGGGGGAGGGGGAGGTTGGGGCGCCGCACCCTGTCACACACAGAGCAGGGCCCATCAGGGGGTTGGGGCGCCGCACCCTGTCACACACAGAGCCGCAGGGCGATCAGGGGGTTGGCGAACTCCCCCTATCAGGCACAGAGCAGGGCTGATCAGGGGGTTGGGGCACCTTCCCCTGTCACAAACAGAGCAGGGTGGATAGGGAGGTTGTGGCCCCTCCCACTGTCACACACAGAGCCGCAGGGCGATCAGGGGGTTTGGGCGCTGCCCCCTGTCATGCTGATCCTGGTGCCGGGAGGCCTCGCGACTCCGCTGATCCCAGTGCTGGGAGGCATATTACCCTTTTACTGTATAGGGTAGAGGCCTGGTGCACGGGTGGGTGCTGGCTGGTTTGCCCTGAAGGGTGTCCTGGATCAGGGTGGGGGTCCCCACTGGGGTGCCTGGCCAGCCTGGGTGAGGGGATGATGGCTGTTTGTAGCTGGTCACACTTCCTTCAGGGTGGGGGTCCCCACTGGGGTGCCTGGCCAGCCTGGGTGAGGGGATGATGGCTGTTTGCAGCTGGTCACACACCCTTCAGGGTGGGGTTCCCACTGGGGTGCCTGGCCAGTCTGGGTGAGGGGCTGAGGGCTGTTTTCAGGCTGGGGGTGACTGAAGCTCCCAACTGCTCCTTTTTTTTTTCTTTTTTTTTTTTTTTATTTTGGGCCAGCTTTAGCTTTGAGGCTTGGCTCCAGCTCTTAGGCCTCCGCTGCTGAAAGTAGGTTTCTGGCCTTTGCTTACAATGTTGCGATTCTGCTGGCTGAAGCCTGGGACTGAAGCAGGTTTCTGGGGTTTTGTTTAGCTTCTATATTTGTTATATAGTTGCTTAGAGTTGCAGCTCAGAGGCCTGCAGCAGCAGCCGGGGAACGTTGGAGTCCTCCGTCACTGAAGCAAGCAAGCCTCATGTTAGTTTCAAGCTGCCTGTCTGCCGGCCGCCATCTTGGCTGACAGTTAATTTGCATATTGCCCTGATTAGCCAATGGGAAGGGTAGCGGTCGTACGCCAATTACCATGTTTCTCTTTTATTAGATAGGATAGTCTAAATGCTCAGAATGCAAAAAAACATTCCTTGTAATCCAAGAACTAGAAAAATCATAATATGAGTGAGAAGAGACATTAACATAAGCTAATATTGACATGAATCAGATGTTGAAATTATCAATTGCTTCAACAAGCAGTTAGGAATTCTCTTGAAGCAAGCAAAGAAATAAAACATCTCATCAAAGAAATAGAAGTGATAAAAAAGAACTCAATGGAAATTATAGAACTGAAATATACAGTTACCAAAATAAAAAGCTACCTGGATCAGCTCACCAGTAGAGTGGAGATGACAGCAGGTAAAATCATTGAACATTAGGATAGATCAATAGAAATTAACCAATCTGAAGAGCAGAGAGAAAATGGACTGGAATGAACTGAGTCCCAGGGACATGTGGACAATAACGAAAGGGCAAGCAGCCAGGTCATGAAAGTAGAACTCGATAGATGTTTGAAGATGTATTGACTGAAAACTCCAAATTAATAAAAAGCATAAACATATACATTCAAGAGACTAAGCAAATTCCAAATAGGATAAACCCAAGTAAGTCAATGGCAAGACATATGATAATTAAATACAATTAGACAAAGGGAAAAAACTTGATAACAGCCAGAGAGAAAAGACGTGTTACTCAAATTACTCATTTGAATGATACTAAATTTCTCATGTGAAATCATGGCGACCAGAAGGAAGTGGCATAGTATTCTTCAAATACTGAAAGGAAAGAACTGTCAACTCGGGATTCTGTATTCAGTGAAAATATATTTTATGAATGAAGGGGAAATGAAGACATTCTCAGATGACTGAAAGCTATGAGAATTTGTTATCAGCAAATCAACACTTAAAGAATGGCTAGAGAAGTTCTCCAAACATAAAGGAAATAATAGGAAAAGAATTGAAACTGCAGAAAGGAAAGAATATTGGAATAGGTAAAAATAGGAGTAAGTATAATAGACTTTCATAATTCTCAGGAGATTCTTAAATCATAATTGATAGTTGAAGCAAAATTTAAATAATTATATTTTTAAAGTATGGAGGGTGAAGGAATCTAATTTCTACATTTTTATAGGATTGATACATGCTGATACCAGTAGATTGGGACAGTTACATATTTTTAATAACTAGAGCAACTATAAAGAAAGCTGAAAAGATGGGTATTCTTATAAAGCAACTCATAGGAATTTAGAAAAGAGAAACAGGGATGAGATTCAGAGGAAATGAAGAGGAAAAAGACATAAATTGGCAGCCTTAAGCCTTAGCTAATTATCTTTCACATAAACACACCATTTAAAGGATAGAGATTGGCCAAGTAGATAAAAAATGATCCAACCAATTCACTTGAAAGACAAGGACATGGGTATGTTGAAAGTAAAAGGATGGAAGAAGGTATACAGTGCAAACATTAATAAGGGTGACTATATTAACTTCAGATAACGTCATATTCAGAACAAAAAAAATTATTAGAGACAGTGAGGGAAAATACAGAATGATAAAAGGATTAATCCACCAGGCAGACATAACTATTCTAAAGGTGTTTGGACTAAACTGCAGAGTTTTAAAACACATGAAGCAAAAATTAACAGAGCTGTTGATTAGTGATATTGAGCACCTTTTTATATGTCTATTGGCCATCTGTATGACCTCTTTGAAGAAATGTCTACTCAGGTCCTTTGCCCATTTTTTAACCAGATTGTTTTTGTTGTTGTTAAGTTTATAATTTTATTATATATTTTGGATTTTAACCCCTCATACATGTATCATTGGCTAAGTGTCCATTGATAGGTGAATGGAAAACAAGATGTGGTATATATCTATACAGGGAATATTATAATTCAACCATAAAAAGAATGTAGTCTCATGATCTGTGACAATATGGATGGACGTAGAGGATATTATGCTAAGTGATATGTCAGATAGATAAAGCAGTTACCACATGCTTTTTGATTATCTGTGAAATCTAAAAAACAAAACAATTAAGAAAACAAAATATCAGATTCATAGAGAGAACAAATTGATGGTCACCAAATGGGAGAGGGTTTGGGGAATGCACGAAAAAGGTGAAAGGGATTAAGAAATACAAATTGCCAGTTATAGAAATAGTCACAGGAATATAAAGTATAGCATAGGGAATATAGTCAATAATATTGTAATAACTATGTATGCTGTCAGATGGGTACTAGACTTATTGGGATAATTACTTTGTAACATAAATATATATATATATATATATATATATATATATATATATATATATATATATATATATATATATATATGTCCAAACACTATGCTACATACTCAAAACTAATATAATGTTGTATGTCAACTGTAATTGAAAAATAATTTTTAAAAAGTTAATACAGCTTGGGGTAGAAATAGAAAAACTTAAAGTTAGCCCTGGTCAGGTAGCTCAATTGGTTAGAGCATCATCCTGATATGCCAAAGCTGCAGGTTCAATCCCAGTTCAGGGCACATATAAGCATCAACCAATGAATACATAAATAAGTGGAACAACAAATCAATGTTCTTCTCTAGCTCTCTAAAATCAATAAATAAAACATTTTAAAAAGAAAAACCTACAGTTACAGTGGGGACTTGTACACTTCGCAGTCTTTAATTGATATATTACTAAACTGAAATCAGCAAGGATAGAGAAGAACTAAACAAAATTATCAACCAATAAGATATGAATAACATATATAGAATACTTTATTCTCCAATAGCAGCATGCATATTCTTTTCAAGTACCCATGGAACATTAGCCAAGGTAAAACATATCTTGGGTCATAATACAAACCTTAACAACTAGAAAAGAGTTGACATCATACTGAGTATCTTTTCTGATAATAATGGAATCAAATAGAAATCTATAACAGAGTGATGTCAGAAAAATATTCAAACACTTATAAATGGAGCACACTTCTAAATAACCCATGGCTCAATGAGGAAGTATTGAAGGAAATATATATATATATATGAAAATGAAAAGACATATCAAAATGTGTGGGACAAAGCTGTTACAGATTTTAGAGGGAAATTTGTAGCACTAAAGTCCTGCATAAGAAAGAGGAAAGCCTCAAATTAACAATCTAACTGTCTAACACAATAAACTAGAAAAAGAAAGAAAAATAAACCTAAAGCAAACAGGAAGAAAAAAATAATAAAAGCAGAACCAATTAAATTGAACCAGGTTAACAGTAGAGAAAAATCAATGGCAATAAAACCTGGTTCTTCAAAAATAAATCAATAAAACTGATAAACCTCTAGCAAGACTGGTGAAGATAAAAGGAGAGAGGTTACACATCACCAATATCAAAAGTGAAACAGGGACTATCACTGCAGATACTGCAATTATTAAAAACAATACAAGGACATTACAAACAACTTTATACTCATGATTTTGAGAACTTAGAAGAATTGGGCCAAGTACTCAAAAACTACAAGCTATGGAAATCCAATCATACACACATATACACACACACACGAACACATGCACACACACAAAATAAAGAAAACAAAACAACCTTAATCTTGACTCACACCTCACAATTTAAACAAAATATAATTCAAACGGGTCAAAGACTGAAATGTGAAATATAAAACCATGACACTGTCTGAAAAAAAAAAAATGTGAGAGACAACCTTTGGGCTCTATAGCTAGACAAAGAGTTATTAGGCTTGACACCAAACAATCCATGAAAGAAAAATTTGACATAATGAATCTCATCAAAATAAGAAGAAAAGTACGCAGTGCGAAAGACCCTGTTTGAAAGGATGAAAAGGTATGTGATTTGCAAATTTCTTCTCCCAAATCACGTATTTGATAAAGAATGAGTAAATAGAGACCGTATAAATAACTCTCAAAAAACAAATAATCCAATTAGAAAATGGACAAAGGACATGAAGGGATATTTTACTGGAAAGGGACATAGAGATAATAATTAAGTACCTGAAAAGTTATTCAATATCATTAGCCGCTAGAGAAATACAAATTAAAATCACAATGAAATATCATTACACACCTATTAGAATGACTAGAATAAAAGACTAAAAATAATGAAAAACAATAAATGCTGGTGACACGTAGAGAAATTGGCTCACTCACACCATACATTGCTGATGGGCATGTAAAACAATGCAGCTACTCTAGAAAACATTTGGCAGTTTCTTATAAAACTAAACATGCAATTAGGATATGACCCAGCATTTGCACTATTGGGCATTTATCTGAGAAATGAAAATTTATGTGAACACAAAAACCTGTACACAAATATTCATAGCAGCTTTATTCATAATAGCCCCAAACTGGAAAACACTTGGGTGAAATGATCTGATTCCAGGCTTGGCAATCCTCACTAGTCTTTCTAGTTCAGGTCAAATCCCCTAAATGGCAGCTTGGGAGCCTTCTCATGTTCCTTATGAACTGGGGACAGGGGATGGTGACTTCTGTATGAACCTGTGGAGAAATGGCACGGTACACACTGATGCCAGCCCTCCACCCTTCGAGTTCAAGAATTCTGACTACACTGTGCCACATCCTTTGGGATATTCATCTTTCACTTAAAATATCCATGTTGTATCATGACAAGTTTTTATGATGGCCAAAGAGGTGAGAGTCTTTCTTTTCTATACTTTTTCATCTTCTGAGTATTTCCCTGGTGACCACAGTGATATTACCTCCAGTTAATGAAAGGGCATGGGAGGGCTTTAGACGGTGACATTTGGTATGATTATGTCGTGCACCTTTAGTCCTATAATAGCTAACTCTGGATTTAAAACATCCAGGTGACTGCCTAAAAAATCAGAACTAGATAATTTTAATTAAAATAGTATTGAAGCCCCAGCTGGTTTGGCTCAGTGGATAGAGTGTCAGCATGCAGACCGAAGGGTCCCAGGTTTGATTCCTGTCAAGGGCACATGCCCAGGTTGCAGGCTCGATCCCCATTAGGAGTGTGTGCAGGAGGTAGCCAATCAATGATTCTCTCTCCTCACTGATGTTTCTATCTTTCTCTCCCTCTCCTTTCTGCTCTGAAATCAATAAAAATATGTATTTAAAAAAACAGCAACTACAAAAAAAAGTATTTAATTAAAATAATTAAAAAATTTGAAAGAGGAGTGAGAAAATATCAATGAGCATTGGGGTAGAAGAAAAGATCAGGGTAAAATTGCTGGCCTCATTCAAACTAACTTGTCCTGGTTTGAAGATTTCCTGTGACTTTGCTTGAAATAGCCCATGAGCATCATCCCTGAGCAAGTGAGTTTAAGGCTCTGAGTTTTTGGTTTTGGCTTTTAAAAGTATTGTTTACTGTCTGGAGAAAATTTTGTTTTGCTGCTTTATGTACCAAATAACTCACTTTTGTTTTTTTCTTTAAGTAAAAAGAAACCATGACAAATTGGGTGAGCCTGGAGCTCAAATATAGACTTCAAACCAGTAAACTCACATCCTAATCTACTTCAGACCTTCTGAACCATTCATCAGCCCTCTGAGTGAACCTCCTGTGGTCTCTCTGGGGCCCGGGAGGAAGGAGAGCCATGTGCTTTCCCTCTGGTTTATAACAGAGCTGTTCCGCAATCCGCCGAGTGGCATGGCTCTGTTTAAGATTCATTTAGAAACCCACGGAACTCTCATCTTCCTGGCAGTTTGATCATTTCCCATGGGAGTCCTGCACGTCCATGAATTAACAAGAGTACACATCTGAGCTGCTGGATTTCCCCCAGTACTGCTTCTTCCAGCTTGAGCTTTGTTATGGAGACAGCCTCGGTTTCTACCACTTCCCACCTCTCTTGGCTTCATGGGCCTCCAGTGTACAGTGTGCCAGGGATAGGGGACTGTGGGGCATGTAGGCAGAAAGGAGTGCTTCTTGCCCGGCTGGTATGGCTCAGTGGTTGAGCATTGTCTCATGGACCGAGAAGTCCCTGGTTCAATTCCTGATTTTGGGCTTGATCCCCAGTAGGGGGTGTGCAGGAGGAGGCAGATCATTGATGCATCGACGTTCCTATCTCTCTCCCCCTCTTCCTTCCTCTCTCTCTAAAATTAATAAAAACATATTTAGAAAAAAAAGTAGCCCTTCGGCACACCAGTGAATGAAGGCCAAACACCAAGTGAGACAAAGTTCGCAGAACACTAACCTACTTTTATTCAATTCAAAGCCAATAAGAGGTAGTTAGAATTGCATTTAAAATGCCGTGAGTACATTAGAAGTAACTGACAGAGAAAAAAATTGGGGACAACTTAAATGTAAACAAATTCTTCTAGATTCAGTATAACAACACAATGCAGCTCGAAGTAGAAACAAGGTAGGTTTATGTATATTACCATGAGAGAGTAACAGCGGCGTATAGTTAGGTTCAAAAAAGAAACTTGAAGACCAGTTTGCTTTGTGGTTTCTATATTGCTTAAAGATAGAAAGAGATAAAGGAGGAAAGAAACCAAAGGAAGGGAAGAGGGAGGGAGGGAGGAAGGAAGGGGAAGGATTTAGGAAGTTTATTTGATACCTTTCTTTCTTAAAAAATTGTACTAAACACATTTTACATGAGACAGCATTTAGCAAATTGTTGAGCATCCCATGCAGTATTGGTAACTGCAGCAGGTCTCTGGAACTTACTCATCGTACAGAGCTGAAACTTTATTCCTGCTGAATGGCAAATATCTATGCACTGAGCCCAAAGTACGTTTGCAGTCAGAAATACAATGCTTTAATATCAATTTTCTATTCTTAAAATGAATACAAAGGTGTTTTTTTTTTAAAAAAAAAACAAAACAAAAACGATTAGTGCAGGTCTGTAAACACTAACCCATGAGATGAGGACGCCCCTCCTGCTAATTTCCAGAAAGGCTTCTTCCTGATTTCTGCTTATTGAGGGTAAGAGATACGGCCATATTTTAGAAAAATGTCACCCTATTGGCTTAAGTGAATCAATCCTGCTGCTGTATAGTGACTCCAGTGATTCATAAAGCAAATGTCTCCTAATTCCTGTGCAGTAGCTCTGTAGTAGAGCGGAAGTTACCAAAATGATGACCAGAGACTGTTGCCATGGGAGATGTGTTCCAGAAACTATCCTCAATTATGTTCCCCTTTACATTTCATTATGTATTTATATTAATTTGATAAAATTCGCTTGTTTCAAAACATTCAAGCAACTGCTGGGCAACTATCCAGATTAGTGAATATTTATCAATACATAATTTCGGGTAAAACCATTGATACAGTTTAAAATTTTTTTATTGTCTTCACTTTACTATAGTGTGCTTTGTGAACCCCTGTATGAGTCTAGATTAGGGGTCTAGAACCAGATAGTAAATATTTTAGGCTTTGTGGGCCATGTGGTCTCTGCTCTAACTACTTAGATTTGCCATTGTGGCATGAAAGCAGCTATGGGCAATACAGAAACACATGGATATGTGGCTGTGTGCCATTAAAACTTTATTTATAAAAATTGGTACAGGCCTGTGTGGTGCTGACCCCTAGTGTGGACTGTGGACAAGACTAGAGGAAAAGTCTGTTATCAAAAAAAGAACTTACATTGGGCTCAGGCAAAATCTTTCTGGAAGGGCCTGGAAATCGGTGGTTGAGAACTAGAGTAGATGAACTAATACTTCTTCACTCTTCTCATGTTTACTCTGTTGGCAAATGAGGCTGGATCCTACCTTGAGCTGACTTTCAGCCTTGCATAGATTTGCCAGTTAACTGATTTCTGATTTCTTAGTTCATTTACATTTAACCTGGAAGCCATCTTTTCCTCATTGAATACCTTCCCTGCACAAAGCAGAAGGCATTTTCCCTGCTTCACTGCATCTTTCTTATCTTTAGAGAGAAGATGTTATTATATGGGTAATACTTCCAGGATTTGCCTTAAGTCTAGGAGCTTTCTTGGGTATTTGCAACGAGCTTGTGCTGGATCGAGTTGGATTGACTTCATTCAGCAGCAGCTCGCTGGGTCCTCCAAGGGGGCACCCAGCACAAGTCAGGGAGCCCTGGTTTGGAGCTGATTTCTCCTGATCCTTCCCTGGGGGCCAGAGGCCGCCTGCCTGGCTTTTTCTCGGGATGGGCTTTGGAAACTGCAGATAATACAGTGTGTCGTGAGGCACCGAGGGAGCCGCTCATCATGGAGTCTCTGCTGTATTTGTTTTGGGCTGCCCTCCTGCATGGCTGGATGAGCCTCCTATGCTGTGGCTTTGCTGAGTGTACATCTAATGAGCCTTGTGTGGAAGTTGCGGGTCTTAGAGCGAGCAGGACACCCAGTGCAGCCTGCGCCCCACCTCTGGAGCCCTCCCTGTCGTTGCACTCCCTGGATGGGTGCTGTGCTTGCTCTCCCTGCTCATCGGTTTCTTCACTTCTGATTCATTTTCACTGATAATTAAATCTTATTTGTATTCTTTTCGGTAGTGTCTAGATTACGTGCCAATGTCTTGCACTTGGAATTGTGTGGTCCAGGGTAGCTAGCCAGGAGCCACTCTCACCTCATCTTCATCATAGGCACGCCATGCTGGATGAGATTCATCACAGTTGACTACGAGCATTTTGACTTCAATATTTTCTAAATTCCCATTTTGGGCATGGAGGTGGAGGATGGTCAAGACTGGGCAGCTGGGCCTAAGGATCCATGGGTAACATTAAAACAATGTGTAGATTCCTGATTCCACCTGAAACAGACTGGTTCAGAACCTCTCCGTGGGTAACATTAAAACAATGTGTAGATTCCTGATTCCACCTGAAACAGATTGGTTCAGAACCTCTCCGCCTGGAGCCAGGATGTTTTAACAAGCTTCCAGGGAATTCTGCTGCAGTGAGCCCAGGAACCTTTAGACACTGTTGGAGTCTAGTATATCCCCAAATCGTGTGCTCCAGTCACCTCCAGAAGCTAGCCATTCTGCTTGGACTTGTTTGAGTGTGGAGGCTCATGAGCTTGAACCTCCTGAGCTCTCATTATTGCTGACAGTCCAAGTCTTGGGAGTCTGAGTTAATTGTATGACTCATTGTGGGAGTTCAAATAGTGTTTTCACAGTTAGGAGCTGCCTCCTAAGTCATTTCTTCCCCCCCCCCCCCCCCCCGATATTTGACATCAGTTAAACTAATCGTTGTGAAGGACTCTATATGCAGTTCCCAGTTAAGGGAGAATTTCTGTTCTTATTTTAGTCTTTCAGGGCACTGGGAAGGAAAACCGGGCGTTGGTGAACACGGGTAGACACTTATGTAGAGATGAAAAAAAAGTCCCTGAGGGAGACAGTCTTCTAACAATGCCAGCTTCCAAGCCACGGCCTCCATCAGGACTGGCTACAGATTTGCGGGGCCTGGTGCAAAATGAAAACTCAGGCCCTTGGTTCAACACTTAAGAATTTCAAGATGGCAACAGAAGAGCATTGAACCAAAGGTTGAACCCTTCTAAACACAGGTTCCTGTGTGAGGCCAATCTTGGAATCTGTCTCAAATTTACTAGCTCTGAGAATAAATATGTCCTCTTTTCCTACCTGTTTATAAGATGCCATCAAGAGAACATTTGAGTAATAAGGAGAAAAGGGTCCTGAATTATTGTAGAGATTTTGAGGTAGGTAGACTGAGTTTTAGGATTCCGTCTTTCTTATTATTTTAACTCCTACTAAACTGGTTTGCACTTCACTTATGATGTGAAAGCTTATCTGACCACTAGGGGAGGCACCTCTTCCTTACTCACACCCCAAGCAGAGGGGACCTGGTGGGAACCCTTTAACAAACCCCAGCCCCATAACCTGGGATTTCAAACTGGAGTTGAAGCAGAGCAGGGGCTGCGTTGTTTAGACATTCCCGCTGTCTGAAGTTGAAGGTGTTTGTGGGTGGTCCCCCTCTGTTCGGTGTCACTATCAACAAACGTGTGGAAAGAAGAAGTAACCGGAGATGCCGGCAAGCTTCAGTGAGCTCTGCCTTAATTGGCAAGTCCGTTGCATTTGTAGCACAGGCAGAATCAATTAGGAGCTGGGCTCCGAGACCCAGACAACGCTGGCCCTGCCCTGCCCTGCCTCCAGCACAGCCCTGGCGCAGAACCCCTGTGGTGGCTCCACCAGAGAGGAAGAGGTGCTTTCCCTGTCTCCCACCCCCACCCCCACCCCTACCACACACACATAAGGCTCTAGGACTGCTGAATTACCCCCATTGTTTTCATTTCTCTTATTTTCCAAGAATTCCTCAGACCTGCCAGGCTTTCTTCACTCCATCTATCCAATCTCTTCCTTTCTTTCAAGATCCTGCCCCTCCGAGGTGTCATTGGAGGTCTTTCTGTCTCCCTTGAAGGTACAGACCCTCTTTTCTTCCACTGTCCCCACTGCTCCAGGCCCAGGATCAGGCATCCAGTGTGCACTTGATAGCACGTCTGCCTGTCCTATAGAGCAGACTACATTGCTGGCAGGTTGGAGGGTGGCTTTGAGTCTAAGATCACAAACAATATATGGATTTGTTCCCCAAACACAGACCTGCCAAGAAGAGGGGCTCATCCATAGCAGTGAGGCTTGTCTGTAATGATGTTTTCACTTTTAAAAGATTTTTAAAATTATTTTTTAATATAGGAAATAATCAAGAATATGCATAAGCAATAGGAAGAACATTTTAAAAGTCACATTGTAGCCCTATTATCAAAAAGTTCCAACTATATAATTTTTGTGTTTATCCTGAAGACTATCATATCAGATATATATGCTTTAAAAAAATAAGGTGGGTTGTGTATTTTGTTATTATAAACAGTGCTGTGATGAGCATCTGTACATACATATTTGAATATTTGCTTGATTAATTCTTTCGAATACATTTAAAGAATTGAAATAGGGTCAAATAATATTTAACTTTTGCACACATGTAAGGCTTTTTATATGTATTAGTTTGTTCATTGATTCAACAAGTATCTGTGTGCCAGGCACCATTGCAGTTGGGGGTATAATGTGAACAAGCCTGATGAAGTCCCTTCTCCCATGAAGATGCTAAGTTCTGGTGAGACAGATCATACCAACGCGATTGTGATGCCCCCACATTAGACCCTGGTGATGTTAACACTCACGCCTCCAGCCCTGGTCACAGCCCTGCCTACTCAGGAGGTCTCTGGGGTGTCAACCAGCAGCCTCAAGTTTCTTGCACCCAAAACCAAACTTCGCTTTAATTCCCCAAACTGCTCTCCCCGCCTCCCCCGAGTTGTCCTCAGTTTAGCAAGGGGCAGTTCCAGAGTGAGATTTTTTAAGTCCAAATTGCATTCTCCTCATTTCTTCTCCTTCCCTGGAGAAGGGGCACCCGACCGCCAGGAAGTTCTGCCACCTCAATCTTCTAAACAATGAATCTGACCACACTCGGGCCTTCTGCCATTCCCACCAGGGGTTGAGCCACATCCTCCTCCCTCAACTGTGGCTGACAGCCTCTTAACTGGCCTCCCTGCCTCCACCCTTCTCCACCCCTCACTCCTCCCAGCATCTCTGTTCTCCACTCTGGGCAGAATGATGCTTTAGCTTTTAAAGGAAAAGCCAGGCCACCCCATCTGTGTTCAAGCTCCTGCAGTGGCTCCAGGTGGAATAAAGGCAGTGAGGGCCCGCGGTCCTGCTCACCCCTCATCGCTCAGTGCCCATCGCTCTGTTACCTCCACTCACCCAGCTTCAACTTCTCTTGCTCCACACTGTTTCTTGGACCCATAGGCCTTGCTGTCCCCACTAAGGACTTGGCATTTGTGTTTCTGGTGCTTGGGGGGAATCTTCCCGATGGCCATCACCGCTCCATCACCCCCTCAGGTCTCTGCTCCAAGGCTATCCTCAGAGCCACCTTCCTTCCTCACTGTTGAAACTGCAGCCGCGTTACCGTCTTGCTCCGTGTTACACTCATTCAGAGCCCTTCTTAGTCATAGTGTTTCCCTCGCACATTGGAATATAACTCCACGAGGGCCTGGCTCATGACAGGTACCGATAAATACTATTGAGTGAATCAAACAAACAGGGAAATAAAAAGCCAAGAGCTGTAAAAATACAGCGGGATAAGGGGCAGAGAGTGACTTAGCGGGGGTGCAGTGGTGGTCAGGGACCTTCTCCGAGGCATTGAGAGGAAACCTGGGTGAGAAAAGGCCTCATCTCGGGGGCGTTGTCAGGCGGGCTGAGGTCCTGCCTTGGCCATGCTGATGAAGCCACTGGGATGTTATATAGGGGAGCGGCGGGATGTGATGTCTCTTTTTAAAGAATCCCTTTGAGTGCTGTGAGGAGAAGGGTCATGCCAGGTCAGAATAGGAGCAGGTGATCCCAGGAGAGTCCTTCTCTGAGTCTAGGTGCGTGAGAGTGGTGCCTTGAACCAGGATGATGCTAGCGGAGGTGGTGAATAGTGAGTGGGTTTGAAGATACACTTCCGGTGGATTTATTGTGAACAGTGACAGAGAGAGTGTGTGTACCCTTCAGGGGGACTGTGCTAGCTCTAATGGTCATGGGTGTGATGCCCATGCCCTGGTGAGGCTGACTTTTCATATGTGCTTTATGAATACGTACCACAGAGCATCCATGCGCTCTGTGAATATACACTGCACTGTACATGCCATACACTATGTGACTATATGCGGATGAGTGTCAAAGGGAATTAGCCTGGTTACCTTGGATGGAGTGAGGGGGCGGGTCCTCCTCTGTCCTTCCAGGGGGGTCCGACAGGTAGAGTTTCTAATTGTTCTGATGTCCACATTAGGAAGCATAGGTAATCCCAGGGAGAAGAGGATCAACCAGGACAGGTTATATCACCCCAAACGTCTCCTGGGAAGAGGAAAGATGAGAGCTGGGGTTCTGCAAGGAATATGACTCTTTCTCTATGCAAATAATAAATTAAATAGGGAGGAAAATGTGAAAGGAGAGGAGTACGGTAACACGTGAATAAAGATGCGGACGTGATTCTTTGAGTGACAGAAAGGGACACTGAGGGACCTGAAGGGACCGGGTGTATGAAAGGATGTAAAGAACTGGACTGATGCAAATGACTGATGCAAACTTTCTCTGGTATAGATGGTAATAAATGAATACATGATGGTGCTGATTTCACTAGTGGGTGACTTGCATATTCATGGGTCAACAGGACAGATTGCTTCTAACATTAAAATATCTGTTGCCATGATTATAACTAGATTTGGTCTCATAAAAGCAATTTCAGAAGCAGGTAGGATGCATTCAACAACATTTACATTTTATCCTGCTAAATCAGAATAAGGCTCATTTAATCTACCGAAACAGTTACAAAAAAGCCCTCAATCTGTTTTAGGCCTGAACTGCAGCACTGTTAATTAGGGAGACTGCATTCGTTTGCAATGAGCTCGTAAGGACTTTTGAAAATCTCTGAAGGTTTATAGAAAAGCTATTAGCAGTGTTGTGGGGAAAAGGTCACTGCCTTGAAGCTTTGAAAAATGACTTTGGACATTTACTAAAGATCCATGTGCAGGAAGAAAGGAGAGGACCACCTGCTGGAGGCCAGGACCCCCCCTCAGATCTTCACATATCATTTTACAGGCTCTCATTTTACAGGAATATGAGCCAAGACCCTCCCCCTCCACACACATACCCTCGGGGAATTACTCAGGATCTGCAGGGAAAGAGGGGCCTTATATTCACAAGTAAATAAAAGTCAGGAAGTTACCAGCTTGAAAACAGATTCAAAGATTCATTTTTGAAAACAAGGGATGTTTGAGAAAAGGAGGATTCATATCATTTGTATGAAGAACTGTGATGTTGAAAGTCTGTGATGGAGGCATGATGGTCGTTCAGGAGAGGGAAAAAGTAAGCATGTGCTTATTAATGTAAAAAAAGAAAATTCAAACCTGTAAAAAATTTTGTGAGTTTATTTAGGCCAAACTGTCGACGATTGCCTGATAGCAGAATCTCAAGGTGTTAAGATAATGTTCTGGAGAATGGTGGTTTTTTCACCTTGTTTTATATAATCAAAGGAGTAGATATAAGTGGGTTACGTAAAATCCATTGGTGATAAATTAGGGAGATGGAAGAAAGCAAAGGGGGTGGGCAGGGGAGGAAACCTCTGGGATTGGATAAAAAGTAAAATGGATGCAGACACCAGGGGGGTGAGGGCATGAACAGGAAGGGGGGGGGGATAAGGACACATATGTAATAACTTAATAAAGAAAAAAAAGAGTAAAATGATAGACACACACTTCTTTTACATGGGTGGGTTCAGGATAGTTAACAGTCAACAATTAACAAGATAACTAACGATGAGGGAATTTGTGGTCTGGGCCCTGAGGCCATTTAGTGTATTCTGAGGGGTCCAGAAAAAGGGAAGTTAAAAGTTACCCTGACATTTCACAGGTATGATATCTTAGATACAAAAAGACAGCAGGCTCAGTGAAGATCAAAGTTGGTCTTTGTCAGGGAAGATACTGGCCTAAGACATGAGTACACTAAAACTGCTTTTTTAATGAAAAGGTTTTATTTTTCAGACCATCCTTTGTAGTTACTTTAGGTCTCTTGAGTTTGCAAGGCCATCACACATGCCTCACCTGAGTTAGTCAGGTTAGCTTGTGGCCCCTTTTTGTCCCCATGCTTTACTTAGTTGAGTTTTTAACTTGAGGAGTAAGTGTCCTCAAGGTCTGTTGATTGGAGAGCCACCATCCACAGGACACTCTTTCCAGTGGCCTGAGCTCCCTTACAAGATGCATCCTTGTCACCTGTGGGTATTGGGCCGCCCTACATCCATTGTCCCCTTTTGTAGAACCCTTATTTGAAATGTCGGGACCATATGCTGAGAAGTCAAGGTCTCGTTTTCTCCTTCATAAAAGAGGTTGATGAGACTTTGTGTCCAGCACTCTGAGAATTTGGGACAGGGCAGAGTTCTTGGAGGCACGTTCATTGTAGTGTGGTCCCTGAGTGCACCTGGCACCTGATTCTCCCCATTGATTCTAAAAGCTGTCTGATGGCTAGCGGTACCAAATTAGTTTCTGTTGCTTGCAACCAAAGAATGCAGATGCACTGGCAAATGAACTTTTTAGTAAGTTGAAACTGTATGCACAATTTCCACTTCAAGTATGTTGCTGCCCTTTGCATAGCTTCTCTGAAGGGAGAGAGATGAGTTCCAGCTTCCTGCTTCTAAACCTTAGGGTGTGCACACGAGTGTGGCTCCTGAATAATGTGAGACTTGGGCCTCTCACGGGCTAAATCTAGAGGCCGCTGCTAAGGAATATGGAATGTATCAATGCCTCATGCTTTATGCTCTTTAAGATCTCCGAGAAATTTACGCCAGGGGGTTCGTTGGCAGACTTCACGGACTTGAATTTCTCTGAGATCTTAAAAATCATACAGCGTGAGCCATCCTGCTAGTAATTTGCTAGGGCTGCCTAACAAAGTACCACAAACTGGCTGTCCTAAAACAGCAGGAATTTATTGCCTAAAGTGACAGAGGCTAGAAGTCTGAAATCAGAGTGTCCGCAGGGTCGTGCTTCCCCTGAAACCTGTAGGGGAATCTGTCCTTGCCTCTTCCTAGTCTTTGGTAGTTTGCTGGCAACCTTCAGCATTCCTTAGCTTGTAGCTCCATCACTTCCATCTGTCTTCGCATGCTGCTCTCCCTGTGTTTCTGTCTTTCTTCACATGGCATCTTCTTCTAAGGTGTCTTAGTCCATTCAGGCTGCTATAACAAAAAGACCATAGACCAGAGGGCTTAAACAGCAGACATTTATTCTCACAGGTGTGGAGGCTGCGAAGTTCAAGATCAAGGTGCCAGCAGTGGTGTCTGGCCAGAGCCCACTTCCTTGAGTAATCGAAGGCCATCTGTGGGAAAGGCATGAGGGAGCTCTCTGGGGTCTCTTCTCTAAGGCTCTGCCCTCATAACCTGAACATTTCCCAAAGGCCCCACCTCCAAAGTCATCACACTGGGAATTAAGTTTCAACATATGAATTTTGAGGAGGTGCAAACATTCAAACTTTAGCCTAAGAAATACCAGTTACATTGAATTAGGGGGCCACCTCACTCCAGTATGACCTCATCATAATCTAACTAATTAGATCTGCAGGGACCTTGCAAATAAAGTCATATTCTGAGATACCAGGGATTAGAGTGTCAACATATCTTTTTGATTCACAATTCAAGCCATAACACTGGCTGAACCCATACTCCTGTGGCAATGATAAGAAGTTTTAAGGCCCTCCCCATGTACCTTGTTCCAGTGTGGACTCACCTTCTAAGCTCATTCAGTATCAGCCACTGTCATTCATGCTAGAGGGTCATGGGCTGCCTTTCGGACACACTATGGTCTTTTCAGCTCTTCTCTGCCTGGCATACTCTTTCTCTTCCTTAGGGAAACATCCTTGATCACCCAACTCAAGGTAGCCCATGTTCCCTAGTTCACGCTTTCCCACCAGACCCACTCTGCAGAACTCTCATCACAAGTTATTTTATTTTTAAATTTGTCCTGTCCCTCACTTGCCCCCACCAAATAGGGCACATGTTCCACAAGGCCAGAGGCCTTGTCTAATTCTCCCAGCATCTATAATAGATACTCAATAAACATATGTAAAGATCCCAAGAAAGTGTGTGCTAGCCCTTTATTTGAACAATGTGAATTTTAGTGTCTGTTAGAGTCAGCTAAGTGAATTGCCATGGAGTAAGAACTGATTGGCAGTCGTGTATCAAGTACCAACAACAAAGTAAAGGGGAAATCTACTTTGTTGTTGAATATGTGAAATTTTATTCCAGCTCACTTAAATGACTTTGTTTTCCAAGATGCCTTTCCTTTGAAACTGATGGTCCTTTGATAGTAGATAAAAGTGCACTTTAATTCTGAAATGAGAACCGAGTCTGGCCAATTTCTCCAGCCTTGGAACAGTCCTCCTTGTCTTGATTTTTAAGGCAGAACAATAACATAAAACTATGAAAAGGGGGCTTATCATGTTGTCTAGAATCAGTTGCTCTTCTCACTTGACCATGTCATACAGACCCCCCTCTCCCTTTATATAGTTTCCATTCACTGGTCACATAACAGCAACCAGTGCATTCTCCTTAGGAGCTCCTTTTACACTTGCGGAGTGCTGGAGAGCAGCCTTTCTGGGCTGCAGGAGTCAGTCTGGTACACGGAGGTGCAGTGGTCCACAGAGGAAGCCTCACTCAGCCCAGGACTCTGAGGCACATGAAGAGAGTCGCATTCACAGAGGCCTCCTCTGCCCCATGCTGCCTGCATGGTGGTCCTGCAGACACAGCCCTGCACAGTGCAAATGGGGGACTGGAATCCTGGGGCCTGAACCTGAGAAGCCACAGTCTGGACCCTTTGCTTCACCCCTTCCCCCACCCCTCTTTGCCTCAACTCTGAGCATAAAAGGCTAAAGTGAACACAATTGCTTGGTCTCTACATCCTTTAAAACAAAAGGCACCTGCCTCCCTGTTCCTCCATGGACCTTTGCTTCACGCTCGCGTGCGCTTTGCTCTAATACCATACAGACTTTAACTCCCTGGCATGGGTTTTTGGAAAGAGCATGTTTAGTTTGCCTTCGAAGTGAGCTTAAAATTCTTTCCCATGTGGGCCCGACTGGTATGGTTCAGTGGTTGAGTGTTGCCCTGTGAACCAGAAAGTCACAGTTTGGGGTGTGCAGGAGGCAGCCGATTAATGATTCTGTCTCATCATTGATGTTTCATCTCTCTTTCCCTCTCCCTTCCTCTCTGAAATCAATAAAAATACATTTAAAAAATATTTCCCATTTTAGTCCTTGCAACCAGAGGAGCAAAGTGGACAAAAATCCAATTTTAAGGTTGTCACTAAAATGATATTTTATTATTGCCACTGAGATTAAACATTGGAGAAGTTCCAGGGCAGAGTAATTTGGGGCTGTGCAGTGGGCATGCTCACCTCTCCATGGATTTCTTTCTCCCTGGCACCTGCTGAGGGCCCCAAATTCATCAGTGCACTCAACAGCTGCTCCAGGAGCACAGCACGGCAGGCCCTTATTGTGGAATGGCTCCTGGCATGTGGCTGTTTTCATTTGGACTCCCTGCATCATAGTAGTCCCTTCATTTCCCCCAGGCACACACCCCGAGTGGTTTAGAAGTTCCATAATACCTCCGCATACCTATCAGAATGGCCCCCAAAATTCTGCTAGTATTAAATGCTGGCGAGGATGCAGGGCAACTGGATCTCTCATAGGCTGTTGGTGGGAACATGAAATGGTGCGGCCACTCTGGAAAACAGTTTGACAGTTGTTTGACCCAGCAATCCTGCGTGTGGATATCTAGCCCAGAAAAATAAAAACATGCCCATAAAATAACCTGTATGAGCATGCTCATAAGAGTTTTCATTGTAATTGCCCAAACTGAAAACAACCCACATATCCTTCAGCTGGTGAATGAATAAATGGTGGTATATCCATTCAGTGGTGTTAACAGAAAAAGACCTATTGATGTATAGGACAATGTATAGGATAGATGTAAGGCTGTTATGCTGGTGGAAAGAAGTCTTAAAAGGCTGCACACTGTATAGTTCCATTTATATGACAGTCTCAAAGTACAATCAAAGCAATAGAGAATGATCAGTGCTTCCAGGGGTAGGCGATGGTGAGGAGGTGGGTATAAATGGGAAGGTAGTACAGGGGATTTCTGATTGTGTTGGTGGTTACACCAAAATACACATGTGATAAAATTCCATAAAACCATACATCAATAAAATAATGTGTGTGAAATCTGGTGAAATCCAAATAATTTCTGTAGTTTAATTGATAGTATTATTCCACTCTGAATTTCCTGGTTTTGATAATTATACTAATATATATATTGTCATTGGGGGAAGCTGGATAAAGGGTATCAAAACTCTCTGTTACTAATTTTGTAACTTTTCTGTGAGTCCACAATTACTAGTAAAAAGGGTTTAACAATTCCCTTAATAGCAGCAAATAATTTCTGACTATTCACTAGTGTCTGTTGTCTCAGTACTGTACATCTGTAATCTTTTTTGACCTTCCCAACCATCATGTCTGATGTGTTCTGTGTCCTCATTTTAGTGGTGAGGAAAACCCCAATATCATATATGTGATAAAGAGTAATAGGGCTAGGATTTCAACACTAGCGGCCAGGTTCCAGAATCTGTGCATTTAACTACTATGAGGTCCTTTCTCCTGAACCAAGCTCTCTGATGCAGATACCAGTGTAGACCACCCATGCTGGGGATCTCAATGGTGTTGCTGAAAGATGTGGCTTCCGTCTTTGCTGCTTACTTACAATGAACATGGCTCTTGCAAGTTTAAAAGTGTCATGGCTCAAATTTTTTTACACAATAAAGTAACAAGAATGAATAAAAAGAATGCATAATCTCATATAGACATGTGTTATCAGAGACTCCCTGGCAATGGGCATGGATTGCTTGGAGTAGGGGGCGAAGCACTGTGGGGAGGTGCAAGGAACTGTTGACTTTGAGGCTATTGAGTTGTGATCTGGACTCTGATACTTTCTGGTGACTTTGGGCAATTTACTTAACCTTTTTGGTCTGTTTTCTTATCAACAGAACAGGGACTTTTGTCCCCTGACTGAGCAATTGAAAGGGTGTTATGGGCTGAATTGCGCCCCCCCCCCCCCCCCATGGGCGCAATTCAGTCCATAAATTATGTTAATTCACCTCACTAACATAAACTCAGGTGTGGTGGAAAGGAGCTGGGTGGGCATGGCAATCCATATGTTGAAGCCTTAACTCCCATCTGCAAGCTAAGCAGAGGGGCCTTAGGAGAAACCAACCCTGATCACCCATTGCTCTTTGGACTTGCAACTTCCAAGCCTGTGAGAAAGTACATTTTTGTTTTTGAAGCCACGAAGATGGTGGTATTTTGTTGTGGCAGCCTCCCACATGTGTTCTGTTCCCATCACCAAGCAATTCTCCAATTCTCAGCTGTCTCCCCAACGCCCTCTGATACTGTCTACCTACAGTTGTGTCAGATCCCACAGGTTAAGGGATCAGTCCCACAAGACTGTACTCCTACCCCCTTCAGACACCAATTTCAAGTCCAGGTTGTCACCCGTGCTGCTGATGGATTGGATATACAAGGGAGGCTCCATGGCCCCCTCCTCAGATCTGATTACTTTGCCAGAGGGGCTTCCAGAACTCGCAGAAACAGTTCTCTGGGTTTGCACCCGCCACGTGTTCACATGTCCACCTCCACGAGTTCACCAATTTGGAAGCTCTCCAAACCCCGTCCGTTTGTGTTTTTATTGAGAATTCCTTAAGTAGGCATCACTGATTAAATCCTTGACCACTGGTGACTGAGCTCAATCTCTAGGCCCTCTCCCTTCCCTGGAGGTCTTGTGAAGGGCAGCTGCTGAAAGTTCCAATGCCTGCTCTTGGTTGGTTTCCCTGGCAACCAGCCCCCACATCCTTTGGTGCTTTCCATTATTCACCTCATTAACATAAACTCAGGTGTGGTGGAAAGGGGCTTGTTATGTAAATAACAAAAAGACATTCCTTTCACTTTGTAGCTCTTAACATTTAGGACACCTCAAGAGTTTTAGGAGATCTCTGCCAGAAATGAGGATGGATGAAGACCAAATATGTATTTCTTATCATAAATTACAATACCACACAGCCCTAGCAAACACATACAGGATCTGAACATAGTAGAAAAGTAGAAAGTGCTGCTTGTATATCAAGTGACAAGAGTGTGGATGGCAATCTAGCATCCAATCACATTCCTTAGAAAGAGCAAGCGCCTCTCTTTTTCTATTGGCCACATGAGTGTTTCTCAAATACGTATTTGAGGAAACAGTAGCTCCATGACAAGATGTTAATAGATGTCCTGGTGGGAGTAGGGAGGGTGAGAAATGACAGATTAAACAAGTCTGCTGCATTAATAACCTTTGAGAGTTTTCCCTCGGAGTTGAGCACTGGTGAGTGAGCTCAATCTGCAAGCCTGAGCAAAGTGTGAACACAGCCATGCTGGACTAAAATCTGTGTTAAACTTGTACTGTGGGCAGAGTGTCCGTGAACGGGGACTGCATAGAGTTGAGCTGGGTGGGCATGGCATTCCAAGAGTGGGGATTGCATAGAGTTGAGCTGGGGTTGTGGGTTATATAACATTTCTAATTGTTGACCATTTCTCAGATTGTATTTCTGTCCCATGAAGTTCCTTGAAAGATCTTTGATAAGCAGCGTTTAAATGACTCCCTCGCTTCTCTGCCTTTCATTTTATGTCCCACTTCTGCAATGACTTCCCTCACAGACAGCATCTCCTTAGCCAGGGCTCTTTTGTCTTTATCCTCAAGATCCTCAGGATGCCACTTAGACTCTAATCATTCAGCAGTGAAGTCATCTTTCTTCTCAAGGGCTGACCAGAAGAGCCATTTTATTAATTTAGTGTGTCTGCTCTTGTGCTCAAATGAGACATCCCCATCAAATTAGGAACATGGAATGATGAGGCCTGGGGCACATGGGTATTCAGTCTCCTATCTAACTTGGTACCAAGGAATGTCTGCACATTTGGACAAGAATTACCAGCTCAGGGAAGGGCAGTGTACAGACCTGGGGCTCCCTTGAAAGTGACATTCAGATCTTGGCAGGATGCAGAGGGAGAAGACTGGAAAAAAGAAATGTGGTGCCTATTGTAGACTTCCTACTTAAATCACGTGGCATTTTCTTTGTTAAATGAATCCAGGAAGGACTACATTTAAAGGATGAGATTTAAAGAAACTGTGCTGGTGCCTTTATTGTCTCATCCCAGGCTTGGCCTCCCTCGTTCCCTCCCTATACCCTTCTTAGGGCCCCAGAGGGTGGGGCGTGGGACTCCGAGTGGGACAGCCAGGGGACTGACCAGGTGGCTTCCAGGGGAAGGAGAATTTCTTCTTCTGCACTGGCCAGGTATTTCCCGGTCAGGCGGCCTTTGCTCTAGGTAGGCCGCAAGGCCCTTTGCCTCCAGATTGGTTCAGGAAACTCTTTCTGGGACACTTTCTGGATGGCCATCACATGAATCATTGTTCTGGTGACTCATAATCACAGCCCACCCGGAACTGGAAGTAGCCTGAAGACCCTGAGCAACAAAGGAAAATGCCAAATAGACTTTGTGAAGGTGAAGTTGGGGGGTGGAGGAAGGGGGCTCAGGGAGGGTCTGAACCCCACACAGTGGACCTACTCCAGCTCCTGCCTTTGTTAGATTTAGAAGGAACATTATCCAGATGTCAGATAATTAGCACATTTTGCTATTTTTCTCTGCATGATGAAACTAATGATTTTCTTTCTAAAGTTCCTTTACTTTCAATTAGAGGTGAGTAGAGATGTGTTAATTAAACTCATGAAACCTCCTGCCTACCAGGCTGAGCAGCATATCTACCCCCCCCCCCCCCGCCCCAGGGCCCTGGGAACATTCCCTAACAATTGGGGAAGACAGCCAGCTGTGGGAAGGAAAAGACCCGATAATTAGTTTGAGGATGCCTGGTGGCTGATCACGCGTGGGAACCTGGTTTCTGAGGGAGCTGGAATGACTGGGATCACTGTAGCAGGTATAACTGGACAGTAGTCCTTGCCCTCCTCAGACCAGCGGCCTGTGTGCTGAGGAAGGGTCCCTGAGTCCCAGGGGGCTGGGAACAAAGAGAGGGTCTCGGGGAAGCACTGTGACTGTAGACTGCCTCTGTGGCCGGACGTGAAGAAGAGCAGCACAGGGAACCTGCAGGTGGATACGGATAAGAAACATCATGAGACTATGGCACACAGTAAGGGGATCAAAGGAGCAGACCTTAGCACGCTTGATATTCAGCTGATCTGTGACTTTGCATCATTAAGACCTTTCACAATATCCATTCTGTTTATTAATTTGCAGTTTCACCTGCCAGGCGTACTGCACATTTTATTTTAAGGAGGGATTTTCCTCAGCAAAACAACTTGGGTATTCCACAGAAGTTTATCTTTATTCTTACAAGGATAGTTCATTTAAAAATTTTCCTTTGTTCATGGGTCATACAGTTCCTTCTTGGAGAGAGTGCTGCTGTTCTGTTCACCTTGCCAGTGAAGCCTTATTTTCCTTGACTGGGAGCACGCATGTTGTCTCTAAGGCTTGCTGTTGATTTCATGTTCCGTGATTGAAAATTCACCTGTTAGTTTCCTGTGGATTGTTGCTGTTTTGCTTGGTAGCATGTGAATGGCCCTAGGGTTCTGTCCCTCTGTTCTGTGAGGTCCATGGCCCACTTGCTTCTGACCTGGAAGTCCATGTTATGAACCCCACAACCTGCCATTCCATCTCAGCTGAGTCTTTGTCATCCTTAAACAATCATTCTAGCTAATAATTTTGTTGAACACAAGCCCTCAATGTGGCCAACAAGTTCCTGCCTCGTCTGGTTTCTTCCTGGCTCTCTGGATCCATGTTTCTTTTCCCTTTCCATGCTCTGGCCCCAGGGACCCTATTAAACTTATTTATGTGTGCTCTGTTTCCTCCTGCCACAGGGCCTTGGCACATGCTATTTCTCCACAATTCTCATGCCCCAGCTCTCTTAACTTTGTAATTCCTGGGCCATCCCTTAGTGCTCCTATTGTGTACCACCAAAGTACCATGAGCCTTCCTGGATGGCACTTGTTAGTCTTGTGTATCGGTGTGCTGGTCGATTGTGGTCTGTCTCCCCCGGTGGTATGGGAACTCTGTGGGCAGAGACCAGATCTGCTTTTGTTCCATTGATTAAGTATAGTATGCGACATCAGATTGATTCTTAATGAATGAATACAAGTCAGCAGGCTGAGGATAGTGGGATAAAGGTGCACCATCAGAAAGGGAAGGAGAGACCTTGGTAGTGAAGCTGTGGGGTAAATACAGTCAGACTTTGGCTCATTCAGCACAGATGGGGTTGGAGTGAATGGATGCCCGGAGGCCCCTTCCTCTCCTGAGCCAGAAAATTTGAATTCTTGTTATGGCCCTGGCCTGGCACAGAGACTGCCTTAGTAGAACACACACCTCCGGCCTCTATCATCAAATTCTTCTAACTCCAACTTTCTTTCCCTTACCGTCCTTGGAGTAAATTCCTGAGCTGTGTCTGGAAAGTACTTCCTTAGCTTATGTCCTTGTCCTTTTGCCCATCATGTAATTGGGATAGAATTCCCACCACATTGTATGCCCTTCATGAGCTTCTCAGACTGTTCTTTACTCCTCTGCCCCTCCCTCGGCCCCTCTTTGCTCTTTCTTCTGTCCTTCCTGCTTGTTTCCCAGGTGTGTACCCAAGGGAAATACAGAGACTGCAGAGTGTGAGTGGTTAAGAAGGGGGCTTGGGTTGGGCTTTTAGAAAAATGGCCAATTCTAGGTCAAGGGTGGAAAAGGAGCAAGATGAGCCTGGAACATCGTGCCCGTTGTGACCACAGGAAGCTGCTGACCACTGACTATAAAAGGACGTGGGTGCCAACCTGAGGAGAACAGGCTCCCACCAGCCACAAGTGAGCAACAAATTGAAACACAAACTGTGTGCTAGAGTTCATGCTGACACTAAAACAATGAAGCAGGGAAATGAGAAGTTCACAATGATGCTAAAAAAAGGAAATGAAGCCCTTTCCTCTTTTGGACCCAGTTTTATATTTAAAACCAGTAAACAAACTAAGAGCAGCAAGCGTTTATCCAACTTTCCTCTGCAAATGGTTCCTCAGGTAACTAAATGGTGTAAGAGGAGAAGCTCCCATTTCTAGAAATTTCTGGGCATTTTTTTATCTAATAAATATGGGTGATAGAATAATATGTCATTCCCAATGAGTTAATGAACCTACACATTGAGGACCAGAATCACAAGGAGACTACCAGAAGGGAGTAAGAGCATCATCAATGAAGTGCATGTCAAATGGATGCCTGCCTGCCTTTCTGGCCTACCTGAGGACAGGCATGCATAAGTGGTCAAAACCGAATCTGATCAATTTACTAAAATATAGGGGCCAGAGGGACATGTTAAATGTCACCCAAAGAATGCAGTTAGCAAAATTCAGATTCTGGGGCATTCTTCATGAAAAATAACTCTGTTACTTCAACAAAAAATTATAAGTAAAATAATGGCAAAGGAAGTCTAGAATGAGAGACTTAAGTGAACCCTCAACCAATCACAATGCATGGACCTTATTTGAATCCTGATTCAGACGGTGTGACTGTGATTGACACGGGTGAAGCGTATACTGTGCATTTGTTTATTAAAAGTCTTTCTCTTTCAGAGACATATTATATTGTCATAGTCACAAATTAAATAAGATGGTGCCTGGGATGTGATTTAAGATAATCTGGATGAAGGTGTATTAATTACCTATTGTGTGTGACAAATTACCCCTCCCCCCACTCTCCACCTCCCCGTTTAATAGCTTATTACACAACATCTATCATTTTGCACAGTTTCCGAGGGAGAGAACGGTGGGGAGTGCCTTAGCTGGGTGGTTCCGGCTCAGGGTCACACACAGGCTTCACTGAGGATGTTGGCCAAGGGCTGCAGTACCTGCAGGCTGGCCTAGGATGGAAGAGCTGCTTCTGGGATCATTCATGTGGCTGCTGGCAAGAAATCTCAGTTCCCTGATAGCAGTTGGCGGGAAGCTTAGGCTTCTCTACATGGGCACCTCCTAACAAAGCAGTTGGCTTCCCATAGAGCGAACTATCCAGCAGAGATCAGCAGAGCAGCCATGATGGAAAACCAGAGTCATTTACCACCTAATCTTGCACGTGGCATACCATCACTTCGGCTGTGTTCTCTTGATCACAGAGCCAGCCCTGGTGCAGGGTGGGTGTGGATGGCAGGTGGTGAGGGTCAGGGAGGCCAGCTTGGAGAGAGCTACCACGAAGGAGATGGAAGTAGGTAGTGGTGGGATATCACTAAAACAAGATTCGCCATGAATTGGTCATGGAAAATTTCTATAACAAAATGTGTTTTTTCGGGGAAAACCACAAAATAAATACTTCAGAGACCCAATGCTTAGATTTAAGCCCCCACTCCACCATTCCTTAGCAGTGAGCACTGGTCAGTGAGGCAAACCCTCTGAACCTGTTTCCTCATTTATAACATGAGGGTAGTGAGGGCGCCGTGACTCCCGGGTAGTTGTAAGGCTTGAAGGAAACACCAGTCAGGAGTCTCAAGCCAAAATTGGATGTAGAAAGCACCCAATAAATATTAGTTGTCAGCAGTGCTATCTTCTCTTTTGTCCCCATCTCTCTCTTTTTGCTAAGCCTCAAACCCTCCCAGGACTACCAATTTTTTGGAAACACTTTTCTCTAACCTTATGATGTTCCTTGAGAAAGGCACCATTCATTTGTCTCCTTACCATGCATGTTCCCCCCTCAACATGCTGCAGAGTAAAGCACGTGCTGTGTGTGTGTGTGTGTGTGTGTGTGTGTGTGTGTGTGTGTGTGACACGTCTGTGTGATGTCTTTGCTGCTCAGGCCATCAGCACAGCTCTCTGAGAATGTGGACTAAGCCTGTGGAAGGCGGCGCCTTTCCCACAAGCTCTGTATAGGTTGACTGAGCTATAGTTCTTGTCTGTTCAGCATCCCCTCCCTCCTCTGTCCATAGAAATTCACTTGGTGAAGGTCATGTAACACTTAGCCTGGTTCTCGCCATCAACCTCAAGTTCAGAAATGTGCATCTAATTCAGGCCTGAGTTAGCCAAGGACCTCCTCTCTGGCCACCTGGTTGATTTAGACCCAGACATAAAATCCAAGCTCTGCTAGCCTCAGAACTTTTTTGATAAAAATTTTGCCAAAATTGAAATTGGTCTGGTATAGAGTTGGCAGATTTAGAAAAACAAAAAAATAAACAAACAGGTAGCGTACCCAATTAACTTTGAATTTCAGATAAACAATAAATAAAATTTTAGTAGATTATATGTTGTTTATCTGAAATTTAAACTCAGTTGGGTGTCCTGTATTTTGTCTGGTGACTCCAGCTCTGATCACCAGGCAGACTAGTCCAGGAACATGTAAGTCCTGTGACGTGGGCAGCTATGTGGTCAGGAGCCTGCTGATGGAATGCAGGACACACAGAACCAGGAGCTCAACAGAGGGCCCAGCCTGCGAGCACCTTGAAGGTCCTGGTCCCTGCCTGCATTTCCACATGACTTTCCTTTTGCTATATGTAGAGGGGTGTGTGTGTGTGTGTGTGTGTGTGTGTGTGCGCGCGCACGCGCGCACGGGGGATGGCTGTTTTTGCTTTTAAAATTTTGATTTGGATACAGTGCTATTGGTGCCCTATTACTAAGACCTAAGCCAGGGGTCCTCAAACTACTCCCCGCGGGCCACATGCAAATACAAATATTGTATTTGTTCCCATTTTGTTTTTTTACTTCAAAATAAGATATGTGCAGTGTGCATAGGAATTTGTTCATAGTTTTTTTTTAAAACTATAGTCCGGCCCTCCAACGGTCTGAGGGACAGTGAACTGGCCCTCTGTTTAAAAAGTTTGAGGACCCCTGACCTAAGCTTTACTGATTTCTTACTATATGCTGGATTATGTCTGAATGTCATTAAATTGTCACAGTAATTTGATGTGGTATGAATACAGAAATATTGACCCAATAGCTTCCCTTCTATGAAGATGTTATATTGATATTAGTCTACATATGCACTACAACCCTCCGATGTGTGTACAAAGATGTTTATTGTAGGAATGCTTGAAAAAAATAATACTCTGAAAACCTAAATTTTCATCAGTGGGGGACTGGTTAAATAAATGTTGATATACGCCTAAAAATGTCACAGCGTTCTATAGGGTATTTGCTTATTCACAGACTTGAATGAGCATGGAAGAAATTTAGACAATTAAGGTTAATACACATATAATTAACTTGCAAAAATACAGAGGTTAGTAAAATAAATACATGTTAATTAAATATAAGATTTATAAATCGATATGAATCTTACAAGTGATCATACAGAAGAAGTTGTACTTTTGTTGTTCTGGGACACACCTTTGCCAAGCCATCATGGAAATAAACGCCGCCTCCCCTCAATGGGCCACTGTAGGGTGGGTCAGAGCACGTCCATCAACCCCCTGGACAGACTCTGAATGTGTGTCCTCAGCACCCTACACCTTCCTCACTGGTCTGTAGCTTTGCATTTGGTGTGAAGGCTGTCACCCTGACTGTGAGAGGATGGTGTGATGAAGATGAGCCTGCCCAGCACTCTCCCTGGATGCTCACTCTAAGGTCACATTGCTTGTGAGTCCAGGCTTCCACGGAGCTCGGAGCCTCGTTGGGAAAGGACTGGCACCCTGACTTCTGTCTGCTCTCACACACTGCAGCCGATGAAAGCATTCTTCTTCCAAGAAACGCATTTGAATCCAATGAAGGTTTTCATAAAGTTTATAAAAGATGAACTTGGACGTTGGGAATTGTCAGGAAGACATGAAGGGTGAGGCCTGCTGTTTGCACACACGCCCTCGCGCCCAGCCTGGACACAAAGCAGATGCTTCAGTAGCATCAGTCTCTCAGAGATTCGTCGAGCCGCTCCCTCAGACACTGGACAGGGAGGGCATTGGGACCCAGCCTTGCCCCTGAGGAGCGAGGAACCAACGGACCGCTTTGGTGGAGGCATCTGTTCCGCTGTTGATATTTCCCGATTGGAGAGAATCGCCAGTCCCGGGCTCACTCACCGTCACACATGGCCCAATTAGTGTTCTTGCCATGGAAATGAGCTTGTAGCTAATCTGACTACCTGGTATGAAATAACACTCATTGTTCACATCCAGGAGATCAATCTCCTCTCTAATTTGGCATTTGCATTAAACAGCTGCTACCCTCAGACACTTCAATTTGTTCTAGACGACATGAAGGAGAGACGGGGACTGGCGCAGACGAGGCCCCACCCGTGTCTGCACTTTCTCCCCTAAATTGCAAACATCTGGGCTGCCTCTTGAGCACCAGCTTTCTCGGGCCATTCTGTTTTCATGTTTGGGAAACACCGTGTCACTGTCTGCTTTCCCCAACTGGAGTCAAATGAGAATCATATTCACCAGAGCCCAGGCTTTGAGGTGGCAACATCCCTAGATGGGTACCTGTCCTGAAAACTATATTAACTGGGCATCGCCCTCGGTCGCTATTCAGTGTGCACGAAATAGGCAGTAAAATCCAGCCAGGGAATTGCTCAGACTAGACTGGAGCCTGGGGAGTCCTCCCAGGGTTGGGGCTGGGAAGGTGTTGCCAGGAGGAATGATATGAGAACCCGAGTCCATACTTATATTAAATCATCTGTGGTCTAGTATCCCAGTCAGGCCAGAAGACAGGGGCGCACACCCTGCGAGCCTCTGGCAAATGGTTTCTGCTGCTTGGGTTTGTGCTCAGTGGCAATGGACTGATCACAGGCTGACTGAGAAATTCCAGTGAGGAATTTGACATCAGAATGAGATGGACGTGACCGTCGGGACACTGAATTAACTGGTGTAAGCGGTGTCCCCGTTTTAGGAGAAGGCAAGTGATGCCATGTGTGTTACTGACAGAGCTGAAAACTGGAGAGCCTCGACAGGGCGCGCTTATCCTTAGTTTGGTGCAAAGTGACCTCATACAGTCGAGCGCATCTGATGCACCCGCGTGCTGAGGAACCCCAGGAGGAGCGGCGGGCTCCCGGACAGAGCTCCTGTGCTCTTGTTCCACTGGGCTTCCTGTACACATCACAGACTCAAAAATAAAATGATGAAGGTTTTCATGACGGTGACTGCAAAGCGTTAAACCAAGCACGGGACCTTCTGAGCATGGGATGGTGGCTTTGCACAGGCTCTGCGCCCTGCATGCTGGGCTTTATAGGAACCTTGAAGGCTGTGCCTGGGTGCTGGGGGGCATTGCTGCTTAGGGGTTCAGATATGGGGCTCAGCACTTGGAAACCCACCTTCCTCATGCTTGTCCTGCCATCATAGGCAAAAATTTCACTATTCCGAGTCTCCATTTGCTTATGTATGTAAAAAGGGAACATAATAGTACCTTTCTTGTGGGGAGTTAGGACTGTGAGGCAATGCAGGAAAGGCAGTGCCTGGCATGCAGCTGTCAGTGGGCCAACCTTGCTGTCACTGGAGGACTTGGGTGGCAATGCCCGAGAGCCTTCCCAAGGCTGAGGTGCCGCAGTGCCCTCGCCCACACCTGACGGGTACAAAACCCAGGTGGGCTGGACGGGGGTCACCTGATGGGCATCACTGATAGGGGCTGTCAACCTCCCCCACATCTCAGGAAGGACCGCCGCTACTCAAGGGCTCTTGGATGGGGAGGGGGGGGACGGTTCTGTCCACTTTCATGTTAATCCCCTGCTCTTAATTGGCAGGACTCAAACATTCCCTATAATTACAGAGACAGAAGAAACATGGCTGCTGTTATCACTGTTGATTCAAGGAAATCAAATGCTGGTGAGGGAGAGGGTTATTCCAGCAGGACCCCCGGCGGCCTGGATGTTGTGCATGTTTCGCAGAGATAAGCGGCCTGGCTGTGCGGTGGGCACCCGGGCACACAGAGCCGCGGCGCTCGCCTTCTTCACCTCCCCAGGCAGTCAGCCGCCTTAATTGCTTTGGAAGCCAGGCCTTGTCCCGGGCAGCAGCATATGCTGCATGTGTGCCTGAAGCAAAGATAAAGAGCCACCCTCCTCCTCCTTTATTGAAGTTTAATAATAAAATGGAACTGTCACCACTTCCAATAAATTGTTTATTTTAATTTAGAAAAATAATGAAAACTGGCCACCTTCTGGCACACAGTTGCTGAGGAGCGTCTGCCTGGCTCGGGCCGTCCCGAATCCTCTGTTCTCTGGAGCCGGCTCTGGGAGACATGCAGGTCTCGGTGTCCCTGACATCAACCACGTGCCTCTCCCCGTCTAATAACACCTGGACCTGGAAGGGCAAGATGAGTCATTTTTCAAGGTGTATTAGATTGTAAAGTTGCAAACCAGGAAGATGGCAGGGAGGAAGTTTTGTAGGATTTTTTTAAGTATTGCTTTTAGTGAATATGAAATTCAAAGTCTCCCATTTATCTGCCATCACGGTCTTTCAGATGACTTCTCTTTTCCTGTAATACCCGTGAAAGGTTAGTCCAGCCCCCTTGCATTAGGGGAGAATGAAGGCTCCCAGGCTGATAGAGAGGGCAAGTGGCCAGTCAGGAGCTGGAATTCAGGCCACGGCTCCCACCTGCTGCTCTGAGGCGCTGCTGCTTCCGCTCTCCCACTCCCCTGCAGGAGCTGTCCCATCCCCATTTCACAGGGGGCAGGACTGAGGCCCGAGAGCCAAAGCTACATGCCTCGGCGTCTCATAGCTGGTGAATGGTGTACCAGAACTAGGATGTCTCTTGAACCCTAGTTCAGCAATTGTTTTGTTTTCCAGGGGAGTCCACGGGGTCTAAGTATCAACTGCTTCCATGCAATGATTATAATACGATCGCATTAAATATAACAATTTTTGAATCTAGAGCAGCCACAACTGGGAGTAGAGAAAAGGAAATCCGTACTGATGAGGAGGCCACAGGGCAGTCAACGGGCTTCTTCGTTCCCTTTCAGACAAGGCCCTTGGAGGCATGTGGTTAGGATTCTCCAGCAATCTCTCCAGACCGTGGTAGTGAAAGCACACCCAGGGCATGCTGGGTACGCAGTGCCTTGCTCCCTGTGTGAAAACCATAAGATGCAATGATAGTGGTTAAGAGGGGGTGGAGGGAGTGGCATGGATGAGATGAGGAGGGACATTGTAATGCAGGGGGAGCTTCAGGGAGGTCCTGTCTCAGCCAAGTTTATGTGATGATCGTGGTCATCAAGGTCCTGCCCATTAAGTGGCCCAAATCCTGCCAGATCTGGTCGGTCAAAAAGCAAATCTGTTGGCTCACGTACCTGAAAATGCTAAGCATAGCTGGGTCTAGGGCAGCGATTCTCAACCTGTGGGTCGCGACCCCTTTGGCGGTCGAACGACCCTTTCACAGGGGTCGCCTAAGACCATCCTGCATATCAGATATTTACATTATGATTCATAGCAGTAGCAACATTACAGTTATGAAGTAGCAACAAAAATAATTTTATGGTTGGGGGTCACCACAACATGAGGAACTGTATTAAAGGGCCATAAGGTTGAGAACCACTGGTCTAGGGGCTCAGCCATGTTCTCCTGATGCCATATTGCCCCCTCCATTGTGGGCTCTGCTCCACTTGGCTGTTACCTTACTCAGGTGAGCTCTTCATGGGCAGTGGCAAGATGGCTGCAGGTCGCACCAGCCTCCCTCCCTGATCTGTCATCTCAGTGGAGCACTTTCTTCCCCACATGTCAGCAGAAGCCCAGGAATTGTATCATGTGCCCATGCCTGACCTCGGCCGATGAGGTGGAATTCACAGATTGCATCCCCCCCCTCCCCCCGCTTGATCTGGGAAGGAGGGAGGAAGGTGTTAGCCATACCTACAGCACATAGATTATGAGCGGTGAGGGAGAAGGAAAATCAGAAGAAGGAGAATGGATGCTGGACAAGCGAAAATCACACGTATCCACTGGCTACAAGCCTTAGGGTTTCCTGTGACTGACAGTAGGTCAATGGCTTGGTGAGGAGGAGGTGCTGTGTCCAGGCCAGCGCTGTCTGAGAGAACTAACGATGCAATGGTGGGCATGCTCTTCCTTCCTCACTGTCCCATGCAGCAGCTACTAGCCACATGGGGCTATCAAGCCCTTGAAATATGGCTTGGGAGAATGAGGAACTGAGTTTTTAATGTTAGGTAATTTTAATTGAATTTAATGTAAGTACCTCCATGTAGCTCATGGCTACCTTGGTGGACAGAGCAGCTCCTGGTGGAAGCCAATCAGGGGAGATGTTTTCCTGGAAGGCAATATGGGGTTTTGTGTAAAAGGAGAGTTGGGCCGAGGGTTTAATGCAGCCTGGAGGACCTGGGGGATGAAGCTGATTGGGTTCAGGGTATGGAGGAGGAGCAAAGGCAGCTTGGGTGCGGGGGACATGGGAGAGAAAGAAGCAAAAAGAAAGTTCTTCATCTGTGAGACCATTTGGAAACCCTTAACCTAAGGAAATATTTTTTCCATCTAATATACGGACCAGATTTGTACCAGGAAAAAACAAAATCACAACTGACCTCGTGACAAAAGCAAATTCCATGACATGTTGTTGCAGTTTACCCCTAAGTATCCAGTAATGAAAGCAACCGTTGCCTGAAGCGCTTTCTCCACAGGACACGCAGCTACATATGGATTAAAAGGAAAACTAAGCGGGGCTGCTGTCTTATTAAAAAAACACAATACTGCGTGACCTGTGTGACAGCACACAATGAAATGCAGTTGACAGAAATGACATCAGTGAACAGAATGAACTTGTCAAGGCAGCCTCTGGTCACTGCCGTGGGAGCATGGGGCTGGTTAAGCAGCCTCTGCAAGCAGCATGCTGGGCGTGCGTGGGTGACACTCGCCAATCCTGAGTCCTCTCCGCACAGGTCAGGTTCCAGGTGGTTGTGCTTGTGAAGGTGGACCGATCTGTTCTGATCGCCCTGAGTCTTCTGTGGCCAGGACGCCTGGGCTTCCTAAGACCCACTTACTGCCAGGATTTGTTCACAAGGTGCTCATGTAGGGCGTGCCATGTACTCAGTGTCCTGCTGAGCCCTGAGCACCAGGCAGGAAGAACAGAGAAGCCCAGAGTTTGGTTCCTGGCAGTGTGGTTTTTCTGGTTCCATGGCCTTTATCATTTCTCTCCCCCATCACTCAAGCACTTGACAATCTCCTATACCAGGGGTCCTCAAACTTTTTAAACAGGGGGCCAGTTCACTGTCCCTCAGACCATTGGAGGGCCAGACTATAGTTTAAAAAAAAAACTATGAACAAATTCCTATGCACACTGCACATAACTTATTTTGAAGTAAAAAAAAAAAAAAACGGGAACAAATAAAATATTTGTATTTGCATGTGGCCTGCGGGCCGTAGTTTGAGGACTCCTGTCCTATAGTCTCGGCCACAGCTCAGACACAGGGATGAAGAAAGAGCATTCTATAGCCAGATTGACCAGGTGTATGCCAAGCTCATGGCCAGTACCTGACATACAAAATACAAAAATAAAAAAAATCAGCAGGTGTATATCGGAAAGAAGGAGGGCATTGAAGTGGGGGAAGCTTATGTGGGGAAGAACCTGGGCCTGGCAGCCAGGAGGTGAGTGGGCTTGGGCATGGTGCTGAGCCTCAGTCTCCCCATTTGACAGGTGGGGTGAGGAACCTCACAGGATTGTTCTGAGGACTCAGTGACCTGGTATGTAAGACTCTAACATGGAGCAGGCTTTGATAACCAGAGCTGCTCTGAACATGAGGGTGCGGTTGCTGTGAGGGCCAGGTGGGCTGGGGAACGTCTTGCTTGTGGGTGTGTGAGTAGTCCCAGGGTGAACTTTAAATCCAGCCTTGATTCAAGTTCGGCCTGGGTGTCATTAAAGCTGAATGGCCTTGAGGAGCCCACTGAAGCCCTGGTTCCATTGGCCAGCAAGCCTGCAGTCCATTCCCGTGAGCAGTGGCCTGGTGTTTCCTGAGGGGGCACAGGCAGAACAGCGTCTTAGAACCATTAGCCGTGACCCAAGACCCATCTCTATGACCTGCTCAGATTCTGTGATCAGTTTCAGGGACATATGGCAGATGTGCCACGAGTGGGTGTCACCATCTCAATGCTGATGGCATGCTTGGGGCATTGTTGGGTATCAGGGCATGGTAAGGGAAAAAAGAAAAAAAACACAATCCTAGACCAGGAAATCGCCAGCAAAGGTTTTCCATGAGCGCCCCCCGCTGGTGACTTCCTGCCTCTTGGTGACTTCTCTGATCTGTTTTCCCAACAGACAGGGAGTGGATGCCTTTGGGAAGAGAAGAATCCCCTTTCATAGAAAATAAATAGTTTCAGAATGGGTCCGCTGGAAAACAATGCCAGGCACCTAGTCTCTGTGGACAGGGACTTTGGTTCAGTGGACATCACACACACTCAACATGCCCCTGGGCAGGTGCTGGGCTCCCTCTTGCCCATTTTTTAGGAGCAGCAACGTGTGGGGCAGACACTAATGGGTTTTCTGCTTTCTGTTTCAGCACTTCAGGGAGCACCTGGACAAACTTTTTGCCAAAGGAATCGGGATGCTGGATATCGCTCTGAACGAGGCCTTCAACATTCTCAGCGATGTAAGCTCCTCTCGGATTTGCCTTTCTCTCATCCAACAGACTAGATGGGATTCATTTTAGTTGTCGACCAGCGTTCTGATTAGGCCTGGCTGTCACTGAGCAGTGTCCACGGCACAGGGTGGGAGGGTGAAATGGCCGGCCCTGTGTGAGGTCTGGGGAACCAGGTCCAGTGGGGAGGTCAAACCAGCCCCCTGCTGGTCAGAGTTGGTGGTGCAGTCTGGTCGGACCAGCCATGCTTTTGGACTCCGAAATATCTGGACACCTTATAACGCAGATTTCTTTTCACCTGAGAAACTCTATGTCTTCATAGAGTAGACCCGTGAATGTGACGATGTTCCAAGGTTTAGGGTGTGCTAAACCTCTCCTCCCCTCTCTGCCAGCCCCTTGGAGATCCCCAATAAACAGTATCATAGCCCAGTTTCCAGTAAGTACTGCAGGGAAGAATTCTGTGTGATCAGCTGTGTCTCACACTTTGAACAAAGAGTGTTTTTTTCAAGTAGCACCTGCTAACATCCCAGGCAATGTGTTGGTGTTGGGCAGGTGATTCTTTTCCTTGAATCCACCTGTGTGAAGCTAGAACCACATGCGACTTTTGTGTCCCCGTTGCTCTGGGAGGGTGGTGGGGAAAATGATGACTGTCTTCATCAATGCATTCCTGGATCATTTATTTAGATAATATGTATTGTATGCTTTATAATGTCAGACAAGATGGTAGGGAACAGAATTGGCAACTGTTTGCCTTAATTTACCTTGCATGTTAGGGCAAAGGTCAGCACATTTTGGCCCATGAGCCACATCCAGCCTGCACGTGTGATTGAAATGCAGCTATGCCCACCTGCTTGTGTATTGTCTGTGCCTCCTCACGCACTACATCGGAAGAGCTGGTTAGTTGCACTAGGCGCCACATGGCCCATAAAACCTAAAATACTTACTGTGTCGGCCTTTACAGAAGGTGTTTGCTGATCCCAGTTCTAGTGAGCAAAGACAGATGAGGTATGTTTCCTATGAAGAAGGATAGCACCATGGTGTGAGCATGATGGCAGTTGCTGCTTTATACCGTGAGGCCAGGGAAGGTCTCTCTGATGCGGTGAGGTTGCAGGAGAGACCTGAAGGAAGTGAGGGGGCAGCCATGTGCATACGTCCAGCAAGAAGCTTCTAGCAAGAGGAACAGAAATGCAAAGGCCCTGAGGCAGGGTGTTTGGCATTTGTACAATACAGCGAGGAGACAAGAACAAGTGAGGAAGAGAGAGTGTGCTAGGGAATGAGATCTCGGGGTAGCAGGAGTCGGGTCATGTGGAGCTTGCAGACCCTGGTGAGGATTTTGGCTCTCGCTCTGGTTGGGATGAAGTCATTGGGGTCTGAGCAGAGAATGGCACATAGGGTTTCAACAGCATTTGGCTGCTGTGTTTAGAAGCAACTGTAGGTGGGCAGAGACAATAGCAGGACAGCCATTAAATCATCTGGGTGACAGATAATAATGGCTTGGATCAGGGAGGCAGCAGTTGAGATGTTAAGAAGCAAAAAAATAGAGAGCACTCTTCGTATTTCAAACAGCAGGAGTTTAATTCTGAGAATTGGTTGCACCGGGATGGAAAAGCTGAGACCAAGTAGGGAATGACACAATCCACAGAAGAATGCCAGCAGGAGGCACTCCTCTCTAGGGCAGGAGGGACAACAGGAGGGGGGGGACTACATCAGAGCCTCCTCACTGTGGCTGTCCAGAGGGGGCAGGACCACCAGGGAAAGGCCTGGCATGGGGAAGCTAGTGCTGGGGAGGAGACACAGCCATTGCCAGAAAATGCCACGCCCTTACGGCAGAGAGAAGGGAGAAACCGCTCAGAAACCTGGCTTCTCCCTGGTGTCCTCCAGTATTCTCCTGCAGATGAACTTTGTCAAGACTGCTGGGGAGACTGGGAAACGTGGTTTTCAGGAAAAAGGCGTGGGGTGAAGCTGAGAGTGAACAGGCACTAAATGGGGCGACCACCGTGGTGAGGTGTTGCAGGAGCTGGGAGACCTGCAGAGGTTCAGGGCCTCACTGTGCTGAGCCTCCAGGCAGCTGTGTGGGGCCGGCTGGGCCAGGTTGCAGCATCCAGTCAATACTGCACAGGTCCTTTGTGGTGGTCAGTTATGCCCAGTTCCCAAACTTGACTTGTTCCTACTCAGCTACACTGACCTCTCAAGCCAAGAGTGGGGCCTGATTCTAGACTCCCTTTTACCAATACAGCTGTTGGTCCCCGAAGGCCATTTAGGTCTCAGCAATGGGCCAATGCCACAACCGAAGAGGAGAGACAAATAAGAAGGGAAGGTGCCACACCAGCTTCTTCAATGTAAACCAGCGTTTCTCAACCTGTGGGTCACGACCCCTTTGGCGGTCGAATGACCCTTTCACAGGGGTCGCCTAGGACCATCCTGCATATAAGATATTTACATTACGATTCATAACAGTAGCAACATTACAGTTATGAAGTAGCAACGAAAATAATTTTATGGTTGGGTCACAACATGAGGAACTGTATTTAAAGGGCCAGAAGGTTGAGAACCATTGGTTTAAACCCAAGGCCATCCCTCTCAGTCACCCCAAGGGGATGTCAGGTAGGGATGATTAACATTTATGCAAGCCTCGTTGTTTAGGACAGTGCACTTCTGTTAACACCTTATTAATAACTTAGAAGCATACCTGGCCTGAGCAAAGGGCCAAGCTACACCTTTAAATTCTGGCTTGAATCCTGGATGGATGCCTTCTCCGGGCTTGGAGATGCGGAGCTCTGCCTCTCAGCAGGCTCTTTCTAGAAGCTAATATGGAAAGGACTTGGCACGATTGGAAAATTGGCTCCCTTTTTTTTTTTTTTTTTTATCTCAAAAGCCTCATATCTGCAGCAGGGGGAGGCTAGTTTGAGCCGGGGAGTCCCTGTTTGGAAACCTGCCTGCAGTGAACTTCTGTTTTTTTGCTGTTCGGCAGAGGTGGTGCAGGAGTGAGAGTTAGAAAGGCTCGTCCTGTAGTTATGTGTGTGGCCTCTGGAGTCAGGCAGGCTGGGCTGAGAAGCCTGATTCTGTGGCCTTGAGAAAGCTGTGCTCAGTTTCCCCTTATTTTCCTCACCTGTGAAAAGGGGACAGGAATAGACCCAGCACTGCCTCAGGATTTGTGAGGCCCGGTGCCAAATGAAATGCAGGCCCCTTGTTGGAAAGTTATTAAGAATTTTAAGAGCATGACAGCAGTGTTAAGCCAGGTGTATGGCCCTGAACAGCTGTGCAGATCACAGGCCTATGAAGGTGGTCCTGGTAGACAGAGGTTGAGAAGTCAGCATGGGAAAGCGGTGCCTGGTCCCCTCTCAGCTGTGCTGGGCTCAGTGAGCAGAGCCGTCTCCGTGACCAGGGACACGAGGCTGCCTCAACTCTGCCAGGCTGCCTGTGGTTTCTAGGAGTAGCTCCCCCTCCTGATGCCTTGGTCCTATTCTCTGCCAAAGGGCTCAGGAATATCCCTTTGTTATTGGTGGGGAGAGGCCCTCATCTCCACTGGTTGCTAGTGGAGTAGGCGTCTTGCACATCCTGAGAAAAGGAATTTTCTGAGGCTAGTATGCAAGAATGAGAGATTGTAAAAAATAAAAATATTTCTGTGAATTCAAACCCCTGCGTTACCAAGGTCCCATTTCCCTCAGTCACACTATAAAAGAAGTCCCATTTTGCTTTCAGAAGAGCTAAAATCAAAGCCAGTATCCAGAGTTTCTGTTCCATGTCAGGACATAGTCCAATCCAGGCTAGTTTAGTTAGTGTTTCTCACTGGGATCCACCAGTCCATTGTCTATAGAGGGAACATAGGCAGAAGCAAAGCCAAAGGGACCAGAGAGCCAAGAGCAAGTCAAGAGCATGAGCTCTTTTGTCTGCAGGATTATGTATCTCCAGATTTTCATGGGCTTCAGTGGCCCTGTCCATTCTGGTCAATGATCACTGTTCCCAGGATTGACTGACAGCAAGCACCTTCCTGACGTCAGCCCCACTCACTGTGCACGCACCTACCCTCCACTTTGTCCAGTCCCCTCCCCCAGCAATCTGCAGGGAATGGGCTGGTGGTTCCCTGGGGAGTGTGAAATTGCAGCTTCCTGGTGAAGCTGCCCAAATGACATGCCTCTAATGTCTGGCTTCCCCTTTGCTCCTTTCCTATTTTAATAACTATCTAATTATAATAGTATCACTTTCATCTTCCCCTCTCTTCTTTTCCTTGTCCGGCTCCTTTTCTCTTCCCTTCCCTTCCACTTGCCAGTTTTGTTCTCCAAATCCTCTATAGCAGTGTTTCTCATTGCACGCCCAGTTGAATGCTGACCTTCCAAGATACTCCCACAGAGGTGCTGTGGTCAAGGTGGGGAGGTACACAGTGCACTTGGACATGGTAAAGGCTGGAAGTCCTGCAATGAACCGACCTTTTCAAATATGTTTACACCAGTATTCAAAAATAGTGACCCAGGAACCCTTTATATCATGTCATACCCATAGGATTAGAATCTTGCATAAGTCACAGTCCAAGGAGCACATTCTCAGGCATGGGATCTTTGTGTACTCCAGGGGGGTAGATTGCCCTCCCAACACCTCTACAATCCAGAGACTTCACCACATGGTGGATTTTCCCCCTTGAATCCTGGTGAGAGAAGTATTTTTGAACCAGAGAAACATTCCACATACCTACCTGCTCTGCCTTCACCTGGAAAAATCCTCTAGGGCCTGGCCAATCAGAAGACATTATGGGCCAAATGTAAATCCGGAAAGTAAGAAACAGAAGGAACAAAAAAAATGTTACAGAATGTCCCTACTTGAGGTTGGTTGACAGTTGTCACCATATTTTTTTAGTGCACATTTATCCCATAGAGAAAAGCATTTCCATTTTATCTCTTGCCATTGGGCTTTTAAATAGTCAAACACTGAAAAACACAGAGATGGTTAATCTCTCATGAAAATGAAGCTCTAGCTATTTTCCCCTTCACTGATATGATCTTTACGTGATGTATTTCTCTTCCTGTGTATTATGCCTGCCTTTATAAGCAAATATGAAATAAAAAGTTATTTCTCAAACACACATCTTTCTTTCTCTCTGTCTCTGTCTGTCTCTGTCTCTCTGTCTCTCTCTCTCTCTCTCTCTCTCTCTCTCTCTCTCACACACACACACACACACACACACACACACATACTTGAAATTGTGACTGTGGCTGGAACTTAGAATAGCTCAGAGGTAACTATAACCAAATGCAGTTAATTCTGTTTTGCATTTACCTGCCTTTTGGTTTCAGTATTTGCTCAGATGGGTTAAAGGCTTGCAGTTACTATACAAACAGCTTTGAAAGGAGCATTGAAATACCTTTGTTAAGACCCTTCTGGCTGTTGATCTCTGCTGCCTTCCTTAGATTCTGTTAAGAACACAGAGCCAGTTTGCTACAGTAGTTAGCATCTACCTTGTCATGTGACAACTGCAATTATCTTTTTGGCGATGAATATGATCTTTGCAGTGATTACCTTTAAAATTTTTTTCTTAGCCAATTAAATAAAATTCGGTGACATTTCAAAGACTGTTAATCACAACCAAATGCTTTAAATGTCAGGATGCATTGAAATTTTCTCTGCTAACTGATGAATCACTGAGCTAATTGTAGTTCATCATCAGGCCCTTGTCACTGTTATTATTATGGAAAACACTTTCATCACTCTTGCTATTCAACAAAAAAAAGTTCTAGACAAATATGAAGAGAAGAGATAGTACTCATCAAAGCATTTGAATTTAATTGAGTTCTCCCAAATTCTCCAACTGCAGATTGCTGCAGAGAATACCAAGAATCCAGCCAGAGAGGAAAATGATGTTTTTAAATAAACAGCTCTGGGCATTCCTTCTTCTAGTCTGTGTTATTCAGATGTCTTCATTTCTCCCTCCCCCCACCCCCTCTTTCTTGCCTTTTATTTGAGAGAGTTTTTCCAGGATGTTTTCAAATGAGTTGCATGAACAACATCCCCAAGCTATCCTGTTTTTCACCTTTCTGCACCCTCTGTGACTTGACGCATAGATAACCTTTATTCAGTGGCCTGCCACTGGGTTTATTGAGTGGCTTCAAGGCTGTGTTGGATGCAAGCTCCCCAAAGTATCTCCAGAACAACCTGTTGATAAGACAAGGCTACAAGGCTGTTTTCCTTCCTGCAGTAAGGAACCAAGTGCACTCTGACCATAAGATCCAAGCAGTGTCTCACATGGGAAAGACAAAGTCCTTTATTGAGACTGATTGAAGTCTGATTGAAGGTGTGTCCTTTAGGGAGGAGGAGAAGGAAGAGGCTTGGTTAGGACCCGGTAAGAATCCTAATATTATAGTGTAGGATTGGTAGATGCAGCAAGAGGAGGATTTTTAGATGGGAGTTCAAAGAGTCTAAGGTATGAATTGTCCTTTGATGCTTTCTATTGAAGAGTTGATGGGTCTTTCAGGAAGTTCCTGGAAGAAGCCATAAAGTTATTTGCAATTTTTATCTCTCTCAGCGAGAGTTTTCTGGAATATTGTTATGTCAATAAAGATGGTAGAATAGTAGTTATGTGAAGCTTTGTGGTGTGATGGCTTTAGTTGTCAGGATTTCTACCTACTCATTTGTGTCATGGGCCATGTCTGCTCATTAATTCAAGGACATCTGTCCAGTCTGAGATGCAGGAGTGGCTGCCAGGGGCAGGACTTAAGTGAGGTCAGTGTCTAGTGCACAAAATGTAAGGAGCACTCACTCACTCTCAGGGTGGTAGCCCTGGTAATGCCAAGTGACCCTGGAACCCTGGACAGGATGGAGACAGGAGAAGGAAATGGACGTTTGTGGAGTCCTACCATGTACCCCTATCTGCTCAAGGATCTTATTGGGAGGCCCTAGAGTGTGCTGAATCTGGAAGTGGCTTCTGGAGCTGGACTGCCTGGGTTCAAATCTCAGCTATGGCAGGTAGTAGCTGTGTGACCTTGTTAGCTAATGTCTCTGTGCTTCAGTTTCCTTGCCTTTTAAAATGGGGATAATGATAGTACCTACCTCAGAGGCTAGTAAAGGTTAAATATATACTTATAGCCCAGCATATAATGAAATTTAACCTGTGTTGTAGCAAGCAGGTAAGCATGGTACTCCCATCAGATAAATGAAGAAAAGGACACTGTGAAGTGAGAACTCACCCAGGCACACAGCTTGTGGTGCTGAGATGGGGTTGAGCACTTTCCACTGTCCTGTGATACACCATGCATGTTTCCAGTTGGCTTTGCTCTGTCCCAATGTGGCCTCAAGGCAAGACATTCTTTCCTTCCATTCACCCACGCATCCATCCACCCACCCATCCATCCATCCATCCATCAATTATAGTCTTCTATCAAGTTACTACAACTTCAAACTCTACATCAGAATTCTAAGTGCATGGAGACTGGGAGTTAAACTTCAACTTGAATGTTTTATTAGCTCTTTGGTTCACCAGGAGGTAGCAGCCAATCCAAAAGAAGCTTCTATCCCTTCCCAGTTTCATGGTCAACAGTTCAAACATGCTGGGTGCCATTGTATGTACTGTTTTTTAAAAATACGTTCTTATTGATTTCAGAAAGAGAAAGGGGGGGGGGGGGAGAGAGAGAGAGAGAGAGAGAGAGAGAGAGAGAGAGAGACATCAATGATGAGAGAGGATCATTGATTGATGCCTCCTGCACACCCCCTAGTGGGGATCAAGCCAGCAACCTGGGTATGTGCCCTCAGGAATCAAACTGTGACCTCCTGGTTCATGGGCCAACACTCAACCACTGAGCCATACCAGCGGGGCTATACGCACTGTTGTGTGTTTCTCCCCCCCTCTCTGGAATGCCCTACCCCAGACACTCACTTCCTTCAGAAGTTACTCAAGTGTCACCATCTCAGTGAGGTCTTCCCTGACTACTTTTTCTAAAGGTACCCCTTTCCCATATCCTATTCCTTTTCTCTGTTTTCTTTCCCCACCTCTTAGCTTCACCATCATTAAACACACAATATAATTTACTTATTTACTTTGTTTTTCTATGTCTCCCCAGATAGAAGGGAAGGGATTTTTGTATGTTATATTGCCAGCACTGTGTGGGCTTTTAGTAAATAATTTTCAAATACATGAATAATCTTTATAGTTTATAGTGGATGGAGTTTGATGTCTGAAGGTTAAAGACGTTTTGTGGTTCCCATGCCCTGGCGTTGTGACATCATTGTAGGGTTTTTAAAGAAGGACGTGGTGTTGCTTGGAATTGCAGCATGAATGACATTCATTGAGGGAAGTCCACTCCTGACTCAGGGAAGGACACGAAGCTCTAACAAGCCCAGTCTGGCCCCCACCCTACCTCTCACTGAGGCTGGGACTCTTCAATGTATGTAAAGCTGAAAGCTGAGGACATGTAGGGCTCTGCACACCAGTGGGCACAATCTTGGAATTTCAGCATGCTACACATGCTAACGTGCATAAACTAGTACAAAATGTTACAAACTTTCAGCTATATGTTGAAAACAAACCCTAAATCAAGGGTGCTTAAGCTTCTAATCTGAATTGTTGTGATCCTGACTTTATTCTCTATATGTCCAAATCCTCCTTGATCTTATTGTATAGAACAGCTTGTACCCATTTGACCCATTTAAACCATACTCAGATTTTGAAAGAGATGTTGCCTGGCACACAGCCCGCCGTCCATATAATGTGTCCCTAACGGGCCGTGCCAACTCCTCCGGGTTTGTGTTCTGAGACTGTCTATACCGGGAGGTGAGAGAGGTTAGATGTGTTCACATCTCACTTCCCACCTTATACCTGGTTTTCAGAAATCCCTTCTGTGGTCTGTATGTAGTTCCAAATTGTCAGAGTGTGACCCCCGCGTGGAGAAGGCCTTGTTGAGCAGGTTCTGCGTTGGTGGTGCCCGTGCGCTCTCCTCTGAGAGGCTCCCTAAGCCCACGGCCTCTTGCCTCTGAAGTCTCGCTCTCTGATAAGTTGTTTTATTCTGCACGTACTTCTTTCTGCAGTTCAACCACACGGGACAAGGCAGCATCTGCAGCCAGGCCATCATGCTCATCACCGACGGGGCGGTGGACACCTACGACACGATCTTTGCCAAATTCAACTGGCCAGAGCGGAAGGTAAGTGGATGCTGAGCCGGCCACGAAGTGTAGTCCATGCAGAAGCTCTGTTGTGTGGAAACCTCCGGATCGTCCACAGATAAGTGCCCCGTGTAGATTTAATTGCATAATGGCCTCTGGTTTCTCAGCCTTGTGTTTGTTGGTTCACCGCAACAGAACTGTGGCTTTCCTTGTTCCCAAAATGAAATGTGTTTGGAGGAGAGAAGAGCCCTGTAAAGGCACGTTCAGTGAAAAGATCCGCTGTGACGTATGCTTTGTCCACTTGGGGCAGTTCTTCTCCTTGTTCTCCACGAGCCAGAGTTGCTTGGTGGGTCTGCATTCGTGGATGGTGAGGTCAGCCCCAGCGGCCCTGCGGCATCTCCTGTCTGGTTCTTTGTTGCTACAGCTCCTTGTCGAGCCCTCATGACCATCCAGAGCCTTCTTGCCATCACTCCCCCAGTGCTGTTTCCCACGCGTATCCGAGTATGTTCTCTATTCTAATTACTTCTTTGCTCTCCAGGTGACATCTATTTATCTGTTGAACCAGGTGCTTGGGTTTCAGTGATGGATATTAATATTTTTGGTGCCTTTTGAGTGCTTTAACCCAGAGGTTCCTCAAGCTATTAGCCATTTTGAATTCGCTGGGGAGAGCTCTTAAGTTATGAATACGCAAACCTTCCTCTACACCAGTAGTCGGCAAACTCATTAGTCAACAGAGCCAAATATCAACAGTACAATGATTGAAATTTCTTTTGAGAGCCAAATTTTTTAAACTTAAATTATATAGGTAGGTACATTGTTATTAACTTTATTAGGGTACTCCTAAGCTGGCCTTTGCTAAAAACGTCCTCAATCTGATTGAGGTACGTTCGCTGAGGTCGACCCCTTCCAACTCTCCCATCCACACTCGTCTTGTATACTTGTTTCATTTACCTCCTTTCATTCATCCTCTCTATATGTCCAAACCATCTCAACATACCTTTCTCAATCCTTGACACTACATCTTCTTTCACTCCACAACATTCCCTAAAATAAACTTAATAAACTTTACTGAAAGTTTTAAGTCAACTTTGCACTACTGTACGTGCGCTCCCGCACGTGGTATTTTGTGGAAGAGCCACACTCAAGGGGTCAAAGAGCCGCACGTGGCTTGAGAGCCGCGGTTTGCCGACCACTGCTCTACACCTACTGAATCAAAACCTCTGAGGTTATGGCCCAGGAATCTGTGTTTTCAGTACGTTCCTCAAGTGGGCACCAATCAGCAGATGGGCAGCAAGGGATCACTGTCTTACCTAAAGGGTGGCATTTCAGCAGGGAAATGAGGTCACTGGGAGAGGGCACTAACCTGGGGGCATCACAGAGTGCTCTCCTACCCCCTGTGCCAACAGCCTCGTTCTGGTGGCCTCTATAGGTGCGTGAGACCATCCAGAACAAGTCCATCCTGCTTGTTCTGCTTAATATGTTTAATTTCTGGGAACTGAACTAATCATGCACACTTGTTAAAAGAAGAAACAGAAGGCAAATGACAACTGTGCTCAGCCATATCTGGGGAGCAGGGACCCTGGAGGGAGCGTGAGATGTTGGTCCATGTTCCCTCGCTCACTCTTGATCCCCACGTGTCTCTGATAACATTGGCATCTTACCTCACCAGGTGTGAGTCTGATTTTTAAAGGTTCAGACCTTTGTACAACCTGGTTCCCAGACGGACAGCACCTCCTTCCCTGGGGTTTACCCTTAGAAACAGCCATCATTTCTGAGGCTGGAGGGAAATCTAGCTGTGCTGGGCTTACTAAGAGAATGTAGGGCTCCGACACGGCACCTGCCTAACTAATCCAGTCAGAGCCAGAGCCAGTGCCCAGATATACGTTTCTTGGCCCATACTTTGCTAAAATATTGCCAGTTCCTGATCATCATTTAAAAATCTGGCTGTTGTATATACAATTTTTAAGTTTTAGTTTTTCTCATCAATGGATACACTTGGCACTTGGGAGCCAACATTATCCTATGTCAAACACACACACACACACACACACACACACACACACACACAGAAAAAACTGGCTGGAGCTGAGAAGTGGCTGCTTCCTTAGACGGCAGATGCATGCTCTGTTTGGCCAAGACCCTCACTGCTTCATCAATTCCTCTGAGCCCACTTCACCCATATGCTTTTCATGCCCACAGGGATGCGGTGCTGGTCAGCAGGCACTTGCTGTTTCACAGGTGGGGCTTGCATCGCCAGCCTTGGGGGACTTGTTCCTTTCTCTTGGGCCTGCCCTGAGCTCGCCCCTTTCTGCTCCAGCTGGAGGCCATCTTCCATTGCCTGACCCCTAAACTTCAGACTCACTCAGAATTGTCCTAAGGAGCATAGCCTCATGGCCAGGACTACTGTTGTTTCAGGCCTGTTTTTCACCCTCACTGGCTTGGTGAGTCCTTGAGGACAGGTTTTGTATCTCTGAACAGTCCTACCACCATGCACCATATCCTTGTATCCCAGCCCCACTGAGAAGCGTGGCCTGGTCACCTAGCCTAGTACTGAGATTCTGTCCCCTGGTGTTTACATGCTGTATAATCTCCTCACCTTGATCGTGAGTGACACCTGTGATTTGATTCTGACCAATAAAATATGGTAAAGATGAGGGTGTCCCAGATGTAATCAGGCCTCAAGTCATAGATTTTGATTTAATCAGAGGGGTTTCATTGAGGGTGGGCTTATTTAAATGCAAACCCTTAAAGAGGGCCTGGACACTCCCTAATGGGCAGAGACACTCTTTTTGCTAGTTTGATGAAGTGAGTGGCTATTTGGAGAAACCCTGTGACAAGGACCTGAGGGCAGCCTCTGGGACCTGGGGCATCCTCCAGGTGACAGTCACAAAGATCTGGGCCCTCACTCTTATAGCCACAAGGAGATGTCTCCTGCTGACAATGAATGAGCTTGCAGGAAGCGTCTTCCTTAGTCGGACCTCCAGATGGAAACAGCCCAGTCAGTATCCGGACTGCAACTTTGTGAGGCAGGACCTGAGGGCCCAGCTAAGCTGTGTCCAGACTCCAGACCCAAAGACACTGAGATATCAAATGTGTGTTCATTTAAGCCATTACTTTTTTGGTAACTTGTTATGCAGCAAAAGAAGCAAGGGAAAGGCAGAAAGGAAAGACAATCCTATATAATAAAAGCCAAATATGCAAATTGACCGAATGGTGGGACAACTGGTCATTATGATGCACACTGACCACCAGGGGGCAGATGCTCAATGCAGGAGCTGCCCCCAGCCCACGGACTCCAGGCTAGCCAAGGCAGGTGCCAGCGGGGGCCCCCCTATTGCCCCACCGGTCGCCGCATAGATCAGCCCTGATTGCCAGCCAGGCCTAAAGACCCTACCTGTGCATGAATTTCATGCACCGGGCATCTAGTTACTTATATAGCAATACTATAAACATCCAAAACCTAATGGCTTCAAATAGAAATTTATTATTTCTTGCAATTCTGTGCCTTAACTGCATGGCGAGTCGGCTCCGCATGGTGCCTGGTGTGGTCTCTAGTTCATCTGGGACCGTAGCTGGGCTGCCTCCATTGTGTTAAGCACATGGTGCCTAACTCTCCAGGACCAGCTGTGAACTTTCTCTCCTCAATATAGTAGCCTGGACTTCTTTACAGTATGGTAGCTAGGTTCCCAGACAGGGAGAGGGGGAGGAAGTAGGGAGCAGGCCAGAGGAGCTCTTGTGGCTATCTAACACCTAACCAGGGCTTTGCATAAGGCAACTGATTAGTAAATCATTTTAGAATGAGTGGGAAGAAGGAATGCATTGCTGGTAATTTAACTCTGAATCCATGAAGGCAGCAATTGCTGATGCAATGTGTCCCTTGCCAGCATTGTATTTCTGAGTGCAGAAATGAGGAGCTATTTATTCATTTATTGGGTGCCATTTACCTTTGCCTGATATCCATTGGTTTGGGGCTTAATAGCAGCTCTTGTACACTTGGAATAAAATATGCACTTCTCAACATGAAAGGGACTCATTCCAGGATCTGCTCAAGAAATAAACCTGCCTACATTTAAATTAGAAAAACAGTTATACCTGCCATCTATGTAGTTGTTCTTCCAAGTGAACTATAATAATAATTTAAAAAGCTCATGCAGTTATTTATCATTACTTACCCTGATGTGCCAGGTAGCATGGATAGTAAGAAATGGCAAGGAAGGCCCTAGCTGATGTGTTTTGGTTGGCTGGGTGTCGTCCTGAGCACCAAAGGTTGCTGGTTCGATTTTAGGCCACATACCTGGGTTGTGGGCTTGATCCTCAGTAGGGGGCACACTGGAGGCAGCTGGTCCATGTCTCTGTCTCTCTCTCTCTCTCTCTTTCTCTCTCCCTCTCTCTCTCTCTCTCTCTCTCTCTGTCCCTATCCTCTCTCTCTTGAAATCATTAAATATAAATCATTTCATAAATATATGAAATGGTAAGTGATTTAAAGAAAGGATTGCACACCAGGCCAAATCTGATCCATTGCCTACTTTGTGTGGCCTATGAGCTATGAATCAATGGTTTTTCACACTTTTAAATGGTAAAAATAAAAGAACCTCAAGGAAAATAATATTTCAATATTAATGTGAGAGGTATATAAAATACAAAGTTTACTGCCCATAAATAAAATATTCTTGTAACACAACCATCCGCATTTGTTTACACGTTGCCTATTGTTGAAGATTTGTGACCGAGACCCTGTGACCCACAAAGCCTGAAATATTTACTATCTGGCCCTTTAAGAATATGTTGGCCAACCCCTGATCTAAAGGCATCAACAGGGTGTTGTTGGAAGTCACTGAGATGCCCTCGGAATTGTGTGCATTGGCTGAATTCAAAACGGTGGGGGCAGTTTCTCCCGACGTTCCCATAGTTTTTCTCTACTTGAATAACTATACTGGCCACATACTAAATGGTGGGGGGTGCAGCCTTGATGGCAGATACTTCTCTTTATGCTATGGGTATGTCTCCTCCATCTGTGGAGCCATCCTTTCAGCTTTTTGAATCCTTTCTGCCCCTCTCCTTCTCCTTCAGCACTGCCCTCGGAGCTGGGGTACAGTGCACGGTGATGGGACTACTCAGAAGGAAAGCGAGCTGTGGCACCCAGCCTGGGGCTTCCCCCAGTGCCTGGAAGGTGGCATCTTCATAAATGCTCTCCCTAATTGCCCCGGGAGCACTGTTTATGGTGACGTGGCACATGGCAGAGTGTCACGGCTTTCAGGTCACTGGGCCAACAGGGGACACCCTGGAGAGAATCCAACTTCCTCTTTTCTAAGACCCAGGAAAGCAGAGCCCCGCCCCCCCCCCCATACAAATAATATGGAACCCTGGGAACCCCTATCTCGGTGGGGCCAGAATGGGCCTACTCATGGGTTCATGACTCTTATTTTGCTTTGCGTTACACCAGGACCCTCTGTGCCTGTTAGATGGCCCTGTGCTGACCTCCTCCGTGTGGGTCTGTGATGAGAGACGTGGGCAGCACTGTATTCCCTTTGCTGAACTTTACATCCCATGACTATTTGGTAACTGCCAATTCGGACTTCTTAATCCCTTCACCTTCTTCACCCAGTTCCCCAACCCTCTTCCCCCCAACAGCTATCGGTCTGTTCTCTGTAACTATGAGTCTGTTTTTACTTTGTGTATTAGTTTATTTTGTTTTTTTTGGATTCCACATATAAGTGAAATCATACAGTATTTGTCTTTCTCTGTCACCACACACCTGCTAGACTGGCTGTCATCAATGAATCAACAAACAACAAGTGCTGGTGAAGATGTGGGGAAAAGGGAACCCTTTTGTATTGTTGGTTTCAGGAATGCAAATTGGTGCAGCCACTATAAAAACAGTATGGAGGTTTCTCAAAAAATTAAAAATAGAACTGCCTTATGACCCAGTGATTTCACTTCTGGGTGTATATTCAAAGAAACCCCAAACACTAATTCAAAAGAATATATGCACCCCTATGTTCATTGTAGTGTTATTTATAATAGCCAAGATATGGAAGCACCCCAAGTGCCCATTAGTAAATGAGTGGATAAAAAAGCTGTGGCACATTTACACAGTGGAAGAAGAATGAACTCATACTATCTGTGAGAGCATGGATGGACCTAGAGGGTATTATGCTAAGTGAAATAAGTCAGTCAGATCACAGATAACAAGTGAAAGGACTAATGAATTAGAAATCATGGTAAACCTCCTGAAGGAGACAGTAAGGGCCAGAGACAGAGAATGGGGCACAAGGCAAGCCCCTCTGAGGGGTGAGCAGGTAAGTGAAAGAGCTGGGCCGAGGGGCAGAGGGAACAGCACTTTCAGAGGCCCGAGGAGAAGGTGGGCGTGTGAGGAGCTGGAGGAAGAGCAGGTGGCTGGGTGGGAGTGTCATGGGAGAGGTTGGCAGGAAAGCCAGGGGCCAGCTCCTCTGGCCTTTAATGGGCACAGTAAGGAGCTTGGATTGCGATCCAAGGGTAGTGGGAGCCACAGAAGGTTCTTGATCAGGGAAAGGCCTGAGCTGATTGTTTTCAGAAGTTCTCTGACTGCTGCATGGGGGTCAGGCTACCAGGCATGGGCCTGAGCTGTGTCTGCAGTTTGGGTATTGACACGCCTCATCATAATCGATTTCAGTGGGTGGGGACTAGGGGGCGGGTTTCTTTTACTGCCTGTGACTGCTTCCAGGTGATCCTGGTTCTTCCTGCTGCCTTCCTTCCTGGCTCAGTTGGGTGGTGACACGTCTCTGTCTCTCGCTCCCTGACTGAAGTGGCATTTGGGTCTGAAAGTTTGGGGTGAGTTTGTGTCATTGCTGTATTTTTTCCAGGGTGAGAAATCCTAAAGCTGTCTTAGGAAAATGACAGGGACTTTGATCTCTCGTGGTCAGTCAGCAGTGAGCAGTGTGACAGGAAAAGGCGTTTCTGTCACAGTGTGAGAGCTCACCCGGGCCCCCCTCGCTGCTGAAGGGAGAGTCGCAATGGTTCGCTGTCTCCCAGCGTATCTTTAATTACTTCTGCGGGGATAAGACATCCTGTAACTCGGGGAGAACATGAGGAGACAAGTCAGGAGCGGGGCCCACTGGTGCGTGGCTGCTGCCAGCCACCGAGAAATCAGCTCCTGTCGGGCTCCAACAGTCGTGGGCACCTCCCGCCACAGCGGCGCGGGTCTCATCCCCACCCCCAGAAAGCACGCAGGGACATCGCACATTCCTGCGTGCCCCGTGCTGCCCTCCAGGAGATGGATATCAAAGCCACTCTGCAGGGAACTCCCCCCAAACCCAGCCCCACGCTAGGTAGGTGCAGAGCCAAACACTTCACTTGCTTTCTCTCATTTCATCCTTAGCGCTGCCCAGGGGGACACTCCTGCCACCGTTCTCTTCTTGCAGGGCACGGAACTCCGACTCAGGGATGTTGTCATTGATCCCACAGCTCTGAGCTGGGGGCTTTGCTCCTTCGCCACGTGGGACTGTCTCCACACCTGTGGTCTCAAACTGAGGGTCTGGTGGTCGGGTGGGGGGAGGGGACGGGGGACTGGTAAATAGTGTTTCCTGAATTCCCTTCTCTGCAAGATGTGCCCCGGAATCGGCATTGTGATAGGAGGCTCCAGGACCACACTTTGTGAGTCATGAGGGTTTTCATGCCCCTCCATGGCCTTGTGGGTTACGACTATTCATCTCAGCTGAGGGGCTCTGGGAAATGCCACTGGGGACCATGATGTCACCACTGGAGCAGGCAGGGTCCAGGCAGGGCAAAAACCCATCAGTTATTTTTTTAAAATATTTTTATTGATTTCAGAGAGGATGGGAGAGGGAGAGAGAGATAGAAACATCAACGATGAAAGAAAATAATTGATAAACTGCCTCCTATATGCCCCACACTGGGGATTGAGCCTGCAATCGGGCATGTGTTCTGACCGGGAATTGAACCGTGACCTCCTTATTCATAGTTTGATGCTCTAATACTGAAGCATGCCCACAGGGCCCCACCAGTTATTTTAATGAGAGAACTTAATGTTAACCAGAAAGGGCAAAACGAAGTCTAGGGTGACATGGAAGAAGTGACTTCAGGAAACAGCCACCCACCCCTGTGGCTGGTCCGGGAGGAGGGCAGGAGAAGGGCAGAGAGGGGAAGAGGTTGTTAAAGTTTAGAGGCTGAGAGGAGAGGACTTGGGGGGCTGGGACCCAGACCTCTGAGGAGGGCGCCCTGGTTGGGAGTCGCTGGGGTCTCTGAGCACTGACAGGGCAGGGTGCTGTGAGGCTGGGACCTCTAAAAGGGATGAGTGTTGGAAAAACTACAGAGTGGATTCGATTCATTCAGTGCTGCTGGGATGAACTCTCCCTGCTGGGGCAAGTTGCCTGGCTGGGCTGATGGGCTGGGAACAAGAGGCCAGTGACAGCGAGTTAGAGGGAGCAAGTCCCTTCTCCCTCCTCCATCCCTGCAGCCTCCTTTTCATGACCCTGTGGGAAGAGCCTGGCCAGAGCAGCGGGCAAGGCAGAAGTGGGTTGCAGAGTCCAGCCCAGCCTCACAGAGCTGGGGGATCTGGGGCTGAGGCCTGGCCATAGCCAGAAGCTTGCTGAGTGAGCTCAGCACTATTTGCAGGCTAATGGGAAATAAGTCCTATGTCCGGTTCTTATTTCCTGGGTTTTATTTCTCCTGGACTAGGAGTAGGGCTCTTGGGGAGTGGGCGGGGCAGGGAGGCATGCTGCCTACTGGGAAGAGGGTGGAGTCCGGATGCTGACAAATCTGTCGCCCTGCTTGTGATGGGGGCTAATTACAAACACCTTGCAGTGTTGTTCAGAACAAAAGAGGATGTGCTACCAAGCTCAGTGCTGGGCCCAAAGTGGGGGGAGCACGCAATGCTGTGCCATCAACATTGTCGCCATGATGGCCAACCACTGGCATTGCTAAAACTTTTGTGTAACGTTACAGTTAAAATGTAGTTGTATGGGCTGAATTCAAGATGGTATAGCAATATATTTTCAGATGCGGAAAATAGAAAGTACTTTTCTTATCGCTGAATCGGGATTCTTCTTATGCGGTGTCTTGGTTGACTTATAAGAAGATTATTCAGCTGCATTTTAAATCATTTCTAGGCCTTGCCTTTACCTGTTTAATGAATAAATATGTATGCAGTGTCCTTTATACCTACACTTGTAGCACCTATCAAAATGTGCTGAGATCTGTTCGCCCATTCAATATCGTTAATTAATGATACATAAGAGCTAGTGTTTCTCAGTTCAGAGGAGCAGCCCATCTGTATTAGTGAAATGCAAAACGGAGATTGAAAAGTAGTGTTGCTTTTATATTAGCATCCCTTAACTGGAGTGGCGGCCAAGGCTCTGACTGCCTGGACTGGGTCCAGACCTGACCGTTTCTGAGCTGTGTGACTTTGGGCAAGTGATTGGATCTCCTTGCGCTTCCTTTGCTCATGTCGGGAATGGGATGGGGGTGGGGACAAGAGCTGTGTTGCCCTCCCAGGGTTGTTGTGGGGGGCAGATGAGTAGTGCCCAGAGTCTAGCACAAGGGTGGGCAAACTTTTTGACTCGAGGGCCACAATGGGTTCTTAAACTGGACCGGAGGGCCGGAACAAAAGCATGGATGGAGTGTTTGTGTGAACTAATATAAATTCAAAGTAAACACCATTACATAAAAGGGTACGGTCTTTTTTTTCAATAGTTTTATTCATTTCACGGCCCGCGGGCCGTAGTTTGCCCACGGCTGGTCTAGCAGGTCCCTGGGAACAGCAGGTGTTCAGTGGATGTCAGTGATGGGGAAGAGACTGTGGCCTGTGGATCCTGGGCCAGACTTGGCGGATGCATCTACGCATCCTCCTCAGGCAGCCTGCCTGCTGTGAAACAAGAGCATGGGACTGGGTGCGGCAGGTTTGGGAACACAGGTGGCTGGTTGAGTGGGTTTGGAAGTTCTCAATCCTTTTTATTTTCCTGAGAATATCTTTATTTATTTATTATTTATTTATTTATTATGTGGTTACCTTTATTTATTTATTTTTTTATTGAGGTAACATTGGTTAATAACATTATGTAAGTTTCAGGTGTACAACATTATAATTCTACTAGAGGCCCAGTGCACGGATTTGTGCACCATTGGGGTCCCTTGGCCTGTCCTGTAGAATCAGATTGAAACCGGCTCTCTGACATTCCTCAAGGGGTCCTGGATTGCAAGAGGGTGAAGGCCAGGCTGAGGCACCCCACTGGTGCATGATTGGGTCCAGGGAAGGATGCAGGAGGTTGGCCAGCCAGGGAGGGACCATGGGAGGGCTCCAGGGTGTGTTGGCCTGTCTCTCTCTATCTGGATCGCTGGACCCCAGCACCAAGCTCACTTACGGGTTGGAGCATCTTCCCCCTGGTGGTCAGTGCATGTCATAGCGACTGGTCGACCAGTTGACTGCCCCCTGGTGGTCAGTGCAAGTCATAGCAAGCAGTTGAGTGGCCTTAGCATATCATTAGCATATTATGCTTTGATTGTTTAAATGGTCAACTGGACGACGGGACACTTAGCATATTAGGCTTTTATTATATAGGATGTCTGTATACAGGACCGCATGCTAACCACCAGTAGTCCAGTTTCTGTCTGTTACCATACCTTTGACCCCATGCATTTGACCCCATTTACTGGTTTAGCCCTCCCCACCCCTCTTTCCTCCTGGTGCCCACCAGTTTGTTGTGTGTATCTGTGACTTGTTTTTCTCTTAAGCAGCCTCGCATTATTGCCTTAGCTCACATGCTCCCTTTGTTAACCTCCCCCCGCAGATGATTTGATGGGAAGCTCCCAGCAGCCTGTCTGTGAGGGGAACTGGTCTGGCCAAGTAAATGCAAGTTTCTCTCTTCTAAGAGGGGCTTGGCGCCTCTGGCAGCCAGAAACTGCCCCTGAAGTTCACCATCTCACTGGCTAAGCTGTGCCCACTTCCCTGCAACCCCCTGCAGGATGGGCCAGGGAGGGGACTTAGCGGGGTGCAGAGGAGGGCAGAAAACATGTGCCATCCATAAAGGCACCCACTGTTCATGGAATTTGCCAGCCGACTGTTTCCACCTGTTTCCTTGCCACTTTTCCACCTACATGTGAATTCTGATCAAATCAGATTTCTTCCCAGTTCTCAGATCTGTTTGTCAGAAGTAGGCACTCCACACAGCAGCCGGGCACTTTGGAAACTACAGGTAAATTGTGTCAATGAATCCCTAAACCTCCACCGTCTCCCCACTTTATGCTGAGGGTAGGCCCAGGTCCCTAGAGAGGCGCACAGACCTGGCCTGATGGTGTCTGCTCATTGGGACTGTTCTCCACTGCTTGCCCTCGTGCCTTCCCACAACCTGCTGCTCTCGAACGAGGTCTGCTGTTTCTGCCCCCTCTGCCTGGACACTGTAACCCAGATTTCTACATTGGCTCACTTCACACCTCCTTCATGTCCTTGCTCAGACACCACTTTTCAGTGACACCTACTACTATGACCATCAGATTTGAAGTTGCTCCCGACCCTGACTGCCAGCATCTTAGCTACTGCTTTCCTTTTAGTGGTAGAGTTTTTCATCTTGTAACACATTAGATAAACATTACAAGGAAGTAAATTGTTTGTTGTCTCATCCATCGGAAGCATGATGCTATGAGAACAGGGTGCTGGGTCTGTCTTGCCCATTGATGTTCCCCAAGTGCCTATCAAATGCGCATGCTCAGGGAGCCTTCTGGAAGGAAGGAGTGAATGCCACCCAGCACTTTGCCAAGAATTTCATTTGATTCTCTCAGCATTTTTACAGTATAGGTATTCATAGTATGCCTCTTTTATAGGTGGGGAACCTGACTTGAGAGCAGGTTAAGTAACTCTACTCCAAAGTCCTAGCTTTATCCTGCACTCCAGCACCCCATCCTGGCCTGAGGCCTGGGGTGGCAAGAGCCTGCCTAGGGCTCTCTCATCAAGCTTCCTTGGGAAGACAGAGTGCCCAGGGAAAAGGCTTCCAGGTAGTGGAATTTCCAGCACCCTGACTATCTAGACAGCAGAGGTGGCATTATCTCTACAATGCTTATCTTCTCCAGTAGACTCGAGATCATTTCCTGTTTGGTTCTCCCCAAAGCTTAGTACTTGACACAGTGCTGGATGCATAGCAGGTGCTCAGGAAACGCTGTGGAAGGAGAAAGGAACAAGTAGATTTAGGTCAAGGCCAGATTTCCACACCCCCTTGCACATCCCTGCAGCCTTGTGTTGTCAGTGCTACATGCACAGAGGAACTGAACTACCCTTGAACTTGACCCTGATAGCTCAACAGGAAGAATCCCCAGCTCCAAACCTGACCCTGAGCCTTGCACTTCTGGCACTTCGTGTTTGTTTCACAACACTAGGCCTTTATCACAGAGGAGCCATTTTTTTTTTTTAGCTAACTTTGCTGTGGGACAAATCAGCTTTATGCCTCATAAATGAAGCTCCTTCTTCTAGCAGATTTTGGGAAATCGAATATTCTCTGAAGGCTGACTCTTGAATTACCTCCTCCAACACCTGGGATAAAACCTGAGTCTTCCAATGCCAAATCCTGTTGGCCATCAACCTATTATCCGTCCATCTATCTTTACCTTAGTCATTTCCATATCAAATTGAAGGGAGGAGATTTCCGGGCCTTAGTGAACATGATCCATTACTTCAGCCCAGCACCTTGGGACTTTCTCTCAGCACAGAGCCTCCCACAAAAGCCTTCTGCCCCCTCCCAAATTCCATCGTGTAATAAAGATCTTGTCCTGACCTCTTCACTCCTCCGGGATTCCTATCTTGAAAACGAAACAGCTGATGGTGGTGACTAATGGGGCCTCTTTGGGGAGACAAGTACGAGCTGCGTGTTGACTGTCCAGCAGGAAGTGGCTGCCTGGCGAGCCTCACTGGAAAGCAAAGAGGCCCACGTGGAAGTCTGTGCTGGACACACACTGAGAGTGAGATGGATGGGGATGGCCACATACCTCCTGGGTCCACATCAGACCCTAGAAGGAATTTCCAAGGTGCCCTTTGGTTTGGAGGGTTAATCTGGCTGGGGCAGCATCTGGTTCCTTTTGGGTCAGAAACCTGAATATTTGGTACTCCCTACCACTGGTTCTATAAATCTGACCCTCAGAACTCATGGACACTTTCAGGATATTAATATTTGGATCATTATTATTTTGCTCACGTGATTTTTTTTTTCTGTGCCTCAATGGGACAGAGATAAAATGTGATGGTTTTAGAATTTCAAAGACTGTTCTGGTTTAGACTCAGGATGGAAGCATGTCTATGTGAGCCAAAGAGAAACTTTCCGAAACGTGCTTTCTCCTCACAGAATAATTATCTTAACCCTCTTAAGAATACTGATGCTTTCCCTTCATCTGGACTTAGGAAATGGTCTGTTAGGAGCTCTTCTCATTAACAAATTTCTAGACCCCCCTTCAAAAAAAAAAAAATCCAGGGATTGACAACTGGAGCTCTGACATCAGGGGAAAGGGATGGTTCTTAGTTATGGGCCTTTCAGATTCTGTCTCTTCCAGGCAGAACACTTAAAAATTCCCTTGTTGCTGCCATTCACTGGGGAGTGTTAGAAATCTGACATCGAGGTTTCTCCAGGCCCTTAAGAAATTCTTAGAGCAGCGGTTATCAACCTGTGGGTCGCGACCCCTTTGGGGGTCGAATGACCCTTTCACAGGGGTCGCCTAAATACATCCTGCATATCAGATATTTACATTATGATTCATAACAGTAGCAACATTACAGTTATGAAGTAGCAAGGAAAATAATTTTATGGTTGGGAGTCACCACAACATGAGGAACTGTGTTAAAGGGTCGCAGCATTAGGAAGGTTGAGAACCACTGTCTTAGAGGAACAGGCATATGGCTCACACAGACATCTCACAGTTTGAAGGTCTGACTTGAACTTATATATTTAAATATGTTTTTATTGATTTTTAGAAAGAGAAAGGATGAGAGAGAGAGAGAAACATTGATGAAAGAGAAACATCAATCTACTGCCTCCTGCACACCCCCTACTGGGGATTGAGCCCACAGCCCTGGCAAGTACCCTGACCAGGAATCAAACCTGGGACCTCTTAGTTCATGGGTCAATGCTCAACCACTGAGCCACACCAGTGGGGCTATATATACTGACACCATCGATTATAGTTTAAAATGAGGTATTCATATTGGTTATTAACTCTTTACACATTGTCAATCCCATAAGGTGGATGCCATGTCGTTTTTGGTCACCAATATATGCCCAATACTCTTTGTATTAGCACAGAAATCACATGAGTGAGAGTGTGTGCGCATGTGACTGAGACTGAACACAGGCCATGTGCTAGCAGGGCTGGAATGACCTTTCAGGTGTGGGACTTGAGGCCGCCCTCTGAGAGCTTATCTGTGATCCCTGGGAGGTGAGGAGTGTTGACCAAAACAAAGATGAGTGTAAAGGGAGTCTACCCCCCCCCCGCCCCCCCGCCCCCCATCCTGATAGACTAAACACTATGCATGGAACGCTGCAGGGGTTTCAAAGTGCCCGACGCTGAGAGACGTGAGGGTTTAGGAAGTCCTCTTGGATGGGACAGCCAGTTGTTCCGTTGGGTGCTGTTGGTGGCCTTCTCTGTTCCTCATCCTCCTGCCTCCCTCACTCCTCCAGGTCTGACCCCTGCTGCTCCCTTAGCCTCAGGCCACAGGAGCAGGTGCTGATCTGGTTGCCTGGCCCCAGGGGAGGAGCTGCTGCACTGGCTTCTCTCCTGAAGCGGTGCTGTGCAGGCTCACGTGGCAGGTGTGCTTGGTGGGATGTGTCCCAGTATGCAGACGATGCAGGAAGGGAAACTGCTTTTCCGAGTTGATGTGGGACAGGAGAAGCAGTGGGGGTGTCCCCGAGTCGGACAGTCTTGGTGTGAAGGACGGAGAAACACAGTGTGATGTCAACTTGGTCTTGAGCTGTGATCCTTGGCAGTTTCCTCCAAGCTTCTAATTTGTAAAATGGCCTTAGTAATAGAAACTCCCTCTTAGTTTTCTTGCAAGTTTTCTTGCAAGAACCATGAGAAAAGGTCCGCGGCAGTACCCGTGGTCCACGGAACCAGTGAGGGAAACGGGACAACATTCTTGAGGAAGGAGAAGGGAGTGTATGAGGCAGGATCCCTGCAGAGCCCTAGAAGAAACGTGGGACCTGAGAATGACGAGCATTTGAGAGGAATCCTCCAGGCCTTTCTGGAAGCATCTCTCTCTGCCCTGGCTGGGACCAGATTTCTCATTGACTTAATTTTAAAATGTCACCGTGACTGACCACCATCTGTTGTCCCATTGCCTGGATGGCCCGCCAGGCCATTGGGGGAAGTGCCGTGGCCTTGGTGACTATGGCGTGTTTTAGGGACAGTGCAAGGACTCCTGTCGTCCTTAACCCCATCTGGTCTGAGGGGCTGGTGTGAGCGACATGTCCACGCGCTCGTCACCAGGCCTCTCGGAGTTATCTCCGTGGTGACGGGGCCTTCAAGGCGCCGAGACTTTGATCAACCTGTGGCGGAGGGCTGTGTGCATCCCTTCCTGGATTTCTTCTTTTAAAACACAAAAGGGATCTGGAATTGATCCCAGATAATACATCTGCCTCTTCACTGCACTTCAGAAGGGCAGGATGACAAGAAAGGCGATGAAGACAACTAAATGCATTTATGATTTATGCCCCTGTGATAAATCAATGGATGATTTCTCCCCAAAATGTGGTCACTGCCTGGTAACTCATACCAGCTGACACATCTGTGAGATGCTCAGGGGAATGGGGGCCGAGCCCCTCCTCGCCATGTGCACACCAGGTCTTGAACCCGCACCCCTGAGACGGGGATTTGGACATGAGAGAGACAGGGCCGTCCCATGTGGTCAGGAAGATGGCTGCTCACTGCCCCTTTCCCCCAGGAGCCCAGGTTTTCCTTCCTGCGGCCTGATGGTGCGGTTCTGCTCGGCCTGCCTTGGTTCATCTCCAGCATTCCTCTCTAGACTTGCCTTCATGTGTGGTGAGGGAGAATTTTCCATTCCCTAAAGGTGATTTGATCAGGCCAGAGTCCTCAAAGCAAGTGGGGAGAGTGGAAAATCACATTAACTCTTTCATTAACTCCAGCTGTCTGTGCCCAGTTCAAGATGGCAAGGAGGTTTCGTCTCTGGGGCCAGTTCAGGCCTTCGGAGGTGACTTGGAGCTCTGGCGTGGGAAGGGCTGTGACAGCTCATCTGTCTGGGAGAGGGACAGGCTGTGTATGGCCAGCGAGGAGAGTCTGCCTTGCGCAAGAAGCCAGTGGTGGCCCTCGCGCCACGTATCCGCCATCCCTTTCCTCCGTGGTTTCTCTGTATCTCAAAGGCCCAACCTTGCCTTTCTGAACTTGGAAAGCTGTATCTACATCTTCCAAAATATTGTCATTAGACATTTTCAAGGACCTATTGAACCATTTTTGGCTGCTTGGCAGTCCCAGAGCAGCTTCCTTCCCTACCATTCTGTTAAAGCCTCATCTGAAGTAACGCGGGCTTCGGGGCGGAAAAGTCACATTCATTGTACAAGTTACCTGCAAATGAAACTGCCTGGCTGTGCCTCTTATTTTCCTCTTGTTGAAAAAATGTCTTTGTTGCTCCATTTCTGCCTTTCTCTACAGCAGACTTGAGAAGCTCTCAGGATGCAGTTTAAAGAGTTAGTTAGACAATGTCATTCTCCTCACCTTGCCTTCTGGAAAAAAGCGTCAAAGCCATTGCCTGGGCCTGGTCTGGAAGGTGGGACCCCTGAGGATGGACAAGGAAGCACAGGCCGCTACAGAGGCTGGTGCTCTCTCTGTGAGGCCAGCGAGGTTGCTGAAACTCCTGTCAGAGCAAAAGCTCAGCAAGGAGAGGTGGCTGAGATGAGGTGCTGGCCGCAGGCTGGGGCGTAGGGGGCTTCTTCTGGAACCCCTGATGCTGGGCCCATATCTCCCTGCTCCCTGCAGACTATTGTATAGAAAGGAAAAGAGCCAGCCAGTAAAGGTGTCTCATTTGATGTCGCTGCTGATCCCTCACATTGCCATTGTCCCAGCCAGAAATAATATACCTGCAGCTGTGTTTCCATAGGACAACGGGGACGTCTAATAATATATCGGGCTGATCTAAGCTGCCTTTTCTCCAGCGATGCCCCACGGGGAAGATAGATGTTCCGAATTCATATTATCTGGTGGTGCTAATCAGAAACCATGGCTGTGGAAATGACTTGTCCTGTTTGCTCCACTTCTAATAGGAAATCATAAATTAACACAAGCTTGATAGATTCCGCAGAGGGCCAGGATGAAGCCCTCACATATTTTGTTGGATGTTACATAATTAGACGACTTCTCAGAGGAGTTCTAATTATGCCTATGGAATAGGCTCCAGATAATGAAATGCATCCATCTCATTGGCCAGCCGTCTGTCGTTTAGCACCGAGCTCCTAGTCACTCCTCTGGAGTTCACCTTCAAGCTCAGTGCATGGAGCTTTATTTACAGCCACAGAACTTGGAAATGAAATACAAAGTTATTTTACAATGTACTTCTTTACTTTTTCTAACAAAATCAGTGTTCCTTAGCTTTATGTACTGGTAAATGGCCATGTGTAAAGAAGCTATACGAATCCCAAAGCATAAAGATTCCCCCACAATGCATTACAAAGACTCATGGTACCAAAAAACTGCCAGAGATAGGAAGAGAATAATGACAAGGCCCAGGGGAATGAGTTCTTTGACTCTGAATTTCATTATCTGCAACATCCGTACTTAGAAAGCGTTGGATAGATAGGTGCATGGGTAAGTGGATGGATGGATGGATGGATGGATGGATGGATAAGTGAGTGGATGGTTGGATAAGTGAGTGGATGGTTGGATAAGAGGGCAGATGTGTACTTAAATGGATGAGTAGTTGGGAAGGGATGTAGATGAAAGAGAACTAAATCTGGAAAATCTACTTTTGGATGTGTTATTCTGTAGTTGATTGTTAGAGAACATTATTAAGGAAAAGAGGGGCTCTTTTTTAAAAAAATAATTATTTATTTGTAAAAGAGAAGATTCTTTTTTTTTTTTTTAAATATATTTTATTGATTTTTTACAGAGAGGAAGGGAGAGAGATAGAGAGTTAGAAACATCAATGAGAGAGAAACATCAATCAGCTGCCTCCCGCACATCTCCCACTGGGGATATGCCCGCAACCCAGGTACATGCCCTTGACCGGAATCGAACCTGGGACCTTTCAGTCCGAAGGCCGACGCTCTATCCACTGAGCCAAACCGGTTTCGGCAAAGAGAAGATTCTTTAAATTTTTCAAAAGACAGCCTTGAGAGGTAACAGTAAAGACATAGGGAAAGTAGACATGGAGGAAAATAGAAGAAATATTTCTGAGACAGAGTAAGTAAGTGATATCCTTACATTCCAATTGCATAAACCACAGGATAAAAATTCATTCTTTATACATAATAAGATAAAAATAAAAATAAGTCCTTGGTAACTAAACAGAGTTAGGACAAAGCTCTTCTTAAATTTCCCTGAAATGTAGATTGCTTCATAGCACATCAGTGAATGGAACTCAAGCCAAGAAAGGGCCAGTCGGAGTGAAGTTTATGGAGTGTTTCTGCCTCAGTTTCTACATTTCGTAATGAGGTTGCTTAGTGGGAAGAGGAGACTGCCCATCCTGTTGCTGACTCAGCCACAGGGAAGATGCTGGCTTTTCTCCCTGATTCGAAGCCATCATGACTCTCCTCCGAGAGCCATAGGCACCAAAGGCATTTTTGCTGATTGCTGTGAAGCCACGTCATCTCCAACGTTGTCCCCTGAAATACGTATAGAAAGGAAGGCCTGAAAAGATGTTAAACCAAGTTTTTTTTTTAAGACAAAAATAAGTCTTGTTTTATGACCCATGATGCAGGGAGACTGGGGGGTTACCTGGCGGTGTGAGGGAGCCTGGACCTGCATCATCCCCAGCCCAGTTGGAAATACTTTGTGCCATCAAACACCTTCTGTCTGGCCGAGCACCTGGGCCAGCAGAATCTTTATAAGAACCTGTCCACGTGGTTGGTGGCCGAATTCCAGTGGGACGGCTGTGGCCAGTTCTCTGGCACTAGGTTTGGATTTTTCTCTTATGAAAAGAGCCTTGTATGAACTCTGCTGACCAAAGGGTTAGTTCGTTCCTGTTTCTAGCAGAAGCATTTCACTGTGGCTTCAGGTTTTGAAGAGCAGGTCCCCTTGTGTTGGTCATTTATCTATATTCTGGCTGGCACAGAATTGCTGCATGAACATTGCTCTAAGGACCCCTGAATTGGATCTGTTCATAAGATGCGCACATGAAAAGGAGGCTTCAATGAACTATGTAATGCTGGAATCCTAGAACCCAAGGATTTGAAGATACCTTAAAAGAGTGAAAGACATGAATTGGTTTTCAAGACTAAATATGACCTCTACAGGTCAGTTTTGTTTTGTTTCATGCTAATCGATGCATAATCAGTAACTGCCTTCTAAGGCAGAGGCTGGGAGGAAGCAGCGAGAGTAAGGCCAAATGCCATTGATAGGGAACATGTGCTTGCAATGGTTAGATGAGCGTGTTTTTATTTTATTTCTGTTCTTTCAAAAAACAGCATTCCTACTTTCACCCAATGACACAGTGTTGAACCCTGAAAACTGATGTACTGTCTGTTATCAATAGACCACTCCCTGTTGAGTTACAAGAAGAGACAGTCTAGTTTGTGGAATTTTTTGTGATAAATATTTGGGCCATGTATTGAGTCAAAATAGGCATTTTTAAATTTGAGTTCTATATCAACTTGAGATACAAAAAAAAAAGAAGCAGAATTGACATGAAAAAAGGTATTTTTTTTTCCAAAAATCCAAAGGGCTACTTATAGCTCTCTATTATTCAGTGTTTAAGGAAAACTCCTATTTTAAGAACAAATAGCATCAGAAGGCCTCAAGATTCAAGTCCAAGAAAGCAAATCCCCTGAGTGTGGAAGGAATGCTTTAAAAACGTATGACGAATTAGGTCCAATTAAAAAAAAGTAAGTTGGTCAATCAAACATACAATGCCTTGAGTTCCCACTCTGTTCCATGCTGAGTCATTAGCATGTGCTGAGAGAGGAAAGACCCTGGCCTGCCTTTCTCCTTCACACAATAAAACTTCATCAAGTGCAAACAGCCTGGCAGGTCCGGAGGCTGGCATCTGCCAGCAGGGGTGCTGCTAGGATGACTGGTCCAGCGTGCTGGGCACAGAACCAGGAAGTTAATGTGTGGGTAGGCTCTGCATTGTTCGGGAGGCACTCTTGGGCTTCTGCTGTGTAATTACAGTGACAAAGGCTCAGTCACTGTTTACCAGGCTTATCCTCAGGTGTAGAAATGCACTATGAGCATTTTCGCGGCTTTTGCTTGGCAGTGGGGGGAATTCTTTGTCTTTTAAATTAAAAACAAAATCATTCTGCTGCTTCTAGGGTTACAAAATAAGTATTTTCACTGCATCGAGTGGCTCTCCAGCTTCCCCTCATGCCTGGGCTTTTTCTGGGCCAAGCACCACTCTCCATGCCCCAAGGGCATGCTATCCATCACTGGATGTTGGGGACAAGGACCTGGAGAAGGACCCACACAATCGATGCAGAGCCAGTCCACCTGTGTGCTTGCTGTGACCACCCTCCTGTGGCCCACAAGGCCCTGCTGAGGTCTGGCCTCCAGTCTCCCTCAGGCCTCACCTCACACTCAGGCTTTCCTGTGCCGGGGCCCCACTCTCCCTCCCCAGGGGCCACGGCATATGCTGCTTTACCCCTCATGATGCTCCTGTTCCCCACTCAACAGCAAACACACCTTTCAGATTTTAGCACAGACCTGCCGTCCTGTCCCCTATGCCCCAGCGGGGTCATATTCTTTTGTCACACTTTCCCATGGGACAGCACCCCCTTCTCTGAGCATTAATGTCTGTTTCTTACCTTCTCTTCAGTGGTTTCGTCTTATTGTTTGGCTCCTTTAAAAAATACGTGTTCCATGTGACAGAGTCCTGCCCTCTCCACGGGCATGATACCACGCTGTGCTCGGGGCTCCGTGTCCAGAAGGCCCCATGCTGGCCTAATGCTCTGTTAGGTCTTGAAATCCTTAGTACTTTTTGAACAATGTCCCCCCAATTTTATGTTGCACTGGGCCCCCCAAATCATGTAGTCGGTCGTGGGCTGGGGCCATGTCTGATCCTGTTGGATCTGGAGGACATTGGTCTGGGCTCAGGAAGCCTTCTGTAAATGAGCATTTCGGCGACAAAAGATGATCTCCCATCATTAGGGTATGAGTGATACAGGGCCTAATACCCAATATCAAGTCAGGATGCTATATATTTTCTTGGCAGCTCACTACTTAATCTGATTCTTTTCAGAAAGCTTGGCACGTGCAGCCAACATTGAATTTAAGAGACATGCATATTATGATCTAAGAAAAAAAGTTGGTTGTATAAAAGGAAGTATAAAAATGGGCTGGTCTGTTGTTAATTTTTTGTCCTATTTTTAGAACCAAAAGGGTGAAGTTTAGAGAGCAAAAATGCTAATCATCTTGCAAAGCGTGCTGTAATAAGCTGGGGCGAACACTGCCTTGGGGAAAATATTCTCCAAATGGCAGAGGCAGCAGAAGCAGAGGCTGGGGCTCCGCTAGGTAAATATAAGCGCTTTGCCCTGTGCTCCTTCAGGGCCAAGGAAACACTGAGCGAACAGCGTGGCCAGCTGGAGCTTCCATCACTTGGTTGGGGAAGCTTGCTCACTCACATAGAACCTTGGCCGAATGTCTGCCGAGGGGTTCGAGGAAGATGCAAGACTTCATCGTTTTGTCCGGCGTGCCCATAAGTTTTCTGTCACTTTCTGAGTTGGACACATTTTTCCCCCTCTCCCTGGCCCACCCCAAAGGTGACTGCCGCAGATGGCGAGTTGGCAGGGTTTTCCAGGCCATGCCGGCACAAGCTGTTAATAAATTAGGTGCACAGAAGTGTGATGGCAAGGCGCTTCCTCCCGGAGTTCACAGGCCTTCCAGAACATTTATGTCTCATTACAGCCGTACAGCAGTTTATGCCCTAATAAATCAGAGAAGCTTTGTGGAGATGGGCTGGACCCTAATGAATCTTTCTGTTGGCGTTTTCCCTTTACAGGCGCAAATAATGGAGCAAAACCGCTCCATCTGGCCACTCTGTAAGGGAGAACACGTAGCGGGAGCTGTTTTCTCGAGCATGACAAAGGTCACTGCAGGTAGCAGGAGTGAGGGGTGGCAGCCAGGGCTGTGAGTGACAAGGTGGAAGGAAGCCATTTAGGAGCCTTTATCACTGTGATTACAGGCATTAGCTGAGCTGTCAGGGCCCTGTTCTCCCGCCTGTGATGGGCCCTGGGTCTTCACTGATTTTTCACATTTAATTTCCAGACCTGTTTGCTGTCTGGCAGGCACTGCAAGTGGACACACACCCTCAGCGTGGCCTGTGGGCCTATTCACTTTGATTTACGTACCATTATCTTAATAAGGTGCACTCTCCACTCACTGGGAATGGTTGCCAAGCAAAGTGTGTGGGGGGGAGGCAGGGAGGTGGCGGGAGGGAAGGATCACTTTCTTTCTCTGCCTTCCCTCACCAGTGCAAAGAGATGTGCGATGAAAGCCAAGTAAATATGGAAATTATTATTAATTATGTTTTGATGGACAGAAATGCATTATTCTGGCTAGGAAATCAACTTGTCTCTAGTGGAGGTTTACCAGATGTTAAAAATAAGGAGGAATGTGTGTGTGTGTGCGTGTGTTGGGGTGGGGGTGGGATCATATAAAAACCAGTGCCTAGAAACAAGCGAGAACTTTGTTTTGGATGTTTATGCATTTTCACGAGGGAACCCAGCACCCATTTTAGAAGTCAACAAATATTGACCATTTCCTTTGGGCAGGTAGCTGGGTTCTCATTTCACTGGAGGAAAACTTACATCTAATTAAGCCAAGAATCCATCTTGCCTTGCCCTGCTTCTCCATCGCAGCTGGTCTGTGCTCAGCTTAGAAGCTTGGAGGTGCCCTGGCTGCACGTTTGTGTCTACAGAGAGGCTGTGGGCGCCTGTGCAGAGAGGAATGTGCCCGCTGGGCCTATTCTTTTCTGCAAAGGCTTCCCTGGTGCTTCTTTCTGGGAAGGCAGAGAAGAGAGTTAGCGATTTATCCAGAGTGGCAGGGAGGGCAGAGCTCCTCCCTCAGCCCGGGCTCCTCTCAGGTTTACAGGACTCCTCCCTTCCAGGTTCCCCAGCCCATGGCCAGGTGAGGGTCACGGACTCTGCGTGGAAATACAGCTGCGCTGGGCAGGCACGAGGGAGGTTTTGGCCTCTCTCCCAGCAGAATTATGCAAAAGTCCGCGGAGAGAGGGAAGGAGTAGGGAGGCAAAGTCACTCCCTAGCTGAAAAAGCCCTGGAAATGTAGACGCAAAGCCAAGCGCTGCTTGCAGATTAGGGGTTGCCAAGGCCCAGCACCCCAAGACTCAGGGAGAAAGTGGAATCCCGGAGGAGTTAGTAAGCGGCCACAGGTGGGTTTCCCCGTCTCCCCAGCTGTGATGGGAAGGTTAGTGAGACCTGATAGGGTCACAAAGGGATGGTAATGTCTTGACTGAGGTCATGTGCTCTGCCAAGGGAACAGAAAATCGGCCCTTCAGTGAGGCACCTGCCCTGTCAAACTTGGCTCGGGGCTGAGTGTGTCCGGAGACCTCATTTGGTTCTGGATGTTGAATACGCAGTGGCTTTTTAAAAAAAGTTTCCATTTGAAGGTGGCTGAGCCCTGGAAGGAATTGGCATCTTGCTGTTACAGCAAGTAGTGCTGTTTCTGGCTAGAGTTTCTTAATCAGGTTGACCACTTTGTAGTTCTAGGTAAAAGGATCTAGAGAGAGAGAGCGCAAGCTGGGGGTGCTGTGTGTGCCAGGGGATGAGGCCAAGAGGAGGCAGCAGCCAGGGGGTCTCACTGGGTTCAGTGCCCTGCCCCAGCACCATGTTCTAACCCAGGGGTGGGCAAACTTTTTGACTCGAGGGCCACAATGGGTTCTTAAACTGGACCGGAGGGCCGGAACAAAAGCATGGATGGAGTGTTTGTGTGAACTAATATAAATTCAAAGTAAACATCATTACATAAAAGGGTATGGTCTTTTTTTTTTTAGTTTTATTCATTTCAAACGGGCCGGATCCGGCCCGCAGGCCGTAGTTTGCCCACGGCTGCCTTAGAGGGTCCTTTTGCAGAAGAAAAATGAAAGATAAAAAGGGTTTGTTGGGAATTGTCTGTGCTCTCCCAGGCCTAACTCAGCATCATGTTTATGGCTTGGTCAGGACTGAGGGTCTATTCTGGGCTGCATGCTTGGCATCACCAATATGCCAGCTAAGCCACTTTCAAGCTAGATGACCTTGTGCAGGATGCATAAGGCATCTATGCCCTGACTATCCTGTGTTGCGAATAGGGATTGTCTTGCTAATTCTCTCTTAGGGTTGTTTCTAGGATTAAAGCAAAGAATGCCTGTAACACAGCACTGTGCTGGCACTAAGTCCATACTCAATAGATGACAGCTGTCATGACCATGATGATAATGACAATGACATTGTTACTTGGGGAACGGAGAATCCAAAGACCAGGATGATAGTTTACAGATGACAAATAGGTTTAATTTCATATGCCAAGTTCTATCAATGGGAGACTGTGTTAAGCAAGATTCTGAGAATGCATATGGGCTCAGTGAGAGAACACTGAAGTCAGTTAAGGATATTTGCCTTTGGAGATAAAATGAAGGAGGATGACACACCATGAATTTGCTATCTCCTTAACATTCCACTGCTGCCCCAAATAGCTGTGTAATCTGGGTTAAATTCACCTCTCTGAGACTTATTTTTTTAACCTGTAACATGGGAAGGTTGGACCACATCAGTTTTCTTGGAGGTGTTAAGCGGGCTGTTAGAAGGGGTTGGGGGTAGGGAAAACGATCTTTGAGTAGATTTTGGAAATGCTTTGTCTAATTTGACAAGTTAAGACAGATTTCCTCATCACAGGACTTGTCAGAACCTTTAATGTGCTTGAAAATTCCAAATGGGGACATTCTTCCCACACGTACCCGATTATGAACACATTTGTTTTTATAAGACTAGCAACTTGTGTTGCACAGAATGGACTTTGAGAAACTAAATTATCCCCACGGGCCAATTATTTTTTCTTCTCTCCAAAGCCTTGAAATCTGTAAGTCTTGAAAACTCAAATAATTTAATGACTGCCTCTCCCCACCATGAACTTTTCACATCTTATTAAAAAATGCACACTTAAAAGCCACATTTAGATGATGATTCTTCATTGCTTGGAACAACTTTGAAAAATACCAAAGGTTATATTTGGTAAAACAGTAATCCTTAATGTTTAGAACCCCTTCATTCTGAATCCCAGGTTTAGTAGCGAGTCATTCTGATACATGTGGCTCCTTCTTTGGCTAAAACACTTTTTTTTCTTTCTCAATAATTAACCTCCCTTTGGGGGCTGGTCTGCACCAAGGACCCTGTGGGATGAGAGACACTCTCCCCTCTCTACCGTAGACTCCTCCAGTTGCCTGTCACCCTGTCTGGGCTGCCTGAGAGGCAAGGGAAAGCCCCAGTATGTCTCACACTTGCCCGGCCAGCCTCTGTGTCTTCCATGCAGGCGAAGTTAGCAAGGGAAGCAGCCTGATGGTACTTGAAATCTGAAGGTTTGATTTATCATGGGTCATTAATAAATAACTTTCTCTTTTGTGTCATCCCCAAAGGTCATTGAAACTATATTTTTGGTCAATTATGCTGTACAGTAACTTTGGGTAATTGGTCTCTTTTAACAAGCAAACACTTAGAACATGCTTTGTGCTTGGATAATAGATATGGTCCCCAATGTTCCTTTCTTCTACTGGATGACATAGAACATTAGTTTCCCAAGCTGGTCCCATGAAGTGCAGGCCCCTGCCATTCATTCAGTCATTCATGAGTTAGTGAGTGAGTGAGTGAGTGAAAGGAGGGGGAGGAGTGTTGGAAGTTAAGAGTAAAAAGGGGAAGGAGGATGGAGATTTGAGGAAAGAAATGAGTGCCAATTATTGTTTCAGGGGAGTAGGGCAGAGAATAGATCAGGGGAAAAGTAGAGTATGTTCAGCAATGGGAGGCGCCACTTGAGATTTTAAATTACAATTTAAAGTGGACTGGTCAACACAGTTGTGTGTTTTTCTGCAGCTATACTAGCTGCTTGGGTACCAGTGCAGAGGAGGTGGAAGATTGTATCTAACTAGGGGTGGAGTACAAGCCATATGGAAGGAGAATTAATGGAATTGAGAGTGGGTTCAGGAAATGAGCCTTGGAATCAAAAGTGGGTAAGGAAGGAAATGAGGATAAGAGTCAGGTGATAGGCTGGTTGTCTGAAAATTGAGTACAGAAAATCGAGATTTTGGAGCTAACACAGTATTGACAATAATAAAGTAATGACAGTGACAATGACTTTCAGAAAGTGGTCTAGCCTAGACCACTCACGTGCCCTCCTGTTGTTGCCATCTCCTGACCTCCTGACTATTTCAGTATTGGACCTCTCCGTCCACCATCTTCCCGTTGTCATTCTTGGTGACATTAACATCCACACAGATGGATCATTCGACATCCTAGCTTAATTCCTTAAAACGATCCCTCCCAAAGATGATGTCCTCTGTCCACGTCAACCATCTGCTCCCATGGTTATATCCTAGATTTTGGATCACTTTTTATTTACTAAAAAAAATGTAACTTTATTGTTAAAAGTATTACAGATGCCCCCCTTTTTTCTCATTGATCCCCTCCACCCTGTACCCAACCCTCCTAGGCCTTCACTGCACTATTGTCTGTGTCCATGGGTTATGCATATATGCATATACGTACCCAGGTTAATCTCTCCCCACCCACCCCTCACCCCCACCTTCCTTCTGAGATTCTCAGTGTGTTCCAATGCTTCTATATCTCTGGATATATTTTGTTCATCAGTTTATTTTATTCATTAGATTCCACGTATGAATGAGATCATATGATACTTATTTTTCTCTGACTGGCTTATTTTGCTAAGCATAATACTCTCCAGGTCCCTCCATGTTGCCTCAATGGGTGAGAGATCCTTGTTTTTTACATCTGCGGAGTATTCCGTGGTATAAATTTTCCAGAGCTTTTTTATCTTTCATAGAACCCTGATTGATCTTCTGCAGAGGTAGCCTTCTCTGGAACATGTTCCTGGAAGTGCTGGGTTTGAATCCCATTGTGACCACCAGCTTCCCATCCATTACTTCCCCAGGCTTCCCTTTGATAACTGGATCATGCAGAGTAGTTATGGGAACTATGCACTAACACCCATAAAATCCCTGACTCAATACTTGGCTTATAGCTGCTCCTCAGTAAATGTTAGTCCCTTTCCTCACCTCTTCCCAGCAGTTTGACATTGGACTTAAATCACAAACTCCTTCTGTTAAAGAAATCATGCTCTTTACACATAACAAAGCCAATCAAAGCAATGGTTAATGGAGGTTGGATTAGATGCATTGGTATCATTGCCAGCTTGTGCCCAAGTCTTAGTAGGACCTTGATGAATTCTGACTCTGTACCTGGGCATAGTTGGGTTGCTCTGTCCCTCATGCAACAGGGTGCATGTTGTGGGGTGGTGAACAGGGGTTGTCATGGGCCCTACATGCTGGGCTGTTGGCAGGACAGAAGGGTTCAGATAAATGAGCCATGTGGAAAGAATCTGGGAAAACAACCTTCTGCTTCTTCTTGATATCTGGGTCATCAGGATTGTCCTTGCAAGGAGCAGAGACCAAGCTCACTTTCTCTAAGGAGTACTCCTGACATTCTGTTAGCCAAAGAAGGTCAGAGGACCACACTGCCAGCTGCCTGCCATAGACAGGGCAGAGTGGATTAATTAAAACTAAAAATAGACCTCAACTGGAATTACTCTTGCAAGCAGAGGGAAAGTAGATTGGCCAGAGCTAAGACTTTCGCAGCCATCTCCCTTGCATTTAACTTTGACCCCCAAAATGGATGAAGCAGAGGAATTATTTTTGGTGCCAGGTAGGTTGTCTGACATCCACACTGCATTAGTTCTGGTCCCGCATATTTAGGGAGTTAGTTATGGCATTTATTTTTATTTTTTTTACTTTTTAAACTCAAATGATGTGAGGTATTTGAGAGTCAGAAAGGAGTTGATATATATGTGCCCTTGAGCATAGATCCACCTGCTCAGTTAAATAAATAAATGTTGTCTCAGGAATAAAACTTATCCAGTTTACTTTAAAAGCTTGTGTTGCTTTTGTTTTGTTTTGTTTTGTATCCCAAAATATGCAATTTTACATATTAAAGTTAAAATCATTGTAATGTTGAATGTTCTTGAAGAGGAAGTAGTTACAGTATTTGGTGCCGTGAGCCTCACAGCCATTTACTAGAAGGTTGGAATGGCTTATTTTATACAAGGAAGCCTAATTTTGGCAGTTCTATAGGATGGTGAAAAATAAAAAAGAAGACAGACCTGAACATATGCGATCTCTTCCAAGTTTTCTTTTCTCAAGGCCAAAAGCTGTAAATGGCAAGATTAATTTGATATTTGAACTAACAAAAATTTTTGCTCTCATCACCTGAGCTTATAAATGGTAATCCCCAATAAAAAGTATTGGCCTGTATTTCAAGACAAATAGATTTAAATTCTCTTCAAATAAGCATCAAGATGTAACATACCTTCAAAAACAATGCGTGAATTATGAATGGTGTAGAGTGAATAGTTGAAAATTTCATTAGTAATGGTTTGAAACAATTTGATGGATGTGAAAAATTGTCTTTTGTAGCCAAAATGCTTTCTCTTTTATTCTCCTGTCCCAGGAACATGTTATAAATCATGTTTTATTATTATGAAATATTAATTTTTTATCCAAGTTGATTCATTATTTGGGTAGAAAAATTCAAATCTCTGAACCAAAGAGATTATTAAAATCATATTGTAGTGGCCATAGGAGTGGAGTTTGATTGATTAAGCCATGGAAGGAGGAGGAGAGGACAGAGAAAGGTAAAGGACCACAGTATTTAGAAGGGAAAGTTGAGTTACCTTTAGAATCTACAGTGATAAATTTGTGACTGAGAGAGAAATGAAGCAAGAGGTGAAAGATTCATAGGACAAAAATGCTTATTTTTTTAAGACGTGGGAATAGAAGTAGGTAGCTATAGATGGACTCTGTTTTTGAAGATTTGTGTTGAATATAATGATCTGAACTGAGGGATCAGAAAAAAGTTCTAGGGACTTACATCAGCGGGCTGGAGGGGCCAGAGGGAATCCCTGGATCGGATGGCCTTTCCAGTTTGGCTGGAGGGAATTCCAAGAGTGAAGTGGCTTGGCTACGGCAAGAGTAGAGATATTTTATGCTTTAAGATCATGTGCCTGTCTGAGCCAGTGTGGGAAATCTGAGTGAAATTTTCCATTGCTGTTAATTTAAATTCTAAAACCTACACTCAGTGAACACTGTTAACAATAGAAAGAAATATTTCAGTTCTTCATCTTTTGTGTGGGAATAAAGATAAATTTCTCAGACAAGTCACTTTTGTAAGGCGGGGGTGGGGGGGTGGGGGTGGTTAATAAGACATGATTGGGTGAGGTTGGAAGGTATTGTAGAACAGAACAGCTTGCAAATTCATTTTGAGGTGAAAACACTGTTTACTAGGGGGAAAATCACCAACTATGTCCCTGGATCAAATGTGTAGATACTTCCAAAGATATGCCTTCATATAATTGTGGAAAAGGAGAAGCTGATAATCTTGCCCAGCTCAACAACGTTTCCTTTTTATTTTAAGGTTTTGTTCTGTTGGCTGCACAGATGTTTCTAATTTTTCCGGGTGTGTTTATATGTTTGCAAGTTTCTGAGGCCGTGCTGATGAATGGCGTCTTTACTGAGTTTATATGTAGCTTTCAGATAGTAAAAATGTGCTTAACTTCCTCAGCTTACCCTGACCCCCAGCCTGGGTCTCGTCTGAGGAAACACACTCTACTGTCTTAGTATCCTCAGGGCTTCCCTGATCGGTGCCTCCACATGCTACTGTAATTAAAATACTGGAAGGGGGAACTGGCTTTTGTGAAGTTAATGGCAGGACCACAAGAGGCTAGATTCACTCTCGATGGGTTTCCCTTGGATGGCAAGGATTGGCCCAGCAAAGGTGGTCCTCAATGAGCATCCCATGACGTCATCTTCTACAGAGAGGAACAGTTACTTCCAATGACAGTAGGGACCTTTGAATGGAATGCTTGGGAGGTTTGGGGGCTTAAAGCCATTTTGTTAATTTTTTTTTAATATATTTTATTGATTTTTCACAGAGAGGAAGGGAGAGAGATAGAGAGAGTTAGAAACATCGATGAGAGAGAAACATCGATCAGCCGCCTCCTGCACATTCCCTACCAGGGATGTGCCCGCAACCCAGGTACATGCCCTTGACCGGAATCGAACCCGGGACCTCTCAGTCCGCAGGCTGACGCTCTATCCACTGAGCCAAACCGGTTTTGGCTGTTAAAATTTTTAAATGGAATTATGATCAATAGGGGGTAGAGGTGTGAGAGCCTTTCCTCTGTCTCAGTTATTCCCCAGGTATGTTGGAAGCACTCCTTGCATTCCAGGTGCTGTGCTGGCCATGAGGGGAGAGTGGGGGAGCGGTAGACAACAGCCCAGGGGAGGAGGGAGATGCCCTGGTCCAAAGAGTATTGCTTCTAACTGGGAGAGCTTTTCGTTTTTGGATTATTATCAAATGGCCTTTTCTATCCAAAACCTTACAGCCATAGGAAATTCTTTTTAAAAAAATACTTTTTTTTGTTGATTTCAGAGAGGAAGGGAGAGGGAGAGAGAGATAGAAAAATCAGTGATGAGAATCATTGATCGGCTGCCTCCTGCATGCCCCCTACTGGGGATCGAGCCCACAACCCAGGCATATTACCTTGACCGGAATCAAATCTGGGACCCTTCAGTCCACAGACTGACGCTCTATCCACTGAGCCAAACAAGCTAGGGTCATAGGAAATTCTTATCTGAAATGTTCCCTTTCTATTCCAGTATATGAGATGGCCCAGGGATGAGAGGGAACACCAGGCGAGGCCCTGACTGCTTCTCAGGTGTCTCATCTAGGACACCAGGTCACCATGTGCGCAGACACAGGACAGTGAAAATAGTAAACAGAGGCAAAGGCAGAAGAAGGAGGAAGGTTGAATAGGCAGGAGAAAGTGAATTAACATTTAAATGTCTGTGTGCTCTAAGCTTTTCATCTGTGACCAGCTTAGTCTCAGAGAAAATAGGTGACTTGCCCAAAGCTACAGAACTAATAAACAGGGACTCAGAATTTTAATTAACATTGGCATCATTGCACAGTTTTGTGTGTTGTGCTGTGTCCTCATTGTCTCATTTATATAAAACACCCCCACCGCATGTGTGCTCACACACACACACACACACACACACACACACACACCAAAAAAAAACAAAACAAAAAAAACACAAAAACCCAGTAATGTACTGATAACAAAGAAAAGTAGTTCACTACAGAGATGAGAAGGAAATGGAGAAGCAGAATTAGTGTGTGTGTAGACCAAGAGTTCTATATTTTATGTTGTTAGAACATTGCCAATGAGATCAATACAGAGTAGGGTCAAAGAATTTTAAGCTCAGAAAGGAAACGTTAGTGCTCTCAGAATGGGCTTTAAATAAACCCTTTTTCATAAACAGGCCTGGAAACCTGAAAATGCAGATTTGTTTTCTCTCACAAGGCCATCAACAGTGATTCCAAAGCAGCAGGCTGGGCGGAGCCAGGGGTGCCTGCGGGGTATGCCCTGCCGGTAGACCGCGTGGGGACTAGCTGTGCTCCCATCAGTGCCCACCGCCCTGTGCACAGCTAGGCCAGCCCGGATGACGGCTTTGAAGCTGAGCTATGAACTTTAGTTTGAGAGTTGCTTGAATTGTATGACAGTGCAGTGAAATATGAACATGACAAGTGAAATATGAAATATGAAAAGTGAAAACTGAATCCCAGTTATCTGGCAAAGGCAACTAGATAAAGGTCCTTATAAACCAACTAATATAGATTGTATTCTCTCCATTTGCACTCTCTGTAGAGCAGCGGTTCTCAACCTGTGGGCCGCGACCCCTTTGGGGTTCGAACGACCCTTTCACAGGGGTCGCCTCAGACCATCGGAAAACACATATATAATTACATATTGTTTTTGTGATTAATCACTATGCTTTAATTATGTTCAATTTGTAACAATGAAAATACATCCTGCATATCAGATATTTACATTACGATTCATAACAGTAGCAAAATTACAGTGATGAAGTAGCCACGAAAATAACTTTATGGTTGGGGGTCACCGCAACATGAGGAACTGTATTAAAGGGCCGCGGCATGAGGAAGGTTGGGAACCACTGCTCTAAACCAAAAGGAGTCACTTGGATTCGGCCGCATCCATCAATAATACTTCAATGCTTATTCTGTGTTGGAGCCCTGCCACTGAGCAGGAAGACATGCGCTTCCGGGAGTCATTGTAGGAGTCACTTTGAGGAAGCAGCTTGGCCTTTTAAAGGCTGCCCCGCTCTCCCACACCCGCAGGTGGCATTGATTGTCAAAGGGGATCTTTAGTGAGTGCTTTCTAGGCTGCTCCTGCAGGGCAGTCACCCTGGCCTTCGATGCACAGGATCCCTGGAAACTCTCCTCCAGAGAATGGTCCTTCCCTATACAGACCCCCGACGGCACCCTTTGTCTCAACCCCTTGCCCAGGGAGGGATGTTTCCGACCCATGAGAAACACTCTGTAATTTTTTGCCTTTAACCAGAATGTTCTTAGTCAGTGATATGCATTGATATAGCTCTCCGTTTTATTTTCTCCCATGTTGTATGAGCAACTTCCTAGAGTTCATATTTTCTTACTGTTTATAAGAATCACACTGGCCTTTAAAAATGGAAAAAAGGAATTAGCAGATAAATCCTTAATTAATGGCTCTTTTGTTCCCCAGAGCATGGGGCTCTTATTCCTTTCTTTCCATTAACGGTGGGACCCCCGTTATAAATATCCTATGTCTTATAAATTACCTGCTGATGTTCGCCAAATAGAAGCCATTTGTATCCACAAAGAGACTTTCATTTATTCCCTTCTCTCCTCCCTCTCCTCTATAGTCATTGTTTTAATTTGTTACCTGTTTCACTTGCTCTTTTTTGTCTTCCTTTCTTCCCTTCTGTCTTTTTCCACCCCCATTCTTCCCATGAATGCCCAGGCAGTTCAGGAAGGAGGGAGGGAGGGAGGACAAGGCCCAGTTGCACAGCTGTTAGGAGAACAGGTGTTGGACTCAGTGAGGTTTATGTTTGTTCCTGTTTCCCCTGCGTAGCTGCCTACACTTCGCCAGCCCTCAGTCTCCAGCCTGCATTATGGTGACGGTAAAATGGTCTCGAAGGGCGACTAGAAAGATCGAATGATGTAATGTCCGTAAAGCCATTGACATAGTGTCTGACACAGAGCGCTCCAAAGTCATATGTGCCCTCACTGATGCTAATAATTAGAGTGACAGTTGTGAAATCTTGCAGTCGACTTACAATCTTTCCCTTGCTTCTTGAGCAGCAGTGTTTGACACAGTTGATCTCGCCCCTCCTGGAGGCTTCCACTCTTCCCTTGGCTGCCAGGATGCTCAGGTCTCTTGGTTTGCTCCCTCTCCCAGCCTTTCCTTCTCAGTCTTTTTTGCCAGTTCCCTCTCCTTTCCTTGATCCTCAGTGCCCCAGGGCCAGTACTCCATGCTTTCTTCTCTATCTACGCCCACTCCCTTGGAAGGTGATCTTATCTGGGCTCATTTATTTCAATTTTATCTATCTGTTGACAACTCCTGAAGGTACAGAGTGGGGCAAAGGTAGGCTTACAGTTCTGAGTATACAAAGCACAGAGTTTATTCTTTTTTTAAAAAATGTGTTTATTGATTTTAGAGAGGGAGAGAGAGATAGAAACATCAATGAGAGAGAATCATTGATCGGCTGCCTCCCACACACCCCTACTAGAGATCCAGCCCAAAACCCAGTCTGTGCCCTCACTGGGAATCCGACTGTGACCTCCTGGTTCACATGTCAACGGTTGATGCTCAACCACTGAGCCACACTGACCGGGCACAGAGTTTATTCTTATTTATTAATTATTGTATTATTTTCCATGTGTACAACTACAGACCCACTTTTGCCCCACCCTGTATATTCTCAGGGTATACATCTCTTCTGATGCCCAGACCTGTACATCCCACCTGTGTCCCACATCTCTCCCTGGTTGTTGGATGAGCATCTCAGGTTTCTATCCAAAGCTCAGCTCCTCATCTGCCTCCCAGCCTGCTCTCCTCTCAGCCACCTCACTTGTGTTTGATGGCAACACTGTTCTAGTTGCACAGCCAGAAGCTCAGAGTCTTGTCCCTGGTGCCCTCTCTCACCCCTGCTCCATCCAGTCAATCAGGAAATCCTGGAGGCTCCACTTCAGATATTCCTGGACCCTGACACACCCACCCTCCCCCACTGCCAGCATCCTGGTTCACTCACCTGACTACTATGTTAGCCACGTACCTGGTCTCCCTGCCTCCTTGACACCCCTTCTCACATAATCTGTTCTCAGCACAGTAGCCAGAGTAATCCATGGAAACCGCATGTCAGTGTCCTCTGCACATGGTCCTCTGCAGGTTCCCATTCTCTCAGAGTAGAAGCCAAGTTCTTATTTTAAAAAAGCTGCATCCCTCCTTGCCCTGCTGCACCTGTCCACCTGCATCCCTGACTTCTTTTCCCATTCTCCTCTCATTTCTGTGTCTCCAGCCTGGCTGGCCTCCTCACTCCTTTGAGATAAGCCAGTACTTTCCTGCCTCAGGACCTTTGCACTGCCTCTTCCCTCTGCCAGGGACACTTTTCTTCCCGATGTCCGTGAGGCTGACTTTCTCACCTCCTTTAAGTCTTTGCCCAGATACCCTTTCTCCATATGGCCTCCTATGACCACCCTATTTAAATTGCATCTCCCACCGACTCTGGTTTGATAACTCCAGGTGCCTCTTAATTTGCTTTAGTTTTTTCCATCCATAGTACTTTCACTTATCACCTTTTCACATACTACACCATTTAACAACCTATTTGTAAGGTTTGTTGTTTATTCCTGCCCAATAGAATGTTGGTAGCATAGGGAGGGAGATCTTTCTAGTTTTTTGACTGATGAATCCTAGGTGTTCAGAACAAGGCCCCGTTCATAATAAGTGTTCAATATATATTTGTTAAATCGTTATCATTACAATTTGATTATCTGGCTAGGGGTATGAGTATTGAATCTTCATTGTTATGTAGATGATTAATTGGACCAAGAATCCTTTTTTAATGCAGCCTGTGATTTGATAGAAGAATTGTATCTTATTGAGACAGAAATATGAACCATTTGAAATCATATGGGAGATTAGAAAAGTGTGGCTTCATAGGTGTAATCCATCAGGGCAGGATGAATAGATTTTGTGTCATTCGAGGGTTTCATGTTGCTTTTTCATTCCCACTGTGCCTCACATAAGAAGGAAGAGCGCTAAGCTGGCCCTGCCAGGACTTAGGCTAGTCTTCTGGGGAAGGTTACCTTTCAGGAGGCAATGCAGCGAAGCCCCGCTCAACTGGAGTTGTCCTGTTGTCTTGCCCTGTGAGTAATTCTATTTTATGGTATTGAGTGGCTTATAAACAGCAGGACATCTGAAGCTTGTCAGTGTAGCTTTTCTCTGTGTTTTGATGTGTTTAAAGATGGCATTACAAATATTTTAGCCCTCTACCCTCAAGGGCTGCGACATCTGGATCCTCTGGGACGCCACTGCAGTCCTGCGACCTAGATGACCTGGAGAGGGACAGACTGCGGATACACCAGGGTCGCTTCCAGTCACATGTGGCCGAGACGGTCAGTTCAGCGAGAAGGGGAAGAGAGAAGGTGTGTGATGGAAGCCTGGCCATACTTGGCTTGCCTTGCAGGGAAGAGGTTATCAGAACGCCAAAGGAAGGTGCCAGAAGTATATTTCCAGCACACAGCTTAGAAAGAATAGTAGTCATAGTAATCTCTAGCTCAGAGGCCCTAATTTATCAACATGAAACTGAGCAAAAGCTGAATTCCTTTAGATCCCAGTGGCACGAAGAGGGGTTGGCTCTCGGGCCCTGAGAGGTGGGCGTTGCTGTCTTTGCCTGCACGAATGCTTTTTATTTTATTCAGTATGCGTCATAAGATGTTCACATTAGCAGGGCTGTTTTTAAGCCTTGAGAGCTGATTCTTGGGTGAGAATGCAGTGGAGAGCTCCATCCATCTTCCTTTATCTTTTATTTTTGACTCTGTGAATACCCCACCAGTTGCCATGGTGTCCTTCATCACAAACAGCTGATAACCAGTCAAATTAATAATACTAATTTCCACTGATCCTGTGCTCAGGTTCGTTTTTCCCTCTGCCCTCCTAAGAACTCCCTTTAAACCCAGCTCATCCTGGGAGGAAAGCGTTTCAGGAGAACGCCACCACACACGTCCCCTTTCCTTGGTCCTGCCTGATGCTGGTCACTGTGCCTTCAGAGGTAGAGGGAGCCGCACAGCTGTGCTGGGGCAGCCTGTGTGCCGGGCTGTGGATCACACAGGCTCCCGGCTTCCTTTCTTCTCGGGTCAGAGTTAGATGACTCTCCAGATAGTTATTCAAGCTGAGTTTCCATTTCAGCTCTGAGTTGTACTGACATTTCTTAGCAGCTCCCTGCATGCAACACATCAGCAAGCAAGATGGACTCCAGCCCAGGTCCCTGCTTTAACTCACCGGCAGCCGGGACAGGCTGCAGCCCAGGTACCGGCTCCTTTCATTCTGCAGGCAGGTTCCGTGTCTCTCGCAGCCTTTTTGGAAAGAATTACTCTGATTTCACAGATGTCTGTGCCTGGCCAAACCTGTCCAACTCTAACCCGGTTATCTATCTTCCTCTGCTGAGAATTTACCCAGCCATGGCCTGAAGTAAAAACCAACTGAGGGCTGGTTCCCACCAATGAAACTGCCAACACTTCTGAATGAGGGCTTACAGATTGGAGATGTGGCTGCTGCATTTCATGGACTAGTAAAATATCAAAAGAAAGGAAACAGTGTGTAGTGGCATAGGATTGCAGATTTTTATTTTGGTTGGTCAGGATGTTAAGGTAAGCAAGTCAGAACAACTGTTATTATCTAACATCTTAGAGAATACTGGACATTTGAACACTAAAATTTAGGCAGGCCAAGATTCGTGGCTCAGTGGTTAAGCCTCGACCTATGAACCAGGAGGTCACAGTTCGATTCCCAGTCAGGGCACATGCTGGGTACAGGCTCAATCTCCAGTGGGGGTCATGCAGGAGGCAGCCGATTGATGATTCTCTAATATCATTGATGTTTCTCTCTCTCTCTCTTTCCCTCTCCCTTCCTCTCTGATATCAATAAAAATATTTTAAAAAATAAAATAAAATGTAGGCAGGATATTATCTCAGAATAAAAGACAATCCTTGAAAGAAATCCATTCGACTTTATGGGAAAGTCTGTTATTTTCCTCGTTTCCCTGGGACTGGTGAGGACGTGTTCTCATAGTCCTGCTGCTCTGCCTGACGGTGTTGGTGACACAGCTAATGGGAGGATCTGGGCGGCTGCCACTCAGCTCCCATGACAAGACAGCTGGGGATGCTGTCTGGTCAGCACACTCCAAAGACCAATCACTGCTTTGAGAAAGACTCTGTAAGCTGTTCCTCCCTTCCCTTCCAGGGGACCATTGCTGCCCGTCCCTCCTCCTGCCTGCTTCCCTACTAATTCCGCTCTCTTTTCTTGCTTGGTATATTATTACATCTTTGTTATATTCTTTTGTTTGTTTTAGGAAATGATGGGAAAAATCTAAGGGGAAAATAAAATGTTCCTATAATGTATCTCCGAGAGAACACAGAGCTAAAATCCAATGTCGTTTTCGTTTTCGTAGCCTTTTTTCTATGCCTGTTTCTCACAAAATGAGGCTCCTAGTATATACTCTTATATTTTGATCACTTCTTCCTTTCTATTACATCAGTGCCACTTTGACATGCTATGAAATGCTTTTTAAAAACATAATTTCAGTGAGGAGCAGTATTCAAGTTTAGGTTTTCTTTTTCTTTTTCTCTTTGCTTTTTAAACAAATTACAATCTTGTGCATAGCACACATTGTTTCTAGGATACATAGACTGGTTCCGAAGAGGAGCCTTTGAAAGCGAAGGCCACCTGTTTCCCAATGGCCTCAGGGACGGTTCTCCAAGTGCACATGTCCCTGTGCAGGGGGTCGTGGCACCTTCCCACTGCCCACCAGCTGTAGCTAGAGGTGAACTTTGAAAAAAACCTTAGCTGTTGGATTTGTTTATCACCTTCATTGTGATGATGGTGTCATGGGTGTTTGCCTATGTCCGAACTTAACTTGTACCCATTAAAGGCATGTAGTTCTTTCTATATTATACTTAATAAATATAAATACCTTGGCCAATCTGATTATAGAAATTCTTCCATTACTAGTATGATTTTATATGGTCATTTGTATTTTCTTCTCTGTGAGTGACTTATGAAGCCCTTTGCCTCCCATTGTTTTAAATCAAGAAGGAATTCATCTTTTTCCTTGTTAATTGGTATCTATCCTTACTGATTTATTTTATACTAGAAGCCCGATGCACAAAATTCGTGCAAGAGTAGCCCTTCCCTCACAGCCCCGGCTTCGTCAGGAAGGTTGTCTGGAAGGATGTTTGGAATGACGTCCATTCTAATTAGCATATTATGCTTTTATTATTATAGATAAGGACACTACCCTTTGTCCTCATCCACAAATATTCTCTTTTTCTGTTTGCTTTCTGATTTTTATGGTGGCTATTGCTATGCCAAAATTTTTAAAGGTTGTGAATTCGGATGATCAATGATTGCCTTCCTGGTTCTGCTTTGTCTAATGTTCCTGAAAAGGATTTTGCTTTCTTATTCCCCCTTCTTCCTGCCTCTCTTTCTCTTTTCTCTCTTTGCTTCTCTCCCCACTGTGGTCCACGGGCTGGGAGAGAGGAGGGAAGCCTGGCCCAAGGTGAGGAGCGTGCTCCTTTTGGTAGTTTTTTCTCTGGTTTGACTTGTCTACTGCTCTGATATTTGCTTTTCCTCACCCCTCTGTGCTTTTGACTTCTAGTAACTCTGTTATTATACTCAGATAAAGATCTTCTTAGTAGCTTCAATTATAGTTGCTGACAGCTATAACTTTACAAGTAATTACTGGTGTTATCTGTGTATTGGGCCATCGCCTCCCCAAGTGAGCAGATTGGGGTGGACTCCAGTGGCCTCCACAGCTCATCTTGCGATGGTTGGTGAGGTTTCCTTCTCAGGAGCACTGCATTCTGCTGGCAGGGGCCACGCCTACTTACTGCCACCATGACTTTAAAAACTGTTTTCAAATGCCTTTGAGGCGCAATGCTATCTGCAAAGCACAGACATGTGTTTACCTTCACTCATCAGCTCATTGCCTACTTCCCATGTTTGCTTTTCCTGGTCCTAGGGAGTTTCCTTCGGAGAGTGTTTTGTTTCTCTGATGATTTTATTTAGCCCATGATTTACATGCACCCACCTTTACCACATCACTTGGAAATACCATTTTCCTGTGGTTCCACTTCATGAAACACCCACTCTGCCCACTAATCTCTGCAGATCGCTTTTTAAAGGATGCAATCTCTTAAGTTAGCCAGCAATATCATGTTAAAAACCATCCTTTGCCCAGCCGGCGTGGCTCAGTGGGTGAGTGTTGACCTATGAACTAGGAGGTCACAGTGTGATTCCTGGTCAGGGCACATGCCCAGGTTGCAGGCTCAATCCCCAGTGTGGGCATGCAGGAGGCAGCCGATCAATGATTCTCTCTCATCATTGATGTTTCTCTCTCTCTCTTTTCCTCATCTGACTTCATTTCACACCTGAAGAGTATGTAGGTAAGAACAGGCTCACATCCCTCCGAGGGGCCACCCCACCAGCCTCAGACTCAGCTCCATCTCACTCTGAAGTTTGTGGGTGGCACGACTGCTTTCCTCTTCACCAAGGCCTCCTGGGAGGATGGACGGGTGCTGAGGGTCTGGAGAAATAAGAGGACCTTCTGGGAGAATAGCATGGCTCCGGGGAGGTCACGTGGCTCTTCTGGCCCGCTTCCCTTCCACATTTAGAGGTGCGTGGGGCAGGCAGGGACCGACCCTTGAGCAGGGTGACTAGGTGAGTAAGCTGTACTGGCCAGTGCAGGCACTTTCCCTGGGCTGGGCTTAGACCAGGGATGGCGAACCTTTTGAGCTCGGGGTGTCAGCATTTTGAAAAACTCTAACTTAACTCTGGTGCCGTGTCACATATAGAATTTTTTTGATATTTGCAACCATAGTAAAACAAAGACTTATATTTCTGATATTTATTTTATATATTTAAATGCCATTTAACAAAGACAAATCAACCAAAAAAAATGAGTTCGCGTGTCACCTCTGACACGTGTGTCATAGGTTCGCCATCACTGGCTTAGACCACTCTGCACCTGTGCTGGGCGGAGACAACTCTGGGGAGGAAACAGCCTCACAGGAGACAGTGGCTCTGTTTTTAACAAGTGATGGAGGCACCTCCTGTGAGAGCAGAATCCCTTGGCATCTTCTGTGAATTCCCACCTGAGACTCAGAGGAAAAACAAGTCTTTGTGTGTCCAGCAAGGCTCTTAATATCCACAGCTGCATCTCCTCGAAGCAGGTGAAGCCGAACAGTCTTCTATTTGAAGGTGGACTCTCGGGAGCTGTAAGCATCAGCTCTTCCTAATCCCACCAGTTTCAAGGGACAAGTAGAGATTCCGAGTTTGTGGAGGAAAATCCCTCCATCGGCTTGTGTGGAAATCCTGCTCACGCTTATCCATGCTCATGACCCTTTCCTGTAACCGCTTTCCCCATTCTTGCAATATCCCTGGCCCTGGCTACGGGGTACCCCACTCCCATGGCTGGAAAGGATGGATCAGTGTGCACACTTAACTCATTTTTCATGCATTCCAGAGAGAGGCAGTTGGAGCAAGAGAGCTGCAGGCAGGAGACTTCTAGTCCTTTCCTGACTACACTTCGTGAATTCAAATCACTCAGTTAATAGATGCCAAAGTCTCTGCTGGGAAGGGGGATGGGAGAGAAGAAAGAAGAATATTTGCTAAATATCTCTGAGGTATTTACCAGTGAATTCGTGTTTCCCCTAGCCAGACTTAACATTTTTCCTTCTAGAGTCTCATTTCACGGGTGGGCATGGTGATCTGCATTCTTGGCTTATCATTCATTGGTATTTTTTTAATTATGCACAATATGTTATCTTAACACTTTCCATAAACAGAAACTCATGTTTATTGCCCCCTTGGCGCTCTTTGCTGTCATTGTTGCTGCTCTCTGCTTACCTTCATTTAAAACAATCAACTGCAAGCCCAACAACATCTTCAAACTTGTCAGATCCCAGGACAATTGCTTGCTCAGGGTGCTTCCCAGGAAACTGCCTGTGGATGTCGAGTTAATAGCAACCACAGCAGACTTGTAACCAAGGCGTAGTCTCAGGAATGTGAATAGCAAATTAGGGGGAATAAGTTTGGACATCAGAATCTTGGGGGAGGTCAACTTATTGACACACAAGGATGGTGTTGTTTGTTTAGAAGATGAGTCACAATTCTGTCTTCCTTTGAACTCTTTCAAAAGAACTGGCTCCCAGACAAAGGGAAATAGAATACAGCGAGAGTTGTCTGTTTTCATAAACTTTTAACTCGCTTTGTTGCCAGTCCTGTTTTTCAAAGTTGCCTTAGACAAACAGAAGACATGTTTAATATTCTGCTGTGGACGATCCGATACTCATTTTGATATGTTCATGGTCCCTGTTGATTTTGAAATGCTGAACAGAAACAGTTGGCATTGGGGAGGGCGAGCCAAGGATTCCGCAGAAGCTCTGCCTCCTGCTGGCAGTCACCTCAGAGGAGCTGAAAACGCCGAGTAAGCAGAATCCTTATAGTCGGAATAAAACATGATTAGAACATTCGGGGAAGGAGATGCAATGTGACTGGGGAAAGTGTTAACTGCATCGAAATGATAAGTACATTTGCCTAACACTTTTCACCTCTTGTGATGCATTTTATAAATTGACACGTGGACAATGGCCTGCATGAATTCTCTCAGCCTGTGTTTTCTTCCAAACATCAGTTTGTGCAAGTACAAGGACGCACAGGCGAGCATGAGACCTTGTACAGATCACTCAGAACCATGCAAGTGCAGGCAGCTCAGCCCGGGTTTTAGTCTGGAATCAGAGATTATTGAAACCATAGGAGGCATTTGGATAAGAAATGTGCAATTACTGTTGTTATTTAAGATTCCTGACTGTCCATCCTGTGCTTCATTAGAAACATAGAAGACCCTGAACTTGACCAAAGTACTTAAGATGAAACTTAGACAAAGGCATCAATGCGGGGCAAAACCCAAGGGTATGAAAAAGAAATTCAAGTCATAGGGAACTGGTGTTATCTGTTTCCAGTTTACAAAGTTTTGTTCCTTCCTTTTGACCTCATGCCAGAGAGTGGGTGATAGATGCTTGGGACGGGCAGCGGCAGGAGAGGAGCAGGAGGGGCAGCTGGGCAGGTGCTGGAGGAGTGAGAGACAGGAGCCGAGATGTGAACTCTTCCTTGTCGTCATGAAGCAGAGTCTTCCCCTCCTTTGGAAAACAACCTGCTTGTTCCTTCAGCCACTTGTTCCACATCCAAACTGCCCAGCAAACAGCATTTCCTTGTGGCCTCTTCTCTTCTCCCCTGGGACAATGTGTGTATCCCTTTCTACTTTGTCTCGTGTTTGTCTTGCCTTCTCTATTAGACTAGTGGCGATTTATTATAAGGGATTGCTCCTGTTATTGTTTTAGTTCTCAGCAGTGGTTCTTTTGAATTGAGATTTTATGAACTTGGATTTGAGTTCCTGCTCAGTTCAGTGCCTTTGGGTGAGCTATTGGACCATTCTGCGCCTCAGTTTATAGTCTACATGGAATGAAGATCACACACAGTATTGACTCCATCCTGAGCTGCTGTGAGATGAAGCGAGGGGCTGTATGGAGAGTACTTAGCATGTGTTAAGCAATGTGAGCTTAGTTGTTCCTCTATTCCTGTGGTCACACCACATAGCAGCAGTGCTTATTAGATGATTTATTCCCTTGTTGAATGAATGACCAAATATGCCAACCCAAACCTTCATAATAACCATGATGTGAAATTGAGTGTTTGTGTGGGTAACTTGTGTGTGACTCAGACACACACAAGGTGTCACCAATGGGTTTCCTTAGGTAACAGAGCCCAATCCTGGCCTTAATTATCTACTCAAATCACCTAATCCCAGCCGGGGACAACCCAGGCTTAGAGAAGCTAACAGATTCGCCCAGACTCACACAACTCATATGCAGTAGATCCAGAATTCGAACTCAGGACAGCCTGACTCCCAACTCAACCTTACCTGCCTAACCCCATGCAACACCTCAGATGTTCCCTAGGTGAGTGCCAAGTGATCATTAACATTCAAGTGTGCCTTTTCCCACGGATATTTATTTCTCTGTCCATTTGTGCCCTTCAGTTGATTTTCTCTCACTCCAGCCTGACTGTGCTGTCCAATGTGGTGGCCATGAGCCACAGGGGACTACTTAAATTGACATTTCAGTTAGGTAAACAAGTTTAAAATTTAGTTTTTTAATCACACTGGCCATATTTCAAGTGTTCAGTAGTTACATTTAGCTCCTGGCAGCCATATTAGCACAGATTTGTGATATTTTCGTCATTGTGGAAAGCTCTATTGGCTAGCACTGCTCCACAGAAAGCCTCAAATAAATAACAGTCAGGGTGCTGTTTTCTTTTTCCTGACATACATGGTTATATTCTCGGTGCTTTATAACTGATGAGACATCGGATAACCAGTTGGTAGAAGAATGATAGTTATACTATCAAAAGCTTGTATTTTGAAATCATTGACTTACTATGTGTTGGGCTCCATGCAAAGTGCTTTCCATGAGTTTTTTCATGTCATTCTTATGTCTCCCAATCAAAGTTGCAGGATGAGTGTCACTCACGCTCCAGGCCTGGGGGCAGATGCGCTGTCTGCTGTTTCAGAGGGTAGGAAAGCCACGTGTGCTAGGTCTCGGAGCTGTTCAGTGGAGGAATGTGGACCCAACACCAATCTTCTGGACTCCAAAAAGGTGGCCCTGAACCGTTGCACTGCTTTCCCCGGAAGTCACAGCCTGGTCACAGAAAGCATGCGCTGTCTGACCTAACGGCAGGGCCAGCAGAGTTATATGTTCCAACTTTCAGTGGAACTGGCCGCAGCGAGTGAAAGAGATCGGGTTCTTTACATTGTGTTAATGTGCCTCTGATTCTTGAAAGAAATCAACTTGGCAACCAAACCGAAATGTCCTTCTAGGCTTCAAAAATCATCTCTCATTCTTCATTTCTACAATAAACAATGTGTGCAGCCCACCAAAAATTGATCATTTTATGTTTGAAAGTGGATCAGAAACCAATTATATGAGAAACTGGTTGTGTCGTCAAGGTTTCAAAACCTTGAGGATCTTAAGGAAAATAAAATGAGCCCTTCTATGTGAAAGACGCCTAGCAGCTGTTTGCAACAAGTGGTAGGAATTCTACTGGACGTCTCTCCCCATTCTCTCTGTACCCAGTATAGCTAACTCCTGCTCTTGGGCTGTGCTTTAAAGATGTGAATACATGTAGTAAACTTCCCCTCGCTATAAATGGTCATTGAAACGTTTTAGGTTAGACAAGGTGCCATGAAGTTTGTGTTATTCAAAGTAACCTGCCCAAGATTCATTTTAACCATGTGATACAATTTACCTTTAAGAATTTTATAGGTGTAATCCTACTCTGACAAATTCAATGTCAAAGTAGTTTCAAGATCTTGGATTGTATTACATCTCAAAATAGTGTCTCTACAATGAGAGTGGTGGCCTGTTACTCAGATGTTTTCTTTAGGACCGAAATATTCCTGAAAGCATGTAGGTCGGTGCTGGGCGTATTGCATGGGTTTATCAACATTCTCTATCCTGCTACCTGATTCTGATGGGAATTGTCTATCTCCTGCATGACTTTCCCATCTCCTCCAGGGACTGTTTTTTCTCCTCAGTACTTAGGAGATAGATGTCACATGAAAAGCGGTAGAGTTTACACACTGTTCATGTCTCCCAATCAAAGTTGCAGGATGAGTGTCACTCACGCTCCAGGTTCAGAAACACTTGAGTCAGAGAGAGCCTGTTTGTTCGCAGCACTTTAACTACTCAAGGAATCTCCCAGTGACTGGATGTGCAGTCCAAACCCCTACCTCGAGCCCCAGGTAATCACAAGAGTGATGAGAAACCCTACATGCGCTCTTTCTTCTCCTAAGCTCACTTTAATCTTGCTCTTTGAAAGGCAAGTGGTTTTGCTTGTGCAAACAGCTTCATAGAAATGTCAAATCTGGCACCCGCCGTCTCTGCTGAAGGGGGAGACTGGGTACAAAGGCTCCGTGCTCAGGGCCAGCTTTGAAATGGCTCCAGCTGTATTGCCAATGCAAATGCAGAGGGGGGAATTACTGGAACAAATTGAAAGGTTATTCAGACTGGAATTTAGAATCTCAATAAAAAAGGCTGTTAGAAGCCAAAGCCCTCGGAGTAACCGGATCATTTAAAAATACATCTTTTCTGCATTAACTGTGTGTGACAGCCGCATTAGCAATGCTGCAGCCCAAACATGTTCCCTGAGCATTTGTAACCGACTGTGAGGACGGCTGAAATCTCCCACCGGGGGCAATGCTGGGTCCCCAGTCCAGAAGTAGTTTCCATTTCTTAAATTTCGTTTCCGATGTTTGATACCTGGCAAATGGGTTTTGCCTTTCCCTCATGTTGCTCACTGCAGCCTCAGTGATCTCTATAGGCTACGTGCCTTGATAAAAATTTTGCGAGCTAGCAATTTTCCTTTTTGATGTCACAGAGAGCAGTTCCTGATCACGCAGATGTTGGGGATCCAAAATAGCACACAGTTTACTGCGGTGGAATCCCTTCATCAAGATGTGTTTTAGGCCCAGACATGGGCATAACTCACCTCATGTGAGGCACTGGCTCCACTGTGGGACTCCCTTCCCATTGTTTACAATCCTTTCTTTCACTGCCTTTAGAAAGAAGTGACCCCAAGCCAGTTGTTATCAATGTGCATAGCATAACAGGCCCCTCAACCCCCATTCCAGAAACTTAATTTCCTTGAATCAAGTGGGAGATATTTTCAAGGGGAAACATCCCTGTAGACCAGTGGTTCTCAACCTTACTAATGCCGCGACCCTTTAATACAGTTCCTCATGTTGTGGTGACCCCCAACCATAAAATTATTTTTGTTGCTACTTCATAACTGTAATTTTGCTACTGTTATGAATCATAATGTAAATATCTGATATGCAGGATGTATTTTCATTGTTACAAATTGAACATAATTAAAGAATAGTGATTAATCACAAAACAATATTTAATTATATATGTGTTTTCCGATGGTCTTAGGTGACCCCTGTGAAAGGGTCGTTCGACCCCCAAGGGGGTCGCGACCCACAGGTTGAGAATCGCTGCTGTAGACAGTGGAGTGTGAATTGAAGTCAAGGTGACACACACTTCCTGTGGCTCCCAGTGTTCTCATGCCAGCTGGGCACAGGGCTACTGAGACCCTGGAGTTATAGCCGACACAGCCTCTGCACTGTCACCTGTTTATTTCTAAAAGTGGCTCGGTTTCCAGAAGATTCAGCCATTGTTTTTTTTTTTCTCTTTTTTTGTTTTTTTATTTTTTTTATTTATTGCTTAAAGTATTACAAAGGGTAGTACATATGTGTCCTTTTTTCCCCCCTGCCCTTGACAGTCCCCTGGCCTGCCCTATCCCCCAGTGTCTTATGTCCATTGGTTATGCCTATATGCATGCATACAAGTCCTTCGGTTGATCTCTTACCCGCCTCCCTCCTGCCCCCCAACCCTCCCCGCAGCCATTGTTTTTAATTTGCGAAATATTTCAAATGTACCAAGTACCCACTATCTGGAATCAGCAAATACATTTTGCCATATTTATTTCAATCGTTCAGCCTTAGTTTATGTCCTCACTTCCTTTCTTCTTCTCCAGGTGTCACATTTCCTTTTCCAGGCAGAGTTAGCGCTTGGTGTTGCCCAATTATATTTGTTTGTACCAGAGTCTTAGAAAGTATGTTACTGAATGACAGCTATTAGGTAACTTCCTTGTAGCTCCCTGTAGACTCTGCATTTGAGAACAAAAACGTGGCCTCTTCCAACTTGTTGTCCCCCAGCTTTTGGTGACATGGTGAGTGCTGCCGTGGGTTCCTACAAGTTTATTGTCGTTGTTTGTTTGTTTGTTTGTTTGGAATGAGTGGATGACTCCATATTTGAAAATTCACCTTACTCAAGCATTTCAGACAGACTCTCAAATATCAACAGTCTCTCTTTCCATTGATGACCAATGTTTTTAATGAGTGTTTTCTAACAGGATCGTGATTATTTAATTCAAGAGTCTGAGCCTTCCAAATAATATTTCTATAACTAACACCTTCAAATTGACTCTGTTTGGATTATCTGATATAACTATAAACTAACAGGGCATCTTCCTCCTTAGAAGTATGTAAGTTGCTTCACATAATGCACTGTTCCCAACTCAATGAGCTTGCAATTTGCTATGAGGATTTGTGACTGAAGTCCACTGTCTTGCTCAAACCTGAAAATAGACAAGCACTTCAGTGATGCTGAAGGTCATCCCTAGTAGAGTGGTGACTAGATGATGACCACGGCGCCTTTTCTCATCATGCAGCTGCCATAAAAGAATAACCTGATCTCTTCTGGTTTCTCTGCCTCCTTTGGGATAGCATCACTAGCTCACTCACATGTTTTAAGCAACATCCTTTTCACACACTGCGGAGCCTCATTTCCACATTTAAGTCCAGTTCTTCCACATGCCCAGTGTTTCTCTGACCAGTAGTGTGCCCATCAAGACCCAAAGATGTATTATTTTATTGTATCCAAGTAAAGCTATTTTTCAACACAAGGAGATAGCGTTCTTCATTTACTGCAGCTAAAATAGAGCCTGGGTAATGCCACATACTGGCTCTGTTCCTGAGGTTGACATTTCGGTAGAAGGTGGGCACAGGGTGCTTCATTCCCAAAGAGAACATTTTTTTCTTGAACAAGTGGCAATTCTCAACCATATTTTCTACCATGAAAAAAGTAATGCATGATACGGCCATGTCTGGCACGTGCCAATGCTTGCCTAGAGTTATGCATCCTTTACCTCTTTGCCTTCATTTCAGGAACATCCTTTAGAATGCAAGTGGGCCGGGTGATATTAGCAGTTTGATTAAAATCTGTCTGTATTTATTAAAAATGTTACCTGTTTTCAGACTTTGGTGCTTGGACTTTTGTTAGATGCCAATCACCTCATGACCCAGAGCAGATGCCCTTGAGACCAGCTGCCCATGAGTGACGGTACCTCGGGAGACTGCCTTTTCCTGAAGCTCTGTGTTTGGTTGCCTTAGAATTCATCTTTGTGACTGATGGTTGGGGGCACGGTGGGAACGGATGCTCTTCAATTTTGGCTCCCCACGCCCAGGGTGAGAGCAGTGGGAGGCTGGAAAACTTTAGGCTCGCAGAGGGGAACATTTTTGCGTGGACCGTGCCAGAATCCCATGCTCTGTGGGCTACATAATGGATTTTGTTCAGAGCCCCGCACAGGCCAAGCATCATGATATGGTTGGGAAGCTTTCCATCAGCTACTGTGAGCTCCATCACTCTGGTCCCTACCTCCGTTTTTGGCTTCTCCATTCTTGGTCCCATTTTGTGAAGCAGCCAACCATCCAGATGGGGATTTCACGCTCTGCTGCTCTGCTGCCCCAGCTCTTCCCTTACAAAGGCCTCCTTTCAAAGCCCTTCATGTAAGCAATGCATAGACGGTGTATAAAGGGGAACAAGTGAAAGAAGCCAAGAGCCAGCAACTTTCTGAAATATGTTGTCATTAGAGCATTTCCACGAAGGCCCAGCAATTCATTAGGCTGAATCCAGGCAAAAGCCCCGTTTCCCCCAACATATGTAATGCATTCAGACCTCACTGGCCACGATCCAGTCCAGTTTTAAGGGTGACATTCTTGGCATTTTGGAGGTCAGAGGAGAGATTGGATTTGAAGTTTGTCATGTGTGTTTCCCATATGTTATGTTGAAGTTTATTACATTCATTGGATGTGCCATTGCCTTTTAATTTCTAGACAAAAATCAGATAAGTTTGCCAACCCTGGCTCATCATGCCATCAATCCATAGCCTCAATCAGGAGCCATCCACACCCTGTGCAGGTGTATGAGAGGGATTCACAGAGCAGCCTACTGTGTGAATGGGATTAAGATGACTGGAAAAGAACCCTGCCTATCTTTCATCTGTGGAGCTTTCTTTGCAGTTCTGGTACCAGGGTGTGGCTGATGCCTCCAAGGCTTACCTGGAGGCGATGTTATGAAAAAGCCTATGAGTAAGGGCAGCTCTCCAGGATTCTTGCTGACCTGTTGCATTCCCATGGCCTGCGCATCCCAGAGTTTCACTATGTGGGATAGTTGGAGTGCGGGGACTTCTGGAGCACACTGCTGCCCGGGTTTACATTTGCTTGTCTGACTTCAGCAGGGTAGTGGGCATGGTACGTAGCACGTTGTATTTGTCTATCAGAGGGATCACTCATCTGATGGAAAGGCTCTTCCGAATCCTGTTTTCATTCCCCTTTTCCTGTTGGAGTCGGATCTCAGCTATAATAATCAAGGCTTGGGTGGGTGACTTCAGGTCCACCTGTATCCACAGAGAGGCTGTAGATACGCATTGTTTGAAGCTTTGAAGTACTGCCCATGTTGAACAGTAGACAAGGGTTATGGCCTGAAAAAGGGTAATTGTTTATTTGAAGCTAAAAGTCAGAGATGTGGGAGACATAATTTAAAGAGCCCAGGGGCCTTTTATTCCTTACCTCAAGTCATTGAAGAACATATGAAGCAATCAAGTGGAACTTTTCTGGGTTTGAAACTGAATAATCCATTCAAATTCACTAATGTGTAATCTCTGAGAATGAGAAGTAGCTGGATGGTATCACATTATATATACAAAGGGGTTATCTAATTTGATATCAGGCCACCACTGTTTTGCCTGAATATTATAATAAAAAATGGAAATTTCAATTCAGTGAGATAAGTTTTAAGGTCTAGATTAATAGCTGGCTTACCCTGTAGAGCTACCAAAGACAAAGTGACAGAAAATAACCCAAATAAACAATTTTTGCAAAGGATGGAATTGAATAAGATCCTTTTGAGCAGAGACTTTGGGATTACTGCCAAACTGGACCTGGGGTTGTTTATAGTAGGTACGTGTTGATTGAGCAGAGACTCATGAAAGCTGAATATCCCCCAGCCTTCGCCCAAGTATGCGGGAGGTAGAAGGCTAGGGCTATTTGGAAAAGAGACAGATAGCTAAATCTTTTAGAGAAGAATGCTTTTAACTGCACATTTGTAAGTTAAGCCATAATTTCAATGCCCAAATCTCTGGAGACCCTAGAATTTCCTCCAACACCTGAGTTCATGGTGAAGGAGTGAGGTCCTAACAAGCTTACATAGGCTTTTAGTTACTCATTCACTTTTCATGAGCCCAGTTTGGTTTCTTAGTGTTGGGTCTTAAAATTCCCTCTTTTTCAAAAAAAAAAAAAATCCCTCTTTTTCTATAACTCCATCAGTTGAAAATATATGTTGTTTTCTTTTAGTTTTCCACTGATTCTGGTATGAAGAGATGAGACTGATTTTAAATAAGTATTGTTTACATCTATTTATAACCCTAAAATCTGACTTCACACCTATCCTCAATTTTAAACTACAGTTGTAGACTGCTTTTTAATTTTTTTAAAAGAAGTTTCGTGCCTAGCATATGGTAGAGATGCTGTCTTCCAAAAAGAAAATGTGCCTTTGATTTTAACAACAACAACAACAACAACAATGGGCAGAGATGTGCTAGACAAAAATCACAGAGTGGATTCATTTGTTTGCTAAATATGCATTTATTCATGCATTGAATAAGTATTTGTTGAGCAACTATTACATACCAGACATTGAACTAACACCCAGCCAGTGGATAACACAGGTGAACAGTGGTTACTGAGGGGTCAGGAAATAAACAAGAAAACTCCAAATTATGAATTTTAGAGCAAATTGTGGTAAACATAACAGAGGAAAAGTAAATGTCTCTATGAGATTGTATTAATAAGGTTAGGCTGGACTATGTTGCAATAACAATAAATAATAAATGTATATGGCTTCATGAAAGCAAAGGTTTATTTCCTCTCACATTCCAATGTTATGCAGGTTGGCTAGTTCTCTTGGGAGGTGACTGTCTACCCTCCTTAAATTATTGGGTACCACCAACTTCAAAGTGTGGTCTTCGCAACTGTGACAGAAGGGAAAGAAAGATTAAGGAGTATTACATAGGCATATTTTTGGCCACCTAGAAAGTGGGTATATCATTTCTGCTCATATTTCATTGGCCAGAACCTAACCACATGGGCCCAACTTTACTGCAAGTGAGACTGGGAAATGCAGTTCTCCCGAGGGCCCAGAAAGAAGAAATGGATTGGTGAGCATCTTGATTTTAGTGGAAGACCTCATTTAGAGCAGAGGCTCTGGTAGTATATATCTGTAGAAGTATAGTAATTAGAATATTAAATGTAGCCACATTAGCAGAATATACATTCTTCTCAAGAGCATATGAACATTCTCCAGGATAGACCAAATGCTTAGTCACAAGTCTTAAAAGATTTAAGAAGATTGAAAGTATACCAAGTATCTTTTCCAACCACAATGGAATGAAACTAGAAATCAATAGCAAAAGGAACACTGGAAAATTCACAAATATGTAGAAACTAAACAACACACTTTTGAACAACCAGTGGGTCAAATAAAAAATCAAAAGGAAAATTAGAAAAATTTAGAGAAAAATAAAAATACAACATGCCAAAACCCATGGAGTAGCAAAAGCAGTACCAAGAGGGAAGTTTATAATGATAAACACCTATATTAAAAAGAAGAAAATCTCAAATAAATAAATTAACTTTATATCTCAAGGAACTAGAAAAAAAGAAGAACAAACAAATCCCAAATTTAGTAGAAGGAAGTAAATAATAAAGATTAGAACATAAATAAAAGAAATAGAAAATAGAGTAAATCAGTGAAACCAAGAGTTGGTTTTTGGAAAAGATAAATGAAGTTGACTTTTAGTTAGACTAAGAAAGAAGACAAATAAATGAAATCAGAAATGAAAGAGGAGACATTACAACTGATGCCACAGAAATAAAAAGGATTATAAAAGATTACTATGAACAGTTATATACCATCAAACTGGGTAGCCTAGAAGAAATGAACAGATTCCTCGAAACATATAACCTATCAAGACTGAGTCATAATAAAATGTCTGAACAGAGAAGTAACTAGTAAGGAAATTGAATTAGTAATGAAAAACCTCTTAACCCAGGACCAGATGGCCTCACTAGTGAATTCTACCAATATTTAAAGAATTAATGTCAGTTCTTCTTAAACTCTTCCAAAAAATTGAAGAGGAGGATACACTTCCAAACTTATTTTGTGAGGCCAGCATTACCCTGATTCCAAAACTAGACAAGGATTCCACAGGAAAGAAAACTGTAGGCCTCTAGCTCTGATGAATATATGAAAAAGCCTCAACAAAGACCTAGCAAACTGAATCCAATAGCACTTTAAGGCAATCATGCACTATGATCAAGTAAGATCTATCCCTGGTATGCAAGGATGGTTCAATATATGTGAGTCATTGTGACATACCACATTAACAGAACGATGGATAAAATGCATACTATCATCTCAATTGATACAGAAAAGGCATTGTCAAAATTAAATACCTTGTCATAATAAAAATTGTTAAAAAATTGGGTACAGAAGGAACAGAACATAATAAAGGCCATATATAACAAACCCACAGCTAACATCACACACACTGGTGGAAAGACTGAAAGCTTTGCTTTTAAGATCAGGAACAAGGCAAGAATGTTCACTCTCACCAGTTCTGTTCAACATAGTACTAGAAGTCTTATCCAAACCGATTAGGCAAGAAAAGAAAAGGCATTCAAATCAGAAAAGCAGAAATAAAATTATCTCTGTTGGCAGATGATATGATCATATGTGTAAAAAACCCTCAAGACTCCAACACACACACACACACACACACACACACACACACACTGTTAGAACTAATAAACAAATTTAATAAAGTTGAAGGATACTGCCCTGCCTCTGTTGGTTGGAGCATCGTCCTGTACACCAAAAAAAAAAAAAAAAGTTGCAAGTTTTTATCCTGGTCAGGGCACTCACATCGATGTTTCTCTCTTTCTCTCTCTCTTCCATTCCTTCTCTCTATAAATCAATAAAAAACATATCCTTTGAGTGAGGATTTAAAAAATAATAAATTAAAGTTGCAGGATACAGAATCAATATACAAAAATCAGTTGTGTTTCTATGCACTAGCAATGAACTATCTAAAAAGAAAATTAGGAAAACAATCTCATTTAGAGTAGCATCAAAAAGAATAAAATACTGTCCTGGCTGGTTTGGCTCGGTGCATAGAGCATCAGTCTGCAGAGTGAAGGGTCCTGGGTTCTATTCTAGTCAAGGGCATATACCTGATTTTTGGGCTCATCCCCAGTAGGGGGGTTTAGGAGGCAGTGGATCAATGATTCTCTGTCATCATTGATGTTTCTACCTCTCTCTCCCTCTCCCTTCCTCTTTGAAATCAATTAATATATATATATATATATATATATATATATATATATATATATATGTTTTACTTAAGAATAAACTTAACTAAGGAGGTGAAAGACTTATGCATTGAAAACTAAAGATTGTTTTCCTCTTCTCCCTTCCCTTTCAAATGCTACACAAGGAATATTAAACCTGTTAAACAAAGCCTTTGTTTTAATGAAAGAAATAATAGGGACAATTTTGACAGCAGGAGAAGCTGCCTTGGGGAGAAGGCATAATATTATGGTGAGAACTCTGGACAGTTAAGTCAAATTCTGCTGCAATCACTTACGACCACATGCAACATCCTAAAACTCTCAGTGCTGGCTTCTTCATCTGTAATATAGAGATCGCCATCATAATAAAACCCACCTGGATTAGTTTCCTTTTTCTGTTCTAACAAATTACCACAAATGTAGTAGCTTAGAACAACTCAAATTTATTAACTTGCAGATCATAGGTTAGAAATCTGACACCGGGCTCCCTGGGTTAAATTCGAAGTGTCAGCAGGGCTGTATTCCTTTCTGGAGATCATTTGTTTTCTTGCCTTTTCAGATTCCTAGAGGCCACCCCGTTTCTTGGCTCCTGGTCGCCTTCCTTCTGCAAAGCCAGCAATGGCCTGTGGAGTCTTTCTTAAATCACAGCTCTGATCCTGACACCTTCTGCCACTCTAAAGGGCCCCTGTGATCGCACTGGCCCAGTGGGATAATTCAGAATAACCTCTCTAGTTCAAGATCGGCAGATTAGCCATCTTAATTCCATCTGCAGCTTTAATACCCTTTGTCACGTAACATAATATAATCACAAAATTCCAGGGATTAGAATGTAGACATCCTGTCGGGAGAGGAGGACAGCGTTATGCTGCCGACCACACTACCCCACAGGGACGTTGTGATTATTAAGTAAGGTGACTCCTATGGTGGCTTAGAATAGTGCCAGTCACATAAGCAAATGCTTGATAAATGTCAGACGTGACCCCATTACGCCATGCCAGTAATGAAGTTGTTTTGCAGAGGGACAGACTGCTGGCCTCTCTGTCTCGAGGAAGAATCTGATTGCTGCCTTGCTCAATGCTAGAAGGGATGATAAAAGGACATAGATAAGAATAAATTCCTCCTTGGGTCTTGCCCTTTGCTTTTCAAAGCCAAAGCTCAGGGTCTGAGATCCTTTGGGGATTATGTGATTCTTCAGAGAAAACATGTGGTTTATGCAAAACCAATTTTATGAATAACAAGAATGAAACAAACTGGGCAAGATCCAAGCAGAACATTATCCCCACAGAAAAGTGGCTGGTAGGAAGGTGAAGAGCCAGCCTGCCCTGGATCATGCTGTATTATCTGGTGAGGGCACTGGAGTCCAGGATGCAGTTAAGATAATAGACTCAGGAGTTGGACTTCCTTTTTTTCCCAGTAGTTGGGTGACCTCAAGCCTTAGTTTCCTCACTTGTCAGATGTGGGTAAAAACAGCACTCACCTTAACATGAGATGAAGACTAGATGAGCTGACACAGCCCAGAGCTTGGCACAGGGAGGGCCCCACTGTGGTTGCCAGGTGGGGATGCTCTGGAAACTTTCCCATGCACCAAGGGCCTCGCTGAAAAGAATTAGAGTTGCGAGAGCCATTCTCCTGCTAGTCTGAGGCCAAGCTAGAAGGATTATGAGTGTTATCTTCAAAATTTTATTCTCATGTAGTTAAAGCTAAGTAAATGTTTATTCCATTAAACTTCCCTCCCCAGATTGCATCATATGTAATTACGAGATGAAAATGTGGTCTGGAGAATGAACACAGCCATTGTTCAAGTTTTACATATGTGATGATGGTTTTTGACTCTTCCTTGTAGGGAGGAGGCTGGCTTTGTTGGTTGAGGTGGATTATGACGGTTGGGCTAAGGGACAGACAACAGAGAGCTGCAATTTTTTGGTTGGAAAGAATTATATTGCAGGAGTAATATCTTATCTTGGGCTATTTTCATCCCATAGAGGGACTAACTGAAGATAAAGACAAAGATGATGAAAGACAAGATGATATTTTAATGTCACCGGGCCTGGAAACAAGAGTGCTATTGTTTGTAGACAGCCTTTGTTCATCTGTATGAGATTAGCAGTGGCATTAATTTATTCAAGATTAAGTTCTGAAGGAGTCGTCGAAGCTGAGCTTTCTTTTATCGAGCACGTGCACTAACTCTGGGATACCGTCCTCTGCGGCTGAGGCATCCTCTGAGCGAGCTGTCCTGTCAGGATGGCTGACCCATTAGACAAGCCTCAGAATCACTTTTTTCTGCCTCTTAGCCACACTCAGGATTCTGACATAGGCTTGTATTCTTTAGATTTCTTTCATTTAAAAAAATCTTACCTTAGGATATGTTTTTATTGATTTGAGAGAGAGAGAGAGAGAGAGAGAGAGAGAGAGAGAGAGAGAGAAGATCAATGTGTGAGAAAAACATTGATCAGTTATCTCCAGTATGTGCTCAGACCAGCGATCAAATCCTCAATCTCGGTATGTGCCCTGGCTTGGAAATTGAACCTGTAACCTTTGGTGCACCCGACTATGCTCCAGCCAACTGAGCCACCTGGGCCAGGGCTATTCTTTACATTTCTAATAGTGAAAGCAATGGGAAATAGAAATTGGTAAAGTCAGTGGGTTTCAGGTAGGGCTGTTGTGATTCAGTCCCCTCTTCCAGGTTCCCTGATATATTCACATTTTGACAAATATATTGCAACCCTGGATTCTTTCCCCATCAGGCCAGTTCATTAGCTATGGCTCATTTAAACTTATATTTATGAGGCTGATGATAGCACTGGGTTATCATAAAGACTGTTAACTTAAAAAAAAAACACCTTTTTATTTTGAAATAATTTTAGACTCACAAGAAAAACAGAAAGTGTAGAGTGTTCCTTTGTGCCCTTTCTCCTACTGATATAATCTTAAATAGGTATAGTCAGTTAACTTTTTAAAGACCTTATATAGTGAGGTTTCAATAACAACATGGGATATGGTATAAAACAACTAAGTGTGGGGCCCTATAATGTTTTTAAACAAGGACCACTCTAACGTGAAAGAACACTGTACCCCCAGCAGCTGCAGAGCCTCTCCTCAAAATGCCTCTTCCAGTCACGATGTCCCCCAAACACAATTACTCTTCTGACTTCTATCACCATGGATTAGTTTTACCTGTTACTGACCCTTGTATAAACAGAACCATCCGGCATATACTCTTCATGCTTGGCTTCTTTTTGCCCAGTGTTATATCTGTGAGATTCATTTGGGCTGTTGTTCATCGCTGTGTTGTACCTGGTAGAAGGGATATATCATCATTTATTTATTTTTCTTCTAAATATGGACACATAGATTATTTAAATTTTGGCTACTTCAAGTTATGCTGCTATAAAAATTATTCCATGTGCCTTTTATTGCACACTCGTGTAGGCATTTCTGTGGGGAATATACCTAGGAGTCAAATCACTGGCTCATAAGTTATGCATATGGTAGGCATGAGTATGCCAAAGTTTTCCACAGTGATTAAAATAATGGGAGTTTCTGTACTTCTGGCAACACTTGATATTCTCAACTTTTTAAGTTTTAGCCATCTTGGTATGCATGTGTGTTAGTATCTGAGTGTCATTTTAATTTGCATTTCCTTCATGACTAATATTATTCATCTTTTCATGTTTGTTGGATGTAAGAGAGAAATACCAATCAGTTGCCCCTGACCCGACCTGAGGTTGAACTTGAAACCTGGATATGTGCCCTGACTGGGAATCAAACCAGAGACCTTTCAGTGTATGGGATGATGCTCCAACAACTGAGTCACAGCAGCCAGGGCTACTTGGAGGTTTTCCTTACAGATTCAATCACTTTAATAGATGTAGGCTAGTCTGATATTTAAATCTACTCTTTTTTTAAATATATTTTATTGATTTGTTTTTTTACAGAGAGGAAGGGAGAGGGATAGAGAGTTAGAAACATCGATCAGCTATCTCCTGCACACCCCATACTGGGGATGTGCCCACAACCAAGTACATGCCCTTGATGGGAATCGAACCTGGGACCCTTCAGTCTGCAGGCCAACGCTCTATCCACTGAGCCAAACCAGTTAGGGCTAAATCTATTCTTGAATCAGTTTTAATAAAATGTGCTTTATGAGGAATATCTTCATTTATTTCAGATTCTCCTGTTTATTGGGCTAAAGTTATATATGAATTCCCCTCATTTTCGTTTTAATATCTAAAGATCTGTAGGACTTTCTGTTTTCCTTTTCTAATGTGGTTAACTTGTGTTTTCACTCATTTATCATTAATCCTTCTTTTAAAGAATTTATCAAATTTATTGGACTTTCAAGAAGCAACTCTTGGCATATATCTGTTTTCTGTCATTGATTTCTGTTCTTACTTTTTATTTCCTTCCTTACACTTTCTTTGGGTTAAATTTGACATTTTAATAGCTTATTATAATGGAGCCTTAGATCATTGATTATCAGCCTTCTTTTTTATTATACGCATGTAGAGCTGTTAATTTCCTTCGAGTGCTTTAGTGGTATCCCACATGCTTTTAGATATCATATATTCATTATTATTGAATTTAGACTATTTTCTAATTTTCATTTTGAGCTCTCCTTCATCCCATGGAGTATTTAAAGTGTATTATGTAATTTTAAAGCAATTTGGGTTCCAAATTTTCCAGTTAATATTTTATGACTTTTAAGTTATTGCAAATGAGATAGTAAACAGCTTCTGTGTGATTTTCATTCTCTCACATACAGTTAGACTTGCTTTATAGACAAGCATTGATATGTTTTGGTTAATGATCTTTGAGTACTTGTAAACAAAATTTATTCTAAAGTTGATGATTACACTGTTCTATATATGTTTAAGTAGGCCAAACTCACTAATTGTAATATTCAGATCTTCTGATTGCTTTGTTTGCTTATTTTATCCATTATAAAGAGGTGTGTTGAAAATCCCCCACTATGCCCTGGCCAGTGTTGCTTGGTGGTTAGAGTGTTGGCCTGCACACCAAAGAGTCATGGTTTCCATTCCCAGTCGAGGGCACATACCTAGGTTGTAGGTTCAATCCCCAGTTCCTATAAGGATATGTGCAAGAGGCAACCAATCTGTGTCTCTGTCACATGGATGTCATGGATGTTTCTCTCTCTCTCTCTCTCTCTCTCTCTCTCTTTCTCCCTTCCTCCCTCCCTTCAACTCTCTTTAAAAGTCAATGGAAAAAATATCCTTGGGTGAGGATTAATAACAAAAAAAATCTCCAACTATGATGTTGTATTTCTCTATTTCTCCTTTTAGTTCAGTTTTTGTTTTATATATTGTGTCTTTGTTATTATCAGTATACAGATTTAGGGTTGCTATGTTTTCTTGTTGAATCCGCTCTTTCACTATTACATCTATTAAAAGATAAATAATGTTATTTATAGTTACATTGTATTTACAAGGTTTCAAAGTTAAAAAGATGGGATCTTCTTCCTAAAGTATTTCTTTGAATTCTGCTGATAAAAAAAAAAAATTTGTGTAAAACTTTCAATATTGCTCTCATTTTAAAGGATATTTTTACTAAGTACAAAATTCTAATTTGACACAGGTTCTTTTGACCCTTTATCAGATCTTTCAGCCCAGAATCCAATGTTTTCTGTTCTCTCTGCCTTTAATTTTTTCTGTTGAGAATACAGTTGTCAGTCTTATTATTGCTCCTTAGAGTGTACTGTCCTTTTTGCCTTTAGCTGACATCAAGGTTTTTTCTTTGGTTTTTAAAATTTTTATTATGACATGTTTGTGAAACACTGAGTTAGATTAGTCTCTGTGGACAACTGCTGGGCCTTATTCTTCCTTCCAGTGGTCACTGACTCAATCTTCTAGCTAGAGCTTGTAGATGAAAGAATATCTAATGGAAATGGTCATTGTTGAGTGTTTTGCCTCCTCCGGGGAATATATCAGATTGAAACAGAATATTTAACTTACCACAGTGAGGTCTGGCTCTTGGCTGTGCATTGTCACACTTTTCAGCAAGTATTGCTGCCTTACAGAAACAAAATTAATTTAAATTCTCTTTAAATGCATCTTTGGGTTTGATTCCTAAACTGAAACTGTCAAAAGATCAACTAACAGTGTCATCACATGGGACAAGAGGGAAATGTGCTTTAAAGACGCTGGGTCCATTTGATCTCTTATAGAACTAGGTTGGCTATTTTCCTGCAAGAGTCGACTTGGCAAGAAGTAAGATAAAGGAATCTGAAGAGTCAGTCAGTGCCTGCATGTCAGTGTGTCTTGTGATTGTATGTACTTCTGTATCTACATGACTGCATATATTCTCTAACCATGAAACAGACGCTGAGAACCTATAATGTTTTATCCAACCCATGGCACCGTTGCTGCTATCGGCATGGATTATTGCTACTGGATTCTCTCTCTCATGTCACAGGATTGCCTGAGCCTCTATATCAGAGCTTTTTTTAAGGCTCTATGTAACCCCAAAAGTTGATGAAGACCATGTTGTGTGTCAAAGACCATGTAAGGTGTCAAAGGAAGATAAACTAAAAATGCTTTTCCAGGTCACAGTCATTCACATCTGCTCTTTCTTTGAGGTCACAGTAGGTGTTCTGATTTTGCATTTGGTCCAGAACATGCCCAGGACTTGTAGTGGTCCCAGAGAGTCAGAAGTGTCCTGGTAAATATGACAGCTAAGGATCTGGAAGAATCCTGTCCTTTTTTTTTGGAGGGGGTGGGGTGTCAGTGTGACACCCATCCTAGGGTAATAGCTTAAAAACCCACATCTCTAAAAGTTTTGTTTTTCAGCAGGACCAGGGACTCTGAGACCATATGTTAAAGTGCCTGCGTTCTCAGAGTCTAACTGAGGCAGGGATGTTCAGAGGCAGATATGCCCTCCATGGAGTCACTCAGGTGTTTAGGCAAACACTTCAGTACAAGCAAAAGCATGTGTGGCAATGGCACGGATCAAAGTTGCCACCGTGTAATTGATACTGATTTGTATTGGGTTCCTTCAGGCTCTTTTGTCTTCCTTTCTGAGAGCAGCATTTTCCTTCTTATCTTCATTTATGTCTGTTCTTCCTTAATCATCTTCAAATGTTTGTGGGTTGATGTTCACATGTCCCCATTCTGTTTTTTAAATCTCGTTTGTTGCCATCTTTCTCTTACAGAGAGAGGAAGTGTTCTGTTTAGGCTACGTGTTTAAGGGTGAAACATGTTTACAGAATCTTCATCTGTCTCCCCTGAGCCTGATCTATTGGATGACATCACTCTATAATTTTACATGATTTGGACAATGCAAAGTGTTCAGGAAAGAATGTTCAGGACGGCAAATAGAACATGTTTTTGTAATTAGCCAGAGAACCCAGGCTATAACTTGTGATTCTTTAAAAAAAAAAGAAAAAGTACTACAAATCTAACGAGAGAAGGTGGTCCTTGCTGATCTATTATTTGATGGCCCAAGATGACTTTGAGGGTATTTTGTTTCTTGAATATTTGTGTGTGGTTGAGACATGAGTCGGAAGGGGGTTTAGCCTTTGAACTCTGGGTTAAGAATTTTTATCTGGAGGAGTTGATATTATTAATAATAGGGATTTTGGAGACATTTGAACAAAATCTTTTAGTGTCTGGAATTTTGAGATAGTAATGGAAGGTCCTTAATTTCATATCAATGAGAGCCTAATGAATAAATATATACTTGGACCTTCCTCCCTCCCACCCATGATTTGTTCTTGTTCTTGATTATTGGCTATACCGTCTTGTTCTTTCCATCTGAATTGGTTAGTCAGAAGCATCCTTAAGAAGTCCCACCTAATGGCTCAGTACTTCTGTTTGAGATACCGTTCACTGCCTGCTGAACTTCGGGGCATCATTTTCTAAGACTTCCATATCTTAGTCATCTGAGCTTTATTGGACCCTTTAAGCAATTAAGAGGACAGAACATAGAAGAGAGAATCTCATTAAAGATGTATGAAATGTCAAAATTTAGCAAATCTAAAATCTATGCTTAATTTTAGGAGAAATTAGAGTTTTAATTGGCTTGTTCAAAGACATCAACAGGAGTAAAGCCAGTCAAGTGAGTGGGGGTTCACTGGGACCATCCCCACTGCTCCTCCCTCTGTAACACTTGGGGATCTGTTTGGGAGAATATAAATCACTGGTTAAAAACTTCATGTTTCTGCCACTCTAGGTGGGATATTTGCACCACGAGGGCTTGGACTGATAAAAGGGTTAACCTCAATGTTGAACACTGTTTAGCTGGCTTGGGACATTTGTTCTGTGTTCATGGATTTAGTAATTTTAATGTAAATAGGCACCCCAGCAGCTGCGTCCCCTTAAGCATATTTTATTTAGCAGCTGAGTTATCCACGTCACTTGGCAGCCATAGATTTTCAATTTTTCCTTGTGCCAAGAGGGCAGCTGGAATAATTTGAGTACTCATTAATTTGGGAGAAATATGAGCTGTGTGAGGCAGACAACACGCGTCTTCTGTATGGTGTTGTACAAGGATAAGCAGATCAGAGGAGAAGCAATTTGCCCTATCCCAAAGGGGCCTTAGAATTTAATAAGCTGGTTATGAAAATTCTGTTTCTTTGCAATTTGAAGCATCTAATTAGAGCCTGTAATTTCTCTCCTATAATGAGAGTGGATGAAGGTTAACGTTAGGCCTCCTGGGCCCTTTCACATTCATTTACAGAGAGAAATCAGGTAACGTTGTAGCTAATTAGAACAGGTTATTAAATATTTAGTCCCCCATCTTGATGGAACTTGAAGAACGCATGCATGTTGTTGGGGGATGGAAAATGATAAAGGGAAGTTAAGTTTAATTTTTAATCAAAGATAAACTTTAGGCAGAATAATGATTTTAGTCCTTACTATCTCAGCCCAATGGCCAGAGAGGCAATTGCCTCCAGTCATCTGAACTGTCAAGACAAAGCAAGATGATGTCAATTTAACTTTATCACTGCGCACATTTACCAAGTTCAAACAGCTGGGATTTATGCATCTTCGTCAAGTACAAAGAACTCGATTTTTATCATAGCAGTGACATAAAAAAAAAACCCAACTTCTTGATGTTTCAGAATTTGGGTTTTGAGTTTGTAGAATATGAGTGTGTTTGGGGACCATCCTAAGGAGATGCATCATCCATAGATAGGTCTTTCTTCTAGAAGAGGACTCACCGGTAACTGGGTAGTATTGTGTGGAATAAAGTCTAACCTTGCAATAGACTGATAGCCAAACTCCTGCTTGCTGAGGGTGATAAGTTACTCTTCTCTTGTCATAACCCGGTGATAGCGAACCTTTTGAGCTCGGCGTGTCAGCATTTTGAACAACCCTAACTTAACTCTGGTGCTGTGTCACATATAGAAATGTTTTGATATTTGCAACCATAGTAAAACAAAGACTTATATTTTTGATATTTATTTTATATATTTAACAAAGAAAAATCAACCAAAAGAATGAGTTCGCGTGTCAAAGGTGTCATAGGTTCACCATCACTGTCACAACCCAACCCAAATTATCTTCCCAAAGTGAGATTCGGTTCAGTCAGGATGTGTATATCAGCAACCAGTCCTTCGGAATCAATGCTGTGACTGGTCTTCCCTCGGGGCCTGACACAGGGAAAACATCTTCAGGAGGAAATCAGTTTGTGGAAAGCTCCCAGGACTTCTGTACCTTACCCAAAAGCAGGCTCTTAGGAATCCAGAATACTATGAAAGGGCAAAGATGAGCGGGAAGATGAAAAGCTTTATAAAATGAGAAAGATTCCAAGGAGTGACTTTGAGGCATGCATCCCTGGCACTTTTCTAGTGAGGAGATTTAATTTAGCCTGTGAATCCCCACCACTGTTCCAGTTGGTTAATTTGGGGGTGCTTGAAGCATCTTTGCAGATCTGTACAAAATAAATGGCAACTCCCAAAGACCATCTTACTTTGCTACATTGGCATCCATTTGCCAGTTACTACAAAATGGTTTCTGACGGCAATAATCCTTTGAAAATCGCCTGTTATTGGGGATAATAGCTGGTTGTCAGAGCATTAACCACCCCCGACTTCACTTTGGGCTATTACATAACAAGAGAATGAACTGCTGGTGAGTCTGCCAGGTGTATTAAATTAGATCATGCATTACAGAAGTTCTGTGATGAGGATTAGCATTCAGAAAAGACTATCAGAGGTTGCCAAACTCATTATCTGCTGAGGCAGAGGCTGGCCTCCAGCCTGGGGATGCAAGGCTCCGGTTGGAACTGGTAAGCCACTACCTCTGGTCCTTCTCTGCACTCGCATGGAGACAGACAAGGAGCACACCAGCATTTCTCTTCTGCTCTTTTTCTTCTGAAGAAAACCAAAGTCCACTGCATTACCCATAGCCAGTTGCAAAGCTGAAATGACAGTGACTTCATTCATTTTCTGGTTTCTTAACAGCAGACCTATGTCCTGGGAAGTCTCCTATGGCCGTAGAACAGGGTGGAGTCTGGATTTTGTTCTCTCGTCCCCTTAGGACAATAAATGTAGACAGTGGGCCTTCAGATGTATGGCCTCTGGGAGGCTCTGCTGCAGGTCTCAGACACCCATGTTCACTCTTAGTGTTGGCATGTCTCCTTATGCTCGAGACATCTTTCAGGTCAGAATTTGTCCAAAGAGGAGAAGCATGACACCAAATGATGGCTGAATACCTATAGAAGTAAGCTTTCAGCTACGAACATGCAGAAGAATCAGGACTTGCCTATTCTCACCAGTTCTGGGCAATCCTTCATATAGCTATTGTCGAGTCCATTTTTGATGTCCTGTGGAATGATACTGCTTCTAATTTTCAGTGGAACATCTTGTGAGATCTGTTTAATAGCATATCACCTCTGGGATGCTTAAGTTCTAAACTGTGGATTTTCCTACCTGAGTGATATCTGGGTGGAATTAGCTATTTGCATCAACACTGTAACCCTAGTTCCTGGTACAGAGCCTGACACATAGTAGATGCTCTGTAAGTATCTGCTGAACGGAAATGAATGGAAATTTCTTACTGTCTTTTTCTGAAAATAATGTTTTCTTATAACAAAAATATATGTTCACTGTAGAAAATTGATAAAAAAGCAGATAACAGGAAAGAAATATGTATCACCTGTTACCCAACTGCCAGACAGTATGGCATTAGATATATTTTGCATGCATCTTTCCATTATTTTTCTCTGCATGTGTATTTCCATTTTTTATGGCGTGGATAACACTGTACATAGCCTTTTGGAATCTATTTTGTTCATTTAGTGATGTCTTTCCAAGTCATTAAGTGATCAACTTTACCATTTTTGCAATGGCTTCATAAATGTTCATAGAATGAGTGTACTATAATTTGCTTCTGTGGGCGCATTTAAGTGGTTGTGATTTTTCTCTCATATGAACAGTGCTGCAACATATATTCTTTATATTAGATCTTTGTTTCAGTATATGATAATTTCCTTGGGTAACATGGAGAGGCAAACAAGAAAACATCTGGCAAAACTTCTGAAAAGACAAATTAATCTGGTGGTTAGAAATGAAGGCAAATTGGGCTTTCACAGACTAGCAGGCATCTGTACTTTCCTTGAACTGTGAAGGATAAGAGCATCTTATGGAAGTCAGCTATGGGTAAATGTTTAGAAGCCATAGAATGGACTATGGACTGTTATATCAATTCTGTTTATATATCTTAGCAAAATAAAAACTTTCAACTTGGTGATAAAAACAATTCCCTAGACGTGATTTCCTGTAAGTGGAATTTCCATGTCAAAGGTTATGGCCAAGTTGTCTTCAGAAAGCTTATGCCAATATATGTTCCTACCAGCAGAAGGGCTATTTCCCAATACTCTCATTGTCATTAACAAGTCATTTTTATGTTGATAGCAAAAATCAAACAAAAATACCCCAAAATCTTATTTTTGTTTAACTTTGTATTTGTTTTTGTGCTTAAAAATGAGATTCAACATTTTATTCTTTGTTTGTTTGTTTTTGTTGATAGGTGTATTTCCTTTTCTGTAAGCTACTGATTCATGTCCTTTGCTCTGTTATCGTGTTATCATGTCATAGGGTTGCAGTTAAGAAAATGATCTTTGGGTCCTACCTGACTTAACTAAAAAGGATTCAGTAGCTGCTACTTACCTGCTGTGTGATCTGAGGCAGGTTACTACCCTTCTTAGGCCTCAGTTTTCTCATCTGTTAAATGAGAATAATGATAATGTCCCCTCACTGCAATCTTGTGCAGGTCCCGGCAATGGGCCAATGCTCAACCTCCTTAATTTTAATGTTTGAGTACTCATCTAACCTCTCTATTTCTTTTAGCGTGTTCCTACCCATATAAAGTGGTGGGTTGTCCCCATTTAGCCGGTATTTATACCTTTTAATTTCCTGCAATAACCACGTATGTCATGTGCCATTGAGTCGGCTGCATCTCCTGGCAACCCTGTGAATAATGATGTCCATATTAATTCATTTATCTGACGAATATTTGCAGGCAGCTCCTATGGGTCAGGTGCTGGATTAGGAGTTGGGGAAACAACAGTGAACACGATTGCTATTGCATCTCCACCATGAACCTTACGCTTCTCTATGTGTTTGAGAGAGAGAGTGTGAGTGTGTGTGTAGCAAACAGAACATAGCCAGGTGACAGAGAATAAGACTTTAAGTTGCACCAAATACTATGTAGGAAATCACTAGGGTCTCAGACAAAAAATATAAGGGGGCTTTTTTTAGATAACATGAGGAGGGAGGAACTTTTGGAGGTAGAAAGTTTTATGATGTGATCTACAGAATGGGAAGGAGATAGCCATGCTAAAATGTCTCAGTGCAGAAAAGGTGGCATATGCAAAGGTCCTGTGACAGGAAAGAACTCTGTGTGTTCAAGAAATTGGAAAAAGACCAGCCTGGAGGAAGGGGGTGGGGTGGGAATTTGGCAATGGCATGGGGGGGGGGGCAAACAGAGGTGGGAGGTAGAACAGGGCAGGGGCCAGAGCATGGGGGGCGGGGTGAGGAGGGGGCGCCTGATTTGTATTCTAAATCAATGGTTCTCAACCTTCCTAATGCCGAGACCCTTTAATACAGTTCCTCATGTTGTGGTGACCCCCAACCATAAAATTATTTTTGTGGCTACTTCATAACTGTAATTTTGCTACTGTTATGAATCCTAATGTAAATATCTGATATGCAGGATGTATTTTCATTGTTACAAATTGAACATAATTAAAGCATAGTGATTAATCACAAAAACAATATGTAATTATATATGTGTTTTCCGATGGTCTTAGGCGACCCCTGTGAAAGGGTTGTTTGACCCCCAAAGGGGTCACGACCCACAGGTTGAGAACCGCTGTAAATGGAAAGGAAGGCCTGCATAACTTTGAGCAGAGGAGGGACATATCTGGTTCCTATTGTAAAACACTCTCTGTAAGACAGGATAGCAATAGAGGAGCTCACAAAAGAGGCCTCATTGATTATCCAGGTGACAGGTGTTTGTGGCTTAGACAAGGTATTGCTGGAGGAGATGAAAATCACAAGAATTGCATTGAGCAATGAGCTGCAAAATAAGTTATGTATGTCTGCATTCCATGTTATAAATTAGTATCACCTCTAACACTGGCTGTCGTTAGAAGTCACCCAGTGTCTGAAAGAGTGGGTTTCCAGGCCCGTGGAAGATGCTCTGGCTTCATCCAGTGGAGGGTTGTACCCTGAAGAGAAACGTACTTCTCTAGGAAGAACTGCAATCGCCCAGGGAGGGATTTTTATGATGCGGGATTGTGGAACTGCCTTCAGCCATAGGTCTGTCAGCTTTGGTCAGTCTTGAGGCTCCCCACGGAGAGACACGGAGTTTGAAAAAGCCACCTCAGTTCCAGCACAGTGTCTACCTGGCTCTTCCCTTGATCTGCATGAAAAGTTCTGACCTCAGAAGAACAACGAACAACAAACAATAAATCCTTGGGGACAAGGAAACAGAACAGATTCTAGCTCTCAGACTGCCAACCTTATTTCAGTTTGTATATGCTTTTCTGTTCAAACCCATGCTCTTCTTGGTTTATATGTCACTGATCTGTCTGCCGCTTCCCAGAGGACCCTTCCCCATCATCCCTGCACATTCCATATAAATCTTCTCAGGGTTTACAGCTTCTCTTCATGGCATGAAAGCGCCTTGGGGACAGCCATGACCTGTTTTCTGTGCCACCTCACCTTCCTCACTGCTTATCTGTCAAATGCCTTTTATACCAACTTATTTGCATGACAAATACTACTTAAATTTTAGTTGTTTTCTCTTACCTGTGGGATGTAAAAAAAAAAGGAATAAGGGTTCCTTTTTAAGAATGAGTCTTTGGCTCCACTATTCTCTTGCCCAAAGCTAAGAGAAGGAATACGATGACTTTACAATGTAAGGGCTTGACAAAATTCAACACCCTCCCATGGTAAAACCTCTCAATAAATTGGGCCTAGAGGGAACATGCCGGAACATCATAAAGGCCACATATGAAAACCCACAACTAACACTGGGGATGCAGGGGAAAGCTTTTCCCCTAGAATGAGAAACAAGACAGGGTGCCCACTTTTGCCACACCTCTTCAGCATAGTACTGGAAGCCACAGCCACAGCAGTCGGCAAAGAAACAAAGGCATGTAAAAGAAATAAAGGCATGCCGATAGGAAAGGAAGAACTAAAATTGTGTGTTTGCAGGTGAGATGATCCCATATAATAAAAGGCTAATATGCAAATCGACCAAACTGTGGAACTACTGTTTGCTATGACGCACACTGACCACCAGGGGCAGACACTCAACACAGGAGCTGCCCCCTGGTGGTCAGTGTGCTCCCACAGGGAAGCACTGCTCAACCAGAAGCTGGGCTCATGGCCTGCCGGCAAGCACAGTAGACATCCCCTGAGGACACTCAAACTGTGAGAGGGTGCAGGCTGGGCTGAGGAACTGCCCCCACCCCCCGAATGCACCAGGCCTCTAGTATTATATAAAGAAAACCCTAAAGATCCACTGAAAAACTATTAGAGCTAATAGAATGAATTCAGTAAAGTTGCAGGATATCCAATCAACATGCAAAAACAGTTGCATTTTTATATACTAACAACAAAGTATCTGAAAAAGAAAAAACAACAATTCTATTTACAATAGCATAAAAACAGTAAAATACTTAGGAATAAATTTTATTAAGAATGTGAGAAATCAGTGTGGTTCACATAGTTAGGACATAGGCAGTATAAAAAATTAAGGGGGGATCTCAACCAGCAACCTTTGAGACGTCTGGAGTAGTGAATAACAGAACAACGGATCCTTCACCCTATGTTCTTTCATTTCTTCATGTACCATTGCCTTCTTTATTCTATAGAAAGGATTTAGAAAAATTACAAGTTCCATGAAGGTAGAGACCATGTGTTTTTCTCCCCTTGTGTCTCCAGCATTGAGAAGGGGGTTTAGAATCTAGTGGGTACCCAGTTAATACTCAATGGATGGGAGAGTATGGAGGAGGGCAGTGGATGGAAAACATTAAACAGAAACGATAACACAAATCAGAGGTCAGCTGAAAGAAAAAAAGGGATACCAAAGGCAGGGACATAAACAGCTAAAAACACCCGATCTCTGAGGTGTTTGAGCCTGCCGCGTGTGGACAGCCAATGCAAAGAAGGAGCCCTGGACAGACATAAGATTCCCACTCTGTAGGATTAAACAATAACAGTTGCTTAGGATAAATTATAACTCTTCCTGATTGAAGACTAGATATAACTTCCCCCTGGAATTCCTCTGAAAGAAGATAATGGCCTCCCCAGTTCCTCCAGAGCTTTCACGTGCCTTCCTGGCCCATCATCTGAGGCTACTACTCATCGATGCCAAAATAGTGGTGCTCACCCAGGGGGCATGCTCCCATAGTGGGGGTTCTAGATCTTGGGAACACACTGGAACCCCTGGAAGGGGCAGAGGTTGGTGTCCAGGCAATGAGAATCTATAGATTACCAAACACCACACATTATTCTGATACACAAGCCCCTCCCCCACACCCCAGGGCCATGTCCCTACCTGTCTGCATCTTGGAGAATTACAGGTAAATGGAATTAACACTGTCCTCGACAATATCCTTGCAGTTGTCTGATGAGTCCTTGACTGTCTTATTGACAGTGAGCCCCGGAAGGTGGTAGGTTAGGTGACAGCAGAAACTGCTATTTTCAGCTAATTCTTAGTGACAGGGAGGATTGGTTGGGAAAATAGAAGTGACAAGAACCTTGGAAAAAAACAAATGTGCTAGTTTAGAATTCACAACAGCTGTTGGTTTTAATGAATTTGAGAATGATTTGGACAGAATTCCAAAATCCCAATCCTTGACCTATGACCTTCTGCTGTGCTGATTCAGCAGGTTGGGCAGGGAGTGAGTGCTTTTCTCCAATACTGGCTGCTTCTTACTGTGAGGTTTTGACACAAATCCCAGTGAGAACTCACAAGGTCCACATCTGTGCCCAAGGGCAAATGGGTTCTGTTCCCTGATCCACACCCTTGAGTAGGTGGCAGAAGAAGGCAAAGACAGATTCACGGGTGAGGAACAGTAAGGAAAAAGGAACTTTTCTCTCAGGTCCCAGAGAAAGGCAGGCCTAGTCATGTCTTCAAGCTTCGTACCCTTTGCTATTTTCCTGTACATTTTCTCTTTAGAGTCGAGGCAAAAAGAACCATTGGAAGTTCCCTCTTATCATGAACCTAGATAGCCCTGGCCAAGTTCTCAATGGATCTTAATGATTCTCCAAAGGTTAATAGAAATTGTCATTGTTACACCTCTGATTGTGTTAGGAACTGGCAATTCCTTTGTCGCTGGGAAAGACAAATACCAGTGATGACTTGTCAAAACTCTCCCCTAGGGAAAATCCTCTTCTTCACCCACAAATATCATTTTTCTCTTCAATCAGCCCTCTGGGCAGTGTGAGGGAGCATCTGTGGATAGGAGATTCAACTTTCTTCAGCCCACTTTGTGTGGCGTTATTGAAAAAAAAATCTGAAACACAAGTAAACCCAAGCTTACTGGAATTCATTGCTTCTGACCTGCCTTTTCATTCATTATCTCACTTGCTATTAATCACAGTGAGTTGGGGGGGGGGGGGTGCGACTCACCTGCAATAGGTAGAAAGCACAGCTCACAGGGTTTAACTAACTTATTCAGATCCCTGCACAAGTAAGTGTGGAGTTGGAGCCAACTGGAACCCAGGTCTCCTGATTCCTGGCTGTTTTGAAGGTAACTCAGGATTTGTTTTAATCTGATATGGTAAGGCACACAGACATGGGGATGACTGTCAGGAGGAAAGACGTTTATTATTCTCATAGTCCCCTAGAAGCCAGGGTCATGCCATACCACATAGAGCCTCATGACAGCACCAAGGCCAGGTGTGGACAGAGAGAGGGGATTGGTGGGGTGAAGACTTTATTGTGGTTCCCCTGAGAAAAAAGAGGCAAAGCAGGGTAGGCAGGTTTAGGATTGAATATTACAGCAGGCTCTGGGGTATAGGGGCTACCCCTAGTTGCCTGGTGCCAGGCCCTAGGGCAAGGGTGGGCAACCTTTTTGTGAGTGCGTGCCCAAACCAGCAAAACCTCTGACTCAATATTCTTCTGCATGCCAATCCTAATTTTTGGAGAACATGTTACGCCCACTTGATATCTCTTAAGGTGTACGTATGTGAAGAACCTTAAAGAAATAATAAAATTCATTTGAGCGACAAAAACACAGTATATGATGATGAAAAATACATTTATTTTTTAATGTATACATGTACACTGGTAGTCCGACAGAAAACGTTATGACTCCGTTTGACATTATCAGTGGGACTTTTGCTGCTGCATCACTGATGACAGAGATTTTACATCAGGTTTATATTTCGTGACCTGCAGAGATATACACGAGCTACTACTTTCATCCGTCAGGCTACTCCTATGACGAGACTTAACAAAATTCATCACTGAGAACAAAGATTCACAAGCGTATGTGGATGAAACCAAAACACTGGTCGGATCTAGGAAGACAGGGAGAGTGAAGGCAGAGGCATAGAAATTGCTCTTCCCCTCTCTCGTCAATCCATGTCTATGGTCTTTAAGATAACTTGTTATGTAAAATTATTTATTTATCTAAAATGCACCTACACTGAATTTATCTGAAAAATAAAAAAGTCGATATTAAGAAAAAAATTGTAAATGGAAGTTTATAAGAGAGGGTTTCGCGTGCCAGCAAAAGTTACTGGCATGCCATGTTTGGCACACGTGCCGGGGGTTGCCCACCCCTGCCCTAGGGTGATTAGGACAAGTGAATAATGGCCCAGGCTGTGAGCACCTGAGAAAAGGAGGTGGTGGAGGCTTCGGCTCCGGATTGGTTGGTTTGTATATCCGGGTGCACTTGCAGGCAAGCTGTATACTATCCCCAGGGATTAGCCGAGTAGCATAGCTCCAGAGAGCAGACCGTCAGAGACACAAAAAATAAACAAAGACATGGTCAATGCACTCACTGACCTGCCCCCTGGATGAATTTCATCACCCCCCTTTGGGGGCGTTGCTGCTTGACTTCTTACTGATCCACTAAGTGGTGTGTGATCTCCTCTGTGTAAACCAGGCCACAGTCTCTGTGACCCAGAGACCCCCATCTCCTTCACTTTGACAAAACACGTGACCATGAAACTGAACTGCCACCCCCTGGCTGGGAGATTACTACAGGGTTACTTTTTTTTTTCTGATTTGGGATCTTTTCAATACCACACACGAGGTAGCAGGGACTGTGCTTGAGAGGACGGAGATTGTACAGATTCTCAGAGCGTCCCCAAATGACAGTTCATTTTTCATAATGATCTATGATATTCATTTGTTGAAATTTTATTACTTTTGTAATTTAATTCAATTTTTCCCATTTCATTGCTGCTTGGGGCAGCGTTATCTTATTTGCCTCTCTTATCTTCCATATGAGGATGTTTCTCTTTTTATTATGAGCACCATGGCGTCCAGATTAAAGCTGCCTGTTCAATAGAACTGCTTCCACTGGTGTCAACCTGCCCTGAGCCCACCTCTGCCTGTGCAGCATTTTCAGGGAGACACATGGGGGCAGTGATTTATGAAGCATTTTAGGGATAATCAAGGCCCTACCCTCATCTTCGGCTTAGAGATTAAAGATCGTATTCAGAAACGTTTCTCTGCATCAGCAATCGTAGAAATGAGCAAATAATACTAGGAGTGGATTAGGAATATGTTTTATGAAGATACAGATGAAGAATGTATTGAGCAACATCAAATTGACTTTAAAGTATAAAGATATCAGGAGACATCTCCCTAAAGCTGAAGTCATGCACCATTTTTGAGAAATCCTGGAGGTATTTTAGGAAATGATTGAGTTGGGAAGTGAGTCAGAAGGGTCAGGAGCCGGTGGGAAGACGTGCAGGTGAGTCCTCCGGATTACTGGCAGAAGCTGCCACTTAGCTGAAATAAAATTCAGAACCCATGGGTGTGGGCACCTGTAGGTGCTGGAGGACTCTTTTTTAGCAAATTTCATTTATATCTATAACCCATATAACTTGCAGGTTTTTAAAGGTAGAAATACTGAGTCTATAGTTACACGTTATTTTACAATAGAAGATTGCTTTCTCTTTCCTATAACAGGAAACACTGTGATTCCAGAGGCTGCTAAGTGCTCCGGCCCAGGCCCTTTCCCTGGCATCTGGGGGGGAAGAGTGGGCTTATTGTAATCTCAAGAAGCAGTGCTTTGCATGTAAACACCAGCTCAGCAGCCACAGGCATCGGGCACAGGTCTGCCCTTTCCTGCTTGCCCAGGCTGGTCGATGTCTGATAGTCCTGCCTTGTTGGATTGACACAAGCTTCTTTCAAAATGTCATCCTGAGCCAGTGCCTCTCTTTTTGTCTTTAACCATCCACTGGGCTGTTCAGTCTCGACCCTGAGCACTCAATAGAAGCATCTTTATTGGGAATGGCGTCAGTGTTTTCTTTTCCTTTTTCCTTATTTATTTATTGATTGATTGATTAAATTGATTGGGTGACATTGGTCAACATTCCAGTGATTTCTAATTCCCAGTCCCGCTTTCCTTTGCTCAGGCCTCCTCTTCTTTGTGCTATTTTTTTTTTTTCTTACATGTTGGATTTAGACCACCTGTGTCAGACCCACCATGAGCACTTTTGAAAAATCTAGATGCCTGGGCTTAATCTGAATCTCTTGAGGGTGGGTGCTGGGGGCACCACCTTTCACATGTGATTGAAAGCACCTAGGGCAGAGGTTCTCAACCTGTGGGTCGCGACCCCTTTGGGGGTCGAATGACCCTTTCACAGGGGTCGCCTAAGACCATTGGAAAACACATATATAATTACATATTGTTTTTGTGATTAATCACTATGCTTTAATTATGTTCAATTTGTAACAATGAAAATACACCCTGCATATCAGATATTTACATTACAATTCATAACAGTAGCAAAATTTCAGTTATGAAGTAGCAACGAAAATAATTTTATGGTTGGGGGTCACCACAACATGAGGAACTGTATTAAAGGGTCGGGGCATTACGAAGGTTGAGAACCACTGGCCTAGTGATTCTGATGCCCAGAGAAGTCTGACAGCACTCTCCACCCTGGCCAGAGCCACCTTCACCTCTCACGTGAAACATTTCAGTGGCCTCCTACTTAGCGTCTCTGTTTCTACGCTTACCTCCCTGTGGCTGTGGTTCTCAAACTTGGCTGCACAGTGCAGCTCCATAGGAGATTAAATGTCTGTCCTGCCTGATTTAATTGATCTGGGATGGGACCTGAGCATGCAGAATTATATCATCACAGGAAAATCAGGGCAGCCGGGATGAGCCCAACGGTCCATGGCTATTCTCCACACGCAGACAGAAGGGCCTTTTACAATTTTATATGTTGCTTATGTCAGGCTTCTGCTCAGTCCCCCTGTGGTTTCTGTTTTTGCTGGGAAAAAATAAAGCCCACTGTCTAACGGTTACCACAAAGGCTCACATGATTTGGCCTCTGTTGTCTGTCCAAGTTCATCCCCTATGGCCTCTTCTAGCTGACTCCACCCATCCCTGCTGGTCTCTTCCATATCCTTGAGCATCCCTATGTACCATCTGGTCCCTTCGCCTGGAACATTCTTCCCCAATAGCCATATGTCTTACTCCGCCACCCCATTTGGTCTGGATTCCTGCTCAAATATCACCTTATCAGCGAAGCTTTCCCTCCCTTCCTTCCTAAAACAGCTGCCTCCATTGCTCTCCATTGCCTTGCGTTGTTTTATTTTCTTCTTAAGTGTTTAATCCAACAAATAAACAAACATTTTATGTGAATTTGCCATTTATGAACTGCTTCACTTTCACAAAAATCTAAACTCGCTTAGGACAGAGAGTTTGTTTTATTTATTCATCAGATCCCCAACACATAGTAAGTGCTTGGAAGTTACTTGTGATGGGTAGTGAATTGCTGCTCTTGGACTGTCTCAAAAACATGGGCATTGGTGACCTGCCGCTCATTACTAGGGACCTGTGAGTGGCAGCAGCCTGTTTTCTGGCTGTGCAATGCCCCCTGATAGCTTTACTGGCAGCTGCTTCCCTCCCCTATTTTAATGGTTGTAGAAAGGAGGGAATTTGACCCATGACCCCTGCGAATAAGACTACCTCTAGTCACCAAAAGTTGAAAGGAATGACGCCCCCTCAAGTTTTTGCTGGAAATTGCATCTATATGAGAAAGAAGCATACATCTATTTTTTTGAAAAACTGGGTTGTTTTTTGTTTGTTTCATTTGGGAACTTTTATACTCAGTAGATTAAGTTATGTGACTTTGAACTTTGAAATGTCCACATCTTAAGATTTTATTAAGCCTGACTGGGTTTAAAGAGCATTTAAAGACATCCAAACTTACATGGAAGATCAAAATGAACTAATAGGTTGATGCAGACTTTGTTCCACCCTGCCTTTGTGCCGGTTAATGAAAGCGGTGCCGTCCTGCCTGCGGACAATGAGCGCGGAGGCCTGGCTCTCCTGGGAACTCTGGTGTCTCCTGACAATGGTCCTGGCTGAACTGTGCCGTGATGCCTTTTCATGATACGCACCTGGGCCTCAGGACCACCCTCGATCTGCTAAGGCAACTTGTCACATCAGAAAAGTGGTTGGACTCAAGGCAGACTTGTGAAAATTTGTTTGATGGCACTTCCTAGGGAAATAATCTCCAACCCTTGGAAATAAAATCCATCAGGCAACAGGATCTGTCAGTGATGGAAATGAGGAACAATTTAAGTCTGTTACACAGAGGTTTGGCACTCAGTTAATTGAGCAGTGGAATAAGCAGCCCACCCAGGAAGGTTCAAGGCCACGTTTAATTTCCACGTATCATCTCTTCTGTGTTTGATGTTCGCTGCCATGTTTATGCTTCCTATGTCCTTACAAAATGGTTCCCGAAACAGGGGTGTCCTTACTTCCTTCCTATTTTAAGGGGTTTCTAATTATTTTTTAATATGTTTTTGTTGATTTCAGAGAGAGGGAGGGAGAGAGAGAGAAACATCAATTACAAGAGACAATCATTGATCAGCTGCCTCCTGCATGCCCCCTACTTGGGATCGAGCACAATTCCCGGGCATGTGCCCTGACCAGGAATTGAAATACGACCTCCTGGTTCATGTGTTGACCCCCAACCACACCAGTCAGGTGGGATCTCTAATTATTAAAGCAATACTTATTCCTTTGTGAAAACATTCAGATGAAATTGAAATTTCGGAAGTAATAAGTGTAAGTCTCTTTGTAGAAAAAAAATAGGACTCCATGTTACACAATATCCTACCACCTGCTTTTTCCCCTTACCAATTTCTGATGGATGTCTTTCTACATGAATACATAGCTGCATGGTGTTCCCCTGCATGAATAGACTATACGTTTTTAGCCAATCAGCTATCATGAAACACTTAAGATTCAACAGTTTTTGACCATTACAAGTAATGACACTGAACATTCTTGTATTTTATCATTTTAGTGTATTTGTGAAAATGTATAAAATTGAGTTACAGGGCTTTAAGAGGTCATAGTTCTCCTTCCCCTTCCAGTCATCTGTGTTACCACCTTGGCCCCCAGAGGCATTGTATTTGTTATCCTGTCTGTCCTATGAATGCCTAGAGGTAGAATTACTGGTTCTAAAATATTAAAACTATAAAATGTGATGGCTATTGTTAAATTGCTCTTCAAAATATTTATTTGGGGTGAAATCTCTTTTCTTTTTGTTGCCAGTTGAAAGGCAGACTTGTGAGAAGTCCAGGGTGTGAACCCAGCATCGTTTGATTATGTTTATTTTATAGGCATAGATGCAACAAGTCGTTTCCATGCCATTTCTACTCAGATAAGGAGGCCAGTCCCCTGGGAGCCAAGGAATGCACATCAATGGAAATATTAAAGATGATTCTGATTTTCTTTCGCAAACCAACAAAACAAATACACTGCCATAAATCCTTTAGCACATACCTGACCCAGGGGACGGTGCTGACTGTAGAAGCCACAATGGTAGTGGTGGTGGTGGGGGGGGGGGGGGGGGCGGGTGTGGGCTGGTTTTCATTATTGTGATGGTTGTTAGCACAATTACTCTTGAGCAATGCAATCATGTCTGGTCTGAAATTTGGCACAATCCTACTGGTTTTCCAAATGGGTTGCCATCTTTTAAAATCAGGAATTATGGAATGATTCGCAGCATTGTTCTAGAGTTTTAACTATGCCTCTGAGAGAACTCAGTTTATCCTGTGGCTCTTCATCTGGAGAGCAGAGGAGGTTTGGCACACACAGGCACCTCTACCCAAAACCAAATGGGTTGCTTTGTGACGGGTCTTTTCCGCTTTGCCTACAAGATAGACTCATAGCTGCATTTCCTGAGAGCCATCTATTATGCTTTCTGCTTGGTTAAGAGCCAGTGGGCATGCAAGTTTTTATCAATCTAGGGTTTCCTCTTTAAATAGCTTAAGTGGGAAATGGACGGCAAAGTGCTATGAAAGCAGCCTGGGTCGGGTCTCAAGAGCCTGAAGTCCAGTCTGTCTCCTGTGGATGCTGGCTCTGGACCTCGGAGCTGGGTGGGGATTTCTGTGTTGGAAGAACCAGCGTCTGCAGGGGGATAAGAGGGGACCCCAGTGTTATCTGAGGTCTCAGGACTCAGAGAGAACTCTGATTAGATCAGGACTTGAAACTAATCAAGTCCCTTTATTTCACTGGGCCTCTGTTTCCACTAAATCAGTCATCAGCTATCTGCCAACAGTGGGCAGACAGGCAAAGTGAACAGGGGACAGCGCTGTGTTGGAGGGTCAGTGGTAACCACCTTGGCTACATGGACCCCAGTGGGAATAGTGGGGGAAGGAGGGAGGGGAGTGAAGAGAGGCCAGGCTTCCCGGCTGGCTCCTCCACCAGGAAGCCCCCTTGAAGGGTGAAATGACCGCCTCACCAAAGGAAAATGAGGACAGACTATGGCTACATAACGATCATGTATTTTTTAAACATCATTTTAGTTGGAAATAAACCATCACTTAAAAACTAGTCTTCAAGTTGTAATTCCCAGATAAGCAGATATTCCTAATTATAACAAAATCTTAATTTTTGGCACTCATATATTTTTATTCACTCATGTCTGGATCTGTGATGTTACGAGCACTGTGCTCCATGGGGCCACGGCCAGGGGCAAGAGACCTAGCCCTTCTTTTCCCTCATCAAGTGGACAGTCTAGTGGAGATCAATCTCACAGAGGTAACCACACAGATATTAGTCAACCACAGTGGGAAAAAGGCTCTGAAGGAGCAGTGACGGTGCCTGAACTGGTCTGGATGTGACCGAAGGACTGAACTTGGCCTGCCAGGAGTTTTATTTGGACTGTGTAGTGTTAACCCACATCTCACTTTAAATTTGAATGAAAGGGCTTTAACATTTTTAATTCTTTTTCTTTCTTCTATCTAACCCTCATGTACCACTTTGGGAGCAGGGTTGTGGTTTATTTAAAATAATTCTGTCTGATGATCATTTCACTTAGCACAGTATTCTCTAAGTGCATCCATGTTGTTGCAAATGGCAAGACTTCATTCTTTTTATGGATGAGTAATTTTCCCTTCTCTTTCTCTCTCTCCCCTTTACTCTCTATATCTTATCTCTCTTTGTTGATATCATATCTTCTTTATCTACTCACTTATCGATGGACACCTAGGTTGCTTCCATGTGTTGGCTATTGTAAATAATGCTGCAGTGATATATGGGTACATAAAGAGTGGGGCAAAGATAGATCTACAGTTGTTCATCTGGAAAATAATATAATAATTAATACATAAAATACTAGAATAAACTCTCTGATTTGAGTACTCACAACTGTAAACTTACTTTTGCCCCACCCTGTATATCTTTTCAAATTAATGTTTTTGTTTTCTTCAGCTAGATATCCAGATGTGGAATTTCTGGGTTGTATAGTAGTTGTATCTTTAATTTATTGAGGGACCTCCATACCGCTTTCCATAGTGGCTGCACCAATTTGCAATCCCACCAATAATGTAAAAGGGTTTCCTTTTCTCTCCATCTTCTCCAAATACTATATGATTTCCCTTATGTGTCAAATCTAAAACACAAAACAAACAAACAAAGCAAAAAAGAAACAGACTCTTAGATACAGAGAACAAACTGATGGTTGCTAGAAGGGAGGAGAACAGGAGAATGGGTGAGAAGGGTGAGAGGGAATAAGAGGTACAAAGCTCCAGTTTAAAAGATAAAAGTCATGGAGATGGCATGCACAGCATCGGGAAAATAGTCAATATTACTATAATAAACTTTGCATGGTGACCGATGGTCACTAGTATTGTGATGATCACATCATGAGAAATATAGTGTTGAGTCACTGTTGTACACCTGAAACTAATATATAATGTATGCCAACTATCATAAAAAACAAAGTATTCTGCCCTCATGAGAGAGAGTTAGGAAAACAATAGAAAAGAATAGAACCGGGGTTTTACATGTATTGGAGCCAAAACCTCAGGAAGGCTTGAGAGGGTCCCCATTGGTCTCCTGGCTGCAAGCTATGCCTCTTGTCCCAGTTATTTACCTCCTAAGATCAAGCTAGGGACCACAGATGGCAAGAGAGTGTCTGCAGCCTGTCCTCGCCACTGGGGGGAAATGTTGAGGGTCTTTCAGTGGCGTTTTTATTCCCAGGAAGAGCACACTCTGCATTTCCTGTGCGGATCTGGGCCAGACCTGGATGCTCCTTGTCCATATGTGTGCAGCAAAACACGGCCCGTAATGTTGCCAGTCTCCCATTTCACGTTCTTCTCCTTTGTCGCGAGCTCCACACCGAAAAACAACCACCACCAGTGCCACATGGTTTCAAAGATCAAAGGCCCCAGTTCTGAATATATTTCAAGCTAACTGTACTTCAAATGTTTTAAATATGTTCCTCCAGATGGGAAGCATGGGGCATTAACGAGGTAAACCACATGTGCGTGAGCCGGGATGTGGTCTGTGCAGGACAGTGAAAACACAGCGCTGATCCGTGTGTTTGCCTTCCCCTCAGGTCCGCATCTTCACGTACCTCATTGGACGGGAGGCGGCTTTTGCAGACAATCTCAAGTGGATGGCCTGTGCCAACAAAGGTAGGTCCCTCTGATGGGCCTGGATCCCAGTGCCTTCTCCTTGGATGCGCAGAAATCAAAGATAGTCATGAGGAAGTGGAGAATTCTAGGAGAAGGCTGTGAATTCTAAGATAAGGTCTGGGTGTTTCTAAATGATTTTTTGTAAACTTGTAACAGCCTCTCCCAAAATATGCTTATAAAGTTTGAGGACATAGTCAAGTGGAGTGGCTGAGCCTCTCCACTCTACTGCTCAGTAGCTGAGGGGCCTTGGGAGAGTTACTGTGGCAGAACCGTTTACTGTGCACCAAATATCCACGTGCTTGCTCAGCATTCAGGGGCCTCAACACTGGTTCTGGCCAATAGTCTTTAAGCAAAACCAACCTGGTCATTTCTGGGATAATGCATTTAAGAGCTGGTGCGGTAGTGTCTACGCTCTGGCTCTTGTGAACTCTGAAACTACATAATGGAATAGTCATGAAATGAACAACCTTCATCAGCCTGGGGCCCTGAGTCATCACATGGAGCAAATGCCTTTCCACTCCCCCTGTCCCCTGCCCTAGGCCAGCCCACACTGCATACACAGTGTGTGTGATGAGCCTTAGTGTTAAGTCACTGGGGTTTCCGGTTTCCTATGTTCCCATAGCATGACTTAGCCTACACAACCAATTAAGTCTAGTTTGAGTTAAAACAAAGTTATTTTAGTTGCAAGCAACCAAAGTTGCTCCCTGAAATTAAAAAGGGGAGTGTTTTGGAGAGAGAGGGGAGTGACTCAGAATCTAGACAAGGGAGGGAAACTTGTGTCCCAGGAGGACAAGGGAGCTGTGTTTTTGTTTTCTTTCCCTTCTTGGTTTCCTTCTACACTCCGTGCATTCTTCCCTCTGTAGGTAGACCTTCTCTGCTATGATAGACCTTCTCTGCTATGGCATGCGCATATTCAGAAATTCCCATCCTATGCCATGTACACCTCTCTTTCTACACAGCAGGATATGATATTAGAAAGGAGTTTTTATCTTCTCCATTTGAGACTGATTGATCCACAACTTTAAATTCTGATTTTTTTTTTAAATATATTTTATTGATTTTTCACAGAGAGGAAGGGAGAGCAATAGAGAGTTAGAAACATCGATGAGAGAGAAACATCAATCAGCCGCCTCCTGCACACTCCCCACTGGGGATGTGCCCACAACCAAGGTACATGCCCTTGACCGGAATCGAACCTGGGACCTTTCAGTCGGCAGGCAGACGCTCTATCCACTGAGCCAAACTGGTTACTGCTAAATTCTGATTTTTAAGTCCCCTACCTTCCTCCCAAAAAGGATTATGACCCCAGCTTGGTCCAGGACCCCCCTGCTGATTTGGGTATGGGCAGAGATAAGCCCACAGAGAAAAACATACGCACTCTGAGGGGTCCAGCACTGGGTAGGGGTGGGAAGTTTCCAGAGAAGAGGGGTATGGCCCGGCAAATAAACCTCAGCCTGTCTCTCCCATTGCTTGGCATTGTCTTTAATGATCTGCTTCTACTTGCAACAATATTTTAAGCACGTCTCATTTTCCGCATTGAAAAAGTGGAGACCTGCATGGAAGTCAACATTTCCTTGAAGCTATTAATAACACATTCTATGATTATTTTAGTTTATTGGCTGGCTCCCCTCTCTATAGGTATCAGTAATATGATTATCTCAGAGCTAATGCATTTGGCTCCATTTCAGGGGACACATGGGAGGACCGCGGGCCTGAGGGGGTGGAAGCCGATGCATCCTCTGTTTCCTCTGAGGAAAGGGTCCATTCTTGAAACAATTTTTGGAACTTTGTTGACATTTGAAAATCTTGAGTGAGCTCCACTTTTCCTGTTTTTCTTTTCCCCTTTATTCTGCGGTCTTGAAAAAAAAAAAAAAAAAGAGAGTTCCTTTCCATTTTTTTAAAAAAATGTTGCTGTTGTTCTTGCCACGTTGAATTGCAGTTCTCCCATCGGCTAGGATGCAGTTAGTCATGGGTTATTGTTTTTACCACTGTCTGTGTCCAGCTGATGAAAATTACTCAAATTGAAGTCTTGTCTTAATCAACTAATATTACACCATAATTTAGTTTTAGTCATTGTTTATAAGAATCTCTGAAGCATCCTTTTGAAGATAGTTTAGTCAACTTGGAGTATTTCAGGGCCTGGCTATAGCATTCAGCCCTTTAGATGTAAAAGTTCTGAGTACAGCCACTTGGAAAATCCAAGGAGGTAATAGTAGCCGCTGAGCTGGCCGGGCCTTGGATTCCACAGTGATTCTCCTTCCCTTCCTGTCTAAATCCGGTCATTTCCTTCCCTGCCAGAGCCAGGCCCTCTCAGAAGTTTCACCTCCTTACTCCGCTTCTCTCCTGAAGGGCCTCGGGAATAAAATGTCATTGTTTACCACTCTTCAAAGTAGCAGCTGCCATCAAAACGTTAGGTTCCAGTCATCTGTGCCCATATAAACATTGGCTTCGCGTTGCGTCAGTTATGGGGTTTTAGACCACGTAACATCAGTGAGCAAGTATTCTTCTATGGTCATTAATTAAATCATTGTTTATAGTCTCAGATTGTTATAGTATGGAGGCAGCATAACATTTTTCATCTCAAGTGACATGAGGTCCAGAGGGGCCCCCCTTACATATTTTCATCCTGACTCAGACTAGTGCTTCAGTGAAATGAGTCATTAACATTCAGGGCCCAGAGCAGACTCGGGGAGAGCCCAGGGGAGCCCAGGGAGAAGCTTGTCAGTGGCCGGGCCGGGCCTGGCCATGGTGGCGCTGGGGAGGAGCAGGAGCTGGGATCACACACCTTCCCCAGTCAGGGGGCGAGGAGCCACTCTCCCTACAGAATTACTTACTTGCAAGTCTGGTAGCCATAGAGACTGTTCTCAGCCATTGGACCTCAGACATGTCCCCTGGAAATGGGTATCTGGGGACGTGTACACTGCTTGCAGGAGTTCTCTGTCTCCTCCGATCTACTAGCAAAATCCAGAGAGGCCTGGAGCTCATTGGTTTGTTTCATTTTATGCATAACTAGGCCCTATCTTGAGGGAAACGGCCCTAATGAGGCAAAGCAGCAAAGCATTTTAAATCCATTAAAGTGATCATTGCCACTGGACAGTGGCTGGTGGAATATGCAGTTCTGAGTTCATACTATTGGATAAATAAGTGAACTGGGAAAACTGCAGAGAGGGGCCGACGTGGCCCGATACGCCATAAAGTCATGATGACCTTCTCTAATGTTCAGTGTGCCAGGATTTTAAACAAGCACCGCCCGCGTCTCCTTCGGAAGTCAGCGAAGGGAGCGCTTTCCAGCTGTGCAAATAGAGGGGGCCTCCCTGTTTGGGCTCTCAACCCATCAGTTCGGGCGAATGGAAAGGCCACAGGAGTCTCTCTTGGTTGTCTGCTCCGCTTGTCCCTTTCTGATAGGTTAACGGTCATTCTCTCCTTATTTGAAAGCGAGCTAGTGGCCTGAGCCCTCCTCGGAAGTTCAGACCCACAGCCCTTTTTCCATGAAAAAATTCTTACCCTCACGCTGCATTTGTTTCCAAGAGTCTTGGCCCCTAAAAGATAGCTTCACACTTACGAGGCCACAGTGGTGGTAGGTGAGGGTGGGGGAAAGTGGCAATCCAACTTTCACTATTGGAACAAGTGGAAGAAGGCACAAATGGTGGTTATTCAGATAAGTTTGTGTAATATTTTTTGTACCCTTTGACCAATATCACCCCAATTCCCCTAACCCTCAGCCCCTGGTAACCACCATTTCACTCTCTGTGTCTACAAGCTCAGCTTTTTTAGGTTCCATATGGATTCCACATATAAGGGATATAATTCAGCATTAGTCTCTGCCTGCTTAACCTCACATAGCATAATCCCTGCAGCTCCATCCATGGTGTCCCAAATGGCAAGCTTTCCTTCTTTCTCATAGCTGAATAATACGCCACTGTGTATGTGTATATGTGTGTGTGTGTGTGTGTGTGTGTGTGTGTGTTTGAAGTTGTGTACATGCCATAGAACATGAAGATGCTGCCCCTGTTATTTATAACAACTAAGGATGACCAACTAAGTGTCATCCTTAGTTGTTATAAGGTTGTGCTATGCAGGTAGAGTGCAAAAGTACTTTTGTGACGTATTTCTTTTGACTCTCACTAAAGCTCTTTTAGGTGCTTGGGAAGAAAACTGAGATCTAGTTTTCTTTTCCTAAAAAAATATATTTTTATTGATTTCAGAGAAGGGAAAGGGAGAGAGAGAGAGAGAGAGAGAGAGAGAGAGAGAGAGAGAGAGAAAGAGATATAGAGAGAGAGAGAAACATCAATGATGAGAATCATTGATTGGCTGTCTCCTTCACGTTCCACACGTGCTCTGACAGGGACTCGAACCATGACCTCCTAATTCATAGGTGGGTGCTCAACCACTGAGCCACAGAGGCTGGGCAAGATCTAGTTTCCTTGCCCCAGGTTACCAGCTAGCAGGTGGCAGAGCCAGAGGCTGGCCCAGTGATCCGAAGCCTGAGCCTCACTTCCCCAGATCGTGAGGTTACCTCTCTTTGGGGAGAAGAAAGTGTTTCATGGAGGACTCCTGCATGTCTTCCAGAGTTTGAGACTCTAGTAAAAGGAATGTAGAGGTGGAGGAAAGACTTGGTCAGCTAATAAAGACCAAGTGGGATTTCTACCCAGCCTGTGTGTTCCAGAAATGGCCCTGCATCCGCTTGTGTGGGCATGTGGTTCAGTTTCTGATGTTTTACAAAGCGGGACATTAAGGCTCTGAGAGGAGATGAGGCAGTTTGGGGTGTGGGTGCTGTGTGTGGGTGCTGCGACAGAGCTACAGACGGGCCAGCCTTCCTAGCTCCGTCACGTGATCCTTTAAATGACCTTTTCTAACATGAAATTTAAAATGTAACATTATTCACAAAGGAAAAGGGTTGTTTCTAAATTTGAGAGTTTGGCTGATTCTGATGGCTTCACACTGGAGACCCTCACTCTCTGGTGGGCACATGCCCACGGAGGCAGCGGGTAGGGGCCTGGCCCCATGGTCATTCCCTACAGGTCAGTTCTTTCCAACTCACTGGACATGTGCCCTTTGGCTCCAAGGCCCACCGGACCTCTTGCTGGATGTCTGTGAAGGTCCGAGGGGAGGTGGAGGTAGGAAGTTGTTTATAAATTGCATATCTTTTTACAGAAATAAGTGCTTTGTCAGTAGCATGTGATGCTGATGGGGAGGAGGAAGAGTAGAACACTGTTGTCCAGAAGGGAGGCAAACGAGGTCACATCATCGACTTCACTGCCCACTCCACTGTCCTGAGGAGACTGAAATCTGAGCTTTGTCTTATTCAGAGAGGAGTGTTTGTAAAGGGAGTGGTGCCTCACAGCAAAGGTGAACGGGGACTTGGCGTGGGAGATAGATGGCCAGAGTCTCCAATGAGGAGCCAACTGGGACCCTCAGCTCTGACGTCATTGCAAAGCAGAATAATGAATGATGGAGCTTCTCATCTAAAGGCACCTTTTAGACAAGGGACTCCTAAGAAATCTAGAGGTGAGGGTGGTAGAATCTCAGAAATACAAAGCACCAGGCTGCGTGTGGTTGATCACAGGGAGCAGTTGTAACCCGGAGTTCACAGGAGGCTCTGTGAGGAATAAAGTACATAAATAGATGTTACGTAGAAAAATGAGAAGACCATTTGTAATAGGTGGCTAATTACAGCATTAATTACTCCTTGGTAATTACTGAATGATTGCTGATTCTGTTTTCCTACATGATATATGACGTCCAAAAAGGCTCATTAAAGAAGAGAATAAACATTCAAGAGCTAGAATTTAAAAGAAAAAAAAGGGGGGAGCAGGGAGGAGGGAAAGGAGCCAGTTCAGAGAATGCAGAGGGAAAACAAGGGAAGCGTCTATGGTTACAGCCAAAGCGTCCAGCCCTCAGCGACTTCCTGTTATCCATCAAAAGTACATTTGTTAACTAAAACTTAGATGAAAACATTTGAAAGCAAGAAAGGGTCTTTCAGAAAGGTTGGAGATTTTAATGGGTTGGGGTTAGATGATTAAATTTGCATGAAGCTTTGCAGTATACGTTATTAATATTATTTGTATAATCTCAGCTTCTCTTACCTTCTATACATCTGAATGCCTGGTCTATATTTTGAAATATAAATTAGAACTGGGCCCTGGGTTTTGAGTAGACCTTTTTGCTAATTATTGAGCATTTCCCAGGAACCTCAAGGAGAACCATGCATTTCCCCACCCCATCCTCAACTTGTCGTGGCCACAGAGATGCAGACAGCCCATTAGGGGCGACCTCCTGGGGAGGACCTCTGAGCAGCCACATGTGTCTGTTCTTTTCTGAAACAGGAAAAAGCAGTATCCTCAGTGGTCAAGGGTAAAGGTTCTGGAATCAGATGAACCTGGGTTGGAATTGAGCTGGGATGAATCACTGAGTTCTCTGCTCTGTTTCCTACTGATACAGTGAGCCCATGAGTTGCCCAGGCCCACAGGGGCAAGATGGATGCCAGTAAGACCCCAGTGGGTGTCCCTGCATTGCTAACCCATATGTGTGCTCTGGGAATTCTGCTCCTGACAAGACAGGTGCTCATTTTTTGTAATATTTCATGGAGCTAATATTCCAGTGAAAGAGAACATAGTAAACAAGTAAGTCAGAGTTCACCAGATTAATCTTCTGAAGAAAGTGAAGGCAGGGCGGAGTGAGAGGAGGTGAGTTTAGACAGCTGAACCCTGCATGATAAACAAGACCCAGCCATGGAGAAACTGGATGAAAGCTGTGCCAGGCAGAGGGGACAGCAGGAGCCAAAGCCTGAGAGGGGAATGCACTTGGCCTGTCAGCGGAGGAGGAAGGCCAGGGAGCCCAATGAGAGCAATGGTGAGGAAACAAAGGGAGTGAGGCCATCCAGGTGCGGGGCAGGCAGCTGAAGGAGAGTCTTGGCAGTGTGGCTAAGAAATTTTGATTTTATTCTAACTCTAAATAGAACCAGTTTTAGGATCTTTAGCAGAGAGATGAGGATCTGCTTTATACTTTCAGATGATCCCTCCGGCTGCAGGATAACAAGGAGGGGAATATGGGGAGGCTGTTGCCGTACCCTGGAGGAGAGACTCGAGTCAGGAGTGGGCTGGGGCAGAGGAGAGGGGGAAGTGGGTTTCTGACATGTTATAGAGATCGGGTCAGAACATCTTGCTCGGGGACTAGCCATGGGCTGGGGTGAGCAAGGGGTGACTGTCAAGAATAGCGCTTATATTTTTGGCCTAATCTGGGGAGTGGCGCCATTTGCTGAGGTGGGGAAGAGGCAGTTGGGGGAGGAATGCATTTGGTGAGGGAACCAGGAGCTGGCTTGGGACGAGTCCAGTCTGAGAATCCTGTGAGTCCTCCTGTGGAAGTGTCAGGTAGACCGTTGGCTGTGGGTCTGGAGCTCTGGGGAGCAGCCAGCTTTCTGTAGCTTCTCAGAATGTAGACTGTGACCAGCAATGCCAGGTGAGGATGATCTCAGCTCCATCCCTGTCCAAGTGCGCGGTGGTTTTTCCTTTCCACTCCCTCTATGCTAATGACCTATCTCTCCCGTCCTTCTCCTCACATTCATTCCCCTTCTTCTCTTGGCCCAATTTTGGAAAATCCAAATCAAGGATTTTTACTGTTGGCTTTGAGGATCAAGAAAATGAAGACAACCAAGAAGAACTCCTCCTAAGAGTTGCTGTCTTTATGCACCTTTTGCATAGGAACCCCAAATAGGAATTATTCTTCTCTGAGGATCATGCACCCAAGTACCCTAATAGTCCAGCATCATGGAGCTCTCCCTCCTCTTATCACCGTGGCAACATCTCTCTTAATTGTCCTCTTTGCCTTGATTGTCTGAGGCCTTTCCCTCAGGACCATGGTTTGTCCACTAGAGCAAAGATGAAATATTTTCCTTCTTATTCAAACACTGAGTGCAGCCACTGTGCCTGGAGAGGTAACTATGGGTGCCCCCTGTTCATCCTCTTTAAAACTTGTCTTTCTCACCAATTCTGCAAGAGGGGCCGCCTGGGAGTGTCCCAGTGGATCCCCTGACTTTGGTGCATGACCTCTGATGGAGGCCAAGGTGCTCATGGGCCCCACTCTTGGGCTGCACCCTAAAACAGGAGCTCAGAGCCTGCTCTTTCAGGGTCCTGTTTCCCCTGGGATAGGCGAGGCTCTGGCCCTGGCAGGGAGGGTTGAGAAGGACAGGAGTGACAATGCATGTTAATTACACTGTGCAGAGCTGTCATCAGGAAGCCAGAAGCCACATGGTCCCAACCTGGTTTGGGGTTGGCACACCAAATTCAAACCAGCTGGGCTTTGTTTGAAAATGCGCTGGCAGGGTCCGGCCCTCTCCGGACAACAGAAGGGCTGGCATTCCCTTACCCGAGCCCTCTTAGGCACTATGAGGTTCTGTAAACACTGTAGCCAGTGCTGAGACAGACCTGGCTCCAGAGGCACTCACACCCTCTCTGATGTGTTGGCACCAGGAGCTGGCATGAGCCTCATTATAAGGGTCCTCATTTAAAGGGCGGGGAGGAAACGGGGCATGTCCAGCCAGTGTCCCTGCTTAAGATCCTCCATGACTACCTGCCTGTGGGATGAAGCCCAAGCTCTTCCCAAGGTCCTGTGTGCAGGTGCCCTGTGCATTCCTCTGATCTTATACCGCCCCGGTGCCCTCCCGCCCAGCTCCTTACTCCAGTCACTCCAGCTATTTTCAGTTCCCAGAAGGGGCCTGAGTCTGCCCTTTGCCTTTACTAACACTCCTTGCTTGATCGTACACTCTTTAACCCCTCTTCCTGCAGCTACTCGTCCTCATCCTTCAGGGTTAGTGGTGCTGACCCTTCCTTGGGGCTGCCGAGTGCCTGGCTGCCACTGCTGTGTGCTTTAGGGCAGCGGTCGCCAACCGGTGGTCTGTGAGGTCCGAAAGGTTGGTGACTGCTGCTTTAGGGCAACACTGATTGTGCTGTTCTGTGGTTGTTCTACTCAGACTCCCCAGGCCCAGGAGGCAGGGGTCCCACCCATTCTGTTAATCCCTGCTTCTCCAGGGCTAGGTACCAAGGAAGCCCTCCATAAAGGTTTGGATGAAGGGCCCCAGTTCATCCCTTCCCTTCCAACATCTCCCAACCCACCCACAGCAAGGCCAACAGGAGCCCACACTGAAGAGGAACATAGCAATGCCCTGAACTAGAGATCAAAACGGCATCCCCATCTGGAGACAATCGCACAATTAGAACTTATGTTACTTAGAAGCCAGGTCCACCAGCATATTCAATAGGCAGGTCTGGCAACCACACGGGGGTATGAGCTGGCATGTCAGCCTCAAACTCATAAAGGGCAAAATTCTGTAAAAGCAAAAGGCACAGATGAAGAGACTCCCAATCCTGGACTCACCTCCTGTATTTGCCGCTGGAAACCTGTGGGAACGTGGGGGAGACACATATCCACGGTCTGCCTCGGTCTTCTTCTCTTTACAGTGGGCACAGTTATCCCCACCTCATTGTGTTAAGGATAAATGGGACAAAGCCTTTCCAGTGTTTAGCAAATTTTGTGTCCTTCAGTAAGCACTCAAAAATTAACTATAACTATTATTGTTATAGTGATAAAAATGGATAGCCTTTCCATTTTGAAGTGCATAGTTTTCCCACTGGAAATAAATCCACCAAAGTAAAAAACAAAAGGTTATGAAATGGCATATAAAAGGACCCTCCCACGCTCCTGCCAGGGAAGGCCTGCATGTGCATGCATAGAAAACAGTCTGGGGAGACAGGCTGTAAAGCAGCGGTCGCCAACCTTTCGGACCTCACGGGCCACCAGAGGTCCACGGACCACTGGCTGGTGACTGCTGCTCTAAAGGGCCAACAGGGGCTTCTCTGGAGGGGTGAGTTTATGGTTGATCTTAATTGGATTCCTTTGCTTGCTGATATTTTCTCTCATGAACATATGACGCATGAAGTGGGTGATGGCAGAGGGGAGATCTAAGGTTTAAAAAGGAAAAGAAGAGGCAGAAATTCGCTAGAGGCCACGAAGGCATGGCAGGTGTGGGCTCCCCAGTTGCCGGTCTTCCTGTCTGTTCCTGAACTGGTTCTCCCTTGGCAGGATTCTTCACCCAGATCTCCACGTTGGCTGATGTGCAGGAAAATGTCATGGAATACCTCCACGTGCTGAGCCGGCCCAAGGTGATTGACCAGGAGCACGACGTGGTGTGGACCGAAGCTTACATCGACAGCACCGTGAGTCGCGGGCCCCAGAGAGCCTGAGGGTTCATCCCTGTGTTCATTTCAGAAGACAGCAATTGGGTCACTCATCCTCTATAATGGGGTTCAGTGACATTTTCCTTCGTTGTACAGTTTGCAAACAAAGTTGGTGAAAATGTAACTAGCATTCTGGAAGGGGTCTGATCAGCACAGAAATCTCACTTTTTGAGTGTGTCTTCTCTAGCTACTTGCTTCCTCTCACGTGTGTACGTACAAATGCTGTCATTGGAGCAGTGACTAGGGGTGTGTTAGATTCAGTCCCCTGTCCGAGAGGCCCAGTCCTGGGGATCAATCTTTGGGTCTGAACTTGGGAAGGTGGCTGAGTTTGGCTCTCACAGTGAATCAGAGCCACGGCAGAGGCCACAGCTGTGTTTTCTTCGCGTAGATGAGTGAGAACCTGCTTCGGTGGCGGTGATATAGGCCAGGGATTGCTTTTGGAACTCTAGCCAAGGCTCATTCTAACGCTGAATTCTAAGCACGGGATTCTGATGCTGAATTAGTTTAAAAGGGGGAACTTTGCCAATCACCAAACAATGGCTCCATGGCCTGGTTACTTGTGTATTTTCAGGGTGATTTTTCATAGTGATAATGGGTCTGATGGGAGTGGCGTTTTTCATTAATTGATTGTAAATGTTCGCACAGGGCTTCTCTCCCATCGTTTTTGTTGGGATTAACATCACATTAATCACTGTAACCCAGACATAGCTGTTCTCCAGAGTAGTCTCAATGGCTGCTGTGGGCCGGCTCTTCTCTCCATGAGTCTCATTCCTGTGGCGTTTCTGGCAGCGACAGGCAGATGCAGGCTGGGGACGGCACGTGGGAACCCAGCTTGGGGGGCACTGCAGCAGCCTGCCCCACCTCGGCCTCCAAGTCACAGTGGGAGCATGGAAATATGAGCTGGTCCAGAAGGGGTGTCCCTTCCCCAGGAGAATCACCCTGAGCAGAGGAGGGTGTTAAGCTGAAAACCCTCTCTGGTTGACAAGGAGACCTTAGGCCTGTATCACTGTCAGGGTCCGACACCAGGTTGATTTAGAATCCTGGATGACATAACTAAGCCGCCCATTTATGTTGGCACCATAGTAACAATAACAATAGCAACAACAGTGATAGTTTAATCCCCTCTTCTTCCATGCGGCTGAGGAAGGCAGGAAAAGAGCATGAAGAGGAGTGTGGCCAGCCGGGATTGAAGCCATCAAGTCACCCAGTGGTTTTGTGTATAAACCCTAAACAGCCAGTTTGATCGGTCACATTATTTGTTCATCAATTTAAAAAATATAAAACAAAGTCTCTACAATTAAAACATTACAGTACAAGCACCTGGATAGACAGATAGATCAGTGGAATAGAAGGTCCAAAAATAGCCCCACCTACATATAGAGATGTAGTGTGTGATAAATGTGGCACTGCAGATCAGTGGGGCTAGGGCGGGCTTTGCACTGAATACCTTTGAGAAAACTAGATAGCCATTTAGAAAAAATGTAGTTCTATTCTTAACATCATACCCAAAAAGAAAATTCCAAAGGATCAGAGACCTAAAGTGTAACAAATGAAATCATACAATCAGTACAACAAAACTTGGGTCGCTTCCTCTGTGACCTGAGTTCAGAGAAAGACTTTCTAATAATGACTCCAAAATCCAGATGCAATAAAAAGATAAGTTTGACTACTTAAAAAGAAAGATACGTAAGTTTGACTACTTAAAATAAAAACAAAGCAAAAACCAACTTCTAATAAGTCGAAAACTATTATAAGCGAAGTCAAAAGGCAAATGACAAAAATAGGAGGAAATATTTGCAGCATATAAGACACACACAGAACTAATAAGCCTAATATTTAAAGAACTTTCAAAAATGGAAGGGAAAATCCCAAAATTCCAATAGAAAAAATGAGCAAAAGACATGCACGTAATGAAATTAATAAAAAATAATAAATATGGCTTTTAAACATATGGAAGATGTACAACTTCACTCATAATAAGAAAAATGCACATTGAAATGTAGCGATATACCACTTCTCATCTATCAGAGAGGCAAACACTAACAGCGTAACTGTATGTACACTGTGTTGGCAAGGTTGAGGGGAAGGGACATTCATATGTTGCTATGGGGAAGACAGAATGGGCAGCCCCACTGTGACCCAGCAATCCCAATTATAGAAATTAACCCTGAAGATGAACCCCAGAAACATAAAAACACATACATTCTGTTTATTGCAGAATTGCTCATAATTGCAAAATACTGTAATTTACCTAAATACCTAAACATAGAGATTGATGGATAAACTGTGGTACTTCCAGATAATGGAGTCTTAATGCTAGCAACAAGAATGAGGACAGTTGCTATTGGTTGATATAGAATGACTTCTAGGATATATTGCTAAACAGAATGAGCAAAATGCAAGAGTATAAATAAGGTGCTATCATTTACATAAGGAAGAAGAGGGAATAAGAAGACATGTGTATCTGCTTATTGAAAAAAAAAAAAAAACACAGAAAGAAAAATCAGAAACCAATAGAACTGGTTACCTCAAGAAGTGGGAGGAGTGCTGAGCAGAAGCGACAGTGAAGGGGGACAGACATTTCTGAGTTATTTTCTTGCATAGTTTTGACAAAGCCTGTTTCCAACAATTGAAAAGAAAACAAAATGGGGCAAAACCAATAGTCAATGCAAACAAAAGCAAATGAATTTAACTACATTTCAAATGAGAAAAAAAATATGTATCCCAAAAAGCAGGGAAAAGAAGCAACCTTTTGAATATAGTAGTTGCGCACTTTATTAAATTTTGAACAGTACTTTGACTACCTTCAGGCTAAGGGGGAAAAAAGAACTGCAAGTAAATTTTAAACTTTTGGTGTCGTTTGTAGTAATATGGGTATAGCCATTCTGAATTTATTTTGTGAGTGTGGTAGGATTGAGCACATGTGTAAATGGGGGGAGACAAGGCAGACCTGTGGGACGAGACTGGATTGAAGGTATCAGCATTGAAGTACCACTCTGCAACCGTTTTCATAAAGAGTGGTTAGGGCAAAGGTCATCAGTGGATGCTAAATCTAGGGGAAAATTTTGATCAGAATCTTTTCATTGTCTCAAAGAGCCTTCCCAGAGGTTTTTGATAAGTTGTGAGGGGGCAAAGTAGCATGAGTGAATATCAACAAAATTTTGAGTGGGTCATTAAAATTAGTGTCACCCATGAGGAGCGTGCTTTCGGAAAAGGACACATCACACTTAGATTATTCTGGCTGGGGATATGCTACCTGAAGCTCCTGGAGGAAGCAGATTAAGCTTTGTTTTTGTTGTGTTTGTTAACACATTTTATTTTTTATATATATATTATTGACTTCAGAAAGGAAGGGAGAGGGAGAGAGAGATAGAAACATCAATGATGAGAGAAAATCATTGATCAGCTGCCTCCTGCACACCCCCTACTGGGGATCAAGCCCACAATCCGGGCATGTCCCCTGACCAGAAATCAACCATGACCTCCTGATCCACTGTGGCTGGACTTTGTTTTAATATGATGTCTTGCTATAGATAATGATAATCACTTAAATCAATTGTTTTAGATCTATTAATTACAAACATAAATATGTTCATGTATGAACTCTTGACAGCAGAGGCAAAGGGAATGGGGAAGAGCTCTAGATGCGCAGCTGCAATGGCAATGTCTTTGAAGGCTTGTCCTTTATCTTAAACATTTACATGAAATTTGCTTTCTGTGCCCTAATCACCTTTACTTACTTTAAAATAAAATAATGGTTCAAGTGGCTCATTACTGAGTAAAATGGAATGCCAGGGTAACAGAGCCCTTTATTCCACCTCTTCCAGACCCTTTGCGGTAGATACACTAACCCCAGACCATGCTTGTCCCTGAAATGACAAATCAGCATCATCTCCGTGCTTTCCAAGTTCTGTTGTACCTTTGCAGACAGCCTGATGAACACCTTCCTTGCAGAGGGCTTTGAGGGTTCCTTCTCAGCCTGGTGGTCTTGAGAAGCCTGTTGGTTCGGTGAGGACACGGGGAGTCAGCCTCCCTCTTTCGTAAGCCTGCTCAGTGAGCAGAGGCAGCTGCTGCTCCCACAGGTGCTTCTGGGCTGGGAGGCAACAATCTCTTTTACCTCATCTGGGCCTGGATTCTGCCAGGACGAGAGCAAAAGCCCTCTGTCATTGATGTGGGGTCAAAATAGGATTTGTGTGCTGAACTTGTCTGCGAAGTCTAAATTCTAAAATGAACCCACCAACTTTGGAACCACTCAGAAAACGATGGGGTGGGATGTGGAGGTCAGCAATTGCAAGGTCCTGCCTGCCCTGACACAGCCAGGGCAGTCCAGCCAGCTTGCAATCATGAGAGGCCAGGCGCAGGAGCACTCTGCATTGGCACTGGGGACTCCATTTTAATACTTGCTGTCCTGGTGGAATCGGCACCTATGGAATTTTCTATATTTCAACATATTTAAAATCCATCTTAGTATAGTAGCTAAAGGCATTGCATGTAGAGTAGGAATTGCCTCAGTTTGAATTCTACACCTAGGTCATATCAGTCTTGTGACTGTAAGGAAGTCGCTTAGCTTTGTTGTATGTTGCTTTCCACATTTGCAAATGGGAATAAAACCTGCCTTAGTGTTGACTCCAAGGATTAAATGCCTGTGCATGGAGAAAATGCAATAAATACTGCCTATCATCATTCCCAACCTCAGGAAATCCAGTGGGAATTTTTCTCCTTGGTTGTGAGAAGTTATAAAAAATACTCTTCTTTCTGTGAGCTGGGTCTCAAAGAAACTTCAGGGTAGTTACAATATGGCTCCTACCATTTAGATCAAGCATGTCAAACTCGAGGCCTGTGGGCCGCATGCAGCCCACAATGAATATTTCTGTGGCCCAGCCAATATAACGGTATGTAAGAAACGTTTTAATAAAAATTTCATAACTTAACTTTTACAATATCCTGTTATACATAGTTATTAATAACAAACTACAACGTTCGCTAATGACCGATTACTATAATGGTGTTGCATTCATTTCCCTCACAAGCCTTACACTCAAGCGCACCATTTCTCTCCATTAATACTACTAGCAACGAATATTTTAGCAGCCGATGTCACGTCATTACTCTTGTACTGACTCGTTTGGTGTGCGCAACAGGAAATATATCGCTTTTGGAGAACAAGAAAAATAGGTTTATTTGCGTTACGCTTATTAATTTGTGCAGTTATTCAGTGTCTGGTAAGTTAATGTTCAAGAAAAAATACTAAATTTTATTAAAATGTTCTATTATTTTATGTTAACAATTACTCATTTATTTCAGCCCTTTGTATTCAGCATGTCTCTCTCGAAATAAACCCCTGTTTCTATGAAAATTGAAGCTTTTGTTTTTTTTGCGGCCCACATAAACCTTGTTTATTTGGCCCGTGTTAGCCATTGAGTTTGACATGCTTGGTTTAGACAATAGAATTTGGCACTTAAGTGTGATGAGGAGCCCGGAAGCACTGTTCTTCTAGAGATAAACTTGAATCCTCTGGAGTTCATGTTGCTGCCATTACGGGTTGTGGTCAGGCATGAATGTGTGGGCTTGGTGCCGAGGGTCAGTGTCCCTGAGGGAGGCTGCTTGTTGTGCTGCACCAGCCCAGGAGAGTCCCTCAGCCGCACAGAGGTGAAAGCTGGCTGCCTTGCCCAAGGAAAGGGAAACGTGGCAGGAGCCCCCTTAACTGGCCGCCCCTCAACGGGCTCAGTGCCCTCTCTGCTCTGAAGCAGTCTGTGGCCCACAGCACACGGGTCTTTCGGCCTGGAAGCCGCGCCGGCACAGATGCCTACACAGCTGTGCCCCCAGCCGAGCTGCATGCTCAGGGGAAGCCAGTCCTCTTCATCCCTGACCTGTTGATGGCAGATGTCCTTTTGCCAGAGCTGTATACATCAGCTAAGTGTTACTTAAACCATTGAATTCTGCTCATTACCCTGTAATTACTGCTGTAAAAAACAGTTGTTACTTCTGTGATTGTGTACATGAATGCCTTGGAAAGACTTTAAGAGAAAAATTACCCGTGTGATAAGTATGAACAAAGCAATCATGAAAGACGGGAGAAAAAGTCTTTCCTGTGCTCAGGGATATTGACACTTAACCAACCTCCCTCCTTCCCTCCCTCCCTCCCTCCCTCCCTCCTCCCCTCCCTCCCTCCCTCCCTCCCTTCCTCCCTCCCTTCCTCCCTCCCTCCCTCCCTCCCTTCCTTCTTCCTTCTTCCTCCTCCCTCCCTTCATCCTCCCTCCCTCCCTCCCTCCTCCTCCCTCCTCCCTCCTCTCCCTCCCTTCCTTGCTTCCTCCCTCCCTCCCTTCCTTCTTTCCTCCCTCCCTTCATCTCTCCCTTCCTCCCTTCCTCCCTCCCTCCCTTCCTTCCTTCTTTCCTCCCTCCCTCCCTCCATCTCTCCCTTCTTCTTCCTTCCTTCCTTCCTTCCTTCCTTCCTTCCTTCCTTCCTTCCTTCCTTCCTTCCTCCCTCCCTCCCTCCTTCCTTCCCTCTCTTCCTTCCTCCCTTTCTCTCTTCCTTTCTCTCTTTCTTCCTATAGAGTAGTTTACCTTGCTTAGTCTGTTTCATCCTAGGTTGCTGGTGTAGATCTGGTGGCTAAGGCAGCCTCTGCTCAGGGTCTTGTTGCCCTTGGTAGCCCGCAGAGGCTGTGTGCTCCGTGAAGAAGAGTGACCCGCCCAGACACCGAGAGGAGGGCCACCACCTGGTGTGAGAGCAGCTGGGACTCCCAGCTGGAACTGCCAACACACTGCGTGTGGGTCAGCATTGCCGGGACAGCTGTGTTAGTTTTCTGTTGCAAAAACGGATTACCACAAACTCATCTGCTTAAAACAACACAAGCGTATTATCTCATGGTTCCCATGGGTCAGGAATCTGGGCACATGTTAGCTGGGCCCTCAGCTCAGGGTCTCACAGGCTGCCATTAAGTGTTGGCTGCACTGCAGTTCTCATCTGCCCTCCGGGCCCCTTCGGATTGCTGGCAGGATGCAGCCCCTTCAGTCGCAGGATGATGGTTCCCATTTTCTTGTTACTGCCCCCTGGGGAGTGTTCTCAGCTCCTATAACCCACAGTTCCTGGCCACGTGGCCACCATACAGTTCACACAATGCAGTTTACTTTCTTGCAGGCCACCAAGAACACACCTCATTGAACCTTCCCCTTCCTTTAAACCAGCGGTTCTCAACCTGTGGGTCGAGACCCCTTTGGGGGTCGAACGACCCTTTTACAGGGGTCGCCTCAGACCATCAGAAAACACATATATAATTACATATTGTTTTGTGATTAATCACTATGCTTTAATTATGTTCAATTTGTAACAATGAAAATACATCCTGCATATCAGATATTTACATTACGTTCATAACAGTAGCAAAATTACAGTTATGAAGTAGCAACGAAAATAATTTTATGGTTGGGGGTCACCACAACATGAGGAACTGTATTAAAGGGTCGCGGCATTAGGAAGGTTGAGAACCACTGCTTGACCCAGGTTGACCCAGGACAACCTCTCTTTTAATTAACTCAGAGGCCAATGATAGTAACCTGATCATGGGAGTGATAGCCCATTAGACATTCCAGGGGAGGGGATTTAAGAGACATATATTCATTGTGGCAGAAATTCAGGGAGCGTTTCAGAGTTCTGCCTACTGCAAGAGCCTCTGTTCCGTGCTGTGGTCTGAGAGGGAAAGAAAATCCAGAAGGAAATGTCACCACCGCCTCCTCCTGGGAACATGGGTGGCCATGGCGCTCTCTGTCACAACGTCTCTGCTCACCACTGGTCTCAGGGGCCTGGCTCTCAGGGGCAGTGTCGTCTGAAATTGGCTTTGATTTCTCTAGGAACCAGAAGACCTCTGATTTATGTAATTTCTACCAAATTCTAAGAAAATAGTGAATTTGGACACTCGATCCCACAAGTTTGCTTTATATGGTCTTACAAGTCTTCTTTCTCCTTGTCTGGTGGTTAAAGCAAAAGGAATTCTGTTTGCTTGACTCATCAGTGATTATGGCTTAAAACCCAGCAGCAACAAACATAATTATCTAAGTGATTTAATGCTTAAATGAATAGCTTAAGAAGACCTACCAGTACAGGGCTTTCCCTTTTTATTAATTATGCATTGATTCATACTGTTCTGGGTCTGAACAAGCTCAAGATAAACGTTTGTGAACAGAAGCTGAGTTTGGACTCTTGCACACGAAGAGTCAAGGGCTGTACTTAACCAAGCCTGACCTAGAATGGAGACTTCCTTCAGCACCCCTCTCTCCGCCCTGCCTGCTACTCCCAGTCTGATTAGGTATCCTGTTTCTTGCCTGGCTGTTCTATTCAATTTGCTTTCCTGGTGAAGCCCAAATAAATGAATTAATGTTCACAACATGAATTATGTTTCATCTCATCAAAGCTCATGTATTCATTGACAAAACAGCAAACACTGTAATTCTGAAATTCAGGGGCTTCTAATCTGAATACAAGTCACACACAGTCATCATCTATTAGGTGCAAAGCAGAACAATTGCTAACAAAGGAATTTGTTCGATTTTGCAGGCAAATGGCTTGTACTTTCCAGCTTGGGAACGCCTCGTACCTTGCTGTGCAGGGCAGAGCCTGCGTTAAACTGAGGATGCATCATATCCGGATCAGCCCATCCAGGGAGTTTGCATAGACCACAGTGACACACAGAAGGGGAGCAAAGAAATCTTTTAGAAACAGTGGGAATGTGACCATTTAAAATAATGAGAATTCATTACTGAGCCCTCCTGCCCCGCCCCTTTACTGGTAATGCACTTCAGTCTGCAATTTGTAGGAACTTTCAAACCAATTTAGTTGCATTTGCAAATTGGACCTGTGTCCCTCCTCCTCATCCCCCACTAAGTCCAAGTTGGAGAAAATGCTTTGCATTCTATAAATTGCACATTTGTTTCGGTTTCCCATCTAGGAAGAGCAGCACCTAGGCCATTTAGGAGTCGTTTGGGTGATTGCTTTAAGCTACATCTTACTGCCTAGAAGCTATTACTCAGGGGGTCGAAGGCACCATAAAGAAGTTGTTGGGGCTTGGAAACTGAATGTACAGTATTTTCCCAAGATACCGCTGCATATCGAAGAAGTTCAAATCGTCAAAACAAAAAGACACACGTAAAGAGAAACATAAACCGTCCTGCTGGGCTGTGGAGCAGAGAGTGCCATCTGCATCACATGGCGTGGAGGAAGCTGATTACGCTGGGACCTCTATTTCTTAGCAGATGGGTTCATTAAATTTAATAGCCTCCAGAGCCTTTAGAAACCGTGTTAAAAACATGTGGAGCATGCTGTGACACTTCACTTCTGGCCCTGCAGTCATTATAACTGGCACAGACTATAAATATTACAGTACTTTATTTCCATTGAAACAGATTACTATTCTAATTATTATTTTTTTTGCCAGGAGATGGTGATGTTAAAAATGAGTGCATCCCTGTTTTCTGGTACCATTTATATTCATCTAACTATTTTCCTCTTCCATTTGGTTCTATATTTTTCTATTAGTTTTTTTCTAAGATTATCCTTATTTTTCTATGAGTTTGTGTTATAAAACATGCATCAAAAGCATAAAATTATTATCTTCAGGGAAGATGTCCTAACACCCTGTATAGATGATGGTCAACTAATCCAAAAGCTTAGAGCTAAAAATGAAAAAGAATATATTTCAAGTGGGTGAGTTTTTTCCCCCTCAGATTTTTAGATTTATTGTTGTCTCTGCTATTATGGTATAATAATTTGCAATTGTCTATAATGAAAGGACAGCCTCTAAAAATAGACTTAATGCCGTATAGAAATGGATAAGACCATTAAGTCTAAATAATCATTTAACATGATAGATTACTTAACACTCTTTGTGTATAAGTGGCAGCACCCTACTCAAAGGAGCCAAGGTCAAAAAGGGAATTTGTTGACTCTTAGAACCAAGACACATATGTAGTTTTGCCTTGAGGTGTGGCTAGATTTAGGGTTCAATCCCATGTTATTCAGACTTCTCCTTTGACTCTTAGTAGCTTAATTCCCAGGCATGTTCTCCCTAAAGGGTGGCAATGAATGCCTCTACCATCCACTAACGTTCATTATCTTTATAGCCGCTTACTCTTATAGCATCTATATCAAGCCTATGATAGGCCTGTGTGGGTCAAAAACCATACTGAGAAGTTAGATGGAGCTACTAATTGATGGCGCGAATCTCACAGAGTGGGGGAGAAACCAGTCCCAAAGAAAATTGATCCTGGGAGGACTGAGAGGCAACAGAATCCTGCATAGAACTTGTGTGTAGTACTCAAAACTAATCCAAGCCAAAGATCATGTATCCCATCAGCATGGTAGTCATTATGATACCATGTTTTCAATCAATGGACCTCTTTATCTAGACAAATGTTTCCCTGGCCCCTTCATGTATAAAACAGACAGAGGCAGAGCTGCTCTGGTAGTCATTGGGAAGGAAGTATGGAGTACTGAGGGAGGCTCTGAAGTACTTTTCTTGCTCCTTCCCGGCACAGCAGAGTCTAGGTAGTATTCTGGGTAATCGTTGAATCTCAAGGTGGTATTCTCTGGTGTAGGTTATCTTCTGTGCCCCCGAGTTTACAGCAAGGTACTGGTCTGGGTCCAATTAGGAAAGATGGTATAAGGATTGGGAGGATGTGTCCTTGGTTATAGTAGAAACCCAAATTGAAAAAGTTATTATAATAATATTTTATAATATTTCTGCTTTATTTCTCTTCATTACAGAAGATAATCAAAAGTTTATTATCATCATACTTATATCACCTCTTAGGACACATTGGCTATTGGAAAAGTACACACTTAAACTAGGAGAATTTTTTTTTAGGAGAAATGTATTAGATGGATACAGGAACAGCCTCAGTGGGACAAGAATCATCAAGAGAGTAGGAAACCATCATGAGCAAATAACTGCTCTCTATTCTTTCGGGAGCCACACAGCCTCCTGCCTGTTCTCTAGCATGTCAGCTGTATTTCTTTAAATATATTTTTATTGATTTCAGAGAGAGTTAGTGAGAGAGAGAGAAAGAAAGAGCGCAATATCAATGATGAGAGAGAATCATTGATCGGCTGCCTCTTGCATGCACCCTATTAGGGATCAAGCCCAAAACCCAGGCATGTGCCCTGACTGGGAATGAAACCGTGAATATCTGGTCCATAGGTTGATGCTCAACCACTAAACCATATCAGGCAGTAGCTATATTTTTATTTTATTCTCTGTAGCCAGTTTGTTCTGTTGTCACGAGGAACACATGTTCTTCCCAAAGTCTACTTAAATGATGTCCTAGTTCAAACCTAGTAGAGATGAACTCAGTGTTTGGATATCCGAGCTCATTTACCAGCAAATTACATAACTTACTCCTAGCCCATGGTTCCATTGAGGTCAGATGCCTGCCACTTAACCAATCAGCTGTGGCTGGGGAAAGGTTATGTGACATAGGTCATATGATAGGAGCAGCTCAGCCAGGCTGTGGGTAGCAGATTATGTAAGAAAGAGGTACGGCAGAAGGAAATGGGTAAACTGGAGTTTGTAGGAGTTGGCATTTCTAGACCTATCATTCCACCTATGGCTTCTGTCAGTTATATTCCAAGCTGATCTCTAATACTAATAACTCTTAGGAGCATGTCTTCTTTCCTCTTCTTTGAAACCTAGGCTCATGGCTTCTTCTTAGCCCTGCCTCCCAAATCTTTGACCTCCATCTACCTTCCTGCTACATGGGTGGTGGGAATCCTTCTCTTGTGTCTTCTGAGAACAAAGGGAGGTATTTTAACCATCAAAGCCAAAGCTGTACTGCTGTTCCCCCTTCACAGCCCAGATATTTGGGCAGTTAGATTCTTAGAGCTGATTCTCATGCTTTGACATGGTTTAAACTAAAATGAACACATTCCTCTTACTACCAGCATGAAGAATAATTAAAATAATCCCAGAGAATCAAGCTGTGGTTTGATATCAGCTGCCAGTTTCTCTTCTCTTGCTGTATAAATAATTTCTTCCACATAGAAGAGTTAATTACTTTACTCTTATTCCATAAGGATTACTGTGCCAATTATAAGTGTATTATCCATAGGGCCATAGTTCAAAGATAACATAGATAAGAAAATTTCACCTGATTTGTGCTCTTAAACTGCTTCTATTTTAAAATAGTGCCCTGGCTGGTTTGGCTCAGTGAATAGAGCATAGGCCTGAGTACTGAAGGGTCCCTGGTTTGATTTTGGTCAAGGGCAAGTACCAGGGTTGCCGGCTCGATTCCCAGTAGGGGGTGTGCAGCCAATCAATGATTCTTTCTCATCACTGATGTATCTATTTCTCCCTATCTTTCTCTTCCTCTCCCTTCCTCTCTGAAAACAATATATATATATATATATATATATATATATATATATGAAAATAGCAAGGACCACTCTCTGCCTGTCTTACATGGAAAGATTATTCCTCGAAGGCCTTTCACACCTGCATGTCAGAGATATGCAATCAAAATCTTCTTCAGCCTCATTCTGCTGAAGATGCCCAATACCAGTTCCTCAGGGGGAAATTCTCTCTTGTTCTGAAAAATGAAAGGAAAAGCAAAGACAATCGTTTATTCAGGCAAAGGGAACAGGTTTTCAAATACATTTACATTGTTTTATCAAAAAATGTGGAACATCAACATATTTGCCAATTGATGGAAACAACTATTAAACACTCTTGTAATTGATCTCTCTTCTGAGATGGTATTCATTATGGTACCATCTGAGGAGATCAAATTAAAGATGGCCTGAGATGAAGCAAGAGCTGAGTTCCCATCCACCCTGTCAGTGGTTCTCTCTCATCACTGCTGTTTCTCTCTCCCTCTCACTTCCTCTCTCTGTTTCTCCTTTACTCAGCCCACTGCTAAGGAGCATTTGTTTCCATGTGGAGAGTCCTTCCTTAGAGAAGACAGGATTCACACGCACTGTTTGTTCATCTATTGATCCCCCCATGGGATCCCAATAGAAGGGACCCATGGGCAGGACTGCAGTCACACCTTACAGGGGCAGGGCTATCACTAGACCAAATTAGATGACTTTTCTGTCTGCTTCTGAAAAACATTCCAAGGCCCAGTTTGAAAGGGCTTCACAAATGTTTGAGCTATTTAACCATCAACCAATAAGTTAGAGAATCTAAAGTGTGAGTGGGATCCCCACTGGCTCATAATCTTCCAGGGCAGTGGTTCTCAACCTTCTGGCCCTTTAAATACAGTTCCTCATGTTGTGACCCAACCATAAAATTATTTTCGTTGCTACTTCATAACTGTAATGTTGCTACTGTTATGAATCGTCATGTAAATATCTGATATGCAGGATGGTCTTAGGCGACCCCTGTGAAAGGGTCGTTCGACCACCGAAGGGGTCGCGACCCACAGGTTGAGAACCGCTGCTCCAGGGGAACCTAAATTCTAAGCATTTGAATCGCTTGATAACCTGACTCCTATTTACCTCTCAGCCATGCTGGTCAGTGTTTTGTTGCTTTAACACCCCAAACACTTTCTCCTTTCTCCGGGCCAGGGGCAACCTTTTTGTGAGTGCGTGCCCAAACCAGCAAAATCTCTGACTCAGAATTCTTCTGCGTGCCAACCCTAATTTTTTGAGAACATGTTACGCCTACTTGATATCTCTTAAGGTGTACATATGTGAAGAAACTTGAAGAAATAAAATTCATTTGAGCGACAAAAACACAGTATATGATGATGAAAAATATATTTATTTTTTAATGTATACATGTACACTGATAGTCTGACAGAAAACTTTATGACTCCGTTTGATATTATCAGTGGGACTTCTGCTGCTGCATCACTGATGACAGAGATTTTACATCAGGGTTATATTTCGTGACCTTCAGAGATATGCACGAGCTACTACTTTCATCCGTCAGGCTACTCCTATAATGAGACTTAACAAAATTCATCACTGAGAACAAAGATTCACAAGCGTATGTGGATGAAACCAAAACACTGGTCGGATCTAGGAAGGCAGGGAGAGTTAAGGCAGAGGCATAGAAATTGCTCTTCCCCTCTCTCGTCAATCCATGTCTATGGTCTTTAAGATAACTTGTTATGTAAAATTACTTATCTAAGATGCACCTACACTGAATTTATCTGAAAAATAAAAAAGTCGATATTAAGAAAAAAATTGTAAATGGAAGATTATAAGAGAGGGTTTCGCGTGCCAGCAAAAGTTACTGGCGTGCCATGTTTGGCACGCGTGCCAGGGGTTACCCAACCCCTGCTTTAGGCTTTTGAAGATGCTTCTCCTTCTGAATTGGAAAGATGGCTCTCCCACTCTGCTTCTCTACCAAGGGAGAGAATCCTTTCCATTTTCCACATCTCAGCTAAAGCATCACCCTCATGTGCCAATGACTTTCCATCTCAGATCCCTATCAGTCACCTTCATAGAAGCTATAGTCGTTTATAATCATTTCAATTAAGCACTTTGATTTTTTTCTCTTTAAAAATTCTTTATTGTCTGCCTTCCCAACAATCATGTAAGGATGGAGGCAAAGTCTGTATTGGGTCCCTAGAACTACACCTTAATTATTAACATAGGAAGGCTAAATGGCTTGTTCTTAGTCACACCAATAATTTCTTTTTACTACTCACTAGAGTTTGTTTTCCCCACTCTACACTATACTTCGCCTAAGAAGGTACAACAAGACGCCAAGAATTAGGGAAGAATTAATAAAGAATATTGGCTACAAAGTAGATGGTGGCACCAAGATAGAGTATAAAATGTTTTCCCTGAAATGCAACCATCTTATCTGTCTTTCCTTTTTTAAATCCAGCTGAATGGTCAATTTCAGGTCTGAAGCAACTGGTTTTCTTGAATGCTAACCTCATTTACTCAGTGGCAGTCACTGATGTTAGATGGAAGAACAGGGAACTTTCGGGGGTGAACCAGATTTTTGCAATGTTCCGTCTCTATGCCTGTTGTTAAAAGCAATATGTTGGGGAAAGGGTTGATTGCTTAAGGCACATTGTTTATGCTACATTACTTAGGTCTGATGGAAAAGTTCCTAACAGTGGTTTTCTTGCTAAAGATATGGTTTATGGATGGAGAGTGGAATGTGATTTTTTTTGGTAGGGCATCAGCATAATTTAGGTGGACTCCAGAGAAACTTGATATTGGGAGAGGCCCGGGAAAATATTCAGGTCTATGGAGCTTCTTTAGAATTAGCACTCAATTCTCCACCAAAATATAGATGCGTTCTGCTTTTAATTACTGTCCTTATTCAAGCCAAGTTAATTACTCCAGACCAGACTGGAAAGGAATATTCCCAGAAAGTCTGATATGATAGAATGGGAGTGTGTTTTCTGAAGAAGATACTGAGAAGTCCTTAATGAGTTAGTGTTTCAGGATAACTTTTGCAACAGAATACTAAGGGAATAAGAGGGGGGAAATAAGAGATTTTTGGCAGCTGTTCCCCATCAGAGCACTTGACAATCTGCTTCTTATTTAGTTTTCTGTTATGTAAAAGCATGGAATTCTCAAGTTAAGAAATATTGATCACTGCATGGCAATACATATGTGATGAAACTGTATTGTGTTGAAAAAGCTCTCCTTTTAAAGTGAGATTACTGATTCTCGATTTTGTTATTGAAATGTGTGGGTCATTTTACTTAGAAAATAATGTGGTTTTCTTAAACCTAAGTTATTTAAAGGTTAAAATAATCTTAATTTTAACTATTAATATTATTAAGAACAGATTTGCAAGCAAGTACAACTGAATGCAAACAAGAACAAACTTGGAAAAGCAAATCAGTGGCTGGGAATGCAGAAAGGCACTGAGGGCTGTCTTGGCCACAGTACAAAGCTTCACAGCAGCCCCTCGCTGTATTGGCAGAGCCACACATTTTTGTAAGGTCTGTTGATTTCCCCAGACTTCACGGAATCTAGATCAGGTTTGTCAAGGTCCCATTTCTCTTGCCATGACAATCCAGCCTAGGGCTGAATGAGGAGCACTTAGAGTGTACGGACTTCAAGGCCCTGCTGTCCATCTGGATTGCTCCTTCTCTAGTTGTCAGCAAACATGAGGGTTTACTCATTGGCCATCATTGTTCTAGGAACACATGTGGAACCACATGGATAGTTACCTGGTTTATTGGCCAGACACCCTCTAAGCTGAGGGCCAGTCTCTACACTGGGCACTAAGGTGTCATAGCTTCCAATTTCAGGAAATCCGGTTTAAGTCCTTGTACCGAACAATCCAAGCCAATCATATAATTTTAAATTATTATATTATTTTTGGTAGATATCAGTGGCCTTCAACATTGCGTGGTGAAAACTGTATGTCCTCTTCCTCACAGTCTTATTACCAGGATGTGGTAGAAAGAAGTCTCAAACAAATTCTGCCATCCACACAAACATTTATTAGCAGCATTCATAAAAGCCAGCCGAGTGTTGTGTGAGCTTAAGGAAGTCCAAGCTCTTTGTCTTGCATCAGAACAAATGAATTATTTGCAGGAGTCATTTTACGTTCTATTTGGAGTGAGCAGCATAAAACTGTTTAACAACCAGGTCTAGGGCACTGTTTCTAAGGATAAAAGCCACTGAGCTCCCAAAGTCCTTATGTGGGTTCAAACAGGGAAAGCCAGGGCCTCTGCAATCTATTCAACCAACCCACACAGAGTGGGCACCTTCAATTTACCGATAAAAAAAATCTCGTCTTATGTCCAATAGGGTAACTGACAAAACCTCTTTGTTGGTCAAAGGTAAATAGTACATGTCACCTTTTGCTTGAATACTTGCTGAAATGTATATTCCCAATCGGGGCAATTAACCATTTCTGAGATATAGATTAAAATTATTTATATCACACATTTATGTTGAAGTCTACAGTAAACCACATGCCACATAACAGCATTAAACTGTATATAATCAAGGCATTTTCTTTGTAAAGTGGGAATAATAATATTGCTGATCTCATAGCGTTGTGAAGATTTATAAAGGTACTTTTGCTTAGCACCATGCCAGGTGCATGGTCCTCCATAAAGGCTAATCCTTATTACCTAAAAATTCAGAATAACATTATTATATGTTGTTCCATACGTAGTCTCGTGGACTTAGAGGCATCCCTGAGTCTTCACTCTTTGCAGCTGTGCTCCCTACAATGCATGGTGTATCCTGCCTGAAAGCTCCATTCCATGCTTGGGAGTGAAAAAGAAAAAAAAACTACCAATGTCATTGCCCCCCATTATCTCAGAAGTCTTTATGGCTGCATCCTATAGAAACAACTAGAGTAAGAAGTCATCACGGTGCTGGACTCTGCCACCTTCCTAATCTTGATGCCCAGCAGGTGTGAACCAAGAAGCTTGTGGGGAAAGGCTGAGCTAGGAACACTAACCGTGATCTTCAGAAGCATCCTTCCCGCCAGGGCAGTAGGCAGGCACTAGAATGCACCCAGACCTTGTGCCAGGTGCATCTGTATCCCTGTCAACTAGGTGCTCTTATCTCTATTTTCCAGACACCGAAGCTGAGGCCCAGGGTTATGGAGGAGTTTGCCCAAGGAGATGGGATAATTAGTAGAACAAAAGGGATTCAGCCCTAGGTTGCCTGCCTGGTGTGCGGTCTGCGCTCTCTGATGCGATGCTGCTCTTGGGAAGGTCTCCCGACACATATGTCTGTGCTTTGATGAGGAGCAAGCCCACCAGACTGCATGATGGAGTGCCAAAGCCTTTAAAATGCCTGGTATGCGATTAGAAATGTCCTTGCCATTCCCACAAGCCTGAGTTCTGTTGCTTCCACTGAATTCTGAAAAGCCCATGGTGCCTGCTTTGAGTTGTGAAGACACTGGAGCTTGAATTGTCCCAAATTATGTTTCCCATGGTGTTGGCAACCCAAGATAGGAAACTTTAAATTTTGCAGCATGTACCTCTCCCATGGAGAGTTCTCTGTGCTGTATTAAATGACAGAAGGAAAACGCAGCTCATCGCACTTGTAAAAGAAGCCGCAGCATTCCTGGGTTTAAATCTGGAGGCAAAACAATTCTATTTAATGGGCTTTTTAAAAGCCTGGAATTTGCATTTTGAATGTGTTATACATCACAAACAGGATTTTGATGGTGATAGCACACACCGTAATCACATCCTATCATTTATGTAGCTCCACCTGCTGTCACTCTGTCCGATTCATGATATGCTATACACAGAACTTCTCTCCTGGGGGAAGTTGAATGTCCTGAATCAAACTCCTGGGGGCACTGGGAATGACTTAGAAAGTCTGGCCACCTTCATGGATAATCAGGCGAGTGAGGCAGAAGGTTAAAAGGTAGATCAAAACTTCAGATGCGCAATCAAACAAGCCAAGGTGTTCTGAAGGCAACCACAACAAGGTGTTTGAACTTGGGAAAGGAAGATGAACCCTCACATTGCAGGATTGTGCTCATGCTCAGTCCTTCCAAGAGGCTGTCCACTAACCTTAGGGCTGAGAGCTGACATGTCTCAGAAACTCTGCCTCTCCCAGAGCCTCTGCTCTAAGACTGCTGTGGAAGGACCAGGAGGGGAGCAGTGATGTCATCAGGAGTTTTTTAAACGAATTTTACTGTTCCCCCCACCCCCAATAATCAACTTTTAGTTGTTTTTCTTGTCTTTAGTTAAATTTATTGGGGTGACATTGGTTGATAAAATTATATAGGTTTCTGTATATTGTTTTGTGTGTTTGCCACCCAAAGTCAGATCTCCTTCTGTCACTATGTATTTGACCCTCTTTACCCATTTCTACCCCCTGCTCCATCCTTACCCTATGGTAACCACCATACTGATGTGTCTGTGAGTTTTTGCTTGTCTTGTTTATTCATTTGTTATTTTCAGTTGTATAGCCCACATATAGTGAAATCATATGATTCTTGACTTTTTTCTTTTGACTTATTTCATTTAGCACGATATTCTCAAGATCCATCCATGTTGTTGCAAATGGCAGTTTCTTCTTTTCTTGTGGCTGAGTAGTGTTCCATTGGATGTGGTTTACTTTTTCAAGAATAGATGGTCAAATTTACCTTCTTTCCTCCATGCCCAATCACTGCCAATGTTCACTTCCAAATCAGAATTCCTCCAGAGAGATTTGGGGCCATTAAAGTGTGAAAGAGAGACTCCAGGACAGTGCCTAGAATGAAAGAGGCGGCATAACACAATTGCCCTGTATAAGAAAAGAGGACAAATGAGAAAAACAGCCTTGCCTTCTGAGATAAGAGAGGGCACAGCAGGCTCAGCAAGGTGAAGGGGCGGAAGGAACTGACTCCAGATGGGCAGGTGACTTGGTCTTCTTAAAGGGCAGGAGTAACTCTTATTTAATTTTATGTTATTTTTTCTGTGGCCATGTAACCCCCTTCATCTTATAAAGGTCCATCACATTTTCTCCAAGGCATCAGAGAAGGGGTTTGGGGGTGAAACCATAGGAAGGTTCCAATTTTCTACATCTCTGCCCCCTTAGGAAGGTCAAGAGGGGTGTGCATGTAAGGGGGAGAGATATAGTTCCCAGACAGAATGAAGGTAAATATATTGGGGCCACTAATGGAAGATGAGGGTTATTTTAGTAAGGTTTGTTATGCAGACTCAACCTCATGCAGAATCCAGGGTGATAAGTATATTTCCCACAATTAGGAGTCATTTTCCTATTCCTGTGATGGGAGAGGAAGGGAGGCACCTTCCAAAAGGAAAATGTATACCCAGCCTTTAGGCAGGAAGGGAGGGGGTAGAGAGCTTTTCCCCAGTCTACTGTTTCTCAATTATTTACAGGGTCAAAACAATCCTATGCCAAAGTGGCATATTTTACAGCGGTATACTTTGACCCCCCTCCAGTAAAATAGCCTCCCCTTGGGGGAACCTGATTTAATTCTTATTGTAGTTGAATCTACTTGCCTAACACATTCATTCTTCAAATCTCTATGTCCCTTCCCTGCTCTGGCTTCATAGCCCAGTTATACAGGATGGTTAGCTTTAGTTTACCCTTTGGCCTCCCCAGTTTGTAGCACTGGGACATGGAGTAATACCTAAGTCTTATGTCCACTGTTTTTCTCTGGCCCTGGGGCTGATGCTTAATAGATATTTAATGGGTAAGTAATTAGCAAAGAACTATATTATTAGTTATGGTATGTTCAAACCTAAAAAAAAAATGTGAATGTGATGTTTGTCACTCAATTATAACCCAGTGAATAAACACTTAGCAATTTCACATCCATCTCATCCATTTGTGTTCAAAAAGAAACATGGCTGATTTTACATATGGAATATTAAACTGGGGACACATATAGTGACACCTCAAAGAGCATGTATCGTATTCATCTTTGCATGTGGCCGGCATCCCCAATACTCTCATATGAATGCTCATTGTGTGACTGAGTGAATGTGTTTATGAATCTATGACTTAAACTTATCTTTTATTATATTAGATTTTCCCATTCGGAGATGTGGAAGCATTGTTATTTGAAAGAACTCTGTGGTTTTAATTTCCATTAACAAAAGGAGAGATGAAAACAACCGAACTTACCATTGCCACATACTTGTTTCAGAGCCTGTCTCTTCTTGTGGGTGTTTCATGCACACATATTTGAATGAGTTTACAAAACTCACAACACATTAATGACAATTGCCTTGAGTTTCAGAGCAATTGGATTCTGGAGCAGCTCATTTGAGTTAGTTATGGGTAATGAGCTATCAAAGTAACAATATGACCTGAATCTCTTGGGCTACACCACCTCATCAGCCCAAATCCATTGCCTCATAAAACCTTTCTGGGCCCTTTCATTAATTGGCTTAGGGCACCATTAGGATTTTTTTTTAAATTTAAGTCACCACGAATTTTCATTTTCTCTGAAAAAAGTAGATCAAAAACAAATAGTTTCTGTCTATGAAACTGGAAGGTAGCTATTAACAGTCCTCTTTTTCTTCAGCAATTCCTAGGCCTCACTGTTGGCTCTGATGGTGACCATTGCCGACTGCCCTGTCCCCAGCACAGTTGCTGCAGTTGCCATAAGTTTTCTTATTCACGGGCACCTGCTGCCTTCTGTGACTCCATGTCTTCTTTAATTTTTTAGCCATCTCATCTCTTGTGTCAATCATGACATAGCTGTGGGATATGGGCATTGAAAGTCTTTTCATCTTTGTGCCAGTGTTAGGCATTCATGATCTAAGAAAGGTTGCTCAGTCACCTCCATGGTGAATCACCATCTACTATGCCTCAGTCTGGGCTGATACCCACTCTGAGCTTTGCCCGGGCATCTCTTGTCTGATTGTTCAGGAAAGTCCCACTACCACCAAAGTACTAGTACAACTCAGTGTCTAAGTGTGTGGAAGACCTGCAGGGAACACTGTACCTCAGTGCCCTCAAGGCTCCCTGTGTCTCTGTAGTGACTGCCTCCCTCTTAGTAGCCATTGGGAGAATCAGTCAGAGGTGTTTCCAAAAAGTCACTTTTGAAATTCCCTCAATCCTGAGGAGGGGGAAGCCGGGGATACTGAGGCACTGGCCATTGTCTCTCTGTACTATCCATGACTACCCACCCCCGGATTTCTGAGCTCTCGACAACTGAGTGGACATTGGGAAGAGAATCACTTGGAGTTTGAAAACAGAGGTTCAAGTCTGCTCTGTTCCTCATGGCCATGTGCCCCAACATAAGTCAATTCCCTTTCTGGGCATCAGTTTTCTACCTGTAGAGTCAGATGCCCCATGAACTATAATGTGTAACAGAAAGTTGAGGTGGTGACACTATGGATTTTTTTAACATTAACATTATGGTAGCCATTACAGTAAGGAATAGGGGACTGAATTTGCCCCCAGCAAGTATTCCCAGATGCTTAGTTCTAAAAGGTTTCTCCATCAATTCTCAGTGTCTGGTATGTAAGAGACATTTAATAAGCTTTTGTTGAGTGAAAAAATACATATCATTCCCTGGGTGCATGGAATAACTGAGCAATCAATAATGATAATAATAATAATAATAATAATAATAATAATAATAATAATACCAACCACGTTTATTGAATACTCACTATTGGCCAGGCACAGTTCAAAGAGCTTGGCACATAACTATAGGTCAAACTACCTCTAAATAATGTAACATTAATATAGTTAAATATAAAATTAAATATAGCATTAACTTAAAATGTACAGCAGTCTTACAAATAGGTGCTATTGTTATCTCCATTTGCAGGTGATGAAACTGAGGCATGAAAGTCTGAGCAAGTTGCCCAAGTACCTATTCAAGGCATTTGGTTTTCAAAACAATAACTGTCCTTTCCACAGTAGAATGTAAATGGTTTTTAAAATAAAACCAGCCGGTATTTGAGTGTTAGGGCGCTCACCGGTTCCCAGGTTGCTCTCAGATAAACACTGACTGAGGGATGCTGAACCCCTGTGATAACCAAGTGGAGACGCTGACACTGAATCGCCATCGTGGGCTTGGGTCCGAATAAGGCTGTGAGCACATCTGTGACCAAGTCCTTCCAGATCTGTGTGCCCTGCCGTGTTCAGTCAGCAGGCTGGGAAAATCCACGTGGCAATGGCCAAATCACACTGTTTTGCCAAGCATCGCCCCTCCCCCCCAGACCCTTAATTGGAAAACCTATGGTTATTTGGATGGAAATTTAATCTGAGCCTCTGATTCATTTACTCATTAAACTGCTATTTAGTTCTAGCTATATGAGCTGCCAGAGCTTTCTCTAAAGCTCCCCAAAACCAAAGTGAATTATGGACACATTCAGTGAGACCAATTTGAGTCACATCTAAGCGAACCCGAGCCGGAGGGCCCTGCAGGTCAGGCTGAGTGAGTGAAGGCAGGCAGACCTGGCGGGCACCGGCATTCCTCTGTTTCGAGATCCACTCCTCTGTTCTCCCAAAGGATTGCATGATGGAGTTTTGGGAGAGCCAGACTTCTCATGTAATGAGGAATGTTTTCTCTTTCCTTTCTAATAGGCATTTGTGTCACTAATGGGGGTGGCAGGGGGGTGTCATGCTGGTTAAGAAAACAGCCCTGGAGCGGAGGGCCTGGGTTCCAAGGCTCTACCACTTAGCAGATGTCCCCCGGGGACTGTTTGCTCAGCCCTTACAGTTTGTCACATACAAAAGGGGGAGAGGTGATGATAGACTTGCCTGCTGGGACATTGTAAGGAAAACTGATGTCCTGTCCTCTCCCAGGGACCTGCCTTCGCCCCTGTCACTGGCAGGTTTTCTGGCAGCCCTTGTAGTAGGGCTGCCTGCTGCTGCTGCAAGCCAACACGTTCACATGCACGTGTTATCATCCATTTCAAAGGTTGCAAATGTGAATGTTCCCAAATGAGTACATGGAGAACTGAGTATAAGAAAATAGGGACTGGGGCGGGGGGCTGTGGTGACCTACAGTACGCACACACCATTTAAAGGTATTCATTTTCCTCTGAAAACAGCTGATGGCCAAATGAAACCACAGACATCATCAGCTGGGGCTGGAAACTCCTTATGTCTGACTCTACCGTTCACACCTTTTCCTTTGACCCTTTCTCCTCCTGCCTGGAGCGTCCACCTCTGTCTTCCTCAGTGACTGAAGCCCCCACATCTCCTTTCCTGTACACACGGCTGGCAGCTAGAATAGCAGCAGGACACATCTCAGCGTCTCTGCTCTTGGAGCTCACCCCTCCATCCACCAGCGTTCCCACCGCTGGAGCCTGGTCTTGCTGCCACTGTACAGCGCTCCACATGGAGTTGGCCCTGCCATGTGTCCTGTGGTCTTGTGGCAACAGCCCCATCTAGAAAGGGCTTCTGTTTCTTGGTTATGCTCAGGGGTGTCTCTGTCGCAATGCAGTGCCATGCAGAGTGAAAGGGATTGTGGCATCTTAGGTTGTCTGACCCCAAACTCAGAACCCTGGATTCTATGGTGTCTCCCACTGTGTACTGTTAACCAGTGACTACCTCCAGGGACTTGGAGATTTCACTGTCTAATCTTTATTCTTACATTTTTATCTACCTTTCTATCATGGATAGTCTATGAAGTTCCTTAAAGAGAAGTTTGTTCTGCTCTGGCTGGTGTGCTAAGTGGTTAGAGCATTGGCCCATGCACCACAGGGTCTCGGGGTTCAATTTCTGGTCAAGGGTTGCAAGTTCAATCACCAGCCCCAGTCAGGGAGCATGTGGGAGGCAAGCGATTGATGTGTCTCTTTTACATCAATGTTTCTCTTTCTCTCTCCCCACCACCCACTCTCTCTGAAAATCAGTGGAAAAAAATATACTCAGGTGAAGATTAACATAAAACCAAAGAGAGGAGTTTGTTCCTCTGAGGTCTGCTCCCGCAGCAGAAAGGCTGTGCAGGGTAGCGGGTTAGGAAACAGGTCCTGAGCAGTTGATGCTGCTTTCCCTCCATCAACAAGGACTTGCTAATGGCATGATTTGGGGCAAGACACAGAGCTGTTCAGGCCCATCTCTTGGTCTCACTCAGTTTTCAGTAGGAATGTAAAGAGTTGTCAGAAGGCATAGGAACCATCCTGGACCAGGTGAAGGAGGACAGGTAGTAATTGTATTCAGAACAGCTGCAAAGATGGGAAAATGGAGATGAAGTGGCAAGGAAGAGAAATGCAAGCGCAATTCACATGTGATTAGACATTTTCCATTTTTAGCCTCGTGGCTTAAATTTGCATAATTCTTTTAAAAAGAAAAATTAATTATTTATGACTGTAGCTTTTAACCAAACTGTGCATTTAAAGTAATCACTCTGGGTAATTTAAAATCTTTTCTGCAAACAGTTTATGCTCATTAGGATGAGAAAACTGTTGGTTTATTCAATTAAAAGGACATTATTGCAAGTTTGGATTCTCTCCCCCCGCCCCCTTCAAAATAGAGGGCAGCCACATCGAGACAGATGGAACTTAATTAACTTGTCTCAAAAACTGACCAGATTTTGCTTTTTTTAAAAAAATTTAAAGATGGTAGATTCCAATAGCCTATTCAAAAGCGGTACCAATATTTCAAAAAACTGAAGAGGAGTCCTACCCTTTCCACCCTTTCCTCTGACAGGCAGTGGGTACAGAAAACATTTGCTCCCTGCCAAATGCGCGGGACTTCCTCACCAGGCCAGCACGAGTCACATACAAAAACTGCATCTCCTTGGTGCTTTGTAGATTTCACAACTTTTCCTTTGACCCCTTCTCCTCCTCCCTCAAGCATCCACCTCATTTACTGCAGTTGGGCTCTGCCACGGAAGCCTACCATGATGATGGATGTTACTGTCTTCTACTTACTGGCTGGTTCCCTGGGTGTCTGTGATGCATGATACTCTCTGGGAAGAATACACCTGTGACATTTTCCCAGAGCATGCACTCACCGGTGTGTAGGTAACCAATGCCAAGGCCCATGTTGGGCCCTCCGACAGGCTGGGGTGAAATGCCTGGAAGTCACAGACCTGCTTCCATCCCAGAAGCAGGACCCGAAGCTGACCTGAGCAGCCTGGGTAGCTTGGCACCAGGAGATAAGCTGGCGGGGAGCCGGGGGTGGGGTGGGGAGGGCGGGGGCGGGGGGTGTTGGATGGATCAGGAGAGACCAGGCATACTCCTGTCCGGAGCTCGCTTTGTGAAAGCCGCTCGGGTTTCCTGGACCGCTAAAATAATGTGGCTAAACTGAATAGCTGCCTTTTTTCCCTTCTTAATTAGCAAAGCTCTTTTATTAAATGAAATCATAACGGCCATCATATGTAAAATAAAGAAGAACTCTGATTAAATTGGGCCCCTGTTGCTCAGTCTCAGAATTGGAGGCTCATGAAGCAAATTTCCTGAACCACTGGTATAGATAGGTGACAACCTGTTGTCTTAGTGAATCAGATCTCTTTGGTTGTGCAGGAAATCCAGCTCAGCCAGACTTGTGTGCTTAAGGAGAACGTATTGAATCCTAAAACTGAAGTGTCAGAGTGCATATCCCTTTGTGTAGGTGTGGCTGGATCTAGGTGCCCAGATGTTGTCAGGAACCTGCTTCTTGCCATCTCTCGGCTCTGTTTTCCTCTGTGTGGATTTATTCTCAAGTAAAACTCTTCTCCTTTTGCCATGTCAAGACTGCCCCAGCAGGGCCAGGCTTATTCCCTACTAGTGGAGCTCTTTGCCCCAGAAGAAGAAATCTCTCTCCTTATGGTACTAGCTAAGGCCCTGGTGCTGACTCTCATGGCTTTGGCTACAGGCTTATCTCTGCCTGAACTAATCACAGTGATCAGCTGGATGGAGTGTTCTGATTGGCCAGGGGCAGGTCACATGTCACCCTTGGGTTTGGGGGAGAATGGAGTCAGCCCCAGTCCCACCACAGACCTAAGAGTAGGGGATAGGTTTTGTCTCACAGGTGAATCAAAGTGCTCCTACCAAAAGAAGGGGCAGGTTCTGTTCAGGCAAAAAGCAGCGGTTCCCTCTAGTTCCCTCCACATCTAACAACCTCAGAGCCTACTCACGTCCTACGTCCTACTACTTTTCTTCCGCATCTGTGGAGATTTTGTTCAAGTTTGGTGTAGAGGACTTGTTCCTCTGTGGAGAATAAGCTGATGTTTGTATAAAGAGAAAAAAGACATGTGAGTTTGTGGGGGGAGCAGAGAAAAAGACGATAGGAAATAGTAAATGCTGACCCATTTCATCTCTCCTGAATGCAGTCATCTTTCTAGGAAGGAAATGAATCAATTATTTTTGTCCTGTTACCATAAAGACTTGCTGGTCCCCCTCCGCTATCTCCTGAGCAGCACTGAAGTGGGAGCCAAGACTGTAACAGGTTTTATTCCTCTGCTTCCTATGCTCTTTGCAGCTGTTTGGCAAGAGTTCCGTAAGCTCATGTTTCAACCAACTTTTGTATAAATGCCCAGAATTCATGGCTGATTGAGCTACTTGAGCTTTGCAAATGTAGACATTGACGATATGTCTTTGCTAAAGGTTTAATAGTGAGGTGGTTTTGGCTGTGTGACCCATACATGCAAGACCATGACTTCAGGTGTCTTCCTGAGAGAAGCAGGGTGATTAGGGGGCTAGATCATCATTTTGGTAATGATAGGACTAAGTGTCTATGAGCCCTGAGCTAGAACTGAATGAATGACTTGGTACCACACTCAGGAGCCTATTGTCTAGGCCTGTAGAGGGTGGTGACCTTGCAAAGAAAGCAAGTTGAAACCTTGGCTCTGATACTTGCCACCCACGCTAACTTAGGTACAGTTTCCTCCTCTATAAAATGGAAATCATGGCATCTACTTTCTATTACTATTGCTGCTTAATGAACACCTCAAAACAGAGTGGTGTGAAACAACCACTTTCAGACATTCACAAATGCTGTGGCAGGAATCTGGACAGAGGACATTAAGGTTAACTAAGCTCCACTCCAAGACATCTGAGGTCCTAGCTGAGAAGACTCAAAGCTCAAGGTGCATTGATCGCTGGGTACTAGTATCACCCAGAGGCACCTTTATGCACATGTCGGATGGTTAATACTGGCTGATGGCTAGGACATCAGATGAGCGATCAGCTGTATACTTACATTGGCCACACCTACATCATCTTCCTATGTGGTTGCTTTTCATGGGCTAATTTAAGCTTCCTCACAGCATGGGGGCTGGGTCTCCAGAGCAAGGCAGAAGTGCATGACATGTTTATAATCTATCTGTAGAAGTCACATGGTGCCATTTCCCCCACACTCTCTAGATTGAGGCAATCACAAAGGTCTTACCAATTTCAAGAGGTAGGGACATAGATCCCAGTACTTTACAGGAGTGAAAACATTACATTGTAAATTGAGCATGGCCTGGGAGATATTGCTATGGCTCACCCTGGAATATGCAATCTTCCATATCTGGTAAATTATGCCAATTAATATCAATTATAAGAATATCAGAGGCCAGGTGCACTAATTCATGCATGGGTGGGGTCCCTCAGCCTGACTGGTGATCAGGGCAGATTAGGGGAGGCCAGCTGGCTGGGGAGAGGGACTGTAGGAGGTTGGCTGGCTGCAGGAGGTTGGCTGTGGGAGCACACTGACCACCTGGGGGCAGCTCCTGTGTTGGACGTCTGCCCCTTGGTGGTCAGTGTGTGTCATAGCAACTGGTTGACTGGTCGTTTGGTCATTTGGTTGCTTAGGCTTTTATATATGTAGATTATAATCTTACATTCTTATGATAAACACTATTTGATCACGTTTATTTTTCTTTTTAAATATTGCTAAATTCAGTTTGCTAACATTTTATTAAGGATTTTTGTTTCTATATTCACAAGGGATTTCAGTCTGTAGTAGTTTTTCTTGTAATTTGTCAAGTTTGATAATACTAATCTAATAAAATGTGTTAAGAAGTATTTCCATCTTTATCTTATGACAAAGTTTGTGTAAGGTTGCTGATTTTATCCTTGAATATTGTTAGAATTTATTAATGAAAACATTTGGGTCTGGAGCTCTCTTGAGGGAGAAGATTTTAATTCCAAATTATTTTTCTTTTGTAGATATGGGGCTTTATAGATTTTATTTTTCTTATATCACTTTTTCTCATTTGTCTTTTAAGGAATTTGTCCATTTTATCTAAGTTGTTGAATTTATTGCCATAAGGATATTCATAAACTTCTCTTATTCTTTTAATGTATTTAGGATATATGGTGCTATCTCCTCTTTTACTGAAGATATTGGCAATTTGTTATCAGTCTAGCTGTACACTTTTTCAGGTGTTTTTTAAAATATATTTATTGATTTCAGAGAGGGAGGGGAGAGGGAGAGAGAGAGAAACATCAATGATGAGAGAGAATCATTGATCGGCTGCCTCTTGCATGCCCCACAGTGGGGATCGAGCCCACAACCCAGGAATGTGCCCTGACCTGGAATTGAACTGTGATCTCCTGGTTCATAGGTTGATGCTCAACCATTGAGCCACTCTGGCCAGCATCAGGTATTTTTTTTTAGAAACTATTTTTAAAGAACCAGCCTTTAGTTTTTACTCTTCTGTTTGTTTGTTTTTCTGTTGCATTAATTTTGCTCTTATTTATTTATTTTTTTAGTATTCCACTCTGCTGATTATATTGTGGTTAATTTTATCTTTTTCCTCTAACTTCTTAAGGTGAAGCTTTTACCATTGATAGTAAACTTTTCTCTTTTTCCATATAAGTATTTAAAGGTATATGTTGCTTCCTAACAATTTTTTTAGCCACATCGCACAACTTTTGATATGTTGTGTTTTCATTTTCATTTGGTTCAAAATATTTTCTAATGTTGCTTGTGATTTATATTCACGATTGGCCTATTAGCTATACTTCTTAGTTGTGACTTTTAAGTGGTGGCTCTGAGGTAATAATTTGCATCTACAACTTCTCACAGTCTATCTTCTTTATAGACTTGGAAGCAACTCACAATAGTATATGCCATACCCCCTTCCATCATCTGTGCTATTAATTATACTTTTTACTTCATATATATTATTATCCCAACACAATGTACTTTTTTCATGTTGCTTAAAACAATTAATTAAAAAGTGAGAAGAAATATATTTACCCATTTTTTTTTCATTTCTGCTGTTATTTATTCTTTTGTATAGATTCAAGTTTCCATCTGGAATCATTTTCCTTTGGCCTAAAGAACTTTCTTTAATCTTTTCTAGAGTGCTAGCCTATATGTGGTTCAAAATACTTTCTCAGAATTTTGTTTTATCTGAAAACAATTTATTTTACTTTGTTTTGGGTGGGATATTTTCACTGGATACAGAATTCTACATTTATATTTTTATTATAGTACTTTAAAACAATTGCTCTATTATCATCTTTCTTGCATTGTTTCTGATGAGAAATCAGTGATAATTACCTTTCATCCCCTATATCTATCTGCTATTATTGTATTGCTTGTCCTTAAGATTTTGTTATTATGGGTGGTTTTCAGCAATTTTATTATAATGAATCTAGGTATTGTTTTTGTGTGTATTCATCTTGCTTGAGATTCATTCATTAAGCTTATCAGATTGACGTGTTTATAAATTTTATCAAATTTAAGATATATAGCCATTATTTCTTTAATTATTCTTCTTTACCTTCCCAATATCACACAGTTCTGGACTTTTAATTGCATATATATTTATCTCTTTGATATTTTCCTATTGGTTACGCAATTCCTCACCTTTCTTTTTTCTCTCTACATTTCAGTTTCAATAACTTTTATTGCTGTCTTCAAGTTCACTGATATTTTCCTCTGAAATATCTAACTTACTGTTAAGCATTATCCAGTAGCCATTTTAAATATGTACTTTTCAACTCTAAGCGTCCTATTTGGTTTTGATTTTTACTGTTTTTTACATCGATTTTAAATTTTATTTCTCTCTTTATAATGTTCAGTTTTCATGTATATTATTGATTACATTTCTAAGAGCTGAGTTATAGTCCATATTTTCCAATTATATTATTCTTGAGTATATTTCTACTGACTGTTTTTCCTTTTATGAGTTATAGTTTTCTGTTTCTATGGCGATAGTGGGCATTATGTTGTTGTGTGTCTGGATTTTGTTGTTTTTCTTTAAAAAGTGTTGAGTCTTGCAGTCAATTAATTAACTTATGTATCCGACTAACCCTTGCAATACCTGTTTTTAGGCTTTGTTAAACATGTATGGTGTATCTTTTACTCGAGGGCTAGTTTAGTTCTAATCCTAGGCATGAACTTTTAGGGGTTCCTATTGAATACCTTAGGTATTTAACAAGGTGATCTATACTGGCTGGTTGAAACTTGTAAGGTCCGAGCCATGTTTGAGGCCCAATAGAAATTTTTTTTTTTTCGTTTACAGCTTTATAACAGTTATCCTCTCCTCCCTCCTGTTAATTGTGCTTTGCCCAGCCTCACCTTGTATATGTTCATTTTAATATTAAATTAAAAATTCAAGAGGCTCTCTCAGTAGATTTATGGATCTCTTTATCTGTATAGCTTTCTCTCTCTGGTGTTCCACCTTGCAAATTAAAGCCACCTCAGGCTTCAACTTTGATTCATTCCTTTGCAGTTCAGCACAAACCATGCTTTGCTTGGGCTCACCGGCCTTTCTCTAGGGTCTTATACACAACTCCAGAGAGAGTATTGGAATGATCATGAGTCTAACCTCACTTTTTGTCTTCTTTTATAAAGCAAAGTCTGTGCTAATTGTTGACCAATATCAAAGGTATTTTTGTTTGTTTGTTTTTTGTCTAGATATCAAGTTGTTTGTGTCAGAAGGGCTAATCCAATACTAGTTATTCCATTGTGACCATAGTACGGAAAACTTAAAATATAAAATGATGATGATGATGATGATTAGTTTGTTTATCCTCAAGATTATCTAATGAAACTGTTCCATTTATTCATTTATATTCCACATTTAAAAATATGTTGGGTTTGAATTATTCTTACCAGATAATTATGCTTATCTTAAAAAATAAATTTTTAAAGAGAGTGAAAATTTATTGGATATGACATTGAGATAATTTTTATTTAAATATGATGCTATATTAAATCAAATTTTATTGTGAGATAGCTCTCTTTTTATGCTCTTTAAAAATATGTTTAACCATGGTACCTAACTTATGTATTCATTATAAGTGGTCTTATACTTTTATACTTGGGTCTTGGCATTTGGATTCCTCTAGTTTTTAAGTGAGAACTTCAGAAGCATATTGGCCTCTTTGAGATTTGGACCCAAGTGTCACTGTTAAGACCTGACTTTCTTAACTAAGAGAAAAAAGTTACTCTGTTTTATGACTTAATTGTAAGTTAATCAAGACCATAAGAAAAATTCCAATGGAAATACACATGGACTTCAAAATTATAGGAACATGTGTTTGGCAAAATGTGCTTTAAGGATTGCCAGACCCCAGATTTGGGGGTTGGGGTGCAAAATGTAGTTTGAGAGATCAGCAGTCCCAGCATATTAATAGGCCTTCTCTTTTCTAGACATGACCAAAACAAGTCTGAAGTAGTAGAGAAATCACTGTGTCAGCAGGCTTGAGAGGAGGACAAAGTCATCTCCTCCTCTGCTGGCAAGCAGACAACTTTATTTTTACTCTGTGTTCCCTTCATTATCCATGAATAGATTATTCTAAGTTTTTAGGAAAAGACCAGTTGGATTATTTGAATTGTTTATACTGTTGGGTCAGAAAACAAGGTTTGGAGTCAGTCTCAGTTTTTCCATTTTTATAATACATACATTTGACCCCTTGAGTTGTCATAAGAATTTCTCATAAGGATGCATTAGATCCCTTAGATCCTGGCCTGGCTCACAGTGAACACTCAGCGTGTGAAAGCTCTCATTGTTCGTAAATAGGCTCCCGTCTTGACTTGAACAATTCTTAGGTGCAAAAAAGAGAACTAATATTCAACACATGGCTTTGGCATTTTTTTCTCTGTTCAGGTGAATATAAAGTAGATTTGCTGATGGGCCAAGGTGAAACAATATGTAAGAAAAGGAAATGTTCATAGAAAAGAACTCCTCTAAGACTAGAATCACAGAACTGGAAGTTTCCTGAAGGATCCCCTAATTGAAAACACTAACAGAGGATTGTATGCCACTCACAGCCCACACCTTCACCCTTGACTATCTATATAATGTGTTCACTCATGTGAGATACAGGCTTAATGAATGAAAGAACTACGTAGCCTTCTGGTTTTATTTCATAGCTTATTAAGTTTGTCATAGGAGACAGAAAAATGTCCAGGACCAAATTGACTCCGAGTTATAGAAATGGAGATGAAGTAGAGATACAGATTATCTACACTGAAATATGTAACAAAATATTTTTTCGGCCACTAAAAAATATAGCTCTGACATTGTGAGTGCGTGGAGTGTGCTTTGCCTTCATTTCTGGCCCCTTCAAATTTTTCCCAGGTTATATGGTGTCTATATACTCTTTCCATTGCAGATATGCAGGGTGACTTGAGATTCATTCATTTTACAATTAACAAAAGATATGTGTTGAGGGGAGGGTCTTTCTGGCCGACTTTCTTGGGGGTCCAATATTTCTAGTTAACTTGCTATACAGATTTCTTTGTGCCTCAACAGTTTGGCAGATCTGAAAATTCTCTCTTGAAGACATCTGTTGAGTGAAGTAATGGTTTCATTCCAGACTCTTGAGTTTTCATTATAGTTTTCCTCTGAGGGTTTTTTTTTTATTAAAGTAAAGTTGACATACAATATTATATTAGTTTCAGGTGTACAACACAGTGATCTGACTTTTATATTCCCTACCATGTGATCACCACAGTAAGTCTAGTACCATCTGTCACCATACAAAGTTATTATGACAATACTATTCTTCCTTAGCTGTACATTACATACCCATGACCTATTTTTCTTAAACTGGAGGTGTGTACCTCTTATTCCCCTTCACCTTTTTCACCCATCCCTTCTCCTTCCTTCTGTTTGGCAACCATTACTTTGTTCTTTGTATCTATGAGTCTCTCTCTGTTTATTTTATTTAGGTTCCATATATAAGTAAAATCATATGGTATTTATATTTCTCTGTCTGACTTATTTCACTTAGCACAATACCCTCTAGGTTCATCCATCTATGTTGTTGCATATGGCAAAATTTCATTCTATTTTATGGCTAAGTAATATTTTAGTGTGTGTATGTATCCATTCATCTATTGATCTTTGAATCATTGTGTTTTCATTTGTCTTAAGATATTTTTATTTTCTCCTTGATTTCATAGTTAGCCCATAGATTGTTTAGTATCATATTTAGCTTTCTACGTGTTTGTGGGTGTTTCTTTTTTTTCAGTTTTCTTGTAATTGATTTCTAGCATCATACTATTGTGATCAGAAAAGATGTTTGATATTATTTTAATCTTCTTAAATTTATTGAGATTTGTTTTATGGCCTATGTGTGTCTACCCTGGAGAATATTCCTTGTGCACTTAATAAGAATGTGTTTTCTGGGTTTTTTTTGGTTGGATTGTTCTATAGACATGTATTAAGTTCATCTGATCTAATGTATCATTTAAGGATAATATTTCCTTATTGATTTTCTACCTGGGTAATCTATTCATTTATGTAAGTACCATTAATATTTGTACTATAAATTTCTCCCTTTATGTCTGTTAATATTTGCTTTATGTATTTAAATACTCCTATGTTGGGTATGTAGGTGTTTTATCTTTTAATCATTATGTAATACCCTTTTTTGTCTCTCATTATAGTCTTTGTTTTAAAGTCTCTTTTGTCTGATATAAGTATTTCTACTCCAGCTTTCTTTTTGTTTCCATTTGTATGAAATAAATTTTCCCATCTCTTCCTTTTCAGTCTGTGTGTCTTTCAGTTAAAAGCGAGTCTCTTTTAGATAGCATGTGCACAAGTCATGTTTTTTATGCATCAATTTCCCCTATATCTTTTGATGGGAACATTTAGTCAATTTACAGTTAAAGTGATTATTGATAGGTATATACTTTTGCCATTTTATTGTTTTCTGGTGGATTTTGTAGGTTTCCTCTGCTCTTTTATTCTCTTGGTCTTTTCTGTGCCTTTCTTTTTCTCTTACTCTATTCTCTTGTACATTAATGACTCTTTAGTGATATACCTGGATTTCTTTCTCTCTATTTTTTTTGTATCTACTATAGGTTATAGGTTTGTGGTTACTATAAGAATCATATATTATCACCTATGTTTATAGTAGTCTGTTTTTAAGTTGATGGTTGCTTACATTTGAATGTAATCCAAAAGCAATACATATTTTTACTCAGACCCCCACAACATGTTGGATGTTTTTGACAATGTATTTTACAGCTTGTGTGTGTGTGTATTCTTTATTATTGTACTTACACACATGAACCTACTATTTTAACCTTCATGCTAGCTTTTTAATTGATTGATCTACTATTTTTAATAAAAGTTTGCCTTTACCAATGGGATTGTTTTTTTCCCTATATTTTATTATTTTTAGTGGTGGCCTTTTTCTTCTACTTAAAAAGGAGTCCCTTTAACATTTATTATAATACTAGTTTAGTGGTAATGAACTCTTTTAGCTTTTACTTCTCTGAGAAATTTCTTTTCTCTTTTTAACATATTTTTATTGATTTCAGAGAGGAAGGGAGAGAGGTAGAAACACCAATGATGAGAGAGAATCATTGATAAGCTGCCTCCTGCACACCCCCTACTAGATTTCGAGCCCATAACCCGAGCATGTGCCCTTGACCAATGCTCTATCCACTGAGCCAAACCAGCTAGAACTGAGAAATTCTTTATCCTTCCTTCAATTCTGAATGATAACCCTTCTGGTTAGAGCATTCTCGGTGGTAGATTTTATTCTTTTATCACCTGATAGTCTTATGGAGGGTTCCCTTATTTTAAACTAGCTTCTTTTCTCTTGCTGCTTTTAAGATTCTCTCTTTGTCTTCAACTTTTGGCATTTTAATTATGATGTGTCTTGGTATGGACCTCTTTGGATTTTCCTTGTTTAGAACTCTCTGTGCTTCCTGAAATTGGATGGCTGTTTTCTTCACCAGGTTAGGGAACTTTTCAAATAGGATTTTTTTCCCTTTCTCTCTTTCTTTTCCTCTGGTGCCCTTATAATGTGAATTTTGTTATGCTTGCTGTTGTGGCAGAGTTCCTTTAGACTATCCTCATTTATTTTTATTCTTTTTCTTTTTGCTGTTCTGATTGGGTCATTACTACTACATTATCTTAAAGACTGCTGATCCATTCATTCTTCTGCATCATCTCGTATGCTGCTGATTTCCTGTAATGCATTTTTTCCAGTTATTTTGTTCTTTAGTTCGGATTGGTTCTTTTTTACATTTTCTATCTCTGTTGAAATTCTCACTAAATTCATGTATTCTCCTGAATTCATTGAGCATTTCTATAACCATTTCTTTGTATTATTTTCTGGTAGATTGCTTATATTCATTTTTGTTCAGTTATTTCTCGGGAGTTTTGTCCTGACCTTATTCCTTTGTCTCTTCATTTTGGCTGTTTCCTTATGTTTGTTTCTATGTATTAGGTAGATCTGATATATCTCTCAGTCTTGAAAATATTGGCCTTCTGTAGGAGGCATCTTGTGGGTCTCAGTAGCACAATGCCCCGGGCTCACTAGAGCCAGGTGCCCCAGGCATGTCCCTTTTGTGGATTGTGTGTGTCCTCCTGTTATAATAGAACTGCAATCACTGTTCTTGTTCCAGTGGGTGGGGCTGACCCTTGATGATCTGGTGTGTGGTGTTGTCTCTACAGAGAGGAAGCTGTTTTGGTGCCATTCAGGTCCCCTATCAGGTATGTTGGTTGTGTAGCTTCTTAGGTGGGGCTCTGGTGGGGGTCAAAGCTGGCTGGGAGGTGTTTCCAGTCTGGAGCTTCTTGGGAGGGGCTCCAGTATGGGCCAGTGCTGGCTGCCACTTGTTCTGGGCGTGGAGCAGCTTTAGAAAGGCTACTTATGAACCAAGGAAGACTTCTGCTTATGCTGAGCTTGGAAAAGGCTGTAGTGTGAGCTGAGACCATCTGATGCTCATGCTGAGCTTGGTACTACTTGAGAAAGCCTGTGGTGGGAATCAAGGTTGGCCGCTATATGTGGTGGGTCTGGAGTCACTTGAAAAATGCTATGGCCAGTGCAAGTGGGTTGGGTGGGGCTGGATCTCAGAGGAATGGCAGGGCAAGGTAAAGGGTGTTACCCAGGTTAATGGAGAAGGACAGATTTGGTGCCTGCCCACACTGGGCCAGCCAAGTTGAAGGAGATCACAACAAAAGAAATAATGGTGCCAGCCGATGCTTCTGTCTACAGAGAGAGTTTCTGCTGATCCCTGCCTTCCTCCGAGGGTTTTTTATGCCTCCTTTGTGGGGGAGGGTAACTCATTCATCTATTTTGAAGGATTTCAAATTCTTTGGCTCACCATATCCCATGGTAGGTCTTCCTTGGAGGGCCTTCTGGTCATTCCTGAATTTTCTGTTCCTCTGAGACTATGACATGCCATATGTGCTCTCTGCTTTTAGATATCAAGGCCTATGTCTCTCCCAGGTGGCTTCAGATCCAGGTTGTGGGAGGCTGAAAGAAAGTACTAGTACCTTCCTCTGTTGTACCCCTGTTGGTACTTCTCTTACTACCTCCCTTTCCTCCCCCAACCTTCTCAGTAAAATGTCTCCTTATATGTCCCCGTGTTGGCTCCAAGTTCATAGTCTCAGAGGAATTACATGACATGCATAAATTATGAAACATTTTTGCAAATTAAGTTTTAATTAAAACCAGGAGCTTAGAGCATCCAACTGGAAGTAGTCACAATGTTGAAAAGTGACACTGGTAGGGTGGGAGTTCAGGAGAAGGTCTGAATGGCTTTGTATCCTGTTCAGATATTTCCAAAATGAATCCTGCAGAAAAGAACTTCCTTCCCTATCAGATTCTCCTTAATGTAAACTGATCCCTGGACTGCCAAGTGAACCAGTGTGGTTTCCAAGCAGGAAATACAAACGCATCCTGGGGGTTTTATCTGGACTTTGCCAAATTTCCTTTGATTCTACCAACCTGTGTTCTCACAGGGAATGAGCAGGACCATGGGCTCCCCAATTCCAGGTAATTTTTCAGCAAGATGACCACCCAAAGTAAGGGTGAAGAATGACAATTTTAATTGGAAACTTACTTTTCCAATACAATGCAGAGTTCAAGCCTGATGAGAAATGACTTCTTATTTTGAGAATATTCAGAACATTATAGTGAGCAAAATGTCTGGGGTTTTCCTCCAGCCGATAGGCTTAGCTATATGTAATGTGAGAATTTTTCTGATCTGCCCATTAATAATTCACATTTTCCAGCATCCCCCAAAATGTCTGCCATCAAGTGAGTAATTTATGCAGGCTTGCCTTTCGTCCAGGCATGGCTCTACTGCAAAAAAAAACCCCAAAACAAACAACAACAACAAAAACACAACAGATTTTTTTTATCCGAAGTTAAGTTTGTAAAATCTGATCTTTAGTTATCAGTCCACTTCTTTTCTACTAAATGACACGAGGTAGCTACTCTGCAGTGGGCCAAGCAGTAGACTAGTTGTTCGGGAATTTTGAATTTGAGTATTCTCTCTGTCTGTAACTTATTTGGACCATGGAAAAGGCCCATCCATATAATCTATTTTTAAAAATTACTGGAAGAATTTTTAAAATAATAATGCATAGTGTTGACTTAGGGGTGGTGAGATGAGTATTAGAAAGACAGAATTCTGGTCAGAGTATAAATTAAGACAGATTTTCTTGAGCCATTTGGACTAAAATATAGAACGTCCTTTAACTAGTAATTCAACTCTTTGAAAAGTTGAGAATATATACAACAATTTCACTATAAGGACATTTATTACAAGGATGTTTATTACAGTGTCATTCATGTTAGTGACAAGGTGAATACAATTGAGATAGCTAATAACAAGGAATTCAATAAGTAATTTATTATATATTTAAATAATTGAATACTGTACAGTCATTTAACATGTTACCTGAGGTCAACAATAGATATTAGCATCATAGGTGGCATCAAATGTCTTCCTTGCCTATCTTTTATATCTAATTTTCTACAAGGAGCATGCATTGCTTGTGAGATATTTCTTAAAGGAACACTTTAAAATAGCTGTGTGTTACAAATGTATGTATTGTTTTTTAAACATATGGTTGGGAAAAATGAGTTAAAGTTTCATCTATACCCCAAACTAGATGTTGAGAAATCACTAATAAAGTGATTTTTCAAACTTTTTCAAGAAGTGTTTTTCAAGAAGTGTTTTTCAAACTTTTTCATCTCATGGCACACATAAACTAATTACAAAAATTCTGTGGCACACCAAAAATTAAAATTTTTGCCCATCTGACAAAAAAAGGTATAATTTTGACTCATTCACACCAGATGGCTATTGTTATGTTGGCTGTTGTCATTTTTTTATTTGACAATCTAAGTGAAAAGAGGTCAGTGCCTCTGACTAAATAGTCAGGTATTGCATATGTTAAATATTCTTGTAGCACACCAGGTTGAAAATCGCTGGTCTGTGGTCAGGTAAGATAATATCCGAACTGACAAAAGCAAGACCATTTGGAATACATAGATACCATTCTCTCCCATGAGTCTTTCTAACAAGGCTTGAAGGACTTAGGGCAGTGGTTCTCAACCTTCCTAATGCCACAACCCTTTAATACAGTTCCTCATGTTGTGGTGACCCCCAACCATAAAATTATTTTCGTTGCTACTTCATAACTGTAATTTTGCTACTGTTATGAATCATAATGTAAATATCTGATATGCAGGATGTATTTAGGCGACCCCTGTGAAAGGGTCATTCAACCCCCAAAGGGGTCGCGACCCACAGGTTAAGAAAAGCTGACATAGGGGATGTGGAACAAAAATTTAAATGGGGAATTGAATAATTTTAAAATAGAGAAGTCAGTTAAATTTATTTTCTTTTATTGACGCTTTTTGTTCTCATCTTGCACTCTGAAAGTTGTCTGTCTCTGCCATTGCTTCCATTCTTTCCTCCATCGTTGGCATCACCACGGCAAGGGGTTAATGGAAGTCAGGAGACTCGGGCATGTATTGATCTCATTTAGTCCTCACACCAATCCCATGAAATGGTGTTATTACTGTTATCTTCCAGGTGAGAAATTCAGAGCTCAGAGATACGTTGCTGCCTGCCGTAGACCAATTCCAGCATGTCATAATTTTAAGAGTTTCATCAAAAGGTTGATGAAACCTGGGGACTCAACAGGGTTGAGTCACACATGTAGTGACCTGTTGGGAATGGCTAAAGGCATTTCCCCAAACCTGAATAGGAAACTGTGGCTGCCAGACAGTTAAAGGGCATCTTAATCTACATGTTATTGCCTCCTACTGGCCAAACACCTGAACAGCTGTAGGCTATTCCCCAAACTGACAATGCTTCTGTACCCTTTGAAGTGTATTATCTCCACCTTGCCTTAGGGCAAATTGTATTAATAAAAGCAAGGATCCTAGACAAGGAGGGAGACTCTTCAGTTTCTTTAGCTGAAGGTCCTCTGACCCCCAATGCCTTTCAAAATTATATCTTGTGTCCGGACTCTTTATTAGTCTGGATTCCTATGTCATCTACGCGCAGCCCCTTTTCCAGATTCCTGAACCCTTCTTGATGCTGGGACATGAACCCTGGCAGCTGCCCAAGTAAGTCCTCACAGCTAGGAAGTGGTAGAGTGGGATTTGAAACCTAGCCTACCAAACTCCAAGGCCCTCCCTTCTTTCATCCCTTCCTTCCTGCTTCCTTTCCTTTTTTCCTCCCTTCCTTTTCCTTCCTTCTTTTCTTCCTACCACCTTTTTTCTTGTCTTCTCTCTTTTTTTAGTTTCTTTTCTCTCTCTCCCCATCCATTCTTCCTTCATTTACATTTCCTTTCCTTTTTTTTTTTTCCCCTCTTTCCTTTGTACTAAATTCTTACCAAGGGCCAGATACAGCACATGTCCAGTCCCTGGTGATAAACCTATGAATAAGACAGATACAGCCCTTGGATGGATCTTAAGTTTTCAGGTGGGGAGGTAACAAATAAGATTACAGAATATACTAAATGCTAAGACAGGAGTAAGCAAGACGATGTCATAGAAAAACACTTGGGGTTGATGTAGGGCTCCTGTCAGAGGTGGTGCCATCAGAACTAAAATGTGATAGATGGGTAGGACTCAGTGAGGTGGGGTTGTGGGGGGAGAAGGTGTCAGGGAATTGACATGGTCAGGGGACGGAGCATCAGCCAATCAGAGAAAGCCACACAAAGGCTTTGAGGCAGCAAAGGAGGCTTGGGCACCAGGGCTGGGAAGTAACAGGCTTATACTGCTAGATCATTCTGGATGCAATAAAGAGAAAGGAGTGGAGGCAGGAATGAAAGTGAGGAGGCAGATGGGCAACGATGGCGGCTTGCTGTGCGATGGTGGGAGGGGATGGATGTGGGACAGAACCTACGCTGCCAAATCTCAGCTCATCGGAGACCTTCCCCTGCGTGGCGTAGTTTTTGGAGTTGGAGCCAATTAACAGGACTTCCTCTGATATATAGAGAAGTAGGGATTTTGTCCACATTGCGTAATGAAGAAGAATGGGAGATTATAAATGCAAACATGTACAAGAAAAAAAAAAGAACACAAAGAACCTTTGCAGCCAGCAGGGATGTATTGCTCATTCATAAGGCCTGAGGCAAAGGGCCAGCTTTACAAATAGGATAAACATATGTAGGCCAGGCTTTTTCTGTTTTACACAGTTGGCAAGAAAATACTTTGTTTCCCATTTGGCCTTTACATATTTTGTAGTGAAATGTGTTGTTTTGATCAATAGATCTGTAATTGGAGTTTATTTTTAAAAAGGAGCCCACTCAATTCCAGAACTTGGTTGAGCAAAAGAGCAATGCGTGTCCTCTCAGTTGTCCCCATGGCTCTGTGTACAACTCTGAGATAGAAACGAAGTATATGACGAAAGTTAAAACAAAGCACTCCCTTCCCTCCTGGAAGCGCTGTCTCTTTCTGAGACACCTTTGTATAGTTTTGGGGACTCAGAGAGTGCTCCCATCTCCTTCTACTCACCTGCAGCCCCCCACAGTCCTTTCAGCCGCCTCAGCATACTGACCTGGAGCCAGAGGAGTCCCCCACGATGCAGTTCCTGGATGTGGGCTCTCACTGCTCACCCTTGGTGGCCTTGTCTGCTACTGACAGGGCTCACACTGCCTGCCATACACCTCTGCCTGCAGATCTCAGAAACATCTTAACATCGCCAGTTTTATACAGAGCTGAACGTGGTATATTTTTCCTCAGATACGCTTGCCCCATAGTTTTTCTCCCCTCAGTAAATAGCTGTTTCATTTTTTGCATTTACCTGGCCCACGTACCTTGGACACATCCTTGATGTCTCTCCTCTCAGTTATCATCCAGTCCATCATCTCTACGCTCAAATAGACAGAGACCACTGCCTGCCACCTGCACCACCAGCACCCCGGTCCATCATCTCTCATCTAGATCACTTAATAGCCTTTTCACCATTCTGCCTTCTCAGGTCCTTTCTTTGCTGCGTTCTGGCTCTGTGACCTTACAGTTGTACCTTCTGCAAAACTGTGATAATGATAATGATAGAACTTGCCTAATAAGGTTCCTTTGGGTTTCCAATAAATTAATATAGGTAAAGGACTTAAGATGTTGCATAACATGTGATGGCTATTATAATTGGCTGCCATTTCTACTATACTCAACATCCTAGTGTGTGGTTTCCATCCTCAAGATAACCTTATAGTTCAGAATGGCTACTAGGGTGCCAGCCATCATATCTCCCTTCCTGGCAGCAGGCTGGAGGAAATCCTTTTATTTTTTTTTATTTTATTTTTTTAAATAGTATTTTTTTTAATATATTTTATTGATTTTTTTACAGAGAGGAAGGAAGAGGGATAGAGAGTTAGAAACATCGATGAGAGAGAAACATCGATCAGCTTCCTCCTGCACATCTCCTACTGGGGATGTGCCCGCAACCAAGGTACATGCCCTTGACCGGAATCGAACCTGGGACCCTTGAGTCCACAGGCCGATGCTCTATCCACTGAGCCAAACCGGTTACGGCGAAATCCTTTTATTTACATCATTTGGAAAAGCCATATCTATGGATATCTCATTGGCCATGTCTGAATCATTTAGCCACACCAAGCTCTAGTAGAGTCATTTAGCTGAGCCTGGCTGAAAGTTGGGTTTCTGTTACCCCCCACCCCCCAAAAAAGGGGACAGAATGGCAGTTATTGCAATTGGCAGTAACTATGCTAGGAATAGGATGAGCATGGTATTATGAGGGCATATGATGAGGGCATATGATATGTGAGGTCAGACAAGGCTTCTCTGTGACAATGACAACTGACCAGAGGAGTGGAGGTCGTTGCTAGGCAAGGGAGGTGGGGGGAGGGAGGGTCCGAGGAGGAGGAGAGAACATGTGTCCCTGTCTGTGACAGGAGAGGGCATGGTGAATATTTAGGCTACACCATACATCCTATGTTACATGCTGAGAGAGCTGATAGTCTGGATTCTCCGTCCTCCATCCAGACTCTCCCATAAGAGGTGGTGCCAGGATTACTCACTGCACCTGTCTCACATGGGAGATGCCCAGATGCAATGGCCTGAGAGGTTCCCCAAAGGCTTCAGGGGCATAGCCTGGTGCTAGCACCCTTGGTCTACATGAGAAGCAGCATCTTGATCCTGACGGTTAAAGCAGAGGTAGGCTGCAGATAGACTTGACTTTGGCCCTTAGCACAAGCATCTCCTGGCTGGGTGAACTTGTACTTAGCCATTCTAAATACATTTGACCATTGAGCAACACAGGGATCCTGAGTGTTAACCCCAAAGTGCCCCACCCCTGCATAGTCAACAATCTGCATATAACTTTTGATTCTCCTTTCAGCCTACTGTCAACCAGAGCCTTACCGATAACATAAAATTTCAAGTAACACACATTTTATTTTGTGTATGTTATATGTATTTCATCTTGTATTTTTGCAAAGAAGTAAGCTAGGTAAAATAAAATGTTATTAATAAGTCATAAAGAAGAAAAAGTAACCTTTTCTGTGTTTATTAAAAAACACGAATAAGTGGACCCATGCAGTTTAAACCTATGTTGTTCAAAGGTCAGATGTATTATCCATTTCATCATTTATAAACTGAGGATGATGCTAATATTTAACCCAGAGGTCCCCTGTGAGTACCAGCATTGCTCAAAATAGTAAAGCACTTAGCCAAATGCCTGGTCCATTGAGAATATTCACTGAAGAGTGGCCGTTTCTATTATTCCTGTCACCTTCCTCTTCATCACTTTCCTCTCCTTCATTCTCTCTTGAATGACACATTCTCAGTCTTTCCATGTTCAAACATGAAGTGCCACATGAATACATCCTGCACCCAGCTTTCCTCTAGGGATGTGCAAGCTGGCAGCACACCACAACTTCTTTCTTTCCTCACCCTTCCTTGTAAAAAGTGACTGGAGGGTGTATACAGTTGGGTATGGAATCATCCAATCTGGGGCCATTGGACTTGGAAGGAACCCGAAGTTCCCTGTGCAGACCGTTTTGTAGTGAGTGAGGAAACAGACCCAGAGAGGTGAAACTTGGGTAGGCAGTGCCTGACAAGGTGGCCTTAAAGAAGGAGAGGCCTTTGTGGAAGAGAAGTTGCCTCCCCTCAGGCCCCCTGGTGATGGGGAATTTCCCATGCGGGTTTTATGCACATCCATGGGTTGGTGAGACAATCCGAACATATACAGAAGCCTGTGCCAGGCATATGGGAGTCCAAGTGTTTTGTATCTATGCTTGTGGCAGAGATATCTGTTTTCTTCTTGAAAGCCATCTGCTTGGGTTATCAACATGGAGTATGGGGGTGCAGTGGGCTGTGGCATCCAGGTGGTTACCTCAATTATCTTTCTCTGGCATCCAGCCTGGGTGTACCCTAGTAATAAAGCACCTTCTTTAACAGGTGAACACCAGTCACAGGCACAGCTTAGAGAACTTCATGGAGACTTACATACAAGCCAGATATCCTCCTCATGCCCTCATGGAGCTCGTGACCTCGTGGGAGAGAGACATGAAACAAATAATTACATAAAAATTATAGATGTGCTCAGACCTTCCGAGATCATCATGTCCAGGAATATGTTTTGCTTTTCTTCATTTTTTAGCCCACAACAGACATTGCTAATTGGTTGTTACATTCTTTCTAACAAAACTCAGACATAACTTCAGAATCCTTCTCAACATGTGAGAAGGTTGATCTCCTCCAGACAGCCATTACTAATCAGTCAGACTTGGCCCTCAAGGCAACACCTACGGGCCATCCAAGATCTGGCCAGTTTCCCAGCCCTCCCTCCACCATTGCTTTTTACAGAACAGCACCTTGGCCAATGGCTGGAAGGCATGGGCCACAAGACTCGAGCCAGAGGCAAAGGCAGACCCAGTGTCCGGGGCCTGGCTCCCAGCTGGGGGCCCTGCATACTGCGTGTGCATGTTGAGTGAACGGTATGTCCTCCAGGGCCGACTCCTAAGCAGTAGCATCTGTGGCTTCCAGTGATCCAATCTGAATTTGTTATGTTCTATTCTGAGGCTCCTTCTCAGTGGTCCGACCTGTTTAGGGCATCGCAAGCTGTAATTTATGTTATTTAAAAGCTCCGATAGGAAAGCTGCTCTTTGTTCTCATGAGCTATTTCTCAAGGAAAATATATGCTTTTTGGAAAGTTTGAGGGCAGCCGTAAGCAGAGGACATCACCACAGAGGCCTGGTCTCTCATTTAGGAAAATCCTTCCCAGGATTTCTTCCCATTGCTCAACCGAGTGAGGCAAAAAGTGGTGTTTTCTGCTCCGTGAAGATCAAACTTCCAGAAAGAGAGCAAGAAAGAGAGGGAAGTCTCCTTCCAGAGAGGCCTGTCAGGTCCAGCAGTTTGCACAGGGCTTAACTTTGGTATTTATTTTATAGTTCGTCAAACATTTCTAATTCTCACGGCCCCCCGTGCATTTCATATGACATAGCTGTGATTCGGCGCAAATGCTTTCCTAAGGAAACACACATTCATCATTCCCCTAATGTTCGCGTCTCCAAGGTTTCTTTTCCGTTGTGTGAAAAGATGTTTAATATTTAAGACACTTTTCTTTAAATGATTCCTCATTTTAAGCTCGATTTCTCACCTCTCCATACATTTTTTTTTTCCGACCTCTTGAGAAGCACTGGAAGAACTCGTGAACTTCCTTTTTCATAATCACAGACATAACTGGGAGGAAAGAATCCAAAAAGCATGCTGGTATTCCTGTCTTCTTAAATTGGAAGACCTTTCAGGATAAAGTTGCTTGAAAAATACGTGTTGGAGAGGTTGAGGTCTGCCCTTCATGGGCATTCTTCCGCATCCTGGAGAAGTCTCTGAGACCTGAGGCATCTTGTGGTCTGGATTTATCCTTCTGCCTTCTGCTGGGCTCCTCTACAGGGTCAGGGCTGTAGGGTGGGTTCAAGAAAGCCCTGGTCTTGGTTCTTCCAAAGGTAAAAAGAATGGGGGGATGCCGAAACCGGTTTGGCTCAGTGGATAGAGCGTCGGCCTGCGGACTGAAGGGTCCCAGGTTCGGTTCTGGTCAAGGGCATGTACCTGGGTTGCGGGCACATCCCCAGTGGGGGATGTGCAGGAGGTGGCTGGTCGATGTTTCTCTCTCATCGATGTTTCTGACTCTCTATCCCTCTCCCTTCCTCTCTGTAAAAAATCAATAAAATATATTAAAAAAAAAAAAAAGAATGGGGGGAAATAAGATGCAAATGGGGGGTCCTAGGAGGTCTGGCTTAGTTGTCTTGCATCTCCTCATTTCTGATGTTATAAACATTAGAGGCCCAACTGGTGTGGCTCAGTGATTGTTTGTTGACCCAGGAACCAAGAGATCACGGTTTGATTTCCGGTCAGGGCACATGCCTGGGTTTCGGGCTGGATCCCCAGAAGGAGGTGTGCAGGAGGCAGCTGATCAATGATTTTCTCTCATCATTAATGTTTCTATCTCTCTATCCCTCTCCCTTCCTCTCTCTCTCAAAATCAATAATAATAATAAAAAAAGAACCATATTGAACTCTAGAGACAGGAAAGTCTGTGGTCACAATTTTCAAGTGTTTATGGCCTTTGTTAATGTAGGAGTTGCGTTGAATTTGTGTGTTTTAAAGACAGGCAATCCAGCTTTTTAATTTATTATCTATGGGACATTGTATAATTACATAACTTCTATTTCCATTATATTTTTCATTTGTAAAATGGGGATAATATGAGTACCTAGAATTGAGTTGCTATGATTTTATTTGATAATACAAACAAAGGGCTTAATACAGTGCCTGATGATGAGTTCATAGGCAATAAATGTTAATCTCTAAGAAAGAAGTTTGTCTTAAAAATGAATTCTTGGATTTGGTATTTATATGCAGATAACACTAATTCCACTCCAGATTAGAAAAATGCTTTTTAAAACACTGTGTACTATAATGTCACAAATACTGTGGCATTGAGCCTGATAGTGTCAATGTAGAAACATAGACAATAACATCTTGTAAATGTTCATCTTTTTGCACGTCTATGACTTCAGTTCCTTGCCTGTGCCATTGGGACAGCGATTATGCCGGATATTATGCATTGACTGACTGCCTTTTTGTTGTTCTAAGATTATCAGTTTACTTCAAAAGCACAAATTCTTGTGCATGCTTCCTTAACCACCAATAAAGGGAATGGTTAATGTGGCACAAAGCAAGAAAATGGGCTTTCAAAGCATAACCTACTTCTAACGGTCTTACCTTTATGTACAACAGGGTTTCTCAGCTTTGGTACAATCAACATGTGGCTCAGATAATTCTAAGCCCTGATCTGTAACCGCTAGAGACCAATAGCTCTTGCTCCCTCCCCTCTGCCAACCACAAATGTGTCTGGTGAACCCTCCTCCAGTGGGAACTGATGGCTACAAGAAGAAGGAATTGGGTCTTAAAAGTGTGTGTGTTTTGGGCTACTGGACAGAATCTCATGTCCAGCTTTGCAGGGAGGTTACCAAACTGCCTGGGCATGGCGATTCCCAAAATGCCTGCTCACAGACTATCTGTTGACACTACAGATTCAGAGAGCAGATGCAATAATCAGCACTGAAGCTTTATTTTGGGAAATGACTTGGCTTTAGTTTTATTTTCCTCTTTTTCTCCCAATTATGGTCTTTTCATTTGCCAATGCAGCTGAACAAAGTTTTACAGTTAATCTTCACTTCTTATATAATGATTGCTTTTTTTTCTTTTTGTTTTGTTTTCCCCTTATTTTTCAGCTCCCTCAGGCACAAAAGGTAAACTCTTTTCCATCGCATTCCAGTCATCCCCAGAGCTCACGAGCTGTGCATGCCCTCCATGGTCTTGTGCGCTCAGCACTGTTCGTGACCAGTGAAATGGTTTTCCTCTTACAACTTCAGCAGCCTGGAGTTGGACAGGAGCAAAAAGGCCAACTGAGTCAGCTGTCCCCTGTCTCCCTGCCAAGTTAGTCCCACCAAAGAACCCTATAGTGGCCAGTGGTTTGGGGGCAAATCTCTGCCCATTTTGCTAAGAATTCTCAAATAATAGGTCAAGGGTAAAGTTTGGCACATTCCTTCAAGCATCGCATTCCAGATCTTCCCTGGGGTACTTTCCTAGAGAGACAGATCATGTGAATAATTAGTAAGGCCCAGTGATCAAGTTTAGATTCTGGGCTCTGAAGCCAAATCTCTGCCAACTCCCCTTGGATTTTACTAGCTGCAAAACCAAAACTCCTTCTCTTGTCTCATCACCCATACCACCCAGAGAACATTAGAACAGAGTTCTTACCAATGGCCAGACCCTTTCACTGGTCCTCATTGTCTGTCTGAGATGACCTGGATCCACCATCTAGAATGTTCTCTGTCCAGAAAGATTCCATGTGGTTGCAGTGCTGGCTTTGCTGTTTCGTCCCCATGGCATGTCATTGTATCCTAAGGACAATTATGGCAGAAAACATATCACGTGATGCCTGCTTCCTTGTTCTTGTCTATTTCACAAACCTGAGCAAGATTTCCAGGAGACACAGTGATTTCTGGGGGCCAAAAGGAGGATGGTTTTGTTTCAGGAGTTGAGGAAGGGTGCCAGTCTGAAATTTCAGCAGTGCCTCCCTGACTCTCCAGTTTGGAGCAGAGATAATTTGGTTTCCTCTCATGGAGAGAGATGGCACAACTGCTCTACAAAAGACAGTCTGTTCAGACCATATGGACAACCAGAGGCCTAGAAATCATTACACAATTGCTCAAATGTATTTGAGTATTTAAACAAGGCGAGACATGCTAGCGTGTGACTTGGCTTGTGGTGATGTTTGATTACACTCCAGTGCCATCACAAAAGGACGGAACACTTCATTAAAAGTTAAAAGTATTTGAGTAGAGCAACCACTTCCAGGATAAATATATGGTCAGGATTCAAGAGTATCTGGAAGGCTTAGCATCTTTGATAGGTCACGCTTTCTTAATTGCCCACATTTGAAATTTCTTTGTAAAGAGATTTAATAAATTCAGTGCCTAAAAATGGACTGGTCCCAACCTACTGGCATTTGTTCATCAACTTTCTTCTGATCCACATACAAAAGGATTCTGTTGTAGAAGATTCCTCATGAATTTGAATTGCCATCAGCCATGGAAGTTTAAACAAAGTTCAAAACAAACCAACGCAGGATATGGTAAGAACAGTTGTTGCTGGGGCATCTGATTCTTCAACAGCACTTAGTCTACTGAACTCTTTCTTCTGTTGTCATTTGTTGACTCACATCCCATGCCTATGAGGGGAAGCACGTTATTGTGATCATAGAAAGTTCAGAATCAAGGAAGATGCCCAGTGGCTTCCCTGTCTCCGAAAGAGGCTGGGCCACCCAAGGGCCTCGTTCTGCAGCCCTATATAATATGAAATAGCTTTTCCTCCCATCCCTCACCTACGAATTGTCTTCTCTGTTACAATAATATTAAAAATTATTAAGAACCCTGCATGAAATGGTTTCAGAACTCTTTGGTGTAGTTTTTGAGCAGTTCAGCTCTTTGGAGGAGATGGAATATAAACCTCTGGGTATCTGGGCTGGAAGGAGAGGGCCGTTGGCTGGGGGCCCACTGTGGATGGAAGGCATCCTCCTTCAGGACCACCAGTATCCATTGGTCGTGTCTGAGCATCCTGGCCCCTCACACCCTCCTTTTCCCTCCCCAGGGTTACCTCAGTGACACTTGCAGAGTCCTTTAGTGGAAAGATGAGGTTCTTACAAGCATCAATTCCCCTCACATAGGTTGTCTTGCACTTACCCAGCAAAGAAAGGTGGTGGGCTCCATTCCCACCTTCATTCACTTGTGACCATGAGCAAGTAACTTAAGCTCTCTAAGCCTTAGGATTCTTGTTTATTCAACAGGAATGAGACTAACTTTGCAGTTTGGTTTTGAGAGTTATTTCTCTCACTTGTGCCTAGCACAGAGCTTGACATATGCTGGACACTCACAAAATTTAGAGTTCCTGTGACTGTTTGCTTGTCAAAGAATGCTCTAGAGCAGGTCAAGAGAACAGTCTTATGTGATGGGGGGGGGGGGGGGGAGTCTGGGACCTCTGCAGTGTTCTGTGGTTCTGACTCAAGCCTGATGATAATCAGGAGATGAGAAAGAGGCCAAAAAGGTATGTCGGACTCCTCCTATTTTGTTAGAAACTCTGTGTATTACCCGACTGCTCCCATGAGTCAGAAAGACATGCTGATTGGGCTTGACACCCCACAAAACAAAGCAAATGCTTCAAAAGACAATTGTTTTGAGAGATTTCTCCCTAACGTTTTCGACATTACCTGTAGATTTCACCCATCCATGGACGTGATTATAATGAGCCCCTTCCAAACACAGGAGTTTGTTGTTCTGGGGTAAGAGGGAGGCATCTCCAGCTGCTTCATCTTTGGCCTGCTTCTCACACAAGGTCATGAGTGCATACATTGGACCATATGGTGTCTGCATTTGTGCCATCTTGTATCATCTGCAACTGTTTTCTCTATAAATATTTTAAATTGTTATGTCTCTATAAACATGCTTATTTTAATCTCTTTGCTGATCTACAACTAAAACTGTCCTATTTGGGTGTCCTTCATACATGTAGCAGCCACTAATGAATATTGTCTATAGTTATGGTTTTCATGAGTCTAATATTTTGAGGGTCTTTCAAAACTTATCTCCTAGCCCTTTATGACTCTTTTCTGGGATAATAGTTTGCAAACAAATGGTTTTGTTTTGCTTTTTCCTGTGATTCTCAAGCACCTCTAAGATAATTTATGGACCATGAATTTCAACCCTTTCTATAACCCAAATGTTGACATACCTGATCAATGTTAAATGTTTTAACCAAATACATACGCAGCATCCTGAAATGTTGGTTAAAAATCATGTAGTGTGCAGGCCCGATGCCTTCAGGCCATCACAGATCTATCCCTTTTGGTGGAAATTGAACAGCTTTCTCCAGTGTATTGATTGCCCTTTGATTCAATAATGAAAAAAAGTCCATATGTGAGAAAGATTTGCCCTTTTTTTTTCTTTACATGGTACTTCTTGACTTCAACAAAAATATCTAGGCAATCCCATTTTATTATAATAATATAGCAGAATTACCCAGAGCCATTGCAAATACATATTCAATAGTCATACATCAGGGTCGTGGCCGGGGTGTGGGGGGAGGGTGGGAAGGCCCATTTTTCAAGTCGCCTATTCATTCAAGTAGATTCTGTCTATAGGAACTAAATTCACTCAGTGGTTAACTTAATCACTGTAGAATGGGGCCTTGCATACTGAAAGGCAAAAATACTCATCGGCTCTTTATGTGAGTTAATTTTTCCACACACTGGTACCCCTTGCCTTCATTGTGTGCTGTTTTCACATGCTTTTGGAGTTTGTCAAAGACAGTTTCTTGGAGGTTTCGAAGGTGCTTTATGTGTTGCTGGCCTGGTATTAGTTAATATCAGCCTGAGAATTCTGAGCAGGCACAGCAGTCTTCTCAAAACCAGAGTTAAAGGCAACCACACTTCTAATCCTGTTCTGAAAAGCAATTGATGCATCCAGGGCCTCACAGTGTGGCCAAGGATCCTGCTTAATAGCCCAGCTGCCTGTTTTGTTTCCTGTTAGGAATAGCTTAACTTGCTTCTTGAACAAACACAGCAGGGTTCAAGATCTGTTGTTCTGCGCCTGCTGGGATAGTCTGTGCTGCTTGTAGGAGGACTCCGGAGTGCATAAATTAGCTTCCTAAATGGAAGTCGATTTTTAGTTTTTCTTTCAGGATGGAACTGTTTTATTAATTTCCACCCCTCAGTGCAAATGGGATCCTGAGTCCATTTCTTTGTTTCCTTGTTTATATTAAATCTAGAGGAGTAACTGGAAACATTCATTAATCTAAAGTTTTCTTCCCTTTTTATTCTCTCTCCCTCCCCTTCCCTTGTTCTTTAGGTGTAAACTTGTATGAGCAGAATTTGGCCTGCCCTTATCTCAGTGTAATCAGATTTCAGCAATTGTGAGGCGTTATTTATCATTCTTGGCCTCGTTTAACTTCTATACTTTGCAATGTTGAATTAACCGTCATTGAAAATAGAACATTGAAAGTGCAACGCTGCTGTTTTCATAGAACTGAAGGTCTAGTGATGTTAGCATTTCCCTGCAGTTAGAGACCCAGCAAAGTTGATGTAAATGAAGTGCAAGACTGAGGTGATAACTGTTTACATTTGGTTCTGGTTTAGGACTCATTTGTTTTTAACCTTCACTTGTGTGTAAACTATTACATCTTGTTGTGTGAACCCTGTTTTCTGCCTTATCGTGCACCTTTTTATAGGAACACATACAGGCATGTTTTATACGTGTTCTCAAGCTGGGGCTAAGCTTGACGAGGCTCCGAGTCTGGAAGATGCTTTTTCCTGTGATTCTTAAGCACTTCTAAGATCATTTATGGACCATGAATTTCAACCCTTTACATAACCCAAATATTGACACACCTGACTAATGTTAAATGTTTTCACCAAATACATAGGCAGCGGTGGGCTGCAGCTTCTGTGGATGGGCATGGGAACTGGAAGCCAGAGTAAGTCCAGTCCTCAGCTCTTCCCATGGCCAGTCGGAGTTAGAGCATGGTGCTCAACCATACAATGATCACAGAACCAAGTACATTGTCCTCGGCTGTGGTTCTGTATGAGTGTGTCTGTGATAGTCCAGACAAGCTGCTCTGCCATTGAGGTAGTAAGTGAGCTTTGCAAGTTTCTTACCCATGTGAGTGTGGGCCACGTGGCCCTGTCCAGCTCTGTGTTTGAGACCATAAATAAATGAATGTAAGACCCTCTGGCTCAGATGTATGGCTTCCCAATGGTGGGATGGCCGGCAGACAGCACACAGGGGTCAGCTGAAGCCCATGGGCCGATGGGAACCATGAGCTCTTTGTGGAGGCAGGATACTGTTTGCATTTCTTATTTAAAATAAAGAATTTGTTAATTTTAAACAACCTCATAATGTATGTCTACTTGTATGTATGAAAAATATTCAAGTTTTACCCTATTTTTATATATATTTGACTTTTTGTTACACTTATATACTATTTTGTAATAGGGAAAATAGCAAGGAAATAACAGAGATTCAATTTCATTATGAAAAATATTTTTTTAGGTTTTACAATGTTAAGAATGAAAACTAGTTTTAAAATGTCTTCAAGAAAACATTGCTAGTACATATGAAGAATGTTCATACTTACATGCTTTGACCCAATAATTCTTTTTTGGAGAATCTTACCTAAATTGGTCAGTGATTTACAAGTTTATTTATAACAAGGAAAAGAAGAGCCAACATACCCAGCAATAGGAAAGTGGTGGCAAAAGTTACTGCAGTTCTGAGAGATAGTATATTAGGAAGCAACTACAAAATTATGGGCCTAGAGGAGATTTAATGATATGCCTGTCCTACTCACACCTGATTGGAGTGCTGGCTAGAAGTAAAGGCAACCTTGGGCTTAAAACTGAGGAAAATGGAGCTGGTGAGAAGAGCATTGCCCACAATGGTATTTGGAGAGTGCGGTCACTGCATGATATACTATATGGTATAGCCCTCTGTGCTGTGCTTACACGGCAGAACGGGCTCGTCCACCCTCGTAGCAGAGTCAGGAGAGCCCAGCAGTCTGCGGCCAATGCCAGGGTCAGCTAGAGGTGGAGGAGAGGCCCAGCCCTGCCAGCTGTCCCTGGTAACCTGGCCCAGATGCTATCATGATTAGCCCTGGTGTTCTCATGTTCATAATGGGGCGAAAACATCCCTCTTGCAGGCCTCTCCTGAGAGGGAGGCACATGAACAGGCAGCCAGGGCCATCCACAGCCAGTACTCAGCTCGAGGCTGTGCTGGCTGTGGCAGGCAGTGATGCTAATAGGCTTATACCTTGCTTATTAGAGAGAAATAGATAGAAATCAAGCAGAAATTGTTTGAAAATACTGATATAACCTGGTGTTCTTAGAAAAAATAGTTATTTGTGAAGATAAAAACCCAGTGCTTTGTAGTCCCAGGCTTAATTTTTAGTATCTTAGGAATTCAGAGTCTTTTTTCAAAAAATCTCATTTGTTTAAAATATGTGAATGTTTTCTACTATTTCTTTAAATCAAGCAAAACCAAGAAATATGACTCTCTTGAGGAGTTAAAGCAATCAAAACTACTCATAACATTGCTAAAATGAAACTGCCTTTTCTTTAGAAAGTCAAAGAAATATCTGAATAAAAGCAGTGGGATATTTTTTTAAAAAAATGTTTATTTACAATTGTTCTTACATCTCAAAATAAATGTATACATCCTTCTTCCTTTTATAAGGGAAGGAAGGCAGAGGACTGAGAGAAGATACTTCAAAAAAGTCCAGATTACTTGTGTGACATCAAAAGTCAGCATAACCCATGTTAAGTTTTGGGGAAGTCTTGAGGAAGACAGCCCAGGACAGGCCATGTTTTGATTCCCTTGCTTCTGGATGTAGTCCTATAGGTCATTCTTACTGACCCCAAGGTGACCTTGAACTCAAACTTGTGTTGCCATTTTGGGGTCTCCTCTGTATTTGTTGATAGATTTAGAGCACCTGTATCTGTCACATGACATCCTAGATACATTTCCAGAAGAAAGTAGTATAGACATCTACACTTCATTGGTCAAGACGCTGGAGGAGAACATCATTTAAAGGACAACTGCATGGAATACCTCAATGAAGTAAAGAGCGACACAGCCCAGAACATGTGATCATGAGTCAAGAATGCATGTTTTTCTGACTTCATTACTATATTTGCATTCGTTCAGAAGAAACAGAATAGCATTCCCACACAGGGCCAATTAGAGTCAATACAAGTCCAAGACTAACTTGACAATCAAATCGATGTCAAAATGGAAATCTAAATCAAGTCTATATCAAATATCAAATCAATGTCAAATCACCACCAGTAATTTTTGTCAGAATTTATAGGTCCTCAGAGGAGGGGTTTTTCTGTGTGGCAGATGGAGTAGGTAAACAGCACGAGTGACTCAGGTGTAGCTTCTCATTTCTTTACCTTTTTTGGCATAATTTTTTGGATAGGAACAATTTTTATTTTCATCAGCAGAATTTGTCTACCTGTTATTATCTCTGCACGTTTTAACTGGGAACTTGGTCATTTTAATGAAGCAATTGCCTTTTCAGTTTTTCTTCCTAAACGCATCCACATATTTCTTGGTCTGGTTCAGTGCCTGATCCTTTTTCCAGTCACATTATTTGTTGGTCAGACCCCTAATTAATGGCTATATCTTCATTACAAACGCAAATGTAGCCCAGTGCCATGAGGACTGGAGGGATGGTTCTGTGTGAGCCTCCAGACGTCTCATGCCAAAGGATTCAACTGAAATGACCCTCTGGGTAAATTGAAGCAGTTGAGCAATCATGCATAGCAACACTACTAAGAAGTTCAAAAACAGAGAGTTAGATGTTTATCCCTTCAAATTAACTAGACGGATTTTGTAAAAAACCCAACCCTAGTTTCACGAGGTAGAAAAATGTCAGGCAAGGGACTAATGCCATGGTATGGATTTTCTTTTTCCAGAAATGACTCACTAAATCGAACCACTTGCTGAATCACGAGCCCTTTGTGTGTGGATGGGACCCATACGCATTTGCCCAGACCTGGGACACAGGAGATGATTCGGAGCTGGTGCTTCTGAAGCATCTGTCCCTTCCTCCATGACCCTCTCCCTCCTCAGCGATGTGCTTCCCAATGTGCATCCTTCCCACCTCCTTTACTCTTGGCAATTACAACTCCCACCTCCCCAGCTGCTTTCTAAAGCCATGATGTTCAATCATGGGATAAAGGAGAAATATTATTCTATATTGTTTATGTAATTTGAATGGAGAGGTGAACTTCTCTCCCCAACCCTAGAAAGTTCCTTGTGAGATTAATTGCACTTGACAGATATGCCAGGCACTGTACTATGGCATTTCACATCTATAATTCTACTTTATCCTCCCAAGAACTCTGGGGGGGGGGGGGGGTCATCCTGTTTTAGGATGATTTGCTTGGTTGCCTTTCTCATCACATGATATTTGTCACAACATGACATTTGTCATACCCCCCCTCCCCAACTCAGGAAGCTGAGGACAGTGTGATTAGGACAGGGGCTCTAGAATCAGTTGGTCCAAGGCTCAAATTCTGACCGACCCTGCCAATTTCTGTGACCAGGAGCAAGGTACTTTGCCCTTTTATCTTCAAAATCTTCACCTGCAAGACCTTTGCAAGGTCTGTGTCAGGGTTAAATAAGGCTATGTAAATATAAAACATTTGAAGCAATGTTTGGTTACAGCAAGCTGTACTTGACAATAGATATGAATGGATGGAAGGAAGGAAGGAAGGAAGGAAGGAAGGAAGGAAGGAAGGAAGGAAGGAAGGAAGGAAGGAAAGAAGGAAGGGAGGAAAGAAGGAAGGAAGGAAGGAAGGAAGGAAGGAAGGAAGGAAGGAAGGAAGGAAGGAAGGAAGGAAGAATGGGTGAATAAAAAGATGGAGAGGTGAAAATGACCCCAGTTTGAACAGCGTGCTCTGGGACGTTATACAATCTATGTCCTACTGTAGATCATTTCTCCTCTAGTGCTGCTCTCCAAGGAGGTCATAGTGTTTAAGCTGTTTTAGAAAAAGCTCTGTGATATCAGCTGGACATCATGAGCCTTCTGTCCTATGGGCGGCAGCAGCATACGGGCAGCAGCTTCCCAGAACCTACTAAGCAAAGATACAAGGCGAAGGAGGGAACAGAGGCCGCCCACCGTGAAAGCTGCAGCAGTAGCCTTAGAGTCTGTCGGAATGCTGGTTCCAATCCTCTGTGACTCCTCGTCCTCTTTGGGCCTCATTTTTAAGCTAAATAAAAGGATGGGATTGGAGTAAATTCCTTTCAAGAGTATCTCCTGAGCACTTCTTATGTAACAACTCCACGCTGAATGCTGTGGGTGAAAAGAGAAAGCATCCCAGCTTCTGCCCCTGGGGTCCTCAGGCTCCACCGAATCCCAGCTTCCCTTCTAGCCGCATGTTCAGCGACTTTGCTGCATTAACAGTTTGCACAGACGTGGTCCTAGATGGTATCTTGGGCTGTAGAGTAAATATGATTATCTTTGTAGTGAGGTTGGGGAACATCTGGTTCCCATTTCCACTTCGTTAGGGAAGGTTTTATGGAGGAAGCGGCATTTCAGGGGGTCTTTAAACAAGGGGAAGGCTTTGTCTCAGCCCTGAAGCTCCACACTTGGCTGGGTTTTCAGGCATCTATTGGAGAGGTGGCTAAACCACGTTTGTGAACATATAAATGTTCGGCCGCGATGGGGGTGGGGGTCAGTTATGTGTCCTAGCTCATCATGAACACTGGCCAAAGCCTAATGCCCCAAGATAATTCTCATGTTCATTATTTCGGGGAATTCTTGAAATAAGCATGTTCTACCCTAATAAACAAACACGGCCGTTTCCCAAGACAGCTTTCAGATATGCTCATCTGTCATATCCTCCTGCCAGGGCTTTACTTATACTAATATGTGTCCCTGGTCAAAGGCAGCATCCTCCTCTATGTAGATGTTTATTCATAAGCACATTCCCTGCCTAATGACTTACATCTTAGAAACTCTGGGGGGAAAGGAAACAAAGGAAACATTTTCCCGAACAATAACAACTTTATTAGAAGACAGTTATTTGGAGATTCTCATACAGATGTTCCAACATCAGCATTATCATCCACCAAGCTGTCTTCAGGTTGTTAAAATGGGAACGAGAGAACAAACAAAGTCAGCGACTTAGTTCAGGCAAGATGCAGGTAAAGTTCAAAAAGGGAAATCTGATTATGTTTGTATTCACTTAAAATATAGTGAATCTCATAAGAATTCATGATCTCCATAGAGACATAGGAGCATGGAACAGACTGAGGGATTTCAGAGGGAAGGTGGGGATGGGAGATGGATACAGATTAACCACTTAAGAACTTAGGTACATATATGCATTGCCCATGGTCACAGACAATAGTGTGGTGAAGGCCTGTCTGATGAATTAAAAATAGATTAGAAGGAACTGGATTAGAAATGAAGAGACCATATAAAAATCTGCTTCTAAAGACCTTTCTCCAAAAATGTTTAAGAAAAGAGAATTGAGGCATTTGATGAGGATGTAAGTTTAAGATTGATACAACTGTTTTGAAGCACAAGTGATTAAATCTATTAAAAATTTCAAAACTTAAAAAGAATTCGGGCTCTCCAGATCTCAGGTGCAAGTAACAGTGATTCAGTAAGACAAGGAGATGCCTTGGCTAAAGCAAGAGGACATTTATGTACACTCTCTGGGACCAAGTGACTACACTTCACCAAGACAACCACATGCAAAGCAGGGAGCATGGCACTTGGAGGTTTACTTACTCTAAGTTCATGCTTGTGCTCCACTGCTATTTAGGATTCAGGCATTTTGCAAAAATGTTGAAAAATGCCAGTGCAAACTGAGAATCTAAATAATGTCTGTTGTCTGTAATTTGTCTAGATTTTAAAAGAGAAACAGTTCATCTGAGTAGTGTTAGAAAAGACGACGATTCATACTGCTTGCATGGAAAGAACCAGTTCTTCAATTAAAAATAATAATGCCTGCTTTTTCTAAACCTCTTGCTATAAAGAACATCCAAAATACTGATAGTCATATGTAATATGTTGAACCAAGAATACAAAACATTATTCTGATAGCTTTTTCATGTGAAAGTGTTACCGTTGTTCTTTTAAAGGGCTCTTTTGATCTTTATGCAAAAGGGAGGTTTTTTTTAAAAAAAGAACTATTATCATCATTATTATTTATTTTTGGCATTAATATTCATTGCAAGCATATGCTATTGGGTGGTTTTATTTATAAAATCCTTTCTGTAGATAAGAATTTATGGGGATTTTCTTCTTATTAAAAACTTCAATCATACAGAAAAGAGATAAGTATAAAACACTTAATCAGAGATACACACAATTTAGAAGTCTTTTGGTTTTATTATAGGGAAAAAACCTATTCTTTCTTACTCTTCTCATTTTAAAATGGATTCTTAGGCTACGGAGTAAGCTAATTTTGACATTTGCATACATGTGAGAAGCCTCTCATTTAAAACTGACCAGCAAATTTCATTATCAGCTGGGGAAATCTAAATGAGAGTAACGTTCAGTCAGATAATGTCACCATTCGCCAAGCAGGTCATGTTAAGGATCCTGAGCTCCCTTTTCACACGTAAGATGCGCCGGTAGGATTTTGTTCCCAGGTTTCAGTGGGTTTCACCTGTGTTCTTCTCTGGAGCTTGCCTGTTTCTCCACCAGGGCGTGTCTCTGGAGCAAAGGCACTTCTGCATGTACCCAAATGCAAAAAGTACACGTTAGGACAGGTCATTGAGTGTGGTTCTTATTCCTAGTAGATCCCCCCCACTAACATTTCTTTCCAGTATTGAGGATCAGGGCTGCTGTGATGAAGGCAGGGGTGGGAGGTTTGGGGGAGGAGTAGGCAGGCATTGAGAGGGATAGGTACAGGGGACTTTTTTGGTCCAGGAATAGGAGGGAAGGCCCAGGGGATTTTTGCATGTGTAGAGGGTTTCTACATAGCCACATATTCTGTTCATGTGTCCTGCTCTGCTCCCTGATGCTCCCACCAACTAATCTGTACACATGGTCATTCCCATGACTTTCTACTTAGTTGCCGTGGAGTGTGAAAACTGGAGGACAGGGGTGCCATCTGTGTCCATCCTTTCCCACTGCCCTTCCTTCGGCATGTGATGCCCAGAGAATGGCCCTGGGGGATTCCCGGGTCATTGGTAGACTTCAGCTCATGGAGAGAGGAGAGGAGAGAATGCCAAGGAGTTGGCTTCCTTCCATTCAAGCTCCATTTGAGAAAGTGGGGAAAAGAAAGACTCTTCCCTTTCCAGCACTGCCGTGCCGCATTCTCAGGTCCTGCTTACCTGAAGGATCAGTGCTGCTCCTTTCTAAGCGTTTCATCTGCTATTGGAAGATGTACACAGCTGTGTTTTCCCACCTCCTAGTACTATTCTTTTCCTATCAAGACAAAGGTTATTGGCAGAACTAAGAGTTGATACACTATCTTTTCTTCCACTAGAGAGGAACTAAGTGACATTGGCTGCCATTTAAATACATTTTTATTGGGAAGGCCAGACTCTGAAAAGGGCTTCTCTCCCAGGACCTTGTGCCTGCAATTCCCCCCACCTGCCACTAGATAGCGCAGTGTCTTTCCCCGGAGTGCAAGTTGGTGTTCATCTCAGGTGTTGGAAGGAAGACACAGCAGAAATATAGCCAGGTGCACACGTCTATAAAATACGTATGTATTATGTTACACACTTACATGATGTACTCTTAGAATAGTCAATACACTGATCAATTCTAATAAGAAAAGGAAAACATAGACGCATAAGAGGGCCAAGCACAGGAGGAATGTGGTATTTGAGGAGGGTTCCTGAGTTGGCCTTTGTTCTTGGCTCAGTGCCCGCCCCTTCCTGAGCTGCTTCCCGGTTTGTGCACAGCCTTCTCTTTGAGCCCAGGCCTCAGGGCTGAGCAGACCTGGCAGGAGGCTCCGCTGAAAACCACCTGGCAGCTCTTAACTCGCTCAAATGCCTTCTCAAGGCCTGGCACCCTCCTTTCTCTGGGGTTTGGCACTCACTCTCAGGAGGCTGCAGCTGCAGGACAAACCAAGGGCTGTGCCACTGGCCCTGGCAGCTCTCTCTGAGTGGAGATGTGAGGAAGGCACCACAGCAGATGCCCTGATCTAAAGGGCCTGCTGGGCACCGGTGATGTCTGTCCTTTCCCCGCATGTTCTAGCATCTCTGTCCTGGTGCCGCCCCAAGCAGACTGGTTGGTTCTGTGACCTCTTGCTAAGGCTTTTCTCAAAACAGGCACAATTCCATTTATTATTATGTTTTACACAAAATCCTAATGACAATAGTTTTGCAGACCATCATAGAAATTCATTACTTCTCCATAGGACTGTCTATTGCCATTCAGTGTCTGGGTCCCCTGGGTGCTTACATTTCGGCCTTGTGGGAAGGACCACCTCCCGGGTAGCTAGAGCCACCTGGGTCATGTATGGCCAATATTGGCACTTGCACAACTCAGGCCTCTTCTATCATGAGTCACAAGTCCAGTCCATGCTCATTTGGGCAAAACAAAACAAAAAATGTACTGGTTCAAATGACCCCATCATAGCAAAAAGCATGGGGGGAGCTGACCTTAGGAAGGAGGGCATCCAGGGACTGGGACTCTCTTTCTCTCTCTCCTGCCTTACTCTCTCTCTCTCTTTCCTTTTCTCCCATAACACACACACACACACACACACACACACACACACACACGCCACTCATCTCTCCTCCTCCCTCCTCTCTCTGGGGTGACTTTGTGTGCTCAGTGGCTGCTGTGTGGGGGAGGGGAGTTGGGCATGGCTGACAGTCTCACATTCTTATAACTGTCCCAAAGAGGAGTAGAGATTTCCCATTAGTCCAGGTAGGAAAAAAAGAGAAAAAAACCTAGGCAGCCCACCTTGAATCATTGCCTAATAATAAACCAAGCAATGTGGCCTAGAGAGGATGTGCATGTGTGTGCATACATGTGCGTGCTTGCGTGTGTGTGTAGTGCTCTGGTTGGCTCAGTCTGGGTCTGATGCCCAGTCATAAGCAGGATGGGAGAGCTTAGCTGCCAAGAGAAACTGTGGGTGGAAGGGGTGAAGAGGAGTTCTCTAAAGGAAAGGGGTGATATTTACAAAAGATGGGAAAAAGGGGCTGGACGGTTTTTTAAAATGTCTTCGTATATTCTTTCATTCATAAGTAATCTTAAGTACAAAACGACTGGACGAATCTGTCACTGAATCCCTGACAGGTATCAGTAAATGCCAGGCAGTTTTACTTTAGCTCCCCTGCTCATGCAGTGAGAGCCCGTGTGCCCGCCCCAGCCAGCTCCTCGCCCTCTGCCTCCTTAGCCTTCGTCTCCCCTGGCAGACCTGGGTTCCTTGAAGATAAGACCTATGTCTCATTCCTAGCTGACTTCCAGCACATGGCATGGGACTTGGCACATAGCTGATGCTCAGGGAATGTTTCTCAAGGGAATCGATGAATAATAATAATTGGGCCGGTGGCAAAACTGACAGACCACAACTGTGGTTCCATCATTTTATCTGGGGCCACACCCAAAGTTGTCTGTAGTGTCATCCATGGGAAGCAAACCATGAGGAGTAGAGACCTGGCATCACTGCCTGTACCTCGCACATAAATCCAAATGCATATTCATATGGGCCACATGCATGATTAACTTGGGAAGCTAGCAGGAAGCAGTCAATCTGTTGAGCAAGCTTGTGTTTTATAAACCAGGTGTTCGGTATTATTATTCATCATTTCCTTTGATACTAGAACAGTCCCCATTATGTAGCACAGGAAATGAAGGCTATGGAATAATATACACGTATTATACAACAGAGCCCCACAACCAAGCATTCTGGAGGCCTGTTCAAAGCCTGGGCAAGTATAATTGAATGGTAGTTCATTTTAGGGTTCCCACTTGGACTTGAGTTAATGGGATTTTGCCGAGATGGACCATGGTGACCCCCCTCTCCCATTCCTACACTTTGGAAAATGAATGTTGACTCTACGTCTGCGTTTTTCTTGGAAGCCACGCGTATGAATCATAAGCAGCTCTTGCCTCAGCAGCTGCTACAGGTTAAGGGGCCAGAGAAACGCAGGGACCCCCTAGCGTTTGGGGACAGAGGGTGTCTGGCTGTGGTTGGCTGCATAACTTCTGCTTGGTGGTCTGGAAAAAAACTTTTGCCACTGGCTTCTATTTCCTATGGCATGAGTACTGAATGCCTTTCGATCATAAAATATTTACAGTGCAAATTAATTTTCAAATTGATGTTCCTGCTCCGTGAAATGTTTAAGATTCACAAACGCCAGACCTGTGGAGGCTGGGGAAGAAGGAGCTGATGGGTTCAGATTAGCATGAAGAGCATGCAAGTGATATTTCCAGGGTCCAGCCAGCCGTCGTGGCCACACCGATGAGCTTACAAACTGGGGAGGTCCAGGTTAGGGCTCTTGCCAACCCCGTCCCAGCCTGGGCCAGAGCTGCCCTTAGGAGAGGAGTAGGTGAGCTCATAGCATAGTGGCTAGACTGAGCTCACTGCATTTCCTCTGTTTACCTGGAGCTGGTTACAAATGAGTGGTTTCAGTACAGATAAAATATGGGGATTTCTTTCTAGGTAATGATGATGCAGTCATTACCTTTGGAATTAACCCCTGAGTGGAGTTGACGCTGTTTTGCGGCTTCATATTGGGAAGTTAGGTTCTCATGATCTTGTGTTTGTAACAGAACAATGAGCAGTGATTTAGAATTGATTTCTACTGGTTGCAGGGGGAAGAAGCTTCATTTCTCATTATTGCCAATGGTATGTTTTTATTTCATTCATGGTATATGTTAGCGTTGCTTGAAATTTTTATATGAGTTGCAAAGTGGAAGGTCCCCAGGATTATAAATCAACTCAAATCAATTTTTAACAGCATTAAGAATTATTTAAGGAGTCGGGATATGGGAAGATTTCTGATTCTGAGAGATGTTTACTGTGGGTTGGTTCTGCCTTCGAAAATGGCCTTGCGTGTCCTCAGCGACAGCAGTATTATACTCTACTTTTAGCAAGAGGTTGGAACCCACTTTTCACAAACTGTTTGACCTGGTTCCTGGCAATAATAACTGCCAACATCATCTCATAGTTCATTTTATTTAGTTACTAGTATGAATGATGATAATGCTTTGTTTACTTATTCTAACAACCAAATTAGGCTGCCCCAAATAATAGACTACATGATTACCGTGTGTATTAGTAAGGGTTCTCTAGAGAAACAGAATCATAGGAGACACATATAGGGTGTCCCCAAAATGCATTTCCAATGGGTTACATCTGAAAAGAAAGAAACAAATATTGAGTATCAGAAAAAAGTGTGTATACATTTTTGGGACACTCTGTAGGTATATTGTTCTATATATTTTTCTGTACGTATTTAGAGAGAGATTTCTTTTAAGGAACTGCCTCACACAACTGTGGGCTGACACTTCTGAAGCCTGCAGGGTAGGTTCCCGGGCTGGGAGTCCAGGAAGGGTTTGTATTGCAGTCTTGAGTCCGAAGCCAGTCTGGAAGCAGGATTCCTTCTTCCCTGAGGGATCTGTATTTTCTCTTGAGACTCTGAACTGAATGAAGAAAACATTCTCATATTATGGAGGGTAAACTGCTTTCTTAAAGTCTACTGATTTAAATGTTCATCACATCTAAAAGATGGTTCACAGCCACCTCTAGACTGGTGTTTGATCAAACAAGTCGGCACTGTGGCCTAGCCACGTTGGCGCATAAAATGAACCATCACACCATGAATCCCCAGTCTTTGAGGGACCATGAGACTTTTGTCTCATCTTGCTTATTATGGGGGAATGTAGGCCCATCTTGATATGACTGTAAAACGAATAAAAACATGGCCCCCTCTATTCCTATTAGGAGTTTGTCCCAATGACACAAGCGTGTTCTATGCCACATTTCAACGGTTGTTCCTAGAGGAGAAATGTTTAGCTTCTTAGCAGTGATTTCAGGGATCAGATGATCAAGTTATGTTGGTTTTTTTTAAATATATTTTTATTGCTCTTAGGAAGGGAGAGGGAGAGAGAGAAACATCAATGATGAGAGAGAATTATTGATTGGCTGCCGCCTGCATGCCCCACACTGGGGATAGAGCCCACAACCCAGGCATGTGCCCTTGACCGGAATCAAACCTGGGACCTTTCAGTCCACAGGCTGACGTTCTATTCACCGAGGCAAACCAGCTAGGGCTGTTTCTGTTTTTGATTTGTGTGCTTTTCAACTGGGACTGGCATGCAAAGATCTGTAGAAGTCCAAAAAGGTCTTGACTCAACTACGTTGGGGAGAGTAAATGCTTCCAGATTCCACTTTTTTTCAACAGGGCCAAGTATAGAACCCCTTACCTTCATGCTTTCTGATCCTCAATTTCCAGAATACAGAGAAGCATTAACATTGCACATATTGAACATAAATGTCTACCAAGTAAAATTTCAAAAATCAATCTGTGTTAATGCAATAAAATGAGTCACTAAGACTCAACAAGGCTTTATTTGAACCTAAATGGCCTAATGCAGTGAACTGATCAGCTGGAAAGCCTGACTTTGTTTCCCCAGCTGGAGGCCCAGATCCTCATCCAAATCCTGGCTCTGCACTTCCTCCTGGGCTGAAGGCTGGAGTGAGTGCAAGTCCACTCCCAGCCGCCCCTAGCCCATGGAGGAGGGTTAGCCATGGAGATGGCTCCGGCCCTTAGCCTCCAGGTCAGTCTCAGGTAACTGGCTTTTCTCTCTCCATCCAGCTTGCCGACGATCAGGGCCTTGTCCTGATGACCACAGTCGCCATGCCCGTGTTTAGTAAGCAGAATGAAACCGTGAGTACAGCTGCTTGATGCCAGGAGGGTTGGTTTCTGAGACCTCTCCGGCTCCAGCTCTGGTGGTCTTCATTTATTGATTTATTTTAAGGACAGAGGGTTTATCATTTTCCCTCACATCTAATCCTGCTGTTAGAATCATGAAATCAGGCAGAGATGGGAGGAATTCAAGCAGGCTCCATGTTACAGGGTGCAGCACTTTTACAACGTTTATGTGTTAAATGACCAGAGGAAGGAAAACCCCAGAGAGACTCCTTGATTATGGTGGATGGCTCTTCTCCAATTTGAAGTTGCCAAACTTGTATTAGCTTCCTAGGCCTGAGATAACAAAGTCCCACCGATTGGGTGGCTCAAAGCAAAGAAGTTTATTCTTACAATTTAGGAGGCTAGAAGTCCAAAATCAGGGTGTCATGCTTTTTCTGAAGGCTCTAGGAAAAGATCCTTCCTTGGGCTCAGACTTTCCTTGCTTTGCAGCAGCACAAGTTCAACCTCTGCCTCAGTCTTCACATGGCCTTCTTCTCTCATGTCCTTTCCTCTTCTTAGAAAGACACCGGCCATTGGATATAGGGCCCATCCTAAATCCAGGATGATTTCACCTCGAGATCCTTAACTGATTATACCTGCTAAGACCCTGTTTCCAAATGTGGTCACAGTGTGAGGTTCTATGTGAACTTGGACTTAAGGAAAACAATGGGCAGTAGCCATTTGTGTCTTCTCCCGGAAGGCGTTTCTGACATGTAAAGTTTAGCACATCACAGTGACCTTGGAAACTGGGACCCCAAAGGCCTCTTCCTTCACTTTAGCTCTTGATTTCAACTGCCTGCTCAACAATCTTTGGGTTATTTCTTCTTTCTCTGGCTATTGAGTCTCTCTCTCCTGGGCACCAGATGGTAGTGTAAATTGAGAAAGCAGTTAACACACTATAAGTCTTTCCTGTAGAAAGCTTCCATAAGAGAAACTGATTAATGATCACAGGCCTTAGCTGCTGAAACTTTAGTGCTTCTGCACATCAATTCTTCATTTTTAGGAGAGAGAAGAGAAGGAGGTTGTCTTGGTATGAGTGTGTGTTGAGAGTTATAGCTGTTAATGTTTGGCCTGAGAAGCTACCAGGCTTATCTAGTAACATTTTGGGTAGGGGATGGGGAATAGAAGGGGTTTACCCTTGGACGCCTGGGTAAATCCTCAATCTTTGTCATTTTGGAGAAGGTACCTGACAGTGACCTATGGCATGTGGCTTCTCAGAAAGTTATAGTTCTTCTGCCAAATTAACTTAATGTTGTTATTGTTTAATGTTTTCTCAACAGAGATCGAAGGGCATTCTTCTAGGCGTGGTTGGCACAGATGTCCCAGTGAAAGAACTGCTGAAGACCATCCCCAAATACAAGGTAACACATCACTTATTTAAGAGTCAAGGGCCAAATGTTCAAGACAGTTTCACATAGTAACTATTAAAGCACAAAGTAAAGAGGCCCTTCTTTTCTCTTTCTGGAGGGCTCTGCTCTGAGGAGATCTATGCATGCCCACCCAGACTTGTGTGGGCCTATAGAAATCTACACAAGTCTATGCAGGTCTCCATAGGTCTAACTTCTCTGGGCATCTCCTAAGCCAGTCCTGACTCACCCAGTCTGAGGACCCTCTAAGATCTGTTACTTCTTAATAGAAACCCAGTGAGGCACATCGGACTTGACATTCTCCTTCCTTTAGAGCGGTGCTGTCCAGACTGCATCCCTGCACTCATCACCATACACTCTGCTTGTCTTCATGCTGTCCACATAGCCACTGGGCAGGTCCTTTTAAATGTAAACAGACTCACTGTTTCTCTTACTTATCTCCTCTAGCCTCTGCCTGGCAATCACATGTGAAGCACAAGTGGTGATGTGCTCATTCTAGTCTCTGAAACACAGGTTAGCCAGGGGAGTGACATGGCTGGGCTCACCTTTAAAAAGATGGCCCAGATCCTTGAGCCCCACACAGAAAGCTCTCACCTGGTGCCTAGTGGTGGGGGCTCCTCAGAAAAGCAAGGCAAAGGGTGGGAAGAGGCAAGGTCCTCAGCCCCATCACAGCCATTCAGAACTACATGTGAGCGTGGAGGGTGGGACAGAGCAGACAGGACCCTGCTCCTGGTCCTAAGAGGGATGTTCACTGAGCAGACATGGTTCCTTGACTACACAGGGTTGAGACCATACCTGCCTCCTCTTCCCCAGCACCCAGCGGACTGGCTCCCCTGTCTTCATTTCAGGCCCTCTCATAGACTAACAGGGGGGGGCTCCCTTTCCCCCCATGTGGACAGCAAGCTGTTTTATCCAGGAATGTTGACTAGTTGGCTGGCCGGCAGGGCCCCCTTCCTTACTACCTCTTTCCTGCTGAGCCTGATTTATCACAGTTGTGAGGGGCCCCTGGGTCTTCTCTGCTCAGCGTAGAGCTCTGGAGTAGCCACACACAGGGCCCTGCCTCCACTGCTGAGGAGCTGCGTGTGGACAGGTCTCCAACTCCTCTCTGTCCAGTGTGATAACAATAGGACCTGCTCGTAGAAACAGTCATGGCACACTGGCCTTGGGACCGCTGTGACAGGCAGCACCTGGTACCCCAGCCCTCTCCGCATGGGATGCTGCCTGCATGGAGCTGCTCATGGCTTTCCCACCCCAGATTCAGGCACGTGTGGGCTTCGTGTCCACTAAACCTTTGCTAACTTAGAATGCCCTAGAGCCGTGCTTGGCAAACCCTGGCTTGTGAGCCACATGTGGCTCTTTGGCCCTTGAGTGTGGCAGTTCCACAAAATACCACGTGCGGGCGCGCACATACAGTGAGATTGAAACTTTGTGGCCCATGTGCAGAAGTCGGTATTTTGTGGAAGAACCACACTCAAGGGGCCAAAGAGCCGCATGTGGCTCGCGAGCCACGGTTTGCCGAGGCGCAGTTTGCCGACCATTGCCCTAGAGAAAGCTCAAGTCTGGGATCCTGGGCCACCTTTAAAAATGAGTTTTTACAAGAATTTTGAAAGGCCTGGGAAAGGCTTATGATCCAAGGTCATGTGTGTCAGGCAGGATTCTTAAGTTTGATGACAAGCACAGCCCCACCTTTTGACAGAGGGTTGGGGTAAGAGCAAGAGAGTGGATCAGCCAGTCACTAGGCATCACAGCAAACTCTTGTCCAAACAAGTCACCTGCATGGATGGATGCAGCCAGAATGATCGGGTCACATTTCAGAGCATTGGATATAAAATGAGAAGTGCAGAAAATGGCTGTTAAAAAATCATTATTTTGTGGTATGAGACAGGGTGCCTCCTGGTACAATATTAGCAGGTAACAGTGGCCGAGAAATCGATGCTGTGCAAAGTGCATTCCCCACATCACCTTAGCAAATCTTTAGGTAAGGGCTGTGCTCCTGGATCCATTCTACTCATAGGAGATGCAGGTTCACAGGGGGAATGTTCACAGAGTGCAGGGCCAGGAAGTGGTGGGCGTGATCTCAGGCAGGTCTGTGTGACCTCTGACCTCGGTGCTGAGAGGAGATCTCAGCCATTCACATACCACTTCGAAATGTGTTGCCATGCTCATTGACCATCTGTACCATTCTTGACTTAACCGTCACTTGTAAATCAACTCAGAACTTTCTTCACTTAACTCAATTTTAATAGGGAACTCCCTTTAAAAAGTAAAGCCATTTATAGAGGACAATTGTAAAAAAAAAAAAAAATTATGAAGACAAAATAATAGTATGAAGTGATTGCTTAGTAATCCAAGGTTCTGAACCTGAGGTCTGGCCTTTTCAAGGCAGTAGTCAAGGCAAGTGCTAAAGCAGCACTAAATGAAACTTTTTTTATATCATTGGAAGGATGGGAGGAATTGGAAAAGGGCTCACACTCACTAAGTGGTTCTGGCTAGTAAGTTTAATCCTGGGCCCATATGCCCCCTAAATTAGCTTGCTTACATTCTGTTTTTCCTAAGAAAGCAAAACAGTCCATTGGAACATGATGGAGGGCTGAGAAGTGAGGTCCATGGGGGTTGTTCATCCTGGAGTGGTGGGCACCCCCGCCCCTGGGCTCCCCTCAGCTCTGGGCATCGGTGCCATCATCACCATCCAGAAGCCCATGCTGCACCCCTCCTCTAAGCCAGGGCTTCCCAGAGTCCCTAGAGGCTTTGGCTCTCCCAGCACTTCCTGGTGGGAAGTGCTCTCCCAGCACTTCCCTTTCTTGGGTTGTCCAAGAAAGGGAACCCAAGAAAGGGAAGCTCCTTTGAACAAACAAGGCAGCTCTCTTCCCATATGTTGATGCCATTTCAGTGATCAAATTAGAGAGCCACCTGCACAGGAAAGAGGAAATGAACTCTAAGCTAGAGTCGGGTGTCCGGGCTCACAAAACGTGGCCTCCTTAGCCAAAGAACTCTCCTGCTTGGGCTGACTGAGATGACAGAGGCCTTCTTCCTACTGCCCCCGGGGGTCCCGACAACCAGCCTCACCCCCATCAAAGCTCTTACAGTTGGGGTTAGGGGGTCTGAGTGATCCAAACCCACATCAACAAGTCTTGGAAATGGTGGAGCTCGCCAGAGACTGAAAGCTAAAGGATGAGGGAGAGATTTGAGTTCCCTAAAGATGCCCAGAATCTCTGGCTCACTGTTTAAGGAAGGGCATCCCACCTTGAGAGAATGTTTCCAAGCAATTCTCAAGCCTCTTATCTCATATTGTAAGATGTAGAAACCCAAGTTCAGGGCCACGACTTGATACATGCCCAACAAATCAAGAAACTATGAACATAATATGAAACTGATAACAATGACCCTGTGAGTTTATTTCTCAAAGCTTCCTCTCCCGGGGAAGGTGCTACCCTCTTTACCACATGTTCTCACTTAATAAGAGGCAGACACTGCTGTTACCCTCATGTTACAGCTCAAGAAACTGAGGCACAGAAAATGGAAATATCTCGCCAAGCTTCAGGGCTAGTAAGCCATGGTTTTCCCACTATCTAGTACCCTAAAGCCATTAAGAACAATAAATGACAATAATAATAATCATAGTTCAAATAATAGTAAATAATATGAACAATAATGGCTAAAGTAAAATAAAACAATGAAAGGTTTATTGAACTTGCTACTGTGTGGCATGGTAAAAATTCTTTACATGCACGATTCCCACTGAATCCTCATTAAGCTCCCATGGAGTGGGTGCACCTTCGCCCCATTTTTAGTTGAGGAAACTTGAAATAACTTTCTCAGCATAACTCATCTAGTAAACGATGAATGAAACAAAGTGTAGCAGGAGTATAGAGGAAGGTCAGCTCCAGGAATTAACCAGTGGTGCCTGACATACGGGCACTTCTGTTTTTTTGCTTTCCCAGGGGATAGGCTGGGAATCGGAGACACAGGTAGGACATACTTACACCTAAGTCATTCCTCCTCTGGTTCCCACAAAACACCTTGGGAGACAGTGTGTGTGTCAGCCAGGCCCAGCCAGGGTGGAACAGGCCTCTGCGGGGAGCAGAGTGCGGATCACACCTTCCGTCCTGATCGACACCTTGTAAAGATGAGTCAGCGCTTGGCTTGTGGGGTTTTCCCCGAAGATAGAATTCTTTCTTTTCCCTTCGCTGCATAGATTTTCCCACAAGGCAATCAGACTTCCTATAATTTTTATTAAGAATTCCAGACCCCCCGGCAAAAATTTCCAGACACCACAGCCTCTGTTAAGGTAACAAGCCGTTTTATAATTGGGTTCCCTTCATTAGGCCAAAGCCCTGCACGTGGAGGGAGGCACCTCCTTCCCGGCTGTGGACCAAGGCCCCTGGTCTCCAGGAGGGCGGCTTCAGGACTGAGGCCCCCTGAGCAGCCCCAAGTGCTGGACCCCGTGTGTCCTATCTGGGTTCTGTTACTCCGCGGGACTGCACAGGAACACTGGTTCTATTTCAGATGAAATAAATATTACATATTTCATCAGTAAATTGATTTGTGGCCAAAAACGAATGTTGGACATTGTGACATGATAAGCTTTCAGTTTTCTGAGAGATTGACCCACAGAACATCGTTGGAGATGGCCTCCGAGTTTCTCTTCGCACATCTATAGTAGGTTATGGCCATGCGTCGCCCACCAACCAGCAAAGCGTTCTGATGTTATTTTCCCAGGCTGTTCCCCTGGGAAGGATTTTCACCAGGTCGTTTCTGAATGTCAGGAAGACCTCAGGAACAGCCTTGAGAAGGATGGAGTATACACCTGCCATCACAAGTCAGCCTCGCCTTTTCAGCTCATTTTCTAACATTAATGTTCATTTAGACTTTAAAGATGCATTAGATAATATTTGGGTAAAAAGTGAAGAACATCTCAAAGAAGATACAGACCTTAACTGGAGTACCTGCTACCTGCAGGACATAATACCAGGGGTTGCAGAAGTCACAGATGAGTGGGATGGCTCCTTCCTCACCAAGAGCCCCTTCTGATGGGGAGGTGCTGTCTTATCGGGAACAGGGCAGAGGAAGGAAAGGGAACTTGCTAGCATTGGGAGACAGGTATTAAATCATCAAAGCCCTTGACTGATGCCTTGGTAATATATGATCAAACTCACAAATAATTGATTATTGTCATTTTGATAAGTGCAATACAGGAAAAGTAGAGGGCATTAGGGTGTAGTTTCATGCATAAGGGTGAAGGTAGCAATGGAGAAATTCTCAGGGTTTTATGGAAACATCGTATGGAAAGGAGGAAACAATGGGGAAGGTCAGGAGAGACTTTTATTTTATTATTATTTATTTATCGTTGGTTTCAGAGAGGAAGAGAGATAGAAACATCAATGATGAGAAAGAATCTATTGGTTGCCTCCTGTATATCCCCCACTGGGGATCAAGCCCACAACCTGGGCATGTGCCCTGACCGGGAATCAAACCAGAGACCTCGTGGTCCATGGGTTGACGCTCAACCACTGAGCATACTGGCTGGGAAGGAGAGACTTTTAATAGGCCATGATGATCCTGAGGCTGAGCTTACAGTGTGGATGAGAATTAGCTGGGGGACGTGGGGCAGAGCAGTGCTCCAGGCCACTAGCACTGTGTGAGTAAAGGTCTGGGAGGGAGAGAAAACCACAGGGGGTTATTGTCACTGCCATGTGCCCTGAGAGGCAATGAGTGGAAGGAGGCTGGGCTGGGTGGGTAGGTAGGGACCAAACCCCAGGGAGACCTGATGGACACTCCCACAGGTTTCATCTTACACAAAGAGAGGTCTTTAGTGGTTTTACAAAGAGGAGCAACAGGGGCCAGAGTTACCTTTGATCAGTCTTGAGGGGACTTGGTTGGGGCCAAGCTTTGAGGCAGGAGAGCCATTAGGACAAGTGTGGAAATCTATTACATTAAATCTACATGGGTGGAAGCGTGGGGAAGCAGAGTTGAATGTGGGTAATTTCTGGTATAAAAATTAGTGATTACTTGGATCAAGAAGTTGGGGATGCAAGAGAGAAACAAACCTAAGGATGATGCTCTAATTTCTAATGTGGGCATCGGGGTGGGTGGTGGTGCCACCTTGGAGAGAGAAGGGCAGGAAAAACCACAGGAAGGGGGAGAGCACTGCAATGCCCTGGGTGTGGTGTCTATGCAGTGCCTGAGGGATATCCAGGTAGAAATGGCCAACACACAGTTGAGTACGTGGATCTGCCACTGAGGGGAGGGGCCGCAGCTGGGAGAGAAACTAGGGAATATGAGTGCTTGAGCGATGGGTGGAGGATGAGAAGGAGGAAGCCTGGGAGCATGGGCCCTGGAAGCTGAGGGAATAGAGTGAAGGAAGAGGGGGCAGTCGGCTAACACAACCGGAAAGATTCGAGAGAGAGCTGTCTCTAGGTTTAGTCATTAGGACGCCATTGGCAACTGTGGGGAAAGGAGTTCTGGTGGCATCTTGGTGGGTGAGGCAGATTCTAGTTGGCCAGGGCATAAATGGGCAACAAGGAAGAAGAGGTGGCCGTTACACAGTGAGTGCAGTACATTGGGTGGGGAGGTCCGCTCAGCCCCTCATTCCAGGGGAGAGAGCAGAGAGTTTCGCGTAGCTTTGTAGGATCTGCACTCAATTCAATGTGTTTTATTGTCCCCCCACTGCCTCCTTTTACTCTTCCTGGTATCCGTGCTCCCCTTCCCTCCGTCCCAACCACCCCTCCGCGTATTTTGACCCACATGGCATGACCTTGGCCATCATGGAACCTGTAGGGAGATAGGTATTAACTCATCAAAGCCCCTGACTGATGCCTTGATAAGGTATAATCAAACTCACAAATAATTGATTATTATAATTTTGATAAGTGCAATACAGGAAAAGTAGAGGGTATTAAGGGAGCATATGCAAGGAGTTCTATCTTCTTTTCAGTATTAGTTCCTGAAGGAATGTACATTAGAAGGCACTGACTATATTAGCTGACTATAAAATATCATTTGTTGGGGCTAATTTGGAGTTCGAATTTCCAACGAAAGACCACTTTTGCTTTTAATGGGTAAAGTTAGACTCCCCTGGCCCCTTTTGACCCCTCTGGTCTGTATTAAACTGGGACATAATAATGGTAATTAATGCAGTGTTGACTGTATCTGACATTTTTCCAAGAGACAAGATGAAAGAGACAATATACATCTCAAAGGATAGGAAATCTCTGGTTTATCTTTTTCAGCATAATGAAATATACTTTTATCATTAGACTCAAGTAGATTCTAATTAAAACTTGCTGTGCAAGGTAACTCCAGGAGAAAATGCCTGTTGCCCTTGACTACCACATGCATATTTGCTTTATGTAATTAATGCAAAGGAAACTTTTAATTGCCAGTGTTAAATTCTCTGATGTCAATTTCACATTACCTTGACAATAAGCTAAGAAGCAGACTGGGTCATTCTTGGTTTGTAAACTCTGTTGTCTGGATCGTTTAATAGTATTATATTCAAGAACGTGATCAGCAGAGGATTTTAAAGAAAAGTAATAGTGAGAGTTCAGAACTATGAAATAACTCGTCGGAAAAAAATGTAGGATTTTTTTTCCTTCTTCCCTTTTACTGCTCTGGGAAAAGTGGGTTACATTTCATTTTTTTTTTCAGAGAGAGAGAGAGGGAGAGAGATAGAGAGAGAGAGAGAGAGAGAGAGAGAGAGAGAGAGAGAGAGATCAGTATGGGTTTTATGCCAGAGGCCATTTTAATACATGAATGATTTGTAGGTAAATTTATTGTAGCCAATGGGTGCAGTCAGCTGTGTAATAGAAATATTGTCAAAAAGCCAGGATTATTATTTAAATAAGTGCAGTGTTAAATTTGATTACATACTTTTTAAAGCTAATAAAACATTTCATTGCTCTCAAACTATTTCCCATAGTCCCATTTAGTCAGAAAACATAAATTAAGTGAGGCTCTGCATAGAAAATTACCCAGGCTTTGTGTCGATGGAAGCATGCATGGAAAAGCTTGGCAGCCTCACAATTTAAAGACAAAGGGATGTAAAAGGGGTTGGCAGGCTCCTCTGCAGGCTGGGGGTGGGGGGACACTTTTATCCTTGAAGAATTATAAAAAATGACTGCCTAGGAGAGTGCGTGCTTGAGGTGGCCCCTGTGGGTGTGGAATTGCAGGCAGCCTACATGTGCATCAGAATGAGGTCACCTCTTTCCTTATCACAGAAGAGAGAAGACACCCAGGGTGATAAAATTCCGTGCACTTGGACAAAAGGCCTTTCCACCAACATTAGCCACTTAAAAAAAAATGTAATTGTTTTTGTTTTAAATAAATCAAAGTAAAGCCTTGATGCCAACGTGGGGATGTGACATTTTAAATTGTGCTATTTGCTGAGCTTCTCCTGTGACAGGTCTTCATTTCCACCAAATGTCAAGGATCAGCGCCTCACGTTCATTTTAATGAAATATTGTGCTGATAAGGGTTATGAATGCCAAGTTTAAGCTGTAAATTACTAAACGCCGGGCTGCTTTATGCTTTGTGAATGCACGGGGGAGCAAGCTAATGAAGGTTTCTCTCTCTCGCTTCCTTTTACAGTTAGGGATTCACGGTTATGCCTTTGCAATCACAAATAATGGATATATCCTGACGCATCCAGAACTCAGACCACTGGTAAGAGAAAGACTTCTTTCTGTGTTTCTCCTTTTATGATTTAAAAGGTTTTCTTCAGTGCTACAGGGATGACACTTGGCAGTGGTGTTCACATTAAAAGCTCAATTGATAATATTATCTCCTAAAGGTGGTTTTCACAGTTAGTAAATAAATAATTTCGGGTAGATACAGTTACTATCATGCTGGTATATATAAACTAGAGGCCCGGTGCACAGAAATCATGCACTGGGTGTGAGGGGGGAGTCCCTCAGCCCAGCCTGTGCCCTCTTGCAGTCCAGGATCCCTTGCTCCTTACCACCTGCCTGCAGCAGAGGTGGGAGAGGCTCCCGCCACCTCCGCTGTGCTCGCCAGCAGTGAGCTCAGCTTCTGGCTGAGCAGAGCTCCCCCTGTGGGAGCGTACTGGCCACCAGGGGGCAACTCCTGCACTGAGCGTCTACCCCCTGGTGGTCAGCATGCATCATAGTGACCGGTTGTTCCGCGGTTCGTTCCATTTGCATATTAGCCTTTTATTATATAGGATCCATACACATCTATGTGCATTTCTTTATTGATTTCACTGCTGTGAATATATGGAGATTTTTTAAACTCTGAACTGTTTGAAACACATCATAATGGGTACCTTTATACAACCAATGGTCTGACTCTTCAACCCGAGACTGACTTGTTGCAAGTTTCATTTGATACAACAAACTAGACCCGGCATCCCTGGAAATTCATTACCATAGGACTTGCCCCCAAATTACATTGCCTAAGCCCAGTGCTTCCTGTGTTGAAGGGATTCAACAACACCTTTTTCGTTTCCATAAAACAGTTGAGATTTTCACCATTTCCTGCCAAGGCCATATCTGGTAGCATTGTTGGTGACCCGACCTGTAGACCATTTTCTTTCAGCAACATTTTCACTTTCTCTGCAATGAGTGGGGTTAGGCCACATCCAGGACAGATCACGGGTTCACAGTCCTCCCCGCTGCCTGGGGGAGGCTGCCTGGAGCCCCGTGTTGAGGAGGATCCTGAAGGGCAGCCAGACTGCTGGCTAGGAGGCCCTGGTCCCCTGGCAGCATCTCCTGTGGGCATGGAGGGCAACGATGGCGAGGGGGCCATGTCTTTGCCATCTCTGCACTAATTGGAATGTGTTGGAAACAGGCAGCCCTTTTGGTTTGTGTGTTTAGTTCATTTTACAGATGTTATAAAGGTATAAAGAGTAATACAGTAAATGCTGCTTTTGGAAGTTAAGAAAGTGTAGGTTGTTTCCTATAGCAATCCACGTGTACACACCCACATATTCACATGTACCCAGACTTCTCATTCTCCCCAGACTTCTCATTCTTTTTCATCAAAATCAGCAAAGAGCGGCAATGCCTGCTATGCAAATGTTTGTTGGCGAAGCCTTGTGGGGACCAGTCTGCTCCTCGCTTGACTCGTTGTTTAGAAAAGTTCATGTTTGACCTCCATCATCATCCGGCTTTGCTCTAATCGCCCCGGTATTAACGGAGTCACGGCCATGTCATGTGGATCCCATATGCACGCGTTAAGACGGGAATTACGATAACAGTTGATTTCCACAATGTTTTTATCAGAAAAAGATTGGGCTAACTGGTTAGCTAGTTCCAAATGTAACTCCGAACTATTGAAAAGTTTGATTGAAAAAGATACGAACTTTCTAAGGATATTTAAGTCTGGAAACATTTAGGTCTAAAAGCTTAGCACGTTGCCCATTTCCGAGCTGCCCGGTTGGGATTGTCTGTGGGGAGCAGGACGAGTTGTGTGTTTGGTGCGGCTCAGTCTGGCTCCTAGTGCTTATTTATTCCAAGTGGGAGTGGAACCGAGTAAATGAAACAATCAAACCTGGATCTTCTGCCAGTGAGTGAATTAGCTTCCTATTTATCAGCTTTTAAAGAAGGGACGGAATGGAACCAGATGTCAGAAGTCACCGAGGCACTTTCGCTCTCTCTGCGGCAACAGGGATGAGCGGCTCCCATCTGCACAGTCAGCCACAGGTCTTTCTGCTCGTTTACATCCTCTGGTCGTGCAGCAAAGGGTCTGTTTGCAAACAGTCCAGTGATGCTCTTTTGAGAGCTGTGGAAGGGCTCTCAGAAATCAGGCCAACCAGCCAGCGCCAATCTCATCCTAACAGTGCAAATACAAACCATTTCTGCTCTCCTCACTGTTGAAACAGTGTACTGAATGGTTTCACCAAAAGTGGTCACCAGGGTCAAGTTCCCATCAATGGGGTGGCCCACCCAGTTGCCCAATCTCACTTGTGATCATCTAAACCCGATGAACCATATTGCAGTTGACCTGTGATAAGGACCTAAGGAATGGCCAGGCAGCTTCTCTGTCTCTGACCCCAAGGCCATGAGCTCTTTAGAGGAGGCTTAGAGGATTCCATGAGCGTGCCCATATGAATGGGGTCCATATATGGACATTGACTGTGCCTCAAGGTTTGCATTTTCCTCCAGGGAAAGAGAGAGCAGGGGAGTGGAAGGAACTTCAGCAACACAGACGTTGCCCTTGACTCCTAGTCCTGCCACATCCCAGCTGTGCAACCTTGGGCAAGTCACACACCTCTCTAAGGATCTGTTTCTCTTACACTCCTGTCATAACCATAGTGATGTATCTCCGCTTGGTTGTCAAAGTAAATGAGATAATGCCAGCCAAGAGCTCTGTGTAACAAAGCAGGCCCAGGACATGGTGGGGACAGTGGTGGTTAACCTGGCACCTGTGTGTGTGTTTTTGGCTCTATGGATCTGAGCTCAGGTGTCATAAAATAGTTTGGGTGGACATGGTGGTGGTGGATGCTTAAGGGGGATCTAAAGAACACTTTTTGATTATTCGTTTGGTTCAGATTATTATGGTAAACACTAGAGGGCTGGTGCACAAAATTTGTGCACTGGAGAGAGGTGTCCCTCAGTCAAGCCTGCGCCCTCTCACAGTCTGGGAGCCCTGCTATCAATCACCCTGCAGAGGGAGATATTTCCCACCTGTTGCAGCGCTGCCGGATGGGTAGCCTGGGCCTCCCTCTTTGGGGCAGTCGATCATGGAGGCTCTCCCCTCCCCTCCTCCCCCCGACTGATCAATTGCCCCACAGAGGGTGGCCTGGGCCTCCCTCTGCCAGGGTGATCGTGGGGGCAATGGTGGGGCCCCCCGACCAATAGCATCCCATCCACCTTGGCTGGCCTGGCGCCAGTGCATGTCATAGCGTGGTCATCCGGACGATCGTCTGGATGGTCATTCTGCTCTTTGGTCATTCGCAATTTGCATATTGCACTTTTATTATTATAGATTGGTTAGGGATTGTGGACACAGATACACTCACCCAGACAGATACAGAGTCCTGAAATCATGCAGTGATTCAATCCTCGTTTCTGTCTGCCTTCAACTCTGGGAAACCTCAGGTAAGCCTGTCTGTGCCTGTGTGTCTGTCGATCCCCTCTCAGTCTCTCTCTGTCTTTCCTGTCTCTCTCTCACACAGGCGCGTGCACGCACGTGCGCACACACACACATTCTCAGTTTTCTTGGCCAACTCTTGTCTAGAAGACAGACAGCAACTATACTATAAGGTTCTATTTGAGCCTATCTTGTTAGGAAACCAAAGTGTGGTTGCTGTGGTTTTTAAAGTAGCAACAGGGATAGCACTAGAAGCTGCAGTAAGAGGAAATGATGGTAAGAGCCAAGCGACAAGGATGGAATACTCCCAGCTTTGGCCTATACAAGTCATTGGTTCGTCTCTGTTTTTTGTTCACCTGAACAACAAAAGCTGGAAGTTTTCCCTTCTCTGTCCCTCACCACCAGCACACAGTAGGGTCCCGGGAAGTGAATGAAGGCAGGCATCCTCCAAACCCACTGTTTTCACTGTTTCTCACTTTTGGTCATTTGGATAATGTCATTTGTGAGCTTCCCCTTGAAACCTGGGGTCTGCACCAAGCGTGATCCACTTGGTCAGAACCCTCACATGTGGCTGGGGACAACCAGTGGCCAGCAGCTCCCTCGGCTAGCTGAGGATTCAGGCAAGGAAGCCTCATTCCAACCTGATGCGCCTTCTCCAGAGCCCAGCCATATAACAGAATCCTTATTATAGATGCACGTTCCCCTCAGTTCTGGCCGAGGCCACTGGTTAGCACATTGGCTGTGAGTGCGGGGCGGTGGCCAGTGTGAGAGGGTGGAGCAAACTCACTTAAAACAACTCATATTCTCTCTCCCTCTGCCACTGAGGCTGTTTCCGCCCCTGCAGCTGGAGGAAAGAAGTGGGTTTCTCTGAAGCACAATACCAGTATTTTACTAATTTGTCCAATAAGATCTTTCCCCTGAACTTAATGTTTGGCTTGATTTTATCCAGTGTTTTCTTTAATCTTGTATGATTTGGGTGTGAATCATGAAGTGTCTCCAAAAACAGCTCAGATGTAGGGGCCTTACTCAGCCGACTTGCTTTGGTTTAATTGGCAAAACTGCTAAAGTAACACTTTTCCGTTGATAACTGGGCCACCCTTAGTCTGTCCTCAGTTATTTCTCAGCCACCCTGTCCTGCCACCAGCTTGTCATTGCTGGTAGGCTGACCGATATGGATTCCACAGACGTTTGCCTGGCACCTGGGGTGCGGGGTCCTGTTGGACCCGGCAGTGGTTCTCAACCTTCCTAATGCCGTGACACTTTAATACAGTTTCTCATGTTGTGGTGACCCCAACCATAAAATTATTTTCGTTGCTACTTCATAACTGTAATTTTGCTACTGTTATGAATCTTAATGTAAATATCTGATATGCAGGATGTATTTTCAGGGGTCGCGACCCACATGTTGAGAACCGCTGGTAGGGGCTGATGTGGCATCGGGTGGGCTGGGGGCCATCCCACAGGTGGGGGCCCTACCTATTCTCTGGGCGGGGAACAGGACAACAGCACAGCAAGAGGAATTCAAGTTAGAACTTAGGGAATGCTTTTGAGTACTGTAGTTATTAAGCATCTGGAAATTTTTTTTTGGTCTCAACCACTTTTTAACGTTCAGATGAAAAATATTTCAAAATATAGTTACGTATAGTTACTGTCTAGGTTGATTTGCTGTGCACTTCCTTCTTCCCATGTCTTTGAGAGCTTAATGGATTTTTTTTTTTAATGTGGAACCCTGAATATGTCTCTTTCTTTTGCCCAACAGGGCATCGAGGGAGATAAGACTGGGTAGGTGCCACCTTTAGCATGACCTGATGTTGTTTTGTTTTGAGATTTTGGTGATTTCCCTCCCCCTCTCTCTTCCCCCTTTAGAAGAAAGGACATCTGAGTTGATTTCCTTCCTCAAGGAGGCCTGGGATGTGGGCCTGGTCACACCACCAAAAGGGCACAAAGGGGACCCCAGGACAGGCAGGGCCCACGGAGGAGCCTGGAGCGGGCACAACCTGAGACCTGCTTCCAGGAGGCCCACGCGGACATATCTGCCAAAGGATGTTTGTTCTGTGCCTGCAAGCCCGGGAGGTGGGGAAGGATGCTGGCAGGTTTCTGTTCTGGTTGAAAATTTGCCAACGCATGGGCCACTGGGTGTGCTGGTGGACATCATGGGAGGTGGGAATCGGGGAGAGAAATCTTCATTCATTCCTTCAACATCTGCTGGAGGTCCACTGTGCTCCAGGCCTGCGCAAGCTGCTCAGAGCGGCTACAGAGATGTGCCCTGCCTCAGAGAACCCCAAATCTAACATACAGATAAGATTTAAGACTTGGGGAGAATAACTAGAGACACTACCAACATTTTTTGTATGTTTGTATTGTTGATCTTAGTATTTTCTTTTTAACATGTGTTGATTCCTTGTTTTGTGACAGACACTGCTTGAAGTGTCTTAGATGTGTTAAAGCTTTTAATCAATAACTTATTTCATAGCAAGCCTAGGATGCGGGTGGGTGGAAAAGCCCAGGGCTCCTGGGAGGGGTGTGTGTGTCAGGCCTGGGAGGAAGATGGGTCGAGGAGGCACCTGGAGTCAGATGGTAGACACCTGTGAGGGCCAGGCTGAGGAGCTGGGCTTCTCTTGGGAAGGCAGATATCCAGGCTGCCTGCAGGAAGCCAGGCACTGCATAAATGAGAAGACGGTCAGGTGACTAGAAAGTGCCGGAAGCCAGAGCCCTGAACCAGCTCGGTTAGGATGTGCTACATTCACCCGCCACGTGGGTTGGTGCTTCAGGAGACGGGAGGCAGAGTGGCTGGAGGGTGGGAGTGACCGAGAGGCCTGGCCTCTGCAGCCACGTGGATGAACAACAGGGTAATCACTGGATTATTATAGTTAAACTCTGTCTACACTGGGTCTGTTGGTGAGAATATAAAGGGAACCACGAACATGAGCTGCTGGGTAATTTAAAATTTTCTAGTAGCCATAGCTAAAAGTAAAAGAAAAAAAAAAGATGAAATTAAGAATATATTTTCTTTAACCCAATAAATTCAAAATCACATTGTTTCAACATACAATGAATATGAAAATTATTGATGAGATAGTTTACATCCCTAATACTAATCTCTTTCATACTAATCTTCGAGCTCTGGTGTGTATTTTACACCCACGGCAGGTGCCAGCACAGGTCTAGGGCATGGCCAGCTATTTGGGACCCTTCTGAATAAGATGCTGGATTATAGGAGCTCCTCTTTCCTGAAAGTGAATGAGAGCAAACGTTAGTACCGCCACCCATCACTATTTCATCTGGGGAGTCTGTGCAAATGGTTGGTGGCTTCTTAGCCTCCTCCCTTGTGACCTCATCCACCATAATCTGCCCCCCCCCCCCTTTTCCTCCAGCTGTGGCCTCCTGGGAGGGAAAGCAGAAAGCTGTCCAGAACTTAGGGCATCAAGTCAGTGCCAGGGCAGATGGGCAGGTGCTCTCCCCGGTTGGGCCGTGCTTCTCTGTTTACGTCCTAAGCCATGTCAACCTCCTTAACCAAACTGTGCAACACAAGCCAGGGGCCAGGAAGCCTCAGCCACATGGGTGAGCCTGGGCCTTCAGGTTGTCCAATAGGAATGTTGAGACACACACCACTTCTCTTGTTCTGTAAAACTCAGGTTAACTCTTTAGGGAGCTCACATTCCGCAGATGACTGTGTCATCTGTCTTCCTTACCTGTTCCAGAGCTTCCTCTCCCCCTGAATTCAGAGTTGTTGCCAGTCCAGCCCCCAGCTCTCCACAGCCTGAGCATTGTCTGGGGTCACCGCCTTTCCGTTGTGTCCTTCCTGACTGTCCCTGACCCAATCGGAACGCTGATTCTGCTGCTTGGTCCTTGCGAACACCAGGCAGTTATGTTTCCATGTCCTTTTGTAACTGCACAGGTTACATACAGATGGACCCTTGCACAAGGTCCCCTACACGAATGACATGTGGTCATGCTAATAAACATTCTTACACCACCGTCCTCTCATATGGATTAAGTGGATATTCCTATGGACACATGTAAATATATGTTGAATGCTACATGGACAGTGCATATCAAACACCAGTTTAAACTGAAGCTTAAAAGGTAGGGGCACTATTAAAATCCTTGTCAAAATCCACTGACTTGGCTCAAGCAATGGGCCAGGCGAGGTCAAATGTGATTTTTGTATCATCATGCACATCCTCAATTATGTAAGGGCCTTCTTCCATCCCACACCTAATAGTTTTCTCTTTCTGTGCAATTCTTGAACCCGCAATGCTTCAATTAACCTTCCTTCATTTCTTCTGCCCATCCACAACTACTCACTGCAAATGCGAAGGGTTCTTTTGAGTTCAACAGGTGTGGGTGTGGCCCCACCAGTGGCTTTCCTGGACCTCTCCCCCAGGTCCTCCACCCTCGTGTCCACTTGGAATCTGGTTCCCAAGTGCTCCAAGCCCACTCTTCTCTCTCTGTCCCTACCCTCTGGTCAGGGCCACCTGCCATCTCTCCTAGATGAATGACTTCAGTCCCCCTTCAGGTCCTCTCTGGGCACCTGCCCCATCCCCACCCCAGCACCATACACTCAGCAGTCAGAGGGGCCTTCGCTGACATCAGTCCGATGCTGTGCTTCCCTTGGCATTTAGCGTAAAACACAAACTCCCAGCATGACCCCAGCTCTAAACTAGATCTGGCTCCATGACCTGATCTGCTGGGCCTGCGTGGCTGCCCCCCATGCTCCCCTGTGCTCCAGCCAGCTCTGGCTCTTTTCCATTCCCCAATGGAATCCTTGTGCCTGCTCTTCCCTCTGCCTATAATCTCATCCCAGATATACTGTGACTGGCTTGTTCTCGCCCCCACGTCTCATCTCAGAGGTCACCCCTATCCAGAGGTGTCCTTGCTCCCTGACCAAAGGAGCCACACTCTTCCTCTGTCATTCCCCGTCATGTCCCTGCTTTAGTTTCCTTGGTTCACTTATCACTCTTGGGAAAGGTCAACTACCCCCTACTGTCCCCTGTGAATTCCTGGGAGTTGGCTCTGCACAGAGGAGACAGTCAGTAAATATTTGTGGCATGATCCTGATGATGTTTGAAGGATGCTGATGACTAGATGTCTGGGTACCGATTCCCTACTTGAAGTAGGGAATTAGAAGTGCAGGTGCCATATGTTTTCCCAGGAAACATTTCTTGAGTCCTTGCTACCTCAGGTGCAGAAACAAGCACATTTGCTCAGTCAACACCTCCTTTCCTTCGGCCTCTCCCTCTGCCCTGCTGGCCTGCAAGTATTCCTCGGATGTTCCTGGGATCGAGCACTGTGTTGGCCAATGGAGACATAGAAGCAGGTGGAAGGATGTCTGTTCGCAAGAAGCTCACTGCACCAAGCCAGAGTCCCCGACACCCAGAGGGGCCAGGACGGTCTGTGGGCTCACGGGGGAGGGAGTTGTCTACTTTGCTCAAGGAAGGACACCCTGTGATACAGGAGGACTTCCCAGAGGAGGTGGCAAGCACACCACCTGCATCCTTTTTCCACTCTGGTGGACACTTCTTCTTACCCAGCAGGGGCCCCACACTGTCCCCAGGATGGCTGTCCTCCAACCAGACGGGACATGACTTCTGCCTCTGGTCTCAGAACCAGGCATTCTGCTGGCCCCAGCCTGTCAGGGTGTGTGGGGTGGGGATAGTATAATTTACAAACCTTCCAGGGGCTCTCACTGCTGGAATCCCTTCCCAGCCTCCAGGCCCTTCACTCAGGCTGCTGAACTGAAGGAGGATACCCAGTAGGTGGCGCCCAGGCACCACCGTGTGCCCGTGAGGAGGCTGCAGTGCCTCCAGCACACATTCTCTGAACAGGCCTGGTCTGAATCCATCCCATTTCGTTTAAAAGAAAGAATTAACGGATGCTTAGTAAATGTATCTGCTCAGAGGAGCGTGTTCCCGAGAGAAAATAAACAAGACTGCGTGACCCCCACGTAGCGAGCCTGTTCCTTTTGAAATACATCATTTGGCAGAAGAGAACACAGAGCCTCACATGCCTTCCTCTTGATGCCATTGTTGAGGGCACTGTTTGCACTGCCCGGGTCTGGACACTTGAGTGGAAGCAGTGCTGCCCGGAGCTGGGGACGCTTACCCCTCCTGCGTTTGGGGACTCAGCCGAAGAGGGGGCACCTGGATTTCTGTCCAGCTGTGGACCTCAACAGCCTCTTAGTCCCCAAATTCTGTGGCCGGGTGTGTGCTTACCAGGGGTGGGCAAACTTTTTGACTCGAGTGCCACAATGGGTTCTTAAACTGGACCTGAGGGCCGGAACAAAAGCATGGATGGAGTGTTTGTGTGAACTAATATAAATTCAAAGTAAACATCATTGCATAAAAGGGTACGGTCTTTTTTTTCAATAGTTTTATTCATTTCAAACGGGCCGGATCCGGCCCGCGGGCCATAGTTTGCCCACGGCTGGCTTAGGCGCTCAGGGTGTAGATGGGGTTAGCAAGTAAGGGGCTCACAGTAACGCAAAAGGGCGTTAGGGGCCAGGCGGGATGCTGAACACCCCGTGTGCTTTGCTTCCTACGTCCGGACAGCATCCCCAGTGTTCGTGTTTTATCTCAGAGATGGTAACTGATGCTGAGCTCAAGACTGTGTCAAAGTACAATGGGGTCAATCATCAGGGGGAAAAAGATGACTGTGGGCACTGTCATTTTCCATAAGATGAAACCTATGCAATTGGGAGGACTGAAGCTGAGATGTGTGAGGCTCTTTTACAAGAGGAAAGCTGGGCTGGAGAGCCTCCTGGCTGCAGCACACAGTTCTCCCCTTGCTCTGGCCCGCCCGCACGCACGCAGACCTGTGTGGAGCACAGCAGTGGCTCCTTGGCCCTGGGTTGTGGGTGGGGCCTGCTCCTGGGGGCCACCCAAAAGAAGTGGAGAGGGGAGAGGTGGGGCCTCTGTCTATTCAGCCCTGTGTCCCCTGAGATTGGCTGAACACAATCTAAAGCCACAAAGCCTCCCTTGCTCTCTGTGGACTCCTGGGACTGCTCCTTCCTTTGTCCCTTCATGCAGATGGGAGAAAAAGGTCCACACTGCTTCTAGTTCCAGGGCCCTGCCCCATTTTTTTGTAGTTTTCCACACCCTACCTACACCATTACAATAGCCCCTTTATTCAACTTTCCTTAATTAGCCAGCTTGACTATGCCATGTGCTTCCTGCTGGGCCCTGGCTGATACAAAGGTATGAGTAGATGGAAGGCTGTTTCTTCTTAAGTCTTTACTCTGTCCAGAGAGAAGGGGGGGAAGCAGGATGAATGGGAGGAAAGAGAAAGAATGGAAAAGCAAGGGTAGTAAGAGAGGAAATGAGAGAGGAAGGAAGGGAAGGAGGAAGAGAAAGGGCAAGAGGAAAAGACCCTCTATCAGTTCCTTTACTTATTTACTAGAGGCCCGGGGGAGGGGGGGGGGGGCCCTTAGCCCAGCCTATGCCCCCTCAAAGTCCGGGAGCCCTCAGGGGATTCCAGACATTGTTAGTTCTATGGCAGACGGGAGAGGCTCCCAATACTGCTGCCATGAGCCCACTTCTGGCTGAGCGGTGCTCCCACTGTAGGAGCACACCTACTACCAGGGGGCAGCTCCTGCATTGAGCGTCTGCCCCACTGGTGGTCAGTGCATGTCATAGCAAACGGTTGTTCCATCATTCGGTCAATTTGCATATTAGCCTTTTATTATATAAAAATGCATCTTGCAAATTCCCATTTGTTCAAGGGATAGAGAATTGGTCTCTGTTGCTTACAACCAGAGCAGCCTAGCTGATATACCCTCAGGATCCGCAGGTCTGGGAACCACTGCTGGCTGTGGCTCTGACCCCTGCTCCAAAGGAGCTCACAGTCTGCACCTCTTCCCTCTCCCTCCCCACAAAACTTTCCTCTCTATCCCACCCACACCTAGCCCCCAGAAGTCTCTCCTCCTCTCACCAGGCCTCTTGCCCAGGCCTTAGAGTTTGAGCTCCGCTACATCATAGAAATATCTTGACACAGGCATTCCCTCACTCATGGCAAGCAATCTGAAGACAACCGGGCAGGTTAGTCTGTTCACCCTGTGCACCCAAGGCTTGGTAAGGTGCCTAGCAGAGGAAGTGGAATGATAAATAAATGAGGAGAGAACACCCGCATATAGGAGATTGATCACACAATGACAGTATGTTATTAAGCACCAGGGTGGAAATGCAGCATTTATAAAAGGACATGGTGTCTGGCTGTGGAAGGGGTGGCTGAGAAGGCTGCAGGGGGCTGGTTTGCAGCCTGTAAGCTGGAGGTCACAGTGGGTGACGCAGTCCAGCACAACCAGGAGCCGCAAAGGGCCCTGCAGACACCAGGATACACCTCTCATATGCCAGGCATCCTATTAGATGCTGGGGATCTCATGATAAAACAAAACAAAATAATTCCCCCTGCACTTGGTGTTTGCAGTCTCATGCAGAAGATACATGTGGGGGGTTTTTTGTTGTTTGTTTGTTTACAGCTGATCAGTAAAAAAAATAGTTGTACACAGTTTGGATAAACTCTCCAAGGAAACAGGATCTGAGAAAATTAAAAAGTAGGCAGAGGCACCCCCTTAGTTGGATAGCCAGGGAGAACCCTTCTTCAGGCGATATTTTAAGCTGAGCCCTGAAGTCCCGAGGGAAGAAAGCGAATACACTGTGCCAAGGCTGTGAGACTGGCCCGGGGCGCGGAACCATGTCTGCAAACCCTGAGGCACGGGGATGCTCAATGTGTCCTGTCTGGAATCTGCTGGTAGACTTAGAACAGACTTCCAAAGTACGAGGGAGGGAGAGCGGCTTGAGGTTTTATTGATAAATTTCTATTTGGAAACATGCTTAGCGAAGCAGCTGCTGCTGATGCCTGCCCCGTGCCTGCCTGTCTGCCCTCAGTCCTGACCATTTCCACCCATGCCAGCCTGCCTGCAGCTGCCAGCACCTGGGCGAAGACATTCTCTGGCTCCTGGGGCCCACTTATCTCAGGCGTGCAGCAGGCCAGATGTGCTAGGATCAGCATCCCTCCATCAAAGACGGGTGAGCACGGGCACCTCGCAGGTGGGTTAGCTCCAGGTGCCTGCTGCACACTGACTCCCAGAGCCCCCAGTGCTAAGGTGCTCGTGCAGCACCTTATGTTGGGTGCCTGCCCTTCTCCGTCTCTGAGTCACTTAGCCATGTCCCTGCAGGCATTTCCTGGGATCCCATCTCAAGTAAAATCCTTGCTGTTGAATTCTGGGGTCAGGGTCTGCTTCAGAGAGAAGTCAAGCTAAGACACCAGTATGTCCACATTTCTCTGCAGAAATTGATTTGCTCTGCCCTAGAGCCTGGACTCCAGGCCTCCGTGCACCCACTTGGACCTTCTCATTAACACGGTGGCATTAAGCACATGTTCCACTCTGTTCCAGGCCCCTGCACAGGTTCCCACCACATCCCAGCCTGCTTGGAGAAGGCACATCTTTATGCCGTTCATCTCCGAGATGGCACTTGAAGGAAATTTGGTTTAGAGATAGGATTCTCTGCTGCTTTGTTGTTTGTCAGAAGAATTTGATGAGGACAAAGCTCCTCTCTGCACTGGACACACTCTGACCTTTGTTTCACTAGATTAATTTCATATCTAGAGTGCCCCATCTTGGATGATGAATTAGCAATAAAAAGCTCATCAAAATGTAATTACATGCAATGTGTTGAATAATGATCTCTTAAAAATTCCTATAGATTTGTCTGCACCTCCTTCCCCTGGTGGGGGAAATGAGGCTCGGCTGCTAGCTCCTAGCCTGGCTCAGGAATGCAGACCCTCGCCATGCCGAGGGACTGAGGCCGGAGAGCTGGCTTCTGTCATTGCCCAATGTCATCTAATTGATCAATTGCTTTTCTCCACATGATACAGTACACATCTTTATATAATTTAAAGGACCATCTCAACGGGCAGGAATAAACAGGAAATGGAAGCTCAAGGCAGAGTGAAGCCCTCACCTCCTCCATCTGCAGCAGCCTGTGGGGGCAGAGAGTTATTAATTAAAATGGTAACTGCCCAGAGGGTAGCAGCATGGAGGACTCCCGGGATGGGAGCTTTAAAGCTTCCTTAACTTTAAACTCCAGGAGAGAGGGTTCCTCCTTAAAACCAGAAAACAGAGCCACCTGTACCTAAGAGGAGGCTCCACGGAGCTGTAGAGTGAGGTTAGGTCTCCCGGCCCTGACTTGATTCTCTCCAGAGGGCTGCACTACGACTGGGAGAAAGCCTAGCTTTACCCTCAGTCTATCAGGGGGAGTCCTGTAAAACCTACAGCTGGGCCCTAGCTCAGTGGTTCTCAACCTTCCAGCCTTTTAAATACAGTTCCTCATGTTGTGACCCAACCATAAAATTATTTTCGTTGCTACTTCATAACTGTAATGTTGCTGCTGTTATGAATCGTCGTGTAAATATCTGATATGCAGGATGGTCTTAGGCGACCCCTGTGAAAGGGTCGTTCGACCGCCAAAGGGGTCGTGACCCACAGGTTGAGAACCACTGCCTAGCTGATTTGGCTCAGTGGATAGAGCATGGGCCTATGAACTGAAAGGTCCCGGGTTTGATTCAGGTCAAAGGCACATACCTGTGTTGCAGGCTCAATCCCCTGTAGGGGGCGTGCAGGAGGCAGCCGATCAATGATTCTCTCTTATCATTGATGTTTCTGTCCCTCTCTCCCTCTCCCTTCCTCTCTGAAATCAATAAAAATATATATTTTTAAAAACCTATAGCTGGGCTGACTGCGAATATCCCAATGATCTCAACAGGGTGAATGCCCACGCTCATTTGAATATCTGAAGAATTCAATCATTTGAATGCCAATGCATGTTCCTCGGGGAGTTTACATTTCAGAAAGACAGTGCATCTGAATCCCCATGAGAGCATTAAATTGCTATCTAATTAGCAGTCCCAAATTATATATATTTAAAAGATAATTAAAGGTTTGAAGGCTGTTGGAATAACTGGTTATACATTTAAATGAATCACTAGAAATTTGTTAGTAATGTGTGGAGTTTTCTTTTATTTCTTGCTTCCTCCTTTGAAGTTCAGTAGACCCAACCTCGCGGGGTTAAGTCTGGTAGTGGGAAGATAAAGGCAGCTGTTTTTAATTATTGCAGCTCAACCCTCCAAATAATTATAAGCAGCTGTCATTTTTTACATAATCCTAAATGATAAGACCCAAAGAATGCAAATAAAAAGGTTGAGACCATGGCTTTTTGGCCCAATAACTGAATGCCTACCATACCCTGAGCTGACCACTGCACTTCACTGAGGAGCTGCCTGGCCATGAGCTCTGCAGCAGCTGCCACGGGCACGTGTGTTTGGGCACGCACCTCCCATGTGCCACGTCCACGTTCTCGGTGGCATCCTTAGGGCAAAGGAGGCGCCCGCACATGTGGAATATTGACACAGGAAGGTAGTTTGGCTAAGCCGGGCAGGTTTTTAGGTGGAAGTTCTGGATCTCACTTGCCTCTTTCTCCTTGGGAGGGGCTCTCCCCCTGCCCTTGACTTAATGACACCCTCCCCCCCCACCACACACATACACACATTAATCGCATGATAGGCCACTCAGTAGCTGGCATTCCTTTGGCCTGGGGCTGCGGATCTCATAGGACTGAATGCTTTTGTGCACCAGCTGGCCAGGGTCAGAAACCCCAAAGGACAGGCTGCCCTGCCAGCCTCCACCCAGGTCGCTCTGGGGTCAAGTCTGAAGTTCAATGCTTTTCGTACCTGTTGCTCCCTGGATGGGTGGAGATCTCCTGAGGAACAAGTCAAGAGGGCATTGGCCATAGCCACATGACTTCTCCCTTTGGGGCCAGAGACTATGAAACCAAAGTACACACACACACACACACACACACACACACACACACACAGGAATGGGCAAAAGTAGGTTTACAGTGATGAGTGTGGGGAAACACTGTTTATTCTTGTGTTATTATTTATTAATTATTGTATTATTTTCCTTATGAACTGTAAACCTACTCCCCCCCCTCCTTTATGTGTGTGTGTATGTGTGTGTGTGTGTGTGTATTTTTTTTTTTAATGAAAAGATTTCTTTGAGAGGTTATTTGAAACTCAGCTCTGCTCAGTGTGGAATTACAGGGCGCCTGTTGATGACACCACAGGTCACCTGCCGTCACCCCCTTCCCATGCCCTGGCAGGAGACATCTCAGGCAGGCGCCAGGAGCACCCTCAGGTCCACAGGTACCTGGGTCTCCACGGAGCAGAGCATCTCTGAGGATAGGTGTCTGGGGTCAACATCAGCTCTACCACTGTTAGCTGGGCGACCTTAGACACATTAACCTACCTGGACTCAGTTTCCTTCGCTGAAACAATGGGGACAAAAATAGTATGAACTGCATGGGGTTGTTATAAGGATTAAATGACTTCATGCTCACAAAATGCCTAGAACAGGCCAGGCGCAGAGTAAGTGTCATACCAGTGTTTGTTAAGGGAGTACACACCCTCATTTGTTCATTTACTCTGTTCGCTCATCCATCAGATATTGTGGAGAACCTACTCTTTGCCAGCGTGTCCTGGGCCCTGTGAGTCAGCACTTAATACCAGGGCAGTGTGGTGGGTGTGGAGGCGGAGGAGGATGCGGGGTCCTGAACTGACCAAGGACAGGCCAGTGCGGGCTTCCCTGGGACCTGATGTCTCTGCGAGTCCTGAGGCGCCACTTGACTTTGAGTTGGGATAAAGAGGGTGGAAATAGATGGAGCAGTGTGTGCAGAGGCCTGAAGGCAAGAATGATAATGACCTTTGTGCAGCTGGCTCAGTGTAGCTGGAGAGCATGGCGAGAGGCAGGAAGTGGTGAGAGAGAGGCCAGAGCAGCGAGCACTCCCCCATCAAGGAGAGAGGTATCATGGGGGCTGACACTACCTGGTGTCAGAGGGATGGTGGCTAGAGGGATGGAGGGATGTGATTCACTTTCAAGAGACACTTACTTAGAAGCAATAGATGTGGCAGTTTGCTGCGTCCCATCTGCTTTGCCAGACCCACTGGCCTTTTTCTCTGATTACAGTGGCCTGTTCCAGCCTCTGCCCACATATCTGTGATCACAGACAAATATAAGACCCAGAGGACTCAGTCAGCCTTACCAGGGGCCTTCAGTTTTCCTCTGAGTCATGAGTGATGTCAGAGGTCTCTTGGGCTTAGTCAGACTAGCAAGCATCCAGAAACGTGTGTGTGTGTGTGTGTGTGTGTGTGTGTGTGTTTAAAGATATATCAGTAGAACTGAGGATCACATTAAAAAATATCAGAAGGAAACATTTTGCTCGCTCACCAGCCCAGTGGTCTGGATGGACCCAGGATGGGTGAGAGCCTACTGAGTTTGGTGGTCAGGAATGGCTAGGCCAGAGAGCAGGCGGCTTGAAGGGATGTCACATGCGTGTGTATGCTGCAAAGCCCTGTGTCCTGGGGGAGGTGCAGAGTGAGGGCTGCCCCAGGAGGAAGGGACAGAGACTCCAGCTGGAAGAATCAGAAACTGTCACGGAGGACGTGGCCACAGAGATGGATCCCTGCCTGTCTTCTCTTCTTCACAAGTTCCTAGAAAAAATTAGCAGAAAATGGAGGAACAAAATAAAGCTATCATGCCAAGCAGCTCCCCCAAAAAGCTGCACACACTCCCTCCCACCTGCGCATTTGACCAAGGCGTAGTGGTCAGACCTAGGGTGATACTGTCACAGGCATCCACCAGTCAAGGTGTGGAAGGAAGGATCCCTTGCCCTCTTTTCCGCATCTCTCTTCTTACTTCACTTGCAAATTCATTGCCAGCTCCCTGCCCTTTGTGTCACTTAGCACAAAAACCTTGAAGTTGAGAGATCTCCCCGTTCTCTTCTGATGGCCATCCCTGCAAGCTGGGATGCCGAGACTGGAGTCCTTTCCCCAGTGACAGGCTTGGGAGGCACACGCGGAAGGAGAAAGCCACCCACAGGAGGGCTCACTCTACAGAAAGTTCCAAGGCTAGCACATTGCGTTTCAGTGTTGGTTGATACTATTTTCTGATTTCACTTACAGGAATAAGGAAATACATTGTCTTCACAGTTTCTGAACTAGAACTTGTCTGACGGTTTCCACTTACTCAAGGTTTTGTGTTTTTTTGTTTTTTGTGTGTGGTTTTGGTTTTTTTGGGGTTTTTTTTTTTGATACATCGTTATTTTCTCAAAGTAATTGTGCCAAATAAAGTTCTGTAAATGCCACAAAAAGTTGCTTGTCAAATGTCAGAGACAAACTCTCAAATCATAGATGTCATCTCCTAAGGGCAGTGGTATTGGAAATCTCTATGTGAAACAGGGAATGTAATTGGCACATGGCACATGTGTGTGCTCCAGGACTGGGTGGCAGTCTGTTTGAAACTGTGACTTCCCTTTTGAAGGCTGTCTATCTTGCATCCACTTTTGCTCAGGAAACTTTAGAGCGGGTTTTGTCTCAAGGTGTCTAATATCAGAGGAGCTGGCTCCCAGGGGCCCGCAGGCACCTTTACTGTATTGTGTGTAGCATCCACGTGCTTTTCCCTTCTCTGCTGAGAGCTCATCGCCCCTTCGCCCGAGTCAGCAGAGGCCCCTCTCCTCCCTGCGTCAGGGTCCCCTGTCCCCGTCCCTTTGCTGGCACAAGTTCCTCCCACCTGGCCCCTCAGCATGATTTTCATTTTTATGGCTCACTTGCTCTCATAGGACAGACTGGCTTTTTGAGAAGCAGGATTTGAACCCAGCCGCCGAGCAGTAAGCGGAGTCTGACCCCCAAAAGCGGCGGCGGGGCTGGCCCCCTCCTCCCCACACACAGTGCCTGTGACTCACGGAGACTCAGAGGACACTGATTTAAGATAAAGGTCATTTGGGTTTTCAAAGCGGCCTGTTAATTGTTGTTTCTTTAAAAAATACCAAAGCTGTTTTAGATTTACAGCGATCAAAAGGGTTTTGTAATCACAGTAAGAGCACGAAGGACGTTTCATCTTCGAGACACTTAAAAACACTAATTAATGAGAGTGTGGTACCTTTCAGAAAAAGGAAAAGGCTCCTTGTCTCGACATGCCCGTTGCCTCTCCCCCACCTTCCGGGTGCTTCCGGACACACCCTCGTGGCCTGCTTTCCCTCCGGCGTATCTGGGCTGCTCATCTCCCCTTGAGCAGGAAAGACTTCATCTGCGAATACAGAATCATCAGCATTTCTCTCCTGGCCTACCATCCGTGTCACCCAGGCACGCATCTTCTCCAGCGGAGCCCATTGTGGAGGGGCAGCGCGACTTCATGGTGTCACCGGGCCCTGCACGGCTTCTCTGAGGCCAAGCATTGGGTTTTGGTCACTGGGTGTCGTATAAATAAGACATCATACATCGGGCATGTGACTCGCATGATACTTAGCTTGCTGCACTCACTCAGTTTATTGTAATTGTCCTTGATCTAAAATGGATGCTTGCATCCTTGGCTATCAAGGCCGATTTCAGGGCGGCCTGAATGAGTCCGCTGTAAACAGAGACAGGGCTGGCTGGTGAGAGCTGGCGTACAGAGTGGTTCTGCAACCAGCCGTGTGCCTGCTAAGCGCAGTCCATCCATCAGTAGTTGCCGTCGGGGCTGAGGACATGCGTTGGCAAGGAGACCACATCCAGGTGCAGTGCAGAGGGAGGTGGAGACCGGAGGCTCAGAAACCAGGCAGAGTTGGCTTTGAATCCGAGTCCCTGCCTATTAGCCTGTCACCAAGGGACCTGCATCCCTGGGCTCAGCATTTTCCCAGCAGGGAAGCGAGGGTCCCTCCATTGGAGCTGGGAGAATTAGATGAGATATGACCAAGCACAGTGCCTGGCACAAGTCTTCATGACAACGAGAGGTTGTTACAAGGGTAAAGCTGGCCAGCAAAAATGTTTGCTTTGTTTGTTTGTTTTTTGCTAAAGGCAGTGACTTAGAAAGCAGAACAGATTGTCAGATTGTTTGCTACATTTTATGAATTTCTTGTTAGAGAAACAATGAACTTAGAAAACTGAAAACAGCGACTGCTTCAAAGTCCTTATCCGTGGGAAAGAGAGCAGAGTATCGAGTGATGATCCCTGCATTGTGGGAGTGAGGGCAAAATATTTTTTTCATTTCTTGCGCTTTTCATTTTTTTTTTTCAAATTTTCTTGCAAAAATGTTTTCAATTTTTTTTTTTCAGAAGAAAATAAAAACATAGCAATACGCAAACTGCTTAAACTGTAGCCAGGAGAACAGTGACTGATACCAGCTACTGGGAGCCCCTTTTCCTCGGGTCCCCTCCACGGAGGCTGGACATACTGTGACAGTCACAAACCTTGATTTGCAGACTGTAGGAGAGAAGGCCTGTCTGGCCACCTGGTCAGGAAACCACGTCCTTATATGAGAACTTTCCCTTTGACCTTGAGAAGAATTGGCCAGCTTGCCAGGCTGAACTGTTTCTTTAAAGGAATAAAAGGAGTAATAAACAACTGTACTGTTAAGACCTATTTTATTCTGTGAATGCACTCTCTAGGGGTGAGCTCAGTGATGTAGGGGCTGCCATATCTCAGCAATGACATTAGCAGTTTAGAGAGCTGGCCAAGTGGGCATGTTCTCAAGCCCTGTTTGCTAGGACATACTGTGTGCTCAGCCATGCTTGTACTCATTTGCTTCTCCACAGCCCTGTGAACTAGAGGCTGTTACCTTCATCTTAGAGGCTAGCAGGTGCACACTAGGCCCAGGGGAGCCCAGACAAGTGCACACCAGCCCAGAGGAGCTCAGACAAGTGCACACCAGCCCAGAGGAGCTCAGACAAGTGCACACCAGCCCAGAGGAGCTCAGACAAGTGCACACCAGCCCAGAGGAGTCCAGACAAGTGTACATTAGCCCCAGGGGAGCCCAGACAAGTATACACTAGCCCAGAGGGGCCCAGACAAGTGTACACTAGCCCAGAGGAGCTCAGACAAGTGCACACCAGCCCAGAGGAGCCCAGACAAGTGTGCATTAGCTCCAGGGGAGCTCAGACAAGTGCACACTAGCTCCAGGGGAGCCCAGACAAGTGCACACTAGCCCAGAGGAGCCCAGACAAGTGCACACCAGCCCAGAGGAGCCCAGATGAGTGCACACCAGCCCAGAGGAGCCCAGACAAGTGCACACCAGCCCAGAGGAGCCCAGATGAGTGCACACCAGCCCTAGGGGAGCCCAGATGAGTGCACACCAGCCCAGAGGAGCCCAGACAAGTGCACACTAGCCCAGAGGAGCCCAGACAAGTGCACACCAGCCCAGTGGAGCCCAGACAAGTGCACACCAGCCCAGAGGAGCCCAGGCAAGTGCACACCAGCCCTAGGGGAGCCCAGACAAGTGCACACCAGCCCAGAGGAGCCCAGACAAGTGCACACCAGCCCAGAGGAGACCAGACAAGTGCACACCAGCCCTAGGGGAGCCCAGACAAGTGCACACTAGCCCAGAGGAGCCCAGACAAGTGCACACCAGCCCAGGGGAGCCCAGATGAGTGCACACCAGCCCAGAGGAGCCCAGGCAAGTGCACACCAGCCCAGAGGAGCCCAGATGAGTGCACACCAGCCCTAGGGGAGCCCAGACAAGTGCACACCAGCCCAGAGGAGCCCAGACAAGTGCACACCAGCCCAGAGGAGCCCAGATGAGTGCACACCAGCCCTAGGGGAGCCCAGACAAGTGCACACCAGCCCAGAGGAGCCCAGATGAGTGCACACCAGCCCTAGGGGAGCCCAGACAAGTGCAAACTAGCCAAAAGAGTACACAGCCTGTAGATGAAAACCTGATGGGAGTGGGAGACTGACGCTGGGCCCTGGTTTTTAACTGCTCTCCTAACTGGCCTGATTCACTGGTGGTGAATCAAGATGTGCTACTCGAGGGCGGGAGATTATCCTTTTCTGACAGCTTCTCCATGCCTTCCCAAAGCTCACCTGGGCCTGTCTCAGTGCCTGATAAATATTCAGTGTCCAACAGTACTTTGGGGTGTGTAGGTGAACAAATGAGCAAGTGAGGGCACAAAGGGTTGAAGGAGTGAAGGAATGAAGTGGCCATCAGCCCCCACTCTCTTCATGGAGGAGAGAGGCCGTGCCTTCTTTCCTTCTCTGAAGTGGCTGCTAGGCCTCTGAGATGAGAGGAGGCCAGGACCTCGGGCGATGTGGCCAAGGTGTTCACCAGCTGAGGACCGTGGCTGCCCTGGAGGAGAAACATCTGCCCAGACAATGGCTGGCTCCCAGCCCGCGGCCATACCCTTCCTGCAGATGGCATTAGCTTTGGGCAACGCTTCTTCCTCTCCAGTTGTGGGCCTCCCACCCCATCTCCTTCCTTCCTGTTGGCAGCGCGGAGCAGCACGTCCCGTGTATCAATTATTAACACACACATTATTTGTTTCACAGAGGCTGCATGGATGTGTGTGGCTGATTTCCTCTGGCCCTTCCCAAAAGAACACAGAAAAACCAAAGGCATTTTGGGGTTTTTTAAAACCAACATGAACATGGCCACCACTGTAGCCCATCCCATTACGCATCCAACGTGGGTCCGCAGGTAACACAGGCGCTCCTATCCAGACCGTCACCACTGCAGGAAGGCCTGGCCCTTCGCACACCCCCAGATGGTTCCAGCTTCCTCCTCAGATGGGTGCCCCTCTGGTCCCATCCTCCTAGGCCACAGGCTGGCTTGTGTGTTCACCACATCTGGCCTTTATTTAAAACTCCACCTCAAAGCATTTCATAGCACAGAATATCTTTCCTTATTAAATTCTCCCTCACATATTTTTTTCATAAAACAGGCACCAAAAACTACAAACCTACCTGTGGCTCTCAAAGTATCTGTTTATAAACCTTTGGAAACCGTTTGCAATTCGTTAATCACATTTTCAAAGGAAGTTACAGATTACAGATACACTAACAAATGCCATATACAGTGCCTCGGCCCCAGTAACAAGATCCTCACGCAGGGAAGAGGGAGAGGGGCTGGTGGACCTGGGGTTTGTCCCAGTCCCAGTCCCATGGGAGAGGGGAGAGATGGCCTGGGAGATTTGAGAATTTGGTTCTTTTTCTGTCTCTCTCTGTCTGTGGCCACACACATATGTCCTCTCAAGGGGAAAATAGGTACAGAGGATCAGCCTGTTTCAACATGCAATTTGTCTCGATTAGCATTAATGTAATCGACGGGTTCCCTATAGGAACACCAAATCACATGTTCCTAAATAATCATTAAAGTACCAAAGTTTGTGAACAGTTCACTTAAAGCGTACTTTTAAAGTAGTTCATTTTAGAAGAAGAAAATAAACACTATACAAGTCAGAACCCTGTTGACTACCTATGCTTGAAATTCAAGCCAGCTTTTACAAATCTTTAAAAAGGGAAGGAGGGTCATGTGGAGAGAATGTATTGGTACATGAAACATCTGAAAGAATACGGATTTCAGGCACAGCTTGATTCAGGTGTGCATACCTGGTTTCAGGGCTTGCTTCATATCTATTCTCTGCTTTCTCTGCCCCGACATCATTCTCAGGAAGTAGTGGCCGCAGTGGCCAGGAGGAGCTCAAATTCACATCCTCGCACCTTAATGATGCTGGTGGATGGAGAGCCTCTTTCTCGGGGCAAATCCAGGAAAGCATCCCAGATAGAGTCTCAGTTGGGTTGGCCTGAGTTATGTCCCCGTCTCTGAAGCAATCTCCGTGTCCTGGAGGGATCTGGGTCTTCCTCCCATGCTCAGGTCACTTGTCTACCCCTGAACCAAGGAGATCTTACCTCCACTGGAACTACATTTATTGAGAGTAGGGTCAAGGGGTTCCCTATAGGAAAAAATGAAAGATGACCATGTAAGTGGGGGGCGGAGGGGATGGATGGTGACAATCTGTAGCACAGGTGTCTTCCTAAAGAAAGTCCAGTCTCTGGCCATTTAATATGTTTATTAATGGGGGAAATGACAAAGGTCACTATCAGGTCATTATGCTAGCGCTTACTCATCATTCCCAACCTGTTTCATATATCATCCGACCATTGGCTTTTTTCCTTTTCTCACCCAAATGAATCACCTGGTTATATCACTATATTCTAAAGGAGCTCACCCATTACTAAAGACACACATGGAAAGTGGTTCAGACCTTACACATGCCGGGTTAAGGACACATTGCAGAGGGCCATTCCTACAATGGGGTTCTGGAGGGAAGATCCCAGCTCGGTCTGTTTCTCAGTGAAATTCAACTACGGGGACTTGCTGGACTAGGGTGGCTCATTGATCCGTATTCTGGGAAGTCTTACTTCCCCTGACTCTCTAATCTCTTCAAGTTTCATGAATACCAGGAATATAATGTACTGCATTTCTTGAGTGGTTATTTAAACAATGCAGAAAAGACATGTTAGGAATGGTTGGAAACCCAGGGTTCTCTGCAGTTGCACTTGTGCCAGGTGCCATCTAAAAGGACTTGGGTTCTTTAGCACAAGTACCCATTTTTCTACCGGGAGTGTTTGAGTCACAACTTGGTGTTGAGTATACAACTCTCGGTGTGTAAGATACACACCAGGTGAAGACATATGTGTGTGCTTGTCTGACATTATCCTCTTCAACAAATCTCTCCAACCTGTCTATGGTTTGCAGAACAGTGACCTGCAAAATTATTGCATGGGTCCCCTTCATTTCATGGAAGTGAAATATTAGCCAGTTGCATACAGTGAGCCTATGTCTTCACCAGGAGGGCCAGGGCTCTCAGGAATCGTGCTAGCTACATATTAAGGGTTTATTTTGTGCCTGGGAATGCGTTCCCCACTTCACATATAGCATCTATTTAATCCTCCCAACCTCCCTTGGCTGTGGACGTGCTCCTATGTTTCCCATTGGCAACTGAGAAAAAGGGGCTTGGAGCAGCTGGGCACCTTGCTCAGTCACATGCCTGATAAGGGGCAGGACCACTGTTCTCCTCTCTTCTAACAAAGACAGATGGGTATTTTTTCTAAGGCTGAGGGAGCATTTGGTGCTCTGGACCTTGGGATTTTTTAAAGTTTCTTGGTCAGGAGGTGTGGAAGGTGGGGGTGTCCTCCTCCTACTGGCTATATGATCTTATCTATCTTGTTCTTTGATGTGTGATTTAACGTGTTAGAGCCCATTTTCCTATATGCGTGATGGGCAAGGAATTGACCTCCCAGAGGCAGAAGGTGATAAACTGTCAGCAAGTCCTTGGGAAAGAATGTCCAATAAATAGAGGTTGAATAAATGAATAAAGGGGCACTTTGAAGCAACCAAAGGAAGTACTTCCACCAAAAAGACAGTTCAGACTTAGCATTAGGCTACCCAAGAAATTGTGACGGTTCCCCTTTAACAGTCAGAATCTGGGCTGCGTGAACTTCTGGAGTGCCTGCTGACTCTGTGATGGCTCTTACTAAAATGGGACTTGGCCCATGAGCACAGGTAACAATGGTCCAAGAATGTCTGAATCACACCTCCTCACTTAGACTCTAGCGACAGCTCCCTGCCCTCGTCCTGTTCCTCCCACTCAGCTGGCCTGGCTCTCCTGAGCACAGAGCTGCCCTGCATACACGGACTTTCCATGACAGGATCCAACTGAGAGTCTGCTATCATTTACAGCGGCTTCTGAGGGAAGCACTTCCCCTCCTCTTCATCTGGAGCGGGTCTGATGTCATAGAACTCACCGTGGACGCTGTTCATCGGAAACCTGGGGGCAGGGAGGGAAGGCCGGTGAGCAGGGCTCATCAGGGCCCTGCCCCTTGGAGGCAAGGTGGCCTCCCCAGATGTTGGGGGTGGGCAGTCTCCACAGATGTCTCTGGGTTCCAGAAATTCAGCCAAAATGAAGAAGGCAAGAGGCTAGGGGACCACCTCACCCTGCTTGGCCGCACAGGGGCTCTCCATCCGGTCTCTCTCCCTCAGACGTCACTAGGGCCAGGTTGGACCTGTCTGGTTCCACCTGTGGACAGGGATTTTCTCCATCACGTCTGATGTGCCCTCAGCACCAGTCTCCATAGTAGCCAATGTTCAAAGTGGTAACTTGTGGTTTCAGAGTCTTAGAATCTTATCAATTAAATCCAAAGATGGACAATTTCGAGAGAAAAGCAAACAAGAAAAGGCTGTACATACATACATTTTCCCCAGTCTGACGTTAGCCGTATCTTACTGTACAGGGGTCCCTTCTCCTCAGCCTGCAGTAGAGGGCAGACTTTCCCACATTATAAGCACCCACCAGCCAACATTGAAGACCAGAGACAGGAGTGTCCAGACCAGGAACATCCGGTTGATAAAAGGGTTGGCTTGCAGGGTGACTAACGCCAGTGATTTAGGGGGGAAATCCTGAAACCACATGCCCAGTTATGAATGCACTCACCCACTTTTCCAGAGAAATGCCCCAATGGCCTTTAGATCTGGCAGCGATTCCCAACACCCACATCCAGCCCGGGGAGGCAGCGTGCTGAGCTCAGCACTGCCGGGGCCACTGGGGTGGCAGGTAGAAGTTTCTGTGTGTCTGCACACGTTACTAGAATGTTGAACCCTCCTGCGGAGACTGGTGCTTTTGTAGCCTAACCAAGGGTGTGGAGTACATTGAGATAAGAGGTAGAGTGGAGAAGCATAAAACATAGAAGGACGCCACTAGGTATTTGATACCATGTGTAAGACGCCCTTTTCTGTGTTTTAAATGGGCGGTTTTAGAGCCTTGTTGTGGAGGAAAAGGCTCTTCCCCATCTCACATACAAGCCCTCTGAGGAGGGGAAACTCTGATTTGCATCTGGTGATTTAGAGCCATGAGGTTCAGTAGGTAAGTTCATATCAAGCAGAGAGTTGGCTTGCATATTCTCCCAGCTCAGAGCCAATGTTCGTAGACGTCTGGCCTCAGCTTTCCTGCCTTTCAAACCTCTAGGACTGGTACCCGGCTAGGCCTCTCATTGACGCCCCTCCATTCATGGTCCCCATCCTCAGAACAGGACTCAGGAGGATAAAGGTTGCCCTGCTGGTCGTCTCATGGAAGTGTTTTCTCTTTCTGTCTCTTCCCCTTGGTAGTACGAAGAAGGGAAAAAGCGAAGGAAACCTAACTACAGTAGCGTGGACCTCTCCGAGGTTGAGTGGGAAGACAGAGACGATGTGGTAAGTGATTTGTTTTCAAGCCTGGTGAGGAGGGAGCTCCATTGTACCCACTTCTGTACCTGGAGGCTGCCCCAGGAGCCAGCAAGAGGCCTACCAGAGGGACACCTGGCCACCCGAGGGAGCAGAGACAATGGGCCCTTGTACTGAGTTTGGAGTTTATAACTCTCCTGCTGGTCAGACTGGTGCCGACAGGCCAGCCACCAGCCTGCTTTGCACAATCTGCAAAACCACCCCCTGGTGGGCTCTGGTCCCTTCTGCATGAATCCATACGCCTCTTCAGTGCACTTGGTGGGACCATCCCTGTCAGGGAGCCTGGGTGGGGGGCTCTGCCCTGGGCAAAGTCAGGGTCAGAGCTCACCTGTCAGGATTTCATGTTTCTGCTTGGTGGGCCACCCCCTTTCCTAGGCAGGAAGAGCCTTTCCTCCTTCGCAGGCCATTACAAAAGCCACATATCCATTTTCCACACAGATTCAGGCGCTGGTACTGCATCCAGAACTTCCCTAGGCCCACAGCTTAGCCCCGTGATACGTCATCATTAAGTCAGACTTGTTAGACATGGCTGCCTTTGTGTAAATGCTGGCGGATGGTGCTTATTTAAATCATAACTATCCAGGTGTTTCTGTCCTCATTCTTGCCCTTCACCTTCTCCCCGTTGTCTCCTATTGCCTCTGCCAAGGCCATGTTCTTCTGCCCGCATCCTCCCTGACTTGTTGGGGCCCTCTCTTAAGTGTCACTATTGGGTCTGCATTGTTCCCATCCCTCACTCTGTCCTGCTCTTCAGAGGGCTGTTGGCAGAGCCATTGAAGTCCCCAGGCTGGGTTCTCATGCTTCCAGAAATGTGGCTGGCCTGGCAGTTCCCTCGCTGTAGCTTTCTTCTCCCGTCCTCACTCCCCAGACATCTCATCCAGCATAAATCGCGATTTTCTTTCTTGTTTACAAAGTGCCAAAACCATTTCTGTTTCATAATGTAACCTATTTCCTTCTACGTCTGTACTAGAAGTACTAGAAGTCTTTTTAAACTTCTACTAGAAGTCTTTTTAAACCCAGGTTCAGACAAAATGATTTTGTTGTTTGATAAGAAGCGACTTCCTCATCTGCACTCTTTAGCACACACAAGGGGTCAGTGGCCTGGTAGAGTTTTACATTTTCATGTTCTTACACATTGTCATCAGGGTTCATGTCAGGTTCTTTGGATTGTGCTGCACCTAATGTATATGTCGTTTCTTTTCAACCTGCTCATCCCAAGAATCAGACTAGCCCAGCCGTGAGGAGAGCAGCTCAGGGATGAGCCCACCTGGGTTCAGATCTGCTGCTTGCTGGCTGCTGGCCCTGGTCAGCAATGATCCTGTCTGCACCTCAATTTTGTTTCTTGTTCTTTAGTTTTGTACCATTAAATGAGTCTAATGATAATAGTAACTACCTCATAGAGCTGTTTTGAATATTAAATGTGTTGGTATGTTGAACAATTTAAATGAAAGTACCCGTGTGTCGGCACGGGGAGCGCTATGAGTGGCACCATCATCGGTCCTCAGGAGACCTTCTCATCAGCCCGTGTCCTGTGGGCTTACAGTTGCTAAACTGTCTCAGGAATCTCCAAAGGGTGCCTCCCATTGTTTCCTTTCTCTTCCATCTTCACTTTACCTGTTGTTTATTGTGCCTTCACTGGACCTTTAGGCTCTCTCTCCCAGAGGCATGAGCTTGTCAACATGCTTCCCATCCCTTCCTCATTCCCACTTTCATGAATGTGGAGGGTGGACTTAATGATGCTGGTTCTCACTCCAGAGCCCCGTGTCCAGGAAGCATCCCTCAGCTGGTCACTAGTCAACCGCTCGACTGACACTCACTTCTCCTGGGCCTGTGACTGGAGGACACTGATTACATGGCTCACTGTCGGCATCACCTGTGCCCAAGTTAGTCTATTGTGAGGTGATATCTCCTTTTACTAAGGATGGTTTGGAATATGCCCGTATTCCCTTGCCTCATCTTCCTTTCTCACGGGAGCTGCAGAGTGTCGAGTTCCCATCCCTGTGTGTGTCCTTCACCTTCATCTGACTCACAGCTGGGTCTGGGCGTCCACCCGAAGAGTTCCTGCATCCCCAGCAAGTCCAATGCTCTTGCTCTGCACAGATGGGTCTTTGGTTGTCTCTTTGCTTTGGGTCTCCTATCTTGTCTTGTCATCTTGGGAGACCAGTACATTTGAAATGTTTCTTCACTATCAACATGCTCAAGTGGAAACGTCCAAGTCGCCATTTCTCTCCCAGGAACTTGCACTCCACTGATTGGAGAATTCTGGAATCTGCAACAAGAATCTTTGTGAAATCTACACAAGGTCCCATATGCCCATGTGCCTACCATTGGTGTTTGCATGAAGTAGCAAACAGCAGGCTTTAGGTTAAGATCTGGGAAAGACCAGGAAGTCAGAAGTCATTTAGGAAGAAGCAGCGCTAGGCTGCCTGGCTGCAGAGAACTTCTTGGAAGAGGCACCCTCCTTCTCTGGGCAACTAGGCTTTCGTTGAATGTAATGACCATGTTTATAACACAGATCCTATGTACTTCTGAAAAAGGTGTGAGGTCACAGATACTATTATTATTATTATTATTATTATTATTATTATTATTATTATTTATTGTTCACATATACTATTAAAACACATGCAAAAAAAAAAAGACTGGATAAAATTTTAAAAAATTTTAAGATCAGAAATCATTTACAGGAAAATGAGTGAGACTTCTGGCTCCAGGGTGAGCCAGGCACCATGTCAACAATATGATGAGTAGGACAGCTCTGGTGGGCACGGTGAGCCAGGAAGTGAGCCTGACACATGCAGAGCCCAGACTGAATCCTGGTGCTAATCACCTCCTAGACGGAAGAGGTACCTTTAAGTTCCCAGAGATGGTTGAAGGAATTGAGGGTGACTTTTATCTTATTCTTATTATCTGTTAGTCGTTCCCAGAATTTCCACCACAAGCAGGATTATTTCTATAAACAGAAGGAAGCTGATATCAGTAGGAGCTCCCACACATTGAATTCTCCCTACAGGCCAGTACTGTTCTAAGTGCTGTCTGTAGACCAACTTGTTTATTCCCCATAACAACCCTGAGATATTGATGTGATTGCTGTCCTCATTTTACAGCTAAAGAAACTGAGGCAAGGATTGCTCTAATGGTCCAAGAGCACTGAGTGTGGATTCCACGCCAGGCATCTGGCCCCAGTGCTCTTGACCATGTTGGTATGACTTAGAAGGAGCCCTTGAATCCAAGAGTCCATGGAGACACCCTGTATCAGTGCCTTATATGCATCATCCTCCCCTAAGTGGTACAGAAAGGACGGGGTGTGCCTGGCACATAGCTGTTGAACAAATGCTACGATGGTGGTGTGAGTATGGCCCCATCTTGTTCTGCCTTGAGTCCAGCTGAAATCCCTTGTGTTGCAGTGTAAGCCTTATTTCTCCCCCGCAACCCCCCAGCAACTCACTTCTTACCTGGGATGATGCTGATGGAAAGATTCCCCTGAGTCTTTTCTTTCCAAAGCCCTAGAGACCTCTTCTCCTGCAATGTATTTCTGAGACCTTTGGCTGTTTAGTTTGTTCTTTACACCTATTCCTGTACCTCTTCAGCTCATGGTTGAGCCTTGGGCCCCCAAACCAGCACAGCATGCCTGGGAGCCCAGGCTGAAGCAGGGAGAGAGAGAGGATTTTGTTGTACAAGTACTCTGTGTCTGAGTCTGTTTTCACCTTCCGGGTGAAGGCTGGCTCAGGAATAACAGACCTGTTTCTCCACTGTCCTCCCTTCCCCTTGAACCTGTTGGCTTGGCCAGGGTCACACCCATTGGGGCCAGAAGCGTTTGCCTCCTGTGCATCGGCAAAGGTGAGGCTCCTGATCTGATGTGGATGATGAACCTCCGATTAGGAAAATGAGTACTCTTTCTATAATTACACACAAAACCTAAGGTGATCAGGGATTCTCTGGGGGAAGCTGCAGGCTCACAGTGGAACTGGAAGTGTGGCCACCAGTCATCGTTAGTCACGTGGGTGCTTTGAGTGGTCAGCTAAGTTGCCTCGGCTTCAAGGTGCAGGTGAAGGTCAGACCCTCTGGGGCTCCGGAAGCACTTCTGATGTCTGATCCGGCTAAGGCAGGGCCAGGGAAGGGGGTGCTTCCTGGAGACCCAGGACCCTGATCCAGTTGCCAGATTCTTGTTTTCAGCCTGCAGAGGTCTGTCCTGTATCTTAGGAACCACGCTGGGGTGAGAGCTGCTGTAATGCTCACTGTATGGGCACAGTAGCAAATGCTGGCTCTCTGATAGGGAAACATAAAGGTATGTCATTGATATTTTAATTTGCCTTTCTTTGACTGTTTGTCAAGTTGAACACCTGCACATGTGACTTTTTAAAATATATTTTTACTGATTTCAGAGAGGAAGGGAAAGGAAGAGAGAGATAGAACATCAATGGTGAGAGAGAATCATTGATTGGGTGCCTCCTGCACACCCCCCATTGAGGATTGAGCCTGCTACCCAAGCCTGTGCCCTGACCAGGAATCGCACCCTGACCTCCTGGTGGGGCTGCACAGATGACTTTTGACGGCTACATAACATTCTGACATGAGCACACCCCAACTCCTTTGGAGACGTCCCTTGCCAGGCCATGTTCATTGCTTCAGTTGCTCCTGTGGTAATCCAGGTGGTGGTGGGGTTGAGGGAAATCAGACACTCTGGGCAGCATCGCTGACCATGCCCTTCCTGCTGGGTGGGAACTGATAGCATTGTCACTCCCCTCCTCTTTTGCCTCCTCTCTGGGTACCACCTTGAAACCCAGACCCTGTGGCTGGTGGTAGCCCTGACTTACCATAGCGCTCAGGCGAGCTGTCCCCTTCTCCAGCCTCACTCTCCTAGGATGGAAAACTGACATTTCTGTGCTCCAGCCCCACAGTGCTGCTCCGTCACTGGACAGCCTATTGAAAAAGCACCAACCCCTTTCCGTCCTCTGGCAGTGAGGATGGAAAACCAGCTTCCCGCCAGCCCCAGGCCGTAGGGCCTCAGCCGGTGGGAGAGCCTGCTGGAACATCAGACCTCAAACTACTGCCTGGTCAATGTGTAAAACATTTCCTTTGATTTAAAAAAGAAAAAAATGGCCAGAAATAGCAGTAAAATTATTTTTTTCTATTAATACTACACAACTTTCATATTAATGCTTTAAATTTGTCCAAATGCTTTCTCTCCTGATTTGAAAAGCAGAACAACGTGGGTTCAGGGGGCAGAGAGCCTGTGTGGCCGTGGGTGAGTGTCGTAAAGCCATGCCTCAGTCCCCCCCCCCCCGCCCCCCCACCCGGAAAGCAGGGATAATAATGATCCCATAAGATGATTCTGAGACTCTTAAAACCTGTGCCTGGCACATAGTAAGAGCTCAGTGTCTGTCATATTACCCAAGCCTCCTAAGCCTGCTATACGATTTACACAGCACCCAGCAGGACCCCGGGGGTCTGGAAGTCCTCACTCATGAACACTTCCAGCGGGATGAATGAAGCTGAGAAAACTGAGCCACAGAGAGGTCACGGGACAGTGGTGTAGTCATGGTGAAGCCTGACACGTGAGCTGTGACATCCTGCGTTACTTCCCTTTCCCGTGGCTGGCTCTTTTCAGTCGGTGCCAACCTGGAGGTGGCCACGAGCAGCAGCTCTCAACCTGAGGAATGAGGGGATAGTCACCAAATTCATTCGGTGGTTTCTGAGCAGCAGGGAAAGGCAATGGGGGATCTGTAAGATCAGGAGACACCAGGCTGCATCAGAGAAGCTATAGTTCTCACGCGGCTCACCATCAAGAAAGTCTAAAAACACTGGTGTACAGCACGGGCATCAGTGCCAAGCACACTAGAGTTTAAATCCTGATTCATGATGCTATTGAGAGGGGTCTGACAGTAAAGAAAGCGAGGGGGGTGATGAGGAAGATGGAGGGCAGCCAACGTTGACTGAGTGCCAAGGGGGCACCAGGCGCTCTTGTCAATATTAGCTCCTCTGATCCTTCCTAAACCTCTGTGAGATGGGTGCTGTCATTAATTCCATTTTGCAGAAAGGAAACTGAGGCTCAGAGGGATAATTGATGGGTCTAGGACAGTGATGGCGAACCTATGACACGCGTGTCAGAGGTGACACGCGAACTCATTTTTTTTTGGTTGATTTGTCTTTGTTAAATGGCATTTAAATATATAAAATAAGTATCAAAAATATAAATCTTTATTTTACTATGGTTGCAAATATCAAAAAATTTCTATATGTGACAGGGCACCAGAGTTAAGTTAGGGTTTTTCAAAATGCTGACACGCCGAGCTCAAAAGGTTCTCCATCACTGGTCTAGGATCACAAAGCCGGTTCCAGGGTTCATCCCTTCACTACAGTGCTATCCTGCCCCACAGGCTGGTGTTCAGTAAGTGTAACCTACTTTCATTCGTATTGAAGAAAGGGGGAAGACCAGACTAATAATCTAAGCATTTGCCTCGAGAAAGCTGAGAAAGCACCCATGACCCTAGCCCAGGATCCTCCCAGGCCCCCGCTGACTGCTCTGTGCTACGGGGAGGTGGGGTGAGGAGGCACGGAGGGTGGGGAGGCTTACCTAATCTCTGTCTTGCCTGGGGAATGTGAGAGGGGAAGGTCCCAAATGGCTTTAGGCAGGCACCAGAAAGAGGAAAAATGAAAACCATGTTAAAGATAAATGGAGCCGTTCTTAAAAGTTAGAAAGTAGACTTAATTAGGACCAGCTCTCCCTATCCAAAACCACAAAAGTTAAAATGGGAAAATATTTCCAGAAATGCCCATTATGTGTTGTTCAAAAATATCTAGAGTAAAAAAAATATATGTTTTATTTTATGCATGCCTCCAGATAAAAATTATGCTTTTACCCTGTCTCACAGAAGAGGGGAATGCAAACCCAGATCTAGACACCCCGAATCAGATCGAGGTTGCCTGCAAGTGTTGCAGTTTTCTATCACCTAGATCTTACTCAAGCTCCTCAAAGAAAAGAGGGGCAAGGGTGAAAAAAGCAAAACAGAAAGAAAACCCAGCACAGGGCTGGGAAGGAGCCTTTCCTGACAGGCTGTGGCATGTCAGCATCTGCTCCTGTTCCATTAAATGGCCTTCCCTGTCGTCTCCCATTGGTACCCATGACGGCACATCTTTCATCACTGTGTCTGCTGTCCTTCTCTGAACTCACGGAAGGGCCACACGTAATTAGGAGAGGTCAGCCAGGGGTGGGGGAGGGAGCCAGGCACCCTGCTCCGAGGGGACCTCCAGAAATCAGATAGAAGGTTGCCCTGTTCCCTGCCCATCAGTGTCAGCGAAGCCATTAATTGGCCCTGATTTCTCCAAGAACATTTGGTGATGATTCATGCTATGAAAAGCTAATCCCTGGCTTCCAAATGGTTGGCCGTGTGTGTGTGTGTGTGTGTGTGTGTGTGTGTGTGTGTGTGTGTTTGAAACTACTGTGTAGGAAAACGCCTTTAATGCACATTTTGAAAAGTTATTTCTCCATGATAAACCAATGCCCTTTTTGGGAATATAACATATTCCAAGAGACATTCTTGCTCCTTGAGTGTGTTGGGGGTTTGTCCTTGGACTTGTCAACATTGCATAGGCTTTTCTGTCGGTATTGCCTGAGGTTTACCCCAGCACCCCAAATTGAAGTTGAGAGTCATTTATTTATTTATTGTAGTTAGCCTCTCTCCCCTTGTCCAACAGCCATTGGGTGTTGATTCTGCAGGAGCCCTGTTTCCGAGGTCTGAGTGCCACATGCAGACTCACCATGGAAGCAGCCAGGATGCGGCAGGAAGCAGCCCAGATCCGTCTCACCTCTGCTTTGCACAGGCCTCCATTGTGCCACTGGGCCGGAGGGTGCAAGGTGCCCCTGTGGCTTGGTAACCCAGGGGAGAACTAACACTATTTTCTTTTATCATTTTAGTTACGAAATGCCATGGTGAATCGAAAGACAGGGAAGTTTTCCATGGAGGTGAAGAAGACAGTGGACAAAGGGGTACATTTTTCTCAAACATTCTTGCCACTTAATTTAAAACAAACCACTGTGAAAAATTAGCTTTTGAAAGCTCTATCTGGAATAAATATCTTTCGCTGAGATCATTTTTCTCTTGTCTTTACTTATCTCAAACAAGATTCATGTAGTACTGTTAACCTGATCATAGTGTGTCCATTTATTTTTATTTATTTCTGAAAACGTCACCTAGCAGACTAACCATGTTTTCTTTTCTCTACGACCTTTTTTTTTTTTTCAATCTAGAAACGGGTTTTGGTGATGACAAATGACTACTATTATACAGACATCAAGGGTACTCCTTTCAGGTAGAGCTGACCATAATACATGGACATTCCATCAGACCCATCAGTTGTGTTTGTACAAAACCTGCTGACACTCTCAGAGCTCATCATCTGAAGATAACCAGGCACCCTGCCCAAAGGCTGGAGCGAGTGAGGAAGAGCCTGTGCCCAGGCTGCTTTGGTTTTTGTTTTCCAGGACGGGGAAGATGGTTCAGGCTCATGCAGGGCAACTCACTCAAGTGTCCTGGCTTTTGCATCTCATTATCCAGCAAATAAGCTTTGGGGGTTCCAACTAAGGGGGGAGAGACAAGTTCAGAGGGTTACCAGGGTCCTTAACCATCTAACTTGCTGCCTAGTGAGTTTCATTTCACCTTTTATTTCCATGACCCAAAATAAAAATAAAAAATCCTTCAGACCTGGAGGTAGCATACCCATCACTACATGCTGTACTTCCATTTGAATTTTCTGAACTGTCCTTCTGTGCTTGTCCACCTTTGAATCCTGTTATTTCTCTTTGTTACAGTCCTGGGAAATGGCTTTGCCTCCTGCCTGCTTACAGATGCGTACGTGGCATTCTGAGGTCTCCCGCCGCTGTTCCTGCAGCGTCTGGACACCTTTTGTCAAAAGTGATTTCAGTGGGGCTGCTTCCTGTTCCCGAACGGTTGCCTCGCAGAGCTAAGGAGAGAAAGAATTTACTGACTTTAGATTAATCTGAAAACTAAGTGATGGATTGTTGTCACATAAGGCCAGGGATCATGGGTAGGTTCCATTGGAACCAGAGCAGCCCATGGAACACTGGACTGCTAAGGGTGTTTGCCAAACGAAGAGATGGTGTTTTCAAAGCATGGTCTCTTACTTTAGACGAAGTGGTTCTCAACCTTCCTAATGCTGCGACCCTTTAATACAGTTCCTCATGTGGTGGTGACCCCCAATTTCACTGTTACAAATTGAACATAACTAAAGCCTAGTGATTCATCACAAAAACAATATGTAATTACATATGTGTTTTCCGATGGTCTTAGGCGACCCCTGTGAAAGGGTCGTTCGACCCCCAAAGGGGTCGCGACCCACAGGTTGAGAACCGCTGCTTTAGACAAATGCAGAAAGTAACTTACATCAGGCCCATGAGGGTGTGATAACTCTCTTAGACTAGGGAGAGAGTGGAGCAAAGAAGCCCACAGAACAGTCATGTGGCTACACTCAAGTGGTGGTAGAAGTTTTCCTTTCTGCCCTTGGGAAGGGCTTAATTTGCCCTAGTCCCAAACTCTAAGGTCTGGAGAGGCCCGCCTCTGGCTGAATGCAGGGCAGCGGTGCAGGGGTGCGTAAGGTGGTAGTGAAGAGCAGGGCAAGTGACCTTTTTGAGGGCATCCAAGGAAAGGGCTTGCAAGGGGGCTGCGCAGCTTGCCACACCTCTTTGTAAACACGCGAGAGCCGCCAGTTGCTGCGGGCACTTCCAATCAAAAAATGTACTTTGAAGCAGCTGATTGAACCTAAGAAAAACCAACACCAACTATAATCAGTGGGGTTTTGAAAATAAACTGTTGGAAAAATTGTTTACAGAACATGAAATGGCAATGTGAAAATGGAAAATAAGAAGTTAGCCCACAAGTCTATGCCAGTCAATGCCATGGGTCTCAAGGTCTGCTTTGTTTCTCTGCACAGTTTAGGTGTGGCGCTCTCCAGGGGCCATGGGAAGTATTTCTTCCGAGGGAATGTAACCATTGAAGAAGGTAAGATGCTGCCGTGGTCAGTCTTATCCTTACTGTGGGAAGGAAGCCCGGGCACCCACCATGGGTTCACTGAAGAACTTGGGCATCTGTCCAACACTCTGGCCAATTCCTGGACAATTGACTCAACTAACGGCCACTTGATGTCACCTGCTTTCCTACACTGATTCCGAATGGTGGGAACCCCAACCAGTGGGGCCTTCCTTATGATTTCATTTATTTATATTCTGCTTTAATCCACAGAGTTGTGAAGGCCACTCATAGGAATCATCCTCTAACTATATGCCTCTCACCCATAAAAATCAGTACCGGGAAAAATATAAATTAGTGTAAAAACTCAAGCCAAGGGAAAAAATGAAAACAAAATTATGCAAGCCTTGGTCTCCTACACATTTAAGCCACAAATTTCACTTGTGTTTCATGGCAGCCTGGGTCCAAAGGGTCCAACAGGAACTGCTCATTTCAATGATTTCCATAGTTTAGAAGGCATAAGTGGCCCCCTCAGATTCCCAGACCCTCTGGTCTTCAGAAAGCACTGTAAACTCCTAGTAACAGGTAGCAGTCATTATAGCTCTTTAAGACTAAAATAGTTGTCACACCTTTACTGTCCTTTTCATCTCCCCACAACGTGGTAGCTCAGAGAAGTTACCTTTCTGTTTCAGCAGCTCACAGGGAGGGGTGGGCTGGCCTCTGAAGGGCTTCACTCCCAAAGTGGCCTCGAGTGCATCCCTTGCCCAACCTGGGTGTTCAGCTTTGCATCTCCACAAAGAAGGAGCTGGGCCAGACCAGTGCTCTGTCTGGGTGTCCCCAGGGGGTATGGCCAAGGGCAGAAGGTCTGTTTCAAGTCAGGTGTTAATGAAAGCTGCTTACAAATGAGTGAGAAGAACTTCCAGCAGCTGGACCACCTTGTGGCTCAGATGTAGCTGAGAATGAAGCATGAGATCGGTTGTCCCTGAGATGCCAGTTATAGACAGTCTTCTGGTTTACCACTGATTCTCCATGCCGTGTTTCAAAGGTGTTGGTTTTTGTCTTCCAAGCAATCGTGTCATCTCAAGGAATAGGAAGGATAGGGAAGGGGGTTCATAGTGGCCTGGGCAGAACTCAGAGTGTGCCCATTGCAGAGCCAATCAATTATGTGGCCTCTTCCCAGTGACATGCACGAGAAAACGGGCAACTTTATGACTTGGACAAGATACTCAATAGGATGTATTCTCCAATTTTTTTTTTTTAATTCTAGAATTTTCTGGCTCCATGAGCCATGTGTAGCTCTGTGGATATCACTGCCTATGAAGCCAGAAAATATATGTTTAAGCCATCTGAAGTCAAGCTGAGGAAATACCCCATGGTCAGAACAATCAGAGAGAGTATGAATAGATTAATGGTCTCTCATGTGTCCATTCCCTTAGTCAATCCTCAATACATGGTCTGCAAGTTGTTTTGCATAGTCTTTTGGATCATTTTTTAGTCACTATCTTCTCCCTGTATGTCCCACAGCTGGTAGGCTGAGAGTCAGGTAGAGATCATTTCAGAGCTAACTGTAACCACCATGCAAGACATTAATCTGAATCCTCAGCAAGGGGCAGAGTGTCTGGTTATCCACAGAAATGAGGTCAGATCTTCCTCTCTCTGTTGGTCCTCTATGAATAAGAGGGCTTGCAGTCCTGCCACCTGTGCTGAGTCACAGAGCCTGAGAAAGCTGCTTCCCCTCGGGCTAACTAGGAGAGGCTCATGTCATTATTAAGGGCCAAGGCATGATTGGTGTGCTGTTCCATTCCTGGAGAAGGAAGGAGAACCCTGGGACAGACAACCTCACTTCTGTAGGATCCTCCATAAGGAATGCTGCCCCAGAGAATGTAGGCATTTTTAATGTGCTTTGCAAATGCCAGATATTACAAAGATGGTGAACACATAGATTTTGCTCCAAATGTAAGGAGTCACTACTGAGGTTGAAGTCATAGGCTGTAGTTCTACCTGCTGAAATCGCTCCTCTTCTGAATCTCCTTGACACTTTGTCTGCATCTTTAATATTTATTATACATAATGATTGTTCAGTAAATTAAAGACTATCTCATTATTGTCAGCATTAGCAATCATCAGTAGGTGTAATTTTGTCAGGAGGACCAAAATAAGAGGTGAAAGAATTAGAAAACAGTTCAATTTATTTGGTGCCCTAGGAACTCTGAGAGGAAGCAGTAAACCAGATCTTTCTTTCACGGTCTCATGTATAGGTCCTATGAAATATAGCCAGAGGGGGCTTTTTGGATCAAAGCTGATGAGAAAAGAAACTAAAAAAAAAAAAAAATAGCTAGAATTGACATCATTAACCCCATAGTCCAGGAAGGCAAGATCTCACATGAGGTCCTTCACACTCATAATTCCTTCTGCCAGGAGCACTCTCTCCAGTATCTACATGGCTTTCCCTCACCTCCTTCGGGATTTTGCTTAACAGTCATTTTCTCAGTGAAGATGTCCCTGATGTCCATGGCTAAAACTGAAACTTTCTTTCTCCACCTTTACTATCTCTTGTCTCTCCCTACCCTTGTTACATTCTCTCTTCTTCATAGACCTCACCGCTAACTGATACTCTATGTATTTTAATTTTATTTACTTATCTCTTTCCTGCCACTGGAAGGTAAATAACAGGAGAGAAGTGATTTGTGTTTTGTTCACTGCTACATTCTTAGGGCCTGGAATAGCACTTCGCTCAGTGAACATACGAAATGAAGGGAAGAATTGTCCTAGGAACCAATTACTATCCCATTCAATCCTCTCCTGAAGTCTATCTGTTAGGCATGTTCACCTGTGTGCTCTGGCTGATAAAACTCAAAGCTGAAGTAACATTCCCAAGATCATTCAACCAGTAGGTGCTGGAGCCAGGATTTGGCCACTTGGATGATATATGATGATAGTCTATCTAATGTATCCCCTACTTCCTATAAAATCAAGCAGGAGTTTGTGTTGATTGATCTAGTATTTTTCTGTATTTTACACATTTGTATTTGAGGAGAAAATTGGAATCCAGGGTGCAGTGAGACAGTGCTGGTCATTTGGGAAACTCTGACAGCCTAAAACAGGCTTTCAGCACCACTGGAGTCCCTGAGGTCATCACTCAAAAGTATGGCTGCTGATAACCCACTGAAATGAAGTCTCATGAACACACAGGGAAAGAGACTGATTTCACAGAGTTGGGGTGTTCTGGACCATTCTGTGAAAACGCCCAAATTCTCTGCTACCCCTGTTCTCTTAGCTACCTTTCCAGGCCGATGACTCATTTTCACTTAGGATTCTGTAACAACTAGCCATGTTTGCTGGTCAGTTGAGTATTGGCAATTTCATACCATTCAACTTAATTTCACCCACACAACCACCCATCAGTTAGAGACTGTTACCGTTATTCCTGCTTTGCACATGAAGAGACAACATTTAGAAAAGTAAGATAACCTGCTATCCCTTTGAGTGCCAACCAATATCCTAGGAACTATGCTAAAATTGCCAAGGCATTTTTCCTTATTTTACAGCAGCTTAGGAAAAAAATGATGAATCACAAGTAAATGAAGTTACATATTCAAAAACTTAAGGAAACCTTTACTACATTGACATATTTAGCAATATCATCATCACTAATAAAAGCAGACTTAGAACTGGATGCCATTTCGAAGCTTTGATAGCGCTCCCGGCACTTTTGGCGAAAGACAGAGAGAGCGCAATCGCACTCCCCTGCACTATAGGGGCTAAAGTCACACAGGAGTTAGGTGGCCTAGCCCCGTCCCCAGCTCAGGCTGCATGGGGATCCAAAGGCAGTGTTTCCGCCATCACGCTAAGCTCCTCTGCCACGACTCAGTGGTGCATCATTTCTCAGCAAGGAGTTGAGGCTTCCACAGCTGTGGAAGGTGGTGGCTGAGTGAGGAAGAAGTTTTGCCTGGAAAATAACTTGTTTCCTTTGATCAGAGCCCCTTTTCTGAGGCAGATATCTTTGGGGTTGATGTCTACCCTTAACCACCCCAGGGCCCCGCCCAAGAACATTTGGAGCACGTGAGAGGATGAGGAGGGTCAGTGCCCCACACAGATGGCGTTTACTCATTAACGTCTTCTCCTTGACCTCCAGGCCTGCATGACTTAGAACACCCCGATGTGTCCTTGGCAGATGAATGGTAAGAATTAAAATCCTTCTTCAGTACTGGTATTTGGTGCCTGCTTTGTTCTCAAGTTCTCTATACTCTCATGTCCAGTTCTCCTGTTTTAAAGGCAAAAGAAGGTGATGCTGTGACTATTTACATGTTGTCTGAGCCATGTCATGTCCGTAGGTCCTACTGCAACACGGACCTGCACCCAGAGCACCGCCATCTGTCTCAGTTAGAAGCGATTAAGCTCTACCTCAAAGGCAAAGAACCTCTGCTGCAATGTGAGTGTGCTTCCAGACGCAGCGTATGCAGGTGGTGGTGGGGGTTGAAAGCAAAACCGTCGGTCGCTTCAGTGTTCCAGGGGAGCTTTGCTTTGGCAGAGACTATCAGTCACCTTAAATCTAGCCAAATGTCTGCTTCCTGTAGGAACAAGAAAAAGAATGTGCGTTATGGAAAGTCATGTAGAATTCCCAATCCCAGATTAACCCTTTACACCAGATTTATCCTCCTACCAAACGATTTAGTCAAATGACCATTTAGTCAAATACCTGCGTAAGATGAAAATGTTACAACTGGGAAGGGACTGTATATATCTGCTTATCCAGCTCCTTTATTCTATAAACTAGAGGGCCAATGCACAAATACTTGTGGAAAAGCAGGCCTTCCTTCCCCTGGCTGCCGGCACCAGCTTCCCTCTGGCACCCTGGACCTGGGCTTCCCTCGCAGCCCCGGCTTCGTCTGGAAGGACATCTGAAAGGACGTCCGGAAGGACACCCAATCTAATTAGCATATTATGCTTTTATTATTATAGAGGGTAAACCAGGGCTGGAAATAGGACTTGTCTAATTCAAGGTCATAATCTAGGTGTCCTAATTCTCTCCAGGGTGGGATTGCTACTGCTTCTTGTGGGGTATGTGCTGCTCCTCTCCTCCCACCAAGTGCCCTAGGAGGGATCTTAGTGAGTCAGAAATGGCAGACAACTTGTGCAGAGGGAGGGGCAGGGAGAGCAGCAGCAGGCCTGGCGCTCACCAAGCGCAAGGTCAGATCTTGAACTGTTAGTTGCAGTGGCTACAGACTGGGCAGAGGGAGACTCATCCAAGATGAGCATTACAGACCTTTAACAGCTATCACTTATTCAGTGATGTGAAATGTTCCTTACACGCGTTGTCTTATAGAATAAGCACAGCAGCCCTGGGAGGTGTAAGGAGATTGCCCAGCTCCTAAACCGCATCTTCAGGGAATGGATTAACGTCTCTGGATGTGCTCTGATAGAGAAAGGGTCAGATGGATAGCCTAGAAGCCCAACTTTTTTTTTTTTTTTTTTACTTTGACTTTTTGCAGGACAGATTTTTAAAAGCATAGAAATTAGATTTAAAAACCATTTACATTTGCCATCAAGTCTTAATATTTTGCCATACTTGCTTCCTGAACATTTTTAAGGAATAAAACATAACAGATAATGTTGAAGCCCGAGTACCCCATCCTGTGCAATTTCCTTCCCAGGGAGAATTGCCATCCTGTATTTGTTCATCATTCCCATACATTTTATGCTATAACTATATACAGGGTGGGGCAGGAGTAGGTTTATATTTGTTTTTATGGAAAATAATATAATAACTAATAAATAATAATACAAAAATAAATTGTTTCAAGTACTCCCAACTGTAAACCCACCTTTGCCCACCCTGTATATAGATATCCATTAAAAATATGTAACATTATTTTCTATATTAAAATATAAGATGTCCGCAAAAATGTGTACACACTTTAACAGCTGCTAGCTCAATTTTGAAAATGAAATATATTTTAATAAACACTGGCTTTATAATTATTCAAAGTTTTCATATACATTTTTGGGACACCCTATATATTTTTCCATGTTTATTTTCTATAAATTTTATGTATATGGTATACTATACATATTATAAATTGTATAATATATGCATTATTCTACATCTTGTGTTGTCACTCATTGTAATTTTGAGAGATGCATTTGTGTTGATTATTTAACTCTGATTCATTTGTTTGAATTACTATATAATATTCCACTGCATGACAATTTTTCAGTTTATCTGGGGGGTTTTTTTGGTTTGTTTCTTTCTTTCCTTCTTTGGTGATCCGTAATTTTTTTTTTAAATTTTTTAAAATCTTTATTGTTGAAAATATTATATATGTCCCCTCCTCCCCCCATTAACCCCTTCTAGCCAGACCTCGCCCCAAGCTCCACCTTGTTCTTCCCCCAGCCTACATGAGACTCCTCTGCTTTGTGTAATAATGAGTTGCCCCTGTTGTGAGGTGATTGGAGGGCTCTAGGATGCCTTTGCTAGATTTGGGCTATCTCCCTGATTCCTTAGCCTCTTCCCCGGAACTCTGCCAAGAATCCCTTTGCATAGGGACTTATTTCCCCCTCTAAAATGAAGGGAGGGAAAGGTTTTTTTAATGAAAGGAATCACAATATAGAGCCCAGGAGTTAGGAGGTTATCGGATCCCTCTCCCTTCTTGCAACTGACTGAAATCAGGGCCATGAAGACCCACAGGCTTTGACAGGGGACAGAAATGGGATGAAAAGAATAAACTCTCCAAGGACTGCTGGCTTCTGGTCTCCTCACCCCAGGGTTGGCCTGGGGTCTATGGCATGAACTACTAGATGGGGGAGGGAGAGAGAGAGCAGAACACAGAAGTGTGAGGCTCCCAAGGCTCTCCATTTGCTATTGTCTCACCCAAACACTCAGGGGGCTGCTGGGTTGCTAGCAAGTCAGGTGTCAGACTGTTTCGTATTTTCAGCTGATGGGAGGTTAGTATATAAAGCAACACACTGTATGAGAAAGCAGCCTGCAGATACTGCAGAATGAGCTGCTGGGTGCTTCTCGTGCCCCAGTTTGGGGCCCGGCCAGAGCCATCTTCTCAGGCCTGCCGCTCCCGACAGGTGATAAAGAACTGATCCAGGAGGTCCTTTTCGATGCTGTGGTGAGCGCTCCCATTGAAGCCTATTGGACCAGCCTTGCCCTCAACAAATCTGAGTAAGTGGTTGCACGTGTCCCCCTTTCATGGCCATTTCCCCACAAACAGTCCGAAATATGGTTATAGTTTAAGAACTAAACTGTTTGAGGAGGCTGGTGTTAAAGTTCTTTAATTTTCCCCAATGCTCCAAACCACAAGAGCTAGAGCAGATTAGCGGCTGGGGCTTGGATGGCAAGCTACTGGGTTTGACGTGTAATTTGTTTGAGTTTTAACATTACATGAAATTCGGTATGCGGAGGTAGGGTGACACTTCCGAGAGGGTGGGGGCAGAAGGAGCACTGTGCTTCCTGCCCTGCCGTGGCTGCCTCTACTTCGCAGGCTGGGAGGTTGGGATTCAGGCCAGGTTTGCTGGTGAGCAGGACAGGAAGTAGGAGCGCTGCTTCATTAGGGTGTCAGATGTAACCCCATGGCTTTACTCCCGAAGGGGAGGATGTCGGGGGATGGGAGCCGGCAAGGGGAATTGTTGTCAAAGACTATGGTGAGAATTGCCTCAGCAGCTTATTATTATTATTATTATTATTATTATTATTATTATCACTGCTACTATTTTAAGTAGGTGTTTAAAGATTTAAATAAGAAGAAAACAATTTCTTTTTATATCTTCACATCATACATTATCCAGTTCTCTCTCCTTTTCTGCTCTTTCTTTTTTTTTCTTCCTTTCTTTTGTCTTTCCTTCTATATTTTCTCTTCTATCCTGTCCATTATTCATTCTGCTCTCATTTCCATTCATTCATTCATTCATCAAATATTGATGACTATGTGTTATATGTCAGGGATGAGGCTAGGTGCTAGTGAATGGAGGTCATGCCATTAAACACAGTCCTTGTCATCATAACACCAGTGGTATATATTGTGCTGTATTATTAAGAATTGTGATAACTGTTGAACTAAAAAATGGAGTAAAGATGGAAGACAGGAAAGGTTTTTCTGCGCAGGCACTAGCTCAAGAGTTGGGGAGCATTCAAGGGAATTAGCACCGCATTTACAAAGGCCCCGAGGTAAGAAAGCACTTGACGCATTTGAGGAATTTAAAGAAGGCCAATAGGTCAGTGGGAACACACCTGGAGATGAGGCTGCAGAGGGTTCAGGTGGTTCAGGACCTTGGGAGTCAAGTTAAAGGTTTGCATTTTATCCTCAGAGTATTGGAAAATCATTGAAGGGTTTTAATAAGGACATGATTCGATTTGTGCTTTTAAAGATCCCTTTACTGCTGTGTGGAGAGTGAATGGTGATGGAGTAAGAACAATAGAGGCTCCTACAGCATTCCCGGGATTTGCCACTCCGGGCAGTGGCAGGTGGCAGGTGGCATAGAGAGAAGAGGTGTCCAGGTGTCATGCTTCGGAAGTCAGACCCCCGGCACCTGAGGGGAGGGCAGCTGAACTGCCAAGGATAGTTCTCAGGTTTATGATATGAGTAACTCAGTGCCGCTTCCCAGGACAGGAAACAACGCAGATCAGATTTGTGACTGGATCGGCCAGAGTTCATTCCTAGACATTTTAAGATTGCACTGACTAAAAGTCTCCTATGTGGAGATGTGGGGTAGCTGATTTTTTCCATGAGCCTGAAGGCACAAAGGAAGATGGCCATTCTCATTAGATTCGGGCGTTTTTGGAATGATTACCTACATGGGTTATTCCCAGAAACGTTAGGAGAGAGTCAAAGCCCTTCCTGGGATTGCATTCTCTAGGGCAGTGGTTCTCAACCTTCTGGCCCTTTAATACAGTTCCTCATGTTGTGGTGACCCCCCAACCATAAAATTATTTTCGTTGCTACTTCATAACTGTAATTTTGCTACTGTTATGAATTGTAATGTAAATATCTGATATGCAGGATGGTCTTAGGCGACCCCTGTGAAAGGGTTGTTCGACCGCCAAAGGGGTCGCAATCCACAGGTTGAGAACCGCTGCTCTAGTGGATGTGGAAATGTTTCTTTAGGCTTCCCTGAAACTCAAAATCCTGTGCAGAGGCTGCTGATTCACTCCTAACACATGCTAAAGATTTCCAAAATGGTAGCTTGCTTAGCACTCCACATCTGTAACTGATTGGGCAGCCTGGCTCTCCAATTCCGTATTGGCTACAAGCAGAAACAAATGCATTGTGTTGGTTTTTATTCACCCCTTAAATACTTAAAGGTAGAATTGACCACTTTGGCTACCATCGAAGAGCAGGTAACCAAATGATCATATAATGCAGATGACATGGATAAGGCTTCCAATCCAATTGTTACTAGTATCTAGGGTAGGGAAATAAATTCAATAATCAGTATTCTCCTTATACTGTTATTGAAAATAGAAGTATGCCTTGGTTGAGAAAACCATTTGATTTTTTTAAAGGAGCATGCATTGCCCTAGCCGGTTTGGCTCAGTGGATAGAGCATTAGCTTGGGGACTGAAGGGCCCCAGGTTCGATTCAGGGCAAGGGCATATACCTTGGTTGCAAGCACATCCCCAGTAGGGGGTGTGCAGGAGGCAGCTTATTGATGCTTCACTCTCATCGACGTTTCTAACTCCCTATCCCTCTCCCTTCCTCTCTTTAAAAAAATTAATAAAATATAATTTTTAAAAAAGGAGTATGCATTGCAAGTATCCTAGAGAACTTGTTCAAACATAAAAATAAACTTAAAGCTGAAAAATAAATGTTCAGTGACTTTTCAAATGACTTCTCTTGTTAAGGCCATTCTTCAAGTTCCTATGAATGGCATGTGCAGGGCTGTTTGAAGAAGCCATTTCTTTACTCATCTCTGTGGTGCTGGAGGTGAGGAGAAGGCCCCTGCTCCGGTAGCAGTTACAAGCTGGTGCCCCCAGTTGGTGTTGAATTCAAGTCCTAGACATTTCCAGGCTGTGGGATGCTGCAGGTTTGGTTCAGGGCCTCACTTGCTTATTTTTGCTAATGACAGATCCCACTAGTGGTCTCAGGACCAAAAACAGACTTTGTAGCATCAGTGCTGAAAGCTCGCTTTCAGGACTTGCTTCCTCTCTTTAGAGTTGCTCCCATTCTGGGCCCGCTGTCTCTGAACTTGCACCCAGGAACCTGAGGTGAAGGTGTCCTTATTTAGCTTTGGGGATGCGTTTTCTCATGGCGCTTTTGTTGTCATGGAGTTCTTAGATTTCTTGCAAGAATTAGGATGACAACTTTTATAAGTGATTAGGGTTTGCATCCTGTGCTGGTATGTGTGTGCGTTTCTAGAATTTCTTTTCCAATTTCAGGTTATGAAAGTGCTAGTTCATAAAAGGTTCCACAAGTCTTAAATGCAAAGGCAATTATCTGCTTACCGTCCGGAAGGACCCCTGACCCCTGCTGCTCTGTTTCAGGAATTCTGACAAGGGCGTGGAGGTCGCCTTCCTTGGCACTCGCACCGGCCTCTCCAGGATCAACCTGTTTGTTGGGGCTGAGCAGCTCACCAATCAGTAAGTGGGGGGTGGCGGGGAGTCCTCTGTGGGGCCCAGAGAGAAACTGAGGCAGGAAGTTCAAAAGGAAGCTTATTTAATTTCTTGATCCCACCACTGGTTGAAGTGAAATTCAGGCCACCCCAGGCCTATTGATACTTTTCTTCTCTGTTCCACCATGGGGGCCCCAGCGTGTGTGTTCACCTGCCCGGGCCCTTCCATAACCCTTTGTTCCTCAGGCTTCTTGGCTTCTGTCCGCCATCCTGGCGTCCTCTCCCACCTGGTGAGTCATTTAGGAACTCTGGATGCGGTGCGGCTGCTGGGGGGCAGCCAGAGGGAGGACCGCTCATCCCCGACAAGTGGCTTCGGGGAGTTCAACTGTTCCGCACGCAGCTCTGCAGAGGAATTCCTGTCCGTCCCTGTCTGTCCAGGAATCAGTGCCTATTTGTGTGCGTTTTGAGAGACCTCGGTGTGTCTGCACTGAGCCCCACGCCAGCAGTAGGCAGGCTGGTGTCACTCGGTTGGACCATGTTTCCTTGTGCTTCCAAAGAGACCCAAGTGGACAGTGTGTAGGGCTTGCTGAACCCTGGACCCAGATTCCCTAACATCGCTGCTCAGTCCTGTGTCTCCAGAGAGCCACGGGCCCTTACCTCTTCAAACTGGTGTGAGTCCAGAGCTGGTGTGGACCTGGGATGGCATTCCTGAGCCCATTAATAAGTTTGCTCCATTTCTTTTCTCTGAAGCAAGAGACCTTATTAGGCCAGAGGCAAACAGAGCCTGTGATTCAGAAAGTTTGCAAAGTGCACATGTGGGAGTTCAGAGGTTCCCGGAGAACCTCACCCCGCCGATGACCTCATGAAACCAAGTCTGCTGTGTGGCAGGTCCATCAATTTGTAGACGTTTTGTGGACCTGCTGCTAATTCCTATTCAAGGACTCTCGTCCCCAGCATCTCAAGTTTGTCACTTAGGAAGTGGACTATAGTTGTGACTTGATTTTTTTCCAAACCCTCTTTCGCTCTTTACCCTTGAACAGTGTTTTTGCAGAGGGCAAGCTCCTAGGAAGAAGTAGAAGTGTCCAGATATACACCCTTTAGGACCCAGAGAGGCAAAGGGGTAGACTGTCCAATGCTCAGAGAGGAAGGCTGATGTTTGTTTTGAGATGAAAACAAAGGATCAAGAAAATAACAGCCACCAAATGTGGCACCTTGACAGTCTGTTACCTCTGCTATCGCGACAGTTGAAAGACGACCACACGAGCTCGGGACTGCTGGGATGAGCAGCCAGCTGTCTCACTCATTCCCTTCACTCTGTGCATATGAAAAATGGGGGTAATGATCTCTCTGAGTTATTGTGAAGGCCAAAAAAATTATAGACTGAAGCTGCTTTGGGAAGCTAGAAATGCCTCCAATTATGAGTTCTGTTCTCAGTGGCCAACCCTGTTCTTATTCAACGAAGGCTGTTGGGTTGCACCCGTGTCCGGCTTCTCCTTGCTGAGTGGTCATGCTCTTCTTACTCCTTCCCATTTCCAGGGACTTTCTGAAAGCTGGAGACAAGGAGAACATCTTCAATGCAGACCATTTCCCTCTCTGGTACCGAAGAGCTGCCGAGCAGATTCCGGGAAGCTTCGTCTACTCCATCCCCTTCAGCACAGGTGGGTGTCCTCGTGGGAGGCCTGGGCGTTGCCTGCAGAGTAGGGGGGATCGGCCTGAATGCTGAGCAGAGCCAAGTTCAGCCTTGGGAGCCAACGCTGTCAGCCCAGTGTTGAAGCAGTGACTTGTTCTATATGTGCAACAGCCCAAAATAAAATAAAATAAAATAAAAATGAAGCGTTTTTTTGTTTTGTTTTGTTTTGTTTTTGCTTAACCAGGTTTCAAAAGCAGGGTTGTAATTTTGTACCATGTGGAATTTGAATGCAAACTTCTCAGTAGATTTTGTGTAATGCAGTCATGGCCCTACTTTGAGATGTTCGGGCAGGCATAGCATCCTTTGTCAAAACCTTCAGCAAGTCACATCACTCTGGAGGCCCATGTTCCCCAGGAGAAGGGCACCAATTTTAGTGCACATGCAGGAGTAAGGATGCAGACTTAGTATAGCCTCAACCCTCCTGACAGAGGCTGCAGTGGCCATTGCGGGGCATGGAGCCAATGATTTTTCCAGTCCTAAGATTTAATGATGCAATAAAAAAAAAGACAAGGTTACCAAAAAAGGACTGCACACTGTCTTATTTCAACCAGCTTAGAAGCAAGCCAATCTAGAAATCTCTTCAATTGTCCTTGGCGTGTTCTTGTCTCACACGTGCAGTAGTGTGAGTGCGAGGCTCTGTGCATCGTAGAAACGTCAGAGATGAATGTGAGCCGGCTCCGTGAACTTGGACGTTTCTGGACATTCAGTCGGTACTTATGTTTTAGATCAGGGCCTCTGTATGAACCTCATACAAGTGTGCCTAACTCAGCCCCAGTGGAGGCTCTGCAATGCTTCATGTCAAAGCCCATCATTTCCACGAATGAAAACCCCTCAGAAAAAGTTCTCTCGAAACCTTCATAAGTCATGTTGACAGGAGTTGTCTAATAATTAGTTGAATGGACTGACTCATTAAAAAGAGGGTCCCTCATTAATGAAGACATTTAAGAAAATGTGAGAAATTTTATATAGAAACTCCCTTGCTGAGTGGGATACGCAACACGATTATCCTTTAGGTTCCATTTGAACTGAGATTCTTGGAGTCTGGGCTCCTTTGCTGACAGGCCTGTGTTAGCCACACCCATGCACATGTGTGTTCTTAACCATAAGCTTCCAGATGACTAGAGCTCTCTCTTTTTGTTATCAGCACCACACTTTATTGCTGAAAATATCAACTAAAACCGTGGATGCTCTCATTCTGCTGCACACCTCCCAATACTGTCTCCGTTTATCGTGCAGTCTTGTAAAACTTCCTTTTTTATGGTCCTATCAAGAAAAAACAGAATTTAGCTTCCTAGATCATCTGAACTGGAATCTCGAAGTTATTCTTTGTGACAAAGTAGCTTTTGCCCAAAGCTGGACAGAGAGGAGCTGTGAGCATCCCCCGAAAGAGAGTGTGTGTGTGTGTGTGTGTGTGTGTGTGTGTGTGTGAGAGAGAGAGAGAGAGAGAGAGAGAGAGAGAGAGAGAGAGAGCAAGCCTCTCATTTCAGTTTGCTCGGTTATTATTCCTACAAAGAATTCTGATTAATTAAGGCTTTTGGCAAGTGGGGTTTTCACTGAACTTTCAATGAATTCATAAATGCAAATGGGATTTACCTTTTTCCTGGTAAAGTTCTGGATGACATAATATCTTCGGAGATTAAGTGGCCCCTTTAGACTTGGGAAAATGTTCAGCACCACCAGCGTTGCTGGGGAGCTCCTCTCGCTTTCTGACTGTGTGCTGAGGACCTGCAGACACCGGGGGGGGGGGGGGGGGGGGGGGGCGGGGCGGGGGAAACTGGTTCTCATTCCAGCTGAGACTGGGGCCAGGCAAAGTTCTCCATTGCTTCGGCCACAGGGCTGTTCAAGTGCAGGTCTGCCTTCTCCCTCTTTCCCAAGGCAGTTGATTCCATTTGGCTCCCATTCATTGCACACCTTTTGTGCGGCGGGAACTGGCTAGGACTGTAGGCTCAGCATCTTTCACTCCATGGGCATTGAACCATTGTGAGTGATTGGAGATCTCTTCATAGTGATGCCTTACTACTGTTACCACAGTCAGAAGAGTTTGGAGTCAGGATTGTATTCCAGCTCTATCCCTGTTTAGAATGGTTTTGCTCAGAAAAAGTGGACTTAAAGTTAGAATGTTATAAGTCAGTCAAGTTGCAACCAATAAATCAGACCTGAAGTCCTCAACTCAAAAAATAATTTTAACACTCCATCTCATGCAGCTCTTCCTGGCCATATTCAGAAACACAGTATGAATGTGATTACCGATGCAAGTAAATGCTGCAATTCATAACCACAAATTAGAGGAAAGGTGGCCCCGCCACGGTGGTCAGTCATCCTGGTGGGAAGAGGCTGGATGCTCCCAGTGCAGGTGGTCAGGACTCACTCGGTGTTGATGCCTCCTGTGGGGCGGACTGGCTGCCCAGCACCTGTGCAGGGAGCAGGCCAGCTCTGGGCTCTGGGACGCCAGCCCCAGCACCATCTGCAGAATCGGTGACTGTGAGCCAGTATGATGACTTTCTTAACATGTGCACTCTAACTCCCTCTATTTCTGTTTTTTCTTCTTGTAGGAACAGTCAACAAAAGCAATGTGGTGACAGCGAGTACCTCCATCCAGCTTCTGGATGAGCGGAAATCCCCCGTGGTGGCAGGTAAGCAGTGGATTTCAATGAATGAATATAAAGCAAGTGCAGCATCCACTTATCTGGCCACTCAACTACTTCTGAGTACCGGAAAGTTGGTTTTCAAAGGAAAAACAATTTTAAATCACTCCCCTTTCAGCCTGGTGTCATCTCCTCCAACCCAGGGCTCTGACAGCTGGTTATATTTGATGTGAACACAGGACTTGTAATCATAAACTCCAAGACATCGCTGGGCTGTGCGGAAGCTTTCCCGGCAGTAGGTGGCATGTGCATTTAGAGTGAACGCCTTTCCCACTTCCACATCCTTAGGATCACAGTGGGCATACGAGGAGATTACAGGTTTGTTTTAGGCAAATACAAGCCGAAATGTGCCCTTTTCCAGCGAGCCTGAGATTTTCATCACCTTAATCCCCTGGAGGAATTAGAGTTAAATGTATCTGCAGGTGCCAGGTTTGAGAAAGCCAGACCATTTTATGATTGAGAGTCTTAAATTGTTAAAAGAAAACACACACACACAAAAACCTGTCTCTGGCTTTCCCCATCTCTCTCACTCTCAGGAGTGTCAGTAGGTATCTGTGGCTGGCTGGGGGCTGTCACTGGTGTCTGGCCTAAACAGCCAGAAACTGCCACAAGCCCTCCTGGGAGGACAGCTGCTGAGAAAAATGGCACATCATCTATTTTTAATAAATCATTGTTGAATCCACCGGTTGATGGATGGGTGAGAGCTTCTAAGCATCATCCTGACATTGGCTAGATTTACCGAAGGGAGTCAATAGTTTGTATGGAGGGTGACTTTGAACATCAACTTCTGTGTCTTCCCAAAGGTTTGTGGGAAGGACTGCAAATAGAGCAGGCATGTTTGAAGTGGTTGTTCTTTGGCTGGGAAACACTGGGTTTTCTCCCCCCACTGTATTTCCCACTTAGCCTGTGCATCATAATTATATTAGCAGGCATTGAAAGATTTGGGGACAGTTGCCCGGATGTTTGTGGGTTATTGGGCATAGCAAGGAAGACAGTCTTATGTATCTGACCTGTAGCTCGTCTTAAATGAGGCAGACCTGCAACTAATCAGCCAGGAGATAAGGACTCTGAGGATTCACAGCTGCTGTCCAAAATTTGTCACTTAGTGTCTCATGTTCCTTGAGGAAAGTAAGAGATAGGATCATTATTTTAACTCAGCAAGATTTATTTGTGCTTAAAGCAGGTCAGACTTGCCAACCTCCAGGCTGACCCAGCCAGCTAGGGTGCGTTATCTCCCGCAGCTGGTGCCACATACACCTGTCGGCATGGTCTGACCTAGGTTGTCTGTTGTCTATCTGTCTGAAATTTCTTTTTAAAATCATTTCCTGGGTTTCTCACTCAGTCATCACGAGGAATGCTCTGTGTTGACCCTAAGGTGACTGTGCCCATCCAAGCCACTTCTGCCAAGTTGTAAACGATGCCCAAAAGTTTCTAAATATCTTGCATTTCATAAATGTCTGTTTGGCTGAGTAAGGATGAAATGGACTCAGCCAGGGCATTGCACATCCAGTCTGGAGAAGAACGTGACTTCTCCAGAGGGTTTGCTGATCTGCTGTTGAGATATACATCTGGCCAGAGACCACAGGCAGGGTTGGCCCACCTTGAGTGGGTGGAAAAGACGTCCTCCTGCTTATTGCTACTTGGTAAGTGTCAACTGAGCAAAAGATAAGTGTCCCCATTTTCAGAAGATAATTCCAGAACAAGATAAAGACACAAGGTTATCTGAGGAACTGTATTTAGTTCTTACCTTTTAAAACTGGTGATTATTAATCTTCCTTCTTATAGTATGTTTGGTAAACATAAGATAAAACAGATTTGCTCGGTTTGATCTTGAAGGCTGCCATGGAGGCAGCACCATGAAGGCAATGACCTCGGAAGGACCTTTTTCTGTCTCCACAGGCAGAGTGGCCCCTCCAGCACTCCCCCAAGTTTCACGGACTCTGACTCACCCATCATGTCACTGCGTGATTAGGTTCCGTAACTTTCTTCTGCGTGTTTTCCTCAAATTAAGTAGACATTGTTTACCACTCTAAAAATAAAAGGGGCTGTTTTAATTGGGGAAGAAGCCTTGTTTTGGCAGGTGAGCATGGCATCTGTGAGCAGGCTTGTCCCCCACCAGCAGATGGGATACAGCCAACTGGCAGTCATCTGGGGTTTCAATGAAACCCTTGCCTTAAATTGAAATTTATCTGAAAAGAAAGGTGAACAATTTTGCAAATAATTATCAAGGACTCCTTTGAAAGGCCTGCATGGCTCCCATGCCCCATTGGGCATTCTCATGCACGCCGGCTACATGTGTCTATTTGGAGTAGAAAGAGATTCTTGTTTTGTTTTGTTTTATTCTCTTTTTTCTTTTTTTCCTTGTTTTCATTTTTAAACAAAAACATTTAGATACTCATCTGTCAATGACATCTTTGAAGAAAGGGCAGTCAAACCGGGCAGGATTCCATTTATATGTCAGCCCCGGTGCATAAATGGGCCCCATCCATCTTCTTGGCCTATGACATTGCTTACAGTCCTTCTCTTGAGGAATCTGCCAGCTCCCCAGCTGCCACTAGCATGCTGAATTCTCTTAATTGCTTTCCCACTGCAAAGGGAGACGTGGTTGGACTTTCGCTTTGACCTACCAAGTCTCTCTGGCCCAGGAACCGTTGGTGTGTGTCAGGCCCCTAACCCATTTTTCTGTTGTTCCTGAATGATTATAAGCTGGATAGAGCTTATAATTCCTATAAGGTACACATGGGTTTGCCATTCACTCTATAACTTGCTGAATGTGTGGTCTTGGGTCTCTGAAGTTCAACCTAAAATAAGATCGAGATCATTACCTTGCTCACCTTACTCTGGGTTGACTTGGGGATAAAATGAGAAACTAAACAAGAAAATACCTGACTATGAAGATGTATAAAAATGCAAGGATTTGGGGTAACCCATTTTTATCTATACAGCATATCTATTGCTTCATTGATTTATTCAATAAATATTTTTGGAATTCTTGCTTTTACCAGGCACTCTAGATATAAATGAATAATAACCAGGCCCCGTAAATGACATACCCTTCTTTGCCCCAGAGACGAAAATACATTATCTTTTTAAGCCATGTCTACACAGGGCAAATGAATTGAAAAGCTAACCAATGATCCAGAAGGTCGTAGAGGTCAAAGACTTTGTTCTTTTCATCATGTGGCCCTCCGAGCATAACCCAATGGTACTTGAAGTATAGCAGACCAATCCTTGGTAGGAAGTCTATAAAATGAATTGAGCTTGTAGCAACTGTTCTGCTCTTAGTTATTATGATTTGAGTTCCATAAATTACCTAGATAATGGTGTTAATTCTCCACTTCACTCTCAATGGAGAGACTGGGCCCTAGTGACTAACAGTCATAGGCTCTGCTTCCTCCATGCTCAGATGGAAATGGCCTGGAGAAAAAAGGAAATGTGTGGGGTAGAGGGCGGGGTGGGGGTGGGGGGTGTTTGAGAACTGAGCCAGGTTGGAAGGAGTGACTGTGCAGGGAACTGCCTCCCCTTCCTGAGTGCTTGTCTGACCTCGCTATTTTCCTTCTAGATCTTTCTTCTGACAAATGCAACATACCCAAACTTAGTCTTTGTTAGGAAGTTCAGATTGCTGGATTTTTAAAATAATAGTTAATAAATGTATAATTATTTGCAGTTGCTTTACAATTTTAACATATCAAATTTTAACATATCAAAATCTGCAATCTCTTTTTAAAATGTTCCAGTTTGATTTCTTAAACAAATTGTAAACTCTCCAAACGTAAGGACTGACCCCATCATCTTGTAACTCACAGTGCTGAGTACAAGGGCTCATGTGTGGTGGATTTGTCAGAACATTGGCTGAACAAATGACTCAGGAAGAGGGAACTCATTTTTACCTGCTGTATGTAGGCACATAAGCTTGTGACATTTACTCTCCAGCCAATGGAGCAGAGCCCAGGACTATTAGTCACTGGGTCCCAGTCTTTCAATTGAGAGTGGAGAGTTAATACCATTATCTGGGTAATTTATGGAACTCAAGTCATAATAACTAAGAAAGGCACTCAGCAGTCAAAACATCAATCCTCATCATGGTGATATGATACAGACCAACCTGGGTATTTCAAGGAATAAAAAAAACTGTTTATTGTCCCATCCTAATGGGCCCAGGGGTCCTCAAGCTACGGCCCGCGGGCCACATGCAAATATAAATATTGTATTTGTTCCGTTTTGGTTTTTTACTTAAAAATAAGATATGTGCAGTGTGCATAGGAATTTGTTCATAGGTTGTTTTTTAAACTATAGTCCGGCCCTCCAACGGTCTGAGGGACAGTGAACTGGCCTCCTGTTTAAAATGTTTGAGGACCCCTGCTAATGGCAATTTGTGTTAACCCAGTAGTTACCTCTGCGTTAGCAGATGTCCTTTCTGAGGTCCAAACATAAAACATGATGCTTGAGACAGCTTATCTCATTAGCAACAGAAAGATATTACAGTATTAGAAGCATTCGTTTTTTTACTGAAAATTTTAAAAACAGATTTATTGAGATGTAATTTGCATGCCACCTCTTTACCTGGTTTAAGTGTAAAATTCAATGGAGTGAGGGTGGTGCTCCTGACCTGCCAGTCTGTTCCTTTGCAAGGAATACAGACCACATTAGATATACTAATTCATTCATTGGGGGACATTTGAAAAAGTGAGTTATGTGGTCTCATTTGCATAATTCTAGGCAGTGTGATAAAGAGAAATGCTTGGTGATAGGACAAAAGATTCTATTTTAACCAGCTAAACAGGACAGAGATTGATTATCATCACTGGCAATTAGCTATTGTCAGCTATGACTTATTTAAATTGACTGTACTATTTAATATGGACCCTTCTTTAGCACTGGATGAATAATACTGGCAAAATGGTATAGGCAAACATTCAGCTTGACACCATTTCTTTGGTGGGGTTTTACGTATTTGGTATATACAAGTTAATTAGTACGTCAGGATCACATGTCCAGTCTGCATGGATAAACCTCTACTTTGTTAGATCTGAGCAAAGGGAGTCTTTGGTCTTGGCAGAAATGAATACTTACCGATGAAACCAGTAGTTCTCAACCAGGGGCAACTTTGCCTGCAGGAGGCATTTGACAACATCTAGACACATTTTCGATTGTTCCAACTGGTTAGGAAGGAAGCGACTGGCATCCAGTGGGTAGAGGTCATGAATCGCTGCTGAACATCCTACAAGGCACAGGACAGCCCCCCACAACACAGAAGTGTCTCATCCAAAGTGTCAGTAGGTGCAAGATTGAGAAATGCTGTATAGATGGACAGGCCAACTCCAATTCTTTCCTTCATATTCAGTGGTTTCCTTTATAGGCTCATTTACAGAAAGATCTTGTTTCATGTCTTCATTTTGTAATTCAGTCATTCAGTAACTATACATCTAGCACCTACTGTGAACCTAGTGTTGGGGATACACCTATGGACAAGCACCCCAGGGAACACTGTGGAATATGGGGGGGGCTGTTGGTTATACAATGAGAGGGCACTATTGCCATCCCATTTCCAGAGGCTGGAGTGACAGCTGTCCCAAGAACTATGCCACCCAAGTGCTGCAACACTGAGCGAGACCCAGGGCTGCCAAAGGAGAGCTTCCATTTGTGTGGGATATGGATAAATATTGCATGAATGGAGGAAGGAGAGAAAGGGGATTTCCGGTAATGGTAAATGCTCTATAGAAAACAGATCAGGGTAAAGAGATGAAGTGTGGTCAGCAGTAGCAAAGGCAGGATACAAGCTCACATTCACGCATACCCGTGTCTGGGTGTGTGGCAGAGACAATGTCCCTCCAGATTATGGGTAGGGGCTCAGGGAAGGCATCTATAAGGAAATGACATGAGCAGAGTCCTGAATGATGAGATGCAGCCTTTATGCAAAGATCTGTGGGAAGAGCATTCCAGGCAAAGGCAACAGACTTCTCTAAGAATCTTTTTTTTAAAATATGTTTTATTGATTTTTTACAGAGAGGAAGGGAGAGGGATAGAGAGTTAGAAACATCGATGAGAGAGAAGCATCGATCAGCTGCCTCCTGCACACCCCCTACTGGGGATGTGCCTGCAACCAAGGTACATGCCCTTGACCGGAATGGAACCCGGGATTCTTCAGTCCCCAGGCTGACGCTCTATCCAATGAGCCAAACTGGCTAGGTCTTCTCCAAGAATCTTAAACAAGATCCTTCAAACATGTTGTGTCTGTGTTCCAGGTGGGTACTCTGAGATACAAATGAGTCTCTCAGGTTTGGGGACTACTTACTAGGATCTAACAGCAGGACTGATGGGCAGGTTGCAGGTGACCTGGGTAGGTGGGGAACACAAGGCAAATCTTTGCTCTAAATGTCAACTATGAGATGGGGTTTCTATGTATTTGGCATTTGTTTTATTAGGCTAACGAATGGGTGCAATGCAGGGGCACAAGGAGGTCTAAGCCAGTAGGACTGACAACAGCAATCTTCATAGACCTGGATGAGCGATGCAGCTCCCGATTATGCTGTATTACAAGTCTGCAGCTAGAATTTGAGTTCCAGTTGACCATGTAGATCTGCTGCTCTGCACACCACCGTAGCCAGTGACAGGAGCACGGTGAGGATTACTGCTCCAGGAATAGAAATAGTCCAGAGTTCTGAGAAACTAGATCCTCCGTGCAACCTCTCCAGGGCACTCACTCCCAAGAGTCACCATCCTTTTATAATCGTGAGTCAAAGCCCCAGCAAGCCCTTCCCCGAAAAATCAGCAGCAAAATTTTAGGGTAACAGTTCCTCATACCTGCCTTGTGCATTCTGTATGGGTAAGTTAAGACCCCTCTCCTTGAGGTCATGGTGAGATTTGAACATTAAAACCACTGGGAAACAAGGATTTAGCAGTGACCACAGGGCCATTGCTCCCTCTTGTTCTGGGCTTGAGTTCAAGTTTGAAAAATGAGGTTAATTGTGCTTTGTTTGGATTTCTAACATCCTGGTATTAAAGGTGGATATTTGTTTCATTATTAACCAATAATGGGATATTTCTTACATTCAGATTTGGTCTGGATTTAGGGAGCCCCTGCAGTTCCTATTGAGAGATATAAATGATCATTATATAAATAAAATTTTTGTACATATGAAGTACTTGGTAAATGCTCCTCGTTGAGTGCTCAATAATGGTGAGTTGATTTTGTAAATAACATTTTATTGAAAGAAAGTCATGTCTACATTGTCTATAGACACCTTCTTGCTGAAATGGCAGAGCTGGGTAGTTGGATAGAGACTGTGTGGATTTCAAAGCCAAAAATATTTAGTACCTGGCCCTTTACAGCAAAGAGTTTGCCAGCCCTGCTTTAGATGAAAATACATAACAGTCCATAAAAACATAAAACGCTGACGTGTTCGCTTCTTTCACCATCTTCTTCTCTTACAAAGTGAAGTGGATGTTTTAATCAGAGGCCGTATAAGTAGATGTTGAAGACAGAGCTTCATGTATCAGATGCTGTCCATCAGTGGTGCCTGCCTACTGTTTTGTATGTGTGGTTACACAGAAATCCCAATCTAAGATCCTGAGCTTTCTAAAAATATATGCTCTCATTGTCAGTCAAGACCGTGATTTACTTAATCTCCGCTCCAGTTTATAAACCTCTGAACAGTGTAATCAGCATAATGCTTGGTAGAGCATTGGAAATGCCCTCACATGCTTTAGTGGAAAACAGCTTCTGGGATTTTCATTTTTTTTCTAACCTGGCTCATGAGAGATTTGGGGGCTGATTTAGCTGCCTCTATCCAGGCAAATCTCCTAGTGACCTTGTTGGGATTTTGATCTCGGTTACAACTGGAATATATGTGACTCATGCTAAGTGAAAGGCCATAAAGGATAAGTGAGCTGGCGTGCATGTCCCTCCTGGGAAGGAGGGACAGCGTGAGCAGAGTCTGCACCAGGAGCTTAAAAGCTTGACAGTCTGTGCATAGATTCTCTTGCTCACAGAAATGCTCTGGCCAGTCTGTGCTGGAAGAGGGATAGCTGATCAGAGCCTTTCTATTCCCATGGCCTCCCAAAGTGTGCGTTCACCGAGAACCCCTGGGTTCTCCTCTGGGTGAAATGATCTGCATGAGGTCAGGATCAGTGTCTGCATGTCATTTCTACTTCAAGGTCAAATTAAATGTGACCAGGCTCAGACAGATTGGAGTGTACAGTTGTTTTTGAAAATGAAAAGAAATTTCAGAATGAAAAGGTAGTGCATGGTCATTTTATATGCTTTAACGTTATTGGCCTTCTTCCTCCATCTTCCAGATGTTTTGCTGATATATCCAGGTTTTTAAGCCAAAATTATTTTTATTACTAGTATGTTAGTTTATTTGTTTTATGTTTTTGTCACTCTTTTATGCAAAATGCCTTTCCCCCTTCCTGTCTCCCATTCTCTCTGGAACCCGCTCCAATCAGGTTTCATCCACAGTGAAACATTTCTCATCAAGGGTAGCAATAGCTTCCACATAACCAAATCCAAACTGAACTTCATATGTTTGTTTTTCTTGGTCTGTCGGCAGCTCTTGTCCATGTTGGCCATGTTCTCCTTGAGGTATTGCCTACCTGGCTGCTTACCGCTACTAGGTCTCCTTTGCTGGTTCCACTCATCTCCCTAATTGTTAATGCTTGAGGGCCCATTCGGGGCATTTAAAAGACAAGCCAGAGCTCTCTCATTTGACTCTTTTTGACTACTCAACAGCTTCACTCCTTCTCAGATAGGCCCATCTAATGCAATAGAGTCTGCCCTAACCGGTTTGCTCAGTGGATGGAGCCTCGGCCTGCGGACTGAAAGGTCCCAGGTTCGATTCCGGCTAAGGGCATGTATCTTGGTTGTGGGCACATCCCCAGTAGGGGGTGTGCAGGAGGCAGCTGATTGATGTTTCCAACTCTCTATCCCTCTACTTTCCTCTCTGTGAAAAATCAATAAAATATATTTTAAAAAAATGCAATAGAGTCCAAGCTGAAGTCCCAGTTCCAGTTATTCCCTCACCTCTGCTCTTCCTCAGCAGTCTTGCTGATCTAGGTAATTCTATTAATCTAGTCATTCATAAGTCCACAGACCTTGGAGTCATTTTTTAACATTTATTTGGGTAACATTGAATATGTTCAAAAGTAGACAGAAACATAAAAAGAAACTCCATATGTCTTTACCCAGTTCCAGGAGCTATCAATCTTATGGCCATTGTGCCATTCAAACCCCAATATACTTCCACACCATCCATATTAGTTTAAATCAAATCTTGGTCATTAAACCATTCATCCATAAATATTCCAGTATACATATTTAAAGGATAAGAACTTCTTTGTGTTTTAATATAGCAATACCATTACCACACCTAAAATAATAATTTCTAATTACCTATTACTTAGTCAGTGTTTAAATCCATAATTGTCCCCAAAATTTCATTTTCAGTGTTTTACTCTTTGTTCACATCAGTGTCTTAAAGTCATTCTTGACTCTTCCCTTTTGCTCCTACCCACAACCAATCTGTAAATCCCAATGTTTCTTTCTTCCAATTTTGTGCAGAATCTGACCATTTCTAGGTACCTCTCATACTACCCTGCTGGACTACTTCACCCTTATCTCTCCCTTGAATTGTTTCAGTGGCTTTCCAACTTGTTCCCCTTCTTTCTTCCACCTCTGGCCCCCTAAGTCTATTCTTCATTATCTATCTTTTAATACAATTGCTGCGGCTAATGTATTAAAAGATACATAATATCATGTCACTCCTGTGTTCAAAACTCTATTGACTTCCCAATTTACCCAGAGTTAAAAGCCAAAATCCTCACAATGGTCCATGTATTAGTTAATTGTTGCTGTCAAACAAATTGTTTCAACAATTTAGAACCTGACAACCACAAACACTTGCTGTCTTACAGTTTTTGTGAGTCAGGAATCTAGGTGAGGCATGAGGTCAGGGAAGCTGTGTCCTGCAGCTCAGGGTCTCTCACGAAGGTTGCAATAGAAGTGTTGCTGGGGGCTGTGGTCTCATCTGAAGGCTTAACAAGCAGAGGAAATGCTTCCACCTTCACTCATGAGATCATCAGCAGGATTCAGTTCCTCCTGGGTTGTTAGACTGAGGGTCTTAGTTCCTCGCTGTTGTTGGCCAGAGGTCTCCCTTACTGCTCTGCCACATGGATATCTCCACAGGGCAGTTCACAGTGTGTTAGTTGACTTCCATCAGAGCAAACAAGAGAGTGTGAGCAAGATGGAAGCCAGAATATTTTGTGATATAATCTTGGAAGTAATATCCTCTCATGTTTGCCATATTCCGTTTTAAGATATCACAGCTTAACTTGCATTTAAAAAAAAAATAGAAACAGAGACACATAGATGATAAATCTCTTGCCCCAAAATATCTATTAGCAACTTAAAGAACAAGAATTAGAACCATAAACTTTGTTTTCCAGTTTTTCTGCTATCCATTTTTTACATCAATGGAACTTAGAAAATCTTAAAATGTGAGTATCAAGATTGAAGAATCACAGATAATTCGAAGATTATAATATACTGGATCAATTATAGATTCACTTGCAATAAAGGTATTTTATTTTAATTTTGATAACAAAATACTTATTGATGAAATGGACCATGAAAAAAATTTTATTAGTAGAGGCATTTTTCCCTCATGTTCACTAGATCATGATGGAATACCTTAGCATGCAGTAACAAAGATCGCTAAAATCTGCAACTTAATATAACGATAACTTATCTCTTGCTTTCAAAAAGCACACTTGCAGGTATAGGTGACTCTCAGAGGTAGTTATCCTATACCTATAGATGTTAACTCAATATTCCAGGCTCCTTATTCAAGCAATTAAATGCTTCTATCCTGAAATGACACAAATCACTTCATTTATATTTCTTTGGCAAAAGAAAAAAAAAAAAGGAGAGGTGATTAAACCAGGGCATGGATACCAGGAAATGGGAATCACTGAATGTCATCTCTACCCTCAGCTCCTTCCACTCCTGCCTTTGTCCATTCAACCGCAGCCATAGCTTTTCCAACACACTGAGCTTGCTTCTATCTCAGGGCCTTTGCGCCTGCTATGCCTTCTCCCTGGGACAATTTTCCTCTAGATATCTTCATCACTAGCTTCATCATTTTCCCTAGGTCTCTGCTCAAATATTTTTCTCCATAAATAAAGTAGAAACCTTTCCTTTCACATATCTCCAGAACTCACTGCTCCTCACACCTGCTTTTTCACCATCTGATATATTTTTAATTTCTTCAAGTTCTTCCTCTGCAAGATGCTAAGTTCCATGGGGAATACACTTTATATTTTGTGTTCTCTTCTTCATCACTGGTACTAAAAAATTGCCTGGTTTGCAACAGGTGATCTGAAATTTGTTAAAGTATTGACTTTGCATTGTTTGGTAGCCAAAAAGCAAAGCCATTGAGACTTCACTCTGACTTGAACGGATTTTTGTGATCATCCCTGGCATGTTAATGGCATGACTTCCACATTTTTAAGTTCTTCTCATTCTCTTCCTCCTCTACCATTTCCTCTTGATTTCTATAATTTGTTCCTTGATTTATTAAAGTATATCTTGATTTATTTTTCTTCAAAAGCAATATGTAGATATTGTGCTTCCTGAGCCCTTGCATATCTGAGAATTGCAGTCTCAGTTTGGTGCCTGTTTTGTTTCTATTAGTTTAGTTCCTAGGTTTTAGAGTTTTTAATTTGTTCTTTAAATTTGAAAATTTTACCGGAATCTATTTGGTTCATTTATTTCTTTTTGTCTGATTTGGGCTGATTGAGACTTACAAGTGCCACACAATAACCTAGACCAGCGGTTCTCAACCTGGGGGTCGAGCGACCCTTTCACAGAGGTCGCCTAAGACCATCGGAAAACACATATATAATTACATACTGTTTTTGTGAATAATCACGATGCTTTAATTATGTTCAATTTGTAACAATGAAATTGGGGGTCACCACAACATGAGGAACTGTATTAAAGTGTCATGGCATTAGGAAGGTTGAGAACCACTGACCTAGACTAACTTTTAATATTTTTTCATTAGCCTTTCTTTTGTGAAGCTTTTATTGATCTATGTAACTTGAGTTTTTCTTTAGCTCATGAAAATACCTTTATAATTTTTTTTTTCCTTCTGTTACACATGTTCTAATCTGCTTATTGAGAAAACCAGTTATCCATATGTTGGTTCTTTATGATTACCCCTTCGTTTCTATCATCTATTGTTTTCATCTCTTTCTTTTCTTCTGTATTCTGGGAGTGAGTATTCCACAGTATGTACTAGTATTTCTGCATCACTAATTCAATATGTTGCAGGGTTTCTTTCGTACCTCTGACGATGACTGTGGTATATGTTAATCATTTATCACTTATTTATTTTTGTAAAATATATGTGCATTATTTACTATCATTATTCATCGTTATTTTATTATTTATTATTATTTTATGGTTGTCTGAAATTATTTATCCCTTCATTGCCTGTAGGGGGTCGCATATACTTGTCCATTGCCCCATCCCTTGCAGTATCTTCTTGAGCTGTATGCTCTGTGCCTCATCACCTCTGAACTTAGCCATATGACATGATTTTGTCAATAGAATGTGAGTAAGTATAATGTACACCAAATCCAACCAGACACTTTAAAATTTGCATTGTAATATACTTTAAAATAGATCTTTGATGTTTCTTCTGAATGTTAAAGGCAATGTTGCCTTTCTTCCTTTATTTTTTCTTAAGTATCTTTTAGTATACTTCAGTACCTTAAGTATCTTAATTTTAACCATCATTAAAATATGGGTGTTTGCCAATGAACAGGGTAAATGGCTTTCCCTCAAGAGTCCTTCTTGTTGGCTTTAGAGCCCTCCTTGGAGACTCAGATGGAAGGCTAATTGATATACACAGCCACTAGGCCAGTGATGGCGAACCTATGATACGCATGTCAGAGGTGACATGCAAACTCATTTTTTTTGGTTGATTTTTCTTTGTTAAATGGCATTTAAATATATAAAATAAATATTAAAAATATAAATGTTTGTTTTACTATGGTTGCAAATATCAAAAAATTCCTATATGTGACATGGCACCAGAGTTAAGTTAGGGTTTTTCAAAATGCTGACACGCCGAGCTCAAAAGGTTCGCCATCACTGCCCTAGACAAATGCCCAGTGTCTACAAGTCTTCCATTTAGTGTGGAATTGCAGGATTGTTAAGGGGTGCCGTCACTTGTTGCTTGGTGGTCTGACTATTTAACCCAGATAAACCAAAGTAGTCTGTAGTTTTCATTCCTTGTAAGCAATGTAGATAAAAACTATAGTCCCTAGTTTGTATGTATCTTATTATCCTCTCTTCTTTTTTTCATATGATTACATGCTACATTGTAGAGACATGAATCTCTAGTGGATGAAGACAGCAAAATCTTGGTGGCAGGTGTGGTGGCAGTTAAATGTCCTTCCATGCTCTACATGTAGGAGGAATGGTCTCCCTCTGGTTTTGAAGCCATGTCTCAGAGGAAGGAATAGCAGCATAAAGGATGAGGACTTTACACTATTACTCTCTTCCTTTACATCCCACTCATCTGTCGGAAGGTCACATCTGTGCTTTGCATAGTGGGCATTCCTCCTGGGGACTTGGATATCATTGACCAGTATTTCTAATTTCAGGTGACACCACAACTTTTCTTCTGTGTGTTCATGAAGATTTCAATGGGAAGCACTACTTATCAGCCAGTGTCTATTTTATTATTTTCTCAAATAATGTAAGATGGTGCTGCTGAGTTTCTTCCCCTTCCATCTAAGAACATCTTTTCCAGCCCAGCAGAGTCTATGTGCTAGAAAAATCCTCATTTTCCCATTTTGCCTTGGCTTCTTGGGCTGGCTTTCTGGGTGTTGGTGGAACCAGAGCTCTGGCAGGGACATGCTGGTTGGTGGTTGGGTTTCTTTTCCCTGCCATGTTTTAAGAGCTGGCAGTGCCAGGGAAGGATTCCAGCTCTGACTTCTTCAAACTTGTCACATTCCAAAAAGTGCCCAGGAAGTTTGGCCTTAGAAAGATCTGCATCCGAATGCCTGCTCTACTACTTATTACTTACGGGGGCCTTGAGCAAGTGACCCAAACCCAATGATTGTGTTTCTTCATCTATTATGTGGCAACAAAATACCTGCATGTTTTGGTCAATATGAGGCTTAGAGAAAATAACAGTAATACACTTGGAAACCAACTGGCACAAAATTGTGTGCTCAGTAAATTTTTATGGTGGTACCATAATTGTCTTCATCCAAACAATTAATAGAATAATGTCATAGTCTTGACACTGTGGTTCACACAGAATGAATAAAGAATGGCAGGGACTGAGTTGAATCATCCATACTAACTCCATGCTCCTGTAACTGCATTTACCAGGCCTGTAATTAATTATCTGTGTGGCTTTGGGAAAGTTCCTTTCCTTTTCCATGCTTCTATTTCCCATCCTATATAATAAAAGCCTAATATGCAAATCAACTGAATGGCAGAACGACCGGTCACTATGATGCACACTGACCACCAGGGGGCAGATGCTCAACTCAGGTACTGTCCCCAGCCGGCAGGCCCCAGGCCAGCCAAGGTGGGTACCAGTGGAGGCCTCCCACCTCCAGTCACCCAGCTGGTTGCCCCACAGTGGGAGGTGACTGGCAGCAGCAGTGGGGGACAGAGCCAGCAAGCAGGCAGCACCAGACCAACCAAGATGGGTGCCAGTGGGGACCCCTGATGGCCCTGCCGGTCACCTCACAGATCGGCTCTGATCGCTGGCCAGGCCAAGGAATTTACTCATGCACAAATTTTGTGTACCAGGCCTCTAGTTTATAAAATAAGAACATGGGGGTAGCAAGTAGGTTTAATCTGATATGTCGACTTCAATTAATCAGTAGAGGGTACCTATAAAACAGTTTTAAAAGGATTCTGAGGCCTTGGCTGGGTTCAGTAGATACGTTTTCTATCATCTACTAGCAATGTCTGAAATGGGTAGGGAAGTTAGTCACAGCTATCCCGAAATTTGCCAGATGTAGACTAAATGCTTTCAACAGACCTTTCTAATTCCCAGTCCTCTGGGGTTTTTTCCTGGGTCTGCTTTATGGGCCTTTATAATTGGGTGACATCTTATTCATAGAAATGAATATTCAGTGTTGTCAGAGTGAAGAGTAGGAATGGATACTGAAGGAGACTGGTGGATTCATGAAGCTGCTTCTTTGAATGGGATGGGGGTTTCTTTGAGATCTCAATGCAATTTGTGCATTAAAAAAAAAAAAGCACTTTCATCAGAAGGGCAAATAGGCTAGTTCCCTGAAGTTGCACATCACAACCTAGCCGTGCCATGTAGGGTTGGAATATCATTTGCTGGTAGGTTTCTGTCTAATCGCATTAAGCAATGGACACACTGGTGGGTTTGACCAGACTGGAAACATTTATTTCCTGATATGCAACACAATGTTATAGCTTTCTAACCATTGTATAATTGTATTAATGTGTGCTCCAGATTAATTATTTTATATGGATTTAGCCAATTCCTTTGATATTTAGGATTTAAGATAAGAGTGTCTTATTTCTGGGGTAACTTGGTTAACTCAAGTAATGAGATTTGATCTTCATGAATCTTTAGGAGATGCTGTGCATCACTTTTCAGTATTCCATTTTTATAAGGAAAGAGAAAACCTCCATTTTTCCACTGGCATTTTATCATTGCAAGCACAAGATTCTGCCTGCAGGGACAGGGACCTTTGCCTTAATTTTGAAAGCTTTTCCGGTATAGATGTGATACTTGGTCTCCTTTCTCCATAATCTCTATGACAGGGTGCATTCTTCATAATCCCTCCTGTTGGCCTCACTTCAGAGAGCTACAAGCATCTTTGGGTCCTGCTCTTATGAATCTGTGATTTCTGGCAAAGCAAAAATCACCAGTCTAAAATCATACTGTTTCACTAAATATGGTGAAAAAAATTCTATTGTAGATGGTTTTCTCAGAAACAGTCAACACTCTACGTGCTTTTTGTTCACAGTGTACCCTCAGCAATACTCTTGATGGAAGGCCATCTTTATAGGGGAATCTATGAATATGACAAGACAGCGGCAATAGACAGCTGAAAGTAATCTGTGAGGCGTTTGCAAATTACCCCTCATGCGCTGTAGTGGTTGCAAAAGATAATTTGTGGTTCTCGCAGAATACCCTGCAAATTGGGTCTTTCATCTGCTATGTTTTTTACGGTTAAAACATTTCATTTCTCATATTAACAAATGATAACTCTGCATTTGTTAATCTAAACAATTTGATTTATATTTTTCTGTGCTGAGAAGCTGTTGACATTTCAGGGTAAGTAATTATTTTCATTGCCAACTGCCGTTTGTGGTGATTGTAGGCAAGAGATAGAAATCTGACTATACGTATGCACCATTTTAATCATTTTTCTTAAAGACTGTTTATAAAGCAGCAATCTGTTTGCCTGAGTTATCATCTGTACTTAGAAATCTAATAGGACATGGGTGTTGACGAGTGAGGGTTCTAGCCACGTTCAGGGTTTTCTGTGGTGTATTGGATGCTTTCCATGCGATCGCTGTGGACAGGGGACAGGGCTGCTGCAGTATCACCAAACCTCTGGCAGAGCCCTGGGCGCTGACAGTCTGAAATCACCGCAGTGAGAGGAAATGGATTATTGGCCTCAGTAGATCCCAGCTTATGTAATATCTGTTCAAGGATCTCCCAGGGTGGTTGCCAGGATGACATGACAGATGCTCGCGAGAACGCCTCGCACTATGCCCGGTACATAGTGCAAGCTCTGGAAACATTTGGTGAAATGGGGACGACTTGAAAAAGGATCATCTAAATTTCCTTTCTCATGTTGCTTTCTTGTCCAAGGACTCACAGTCCAGGGCAAGAGAAAGGAAGATTTTTTTTCACTACATCCTTCAACCGGATGCTCAGCCTTGCCAATAGAGCCAGAAGGAGGCACCAGGACTAGGGTAGAACAGCTGGCTTTCCCTGGGCTTTCTCTTTTTGATCGTAAAATCCTTGTTAATTTTTCAATCCACTCTTTAACATATCCAGGTTTATTTTAATATTCAGGAAAATTAACATCAAAGTTTATACTTTTCCCCCAGAAAAATCATTTAGCAAAATTGCTGCTTCGAAAAGATGGTCCATCATTAGCTTGTGGGTGTGCGTGAAGCCCACACTAGCTGTGAAGCACTGTGGGCAGGGGTAGGTAGATGGCCTCGGTGATGATTAGGGGCAGGTTGGTGTGTGTCCTGCAGGGTAGGCTGTGGTAGGTTCATTGTCTGCTTTCCTCAGCTCCTTACACTGCTGGGTAGAGCTCTGGCCACATCAGACAAGTCACCACTCCTGCATGTTCAGACCTCCCATTCACATTTCAGGTCAGGGAATGGACTACTGATTTAGGACTGAAAACAATTTTTCCATGGCCTGAAGGAGTGAATGTAGAACCAGTACCCTGAATGGCAAATGTATTTTATCCTTTGAACCAACTTCAATTGATTAGTTCTGGTTGCCTACAGTGCTGTCTTAAGAAGGCATCTGTGGTGCATGGAGGCTCAGCTGGGAAGAGTGCTGGGATTGATTAGCAATGTCTGTCAAGGTCTCTGGAGGGATAGCTTGCTCTCTAGTTGCTCTTGTGTGCTTTTGATGTGTCTTTCACTCTTCTGTGTAAAGTGATTTTTTTTTAATACTAACAGGTGACTAAGTATGAGACAGGCCATCATGAGAGAGAGCAGGTAGATTCCACTTTAAGAAAACCTGGCATGAGAAAATGCAAATTTACAAAATGCATAAATCTGGAGCTCATTATTGTCATTACAGTAAGATTCCATGAAAGGTTCCTTTAAATAGCGAGCTCCCCTACTGCATTAAAATGATGATTCAATTTACAGAAATTCACTTTGCATGCAACTCTTCAGGACCGTGTCTGTGCAGTAAAGCAAGCCCCACCTGATTGTTTTAAACCACGGCCTACATGCTGTTCAGGGTGGCTGCTGCCACATATCTCCAGTCTCTTGGTAATTCCCACTCTCTTCAGACTTCCTTCTTCCTTCCTCTCCCGGAGTGTTGAGTAGACAGTCTGGGTGGTGGTCAATAGCTGCTGGCTCCCACCCGACCACGGCTGCGTTTCATTAGTGGGTAAACTGATTGCTCCGCGTGTGTTTACGCATGGGCGTGGCTGTCCAAGTCTGCGCACTTGTGCGCTCTGGTGTGGATGCAGATACACACAAGCCCTTCCCTCACTCTCAGCCCACCCTAAATTCATTCCTGCTGTGAGTTACAAATGGAAGGTTCCACTCGCCTGGTGGATATGGCCTTCCAATGAGATGTGCCCCGGATTCCGGCTCCCCGTCTTCTTTGTGTTTGTTTATATGTTGTTTACCCTCGCATCTAAAACCTTCCCCAGGCCCTGGACCCGAGTCCCATTACGCAGACATGAGACCCTCTTCTTCCTCTGTGGCCTAGAAAGCCCCAAATGGTTTTCTAATTTAGAAAATTAAATATAATCTGACTCTTGTGGCAGGCTACAAAATTCCCGACCAACAGACGCTCCCATTAAATATGTAACATACACAACATCTAAAAGTATCACCAATCTAGCATGAACTTGAATTATAGAGGCATTTGGTGCCCCTTGGGTAAGATCACCAGCCTCTTCCCAGGCGCTCACAATCGGGCACTTTTCCAATGGACTGTAAAGCTCCTGGGAATGCTGATGGCACACGTGCTTGCATTTCTGTGCTCTGTAAAAGCAACTTCCTGCAGAGAAGAGGACCTGAAAGAAATGGTAGCTCCCCTTCCTCTGTGCCCGGCCTTCTCCCACATAGAATAAGTCTAATAAACTTCTCAGGCACAGGACACAAGTATCATTTCTAGTTCACCTACTGTGTTTTTTTTTTAAATCTCAACATAAATTTCTTCTCCGAAATATTTTTTTAAAAACACATCCTTTCTGTTTTCTTTTGGAAAGAGCAAAATGAGGCAGGAACAGTGGACATACCAGCTCTCCTCAGAGACTATCTTCTGGCCTAAAGTGATTATTCCTATTTGAGAAGAAAGCGCTCAAGCTGGTGGGCTGTCAAGCAGCTCTTTTCCTTCCGTCTTCGCAGGCTCGAGGGTTTGAGCCAAGGGTGCCTCCCGGCAATGGGCTGTAATAGCTGCATAGGTGCAGCCATAGATGGTGGCCACCAGCATCATGAGACACAGGATCCCAGACAAAACCCCAGCGATGATGACAGTGACCAAGGCGCGACGCAGATTGGTGGGCCTGGGCTTGGGTTTGAGCTCACACTCTGACTGGTCTTGCTCCTCCACACTGTGGCTCTCAGGAGGCCTCAGGACAGCCCCCTGGGCAGGACCCAGCAGCTGCCCCTGCCAGGACTCCAGATCTGGAGAGGGAGAAAGGCAGGGCTGGTACAGCTCGTGAGGTATTTTAAGGAGGTCCTTTCCCTTCCAGGTGTCTGGAGACGCACAGACGACACTGTCCATGACTCCCCCTTAAAAAAAAAAAAAAGCAAAAGCAAAGGATGATAACAGAGCCTGACACAATTGAATTCCAAAAGCCTCAACCTGCGAAAAGTTAGGCAGATGGAATTTATAAAGCACCTTTCCACCCCCCCTGAAGTCAAAGAACTAAACAATTACATTTTATGATTTTTAGGATTTCTAAATTGGCCAAATGCTAAACACGCCACACTAAATTGGCAATTATGTCTGACCAAGAGTTCATTAGAAGCCAGGTCACCTTTGCCTAATAAAACGCCGAGGGCAAAGCGATGCGGAGCTGACAAGAAGGGGCGCTCTCAGGCCCCTAATGAAGCCCTCTACACAAACAAACCTATTGTACAAGCTCCCATTGCACATCTTAAAACAAAAACACAAAAAATAAAACAAAGATCCTTTATTGTGATGTTATGTGTTAATTACAAAGACCCTATGTGTCTGGCAGCACTCTTCGATGTTGCCAAATGGGAGGTCGTGGTCTTTGAGTGTTGTGCATATCTGACGATTTGGCAGTTACATTAGTTAAGTTCATGGGATTAAGTGCCATTAACATGTCTCTTTGTGCTTTGAAACATTTAGAACTTGGAGTATGGAACTTTCCAATGGCTTTTAGACTCAGTTTCTATTCTCTTAAGGTGACTGATTTCCTGAGATATGTAGACTACGTGCCTAGGAATTCTTTTCTAGAAAGAGCACTGGGCTCACAGGTTCCTTCCAGCCAAGTTTGGTCACCAATTTACTATGTGACCTCGGGCGAATAAACTTCTCTGACTGCAACTTTTGTGATAAAAATATCTATTTGTATCCAACTCTATAGTTTACGAAGCACTGTTAGATTAGTCCTCACAACTCCGCTATGATGGCAATTCTTGTCCAAGGTCACCCAGGTCATAAGGGGACAGAACATCCAAACCCAGCTCACTCCCTTGAACCCGGATTTCCCCACTATACTTGGTGTCCGTTTCTGCTTCCTCCCCTCTCTCTATTTCCTCCTTCCTGGCACGTCCCAAGGTTACACAATGACCCTCAGTAAAGCCTTTCTTTGTCGGGGCAGAGCCCCACCCCATGACCAGTGCCTTGGTTCCCCTGGCTGCCCTGAACTCTCCTGCTCCACCCCATGGATGGCTGTGAAGCCGGACACCACTCTCAGCCAAGTGAGACGGCAGGTTCTTTGTGCATACCACAGGTGAACTATGAAATAACTCCGGAAAGTCACATGCGGGAGGTAATCACTTCAGTGGGAGTCGAACCTTCCCTTTCATGGCACTGCAGAGCTTGGGGAACGCCTTCTTTCCCATCCATTCTATCTAAGCCTTAGAAGCCGAGTCCATTGCATTCTGCAATGCAAGGGTTATCTGGCCCAGGTCCTATCAGGGTTAGAGGCTTAGACAAAATTCACCCCACACCTCTTTTGCTACCGCTGCTTGAAACTGAACCTGAAACTCCTAGCCTCCTGGGCCCCCCTGGCTTCGTCAGTAACCCCCTGAGCCAAGAGCCCCAATTCTAAAGCAAACAGATGACAGAGGTATGTCCTCCTTTCTGAGCGGATGTGCAGGAGGCCAGAGGTGCAGGGTGGCTGCTCCAGAGGAGCCCAGGGTGCCGCCAGGCTGCGCTGTGATTAAGGATCCCTGCCTCATGCACCATTGTATGCTGTGCCCTGGGGTTTGTTGTAAGGCAGAAGGCCAGAGAGAGAGAAATGGGGTGTGGGGCTTTGAGAAGAAGTAATGACATGCAACCTGGCCAAAGAGCACTGGGACTTCCACCAGTGGACGAAGGCCCGTCTGCGATGGGACCGGAAGCCCAGCAGCTGGCTTCTCCGAGACCAGGTGGCTCATCCAGTCACTCCAGGCTTAAGCACTGTCTTTCCCCAGTACCAGGCTTCCTGCTGCTCAATATTAGAGTGTGGGGCATGGCCTGGGGACCCGGGGGCGAGGAAATACACACACTACAGCCCAGGACATGGCTGGAAGGCAGGGGTTGTGGCCACCGAGAGCTCCATGGCCTCCTATGCACCTGTGTCCTCGGCCCAGAATCACGTGCCAGCCTTCCACCCCAGGAGGGATATCTGCTGACAGGTTGTGGGTCCCACACCCTCTAGACTCATGGAAGCTGACAAGGCAAGAAGCCCCAGCTTGCCAAGCACTCGTTATTCCCCATCTGGCCACTGGGAGCTCTTAACCACTGTCTTGGAAGAAATTTGATTTAAATCTTGAGTCTGACCATCACTTAGCTGTGCAATTTTAAGAGAATTACTTGACCATTCTGTGCTCTGCTTGCTCATCTGGAAAGTGGGAGAAGGAAATAATGAAATTCACCCATAAGACTGCTCTGAGGACTAACATATATCAAATTGGATAACATATATCAAGTGTTTAGCGCAATACTGTACCTTGCCCAGAATACTAGTAAATGTTTAATACAGACAGCTATTAGCATAAAAGTGATTTGGTACTTATGAATGGAGAGGGAGGAATACTAATGACAACTTCTATGCACATGTTTTTGTGGAGAAGACATTATTAAGTATTCATCACAGCATGTGTTTTGGCTGGGGCCCACAGGAAGATGAAGTTTCCCCACCCTCTGTGGTCAGGTTGGGGCCGTGTGACTGAGTTCTGGCCACTGGAACCAGCGAATGTCACTTCTAGGCCACAAAAACCCCTGCTTAATCCTCCAAGCACTTTGTTCCCATTTGGTGTTAACCTTAGTGGCCACATGGTCAAGTTGGCAATGTGGACAGCTGGAAGGGGCTTAAGTCCCTGAAGGACTGCACCGACCCCAGCCCCTCCCCCAACTCCCTTGGACTCTGACACGAGTGCCTTTTATTGTGTGCATCACTGAGATGGTTGTCAATCAATCAGCCTGTCCTGACTAACACTGCTAGGGTTTGTATCTATTTATGCATCTTTGTAAGCAGGTCTTGACCTATACTAGCCCTTTGTTTTACCTTTATTCAATAAGTCAGTAGTCAGATTGTCTCCTACATCTGGCATCTATTGGGAAGGGAGGGTTCCTAGTTATTTTGGGTCCCCCAGATCTTGTGACCCCCAAATCAATTTCACCTTCTACAGAAAGGCTGTTGTCTGTACCAGGCAGCTCTGCCGGGAGGGGCGGTTGAACTGAGTCACGGAACCAGAGGACCAGAATAGGTCTCAGGAGCTCCTGGCTCAGCACTGTCAGTTTCCACCTGGTGACCCTGAGAGCTGGTGAGGGGCACGGCTGTCCAAGGATCACCAGCAAGTTTGTGGCAGAACGTCAATCCCTCCCATGTTCCATTTAGTGTCCTGAACCTAGGAGCCATCTTCTTTCTTTGTCAAGAAATATTCTTCTTTGATAAAAACTATCTTTTTGTGGAGGTTTGGCTCATGCTCACCATTTAGTCTAAAACACAATAGCTGAAGCTACTTCACTTCTAGATGTAAAGTTTTATTTGCCTCTTATAAGAAAGATTTTTACCACCATATGTAGTCCCTGTTGTAGGTCAACTCCGAGATTAGCTGCTTAGTGATAAGCTGTTTGCTTCTATATTGTTGAGAGGGATTCTCAACTAGACATTGTATACTTGAACTCAGTGTGAGCTCTAACCAGCTTCCGTCTGTGCTCTAACCTGCTACACCATCCAACTCTGCTGATTCCCCAATTCACGTCTGTAGCTCTGCTGTCTTCCTGTATCAGAGAGGCTCAAACGTACATCCACCAATGCAACACCTTCCCTGGACTTGAAACGGACATCTCAAACTTGATCTTCCCCCAACTGAGGTCTTATTTACTCTCTCTCACACACACTCACCCACTTCCTCCTTCCCCATTCTCCAGTCTGCCCCTTATCAGCTATTGGCATCCTTTACTAGTATCTGGTTATTCCTGCAGGACAAAAATTAGAATTTTCCATGATTACTCTCCTTCATCTTGCAATCCAACCTATTAGCAATTTCTATCAGTTCAGTATTTCAAACATCTCCCAATGTTGATTACTTCTCACCAGCCTGGTCTGGGCCACCTCCACCTCTTCCCTGGATGACTGATTACTTCTCCCTCATTCCCCTGCTTCTTCTTGGGTAGGCTTCCATCAGTTCTCCCTAGCGTCCACAGAGTGACCTTTTAAACTGTAATCAGGTCACATTCTTCCTCTAAGTAAAATTCAGGAGATTCTTATCTCGCCTAAAATAAAATCCAAAGGCCTCTGCCTGCTCTTCAGGTTCCTCCTGGATGGGGCCCTGAGTATTTATGTTATCTTATCTCTGTCCTCTCTCTCCCTTCCTCTGCTCCAGGCACTGTTTTGTCCTTAGTTAAGCTACGCCCCCTCCCGGTCAGGCCCTCTGCACTGCTTCCTTTCCCCCACTTAGCTTATGGCTCGTGCCTCCTGAGCAGGTTCTGCTGGCCCATGTCTCCTTGGAGAGGCCTTCCTGGCCTTCCTCCCCCTCCCTCCCCGTCCCCTGCCTCAGTTTCCCTAGCACTAACTGCTTTCTGAACATGGATATTTGTTATCTTATTTACCATCTATTCCTACTACCAGGTCATAAACTCCGGGATATTAGGGATTTTCTTGTTCAATTGCCTTTTCTTGGTGCCTAGAAAAGTGCCAGGCATGTAAGAGGCACGCAAATATAGGGATGAATAAATGAACCACTGTGATGTAGAGGGAGGACCTAGGGCCAAGACTCAATGCCATTCGTTCTATTCTTTTCTGAGCGTCCACTCTCTCATCTTGGGCAAGTTGCCTAGCCTCTCTGGGCCTCTGTTTTCCATTGGTTACAAGCTAGTACTGACAAACTTTTCTATAAAGGGCCAGTAGCAAATATGGTAAGCTTTGCTGTATATATCCTGTCAAAACTATTCAATTTCGTCCTTAGAGTGCAAAATAGCCACGAAGAATAAATAACTAATGGGCATGTTCTATTAAGTCTTTCTTTACCAAAACGGGGGGTGGGCTGGGTTTGGCCTTCAGGCTGTTGCTCGCTGACCCCTGGGGGACTTCCAGATCCCCTCATCTTTAATATTCCAGGATTTCTTGCTTTGATGTTGACATCTGGTTAAAGAAATAGTCACTTTAAGAGAGGGGGCCCTGTTGCACCCAACTTCAGTAACTGGTACTTGCTAAGGCAGAGGGATCACCTGAGGGAGGGTTTGTAGCTGTGGGTGGGTGGAGGCAGACACAGGGGAATGTCCCAGGGACAGATACCAGGCCACAGGTGGATCACATTTGAAAACTGAATTTGATTCCAGTTTGGAGTTCAGCAGTTTTTCAGGTGGAGACCAAATTTCCCTCCTTCTTAAGGGCCTACAGTTTCCTGACAAATAATTAAATGCTGTTATCATTCAAAAAGTGGAAAGTTATCTCCATGAACCGGATTTGTAAAATGACTTTAAGAACCTGAATGTAAACACCTTTTAATGACTCACGTCTCTGCCATACTGTGACATGACACCAATGAGGACAAAGCTTCTACGGGCCCCTCGTGTGCACCCCTCAAGGTCCTCTCTAATGCAGAGAACAGATGAGGTTCATCTCAGGCGAGTAACACACAGACGGGCTTTCCAAGCAGACGTTACTCACCTTTATAGATAAATTTCTCCAGCCAGAGTTTGAGACCCAGCAAGTGGCAGTTGCATTTCCAGAGGTTGTCCTTGAGAAAGAGGCGCTTCACGCTGGACATGGATTCTAGGAGCACCCGATCCAGCTGCTGAAGCTGGTTTTGTTGGACCGCAAACAGGGTTAGGTTCTCCCAGCGCTCACCCAAGGAGGCTGGAAGGTGGCTGATGTTGTTGGAGGACACATCAAGCTCCCTCAGCTGAGGGAGGGAATGGAAAAGTCCACTTTCCAAGGAATGTAGGGAGTTCTGGGTCAGGTTTAAGACCCGCAAGTGCTGAAGTCCATGGAAAGCTCCGGGGGCCAGGATGGAAAGTGAATTGTTGCCCAAGTTCAAGGTTGTGAGCTGTGGCACTGACCTAAATGCAGAAGCAGAGAGCTGGTGAATCTGGTTATCTTGTAAATGCAGCGTTAGAGTCTGAGGAGGCAGATCAGGAGGGATTTCAGCCAGACCCTGGCGGCTGCAGTCTACAGAATTCAAGGACGCTTGACAACGGCACTCCTTAGGGCAGCCGCAAGCCACCCCGAGCAGGAAAACCACACTGGAGAGCAGGAGCAGCTCACCTAGGACAAACAGAAAGGAAGTGGGATAGGAACCAGCTTGTCAGTGGTGCTGTCATTTCCTCCCCTAAGAGCACAGGCAATGCAATTCTGAGCCAGCCAACACCTTGCACCACCTTTCATAGACTTGATGCATCCCCAGTGCCAATACCTACTGCACCCTCTGTGCTAACATTGTCAGAAGCCTTGGAAAAGACACTTTCTCAGTGGCTCAGAAATCAGAACATGGAAGACTTTAGGATGTTGAATAGGAAGGTGAAAACATCTTTCTGAGGCACGTGCCTGGTAGGGAACAGCAAAATCACCCGGGCCAGAGTGTGACAGGTGATCGGAGTCAGGTAGTCACATTCCTAAAAAGTGTGCCCCATCAGTGCGAGCCATTAGAACTCTCTGTGGAACTGGAAACACCCTAAGTCTGCTGTCCAGTATGGTAGCCACTGGCTTTGTGTGGCTACTGAGCTCTGAAAGGTGACAAAGGTAGCTTAGGAACTGAATTCTTATTTGCATTTAATTTTAATGAATCTAAATGTAACTAGCCACATGGTGCCAGTGGGTAGCATATTGGATAGGGAAGGTCTAAAGCGTTCCTACAGACTGGCTGGTGTGGCTCAGTGATTGAGTGGCAACCTAAGAACCAGGAGGTTATGGTTTGATTTCCAGTGCAGGAGGTAGCTGATCAATGATTCTCTCCCATCATTGATGTTTCTATTTCTCTCTCCCTCTCCTTTCCTCTCTGAAATAAAAATATATATATATTGAAAAAATAATAATAGCCCTAGCATTTATATATATAAAAGTCAAGCCATCAGAATGCCGGAATGACAGGTTGTTTTGACGCACACTGCGGCCCCGATTGCGCCCCCACACCCCGATTGGGGGTGGGGCTGGCCAGCCAACCTCCCACATCCCCTCCCTCCCCCCAGCTGTCCCGGCCTCGATTGGCCCCCAATCAGGCCAGCTGGATCCCACCCAGCTGAAATATTTATATTCCTCTTAACCTTGTAAATCTGGTTCTACTATTATCCCTATTTTGAAGGTGAGGCAACTGAGGCACAGACAATAGCTTCAAGAATAGCTTCTAATCACTGCCCAAGGTCACACATATAAGTAGTAGTGTCATGATTTGAACCCAAGAGGTCTGCTTCCAGAGCCTGTCAGGGTTCTTACCTGCTGTGCTTTGCTGCCTGTCAAATACTTTTACACACACACACACACATACATACGAACAAGCACATGCATAATACTGTTTTTATAGTGGTTTATAATAACCTACATAAATATAATCATCAGCATGTTTCATTCTGCATTTTACTCTAGTCACTCAAAACTGATCTATTCATATGGATACATAGAGCGCTAATTCATTTCTTTTAACTGCTCTACAATATTCCATGGTGGGGCCATGTCATTTACCATTTAGCTCCTCCCTTACTGATGAGCATTTGAGTTGTTGAAGTTTTCCCTCATTACAAATGATGTTGCAAAGAGCATTTCAGCACTGAGCTCCCTGGCTGTGAGGAATGTGGCCATGAAGAACTGTGGAAGAGGGTCTCTGGAATCAACCGGAAGGTTCAGAGGATGGGAGTTTGCTAGATACTGCAAGATTCTTCTCCAGAGTAGCTGTATCATCCCTTCTTTTCTCCTGAGATTTGAATTTCAAAATAGGGGAAATATCTGTCAAGGACATTTTGTTCAATTGGTAGAGGAATTCACAAGGCCACACAATAATATTGAAAACTCAAAATAATTACCTACTCATAAAAAGGGATCTTGAAAGAGGTTTGTTTGTTTGTTTTTGGCCTTAACTATGGAAAATAAAGCCTGGCTGTCAAATGCGCTGGAGCTTGGCCCTTGAATTCTCTCCGGATGTGAGCAGTGCTTTGGGGCAAAGGAAAGGTGTCTGGGGAGGTTCTGCTCAGTGTAGTTGAGCTCAGGGGATGCAGAACATCACAGCCCCTTCCCTCTTCCAAAACAGAAAAGAGCAAAATCCTCATTTTCCTTTCTAAATTTTGCAAATAATCTAAATGATTCCTTTCACAGCCAAACATCTTTCCATCAGAGATTAGTCAACACTTTACACTTTAGCTGTGGGTCTCAGGCATTAATTGGTTGTAGGAAACCAAATCTTCAGCAAGAGAACATGTTTTCCACAGCATCCACTAATCTATTAACGAAAGGCTTGTCTTTCCAAGCTTGCAGCCAGTTTGTTCATTCTTTCTTTTGTCCCACTCCACCCTCCTCCAAAGGGGATGATCTATGGACTCTAACTCGAAGCATGGTGTTTTGTATGAAAAGGCCAATGACATGCCAACTGCATGTCTGATCACAGCTGGGCACATTCGTCCCCATGCCTGCCTCTGACCCAGCGTGGCACACATAAATTCTCCCTCAGAGACATCTGTTTGATCTGTTTGGTCTTTAGAGACGGACAACTTTAAACTAGGTTTCCCACGGACACCTTTTGCAGGGGATCCCACTCCTCCCTAGGGGACTTCTCTAAGGGGCGAGGGGAGGGACGCAGCGTGGCTCACCTTTCATGACGACAGGCGTCCGTGTTGAACCCGCAGCCCTTCTATTAATTAGCAGATCAACATGCCGAGGGCATGGCCAACTCGCAGCCCAGCTTTTCATCCGCTTTCCCTGCTGCCTGCTTGTGCTTTCTTCAACGCACAAACAGTGGTGGCTTTCAGGAGCCCCTTATTCAAGCAGTCCTCTCCCCGTCTCCATCTGGCTGGGATTGTTTTCCATTACGGGGTCTTTGGACTGCGCCCCTCTTCTTTCTGCAAGTGTCGACCTCCCCAAGATCATCCCTGCCTGTCCCATTCAGATGACGAGCCACAGAGAGGACGTTTGTCAACTCGGCGAACAGCTGTAGCATTCAGACATGACCCCGGTGGCTCGGGCTTTTTGATTGGTTAATCTGCTTGAAGTCCAGGGCACCAAAATAAAACCGCCTGCTTAATCCGGTCGTGGTTTCTGAATTCTGTTGACTTAGTAACTGTGCTGTGTCAACCCTCCGCGGGTTGGGGGACGCGCACCATGGATCCTCGAGCTGGGGGTCTGGCAACGGAGCCAGCAGAGTGTGTAATATGAGGACAAATTGGCCTGCCGTAGGCTGACACGGTTTCCACAGCGCACTTGTTTGGTCATCGGAGGCTTATTCAGCCAACATCCGTGGGGATTAGCTGTGTTGACAGGGCCTTGATGCCCTGAAATTCATAGCCACGGTTTCCTTTCGTGCACATCACGGTCTATTCTCCCTGGTGCCACAAATACTTCTCAGCTGCTTCTCTGCCTGCTCCCCACCTCCCCCTCCTACCACCTCCACCCCCATTGGATTGACCTTTTGGTTCACCTGACTTTGGAAATACTTCTCAATCTTTCAACGTTTCCCTGATTTTTCACCTATAAAACAATAAAACGGCCCCTGTGAGCTTCGGGGGAGGGAGTGGGGGGGGGCGGAGAGGGTCAATGAACTGTGACTGTTGTCTAATGGAAGCTGTTGGGAACTTTCCCACCGGGACTGGAACGCTTCTTTGAATGTGCAAATCCCCTGACATTTGCTGGGGTGGGGATGGCCCGAGCTGCCCTTCAACATGCTGAAATGCTCTGGGAGGCACGGCGACTACTTGGAATGGTGAAAACATGCTTTTCTTGAGGCGGCCTGGACTCCCTGGCCTGGGACAGTGTCATGGGTCTGCGGAGTGTGGGATTTGGAGTCAGATGATTCTGGATTTGAGTTTGGTTTCATCCTTCACCAGCTCTATGTCTCTGGGCAAGTGACCTGTGCACCAGGAGCCCCATAGCCTCATCTGTGACATGGGGAGAGCAGTGGTCCTCGTGTCATGGCCCAGAGTGCCTTCATACACGTTCACAATTACCCAAGAGGATGTGTGCCAGGACCGTCATGCTGCTGCCTTTCAAAGGCCAAACTTGACAGATAGAGGGAGGTCCTGACGACAGACCTGGAGCCCTGCCCCCTCCGGCCACTCCTGTGGTACCCAGGGAAGAGGCCCCTTGTGAATGAAGTGGAAAAACTGGACTGTGACTGTCCTTAATAGCCTCGTCTTCAGCCAATCCCGCTCCTGCCTTAGAGAACCCAACGTGCTCACCGTGACCCTCCCTGAAAAACGTGCTTTATTGGGCCGCCACCTTTTGTCCTCCGACACCTTGGAGCATGGGAGATACAATGGGGGAAAGTCAGGCATAGGCAACAAGGAGCCATTAAAATCTTAATACGGGATAAATGGCCCCATCCTTCCTCTCTTCCTTCCCCCCATCTGGTCTATTTTCAGGAGCAGAGAATTTGATAATCATCATTCCTTGGTGATACATGACTATCGATGGCCCATATGTAGCCTTCAGTCATTAATTCATCACAACATAACAAACACCTGTGAACGTAACACTCACTCTAAGAACTGGAAAGTTACCAATAACTCAGATCAACCTGTGTGTTGCTGTCTTTTCCAGGGGTTAGCAAACATATTTTGAAGGGCCAAATAGTAAATATTTAGACGTTGAGTACATTACAGTCTTTGTGGCAATTACTCCACTCTGATGGAGGGAAAAGCCAGCGATAGACAATCCATAAAAAAGGGCATGTCTGTGTTCCTATAAACCCATATTTACCAAGTCAGGTGGAGGGCTCAGTCACCCTACAAGCCATGATTTGTGAACCCTGCTCTAGTCCTTTATGTAGCCCCTGCTGTCACTGCTCCACCACCATTACCTGTCACCCACCCCAACTTCCACCACAGCTAGATGTGTCTCCCTGTCTCCTCATCTATAGAATGAGGGTCTGAGTGGGATGATCTTCAGGACTCTGTTATGTGTGAAAGCTTTTCATTATGGTCAGAATGCCTGAGTGGACTTGAAAGGCCCTGTATTTACAGACTTGAGGGAGTTTGAACGAAGACTTTGAGTGTCTCTTTGGGTTATAGCAGAGCTATTTAGCTGTGTTCTGCAGGGCCCAACTAGGGCCCACATCTTGAAAGATGAATACATGGACAGCACAGCTGGTGCAGGAGGCCAGGGCGCCTGCAGGGTAACTTCAGACATCTGGGAACACCTGCAGTTAATGCCAGGCTGGTGGCTAAATGAGGAAGCACACTTCCATGCTGCTTATACCCTAAAACTGTGTGGTCTTAGACAAACCACAGAATCTCTCTGAGCCCCGGCTTCCTCACCTGTAGCATGCAGATAATACCTATCTCAAAGGATCTAGGAAGGCCCTAGTCAGTTTGGCTCAGTGGATAGAGCATCGGCCTACGTACTGAAGGGTCCCAGGTTTGATTCCAGTCAAGGGCACATGCCTGGGTTGCAGGCTCGATCCCCAGTAGGGTGCGTGCAGGAGGCTATATATATTAAGTGCACAGTTTAGGTCTGGAAGAGACCTATGCAAGAGATGATCAAAAGTGGCAATTTCTAGTAGCAGTATGTATTCTTGAACCTCAAAGAGTTGAGACTGGCTGCTCCCACCTACAATGTGAATACCCGGAGAACACGCAGAGAACCCCCACAGCTACGGGTTCCTTGGAGCAGTGACTTACTGCTCAAAGAGGTTCTTTGGTTCTCTTTTGCTCCTGCTGATTCTAACTGTTGATTTTGAGTGGTCAGTGCACACTTGGACAGAGAAGGACTTTGCATGCAGAGGCTGAGTTGATTAATTCCATCTGACCTCAGCCCAGAGAATAAAAGGAGGGTGTGTGATTTGCATGTTAATGCCTGCAGCATCTTTTCCCCTCTCTCTTCTCCTCCCTTCCTTTCCCCCTCTTTTCCTCCATCAGCCAGATCCCAGAAGTATCAAGTCAACTCTGCATGCAAAAAAGTAGGAGAGATGCCAAATGTCAGGTCAGGCCAAGCCATTCCCCAGAGGGGAGGATGCCACCGTGAGGGGTGAGGTGCTCCTGGTACCAAGACTTAGTCAAGAACTTGCTTGCCACATAGAAAGTTGCTTCAGGCACACCCTCAGAGATTATGGTTACCATGACACTGAGATTGCCACAAGTTCCTAGCTTCTCTATATTTCCAATATGTGTATAATATTTAGACATATATTTCCTGTACACGTTTGCCCATGTTAAGAAGGTTTCCTACTATATGTCAGTCTATTTAACATTTCACTTCCCTCCAAAAAAAAATAATAATCAACAATTATTAACTCTTAAAATTGTTGATATCTTGTAATTCAGCAAATAGTTTTCTTCTCCCAGGTAATGTTATTCAGTTATTTTCAAGGATAATAAATTGTTAGGTTAAATAAAGCAGTTTGAATGGAAATGCATATTGTATAATCCCATTTATGTTGGGGAAAAAATGTCAGAGTGGAGGGTTAACCCTAAAAAATGTGCATTGGTTTGTCTGAAGATGAAATACCCTGATTACCCAGGGGGCAGGGATAATGTAGAAGAAGAAAGGAAAAGGAAAATGTTCTCTTTCTACCTCTGCATATTCAACTTGCTACAACAAACATGTATTACATCTGTAATCTTAAAAACATAAAGAAGAAAAGCTGACTTTTGTTAATTAGCAAGTAAAGGTGCATTTTGTTTCCTAGAAAATTTGAGATCACTTGTTTTCCAGGGGCTGGCTGAGTTGTATGTGTAAATAGAGCATACCCAGAGCTTGGTGAGGTGTCATTCCCCTGCCCAGTGATCTCGGCCTGCGGGCAAACCATATAGTGCACATGAGCATGTCATCCAGTGCTATCATTGGCTTTGGTGAAATCATGGCAAAGTGCTTCCCCCATCCCTGTCACTGGGCCCCCATCCAAAGCAGGTGCTGTGAGGATCTGATGTGAGGGAGGTTGTCAAGCTGAGGGACAGCTGCAGCCCGGGATAGTAGGAAGGAGGCCCTGGCACCACAATCCACACAGAAATTTCATTTGGTTGTGGAGAAAATATGGCATTTGGAAAATATTTCCCTAGGAATTGTGGATGATCAAATGGCAAATTTATAAATAGCTATTTACAATGCCTCAGTATTCCTTCCTTTCTTCCTTCCTTCCTTCCTTCATTCCTTCCTTCCTTCCTTCCTTCCTTCCTTCCTTCCTTCCTTCCTTCCTTCCTTCCTTCCTCTTTGGTCTTATAAAAAATATAGTAAGAGAACTAAAAATTTATTTTAAAACGTAAACATATCATTGATTTAGTGCTTGCAGTGGGTCAATATTGCTAAGGATTTGTATTAAAGTAATGTAACTGCTGTAACAAACCCCAAATATCAATGGCTTAACTTAACAACAGCTTATTCATTGCCCTTAACACAGTGCACTTCAGATGGACAGGGGCCAGACTCAATGCCCTCATTCATGGACCCAGACTCTTTCCATCTTGTCAGGATGTCTTCCTCTTAGTTCTCAGATTTCTCTCCATCAGCAGGCTAATGGGGCCAATCCAGTAATGGTACTTATTACTTTTGCTTATATTTCATTGGCCAAAATGAAATCATGTGACCATGTCTAACAGCTAGGGAGTCTGGGAAATGTAGTCTAGCTGCGTGCCTTGGAAGAAGAGGAGTCATACTTGTTGCAAAGCATTAGCAGTCTCTGCCTCCACATTTTATTAGTGTTACCTCACTTAAAGGTGACAGCTCAGTAGGCTCTAAGCTTATGATGATTTCTAATATTTCTTCCCATTGTAGTAGGTTCATGAAACAAATGCTGAATGAATGAGTGATAAAACTGAGACACAGAAAATTTAAGTAACTTACCCAAAGTCTCCAGCATATTTATTACCAATACATGGATTGTGAATATCCGTGTTAGGTACTCAGGAACTTAGAGCTTAATATATTTTATGTCTTGAGGTCTTCTTTTTATATACAATACATTCTTTTTGACAGTAAGATGCAGATTTAATTATCTGGAAGCTCTAGCTAACTGAGAAGAACACTATTTCCTTTTGAGAAGTTCAGTGGAGAATCAAGTCTCTAGTGAGAAGGTGGGAAGGGTATGTGCATCTCTCTATTCTTTCTTGCCTTCTTGCTAAGGTAAAATTTCAAGTTCAAGGGCTACCTATGATCATTAAATTTACTTTACATGACTATCTGTAGAGTTTAAACTCTCTACCTGGCCTCAAGGTGTCTAATAATATTAGTAGAGCAGTGGACTTAAAATAAAATTAGTGGAGTATTAGTTATGAAATGTGTGCCTTCAACCTCCTTAAAACTAAGGAAGACAGTGGCCAAAATGTATGAGACTTTTTCAGTATCGACTTGTCCATGGAGCCCAGGTCTGAGCGAGGTGTTTGGGCACTAGTAAAGACATGGCATGCTGGCTCTTGGTCTTCAAAGAACTTACCAGTTTGTAGAGTGCTATTTAGCAATTCTTATTTATTGTATCCGATTCTATGATGATCATCTCATCACCTGGAACCTGTTACCCATGGAAAGACTGCATATGACTTTATTGGACACTGACACTGTCCAACTCTCCGGAACTAAGTCTCAGAAGTCTTTTGGGTGGTAGCAGAGGCAGACTTAGAGGCAGATTTGTGGGTTTTTTTGTTTTGTTGTTGTTGTTGTTTTGGTTCAGGTTAGAGGAAGTACAGACTTCCTATTCCAAGTTCTCCCCAACCGCAGCCTTCCAGCACTTAGCTTGTGTGCATACAGGATGCATGTGAAGATAAAGATGCATTCAGATAAGTATGATTAAAGGTAATTAGTGAGCTCATGCAGCTGGTGGAATAAACATAGACAGATGCTGGTTGATATTAAGCTAATGAAAGAAACAAAAGGATCAAGAAACATGGCAGCTTAGGAAGCCTGGCCAAGGCCTCACACTGACTCGTTTTACTTAGATCTTTTGATTGACTACTTTTGTCCCTGCCCCCAAATATAAATTGGAATCAAATTCATGTTTGATTGTTTACTCATGTTATACATAAAATGAAAGTTTTGTGCAGTTCTTCTTGGTGAATCTTTATTTGCTTTTGTACTTTTATTATAACATGATAGTTCAGTTTCTGAAATAAATGACAATGTGTTTTTCATATTTTCAAATTATAACTTAGTGGATATATATTGTGGTGCAATAATAAAGCTGGGTTTTGCCTTTTTCTTTTTAAAGTTTGCTCTGTGTTAGCTCTTTGATGTGTCTAGTTTAAAAATGTTCTGGACAACACAATTATCTCAAGCAGGACTTACGTTCTGACCCACCAAGTACCAACCCTGAACTTTCGGAATCCTTTCTGTTATTCCAGCCTTCATCTGACCCACTGTTTCATGTTAGAACAGTGTCCCTGATATGAAAGCATGGAATACGAAGTGAAACCGTCTAGGTTCAATGCTGCATCCAATTTTTACTGGCTGTGTGACCTTAAATAAGTTACTTAACCCCTCTGATCTTCAATTAATCATCTGTACAAAGGAACCCTGGCAAACTGTCAGGTTTTCAGGGAGGGTTAAATAATATTTTTATGCAAGAACCTTAGCAAAAAAAATAAAAAATAAAAATGCCCTTGCACATAGCAATATACATTAGCTGGTCTATTCTCTATTATATTCTCTATTATTGTGTCTCTATGACATATACCAACTAGGCACTTAGGCTGTATCTATTTGCACTGACCTGTTTGGAAGAAAAACAAGCGAGTTAAATGCAAAGGAGCCTTTTGCTTGTGTAACAGAGTTCACCCTGTTTTCGGATTATAAAACATGCATGGGGATGTGTATTTTCCTAGCATCAGCTGCCATCTAAGTGAATTTGTGCTCTACATATCTCTGCTTGTCATCAAAACAGTTCCACAAACAAAAGAACTTTTGCCTTTGGTGTCATGTGACTGAACCTTCCTGGGGGACTTTTGTTAGCAAAATAAAGGCCCTGCCTTGACTTCCATGCAGCCTCCACCCCAGTTTAGAAGGGCAGCTTCCCATTTTGGTGCCATTAGGAACATTCTCATCCTTTCATTTAACCCAAGAATCCCACCGTGGGCCGCCTTCTGTGTGCTTGTCCTGTTCATTTTAAAGGTTTACCTACCGATCTTTCCTTGGCAGTCCCTCCCTGGTAGGAGGCCCTTTCCCCATCCTCGCCTAATTAGAGAAAGCATGTAGTCATCTCCCCAGGGCTGTTTAGCTTTCATCATGAAGCATGACTATCAGGGTTTCGAGGTTGATAGGAGTGGAAACATTTGTGTTCAACAAGCAGGCTCCTTCATGTGTTGTCAACATTTCATTTGTGATTCTAATGAGAGCCGAGGAGAAAATAAACTCAGTGCACAGCTCTCCATGGCCACAGCTGATGTTTATAAGTTCCGATCCATGGCTCCGATGCGCTTCCCACGAAGACATTTGGGAAGGCAGCTGTGCGCTGCTGCTGTGTGATCAGGAGCCAAGATGGTTAGATCTACCGAGACATCCCCAAGAATGGGCAATGTAGGTGCTGACGTGTACTTGTTGGTGTTTTAAATGTCCCCTGAAGGTGGAAACACGCTTATATAAAAATAGGGTATATTAGAGGGACTCCCATTCTTGACCCCTATCTCATCTGGCCTCCTCTGAATGTCTACCAGGGATTCCACTGTGTGTTTTTTTATTAAGAAGGCACCTACTGAATGCCCATTAACTGCTAAGCTGTGTTTGGGGGTATTATAGGCATGAAAATAAGAAGCAAAATAATTGGACCTACAGTCCAAATGCCCCTACAATCTAGCAAGGAGACAGACATTTATGATTTGGCCACTCACAAATAAGAAAAACTCAAGCCCTAACCGGTTTGGCTCAGCGGATAGAGCAGTGATGGCGAACCTTTTGAGCTTGGCGTGTCAGCATTTCGAAAAACCGTAACTTAACTCTGGTGCCATGTCACATATAGAAATTTTTTTGATATTTGAAACCATAGTAAAACAAAGATTTGTATTTTTGATATTTATTTTATATATTTAAATGCCATTTAACAAAGAAAAATCAACCAAAAAAATGAGTTCGTGTGTCACCTCTGACACGCGTGTCATAGGTTCGCCATCACTGGGATAGAGCATCAGCCTGGAGACTGAAGGGTCCCAGGTTCGATTCCGGTCAAGGGCATGTACCCGGGTTGCGAGCACATCCCCAGTAGGGGGCGTGCAAGAGGCAGCTGAATCGATGTCTCTCTCTCTCATAGCGATGTTTCTAACTCTCTATCTCTTTCCCTCTCCCTTCCTCTCTGTAAAAAATCAATAATATATATATATGTATATATATATATATATATATATATATATATATATATATATATATTTCTTTTTAAAAAAAAAAAAAAAAAAAAGAAAAACTCAAGCTGTGGGAGTGCTGGGAAGAGGAGGTCCCTGGTGCCAAAAGAGAAGACAGCAGGGACTCTGACTTGGGAGCATGGGGCAGCCGTCCCTGTGGATGTTGTAACCTGGTTGCAATGGAAAAATGGGCAAGAATTTACTGCAGGGAGAGGGAGGGACAAGGGCCATCCATGCAAACACATGGCACGTGTAAGGCTGAGAGGGCAGAGTGGATGGCACAGTGCCCTGGGAGCCACGGGAGTCCAGGGTGGCTAACACAGAAGGTGAGGAGAGCTCGGTGAGAAGATGCTGGAGAAGAGGCGAGGAAGCCGGTTGTTGAGCCTCCCACCCCCACCTCCCACTGTAACTGCATTATTAATATTACTGTGTCCTTTGGCAGCCCCACCATCTCTCCATAACTGGACAGATGCATCTTGCTGCCCTCCATAAGGCTGTAGAGAGGATGGCAATTTCACAAGCATTACCACATCTCAGTACATGGGTATCAAATCCTGAGCTCTTCCTGCAGTTTGCGGCTGTGAGGGAGTCCTCCCCACACGTGGCTGGGGAGCAGCAGGAGGGAGCTGTCCTCCCCACACAGTGCGTGGTGCAGGAAGAGCCAGCCCTGCCGGGCTTGGGGGCTCCGTTGCTAGGACAGAGCGTTCCCTCCTGAGTGTTCAGGTGTATGTTAGTGTGGATACCACAGCCAGCAGGCCAGGGGGAGCAAGTCAGTGCTTGGGTGCTGCAGTTACCTGCTTTGCGGGGGGCCTAGTGGCCCACCCAGTAGCCCCAGGGAGCCCAGCACGGCCTCAGAATCCTTTCCAGCCCGGTGCGCCAGGCAGACAACAGCCGACAACTGCTGGCCTCCTGCTAGCATCATCCTAGTTGCTGCTCCTGAAGCAGATCCTTGTCATTTGCAAATTTGTCTGAGAAGTCTGGAATGTGAAGCCAAGGACCATCTTGGGAGAATTTGAAGGATGCGCTAGGAAGCTACTACCGAGCCCCATCTACCCCCCAACATCTGCATCTTGATGTAAACTTGGTGTTTCTCCTTGTCCTCATGAAGACAGTCCTTTCCCTCCTGTTATAAAATAAGTTAACTATTTCTAAAAATGGGCTTCCAAAATGAGAAACAAAATTGTAGGACATGGTGAAAGGGATGAAGTTGTGGCCTGTGCACTTGCACAGGATGCCCATGGCTCCCACTAGAGATGTGGCTCCAGAAAAGCCGGAGGGTGGCACAGGCATCTCTTGTTTCTGAAATTGGGCACGTGGGTGACCGCCAGCCAGAGCTCCCGTGATCGCCAGGGTTTGCTGGCTGGGTGGGTTAGCCCTGAGCCGCATGTAATGTCTCCCTGAAACTCGCCCAGCAGAGCATGGTCATGGGCTTAAGAACCGGAAGTGTCTGAAGGGTAATAAATGTTGGACGGCAAACTAGGACCAAGAGGAAACTGTGAACTAGCTCCCCATTGATTTCTCCACCCATCTGTCACATTTGGGGTGACCTGGCACTGAATTAGCAGCTTGTTCTAGCTCCCCATTAATTTCTGTATGCATCTGTCACATGGAGGTGACCTGGCACTGTGAATTAGCAGCTTGTTCTGTTTAGTTTCTCTGTCTAGAAATAAGATTGCTCTGACCGACAGAGTCCCTAAATTCTCAAGGTGAATCAAAACATCTCAAACTCATAGAACACACAGAAAATCTCAGACACAGGTGCTTTCCCCAGAGGCAATCAGGAAGCCGTCCGCCATTCCAGGAGTGGAACTATGACTTCTTACATCTTACAGAAGAAAAAAAAAACAAAAAACAAAACACAACCTGATTTGGGGTGAGAGTGAGTCACTAACCAGAGATCAGTTTGTAAGTAATAGGGCGGGAACTTGAGCCTGCGTCTGTCTGATCTCAAAGCCTTTTAACTCCCATGTTCTTTCATTTCATCTGATTCTTCCTGGCCCCTTCCCCTTCATCAGGGGCAAACAAAGGAAGGGCCTAAAAGAGACTTAGCCCAGAAAAACAGACTTGATAGAAATGACCCTACCACCCCTACCCATGCATCCGCTGGCCTTAGGTCTTCATGCTCAGTGCTTCTCCTTGCCAAGGGCCACCTAGAGAAGAGGAGGGCCTGGCGCCTGGCGGCTGTGGCTACAGGTGGAAAGGGTTCTGGGCGGAGGTGAGGGAAGCGGGCACTTTGTGCATGGAGCTAGCACTAATCTGGTCCATCCCTGGAACGCGCTATCAGTCAGATCTGGGACAGATTTGTCATGGCTGCTCCCCTGTTCAGAAGCCGCCCCCGCAGGCCCACCCTCTCTTCCTAGCTGGGCAGGAAGGGCGGAACTCCCTTTGATCTCTGGCCGGTAGCAGGAGAAGCATGGCGTTTTGTGGCCCTGCTCCTGCCCTGCGCCCCGGGTGAGTGTTTGGACAGCCACGCGAACAAAGCCCCTTGGCCACGTTTGCTTTAGAACCTCCTGGCTCAAGACAGAGCACGCCCTGGAAGGAATCCATGTGAAATGGCAGCCTCTTTGCACTGAAGAGCTCTCGGTAGCCATGCAGAGGAGAGGAATGCAGGACTCAGGGCCCAGCAGATGATAAGCAGCTCAAAGAGAGGGCAGGAGGTGGACGGGCTGAGCCCACCTGACTGCCCGGACAGCTGGACTTCTGTGCAGGAAAGAACCACACAGGCCCTACCCACTTCAGCTCAGTGGATAGAGTGTTGGCCTGCAGACTGAAGGGTCCCAGGTTTGAATCTGGTCAAGGGCACGTACCTAGGTTGCAGGCTCCCGGCCCTGGTGGAGGGCATGTGGGAGGCAACCAATCAATATGTCTCTCTCACTTCAGTGTTTCTCTGTGTCTCTCCCTCTCCCTTTGGAAAAAATATCCTCAAGTGAGGATTAAAACACACGCGCGCGCACACACACACACACACACACACACACACACACACAGGAACCACACAGTCACCATGTGGGTTTCCAGTCTCCATCCACAACTCTACACCTGAATAAAAGACATCAGCCCAGAGACAAATCAGCCAGGTTTTGAGATACAGTCACAGTTTAACAAGTAAGACAGGGAGCTCGTGGGAGACTGACTTTTCTACTGATCCCCCTGCAGAAAGGAAAGTTTCTGCGTCAAGTACTTCTGAATAGGGGGAGCTTGTCTTTTAAAAATATGGTCAGCTCCCCTGTTGTGCAGTGTACTTTGATGTATTAAAATACAGTTTGCCCCCTCCAATTACCGCCTCGGTGCCTAATGCTGTAAAATTAAACTATTCCTCGCTGATGTTTTATGAAGCTCCACCAGCGTTTCAGACGCAGACATCTTACAGAGCTTCAGGCCATATGTTTTATATGCTGTCGGGGTGAACTCTGACTTGGGTCCCTAAAGCCCCACCCCCCACATTTTTTTTAAGTGCAGCATTTTCAAAAACTTTGCTACAGGCTGCTCCCAAATTGTGGAGAAGTAAACCTCTCTGGTTGTGTGGGTGTGAGCCCAAAAAAGTGGTTTTATGCAAGGAAGGATACACAAGAATGTTTCCTGAATATCACTTTTGCATTTATTCTGTGCTTGATAGTATTGTGCTTGATACATTTTCCACCATGTTTTGGGGGGTGGAGACTTAAGGGAGTAGAATATTTATTTTTGAAACCCATATGCAAAAAAGGATATGCCTTTATGCAGAATGAGTTCACCCCTGTAGCAGGGAGCCAAAGGTATGTTTGCATTATAAGAAAGAAATGGATGTAGCCACAAACGCCGATCCTCTTAACAAGACTAACTTTGTCATTTAATAAGGGAGATTATTTCATAGATTTAAAACCAGTTAACACATTTAAAACTTGATAAGACAAGGCAATCCTGGTATGTTTCCTGTTCTCTGGTGATTAAAGCAAAGCGAGGGCTGGGCTAGGGGAGGTTTTCCATGGTACAAGTAATGCTGTGAATGTTTCTCCTGGTAATGCAATTAGGAAATATTGGCCCCAGTTAATGTAACTTAAACAAAACATGTTGTCCTCGTCAAACTTGTTCAAGTTGTTAAACAGGCAAAGCCTTGTCCAAAAAGTTAAAAAACAGGGGCATATAGTGTTTCCATGGAAACTCTGTTAAAATACTGATTTGTGGATATGATCATAATCAGCCCCATAATCTAATATGACTGAATTAAATGAAAAAGAATCTTGGTTATGAAGTAAGCCCCCTGTGTAAGAGTATTCTTACACATGCAGAAAACATATGGGTCCTGACGGGCGCTCTTTTCAAACTGCTTACTGGTGTGGGGATGGAGCTTTAAGATTCCAGGTTCTGTGTGCTGTTTCCCCCCTTCCATTCATTGTTCATTGTCTTTATAATGCTGGGATTGTGTGGGTGAGCAGTAAATACAGTCTTGATGGCATTTGGAGTTTTTAGTGTGTATCATTGCTCCCCCTAAACACCCACATTGTTTTCATTGTCTTTTGTAACAAGAGAAGATAACCCATAATATTTAACGGCTTGTGGGACGTTACAAGATTAAGTTTTATGAATATAATAATTTCTCCCTGCTAATGGAATCTTGGTAGAATTCTAACTATGCAGTTTCAGATGGATTCCTTTGACCCCTGGAGGGAAGGCTATGGAACAGGAGCTGGGGTGAGTGTCCCTGGAACCCCGAGCAGAGGCTCAAGGCCGTGCCCTGGCCTCCCCGCCACCCAGGTCGGTGGCTCTGTTCTCACCTGTCTGAGCTGCAGTAAAAATGGAAACTGCTCACCATGGGATAAACCTCAGCCTGTGGAATGGCAAAGACCACTGTCTTTCGGTGAAGCAACTTGATTTATTTGAAATTCTGTCCCACCTTGAAAAGATCACAGGTGGCATTTGTGGGGCCAGTTTCCATATCGCAAAAATATGTCCTCAGTTACATAAGAACTTAAAATAGAACGGTTACTGCGTGATTGTTAGCAAGAGCCTGGCAGTCATTGGTGCCTTAGCCATGGCGTCCCAGAGCGTGTGCAGAGAAACTGTGTGACAGCTGTCAGTGAATGCCCCTGCACAGGTGTGTCTGCACATCTCATGTCGCCCAGGTGCCCTGGTGCTTGGGGCCTGGGTCCTAAGGTCACAGCATGTCTGAGACTCACCTTCTGGACAGCGACATGCCGAGTAGAGTAAGACAGAGCTCAACGATTCAGACCCTGCCCCCAGGAGCAGAAACTGACTCCTCCCCTGAGCTCTCCCATCCACCTCCCAGAGTGGCTGCATCTTCCAGGTGTGCACACCTTCTGATTTGGGTACAGAGAGAAACAGACAAGGAGAGAAATAGGTTCAGGCCAGAATCTGGTGTCAGGAGCTTGAATCTGCTGATTATTTGCTCTCCTTAATGATTCATGTTTTTATTTCTAATTAACTTGATTTTATAGCAAAGTAACATATGAATATGGTTTTTAAAAATTAAATAGCACTTAAAAAGCTTACAAAGCTTCCTATAGGCAACCTAGAGGCAACCACTTCTACCATGCTTAGCATCTCTTTTTCATGAGCAAGTTGAGGTTGCCACGTTTTATTTGTTTTCAGATATTACTTATTTACTTTCTTTAACACCTGAGTGCTTTGGACTTTGTACACCAGCCCTTCTCTCTCTCTCTCTCTATTTCACCAACATAGCTATATACCTAAGTTACAGTTTTTGATTAATTAGACAATGACTGTATTATTCAGACCATCTATGTACTGTATATTCCCTACTATGTTACATAGAGTGCTATTGTGTGTGTGTGTGTGTTATGATATGTTCTCTTGCAATGAAAAATCCCCATGTCCTTTTGTTCACTCAGTTTTCCGTCTACTCACCACTATTTCCCCCATATGTTTTATCAAATATCTAAAATGCCTATTGCTATTATTTTTTAAATATTCAGTATTTCTACCTATTTCATCATTTCTTGGAGAGACTTGCTCCCTGTGCCCTCTGTCATCCTGTCATTCTGGACAATTGCTCTCCAGGCCTGCTCGGCAGCTGGGCTCCTGAGACTCCCCTTCACTCCCTCTTTCCATGGTTATAACCCTCTTTCCCCTAGACCAGTGGTCGGCAAACTGCGGCCCATTGAGTGTGCCTCTTCCACAAAATACCACGTGCGGGCGCGCATGTACAGTGCGATTGAAACTTCGTGGCCACACTCAAGGGGCCAAAGAGCTGCATGTGGCTCGCGAGCTGCAGTTTGCCAACCACTGCCCTAGACCCTATCTTCCTTTACCTGCCTAATTCCTCATTTTGGATTTCTAAGAAAGGAAGGTAAAATCTTTTTTGTCCTTGTAGCTCTGAGAATGTCTTAATTCCACTCTTACACATGAAATCATGTGGCTGGGTATAGAATTCTGAGCTGGAGATTATTGTCTCTCAGAATCATGAAGGCATTATTCCATTTTCTTTGGAATCCCAGTGTTATTGTTAAACAGTCTGATAGCACATTCTTTGATATGACCAGGTTTGCCCAACCTCCATCTCAGAAGCTTTTAGAATGGACTCCTTATTCCTAGTGTCTTGAAATTCTTTGATGCTGTGGGTCCCTTGTTTATTTTTTTGGACATTTTATAAGCTCCTTTGATTTATAAATGTATGTTCTTCAGTTCTAGGACATTTCCTTACGACATTTTCCAGAATTTTTAATTTTATTTTGGGGCATTTTCTTTTTCCAACTGTTTCCTTTCTTAAATTTATTTGTTTATGGTGACTCTAGTCTTTTAAGTTCCCAAGAGTCCTTTTTTAGAGCAGCTTGTTCTTGTTCGGAGGACACAGTACCTTCTTTGATCTCTCTGAATATATTGACTGTTTTTTCTTGTTGTCTGTGTTGATAACTCTAGATCATTTTTTTGTGTGTGAGTTTTGTCCGTCTTTGTCATTTGTGAAAGATCTCTACAAATATGTGTAGCCTTAGTTGTTATTTAAGACGGAGGTACTAAAATGCTGATTAAAGATTTCTCCACAAATGGACCTTACTATTGGTAAATCAGTGCAACCCAGTCAATTTAAAGGCATGACCTATGAAATGTTAATAGCTCTAAAGCTTACTTAGGCGATATAAGCCCAGCTGTCAGCATCTGGGATCTGGACAGGGGAATGGAGACTAGGCAGTCTCATCAGAGAGCATGCAGGTTTTCATTTTCTCAGTTCATCCCCTCATCCCTACCTCATCTGGACATCAGCATTTTTCAGGAATATATAAGACTAGAGGCCCGGTGCATGGGTAGGGTTCCTCAGCCTGGCCGGTGATCAAGGCCTATGGGGAGCGGGTGGCCAGCAGGGGGAAAGGACCACAGGAGGTTGGCCCCTGGGGTGGCCGGTTGAGGGGAGGGGCCATGGGAGGTTGGCTGTGGGAGTGCACTGACCACCAGGGGGCAGCTCTGGCATTGAGCGTCCACCCCTGGTGGTCAGTGTGCGTCATAGCGACCGGTCAACTGGTCATTCCGGTCGTTCTGGCTGTTCAATCGTAATGGTCACTTAGGCTTTTATATAGTTGACAGTTGTGGCATATGCAGCAGAATATATTTGTGGGGAACTGATAATCTGTGCTTTCCAGCCAACCATGGCAGTGATTAGAATTGCTAGGAGATCTGGCCGTTTAAGCATTATTTTACAGTGTGTTGGTCTTGAAAGTAGCTATGTGGGCCAGTATTCCCTGTCCCCAGAAGCCATCTTTCATTTGATCTCAGTCCAGGCATGTATCTCTCTCTGAGGAGCCTAGGAATGTCAACCGAGCATGGACAGTGCCTCACAGGTGTAAGGGATAGAGAGTCTCTGAAGAGGCCTGGAGTCCACTCTGGGCTTTCCCATCTGTTAGCTCTGTGACCTGGGCCAGTTAGTTAACATCTCCAAACTGTCCTATCACTAACTCTTAGCCAAGTCCAAGGGAGTCTCAAGCTTGTCCCCGACAAGTGTAAGTGTGAAATGCTTCCCTCTCACAACTGTATTAATGTCTACAGTCACCCTCCCCTTTCTCAATATCATAGGCCTCCGGGTGTGTGATGAGGATTATGGGGAATCAGACAGGATCAGGCAAGGTTTGCTGTGTGTAGAAAAGTTACTCGCTCTGAGCCATCAATGGGCAAGGCAACCGAACTGGGGGAGGGCAAGGGTGCTCTTCGGTGGTGGGTGGTCCTCCTTACTGTAGTGACTGAGGGGCTTTATCCACTGTTCCAGCTCCTTCTCCACACAGAAGTCCTTCACCACTCCGTCTGCCCAACTGTATTTCAACAGCAGGGAGATTTGTGCCATCCCTCATTATCTATCCCCTTGATTCTAAGGGGCCACGAGTAGACACTTCTACTCAAATAAAAAGTAATCCAAATCGATGTGCATGCACTGAAAGGTTCCCAGCTCTTCAGACTTCCACCTCAGGGTCTTATCCTCAAGTATCATTTTACCCAGGAATCTTTGGGCTTGGGTAGGTCCCCCTTTTAAACTCCCATGTCATTCTGTTCATACACGTCTTTCAAAGCGCTCACAGTGGCCACTGGTTGTGTGGTGTCTGTGTACCTGGAGAGATGTTAAGCCTGAGAGCACACGGGCTGTACTCCTCACATGTCCCAGCACAGAAGGTGCTCAGTCGGCATCTGCTGAATGAAGAGAAGCACAGATAAGGGAAATCCATGAAGGGTAGAGGCAACGTGAGGATGCACCAACGGCAGGAGAGAAGATGAAGCCTCCTAGAAATAACCCTTCTGTGGAAAAGAAAAATGAAATGTTTGATTTAACAAAGAAGAAAATCAAGCTCACCTGCTCCATGCCTCCTTCCAGAATACCAAATACCAACAGCGGCCATGGAGCTTAAAGAGCCGGCTTCAAACCCAGGAGGAGTGAGTATTCTGCCCAACCCTGGAGAAGGAGGCTGCTTTGCTCTCTGCTCCCTTGAGTGAAAATAATCCAATCTTTTATTAAACACTTGAAACAAAGAAGAGGTAAAAGGAAGAGTAAGAAACGCAACTTTGGGAGGAGAAACAGTTTATTTAAAAAATCCCTGGGACCTTTGGTCCCCAACTGAGATTACTCTTAAGGCATGAGCTCAAGTGTGGATGATCTTTAGCTGCAGTTGCAATACTCTGTTGATAAAAATAGTTAAGCATTGTGAGACATTAATCTCCCTGTACCACAGTGCACTTAGGATGAGGAAATCAGCAGCTCTTTGCTTTTGCCTGCTCATAGCAACAACCATTTAAGGAAAATTTTGATGTTTTGTTATAGGAGCAGTTGGGAGTGGGGGCGAGAGAGAGAGAGAGAGAGAGAGAGAGAGAGAGAGAGAGAGAGAGATCCTTCCACCATGTGAGGACCCTCTAAGAACCAGAACTTGACCTAGGAACAGAAGCTACTCTAGGTATTCCAAGTAGTAAGGGCCTGAATACAGGAAAGCAGAAGCTTTTATAATTACTGACGGGTGGAGAGTGTGGGTTGGGAAGCATGAATGCAGATGGTTCTCAAGAACTTGCTTGAAAGCTCTCCAGAACTCACATCTGCCAGCACATCTGCCTGTAACTGCCTCCAGACTAGCATGACCTCTGTCTCAATCCAGCACTAGCTCTCTCATTTGGCAAACTCTAATCTAGAACCATCCATGGGTGAGGGACTCTGGGAAATACAGTCCTAGCTTTCCTTCCCTAAGACAAGACAGGCCTCCTAAGGAGGAGGTGGTCATGTCCACTGGAATATCACTCAGAAATACCCCGGAACTTCCTGTGACCTCCAGTTATCATGGCCTCCTGTTTGCCCACTGCCACCCCTTTCCCCTGTTTGTCTCGGTGAGAGGGGAGACAGGAAACCTTTTACCTGGGAACATTTAGGTATGGTGTGAGCCTCAGGTCCACTCCAGGTGACCTCCCAAGAGCCCGCCAAGCTGAGTAGTTCTCTCACTGTATCCCCTCACACGCTGCCTCAGTAAAAACTGAAAACTTCTTGATAATGGTTAATGGTAAGAAAGGAAAACACTCCTGAACCTTCCTGGGGACGCCTGTGCTGGCCTTCTTCATTATCCACATTGTCATTCCTGAGAGCAGTTAAAGGGCCTCTGTGTGTTCAACCGGTCTGGGAAAGGTACCGTGCTCCCTGTACTCTCCTACCATGAGCAGCAGCACGGTCCTGCTGACCTGCCACTGGACGGTGGCCATGGTCACCTGGGAAGCTGCCCCGGGCCATGGCGAGGCTCCCCAGGAAGGGGCACCAGGCTTCCTTAGTGATGCTTGACATGAAGTCAGGATTCAGGACACACCCCAGGTCGCTCCATGCAGTGCTGGCCTCAGCTGTTGTGTTGGACTGTGTGCAAGGAGTTGCTTAAAGGACGGATCTCGGGGCATGCAGCTAAGTTGCCCAGCCCCTACTGGAAGGAGCCACCAGTTGCATTTATCCGGACGCCATCCATTGCAAGCAACAAAAACCAAACTCAATGTGGCTTAAGCAAAACAGGCAAATGAAAGGACGTCTCATTATCGAAATGGTTGGGGTGGGTGGAAATTCACTCTTTTGTAACTAAAAAGTCCAAAGTTGCAGGTTCAGTTGGAACCAGGGCTCAGCTGAGTTCGCCAGATTCTTTGTCTCTTGCTTCCCTTGTCTGTGCCAGCCCTGTTCTCAGGCCGACCGCTCCCAGCAGTGTCCCCTGCCCTCATCCACCAGTGTGGTAAACTCAGTGGGAAGAATCCTCTTACTTCCTGAAAGTCTCAGTTCAAAGTCCTGGGCTTGGCTCTCATTGGCAAAGCTCGGGTAGGTGCCCATATGGCAGAGGAGGGGACGCATTCCTGTGCCTGCTGCGTAGGGGGCAGACTCCACACAAACCACGTGGAGTGAAATTGAAGGCAGGACAGCCCCCTAAAGGAAAGGGTGTAGGTATGGGTAAGGGAGGGCATGGCTCTGCTACCCCCCCCACTCCCCCCCAAAAAAAGCATGCATGCCCAGTTGGCTAAAGCAAAAGCTGTCTGTCACTCCAGCACAGCTGGAGTTAGAATTAGTGCAGGCCACCTCTGCATCAACCCAGTCAGATTGCCCACCTTTTTAGACTTCCGGTTGCTCATTTGTGCAGTAAATAGGGTGGGTTTTAGGTCCACTCCACCTTTCCACCCCTACACTTGTGCACATTGATCTGTCTACACCACAGCCAAGTGGGGTAGATCGGTTAGTTATTTCAGGCCAAATTGGGTCAGAAAGCAGCAACACAACACAAAACAAACAAATAAAAACAGCCAGAAAAATCTCCCAACATTGTCTGTTAGGGACTTAGAAATATTCAAAACTGGTTTTGAAGAGACACACTCCCCAGAAGTGACCATGGTCTCTGCCACAGACAGGCAGGGCCTGCGGGAGCCCAGACGGAAGGTTGCTTTTGCCTAAAATTCTTTTGGAAACAGGGCCCCGCCGAACTCATCTGGTGTACCGCGCTCTGGGCAGAAGTAATTATTTTTACGAGGCATTATTCATGTCTAGTCTACCTGAGGGCCACCCCAAATAATGCTTCTCCAGCTATTAAAGGCTTTATCAGGCACGCAGCGTCTCGAGCAGTTTCCTCTAGGGGAAAAGAAAAAGATTCCTCTTGAAGTTTACCACCTCCAGGGGCAATTGCTGCCCATTTCAGGGCCACGTTAAGTGGTTGGCACCTGAAAAAAGGGCAGCCTTTCTCTTTTAAGTGCAGCCGGAACATGGGAGTGAAGGAAGGGAGCGGGAGAAGTGTTTCCATGCGGCCGAGGCAGCTTTCTTGTTTTGCTGTGAGCTGGCAAACCTCAACATGCTCAAGCAGCGTTTTGTCAGATTTCTTAAATGCTGAACATGGCACTGGCCCAAATGAATGTAGATGTTATTTTAGTGCTAGGAGAGATTTATTTTAATGTACAGATGCAGCCACTACAAAGGCCCTTTTAGTCGACTGGGGGCTCTGGACCTGGCTCTTTGAGTCTCTACAAGCCCCCTTCTCGGTCTGGGGAGCCGGTCGACGCTGTGACATTGCAGAGTATCCCCCTTCCCTCTCCGTCTCCCAGGGCAGTGACAGGAGTGCTGACAATAATTGTCATTAAGGCACTTCGTGCAGGGAAAAGCAGTTTGCAAGGGTCCGTTCCCTTTCCCTGGGATTCGGAGACCATAGGGCTTGCTAAAAGAAAAGGCACCGACAGGGAGCCGACTAGCCCAGCTCCGGGCTCAGCAGAGCAGCCCCAAGGGGCGCGGCTACTGATGTAGGGCCTCGGTGCTCTGGGTGTGGAGGGTGCTGCTCAGGGACTGCTCGCCTCCAAGATGGGAAATCCATCAGTGGGGCTGAGCCTCAGATACCAATATCTTGCACCTTGATTGAAGCCAAAATAAACGGGAGAGGAAGCCGTGGCCACATTCGAGGCTTGGCCCAGCCAAATCTATGCTTTCAAGGCAAGACGAGAGTAGGGAAGCCACAGACAAAGTCGGGGGCGTGGGGTGTTGGAGAAAAGGGGGAACAATCACCAGACTCAGGGGCAGAGGGGAAACTGGAGCCGAGACAGTTCTCGTCCCCATCCCACTCAAGGCCCCTCTTTATAATAGTGTGTAACATCCCCTTTACTGTCCCAAAATGAAATCCGTGGAAAATATAACCTGTTTCTCTACAGGCTGCCAAACAAAAAAAGAAAGAAAGATCTATAAACTGCTCCAACTAAAATAGCAAGAAATAAAAGGAGAGTCGTTTCTAATAGGATAATATATATTTTAGTGTGTGAGTGCTTGGGCACCACCAGGAGAGAGACAGAAGGCAGTAGCCAGATGCTGTTTGGACATCTCCGCCACACACCAGGCCTCCTGGCTGAGGGGATTCTCTGAAACAGTCGAGTTGCAGGCAAAACAAAATGTGCTCATCTCCCTTTCCCAGGACTGTAGTTACATTTCTCGAAAATCCCCACGTGCAAGACACACTTTGTATTGAGAAGTAAACAGAGGCCTCGACGGGGAGCATGCTTTCCAAGGCAGAGCCCTTGAAGCACGGAGGGCCAGGGGCCACTCTTTGCCGGGGGCCATCTCATGAGCTGTAGGTCTTCCAGTTACTGTGACAAACTACAAACTTCCAAAACAGCCCCCTAGGGGGTGATGCAGCCCCACTGAGAACCACCGGGGAAATGGGCAGCAGACTTCTGAGTCAGGCTGTGGGCTCAAATCCCAGTTCCACCAAGTCCCAGCAGCTGTGTGGCCCCAGTTAAGTTACTTAACTGCCTGCATGTTATCTGGAAAATGGAGAGTACATCTTCTTTTTTCCAGAGATTGCTGACAGCTTCGGTGGGAGATATGTAATCGGTGCCTGGCCCACTGAGCCTCGTGGGCCCCTGTGATTAGGACCAGCGCCTGCAGCCCTGTGTGCCCAGGGCCGTATCTTCTGGGCGTCACCTGCCTCCATAAAGACAAAGGCTGTGGTCTCTGCTCTGCAGTGCCTGCCGGGGCACCCGCTTCCTTAGCTCCGCCACCTTGTTGCCCAGGACCCTCTTCTGGCTCCTTCCTTCAGAGAGAGGCAGCAAGCATGGCCTGGAGGCTCTGCGAGGTGCCAGGCCACCCTTGGCGCTCCTTTTGGCCTCCAGGAAACTGATCAGTTCACAAAAGTTGGAAAGAAAAATGTTAACATAAAGCAAAATGTGTGAGAAACCATGTGGTTTCATATTCATCTCATATTAAGCAGATATTAGTCTTTTCTGCAGGGATGGTCTCATTAAATACTATAGTCTTTCTTTAGTAATTTTCAGGTGACTCCCCTTGACCATTCATTCTAGGCATTTGTGTTTTAGCTTGCACTTTGAAGTCAGAAAGGTCTGGTTCCCGCAGAGTCCCTCCCGGCTTCCAAATCGGAAATTTCTGTCTCGAGTCTCCCAGCTTGGCCTCTCAGAAACCTCCGTGTCCTCAGCTGTAAGACAGAGGGAACGGTGACAATCTCCACCTGGGAGGATTTTGCCAGATGATCCGGTTTATAAACTCCCCGCAGAGTTGGGAATGTTCTGGGCAATTGGCATTATACCAGGTCTAGCTTGCTTACCTTTTAGCGGGAAAAAAAAAAAAAAAAGATGAAGCCTTCCACGGCGGTTTGAAGCCCAGGGCCTCTGCAGGAGAGACCTTGGCATCCTAGCAGACAGATGGGCAAGTGACAGTGTCTCAGTCTTGGAAAAAGTGGGTGGAGACTCAGCTATAGGACATCTAGTTTACTCAGAGCAGGTCTGTAATGTACACTGCTGTTGCCGTGTGCGTGTGCGTGTGTGTGTGTGCGTGTGTGCGTGTGTGTGCGCGCGCCTGTGACATTTCCTGACTGTTCACTACATGCCGGACACTACGCTAGGCTCAGGACACGCATGGGCTCATTTAAGTGGCACTATGGCCCTCTACGGTGTATGGGACTCCTGCCCTGTTGTGCAGACGAAGACACTGACTGGGAGGCACACGGCCTGCATTGAGACAGGCAGGACTCAGGGCCAAGTTCACTGGACATTTTTTTTCAATCGGGATGTAAGTATAAGGAAACAGACACAGATGGCGACTGAGAAACTGCTAATATAGTGGGGCCTCATAATATTGCTGAGACCTCCCCTGTAGAGGTGGGACTCCTGAAATTCCCCACCCCTGGTCCAGACAGGATGGGCCAAGGTCACGGGCACAATGGAGGCCCCTCACAGGCGGGCAGATGGCTCATGACATGGGTAGAGAGGAGAGGCTGGTCATTACAGTGGGGGCCTCAGAGGACCCCGCCATCTTTTCCATTTGAAGCCTTTGATGCATGCTGAAAGCCCTATTCCTGAGCAGTGGCGGAGTTCATCTAAAGCTCATGAATTCACAGCTCCCCTGGCCTATGGAGAAAGCTGCTGGGACACCCAGGCAGCCGCAGGATGTTCCGAGAGGGCTCCCAAGGCTGTTTGCATCACGGGAGAGGAGGCGATGGAGCCCAGTGCCCAGGTTCTGCGCCGGGACTGGCCCTGAGTGGATGTGGTGAGGCCTAGGGCAGGCATTGGATTGGACTCCAGAGGTTGCCCACCTTTGTTAGGTGGGTCACAAATGTGAAAGGGCTACAAACTTCAATCCACACATGTCCAGTGGGCAATCAATGAAGCTTTATTTGAACTACAATGAATTTCTCTCATGAGCCTCTATGGTCCTGGCGGGAGGAAGCGTTCCCTGAACCTAGTGTCTCTCTTCTCCCCCAGGGCCCACCTGAGGCCGAAGGGTGGGAGGAGGCATTTAGTTCAATGATGTGACAGTTCCGAGTCAGCAGCCCTCTCTGGCCCTCTGTCATCAGTCCATGGTCGCTTGGCCAATCCCTGGGCCTCACTGCAACAAGCCTGCAGGGAGCTTCACTGGGTCTCTCTGTGCCTCCACCAGGCTGTCTGTTCCCAGCACTGGCAGGGCGATTAGGAGCCAAGCTCCAGGGCCCTGCAGCTTCCCAGGCCTGCTGGCAAGAGCCATGTATTGGGGGCTACTCCCCTCTGCTCTGGGAGTCCCCTCCCCCTCCCACCCACCCTGATCTGGGGTTTAGACCCCGGGTAGGAGCAGGAAGATGGGCACGGGGGTCTCTCCAGCAGCCCCCATCACCTCGGCTTCCCTGGGCTCCCTGTTTTCCCAGCCAGGCCTTCTCTCCTGTACAGTCTCCGGGGGCTGGAGGTGGGGTGAAGAGGGTAAGAACTGACCCAGGCAGTTCCCCAGTTGTCCCTCCAGTCCTGAGATTCCCAGGGGCCTCAGCTTTTGAGACTCCAAAATCCAGCATTGGCTTCTTTGTTCTCAGAGTTCCTGTGGCCTCCCTTCCCTGAGGCCCTAAGCATGGAATGCTTTAGCTGAGGGAATGGAGAGGAGCCAGGGGGTGCCAGGAAAGCCTGGCAGGAATGTTGGTAACAATTGTGTTTCAAATTGTTATCCCTCAGAAAGCCAGAGGCAGCTGATTAACTGCCTAGTGTCTGGAGTGCAGTGCATTTGCTCATTCATTCATTCATTCCGTTTTGTTTGAAAGCCTGCTGGGCACCCAGGAGACTTTGTGGAAAGGATGAGGGTCTGAGTTGAGGGGCATTGAGGCCAGGCAGCCTGGCTCACCACAGAGGCCTCTGTCCACAGAGAGGTCTCCTGGGGGTGGGCCTTGAGAGAAGGATTTGGACTCCCCTGCCAAATTAGCCAAGGGAGCTCCTGCCGCCCTGACAGCCCACCTCAACACGCACGGGAACCTGACCAGTGCAGGCTGTTTGAAAGCCTGTTCAGGAGCCCAGATGAGAGGTCTGGTGTTGCCAAGCGCCTGATTGGGAGCAATCACTTAATGACAGAAGATGGCTTTCCCGTCCTTGACATCTGCCTGATTAATTTATGGGACAAAACTGGTATCCTTCACTCCAAAGCTGATTCCCAAATATTCTAAGCTCCTGAAATTCCAAGAGGTTGGAGGGAAAAAAAAGTGCTTGATTACTCCAAAATACTGTCTGCCCCTCTCATTAATGCTCCCCCAGTCCCCGCTCCCTCCGCACTGACAGTCGCCTTGTGCGCAGCTGTTCCAGGTGGATCTGCCTGGGCCAGGTCTGCTCCAGCTGGACACCTGCCCCCAAGGTGTTTGACTTAGAGACGGGTCTCTAGGTGGCCAGCGGGGACCAGGCCCGGGGCATGCTAGACTGGGCCTAGCAGCCTGCCTTGCTGCCGAGTGCACGCAGCACGTGGTAGCCCCTCGCCTGCTTCTGCTGTCCTTTCTACCTCATCTGAAACGGGACGCTGGATGGAGGTTGGGACTTGTGTTCTTGTTGGCTTGCCATCAAAAGGGCAGTTCTGCTTGTGATGAGCTCTCCCCCAAAGAGTGAGCAGTTTCTGTTTGCACCTCCTTGTCAGGTCCTGGCCATTGTCTATAAAGACCAGGCAGGTGCAGCTGCTTCACTGTTATCAGCGATGGAGCTCACACTCGCCAAGTTCATTCCCAGCTTGGGGTTTTGCATGTGGCCTAAAATGCTCTCCTCACCCTCCCTGTTCACCTGGTCCCTAGCTCCTCATGAGTTCTTCCTCATCCTACGGGCCCTGCCTCGTTATTGAATCAGTCCCTAACTCTACCTGTAGGAAAGGCAATGTGTCCTCAGAGTCACCTTAAGGTGAGGGTCCAATCAACTAAACCGATCAGTCATCAGAATCAGGAAAAGACAGCAGCAATTTGAATATTCTTTTTTTAAAAAAATATATTTTATTGATTTTTTACAGAGAATAAGAGAGAGGGATAGAGAGTTAGAAACATCGATGAGAGAGATGGATCAGCTGCCTCCTGCACGCCCCCCACTGGGGATGTGCCCGCAACCAAGGTACATGCCCTTGACCGGAATCGAACCCAGGACCCCTCAGTCCGCAGGCCAACGCTCTATCCACTGAGCCAAACCGGCTCGGCAGCAATTTGAATATTCTTATAAGTGGTGCAAATATTCTGGATCCTTTAAATAGAAAACGAGGTATGACTTAACCTGGAGCCTCCAGTCTGCATTTTGTCTGACAGAAAACCCACAGAGAGCTTGCTAGAACTCACGGCTGTGGAAACCTGCTTGACTTCACTCGGTGAGGTAAGGGTGAAGATCACTTCCTTGTAGGGAGAGTTTAGGCCTGTCACTCACTTCTCTCATCCTTGGTCTTCTTATATACAGTGTGGCTGGGAGTACTGCGCACCTTGCACACAGGATTGTAAGGGTTGGCTATAAAGTATCTAAAGCTTCTAGCAGATGCCTGGCACATAGTAGGGGGGTTAATAACGGTATTAACGAATGTAATTATCGATACTACCATTGTTATTATGTGATATAAATCCTATGACCCTATTTATAAAACAGTTTTCATCATGAAATACATCTTATGTAATTCTGAGATGTGTCTAGTGAGTAGACGAACCTGTTTCATCGAAATGTTGAAAGTCATCAAGCTAAAATGACAGAGCCCTGAGGTTGGGGGATGGGCAGTACCTGGCAAGGTGTAGACGGGGTTGGTATGCTGATGGCAAAACTTGGGGTCCGGGTTCACTTAGGAGGGATTAGAAGTAAGACCACACCTCACCATGCCATCCCCGCTCCCCTTGTTCAGGGAAAGTCTGATTGTATGAACACGCCCAATTCCTAACCAGTACCCCTCATGGGAAGCATGCAGCCCTCCCCCCCCACCTTTCCCTTCAGATCTGTTCACTTCTCACATCCATTCCTTGCTGAGAACCTTTTTGTGGCTCTCCATTTTGCACAGGACTGAGTACATGCCACCTGGATGGCAAAGATAGGTCTCCGGAGAGAGAAAACTGTTTGAGAATAGCTGACATCCTCATCAGCCCAGAATCCAACCATCCGCCATTCATTCCACATGTATTCACAAGGACCTGCCTGAGCTGGGCACTTGTCTAGGTACAGAGAATACAGGTACAGAATAGCCTCTGTCATCAGGAGCTTACCTCTAGTCAGGTGGGAATGAAACACGATGAATAATCCATAATGTAATTTAATGCCAAATATCGACAAATGCTTTGAAGAAAAATGAAGCAGGTTTGACTAATGACAAGAAGGTCATCAGCCCTAGCCAGTTTTGCTCAGTGGATAGAGCATCAGCCTGCAGACTGAAGCCTCCCAGGTTCAATTCTGGGCAAGGGCACATACCTGGATTGCGGGCTCGATCCCCAGTAGGGGGCGTGCAGGAGGCAGCCAAAGAATGATTCTCTTTCATCATTGATGTTTCTATCTCTCTCACCCTCTCCCTTCCTCTCTGAAATCAATAAAAATATATTTTTTAAAAAGACACTAAAAAAAAAAAAAGAAAGAAAGAAAAAAGTCATCGGAATATTCAGTAGCCCTAGCAAAGTCGTGTTTATTCCCTACTGCTGTGAGGGAGAACTCTGCCTTGCCAGGGTCTAAGGAGTGTCCCAGAAAGGGAAGGTCAGACAGATCCAGAAAGGGTCCTGGGGTCTGGGCCGCTCTTCCCCATGTGGGAATCTGATGGACATCTGGCTACTTTAAGAATGTGGAGCTCTCAGGTCTTAATAGATCAGCAGTTGCTTGGTTAAGTGGCCAGTTTTCCTAGTTGAGCCATCAGTTGTCCTAACTCATGTTTTTGGTTGATTTTTCTTTGTTAAATGGCATTTAAACATATAAAATAAATATCAAAAATATAAGTCTTTGTTTTACTATGGTTGCAAATATCAAAAAATTTCTATATGTGACATGGCACCAGAGTTAAGTTAGGGTTTTTCAAAATGCTGACACGCTGAGCTCAAAAGGTTCGCCATCACTGCCCTAAGTAGTCTGTTGTTCAAATAAATATGTTTGGAGGCTGTTGCTCAAGTAAATCATGAAGTATTTTTATTTTATAGTCTTATCTTTCTAGGCGAGAATTTTCTGGGACAAATAGGACAGTCATATTGATGGAGGCAGCCTCGGTTACCAGTCCTGACATGGAGCTGCAGACCCAGGCTATCTCCAGGCTTTCAGGGTTAAGTGTGCACTAGAGGTCATCCCAGGTCATTGCCTGGGGTGTGCCCTGTGGCCCTCTGTGTATGGTTGCCAGATTTAGCAAATTAGAACATTTTTATCTGGCAACCCTCTCAGAGTGCTTTGGACTTTTCAATAACTCGTCTATATATTAAATCAACATTTTCAGCCTCTCCTGAGGCATCAGAGTATCTCGCAACATCCAGGTCTCGTTCCCGCAAAGCATCAGCTGAGCTGAGTTTAGCTGAGCTGAGCTGCTCCCTTCACAGAAGCCCAGAGCGGCTTCTCATTTGCCACTGGAGGACCATTAGCTGTCTGGGAGCCCGGCTCCCTCAGGAGGGCTGAGTGTGCGTGGATGCGTCCCTTTCCTTCTCTGTGCCCTGGGACATAATGAGCTGTAGAGTCAGAGGCGCTGAACTCATGCCTCCAGCCCGGGAGCCACCCACGTGGGTGTGTTAGAGCTGCTTTGCCTCCGGTACTGTCATATGCAGCGCGGAGGTGTTGGCAAATACATGTGACCATTCCATTATGGGTTTTGAAATATTGGAAACCTGACCCTTGATTTGGTTATAATCTCTTCGGTAATTGTTATTAGGTGGTGACCTAATAAGAAATTGTTAACTGGGGAGCTATAATTTGGAAGCTTATAATTTTCTTAATGGACATTGATTGGTGTAACCCTGATTAAAATACAATAAAGCCTGAGGCTTACATGTTTTATTCTGAAAGGTTGAAAGGACCAGGGAGTTGACTCTAAAAACGTATTGGCTCCGAAAACTCTATTGAAATAATATTATTGGAAGAGTTTTGTGAGCATAAAATGATCTGACAAAAACGTTTCGATGCCAGCTCCACGGGCCTCGGAAAGCGGAGGGAATATAGGTTTCTGCAGATGAAGCCTGGAAAATGCTTCCAGATTACCTCAGGGGTGAAAAGAAAATTATTATTCCATCCCTCGGCCCTGCTAATTCTTTTCAACGTTGATTCTGTCAAATAATTAGAACCCAAACGGAGGAAGCATTCATAATTGTCATTTATGATACTTTACCGAAGATGACTGCTCCAGGGAGCTCTGGTAGGGCGAACACAAAGTGACTATGAAAGCAGCGTGGAGGCAGCGGGACCAGGCCTTCCTCCACACATTCCCACAAGCCCAAGCCAGACAGAGGGTGGGGACGGTTTCAGATTAAAATGGGCCTCCGAAGCTGTGAATCTTCAAAGAAAATCTTCTGCTATCGCGTTGTCAATCAAGTGATAATGAGCCCTGTTTCCCCTCCCTCCTCTCACCACAGACATAGATCATGTGGCTCTTTGTGACTTAAAAGCAAGTATAAGAAAGATTACCACCCCCCATACCACAGGGAATACTTCAGAAGTGAACTATGCAATCGGTTAGGGGGTTATATTTAAAATACCTCCTCCCCTCTTGTAATTGTATTTCTTCACCCGGCAGAGGCTAACATATGAGGTGAGCCTGCTGCTGTGAGAATGTTTCATCGCCACCCCCCAGCCCTAATTTTTGAAATAATACCATACCTTGGAGATTAATGTTCAGGCTTTGCCGAGATTATAACAAACGGATATTGCTTTGATCTAAATATTTTTCAAAAGGTGGTTGCTGATCATTCTCCCTCCCCTATAATCTTTTAAGAAAGCCTCTGGCCTCGCCAGTCTGACACCCAGGAGGACATGGGCCCAGCTGCCTTTGCTTCCCCCTCATCTTCGCGAGGATGCTCTGTTCTCAATTTTGCTCAAATTAGTCCCAGGATTTCAGTTGTCTTTTTTTTGTCCAACATTCCATCATGCAATTCATTAAAATCTTCACATGAAATATTTAACAGATGAGCTATGTCATAATTCACATTACAGTTTTAAATGGTTATTCATGTGGTAAGTCATTTATCCTGGACATGAGCAGACCTCGGGAATGGCATCCCATTTGATGTCAGGACGGTTAGAGTTCTTTTCCTCAAGGCCCCAGAACGGTGGCCTTCTTCCAAACCCCCAGCTCATCGTGAAATATTCCAAAAGAGTGACATTCAGATGCATTGTTAGTTCTACTCGCAATTAACTGTTTTGAAAACAAACAGAAGAAACATTTAAACAAATGTGGCTTGGCTAACAGCTATTGCAGTTGACCGTTAATTAAGGCAAGTTGGAATCTAAATATGCCAGGCCTTGTTACTATCACCGCTAGCGGGCCTGGCCATGGGACACGAAGGAAGGAAAAGGGGGCCTGAGGACAGCGTGGGAGGCATTAGCCCCGTCCTAGAAAATAGCCCCTCCCCTGCTTGAGAAAGGTGGCCGGTAGGAGCTCATTTTCTGCATGAGACCATGTATGGCCAGCATTTACTTGTAGAATTGGGGTTTTAGGAAAACTGGCTCCACTCCTAAGTGATGAATTACATGAGGAATCCTTAGCAGGTATTTTATTTATTACCTTATTATAGTTTTTTTGTCTCTACCATATCCCTACCCATGGATTGAACTCTATTGGAAGAAAACCCTCCTGTTTATGGGCCACCAGCTCAGGGCAGCTCTGGGCCCTGTTTCTCTGCCTGTGCAGGGAGTGAAATAATTGCCCACATGCTGTGAGCGCTAATCAGCCAGGTGAGAAGCTGTGTGGCCAGGTAGCCTGGCTGCTGAGCACGCAGAGCTGATGGTGCCCGCCCTGGGACAACAACCCTCTTAGTCCTCTACGCTGACCTGGCTAGCCTTGCCCTGAGTATTCGTAAATGATCACAGTTTCAGGCAGGGTAAGTGGTCGGGTGTGGGTGGTGGAGCATACTTGCCACTGGTCTGAGAGGGGAAAACATTCACCCCCAAAGCTTTCTCGGCTGAAAGATAACCAACTTCTGTTTTCTGCCTCATTTTGCCAGTGTTCATGTCATCCTTTCCCCTTTCTTCATTATCATATTTTTGTAGAGTGTTTACCCACTGATGTTACCCCCAAAGGACATGGCCAGCAGCCGACAGTATGGCTTTATCATGGATGAATTACTGTTCGGTCCCCATACATGGGCATGAAAGGTTGACTTGGTGGTGAAATACGAAAGAAAACGGATAAACGTTCTAGGAACAAATCATAACTTGGCTGTTGACAACCCTATCAAGCCTTTAGAGCAGCGGTTCTCAACCTGTGGGTCGAGACCCCTTTGGGGGTCGAAAGACCCTTTCACAGGGGTCGCCTAAGACCATCGGAAAACACATATAGAACTACATATTGTTTTTGTGATTAATCACTATGCTTTAATTATGTTTAATTTGTAACAATGAAATTGGGGGTCACCACAACATGAGGAACTGTATTAAAGAGTCGAGGCATTAGGAAGGTTGAGAACCACTGCTTTAGAGTATCCTAATACACGTCATTTATTCTGTATCATTTATCTGCATCCCACGAAAGTTCTGTTTAGAAGGAAAGCCAGTGTGACTCTCTTTGGACAGACAGACAGGTGAATTGACATATCCAAGAGCACAGAACAGGAGCCTGAGAAAAAGGGTTCGAAGCCAGTTCTCCTGGTAGCAACACGTTCCTGACTATAACCCATGGATGGTGGCAGTCTCCGGCCTGAGCGCCCCACGGGCATGTGAATACCTGGTATGGCTGGGGGGCTGGGCGAATGGAAGTGGGGGTGTTTGTGTGAGCTTGTGTACCAGGCCTGGTAAGCGCTATTTTACAAACCGGATTTGTGCTCCTAGGGGTATGTTGCAACTGGGGACCAAGCCCACAGAAAATTATTTCTAAATGAATGCAATATGAAAAAGTTATTTTATTTCTAATTTTACATGTAACATTGTTCTTTGGTGAGTCTCGGATTACACTCGAATGCATGTCTATTAACCTGATATGAGATGCATGCATGATTTCATCTTGAATGCATTTGAATATAATAGCACTGGAAATGTAATTTGTATTCTCAAATTTTCTAAGGCAAAATAAATAAATCTTGGGGGTGGTAGCCACATTGAGCATATTGCATTGATTTCTTTGGGTTTCTCTCAAGCTAATTACTAACTTCCCCTTGCAAATCCAGGTCTTCTCACATGGGCAGGTCTATCTGACCTAAATCCTCATACCTAGTCATCCTCATTTTTCCCACCTTCAGGGAGTGGGTAGCATGGAGACGTTACCTTCGATCCTTGAAAAGCGCCAGGCCCTCTCTCTAATCCCTCCTGTTATCACGGCTCACTGTCCAGGACAACTCCCTGCTGCAGTGCAAATGTTCTAGATCTGTGTGGTCCAGTGCAGTAGCCACTGGCCCCTGTGGCTACTGAGCACTTAAAATGTCACTCCTGCAACCCAGGGACTAAATTATTCATGTTGTTTCCTGTTCGTTTAAGTAGCCACATGCAGCTAGTGGCTAGCAGTCGGGCCGCGCGGGACCAGAGCCTGTGATTGAGGCCAGCTGTCTGTCCCAATTCCAGTGCAGTGGTCAGTGCGCTCTGCAGATGGAATGGTCTCTCTGCTTTGGTGCTTGGGTGATGCTTTGTGCTCCTCCCCATCAGCTCTGAGAGCTGGAGCGCGACCCTCTCCTCGGTGATCTGACTGCCCTCCCAGCCCCCACCCCGGCTGCTGGATCCCTTGTGTCTTCATCTCATGTCCTCACCACCCAGCACATACTGGGCTTCTGGTAAACGTGGGAGGAAGGAGAAGGAGATGCAAAGTAGGTAGGAAGGAAGTTAGGAAGTTGGAGAAAGATGAAGTCTGGGAGTTAGATACCTCAAGGGGGGCCTGTGGTCTGTACTGCAGAGATGAAAATCTTAGAGTATTGAGGTGAGTCCCAGGAACAGGCACCTGCATGACCAAAGGAGATGGCGGTGCTCCAGACGCCTGAGTATTTCATGTGCAAGGCTATGGGGTTTGAGGGGAAGGCAGTTCTCCTAACATTGACCCTGTTGTTTCGCTGGGTTCCAAAGACCATCGCTGTGTTTTGGGGTCACTGTCCTAAGAGAATCACCCAAATGTATTGGGAAAGATCTCCAGGGTCTATTCTGCCCCTGGGAGGTGAGTGAGGTACCTCCAGGCACTGTGCTGGGAATGGGACTCTGCCCGGCCTTCCTGAGGAGGCTCCCCAGCCTGAGAGGGTCCCAATGAGACGGAACTAGGGGGGGGGGGAGCGCCACCAACTCCAGGGGAAATATGGTGATGATTTGCTGGACTGTCTAAGAAATTTCAGACCCAGGGATGGTGTTTTTATTTTCTGCTTTCTCTTTGGGACTTGGGTTTCACTAAAGCATTTTCTGTCTTTGTTTTCTTTATTAAATTAGCAAGATTGACTTGAATCAGAATGTACTGTTATGGCTTGAAATGTTGTTGAAAGAACAAAATAGACGGGCATGACAAATACCTCAGGTTCCATTTGGAGTGGGGAGGAGGAAGAGAGTGGGACTTGCCGAAATCATAATGGTTGTTTGTCTGATAAAAAAAAAAAAAAATGAGACAAGAAAAAATTGTGGAGGAAAACAGTGAAAGGAAGATAAATTTCTGTTTCTTGAAGCTCATATACATTTTTTGGAATGGAGCCTAGGATGTTTGTTGGGAGGGGGATGTTTCTATTCCCGGCTTTTTTGGTGTGTGTTTTTATGTTGTTGTCGATTTTTACTTTACATCATTTTCATGCTGAGATAATTAACCAGATGCCCAAGTGGCTGTGGCTGCCGAAAACTCATCGCATTCCACTGGTCCCTCGCCATCTGGGCCGTGTCTCAGTGCATCCTTCCCAGGCTTCCCTCGTGGACTTTCTACAACAGAGTCTGAGGCCCTGCCACTTCTCCGCTTAAAGGGCCTGCGTGGCTCCTCAGACCCCACCGCAGCAGGCAGCACACTTCTCTGTAAAGGGCCACCGAGTAGGGTGATAGGCTTTGTGGCCGTTCGGTCTCTGCCTGGTCGCAGACAGTGTAACCCGGTGAGCGTGGCTGCGTTCCCTTTTAGAAGTCCAATTGCAGAAAGAGGCTGGGGTGGCCCTGGAGCTGACCCCTGGCCTCCGGGCTACCTTCAGATGCCTTGGCCTGGCATTCTAGACCTCTTGCCATTTGACCTCAGTCTGCACAACCACGGCCCCACCCACTCCCATTCTTTAAAACCTCAGAAGACACGGGGTCTTTTAAAAGGTTTCACCCTTTTGCCTGTGCTGCTTCTGCACTTGAATTACCATCTTTTCTCTGTTCTTGCTTTTCATATGGGTTGGATCTCTGTGCATTACCTTACATAAAGCTCTCACCCACTGCCCAAGGTCAAGGCCGACCCCCTGCCCCTCTGTGCTCCCTATGCTCTGTCCAGGCCTCTGATGTCCCCTTTACCATGTGGCTGCTCCCCAGTGAGACACTGCGGGAGCGTGTGCTCTCATTCCCCTAGTACCCAGCCTGGAGTTCAGCTTGGAGAGGCCCCTGAACAAATGGTCATGAGGTTGACCCACCAATGGGCTGGTGAGTCTCGGAACCATAGGGAAGTGTAGTGACGTGTAGGTGAGAAGGTGCAAACCCAGCCAGACAGGCTGTGGGAAGCCAGGGGCCAGCGTGGCTGAGGGGGTATGAGGATCAGGGAGCGAAAACAGAGCCAGGTCAGAGCCTAGAGGACCTGTTGCACCAGGACCGTCTGGGAGCCCGCTGGCATCCACTGCATGGCCCAGACAAGGGAGTGCAGGGGCGAGGGAAGCCGTGTCTAGTTTAGGGCATCGGGACCAGGGAGAGGATGCAGCCTGCTGGAGTGAGATCAGAGGAAGCAGCCCGCATGATTAATGGGACGGAGGGACTGACTCATGAGGAAAGATTAAAGCGCTCCTCGGAGCTGGGGTACAGACTGAAAGGGGCAGATGATAGCAGGCTGCAAGTATGAGATGGATAAACACCCAGGAGGGAGCCACTGGCTTCATTAGGGAGGTGAAAACAGGGCTCCATCCCAGAAGGAGAGGTTGCTGATGGAGGAACTCAGATGAGGGTGGGCCGGGGGCAGTGGGGCTGCTGGAGCTGGGAGCACCACAGGGTGACTCTTTCAGAGAACCCTCTGCTCTCATCCTGCAGGGTCTCAGGTCTGCCTTAGTGGTGCCCTTGGCCCTGGGAGGCGGCCTCAGAAGTGCCCGCCTGCCAGGCTGGGAGGGCTGACTGGAGAGGGTGTGGGAGGGCAGCTACAGGGAGCGGTACCTCCGGGACAGACAGAGAGACACAGACCCATGTCCCTCCCTCTTCTTAGATACCAGTGAGTGGACGCTGGGGCAGTGTGGAGGCCCTTTGCTCCGAAGCCAGGTTGCTTCTGCCCTCCCAATTTTGGGTTGAACCCCAGATACTCATTCCAACCCCCTCCTGAGAGCACAGGGCCCCCCTCCCCTCTGCCTGCAGCAAGCCCAGCCTTCACCCTGACCCACAGCTTCCTCGGAGGGCTCCTCCCAACAGGGATGGCCTGGCAGGCATTTTGGGAGGCAAGATTTACTTGCAACAGCATTAAGCAGCCCCGGGCTCCAGAATCAGCTGCCCTCGGATATTCTCTGGTATTTTCTCGAGGACTGGGCAGAGCAGCTGGTGCCATCTGACATCACCGTAGGTTATTGATAACTAATTCACCAAGGCCTGTAGTAGAGAGGCGTGCTGGACGCTGGGTGACATTCGGATCACCTGGGGTGCTCTTCTTAAACCACCCGCAGGGTCTCAGGCCTGCCTTGGTGCCCTCCCAGCCTGGCAGGCGGGCACTTCTGAGGCTGCCTCCCAGGGTCAAGGTCAGCCCCAAGGCAGGCCTGAGACCCCGCAGAATCTCAGGGAGCTTCTGGCCCAGAGGGCAGATGCCACCTAGGGCAAAGCAGGATGGAGCCGGAGTCTGAAATGGCTCCTCTCAGAGACTTTCCATTCTGCATGCTGCAGCCGTGCGTGGCTCTGATCCTAGGGCTCACCTCTCATTCACAGCCCTGACATTCTGGGTGCAAAGACAGAGGATGAGTCTCTCCCAGCCTTGACTCTCAGGGCTTCCTTCAACGATGTCTTTAGAAAATAGCAATGCACTTGCTAGTTATAAGGGTAACAGCCCAAGACCTCCATGAATCTTCTAGTTCCTGAAGCCAACACAGCACTGATTACCCAGGTGGGGAGTCTAACAAGTTTTAGGAGTATCAAGTGAACTCTTTTTATTTTTAATTTTTGGTAATTGCATATTTCTTTTGATAGATATTATTACTTAGGTTGAGGTTACTTTATATATTTAAATAAAAGAAAAAAGCAAGGAAAGATAAAAATACTGGTAGTATTTAGAAATGGCAAAAATTATGTGTGGGGGGGTGGTGTTTACAATGGACTGAAGTTTGCAAAACTGCCCTGAAGTAAGTGGTGTCCCGCGGGGAGTCCAGTATTCCCGGCGGAGTCTCATTCTTTCTTTCCAAACTCCTCTGAAGCTTTCTCACCACCCAAGAGACTTTTGCCCTGACTTGAGCACTTTCTGAAATGGGTCAGTAGGTACTTGGTCTTGGCTTTGTGGAGAGAAATAGTGTGAGCTTGTTCCTTTCATAGTTCTGAGGTTCTACCCAATTCCACTTCCCAAACTTTCACATCACTCCGTCCCTTTCTGTTCCTCTCACTGGGCCTGGCAAACAGAATGTGTGACTCCCTCAGAGTTCCTGGGAGAGATCATTGAGATGTGAATCCTGGGGGGGAGGGGGAGGTTAGGGAGGGCAGTTAAACTAAGTCACGTAGCAAAGCGATGACTTACTTCCGGAGACCAGCCTTATGACAAGGGCTTTTAAGCTTCATATCTCACTAACACATGGATAGTACACATTTTAGAAATGCCAGTTCTAAAACGAGAACTCTTGAAGAAACAGCAATCTTCTGAATATCATTCCTCCCCCACCCCCCACCCCCATTTCTGTATTTAGCTTGTGTTGGGGAAGAGGTAACCGTAAATGATGAATTTTAGAAACACTCACGTCACCTGTCTCTGAAGAACCACCTGCCCTGTGCTCAGTTTGCTCTGCATCGGGAGTTCTGTGAGTGCAGGTCGCCGTGGGAATCCCTCCCTGAAAGAGGACGTGTCACTGCTGTGCGCGTCATGTGAACTTGGCCTGTGCTTGGTTTTCTCTGGTGTGCTTTATCGGCTCCTTGCCTTCACAGTAAGCTGCAGTGATAACGTTGCAGAGTTGTGGAAAGGGATCTCTAATGCCCCGTTTTCTTTCTAATTGCTCCCAGCTGTCGGCATTCAGATGAAACTCGAATTTTTCCAGAGGAAGTTCTGGACCGCCAGCAGACAGGTGAGTTACAGGGGGCACGGAAGCCTCGGCGGCCCTGCTATTCTACAGGTGCTCACACTCGGGTCCCCGGAGCTGCACGGTGCCAGGTTTCCGATGAGTGTGTGTAAAATGAACTGCCAGCGGCTCAGATTACCGTTCATTTCACTGCGGAGCAAAGGCTGTCAGCGTGTACGGTGCCCCGTGCTGGGAAGCAGGGACTTTGATCCTACGGACAGTTCTAATCATGAGATCAGGGTAGTGACCCTCCAGAGGATACATGTTTTCTTTTCATAGCGGGGACTTTTGTGAATTTTCAGTGTCTCTCTTCAAATCTTGTCACACCTGGATGTCTACCTGTGAACTCCTTATTGCACTCTGGAAGGACTTTGCATGACTGGGTTTGGTGAGGCACCCATCTGCCCTCTTGGGTCAGAGGGCTTCTCCGTCTTGGAGAATGTAGGGGTGTTCTCTCCTGGGCCTGGGCTCCGGGTACTAACTTCAGGGGTATTTGTGCAGTCATCTGGCAGAAATGGCAACACATAAGTGGGCCTCTGTGCTAAATGTTGGATGATAGATCCTTTCTTAAATGAAGACACTTTAGGAAACTATAGACTAAGAACACAGATGGGTTTTTTAAAAAAAGTCACTGGTGATGCATTCATTTAAAATAAATAATTACATAATTATATTTCTTGTTACCCAAAGATTTTTGAATTCTTAAGAAGATATCAATGTTAAATAACAACATAAATTAAAATGAAAAAGAGCCAGCCCCCTCCCCCCAATTATCTTTTATATTACTATTTGGAGTTGATATGTTGGTATTGATCCAAGAGAGGGCAGGTAAAACTCATTGTGGAGAATTCTGTTTAGATGGAATTTGGAATTTGAATAATAGGCAGGGACTTTGGTGCCCATAGCAGACCTGGGATGTCACAGTAACACATTTCCCCTTGCTTTCCCCTCCCGCAGTGTGCCTCTCTGGATGGCAAATGCTCCATCAGCTGTGATGACGAGGTAAGAAGGCCTCCTGGGGAGGTGATGGAGGGAACCTTCTCACAGAGGAAATGCCGCTAAAACACGGATTGATCTGAGCCAGTCTCCAAAACACCCAGGGATACTTGCTTTGTTCCTTTTTTTCTTTCTTCCCCCAATCAGATAATTTATGAGAGCCCGAGAAATGTGCTTTAAATGTCCCATGGCAGCACTATTGGAATTCTGGCATTTTATAGGAAAAACTACAAATTACTGCCATTTGAAACTCACGTTACAATTCTCAAATCTTTTCCCCTATGTGCTATCTCTTTTTATCCTCATAACAACCCAGTGAAATGGGTAGGAATGGTTATCCTGTTTTGCAGAGGGCGAAACTGAGGAGCAGAGAAATTAAATGATCTGCTTAATTTCATGTACTAAATGAGCTGAAAACCTAGGAGTTGAAAATTCAAAGTTTTTATTCTAGAATAGTGCTTCCCTCCTACAACCCCCCCCCCCCCAAGAGGAATTTAAATCCCACGCATGAGCAATAGAAGAAAAAAGTGTACCACGGCCATAAGTCTGTCTGTCATACTTATGTTTTTACAGCAGTCAACCCCATACACCCTCTGCCTCATGCTTTAGGGCAAGCAGATGTGTAGTGGCCTCTCCCCTTGGCTCTGGTAGCCTTTGTCTCCAGTGTTAGCTAAACATTAGTCAATACATAAACTGGGACTTATAAATAATCATATATTTATATTCCTGCCGGTTACCACAAGGATTAAAGAAATCCTAGCCAAACATAATTTCAAACAGAAAACATAGAAGTATATTTCAAAAAAAGTAGGCAAAGGAAAAACAAGTAGAGAACTGTAGAAAGGAGGAAGTTAAAACATACAATGCTCAGTCCCCAGAGATCTGGCTGCCAGTTTAAAAAAAATATCATAATTGTGTGAGTGAGTCACTATCCAAAGAGTAAAAGCCAAACAATCAGCTTTTCAGAAGAAGCCCAACTTTTTCTTTCAAATAAAAAATTAGCCCTAACCAGTTTGGCTCAGTGGATAGAGCGTCAGCCTGAAGACCAAAGGGCCCCAGGTTCGATTCAGGTCAAGGGCATGTACCTTAGTTGCGGGCACATTCCCAGTAGGGGGTTTCCAGGAGGCAGCTGATCGATGTTTCTCTCTCATCAATGTTTCTAACTCTCTATTCCTCTCCCTTCCTCTCTGTAAAAAATCAATAAAATACATTTTAAAAAATAATAATTTTCCCATATCCAATAGCAAAGAGCTTCCTTATGATGTTTTATGACCAACCCTTTCAGTAAGTTTGGGACTCCCAGTCATAGGATAGACACATGGCCTCAAACCTCTTCTCTTCTTTGAGACATTTAGTGCCATATTGGAGTTCTCAGCTCAAAACAACACAGCACAACAATAACATTAATTAAACTGTTAACTTGTACAGTAGGTACAATTACTAATTTCAGAAATTTGCTGTAAGAAAACTGAGGATAGTCGGTTGGTTAGTTGGGTGACTGTATGGATGGTTGGTTGGCCATAGTTGTTTGGTTGGTTGATTGGTTTGTTGGATCATTGGGTGGGTTGCTGGTTGGTTGGTTGATTAGTTGGTTACTAGTTGGTTGTTTTCATGGTAGATGGAAAGTTGGTAAAACAATTTGATTAATAAAGCCAAAGACAGTAATTTTCTTTCAACCCACTTTGCCTCTATGCAGCCTCACATATAAAAACAAGTGGAAATAACAACTAGAATAGTCATCAAATCTACAATTAAAATAGCATATTTTTTATTTTTTAAATGTTTTTATTGATTTCAAAGAGAGGAAGGGAGAGGGAGAGAGAGATAGAAACATCAATGATGAGAGAGAATCATCAATTGGCCACCTCCTGAATGCCTCCCACTGGGGATTGAGCCTGCAACCTGGGCATGTGCCCTGACAGGAATCAAACCGTGACCTCCTGGTCCATGGGTCAATGCTCAACCAATGAGCCACACCGGACAGGCGAAATAGCATATTTATTAAAAAGTGGAAATGGATTCTAACTTAGGAACATTCAATATATGTTTGCTGTCCAATGACTGATTTCAGAGGTGGTATAGCGTGGCAGTTAAAGGAGCAGGCTATGGAGTCTGGATAGATTCAAACTGTGACTCTGACAATAATAAGCTACAAGAACTTGGGCACGTTTATGAACCTCTGTGCCGTAGGTTCCTCAGCTCTGCATTGGGGATAGAAATAGCCACCTCACAGAGTAATGGTGAGGAATAAATGAGATGATATATAAAAAATGCATGGCACAGCTCCCAGCAAATTCTAAGCACTCTGTAAATGTGAACTATAAACCAAAAATGTCTGTGATTTCATTCTTGCCCTCGAGAAGTGGTTTGCCTGATTCTAAAACCTCAGGCAGCAATGGCACATGCACTTTAGGCAACTGAACATTTCTCCTGGGCACAATAAACACAAGTAAGATGCCCTCCTCACTGATGATCATCTTTAGCAGTCATTGGGATAAACACCCATTCAAATGCCATTTAAAGTTTCACATAGCTTGAAAATTAAGCATTGCATTTTCTCTGATTTCTGAACTTGGTCTGATGCTCAAATGTCCTCATTTGGCTTTGAAACTATCATCCATTTCCCATTTTGACTCTAATTTTTGGCTTCTGGAGACTAGTAGACTTAGTTTTATTTATTTATTTTTTAAATATATTTTATTGATTTTTTTTACAGAGGAAGGGAGAGGGATAGAGAGTTAGAAACATTGATGAGAGAGAAACATCGATCAGCTGCCTCTTGCACACCTCCTACTGGGGATATGCCCTCAACCAAGGTACATGCCCTTGACTGGAATCGAACCTGGGACCTTTCAGTCCACACGCCGACGCTCTATCCACTGAGCCAAACCGGTTAGGGCCAGTTGACTTAGTTTTAAATGGAAAAGCCAGCTCTGTCTTCCCCCTGAGGCCCCTTCGCTGAGTGCCCTGGGCTGGTGGGTGGAGTCGGGCTGGCCAGATGTCACCATGTCTTGTAGAAATACATCTTTGGTTGGTCAGGCAGTGCATGAGCCGTCTGCCTTGGAGGGACTGCCTCTGAGCCTGACTGGAGACTTTTAAGGAGCTCCATTCCACGGAGGGTGAATGTTAGCTTCAGAGAGAGCACAGAGGCGATATTCATATACTCACTCATTCCTTCAAGACATGTCTACTGAGCCCGTGTATGTGCCTGCCACCTCTAGCCCCTGGGAGTCAATAGGAAGCAGAGTCAGCAATGGAACCTCATCCCCTGGGAGCTCACTGGTTGGCAGGGAGATGGCATGTGTGGTTATCAACTGCGACAAGTGCTGGGAATGCAACTAATGTGGGTGGTCAGGGAAGGCTTCTCTGAGGAGCAACATTGAAGTCACCAGAAGATGAAGATGGAGATGACATCTCAAAGCATGAGAAGCCTTTACAGGCAGAGATCACCACACGCAGGGTGCTGAGGGGACAAAGGCTAGTGCGGTCTATGGAAACAGGTTGGCATTCAGACAGAAGGGAAGAAGGAGGGCTGTGCCCACCTGTGTGTTTCATTCATGGAAACCATTGTCTCCTCACTCCTCTCATTCTCTTCTCCCACTCCTTTCCACTGGTCTCCTGATGAAAGCACAGTATTTTGCAAAGACATTGGAAGATGAGAAGTTTCTCTCCTACTGAGGCATTTGGAGAAAGTGTGAGGGCAGCGAGAAGGTAGAAGATTTCATATTAAAAATCAGCTGCCACCTTCTCTTGTTCCAAAGGAATAGAGATGAATAGTCATGACTAGACCTTGAAAGGCCTTTTAGACATTTCCTCTGGAATCTGAAAGACCTCCTTGATGTATGACAAGCTGGGGGAAGAGCTAAATCAGGTAGCCAGGTGCCTACATCTCTGCACCCACCCAGCCCAGCCAGTGGAATAGCTATTGAGGGCAAGGGCACCAGTAACTCCCACCAGGCACTTCTGTTCAAAGTGACCCCTTTGCAATAAATTTTTTCCAAAGACAGTATTTCGATAAGTGAACAAACAAAAAAGAAACAAACTCATGGATACAGAGAACTAATTGATGGCTGCCAGATGGGAGGGGGGTTGGTGGGCTGGGTGAAGGAGGTGAAGGGATGAAGAAGTACAAATTGGTCGTCACAGAACAGTCACAGGGATGTAAAGTACAGCACAGGGAACGTAGTCAATAATGTGATGACTATGCATGGTGTCAGATGGGCACTAGACTTATCGGAATGATCACTTCACAAATTGTATAAATGTCTAACCACTATGCTGTACACCTGAAACACATAGAATATTGTATGTTAACTGTAATTGAAAAACATTTTTAAAAGACAGTATTTTGGTATGAGAGTTGACCTATGATAAAAAGATACATCAAGTGATATGAAGTAAGGGTCAGTCTGTTCCACACTCGATATATTAGGGGTCAGATTGTGAGACCTGGAGAAAAGGTAGTAAAAAGTGTCACCTTAGGTACCTGAGATGCAAAGACTCAGGCCCCACCCTCATATGTAAGAGCCCAGCCCTCTCCCTTTCCCTTTCCCTTTTCTTTCCTCTCCTCTCTATTCTCTCCCCTCTCCTCTCTCTCTCTCTTCACAAATGAAAACAACAGCCAGTATAATGCTGGGCTTCTAAGCAATCATTGCTTAGAAAAGACAAGACAAAAGACAATCATTTCTAAGCAATCATTGCTTAGAAAAGACAAGACAAAAGACAAAAGAAAAGACAAACAAAAGACAAGACAAAAAGTAACCAAGCTCAACCAACCAGCCTCCACAGCATCTTGCTATGAACTATGGAGCAAATCCCCTTTCTAAATGTATAGCATTAAGACACTTGATGGCACATAGTAGGTGACCAAAAAATATCATTTGCTGAATGAATGTGGGCACAAGTTCTCTGAGGACTTCCTATCCACCCTGTACTTCACATGTGCTCAGCACTGGCCACTCCCGTCCCACTTAATCTTCTCAACAACCCCAGGAAATAGGTGTTGCTATCTCCATCTTTCAGATAAGAAAACTAAGACTCAAGTGTTAACAGATTTTGCTCACGGTCACACTGATACCAAATGTCAGAGTCTCTGATTCTCAAGCTAGTACCTGAGCCTCCTGGGGCTAATCCCCCCTTCCTGTTAACACAAGCTCTATGCTATTTCTCAGCCCAGGCCCCCTTCCTCACCAGCTCTCCTCGCTCTCTGTGATTTTACCCAATGAACATGGCCTGGTTCTGGGCTTTATCCTCAGGTTCTGACTCATCTGCCTCTGTGCCCTGGAATCAGATATCTCTGAGCAATACTGAGTCACCAAATAATTGAAAAAAGATGTCCTTAAAAAATAAAGAAAGGAAAAATTTAAAAAAAAGTTCTCTCTGACTCTCTCCCTCTCTGTCTTTATCTTTGCATTTTTTGAACAACCTCATCCCTAGAGTAGGTGCTCACAATATCTGTCAAAACTTAGAGCTAAATTTCTCCAATTTCAGCTTGGACAGGACAATGGGCAGACAACTTCCAAGATATTTGGCTTAATTTTGGGGGAAAGTAGCCTAGTGAGGGAAAGCTAAGAAAATGTCTCCTCTATTTCCTTTTATTGGGGAGGGATATGGAAAAGTCCATTGAATATTATTTATTGTAAAGAGACATAGAGGAAGCAATTGGTCAGACTGGAATCTGGCTGATTCTGTACCAACTATTCCATAACCCAGCATCCTGCTCCCCTGATTCCAGTGAGCTTATTTCACTCCACCGCACTTCCCAGATTTAATCCAAGTGGTTGTTGGCAGGGAGGCCTGGTCAGGAAGTCATCGTGGTGACTCAATTTACCTCACATGAAAGTGTTGCCTATGTGCCTATGAAATGTAATAGCACCTGTCAGAGTCAGCGATCCAGGTCTGCATCAGAGACACAGCATCCTTGCTTTTGACCTGTGATTTTCTCAGTGATTTGTAAATTGAAACATTGGCAGTATCTGTTTCTCGGTTAATAGTATGGCCAAGTCTATTAATAATCGGTGTAACCTTGAAATACAAACTTACTCATAAATAAGTACAGTATGGTTTCTTCTCTGTCATTACTTCCTGTCCTAGAATCTTAATTTAAGGAGAGGGGATGTGAATTTAAAAATAATATTGAATGGAAGTATGGTCCAAGAAGTAACTGCCAATTGGTAGCAATTGGTAGTCAGTATAGAGCTAATGCAATGCCCCAGCCCTTACCAATGAGAGCATGCCTGCTATGCTGGAGCCAAACGCAAGGTCCTTTGGAGCACAGGGAGGCTTAGGCATATAGTCCTCCAGAGCCAGCCCTCCTCCTGTTCCTCTTCCCATCACCAACTAGTAGGATGTATACCAATTGGACCAAATTGTTTGGATCATCAAGTGTATTTTTATTTTTATTTTTTTAATTAATAAATCTTCATTGTTCAGATTATTACAGATGTTCCTCTTTTTTCTCCCATAGCTCCCCTCCACCTGGTTCCCACCCCACCCCATGCCCTTACCCCCTGCCACTGTCCTCATCCATAGGTCTAAGATTTTTTTCCAGTCTCTTAGCCTATAATGGGTTCTTCTTCTTTCCTAGATTGTTCCTTAGCAAGTGGTAGGGACGTACAGAAAATCCCCCTCAGCTCTGTTTAGACAAAGTCTCTTGATTTCAGATATTAACTCAAAAAGTGTGTGTTACCCAGCCGCTGTGGTTCAGTGGTTGAGCAACAACTCATGAACCAAGAAGTCACCAGTTCGATTCTAAGACAGGGTATATTCCTGGGTTGTGGGTTCGATCCCCAACTTACTGTTGACCAGAAACCTTACCAATAACATAAACAATTGATGAACACACATGCCCAGTGTGGTTCAGTGGTTGAGTGTCGACCTATGAACCAAGAGGTCTCGGTTTAATCCCCAATCAGGGCACATACCCCGGTTACAGGCTCAATCCCCAGGATGGGGCATGTAGAAGGCAGCCAATCAAAGATTCTCTCTCATTATTGATGTTTCTATCTCTCTTCTCCCCTCCTCTCTGAAATTGATAAAAATATTTTAAAAAGAAAATGCACTTATTTATTGAAAAAAATCCGCATGAAAGTGCACTGGCACCATTTATCCCATGTTGTTCAAGAAAAAAACTGTATAATGTTTCTGATAAAATTATAAAATATCACGATATAGAATCCTTCCATTTACATTTGAATTTCTGAGAATGATCACAAGGAAACTCAAAGAGGTAGAGTTTGATCAATTTTCCCAGGAGCTTCTCTTTATCCCTTGCTATTGAAATCATTCTCTTTGGAAGCATCTTTCCTATTATCTGTGGTGACTTTTTTCTTTCCACATACGCTACCTCTGACAGATCCTATTGGGCCAGTGGCTTCCTGTGTGATAGGAGCTAATCTCCAACTGCAAGTTCATGGACTTCACAAAGTCTTGGCTCTTTATCTAGGATTTTCAATTGACTTTATACTCTATTTTCCTTGAACCTGCCTTGTGTTGTCCAATATTTACAACATTAGACAAACAGAGAGATATTGACCAAAGATGTAGGTCTAATAGCAAGAGTACTAATTGACTAGGGATGTTTGAGGAGGAACTAATTTTATAATTAGGGATGGGGGTGGTTCATGATGACTTTTAATTCTTTACACATCTGGAATGATTTGGAGAGTCAATATCTGAATATGGAGGATGCTCCTATACTCCGTGTGTATTTACTGATTGGATGGAAGTGAACCTCTCTTTGACTCAGTGTCTAGATATGCAAAATGAAGAGCATGGTATTCAAATCAGCAAGGAGATGGAGTTGTCTAATATGACCCAAAGTAAACCGGATTAAAACTTATTGGAGTACTAGTGCAATCTAAAAAAAACAACCAACAAAAAACATTGCTGTCTAAGAAACTTTCTACAGTGATGATGGAATGTCCAAAAGTAGACTTATTCGCTACAGCTGGTATGAAACACTTGAAATGGGACTAGTGCAACCGAGGAACTGGGTTTTGCATTTTAATTCATTAACTTGCAATTAGATTTAAATCTGCATGTAGCCCGTGGCTGCCATATTGGACAGCACAGCTCTGTGAGGTCTCTCTCATAATGTTGTCTCCAAAAAAATGGACAAAGTTGGTCAAGCTTCCCACCAGGGCCAGAGGAATATCCATGCAGATAAGAGCTTCTTCAAATAGCAGGAGTGTGACCAGGTTACCCAAGCCATTCATCTGGCCTCTCTGAGTAACAGGGAGAACCCCCATTGCTCACCGGAGCCACCCACTCTTTCATAGAAGGTGCTCACAAGCTTCTCATTTTCTGCTAATTCCCCACCACTGCCTAGTCATCAGGGACGAGTCTTTCTGAGCAGCTCAGTGCTGCACCTTTTGTGCCTGATGAAAACCAACTCCGTGGATAGATAAATGTCCCTGAAAACATCAGCCCTGCGGTGGCCTGCAGCGAGGGGGAACTCAGCTCAGGGTAAAGATATGTTACAAATTAAATGCTGCAGTTGGTATGTAAAGCTGCAATAAATAGAAACTGAGTTACATCAAGGACGGAATTAAACCTTAAGTTTAAACTGCACAGCACTGTAATTAAAACTTAGCCTGTAGCAAATCATTCACTTGAGATTAAAGTAGTGTGGGGGAAGCAGAGGTTTGGGCTTACCTTGCTTTCCACAATTTATAAGTCTGAGCTACCAAAAGCTAACAGCCCTGCCCCCAAATCCAGCTCCCAATTAAAAACACAGTTTGAAAACCTTTAGGAGGCCTGAGGGGCCCCTTTAACAGAAGTCTGCCCCTTCCCCCACCCCTGCCCAAGTCTATGAACAAATTAAAAAATATTACCTGGTCCCCTGATGGTCTTCTGAGCTGACACGGTGTTTTCATTAATACATCATTAGAGTAATGACATTGTGCTGGTGTTTTGCTTTCAAACCAGCCTGCACTTCAACCACTATGAGTACAGGCTCGGGGCCTCTGCACACTTTGTTCCTGGGAAGTATTATCCACATAAAGAAAAAAAAAGGAAGACAAGCTGTAATTCATAAATTTTTAATGCGTCTTCCTTTTCTCCTAATCCGGGATGTTCGGGCTCGCTTGGTGTTTAATTTTTGTCTGTTGGTTCTGCAAAGTAAACACTGGGGTTAGATTAACCATAGCCGTAACTCCTAGAGCCAGCAGGCCTTCCCAGCTCTCCCACCACAACCCAAAACAGGTTTCTCTCCTGTTCGAAGTGTGTCCTTTTGTGCGAATGCAGTTCGAGGATACAGAGTTGAAACTGTGGTATTTTTATTTTCTAGACTGTGAACTGTTACCTCATAGACAACAATGGATTTATTCTGGTGTCTGAAGACTACACACAGGTGAGCAAGAAATTCCTACCAGTTGAGAGTAAGGACCTTGGATGTGCTTGAGTCAGGGAATGCAAATTACGGTGTTAAAACTTTGAGACAATGATCTATAGTTAAGAGGTAATAGCAGGAGATTATAAACCCTTATTTCCATCCCTCTAAGAATGTCACAGCCCACTTCTCAGCAGGCCCCAAAGAGTTTTTACCTCCCAGTGGGGGTCTGGGGGGGGGGGGCAGCACAGAGCCCAAGATCTGCTCACTCACTCATAAAATGTTCAGTTTATAGAACTCTATGCCTTAAGGGTAGAGGTGCCTTAAAGAGTTTGGGCAATTTTAAGGAGGTTTCCTCCTTTTGATATTTTATCTTCATATATATATATATATATAACTTATATATACACACAGATATATATATATATATTCCAACATAATTGTTCTTTATGGCTTTCTTTCTGGTTTTTGCTTTTTAAAAATCAGTAATCTGAGTTCAAGGGTTAATTTGACTCTCAACACTGAGGGACAAGGATCCAGAGACAAAGAATGTTCTTCATTTGAGTGAGCCGTGTGCAGTTCAGGGGCAGGAGGGAAAGAGATAGAAACAAACAAACAAACAAGCTATGGGGGTGAGCACAGAAGTCTCCAGCGTATTCAGAAATCAAAATAAGAGTTAAAATTCATGCACTAAAACTTTGTGCATTAAAACTTCTTTTTTTTTTTTGCAATTAGAAGTCAAATTAACATATTCAAAGAATGTACAATACAGGCAGGGATAGCAGTGCCGTGCAATGTACAGGTAAAGGTTCTTGGTGAGACCTCTCTTCCTTAACTAGTTTTGGGAACTTGTGCATATCACCTAACCTGCCTGGGCCTCCTGGCGAGCTCTGTGAAGGGAGAATGGTTGACTACATATGGTTTCTTCTAACTCTAATATTTGAGGATACTGACATTTTATAGTGAAGTCCCATTTAAATTATTTGAAATTCTTTAGTAGTATTTTAAATCATTTGAAATACAATAGACCCATCATTGCTTAATAAATTAATTAATTGTCCTTAAGTATGGCTTCGTAAGGTCAGAGCTTAATGCTCATTAATGTATAAATACAGGCCGGAGGTAGCATGTAGAATTGTGCTTGCTTCTTCTCCATCCATGAGAGTGCTGTGGGAATTTTAAATGCACCTTTGATGGGTGAAAACTCATACTGTTGACACAAACTGCCCACACCCCATCTCCTCAGAGGCTGAACATTATTGGACATTGGCTAGTTAATGGCTATTAGATAAGAGGAATAAGCCCACGAAACAAGGCCCATCTCAGAGGGAGCCAGGAAGCCCATAGGCCTGTGATAATATACCCGTTCTTCTGGGAGGAGAAACAGTGAGATATTCAAGGTATGGCGATGCACAGAAACTAGACTTTTGGTGGTGAGCATGCTTTAGTGTTACAGATACTAAATTATAATGGTGTATTCGAGGGCTGGCCAGCAGCTCCTGAACAATGGATGAACAGATTACTCCCTCACAGTTTCACTGTGAAAGAGAAGGCTAAGGGGTTGCCTGGCTCAAGGGTCCAAGCAGCCTTGATTGCCTGCCTCGTTAGCCTTTTATTGTAACAGCAGTTTGAGATAAAGTTTATCTTTAAGATGCAATCAGTAGGGGGAGTAATCTTGGGAGGACACATGTGTTTGCAGACCCTGGGGGTCTGCACATGCACAGACTTGTTTGGAAAGGTCAAGGAATAATTAGGGGCGCCACCTTCGATACTCCCCTAAGACTCCCCTAAGTCGGAATTCCGATAAACAGGGCAGGTGGCCTTCCACACACTTCCCTTTTCTCGGAATGTCCTCCTTACAACTTTCCAACCAAGTCTCATGCTCCCCAACAGGTATACACCTGAAACTTACATGTTATGAACCAATGTTAGCACAATTTTTTTTTAAAAAACAAGATTCATTGGTGGAGCAAGAACCCAAATTAATAACCAGTGAGGAGGAACTCTGTCCTTCTGCCAGAATCACGAAGGGCCAGGACAGGAGCCTGATCCTGGGGGGATGGAAGGTGTGGGGTGTCTTCCAGTGTGAGTCTTGGACCAGCCAACAACGTGAGCCATGAAATAGTGACAATAGCAAAGCCATGGCCTAACACAGCCGTGGGCAAACTACAGCCCACAGGCCGGATCCGGCCCATTTGAAATGAATAAAACTAAAAAAAAAAAACACCATACCCTTTTATGTACTGATGTTTACTTTGAATTTATATTAGAAAACACAAACACTCCATCCATGTGTTTGTTCCAGCCCTCCGGTCCAGTTTAAGAACCCATTGTGGCCCTCGAGTCAAAAAGTTTGCCCACCCCTGGCCTAACACATGGGCTCTGCTCCCTGCTGGACCTCTCCGGGGAGGAGGCCCACAGCCCTGTCCCAGGAGCCTGCCTCTGCCCGGGCTTGTTGGATGTTTGGTTTCCTACACCCCAATTAGGATAATTCTTCTTCATCTAGGAACCAGTTCCATTGGCACTGGCCCATTTACACACACGTCACACCAATGTCCTCTCACTCCTAGTGGCCTCACAGGCCAGTTTACCAAGTGTCCCTTAGTGAAAAGGCAATGCTCAACATTCAGTCAGAGAAATGTTTCCTATTTCTGTCTCCTCCTCTCTTGACATTTTGGCGAAGTGTATGTAGGCCTTTCTGTCTGAAAACTCCGAGGAGCATGACTGAGGTCACCGAGTTGTGAATGGAATCGGGTTTAAGTTAATACAAAGCCTATGGACCGTATTAATTCAGGCTCCTAGAGTAATGCTCTCCACCCAACCCACATAAGCTATGAATCCTCGGAGTGGCCACAGTAAAGAGAAAGGTTCCCTCCTGGTGGACCCTGGCTGGTGCCAGGGCATTGGCTGGGAAAGGCTGGTCTGCCATACTGCATGCCCCTCCCCTGAGGGACACTGGAGGGATGAGGGCTGCATGAGGACATTGACCCTTTATCCCATCATTCAGAGTTAGCAACTAGATTTTTGAAAGCATCCACCTGGGGTAGGAAGGGCTGCTAGGCCTCAGATGCCCTGAAGACAGCGCCAGGTAGGGGAAGGGTAGGCCATTGGAACCTGACTGCCAAGCTGTCTCCCCAAGGGGCTGACTGTCCTGTTTCATCGACATATGAACTGCCTGTCCACGCACAGAAAGAGGGTTTCTCAGAAAGTGATTTTGAGGAAGGATGCATTCTCAGCTATAGGGAATGTAGAGGGCTGATGATGAAGAGAGCTGCTATATTTCCTAAACAGGTCATCCAGAAATTATAAATAATTCTTTTATTAATGCTTAGGAAGCCCATTCACAGCTTCACAGCCTGTTTCTATCTGTATGAAGTAGTATTTTAATCACAAGGGATTGCGTGCAGATGAATGCTTACTCTATCCAGGGTAGTTGGTGTGTGTATGTGTGTATTGTGTGTAATTCCAGCACTCAGCATGTGCTATGTAATGCAACACTCCCCACCCTGCCCCTGCCATGCATTGAGGACCAGTCACATCTGCTTACTAGTTTGCTCACACCATCTAGTGACTATTAAGACCTTTCCCATTTTTATGTAAAACCCTGAAAACCTGCCTGTTGCTCCTGTCAGCTCCAGGACGAAGACTGTGTCCGTTTTTCTTCTCTGGTGCTTGGGACCATTATTTCTCTACACTTCCTCATGGGTCTTCCTTTCTTCCTCACAGACGGGGGACTTTTTTGGTGAGATCGAGGGAGCTGTGATGAACAAATTGTTAACAATGGGCTCCTTTAAAAGGTAAGATTTTATGGTCCCCTGCGCCCCCCGAGAAAGTTTGCCTAAATAAAATAAAACAAACCAAGGTCAAATAAAGCAAGCCTGGACTTGACCCCGTGGCTGGTTTGCACTTGTGTTCGTGCTCCAGAAGATCTTGCTGAAACCCGATGCCTCTTCGAGAGTGTTAAGAGTCTTAGAAACTCAACTCACAATGGGTTTCCTGTTCACCCAGCCCAGAGTTTATTGGAGGGCAATATTGAAGTTGGAGCCTGCACTGGGACACAAGTATATCAGTCTTAAGCAAGCGATTGGAAAAAGAAAAAGAAAAAGAAGAAAAAAAAGTAGGAAACGTTTTCACCTGGTCAAAAAGGGGTGCATTTTGTCTCCCATTGGCAAGCTTCCCAGGGAAGCTTGCTGGAGATCTGGACCTCAGGGATGGAAGGTGATATTTAGAGACTTGATGATATAATTGTAGGAAATCAAGTGAAAGGTCTCAGCACTTGCTCCCGCTGGAGGTAAGTTTAAATCTGCTGCTAGAAGCAAACCCAGATGGTGCCACATTCTGCTGGCAACATATACTACTCAACTGGGTCCGGAGAGGTCTCAGGGACCCTGAGTAAAGCTTCCTCACAGTCCGTCCTGGGATGGCCAGCCCTGCTCTTGGGGCACCGAAGCCTATGGGAAAAGCCATCACCCCAAGCGATCAGGGTGCCAGGAATGTCCCCCGGAAGTCAAACTGTCTCCCTTCCCTTGGCCTCCCTTGGCCTTCCTTTGGAGGGCTGCTTTCATGGGCATATTTGATGCTGTTGAATATATAATTGGAGGAAATACAAGGATGGGCCTCAACGCACCAGTGGCTGCTGGTGGGGAGGGCAGTCTCCCCATGGATCACTCTCCTGCAGCTGAATGGCCAGGAAGTGTTAGCTCAGGAAATCAGACTTTTAAGGCAGTCAATAGACCATCTGAGCACTGTGCTGAAAGCAAGGAATTCAAAAATGATGACCCAGTTTTTGAGATTCCATAGCTTGTTTGTGCCAGAAGGAGGGAAAAAAGAAATGATACAGAAATTGGCCAAAGTCCAGTCCTTCTGCAATCTCTGACACACTTGCTCCCAGGCCCGCCTGGAGCAGACTGCTCACTCCTGCTCATGCTTTCTTTGGAATTCAAGAACAGGCTTTAAGTTGGGTGCCAGGAGTCGTGGTGCACATGCGTGAAAACTGCTGGGAGCCGGGCTGGGGTTGCTATGGAGTTTCTCTGGATGTCTTAAAGCGTCCCGGGCAGCTCCTGGAGTGTCTGCCGCCCAGGACACGGCTGGTGTTGCTTATCTTTATGTGGGTGTGTACGCTTGTATCGTGTTAGCATGTTTTCAGCTTGGGAGTCGGGGGAGACCAAAGAGGAAGAGTGATCACACACCTGTTTCTCATCTGAAAGCAGATTTTTTTTTCAACTTCTTTAACAAAATCTTTTTCTTTTCCCTCTTGGATATTTCTTTCACACAGCTTGGTGGGAGAAAGAATGGTTATAGAGTGGAATTCTAAATTCCTAGTCTTCTCCTTAATGTGGGTGAAGTGTGGTTGACATGAATCTAGAACATTCTCTTACTATGAGAGAGTCCCTATTGTATTTGAGAAAAGGGGAGGGCTGGGGACTTTTTTTTCCATGTTAACAGCAACCACTATCATCTGGGAGTTAGCTGACAGACCTCCTGAGCCGATTGGACGGGGCCCCTCCCTGGGACCAGGAGAGTTTGGGATTAGGAGTCGATGGAGTGGGTTTGAATCCAGGCTTTGACTAGCTGCATGACTTTAGAACACGTTACCCCTCCAAGCTTTGGTTTCCTTACAGGGAAAATGGAGATGATGATACTAATTACTTCCATGGGTTGCTGTCCGAGTTAGGAAGATGGTAATAAGCTTAAGGTTCTGACACGGTGCCTGGCATATGTCAGGACTCTGTAATTGCTGGCTGCTGCTGCAGCCTTGGTCACTATGGATCTTGGCTCAGCATTGGCCCCAGGTGATGCTTCCTCTGCTTCCACATCTCACAGTAGGCTTCCCACCACACCTGGGATGGGGTCTACAGTGCAGCCCTGCAGTCCTTGAAATCAGACATCCCTTCCCGGCCAACCCTTTCCAGCACGAGGTGCTTAGGCATGGCACAGGTGGACAGCCCTTCATTCGGAGACCTGTGTTTCAGAAGCAACACCTACAGACCAACCTACAGGATGGAGCTGCAAGTAACCGTCAGTGGTCTGGGACAGAGGTCGTTTACATGTTAATCTGATACCCATCCCCACCCCAAACTAGGACACATGGAGTCTGAGTTGCTCTGGCAATGTGTCTGGGCCCAGATAAAGCTCAGGAATAGGTCCCTGAGATGATCTTTGATCTTAGCATCATGATCAGTGCCCGGATAGCACTAAGTTTTTTCTTTGATCTGCTCATGCCTGGTCCTAAACAAATGAGTTCCATGTACAAGAACCCTACAAACCATCTTTTTCAGAGAGAGCGTTCAAAGAGACAAGCACCCTTTCCCTTTACCAACCTCCCATCTGTGACCTCCTCTGGCCCCTATGTGCTGCCTCTCCCTGATGCTTGCCCGTGTGTCAATGGACTCTTCCCTGGAATGTTTGGCCACATACTTGGTGACCTGGTGGCCATTCTACCTAGCAGTGCCATTGGCAGGAAAGGGCACCCACTTCTGTATCTGCAGGGCCCAGTGGAAAGAAGGGAAGCCACCGACTTGAGTGAGCAAATGACCAACTTGAGGAAGTGTGTGCAAACAATCTGGGAGACACAATGGTCACTCTTGGTCATTTAGCTGAGTCTCATCTGTGACTCTGGCCGCCCCCAGCTGGCATATGACATAGCATCCAGGGGCCAAATAATATACCAGGTGCTTCAGCAGTGTGACAATAATGACCACCATGGCGACCTTCCCTGAGCACCTTCCATGCACCAGGCCTGATAGATTTTACCACTTGCAGTCCTTTCCAACAACCCTGTGACAGGACCGGCTGCACAATCAAAGGGACACAGTGCAAAATGACCACGTGGGACCCTTTGTTCCCAAAGTGTCAAGAATTTCAAGACAATGACAGCAGAGCATTGAACCACCACGGGGCCCTTCTAAGCGAGGGTTCTATGCAGTGACACAGGCCAGTGTGCCTGTTTAGCCATCCCTGGGTATAAATATACCCATTTTATAGATGGAAATAATGAGGCTTGGGCAGATTAAGAACTGGCCCTAAGTCTCTGTGTATCAGAGCTGGATTCAAACATTCTGTGGTCTGAGCACGGAGAGAATTTTCTAGCTTCTGTCCTTGTCCTGGTTCTACGGAAAATTAGCGCCTGTAGCTCCCTTGAGCTCCTTTGGGAAGTGGAGAATGGCCAAGGAGGATGCTGTCTCAGCAGTGTCTTATCTGGGCAAGCAGAGCTCCCAGGATGGGGGGCCCGCTGAATGATATGATCCTCCATTTTTCTTCCAGCCGAAGCTGACAAACCATTGACCTAAGCCGTGTTCCCAGGCTTCACGCATTTTCTCATAAGATACCGTGTGCCTGGTCAGCTTTTTGTGTTTCAAACAGAGAGCTTCAAATACTCCTTCCTCCTTATCGCGGAAAGTAAGTGAACTCCCTGAGTGGTGACTCATTTAGGGCTTTCATTTGAGCTGTTCTGCGTTTTCACACGTGTTCATGTCTAGCGCGTGCCTTACGTTTATGTTTCTCAGAATCCACACTCTGTGGTTCCCTTCATGTCGTCGGCAGTGACATCTCCCCTCTGACAATTACTGGGGTAAAACCTAGTTATCTTGTTTCAAAATATTTTTATTGTAATTCATTTATCCCTCCGCGTTTCCTTGCCCCCAGTGATGCAAATTCAATGTGAGATATGCAGGGAAAAGTGGGGAAATGGACACAGCCAGTCGCAGGAGAGTATCCAAGGCTCCTGACAGGGCCTCGGTGATACCTGGACTTGAAATAAGACTCGGGTTGAGCACCAGAATCACCACCATCTGGCCTAGAACAGATTCCTCAGTCTCTTTGAGCCTCTGGTTTTTTGTCATATGGACGTGGGGGAGGGTGGTTTGTCAAACAAAACAAGACGTGAAAATGCCGTGCAAATTAGAAAGCTTTGCAAACAGGAGGTAAGATCAGCTCCTGGATAAGAGCTCCCAAAATCTGAGATCTTTTCTCTGTCTTTATTTTAGTCACTAATGACCCCCCAAAGGTGGTTACTGCACAACAGTTACCTCCACAGCACAGCATTCAGGGTGGGCGTATGGCCCTGGCCTCTGCCAAGCTCTTCTAGAAGGTTTTCAAACACACCTATGCCGGGCTGCACCCAGGAAATTCATGATCAGTTCAGGGGATGAAGCCCAGGTGTCCATGTTTTTTAAAAGCACCCACGTGACTCCCAGCTGCAGGCATGGTCAAGAAATACTAAGTTGAAGATCCCTGGTTATTAGTCTAGGGCCGTGGTCGGCAAACTGCGGCTTGAGAGCCACATGTGGCTCTTTGACCCCTTGAGTGTGGCTCTTCCTAAGCCTTAGGAGTACCCTAATTAAGTTAATAACAATGTACCTACCTATATAGCTTAAGTTTAAAAAATTTGGCTCTCAAAAGTAATTTCAATCGTTGTACTGTTGATATTTGGGCCTGTTGACTAATGAGTTTGCAGACCACTGGTCCAGGGTCTAGACTCCCTATATAAGATCGAGATTCCTGTGTTTTGCCAATTTTGCCAGTCTTTAATAGAAAACATTTTTAAAGTTTCTCTCTCTCCTCTACCTCTTAGAGCAGTGGTTCTCAACCTTGGCTGCACATTAGAATCACCTGGGACTCTTTCTTTATTATGGGGTGGGGCCACAACATTAGTAACAAAGAAACAGAATTTCCAGAGGATGAGGCCCAGAAATCAGGATTTTAAAAAGATTCCCAGGTGATTCTAATGTGCAGCCAAGGTTGAGAACCACTGGTCTAGAGGCTGCCCACTTCAGAGCTGCTTGAATTTGGGCAACTTTAACTCACTACATTTGAGCGTTCTCTGTAGCAACATGGAACTGAAATGTAATAATGCATGCATTTAACAAACATTCTTGTGGTTTCTGCCAAGGGGTCTTCCCTTGTTCTTTGTGTATCTAATTAAGCTTGAGGAAGGAAAGGCCAATTGGGCACACCTGGCCCTTGGCTTATGGAGAAACGAACTGCTTGCTTAATACTTTGTTTTTGCCTTGGGTTCCTATCTCTCTTGGCTGTGTCTTTTCTGTTCTGTTTTATTTTATTTTGTTTGTTTTATGTCCTTGGTGCAACATGCCTAGGCGTTCACCCTCATGAGACCATTCATACATTCCCTGTGGGGCACGGGGGCTGTCCTCCTCACCTTGTCCTCCTCACGTTCATTAATGGAGTTGACTTGTGTAGAATCCCCCGGGTGGCTCCTTCTGCTATTTCAGTTGCCTTTCCAGAAAGATGACCCATCAAGTAGAATTCAAAGCTTGGACCATGTCTACCCTGTGTCTGTATGATGGAGCTGCCCCAGCTCAGCGACAGGCGGTGACTTGGGAGCTTTCCCTGTCCTTGGTAATTACATTGCAATTCAGCAAATGCCCTGGCCTTGGAGTCTAGAGAGTGCGAAAAGAGCAGTCTGTTATGTTTGGACGTCTGCTTTCCTTTAATGCCGACTGCCCTGCTGATGTCTGATACTCAACAACTCATGTAATGAATGTAATGGCTTCTTGGCTTCCTGTTGACCTGACTGTGGCCACAGAAGTATGCTTTGTCAAAGGTGGTGTCGAAGGGACAAGAAGACAGATTGGCTTGGACAACTGTGTTTCTGGGCCAAGCCTTCTGGAGTGCAGAGACTGAGATTTCCACGCACCGCTCTTTAACATCCTAACGCTGCTGCTTGAGGATGCCTGATTACAGCAAAACAATAGCTGCCCTCATCTTCCTCAGAATGACAGCATGTCTGATGCATTGAATACTATCTACAGCAGTGGTTCTCAACCTTGGCTGCACATTAGAATCACCTGGGAATCTTTTTAAAATCCTGATTTTTGGGCCCCATTCTCCAGAAATTGTTTCTTTGTTATGGGGTGGGGCCACAACATTAGTAACAAAGAAACAGAATTTCCGGAGGATGAGGCCCTGAAATCAGGATTTTAAAAAGATTCCCAGGTGATTCTAATGTGCAGCCAAGGCTGAGAACCACTGATCTACAGGCAAGCCATTATTCCAGCATTTCCAAGCATTGCCTCAATTAATCCCGCAACAATTCCATGAAATAACTGCTACCATTATATACACCTGACAAAAGAGGACCTGGAAGTAGAGGCTCCAAGCATTTTAGTAACTTGTCCAAGTTCATGCACAGCAGTGAGGGTGGGAGGTGGAGTTTGAACTCGTGTCTCTTGGATTCCAGATTCTCTAAACCATAGTTGGTTCATCACTACTTATCCTTCCCATCGCTGGAGCAGACTAAGTATTTTCTGCAGCGATAGTTATTCACTTCAGGCTTGTTTGGCTTCAGGAGATAGTGAAAGAAAGTTTCTCATCCAAACGTGGAGTCCAGTGGATCAATTAGTAGCTGGTTCTACTAGAAATGATAGGAAATTACAAAATACCAAGGAGTTAAAGAACATAGGAGTCTTTTCCTCTTTTATGTGAAGATAGTCTGAAAATATTAGTTTGGGGGCTTCATGTAGTCATCATGGATGAATGAGTACATCTTTTCTTCTCTACTGTCCTCCAAGTTGGCTTTTAATTTGAAGATTACTTCATGGTCCAAGATAGCTGCTGAGATCCAGCCATCACATCTGCACTCTCAGTTGGCAGAAGGAGGATTTAGGGAGGTCCAAAAGGCCAAGTAAAATTCATTATTAAAATTTATTTTAATATATTTTGTTTATTAATTAAAGTTGTATTTATTAAAATATTTACTCCCATACAATACATCTGCTTGATCTCATGACCTCACCTAGCTACACAGGAACCTGGAAAATGTGCATATTGAAAAGTCAGAGTTCAGCTTGACAGAGAAGTGAATGGATATTGGCAAACTATGATAATCTCTGCCACAGCCAGCCTGCCCCAATTTGCTCCAGACCACACAAGTCCTTTAAAATATTGCATCCGGCCTCCTGTGATATCCACTCTGAAAATCTTCCAGAGTTGAGGCTGTGTTCACAACTTCTAGTTACCCCCACACCCCACATGCCCATCATAGTCCTGAACACAAATGGTCATAGCCACCATCTTAGCTCTTCTGTCCATGATGCTTGATCCCAGACAATGAAAGCAGAATCACTCAATAACACCTATTGGGTTTTATTCATGGTATTAATGGCAACACCAACACTCCTAGGTACTGATGTACTGAACCTCAGGTATGAGTAACACACTGTGCTAAGTGCAGCACAGGCATTACTGTAGCATAGTTGCTGTGAAATGTAGACATGGCTTCATGAACTTGGCAGAGCCCAAAGTAGCTCCCCCAGCATCCAAGTTTATAGCCTCAAATGGGCTTTGCATTAACTCATTCCCCAAGCACAATTCAGCTGTTTCCTTCTATTTCTTACTCAAACAAAGAAGCAAAAGAAATTTAATCTTTTCTTTGTGGGATTAATCATGATTCCATTTTCCCCTTCTCTTTAACAAGCCAAGCTAATTTTCATGGAAGAGGCAGGTGAATGGGCAAATGAGCTGCTGGCTGGGTGCACCTCCAGGCCTCCATGCATGTTATCCTTTGACCCAGAATTCTGGAGGCTTCGTGGGCTCTCTGGGGCCACGTTATTTCAGAGGACACTCTGGTCTTGGCTCTGGGGGACTCGCATTTGTTTATCAAGTCACTGCTGCCCTCAAGGGTGATTAGAGGTCCTCCCCTGAGGTCTTTAGGTGGCACCTATCTAGTTGGTGAGTGAAGCATGTACCTGTATTAGTCTGCTAGGGCTGCCAAAATGAAATATCAGGTGGCCTATTTATTTTCTCACAGTTCCAGAGGCTGGAAGTCCAATATTAATGTGTCATCAGGTCTGGTTTCTCCTGAGGCCTCGGTCCTGGACAAGATGATCTTTATATCCAAATTTCCTCTTCTTAGAACAGTGATTCTCAACCTTAGCTGCACATTAGAATCACCTGGGAATCTTTTTAAAATCCTGATTTCTGGGCCTAATCCTCTGGAAATTGTTTCTTTGTTACTAATGTTGTGGCCCCACCCCATAACAAAAAAACAGAATCTCCGGAGGATGAGGCCCAGAAATCAGGATTTTAAAAAGATTCCCAGGTGATTCTAATGCGCAGCCAAGGTTGTGAACCACTGTCTTAGAAGGACTCCAGTCAAATCAGAATAGAATCTACCCCAAGGGCCTCCTTTTAATGTAATCACATCTCTTAAGACCTTGTCTCCAATGCAGCCTCATTCTCAGGTACTGGGGGTTAGAACTTCAACTTATACTTTCCGAGGGACACAGGTCAGCTCATAACACACCCCTAACTATGTCCAGACTGGTGCATGGCCATGGGAGGAGTTGCCGGCTTGTATGAGTTCCAGTTCCTGCCTGTAAGAGGAGGAAAAAGAAACCCAGGAGAAATAATTAGCAAGTGGGTGCCTCCCATTCTAAAAGTTATAGCTGTCAACCCTGGCTGTATATTGGAACTTTTTGGGAAGTCTGAAAAACAAACAAACAAACAAAAAATTGATACCAGATCCCTAACCCTGACCAATGAAATCTTGGGGGAAAGGGTGGTGCCTGGGCATCAGCATGTATATACTTTTTTTTTTTTTTTTACCTTTTCCAGGTGATTCTAAAGGGAGGCAGGGTTGAGAGTTGCTATTGTAAACAAATGGCAACCAGTATGTTCACAAGTGGCCTTGGAAATTGGGAGTAAGTGGACATCCCATTTGCTAGACACTTCGGCTGAGACCTGTTCACATGAGACCCTTAGGTTATCCCAGTGGTCGGCAAACTGCGGCTCGAGAGCCACATGCGGCTCTTTGGCCCCTTGAGTGTGGCTCTTCCTAAGCCTTAGGAGTACCCTAATTAAGTTAATAACAATGTACCTACCTATATAGTTGAAGTTTAAAAAATTTTGGCTCTCAAAAGAAATTTCAATCATTGTACTGTTGATATTTGGCTCTGTTGACTAATGAGTTTGCCAACCACTGGGATATCCTGTGAGGATCCTTGCTTGAGAAGCAGTTTAAATGCTCAACTTTAAAGAAGGAGAGACCTACAGCGAAATCCCAGCCGCCCCACTTAGCAGTGCTGTAATAACCTTGGAGCGGTGACCTCATCTCCTGATCCTTGAGTCCTCGCCTGTGAAACATAACCGTGCCCCTGACATCAGAGCGAATGCAGAAAGTAATTGCTCGTATCTTCGTGTTGCTGCTTTTATTACCTGAGTGAGACGCTGACGTGATCAGTATCTGCAACTTTTTTTTAATATTATCAGCACCTGCCAATGAAAAACACGTGGTGCTGATAGACCCTCTGCTTAATCTGTAGAACGAGTGAGGCTTTTCTCAGGGCCCCCCTCTCAGGCTTCTGCACTGGACCCTGAGTGACCCCAGCACCCTGAGCGTGGGCACCTGGCCATGCAGCCACGTGATGCTAATTCTCTGCTAATGACAGGTGCTCACACCAGATTTGTTTTAGTGATTTCCAGTCTCAGCGTTCACGGCAGCGGGGCTGGCTGTGCACACTCAGCACCTCTGCTGTTGGCCGTGCTCTGCTGGTCCTCAAGGACAGGGCGTGCTCTGAGGACGTGGTGACCGCTGCCAGGAGGGGAGCAGGCAGAGCACCTGTTTGGCCCTCGAATCACAAGACTGGGCTTCCCACTCCCCTGGCTTTCAGAGAGGTCAAGAGCAAGAAGGCTTCCGTGGCCCCAGCCCCTTTCTGTTCCTGCTCCATGCCCACCACTGGTAAGTCGAAAGCAGCCCCAGAGAACGCATTTCACAGCTCGACAAAGAATACGTCGTTTCACACGCTACCCCAGTGAGTCACTTTGCTTCTCGTAACTTTAGATTCCGAATGGCTGAAAGTCGCCCCACGGCGGGTCTCTGTGTCAAATGCCTCCCTGTCCTGCTTTTAGGGCTGTATTTGCAAACATTAAGCTAATTCCAGATTGGTGTTTAGGTAACCAGTTAGCCAAAGTGAGCTAACCCCCTGAGTCATTACAGGTAAAGTACCTGGCCTCCTGGGCACATAGTAGATGTTTCATAAATGCCAGTTCTACAGTTGCTAACAAGCCTAAAGTAGCTGAGCATGAGCCTTTGCAACTCGACCGTCTAGTTCCTAGAAGAAATATTTTTCTTGGTCGTGGTGTTTGTCTAGTGGGAAAAGAGCAGAATCAGCAAAGGAGTTGAAAACAAGTCGTAAGGCCGTGGGCCGTCGCCTGAGGCTCACCTGGTGCCCGAGCATTGGGTGCCCAGGCTGTTTGCCTGGCTTTGAGTTTCTTCTTCACAGACCGTATCTGCCTTCCGTCACAGTTTCAAAGCAACCCGGCTGGGAGCCCAGCGATGCTGGTGATAAGGTCTGGGGCTGCAGGCCGCGGTTGAAGGGGCTGCCGGTGATGTCATGGGGATTCAGGCATGTTATCTGTCTGAGGATAAACTCCCCTGCTGAGGGCAGCAAAGCAGCACCACGCTTGGGCTGGGCCCAGTGCTCTGGGCTTATTTTAGAGCCAAATGAAAGCAAGCAATTATCATGTTCTTTAACTATAATCAGCCGAACAGGATACAGGTAGCCACAAAATGGAGTCATTTAAAACTAACAGAATCACTTCAAAAAGGGTAATAATCTGGAAGTCTCTCTTTCTGTAACATCTAGTTAAAGCTGGCTAAGTGTGGAGAAGGCAGGGGAGGCTGGTTTTGTGACCTCCTGGATGGCCACGGGATCCGGGGTCCGGGATCCGGAGAGCTGCCTGGAGAAATGAAAGGCGGGAACCCTGGCCGGGAGGCTGCCCCAGAGCAATTGCCTTTGGCCCCGACATGTAAACTATGGCCTTTGAAAGTGATCCCGGGAGAACCCTGAGCTTCCTGCCATCTGCCTGTCAGGGCGGTTGCCAAGGCAAGGGCTCTCCCCGGCAGGCCAGCTGGTCCGGCCTGGCCCAGTGACCCCACCACAGTCCCTCAGCTGGGGTTTGAAAGTTGACTCTGGACATTGGTAAGGAGACCTTATCTTGGGCAGCACTTCATGTGACATTCCAGAGACTCTGGGATGGGGCACAGGACTGAATTCCAAGCATTTCCTGGAACCTGTCAGAGCCTGCTGCTGAGCAGAGCGAGGTGGGTATAGCTGGGCCCCCATCTGATTCTGGCCCTGCCACAGGTGAGGTAGGTGAACCCCGGCAAGTGGCTAGGCTGGCTGAGGTTTGGCTTGCATCTCTGAGAAATGGGCTGGTTAGGAATCTATTTTGCAGGGTTTAGAAGAGTACCTCGCTCGTGGTGGCTCAAAAGAGGCTCAAAAGATACTGGCTGTTGTTCTCCTAACCCTCAGCTAAGAGGCTCAGGAGCAGAAGTTCCTGTGTCACCTCTTGATGACCCCACACAGCTTCTTGGGTTGCCTGGCACTGCAGTGACGTGTGAATTTTATACCCTGTCATGAGGAGGCCTGTCCATCCTCCCACCAGCTGGAAAAAGCCTGAGTCAATTCCCATCGCTTTAAACACCAGCCCCAGTAATTAATAATGGCAGTGAACACCATGCAAGTATATCACAGCAGCCCTGTCCTCTCCCGGACGATTCCTCTGTATTGTGCACTGTGCTAATTGCAGTGCATGTAACCTCAGTGAATCACCGTGACCACCCTGAAAGGTAGCCGTGATTCTCAGCCTTTACAGATGAGGAAACTGAGGCACCAGAAAGGTAAAAAAAAAAGATCACACACACACACAAAACGTTGTAATAAGTAGATGAGTTAGGATTTGAACTCTGGTGTCACTGACTTCAAAGCTGGCATTTTAACAATTAGGTCACAGTGCTGTCACTTGGGACTTTGAGAATCAGAAGGTGTCTACTCCATCTAAAGGAGTTTTAAGAGCCCAAATGCTAACAAAGAAAAAAAAAAATAGGCTTTCTGTCATAAGGATCGTAACAGGCTAGGTCACCACATTTCAGTATACTTCCTCGTGCCTGATCATTTAAATCCTGGAATATCTCCGCGAGTCATTTTATAAGAGAAAATAAAGCCCCAGAAGAGGGTAAGCAACCTGCTCAAGATCCCGCCCCAGATAAATGGCAGAAGCAACCCCTGAAACCAAGGCCCAGGCCCTCACACGCTCCACTCAACCTCTGCTGCCTCTCACCCCAGCTCCGGCCCAAGTCTCCACCGTACAGGGTTGGGCCAAGGAGAAGGATGAAACCAACGGTAATTCTTGCGAAATCCTGTAGAAAGCCCGGGGGCGAGTTTGCCAACTGTAGCACGGTGGGCCAGGCAGGGACCCATTAGGGTTGTCCACTGTGGTCCACAGTCGATTCTGTGGCTGGGGCACCCTCAGGGCTGCTGGTGATGGCTGTGAGAAGTTTGGGGACTTCCCCAAGCCAGGGAGTTGCCTGGTCGCTCACTGTCAGCACAGCACTGAGTATGCTCCGTGGAAAGCATTGCATTATTTTGGAAGGAGGTTCCTGTGGGGCGAATTCCTTGCAGTCATGTAGACATTCACATAGCATTGCGGTGCTAACGTGTCTCAGGCAGCTGCTGTGTAACCCAGGCTGGACTTTAACTGTCTCTCCTGTGGGGTGCCTGGCATGGGGGAGGGGGCTTGTGGGGAGGATGGGCTGCACGTCTCCTTGGGGAGAGGGTGTTTGCTCCATCTAATAGCAGTTAACTTGCTACTAGAAACCGTCATTATCCTGTACTTGGTAGAATTGTTGGTGGGAAATTAAAACATCTGGAACAATAGTAAAGTAGAACTTCTGAGTATAGGTCATAATTGGGACAAAAGCTATGCTTTTATCATCAATGGAGAAAAAAAATGTCTACTTATGTCATAAACAGCACTGATTTCAAAAGTAAGAATATACTCACTGTTATGGAGGTGGTAGGGGGTGGGAATTACAACCAATGGGCCAGATGGTTTCCAACACATTGTCAAAGTGCTGGGCTGGTGTTGGTCCAGACATGTCCCCTAGTGACTGAGAGCGACAGAGGATCCCAATGTTCCGTAATCCAAGCTGGCCCTTCCAAGCTCCACTCCACCTTGGAGACATGGCCAAAGGGGATTCAGTCCGGGGCTCAGAATGCAGTTCAGAGCAGCCTATTTCCTGGGGGGTATCCTGGTTTACACACAGCACCCTTGACAAACCAGAGTGTCCCATCAGTGTGGGGGGTTCTCCTATCCCCTCACCACCCCAATACCTTTATTCCCTGTGTTCTTCAATTTCCAAGTGTCACAGACCAAAATGAGTTTGTCCACCCAGCACTAGGAGGGGCAAACACTAACCACTGAGAATTGCAGTGGAGAAAGATGGACGGTTTTATTGTGAATGGCGCCACCCAGGAAAACGGAAGCACCAACTCCAGGGTTCAGAGTGGGTTTTCAAGGGTATGAGGGCAAGTTTTAATTGGCGGACCTTGGAGCTTGGCCACTTCTAGTGAGGGGCATCAGTAGGGGACGTTCCTAGACAACAGACCCTCTGCTTCTGAAGGAGTTCTGGGTTCAAGTTGTGGTTACTAGTATGTCCTGGCCCTTTGGTTTCTTGGGAGATGGGGTCGGGGGGTGGGGGTGGGGCTTTGGTTCCAGTGCAGCTGGAGGCCAAAGTTCTCTCCTCTATGCTTGCTTCAGCTGCATGATGTGCTTTTTTGGTCTGTTGTCTCTGAAAAGCAACTCAGCATCTCATTAAATAGGAGAGGAGCATTTTGAGTTGGTTCTGTGGTTATGCAAGAGCAACATGCCTGTGTCTCCAGTCCTGGAAGTTGCCATGTTTCTGGTGTGAGGGCTGAAAAACTATAACTTTCCTCCACCTGCTAAGTTCTTCTGGCTGGGCTAATGATTAAATGAACAGAAGCAGATTCACAGGAGAAACTGTCCAAAGTGTATTATGCGCATGTATATTCGGGGGTCTATAAGAATGTGACCCAAAGCTCATTGGACGGTTGAGGTTTATGTGCCATTCTCGACAGTGAAGAAGGGGGCGGGGGGGGGGGGGGTCTGTGAATTCCCAGGGGAGGTGGGTAATTGACAGGAAGATGAGAAAGAGAGGACACAGGGCAAACGAATCCCTGCTAGGCAACCCAGACACAAGGGGACAGAGGCTGCTGCCCAGATCCTTCCCGTCTGTTACTCAGTGCACACAGGCTGAGGTGAGAATGCCGATGCCCTTCCCGAAGCTGACCTTTCCATCTGAATTCCCTTGGGCAGGAAGAAGGTGGGTCAGAGGTTCTTTCTGAGTCTTTTGTTTCTTAAGAAACATCTTAAAATCAATATCCCCAAAGGCACAGTGTGGGTGGCACAACCCGGGTCCCCTTCGCCGTCCTGTTGTCCTGGCTAGGCCTGCACTGATTGGCATTCGTCACTGCTACCCTGATGTAGTGTGAGTGACAGTTCACCTTGCCGAGCACAGCATCTGTGGTTTCTGTGCTTTCCCACTTCCTGAAGCTCCTTTCCATTCTCTCCTGCAGAATCACCCTCTATGACTACCAGGCCATGTGCAGGGCCAACAAGGAGAGCAGCGACGCCGCCCGGGGCCTCCTGGATGTAAGTACAGCCAGTCACCCAGCAAGCAGCTGCACCGGCTGCCTCCCTCCCAGCAGACCTTTTCCGTTGGGGTAATCAAGCTATCTTTTCCAAACCAGCAATGTGTGAAAGTATTTGCTGGTTTTACTGGTTGAGCAAAGACACTTATGTTTAAAGCCAAATTTAGTGATTATATGAATGACAAACACATCTAAAGTCTTTGATGTCTGCAGCAGTCCCCTTTTGATGGGTAGGAAAAGGGAGAAGTTTTGAGGATCTTCTTATTATGATATAAAAGAGAATTTAGTTTGGTTCAACAGAAATCTTCCTTTTGGTTTGTAATAGAGCTGTTAGCCTATGAACAAATTCACTTTTTTTCCCTTTTAATCCTCACCAGAGGACATTTTTTTTCCATTGATTTTTAGAGAGAGTAGAAGGGAGGGAGAGAGAGAGAGAGAAAAACATCGATGTGGGAGAGACACATGGATCAGTTGCCTCCCACAGGCACCCCAACTGTGGGGGGTAGGGGTGGGGATCAAACCCAGGTAAGTGCCCTTGACTGGGAATTGAACTATAGACTGATACTCTGACCACTGAGCCACTATAGCCAGGTCCAAATTCACATTTTGATAATAGATCCTCACCCCTAATCATGCTGCCACTGACCTTCAACATCATTTCCATGGCTGATGTCACAGTTGAGGATCAATCAACATAGCTATTGTAGCATTAGAACATGGCTTTCTGACTGCCGGAAATTAACTGCTATGATTTGCTCCCAGTTGTTTTTTGTTTGTTTGTTTTTTTAATCCTCACCAGAGAATATGTTTTTATTGACTTTAGAGAAGGCGGGGGGGGGGGGGGGAGAGGAACATCAATGTGAGGAATATCGATCAGTTGTTTCCCATACACACTCCCACCAGAGATCAAACTCTAAACGCCAGCATGTGTTCTGACCAGGAATCAAACCCATGACCTTTTGGTACACAGGACGATACTCTAACCAACTGAGCCACTCAGGCCAGGGCTACTCCCAGTTTTAAAATATAATTTATAATGTGCAAGCAATGTAAGTTTGGCCACCAATAAGTTGAAAACACACATACAAAAAAACCCCAACACCCAGATATAGATACTTCAATATAGTCTAGCATATGTATATAAACATAACCCTTGTATGTTATTATTTTGTAAATTCCAAAAATTAACCTAAAATTTGGTTTGAAGCACAAAATTTAAGAGTCATTTTGGTTTTAAAATATAAATACACACCTTCTCATTTGCAGATGTACAATCTTGCCCGGGGATTATTTAAAAACTAAATATTTAACATGGTTCTCATACACTGAGGGAGCAGGAAATGATTCGAAGCTAGAGAATTTTCGAGAGGCCACTAGGAGCTAAAATTTGGACATTTTGAAAACACTGCTTTTCAGTGAGAATCAACCTTTCTTTCCAAACTCAACTTCCCTAACCTTAGCACGGCTATTTCCAGACTTAGAAAGTTCTCAAGATATGTTTTCATCATTAGGCTTAAAAGCTCAATGGCTTTAGTCTTCTGAATGATAATGTGCATTTAAATGTTTTAATCCCGTATTTACATAATCCATCCCCTTCCCCTTATATTTAGCCAGTGTCTGGCAGGAAATGCTCAAGTGTTCCTCCCCCTGGCCTCAGGGTGAGCTGCCCCTGCCCCTCCCCTCCTCCAAAGCCTCCTTAATCCTTTTCTTCCTTCTCTCCTCCTGGACCACACTACCATAACCACTGAAAGGTCGCTATCCATCCCAGCAGGTACAAAGACAGAACTGTCCCATGGTCAGGTAACCTGGGTCTTTTGAAAGAAAGATGATTATTTTTTTGAGCCTGAAGAATTGTAATGGCAAATCCCCAGGACTACAGGGTTGCATTTGGTTTTAGGAAATAGTTAATAGTTCTTATCCTTACCTGACCCTTATCCTGAGGGCCCTGCGATTCAGGAAATGACAGTGAGACACTGTCAAATCAGAGCAAGTGATGCTGTCTGAAACCGGAGTGGGCTCCCAGCAACCCCAGTAGGTTGTTGTTGTTCTGTTTATTTCCTGGTTGGTTTGAAATATGGAAGTTTCAAGAATGGTTTGAGGTATATAAATTGGTTCTTGTTTTATGTAAAACCAGATAATCCCCCCATTCCTAGTTCTAGTCTTTATCATCAAAATGCTCAGAAGGGAGGATTAAGTAGACCTCACTTAGGAAAGTGGGATTTGGAATTTCAATTCGCTGATATCTAAATGCAACCACAAAGGATTCTGAGATTTTTCCGGACCTGCCATCTGGAGCCCAGGCTTTGCCAGTGTCTTTGCCTGTCTTTCAAATCTGCCCACCACTCACATATCTGACATACCTGGGTACAAAGAACTGACTGACGGGGAGACGTGGTACTTTCCAGAATCCAGGAAATTGAATTATCCACATAGGAAATTTCACAGAGTAAACAACCCAACTGCTTTTTTTAATTAAAATATTCTGAAATAAAGATTAGGCTGTCAATGCCTTCTTTTATAGAGGGAAGGGGATTTTCTGCAAGGATAAAATCACATGTTTATATGGTTATCTTTTTTTTCAAGTCCAAATATGTAAGTGTGAGAAAAGGCAGCTTAAATCCTACATAAATCATGGGCAGCATTAAAGTCAACTATATGCAATTTTTCCTTGTTTCCACGAATGACACACAGTGATGGCGAGCGGGGAATCATTTTTCTGAGAAGCAGCCGCATAAATTTGAAATTAGTTCTGTGATCCCAGCACCTCAGCATTAGGCTGTGCAATATTAGTCCCTAGAGGGTAAAGGTTTAGGCATCCTTTGCTGAACTTCCTTCTTCCTCCCAAAGATAACCCCTGTATTAGATCACGTTTATTTTACTTGTAAATCACCTCTCACTACAGGAGAGTTCAAAGTTTTAAAATGTTAGTTTTGGGATACTATTTTCTTTCTTTCTTTTTTTTATTAGCTAGAGCACCACTGGTTCTTAACCTGATATAATATCAATCTCTCTCAAAGAATAACATTGTCTTAATGTAAAGCCTTAGGTTAAACTACAAATTTTATGTGTGATACACTTTTTTTTTGGAATGACCTGCATTCTTCTCTTTAGCCTTATAATGCTTTCCTTGCTGCAGTAAAATGGATAATGACAGAACTTGTCTTGTAAGTACAATTGCTACATTTAAAAGAATATGACTGCTTTTCTTGTGTATTATTAAGTGAATTGGGAGACTCTACTTCATGCTTTCAATAACCGTTAGATTCATAATACTTTGAGATAATCGCATTGAAAACTTCGAAGTACCGAAAGCTGAGACCAAAAATTATCTTGTATTAAGTTATTCATGGTCACTGCTTATGCCCTTATATCATTGTTTAGCAGACTAACAGCTTGCAATACACAAACCAAATTTATTTATTGTGGTCACTGTTAAATTTAACATAGATGTCTGGCTGCTGTTAACGCAGCCTGGGTGGGCTGTGGTCTGAAGAACAAATTGCCAGGGCTGTCCACTGTGCTACTCGGATGTCTTGCCACGTACAAGGGTGGGGCCAGTGCAATCAGGGGCCACAGGCTGGGGGCTTTTCTCAGGTGTGATTTCATTGTTGACCCTGTCAAATTGCCATCCTGTTTGGAGGGTGCTGGATGCATCGGTGACCCAGGTCAGAGTGAAATGGCACAGAGGTGAATGACTTGACTTCCAGATGAGATGATGGACACATTACAGAAACACTGCATCTAACAGGAGGAGGGATTCCATGGATGGCATGGAGGCCAGATCCTCAAAGCTGCACCAAACTCTCCCATTCTCATTTTCCTCATTAGGGTTCCAGCTCTGTGGGCTTAGGCAGACTTCTTGCCATTTGGTGAACAGACATTGTCTTCTCTCTTGCTTTCATGTAACCTACATTCATTTAACAATTTATAAATTCAAGTGGGGAGTAAGCTCTGCATGTACATAGGAGACAGAAAATGCCATAACAGATACCAGTGGGACTTTTATTGAGAGTAAGTTGCTGGAGATACTAGCCATGTGCCTGAAAAAGAAATGGTCTGTATCCATTCATTTCGGAGGAGGATTTATATTACTTTTGCATTCTTTATGAGCATTTGAGAAATTTCAATTTTTTAAAATGTGTATTGTGGTCTAATTTCATAAAGAGAAATTTGTCCCATCTGTCCCTACACACACACACACACACACACACACACACACACACACACACACATATCACACGTCACACACCTGGCTGAACAAGCTTTCATTGAAGTATAAATTTTGAAAGCTTCCTTTATTGCTGCAGGTCATAGTCTGTTATGGAATATTTTATTTGTATTTCTGAACCCGGGCAGGGGGAGCCCTTTAGAAGTTGACTTTTTATATGGACTCAGACTACAACTAGAAACTCTTTCGCCGAGGAAGCAGAATATTTCTCAGCACAGTCCTCGAGTCTAGGAAAACCTGACTCCAGGGTTTGGTTGGCATTGGTGATAAAATAGCCTTTCACATACGAGGTAAAGCCAGTGGAAGGGAGGCGGTCACTGAACCAGCCATATTGCTATCTCCAGATTGCGATGCCCCTCTTTCCAAGCAGGTGAGCAGTGCTGGGAAATGCATGTCACGCTTCCATTCAGGGTGTGGATGGCCAAGTAACATTGGGCCTCTCTGTCACTTCTAGGTTCCTGGTGGAATTTAACCTCTGCAGTTGGTGGCACTCGGATCTGACAGCTAAAGGTAAGCAGCCACTGGCATCGGCTTCCCAGCTCAGAGTGATGAACCCTGGGTTCACTGGCTGCCTTTCATCAGGGAGTGCTCGCATGAAACTACTCAGGACAAACTGATGAGTTTGGAGCTCTGTCAGCAAAGGCACCCTTTGTGCTAAGTGCAGTGCCATCCAATCTGACAAAAATTCCACAACCCTCATTCAGCCCATGTTGAATATGCACTCTGACCTGTGTCCTTTACTAAGGCTTAGAGGTCATACATTACAAGGTGACGTCATCAGGAAGCTGCTGGGCAGTGCTGAAATCTGAGGGAGACAGACACAGTGCCTTCTCAGGCTGAATGGAGAGATAACTGCTCTGTTTTGTTTCAGTTACCTTCATAAAATAGAAATCTAATCATAATACTTTTCCTGCCCCCAAACCTTCAATGGTTTGAGTGGTAATTAGTAGAAGCTCTTATAGTCATGAGTTATGGAGTTAGGTCGGTATGCACTTGAGTCCTGGCTCCAAGATTGACATTTGACAAGCTAGCTGATCTGGGCAAGGCTCAGTTTTCTCACAGTAAGAAAGATACGTAGTTGGTGTTCAGTCTTTTCTTACTACATACCCCCCCCCCTTTTATTTTTTTATTTTTGGCCAGGTATGACCATTATAGTCACTGTCATCATAGCTTTGTAAATTATACTTAGGCCCATTTTTCCTAAATTCAGAAACTCGCTAAGTTCTTGTTAGAGTATGAGATGCAGCAACATATGCAGAGTTCGATGCATGGATACACCAGCATGGATAACAGTGAACGTGACCCAAGTGTGTTCAGGTCGGCTCTGTCCTGGGAAGCTGACAGCCGCATGGACCGGGCCCAGATGCTCTGCCTTCATCCACACACGCTGTCTGATGACACTTTGGGCATGGGCTTGGTCCTTGCCCCTTCCTGCCGGGTTGGTACCATCTTCGAATGACAGCGAGTGCCCATAGTTCCACTTCTACAGACCTAGCCTTAAGGAAATCAACTGAGATGGGAACCAAGGATTCTATGTAGGATGATCATCAGCAGGGAATTTGTACTACAAATACCAGCAACTCTTTACATGATGAACAATAGGGACCTTTTTTGTTGTTGTTAATCCTCATTGGAGGCTATTTTTCCATTGATTTTTAGAGGGAATGAAAGGGACGGGAGAGACATGTCAATTGGTTGCCTCCCGCACAGGCCCTGACCAAGGCCACGGATAGAGCCTGCAACCAAGGCATGTGCCTTTAATTAGAATTGTACCTGGAAATCTTCAATCTGAGGGTGGACACTCTATCCACTGAGCCAAACCGGCTAGGGCTATGGGACATTGTAAGCTAAATTACAACTCGTTCACAGGAAGGCATAAAAACCTTTTTAAAAGATCCTGCTCCTGAAAATTTTACCAGGTTTGAAAATGCTCATGAAATTAATAAATATAACAAGAAAAAAATAATATAGAAAAACTGTATATACCCCCCCACCCCCCATAGCATTCAGTGGTGGGAAAGGAGAGTGTAGCATTAAATAGGACCAACAATCAGGATGCCAATGGCGAGCCAATGAACAGAGACCAAGATATGAATTAAAAGGAGACTCATGCACCCCCAAAGAAAAATGTACCTACATTTTTCTCATTTAAAGAATATGGCATATGATTTGGGAAAGAGAGATGAGAAGAAACCTACTAAATGGGTGCTTGTTATCTTTTTTTTTTTAATTTTATTTTCACATTTGACTAGCTTTCCCACAATTTTACTACTTGTGGTAAAAATAAAGAAAAATGAGATTAAAAGAGAGAAAAGGCATATCAATGGAAGCTAAGAGAACGGGTGCAAGTTAGTTAAAGGGCTGCAATCTCTGGCGCACTGGAGCCTAGAGACAGACCACCAGCTTCCCCACCAGCCCTGGCTCTGGAGGCGGCTTCACCCGAGTGCAGGGGCTGTGGTTTCCGAGTCAGGCACCTTCCTGTGCCACTCGCTGGCTGTGAAGTTCTGGGTGAATCACGTGGTCTCTTTAGGCTTTGATTTCCCCGTTGGCCAACAGACAACAGGAGACAGGATGTGGTTGTGGGAGATAAATGAAAGGGTGGTGTGTGCAAGAATGGCAGGTGGGCGTGGGCGACGGGTGGTCCTCATGTTCTGGGGGGTGGTGAGCGTTTTGGCCAAGGGGCCTGGCTAAGGAGTGTGCTCAGTGCTGAGGGCAACTGGCTGTTGTCTTCTGTGGTTTATTTTTGGCGCGCCTCCTCACACCGTGTGCCTGCCTGCTGTGGGGCTTCAAGGTGAGGAGGAAGATGTGTTCCTTCCTCATGCCAGCCTCCATTCCCACTTCCCCATCCTCCCCTGGCGCGATTTCCTGCCCCACACCTGCCACCACAGGCATCAGCCCAGGCTCTGGTCTGGTCCTTCAAATCTGACGATTAGTTTTTGAGTCTCTGCTGAGTACCAGTCATTTGGGAGGGATTTCGCCTCCCACAGGTCATTGCAGCATCGGGAGACATTTTTGGTTGTGGCAACTGGGGATGGGGGTGCTACTGACATCTAGTGGGTAGAGGTCAGGGATGCCGCTAAGCATTCTACAGCACACAACTGCTGACAACAAAGAATTATTGAAAATGTCAATAGAGCAGTATCCCCTTATCTGTAAAGGATATATTCTGGACCCCCAATGGATTACTGAAAGCATGGATAGTTCCAAACCCTATATATCCTATGTTTTTCCTATACATACATATCTATGTATTCATAAATTAGGCACATTAAGAGATTAATAACAATAGCTAACAATAAGGTAGAATAATTATAACAATGTACTATAATAAAAGTTATGTGAATGCGGTCTCTCTCCCTGATAACCAAGATGGCTACTAAATGGCTGATGGGCTGTAGCATATACAGCATGGACACACCTGACAAAGGGGTGATTCCTGTCTCAAGGGAGAGGAAATGGAGCGGTGTGAGATTTCGTCACACTGCTCAGAATGCTGAGCAAGTTAAAACTCACAAGTTGTTTATTTCTGGAATTTTTCATTTAATATCTTCGGACTGTGGTTGACCACAGGTCACTGAAATCGCAGATAAGGGGGGACTACTGTGCTGCCACTGTTGAGAAACCCTAGCGAAGACCCAGGGGTGGGGTGTAGGGTAGGGGGCGGTGGGCTTTGAACTCTTGATGCTTACAGTAACGTGTGCAGGTTCCCTGTCTGAAATCTCACCTCCCCTCTCCCCTGCTTCTCTGTGCAGCAGTACCAACAGTGGGCAGCGTTTCAGCTCTCTGCATCTGTTTCAGGAAGCTTTATAAAAAGCTCCTTAATAAATAATTCCAAGTTACCTCCCTGCATTGCCGCACCATGAGACCTTTCCCCACAAACTCTAGATAAAGTCCTTGTCCAATAATCACACTGAGGATGCATGTTGTGCTCATGTGTAGTTCTGTTCCATTTGCAGAATACTGGCACCAGGTTACTTTCAGACACTTCAGCTGAGAGGTGGGAGCTGCCAGATCTGTCCCTGAGCCTTTCTGAGGCACCCAAGTCAGACAGCTAAGAGAGAGTGGGCTCAGACCTCACCCAAGACCTGCCACCTCCGCCAGTCAGTGGAGCTAGCCCCCTGGCCACCTTGGCTGCTCCTCATGAACTGTCTCATTCAGGCTTAAAGCCCTCTGCTGGGCATGGCTGTGACTTCCATTTTAGAGCTGAAGAAACCAAATCAAATGAGGGTGAATAAACTCCACTGTGGAGCTGCTATCATATGGATATCTTTGTTAAATGTAATTCTTAGACTCCGCGTAAGGAGAGAAGGGTTCTGAGCACATAACTACATTGACTGACAAGGTCTCTTCATTTTGAACGTACCATTCCCTCCCTAGCTAAAGACCCTGAGCTGAGAAACGTACATCTTTGTTCCGCTAAAAATGGAATCCATAATTACACTGTTCATCTGCTTCATTTCCTTAATGAGGGGACTGTGGAAGCGATTTCTGCTGAGTATCACAAAGGTATCATTTGGGCAAAGTTGCACAAAGCGAAGGGGCTTGCTGGCACCCGGTTATGCATGGGGGTGCACCCGCAGAGACAAAGGGAGAGGAAAGCTTTTCAAATGGCAACTCTATTCATTCCCAATTGTCTGCACATAATTACTGTGAACTCGAGTCGGTTATTCTCATCAGGGACATTTGTTGCTAAGGGGAAATTAAAGATATTCAATTGTATGGGAGCCTCATTGTGCGCGAGTGATGGGTCATGGCGGCCTCGGCTATAGACGTCCAGTGTAAGTAGGGTGGGAGGGAGAGTGGTGTGATGGCAAAGAGTGTAGCAGGCTCCGGGATGTGGCAGAGTGGGTATCTGGGCACCACCGCTCCCAGCAGTGTGACTGGGGCAAGCGCCCGCATTTCTCTGAGCTCCAGATTCTTGGTCTGTAAACAGGAGAGCAGCAGTCCTTGCTCACTCATGATGGTGAGGGTCCCGTCCATGCACCGGGCCCAGCATGGTGTTCGGCATGTAGTGAGCACCTAATGAGTGTTGGCTGTGAAGGTGGCAGTGATTTGGCTGTTTAAGTAAATAATGATCAAGGTGAGCAGTCACTCTCTGTGGGATCAAGGCAGGCTATGTTTGCTTTCTGAACCCCAGTTTTCCCTTCTGGAAAAAGAATCAGCCTGGCATAGCACCATGGTCCTTGTGTGCCTACACCTGTGTAAGATAAGGAGCTTAAATGTCCGAGAGTTAAAATAGTACTCACTAGGTTGCTGGAGGCCCGAGTTGTTGGCTTGCAATTTCATAGATAAATAGTAAAGATTGGCAAATATGTGTGGTGTTTTCCAAAGTATTCCAGACAAAGGTCTTCATAACAAACCACGTTAGATTAAAGTGACTGTGGTTTTATATGATAACTAGAGGCCCCATGCACAAAACCCGTGCACTCGGGGTTGTCCCTCAGCCCGGCCTGCACCCTCTCACAATCCGGAAGCCCTCGTAGGATGTCGGACTGATGGCTTAGGCCCGCTCCTGCATTAAGCGTCTGCCCCCTGGTGGTCAGTGTGCGTCATAACGACCAGTCGTTCTGCCATTTGGTTGATTTGCATATTAGTCTTTTATTATATAGGACTAGAGGCCTGGTGCACGGATTCATGCACCAGTCCCTCGGCCTGGCCTGCACCCTCTTGCAATCCGGGACCCCTCGGGGGTGTCAGAGATCCGGTTTTAGCCTGATCTCTGCAAGCCAGACTGAGGGACCCCACCAGTGCACACATCCATGCACCGGGCCTCTAGTATGCATATAAGATCTTTGGTTAATCTCTTCCTGCCCTCCCTCCCCCCTTCTCTCTGAGATTCATCAGTCTATTCCATGTTTCCATGCTTGTGGTTTCTGCTCCTGCGTTAAGTGTCTGCCCCGTGGTGGTCAGTGCGCATCATAGCTACTGGCCAGTCAGCTGGTTGCTTAGGCTTTTATATATAGAGATTCGTGTGTCTCCCAAAAGCACATCAAGTAGCCTCTGCCAATCCATAGCCATGTTGCAAATAGACTCAACGGTTTATCCCCACATCAGTTTGGGTGTCCTACCGTTGTCAAAGGAACAAACATTTCATCCCCAGAAAGGACCAGAGCCAAATGAGTCTCGCCATTGAACTTGCTGGACTCACTCCATTGTAACTGGGCCCTGACAGAATTAGAGATGGTGCAGTTATTGGGCGTATTTAAGTCACATGTGCTGCCTATCTCAGCCTGCCCCAAAGACCTTTCTCCCTTTCGTTCATTGGCCAAACTTCACAGAGCAGTTAAATATATAGGTGCTGGAGCCAGATTGCCAAGTTCAAAGTTTGGCTCTGCTACCTTCTGCCCTGGATCAATTTGAGCAGTTTTCTCAATCCTCTCCTCTATTCACTAATCTGCAAAACAGAGATAACAATTGCTTCTACCCCATAGTTGTTGTTGTGTTGTTTTTTTGTCTTGTCTTACTGTTAAATAAATTAATCCATGGAAAGCAGAACATCACCTGGCACATTTCTCAATAAACTTAGCCATTACCATCAATAGGTCATTAGATGCCAACTGCATGCTTGTACCAACTCCACTTATCATCTGTGCTATTGTTCACTTAATCTTATTTCATTTTATCGGACTCATTTTTTTTTTACATTTAGATAATGTGATTATTAAAATAGAAAGTCCGTATCACTTGCCATACAGAGAAAATAAGTGTGAAAATGAGAACCATGGAAATAAAAGAGGTGTCACCAAATTGTAGCCAGATGCTCTGAGCTTTATGTTTGACCTCCCAGGTCAAACAAAAGAGAGAAGAGCAAATGAAAGATGGTAAAAGCTCCTGAGCATCAAACAAAGAGACCCTCCTGACCAGACCAGAGGCATTGAAACAGAACGGGGAGGGAACCACCTCCTCACAGAGGGTCCCTCTGTGTGTGACCGTGGGGCGTGGGCCACCTAAACTCACCAGGCCTTCTACCTGGAGGCAGGCAATTTGCCACCAGGATTAAGATTCTCACATTTCTTTTGTCAATTTTGCTCAGAAGTATTCACTATTGAGGAAGCATGCCATGACAGTCCCTGTGAGTGGGCACTGAGGGCACAGGGGGACCATGACAGCTACCAGTGCTGTACCTTCAGTGGAGTCAGGACTCAGGGAGGCAGCCGCTGCTTGCCTTTTCTCACTGAAGCATTCAACAAAACAACAGGCGCAGAAGTCGCGTTGGCAGTAAGCATGGGCACTTAAATAGCATTCCCAGTGTGCCAGCCACTTTCCATTATTAATCTGTTTGATCCTCAAACAGCCATGTGAGGTTGATACTGTTATACCCATGTTTCAGATGAGGACATGAAAGTGTAGAGAGTTTAAAGCTCATCTGAGATCATGAGCAGTGGCAGAATACACAAGCCCGGAATTTGTGTTCTTAGCTACGACGCAGTTAGCCCCAGGCCTGGCACGTGGATGTAACACTCTGTACGGGCTAGCATTTCATAACGGTTGTGTGTGTGCCCACACATGTATGTGAAGTGTGCATGTATGTCTCCCTGCTGAGAACTATAGTTCATGCATTCCTCAGAACGACCCTGAGAGTTAGCCTGGGCGTCTCTGTATGTCAGTGACCAGTTCCTGCAAATCACTTGCTCTGCATTTTAAAATGCTGCTTATGGCTCTGGCCAGTATTGCTCAGTGGTTATAGTGTAGGCCCACACACCAAAGGGGCATGGGTTTGATTCCCAGTGAAGGGCATGTACATGGGTTGCAGGTTTGAGCCCCGCTGGGTCGGACACGTGTGGGAGGCAGTCAATATATATCTCTCTCCCACCCTCCCTTCCATTCTCTCTAAAAATCAATGGAAAAATATATCCTCAGATGAGGATTAACAACAACAAAAAAAGGCTGATTAGGAGTCTACTTCCTTTTGTTTCCAATAGGAAACAATTACAGTGCACAGCACTTCAGTCACAAACACCAAATTAATTTCCTCAGAATAATTAAAGCTCAGTGAAAAGCCTATATTATAAAACACAATCACATCAGGATATAAATCCTTAGAGCATGGCTTCCTGACCACCCAACAATTATCTTATTGCTACCAAGCAGTTGTTCTGCATTCAGTAAACCTGTGATGGCTCACTTGTGGCAGACCCTCCCAGGTGACATTCCACAGAACACCTCCCCATGGCTCTGACAGCCAACCAATTTGTTGTGTTTCGAATATAACATGAGACTTTGTTCACACTTCATTTTCTTAAAATCCCACTGAGTTTTGCAATCGTAAACTAAATAATATATGAATATAGTATTTATTATAGATAATGTATATTTAGAAATATATGTTTATAATTTATATAAACATCAGCCAAAAACATTATACAGAGTTTGGGTGCTGAAAACCTGTAGGCATTCTACTGGGAAAATGTTAAGGAAAAGACAGTGAAAATGCCTTGTACTATTGGCATCTCCATTTTGCAGGTGAGAATACTGAGGATTAGCTAGAAGCGATGCAGTGGGATTTGTACTTCAAACTTCTCTGACTTCAGAGCCTTCAATCTTAACCACTATGCTATAGTATCTGTCATCCTCATATATAATTTAACTTTTCAATTACAGTTGACATACAATATTATATTAACTTCAGGTGTACAACCCATGATTAGACATTTTTATAATTTACTAGAGGCCCAGTGCATGAATTCATGCACCGTGAAAGGAATTGTGGGTTGCCAGCCTGCAGTTGGCACAGGGATGGGTCTTGGCCCATCCTCCGTGCCCCCACCCAGCCACTCTTGCTGCAGCCTCTGGTTTCCTCTCTGCCAGCGGCCCTGCTCCTGCTGCATCTGCTCCCACATGCTGGTGGCTCCAGCCCTGCTCGAACCTGCTGATGGCATGTAGTGATTGGGGCTGGCGCCAGCAGCGGGTGAGACTGGGGCTGGTGCTGTCAACAGGTGTGAGCAGCTGCTGCTGCCCCGATCACCTCTCAGGAGCAGGGGGAAGTGGAGAAGCCCTCAGGGATGATCGGGGCCATCAGCTGCCACTCTCACCTGCTGACGGCGCCAAGTGATTGAGACCGGCACCGGGTGGTGGCTGCGGGTGAAAGCGGGGCTGGCACTGGCAGTAGATGCGAACAGGGTCATCACCGACAGCAGTTGCAAGAAGCAGCTGTTGGCCCCAATCACCCCTCAGGACCAGGGGGAGGTGGAGAAGCCCTGAGGGGCGATCAGGGCTGGCAGCCGCCGCTTGTACCTGCTGACGACGCTGGGTGCTTGGAGCTGGTGCCAGGTGCCAGCAGCGGGTGCAAGCGGTGGCTCTGGAACCCCACCTTGGTCTGGTGCCCCCTCTCACCTGCTCCACCATCCTGCCGTGGCTGATGCCCGCCATGTTCCATGCTCTGCCACCTGCTGCCGACACCCGCCGCTGACACCCGCCATGTTCTGCGCGCACCCCCTGGTGGTCAGCACACATCATAGTGAACGGCTGTTCACTTGTTCAGTTGTTTCGCCATTCAGTCTATTTGCATATTAGGGTTTTATATATATAGGTGAAGTCATCACCCTGATAAACCTAGTACCCATTTGACACCATACATAGTTATTACAATATTATTGACTATATTCCCTATGCCATATTCTACATCCTGTGATTATTCTGTAGCTATCAATTTGTACTTCCAAATTCCTTCACCATTTTTGTCACCCTCCCAAATCTCTTCCCCTCTCTGGCAAGTGTCAAAATGTCCTCTGTACCCAGGATTCTGTTTCTGTTCTGCTTATTTGTTTATTTTGTTTTGTGGATTCCACCTAAGTGAAGTCATGTGGCATTTGTCTGACTTATTTCACTCAGCATGATACCCTCCAGGTCTATCCCTGTTGTTGCAGCTGGCAAGATTTCATTCTTTTTTTAATATATTTTATTGATTTTTTACAGAGAGGAAGGGAGAGAGATAGAGAGTTAGAAACATCGATGAGAGAGAAACATCGATCAGCTGCCTCCTGCACACCTCCTAGTGGGGATGTGCCCGCAACCAAGGTACATGCCCTTGACCAGAACCGAACCTAGGACCCTTCAGTCTGCAGGCCGACACTCTATCCACTGAGCCAAACTGGCCAGGGCCTTTTTTTATAGCTGAATCATATTCCATTGTATATAGGCACCACTTCTTTATCCATTCATATATTGATGGACACTTCAGTTGCTTCCATATCTTGGCTGTTGTAAATTCTCTCATCCTTATTTTAATATCACAATGGCCCCACTCGAATGCTACCATTGTTTTATTATTATGATTCACTGTTACTACTATTATAGTAAACTGACACTTACCTAGCTTTCATGATGTTCCAGGTACTGCACTAAATACTCCACAGATATTATTTATTTACTTCTCACATCAACCTCTGATTGAAACCTATATTATCCCCAACTAAGATATTTAAAAAAATGATGCCAAAACCGGTTTGGCTCAGTGGATAGAGTGTCGGCCTGCGGACTGGAAGGTCCCAGGTTCGATTCCGGTCAAGGGCATGTACCTGGGTTGCGGGCACATCCCCAGTAGGAGATGTGCAGGAGGCAGCTGATCGATGTTTCTCTCTCATCGATGTTTCTAACTCTCTATCTCTCTCCCTTCCTCTCTGTAAAAAATCAATAAAATATATTTAAAAAATAGTTTAAAAAAAAATGAGACTTGGAGAGGTTTGGGCACTTGCCCACTGCACATAACTTGCTTAGATAATTTAATCAACCAGAAGGCCATCACCAAGTGCCTACTATGTATTCATTTACGCACAGGGTTATTTAGTGCTGTATTACTGGACAAGGAACTTCATAATAGTAGGATTAGGCTCATGGCTTTGGTTCAAAGGCATTACGTATTTTACTAGTCCATATTTCAATTTCGTTTCTGTAATAAAACCATGCAATTGTATCATGACCTTTGTCTCACCCCAAATAATATGGTGTAACTTATATTTTAGACCTTTATTTAGATATGCATATGCATTTGTTGCTAAGTTCAAGTAAGGCTGAGTTCAGTTGACTGATGTTGTCCCAGAAAGTAGAATTCTTAGGATGCATAAATGATAGCTGATGAGGCCAACGCAACTGCTTGAAGAATTATAGCTTATAGAGTTGCTTGGCAGATGAAATCACTGGACTAATTAGAAAATAATGCATTAGGCTGTGCCTAGAAAACACGCAAAGTAGTGGGAGCAGAGCTGCATTCTGAGTTCCTATGGGATGCCAGTCACAATAAAGCGTGTGCCTTGTGTTCCTTATCTTTTCCTTTTTTTCCTTATCTCTACAGCCCAGAAATTGAAACAGACCCTGGAGCCTTGTGATACTGAGTACCCAGCATTTGTCTCCGAGCGCACCATCAAGGAGACCTCAGGGAACATTGCTTGTGAAGACTGCTCCAAGTAAGCCCCCCACCTCTGCTCAGTGAGAACTTCCCCAGATGGGCTGATGCGGGGGGCATGCCAGGATTCCCCAGAGAGAGAGGGAAACATGGCTGCCCTCTTGTGTGAGGAAGCATTTCTATCAGCTTGGGAGAAACGTCGCTTTGTTTTAGTAGAAAGGTCGCTGAGAGTTTGGGAAGCATTCAGAATGCATCCTGGAATATGGGAGGTTTCAGTTCTCTTTGTTGATGGTTGGAAGAAGTCCTCATTGGTGTTTCTCCAATTGACAGTTGGCAGTTTCGGCTACCTGTTCCAGGTCTCTTTACGGAAAGCACCGAATCTTCAGATTCACTGAAGTCTGATGGTTTACTATGGGTTTCCCTGACTACTAATATGGGTGGGCCTGTTTTTGAAACAGTTTTATTGGTCATTTGGGGGTTCTTTACCTCTTCATTCCTGTATTTCTACTGGCAGTTCTCTGTTCGGTGGTGAATCTATTCATACTGATTTGAGTTTTCTTTCTGTGTTTTGGACACCCCCCCCTTTTTTTTTGACGTTATATGGTTTGTATATGTGTCTTCCTATTCCTGGGTCTGGCTCTTCACATTTATGGATGCCCTTAGATGAGCAGAAATTTTCTTTCACTTTTATTTTATTTTAGTCTAATTTATTCTTTCTTCTATGATTTGTCTATCTTGTACCTTGTTTCAAAAATTAGTCTGTGCCCTAATATAATACTGTTCCCATGTATTTTCACCCTGCATGCTTTAAAGGGCTACCTTTCACATTTAGGACTTTAATCCCCTCTAGGGAGGGGGGGAGGGAGGGAGGGAGGGAGGGAGGGAGAGGGAGAGGAGAGGAGAGGAGAGGAGGGGAGGGGAGGGGAGGGGAGAGGAGGGGAGAGGAGAGGGGAGGAGAGGAGAGGAAGGTGTAGGAGCATGAGGTAGAGTCTAGTTTGGTCTTTTCTATGTACTTGGCTTTATAACCACCACTTTATATTAAATAGTCTTTATTTTCCAATAGATTATGATACCTGTGCCATGGGCTGAGTTCCCATCTATATGTAGATCTGGTCCAGGTTTTATGGTTTGTTAATACCTTTGTCAGCACCCTGTTTCTTTAATTATTATGGCTTTATAATATGACTTGTTATTTAGAACAAATATCATTTCATTATGCCTCCCTCTTTACTCTTTCATATTAATTTTGGAACCAGCTCATTAATTCCCATGCTAGGGTTTCAATTAATTTTGCTATGTTATATATAAATTTGAAGATAATTGCTATCTTTTATATTGGACCTTCCTTTCCCCTTATAAACTAAATATATCTGCTTATTTATATGTATCTTTCTATGCCTTTCAATACAGTTTTATAATTTTATGTTAGATTTATACTTAGAGAGTTTATAGTTTTTCTTGCTAACATAAATAGTACATATTTGAAACTACATTTTCTAATTGATAATTGCTAGCATATGAGAATATCACTGATTTCTGCACATTGAGTATCTTATATCCCACAAATTACTAGATATTGTTTAAGATCTGACAGTTTGTGTATAGATTTTCTTGGGCTCTCTGCATAGACAGTAATATCACTTGTGAAAATTTTTCTTTCTAATCATTATACTTAATTATTTGTTTTATTACACCAGAATTCTGATACATAGAAGCAATGAGAGTAGGTGACCATGTCTTATTCCTAATTTAAAGGAATTGCTCCTAATAATCCATATTAAGTATAATGTTTGCTACAGGGTTTTTAAAGTTGTAGTGAAATATAAATAATATAAAATTTACCATCATAACTATTTTTGAGTGTAAAATTCAAGTGCATTAAGTAACTCACAATGATGTGCACCCACAACTGTTATCCATTTCCCAAATTGCTGTAGGTTTTTAGTAGTTAACCACTTATTAAGTTTAAAAAAGTCCTCTTCAAGAGTGTTTGGTGCTGCTGGTGTTATTACTTGAAACTTGAATGGATGTTGAATTTTATTTTAAAAAAATTCTACATACATTACTAAAATAATTTTAATTTTTAATATGTTGAGTTACAGGGATATAATTAAAATTGTTTTCAATCATGACACATATATACCACAAATATCTTTAATAGTAGATGGGTTGTTGAATGTGAAAATATACTTGCTTTCCCATGATGGACTTTCATTGTGAAGGTTACAAAAAGCAACACCATATTTCAAGATTCATCTGCTCATATTAGATGGTGAGTTTATTGCATCTGTGCTCAAAAAGGAGTGCGGGCTACACTTTTCCTTTCTTGTGCTGTCATTTGGCTTTGCTCTTACCTTCATTTTATCGTCACAAAATTACTTGGAGAATATTTCCTCTCAAATATCTTAACATTTTGTATAAGACCAAATTATCATTTTCTGGTAGGTTTGGTAAAACTTATAAAACTATCAGTGACTGATGGGTTTTTATTTGTTCATCTGTTTTTGTGTGAGTACATTTTCAACTACTGAATTCATTTCTTTAGTGGTTAGCTATCTCTCTGGAATTTCTGTTTCTTTTTGAAATGACTTTGGTGATTATATTTCTTAGAAAATCGCCTATTTCTTCTCAGTTTTCAAGGTTATTGCATGCATTTGTTCATAGTGTTATTGTTTGATTAAAAATGCTATCTTATTGCGGATTTTGCCCCCTTTTAAATCAATCTCTTTCTCTCTCCCTCCTTCTTCTTTCTCTCTCTCTCTCTCTCTCTCTCTCTCTCACTCACTCACTCACTAAAGTCCCCTCCCCCATGTCTCATGTTTGTTTTGTTTATCTTTTCAAAGAACAATCATTTAGATTGTTTGATTATTTCTGTTGTTTCTTTGAATTTTTATTTTATTTTTTTTGCTTCTTATCTGTATTATTAATTATTACCTTTCTTCTGTGTTTTGGGAGTTTACTCTGTTGTTGTTGTTTTTTCTTCTAACATTGTGTTTGCTGCCTAACTTTATCAGCTTCATCCAAATATATATAATTTCTTTCTGCATTCCAGTTTATCTCCATAAATTTAATATAAGGCTTTCATTATTATTTAACTCTAGCAGTGTTATAATTTTCACTATTTTTATCTATAAATAGTTTTAAGATTTTCTAATATGTTGGATTTGAGACTTTTTTTTATTATTGATGTCTAGTTAAATGGCATTGTGATCTGTATAACATGTTTTTTAGCATGTGTGGAGACTTGCTTTGTATTCTAGTACTTATCCATGTATTTTTGAAAGCAAGTTTCATTCTCTAATAGCTGGGTACAGGGATTAATATATTAATAAGTAACTATTGGCTCAAATGTCTTACTTCGTTTCAAAGTTTTTTAAAGGCTATTTTATTTTATATTTTAATTGTTTTCAATTAGAGTTTACATTCAATATTTAGGGAGTGTCTGTTTTAGATGGCAATTAATCTCTTATAAGACTTAGGAATTTTTCAACTCATTTGTGTCATTCAATTCATTTTGCTTTCTATATTTTGAAGCAATGTTACCATGGACATCTCTGTTCAGGATTGGTACAGCTTGCTAATAAATCATTCCTTTTATCATTATGTAAAACCTGTATGAAAGTGCTTTATGCTTCCATGTCTATTTTGTTTGCTAATGGTATAGGCATAGTAGTTTTCCTCTTGGTAACATTTCCTAGGCATGTTTCCCACCCTCTCCCCTCAATTCTCAAGTATTTTTTTTTTTTTTGTCATTTTGCATTAGGATTTGTCTTATAAATAGAACATAGCTGGATTTGAAATACCTGTCTATTATTGGTAGGTTTAAGTCTGGATTTATTTCCATTTTATATGCTTTCTATTCTTCATTCTTTATCTTTGCCCTCCTCCTCTTCCTCTTTCTTCTTCCAATAGAATGTTTACCAATTTGTTTACTCACCATTGCTTTTTTTTTTTTTTTTTTTTTTTTTGCCATTGCTTTTTTTGTTTTACAGTATTTTGGAAGTTTTTCCAGGAATGTTCTGGGAGTGATAAATTCTCCCATTCTTTGTCTAAAACACCTTATTTCATAGGTACTCTGCAGAGATAATTTAACTTCATACTATCTAAATTGAAATTTTTAAAGATACCATTCCCTTGTGTTCTAACTTTTAGTTTTGCACCTTTATAAATAGGCTAGTTTCCCCCTCTCTGATGGCTTTTAAAGCATTACTCTCTCTTTAATGTTCTGAAGTTTCACTGAAGTATGTCTAGATATAAATTCATTTCTGTTTTTTATGTACTTTATCCTGGATAATGTCCTTCAACTTAGAGTTCATTAATTTCCTTTTGACTGTGTCTAGTCTGCTGCTTAGAGAATGCATTGAGTTTTTAATATAGATGTCTTTCCTTTTATTCTAGAGGGTTTATTTGCTTCTTTTAAAAATCTGTGTATTCTTTTATAAAGAGTCTTATTATTAAATTTCCTATACTTAATTATAAAGAACTTTTAAGGTTATTTTAGCAGTTTAAACTTTTAGGGCACCAGTCTCTTGTTGCTTGTGTCTGCTTTCTTTAATGGCAGATTTTTGCCCATGTGTTTTGTCATTTTTGACTGTAAACTGATCTTTACTATTAATTATTATTTTTGTGGGAACAGACTAGAGCTTGAGTTTCTCTTCATGAGAGGTTTATATCTGGGCTTCAATCATGTATCCTATTGGTATTGACTGCGCCTGGGAATAATTGTTATGTAAGCTTTTGTATTTAGGAGTTTGTGCATCATATAATTACAGTAAATATTTTTCCTAGGCAGCATGTACTTTAGGCATAACGTTTGATTTCTCATGCTGATATCAGAGCCCAGACAACACCACTTAGCTATAAATGTACAAGTTGGCTTTTAGTATCTTCCCTTGTAAGTTTTTTTTTTTTTTTTTTTTTTTTTTTTTTATTTAAACATGCACTTTTAGTTTTACTATTTCATCCAGCATGTCTAAGTGTTTAGAGCACAATGGCTTCCACACTTGCCAAACCACCATGTCACGGTTTACTTCTGACTGAGGACTTCCGAGAGCACCCACAGCAAGCACGGAGGTGCGTTCTTTAGTGCAGGAGCGGTGGGATCAGAGTGTGAATCCAACACTAGCCTTGCTGACCGTGTGACCTCCAGCAGGAATCTAAATGCTCTGAATCTCAGCTTCTCCTGGGAAACTTGGGCCATAATAATAGTAAGCATAGCATGGGCTTGTTGTAAGAAGGATATCATATCCCCAGTCATCATAGCTACAAACTCCATCAGGTGGCCAGTATCTCTTAGTGAATGATAGGCAATCATATTTAGTGGAACATTAGGTTTCTTATTTCCATTCTAAATGAGAAAACAAATAGAACCAAGATAGATAGCTATTAGGGCCAGTCACATGTTTCCTTGTTGACTTGTAATTAGAAACAGACATGGGTGCAATTTAATTAAAAGAAGTGACCTAATGATTTCAAACTAATGAGAAGACTACCTGTCATTCAGTGGGAGGTTGCTGCATTCCTGCTGTGGCCAGAAACTGCTGGAGCCTTGGGCAATGCAAGGATGACCACGATAGAAAGGTGATGTTGAAGGTGTTTGCACCACCATAACCAGCCTGTCTCAGCCCTTGAATTCCATGCTGGCTTGAAGACTCCCAGGAGGCTGGGGAGTTGAGTGAGGCCTTCTACCGCGTGCTGCTGGTCCCAGGGAAAAGACACTGCAGGCTTTGAAGGTTTGTCCTTTCCAAGCTTTATCTCAAGACCACTACCCAGCAGCTCAGTCAGACACTACAGAAGCAAAACAATAAAGGCTCAGGGGTCTCAGTGGGGAGAAGAGAAGGGACTATGCTTTCCCTTTTTAAATAAGCTCTTTATTGATGTTTAGCACATACAGAAAAGTGTACAAACCATATGTTTGCAGCTTGATGAACCTTCACAAGGTGGACATGTCTATATAACTTACACTCACTCAGAATAAGTACTGAAAAAACTGCCCTAACCGGTTTGGCTCAGTGGTTAGAGCGTCGGCCTGTGGACTCGGGAGACCCAGGTTTGATTCTGGACAAGGGCATGTACCTTGTTTGCAGACATATACCCAGTGGGGAGTATGCAGGAGGCAGCTGATCGATGTTTCTCTCTCATCGATGTTTCTAACTCTCTATTCTTCTCCCTTCCTCTCTGTAAAGAATCAATAAAATATATTTTTTTAAAAAAAAGAACTGAAAGAACAGTTAAGCCCCCCGGAAGCCTCCCGCCTGCCCCCTTCTAGGTACAGCCCCATCTGCCATAAGATAACCACTCTCTTGATTTCTTACATCACAGTTGGTTTTTACCTGTTTCTAATGTCAACTGGTGAGATGGCAATTTAGTTAATAAGATATGAGAGCTGATATATGATTGACTGAGGGAGGTTTCTAAGGCTTCACTTGAAAACAAGAAAAGGGTCTTAGGAAAAAAATATACTTTAGGACTTCAGTGAACATTACTGGTTTTTTAAATGATTCTTTTATTTTTCATTTACAGTTGACATACAATATTATATTAGCTTCAGGTGTATGACATATAATTAGACAGTTATATAGCTTATGAAGTGATCACCTCAATAAGTTTAACACCCACCTGGCACTACACATAGTTATTACAACATCATTGACTATATTCAATGCTATACTTTACATCCCCATGACTATTTTGTAACTATCAGTTTGTATTTCTTAATCCCTTCCCCTTTTTCACACATCCTCCAATTCCCTCCCATCTGGAAACCATCAAAATGTTCTCTGTGTCTATGAGTTTGATTCTGTTTTATTTATTTTGTGTTACAGATTCTATATATAAGTGAAACATATGGTATTTGTCTTTGTCTGTCTGACTTATTTCACTTAGCCAGGATCCACCCCATGTTGTTGCAGATGGAAAGATTTTTTTTTTTATGGCTGAGTAATATTCCATTGTATATATGCACAAAATCGTCTGTTGATGGACACTCAGGTTGCTTCCACATCTTGGCTATTATAAATAATGCTGCAATGAACATGTGGATTCCTATATCTGTTTGAATTAGTGTTTTGGGTTTAATAAGATAAATGCCCAGAAGTGGTATTACTGTGTCCTCTTATCTCTTGTTATAGCTTTTGTGTTAAAGTCTATTTTGGCCAAAAATAAGTATTGCTACCCTAGCTTATTTTTTTTTGTTTCATTTTCATGAATTATCTTTTTTGTCCCTTTACTTTCAGTCTGTGTATGTCTTTCTATCTACAGTGAGTCTCTTATAGACATCATATGTAAGGGTTTTGTTTTTTTATCCATTCAGCCACCCTATGTCTTTTGATGGAGCATTAAAACCATTTACATTTAAAGCAGTTATTGATAGATACATAGTTATTCCTGTTTTATTATCCACATATTTTTTAAATTTTCATTTATTGATTTTAGAGAGAGGAGGGGAGAGAGAGAAAATTAATTTGTTGTTCCATTAACCCATGCATACATTCGTTTCTTCCTATATGTGTCCTGACCAGAGATTAAACCCACAACCTTGGTGTATCTGGACACTGCTCTAACTGACTGAGCTATCTGGCCAGGGCATTTATTTATTTATTTATTTATTATCTTTTTTCTTCTTTTTCTTAAAGAAGTCCCTTTATCATTTCTCATAATGCTGGTTTGGTGGTGATGAAATCCTTTAGTTTTTTGATGTCTGGAAGCTCTTTATCTGACCTTCAATTCTGAGTGATAGCTTTGCTTTTTATCACTCTGAGTATTTCTGGCCAATCCCTTGGCCTGGAAAGTTTATGCTGAGAAATCAGCTGACAGTCTTATGGGCACTCCCTTGTAGGTAACTAACTGCTTTATTCTTGCTGTTTTTAAGATTCTCTGTCTTTAGCCCTTCACATTTTAACTATGTCTTAGTGTGGGCCTTTTTGGGTTCATCTTGTTTGGGACTCTCTGTGCTTCCTGGATTTGTATGGCTATATTCTTCATCAGGTTAGGGAAGTTTTCCATCATTATTTCTTTAAAAAGTTTTTCATTTCTTGCTCTCTTTTTTCCTTTTCTGGTACCCCTATGATGTGAATGTTGTTATATTTGAAGTTTCCCCAAAGACCCCTTAAACCAGTGATGGCGAACCTTTTGAGCTCGGCATGTCAGCATTTTGAAAAACCTTAACTCTGGTGCCGTGTCACATGTAGAAATTTTTTGATATTTGCAACCATAGTAAAACAAAGACATATTTTTGGTATTTATTTTATATATTTAAATGCCATTTAACAAAAAAAAATCAACCAAAATAATGAGTTCCTGTGTCACCTCTCACATGTGTGTCATAGGTTCGCCATCACTGCCTTAAACTATTCTCATTTTTTGTATTCTTTTTTCTTTTTACTGTTCTGACTGGATGTTTTCTGCTACCTTGTTTTCCGAGTGCTGATTTGATTCTCTGCTTTATCTAATCTATTGTTGATTCCCTATAATGTATTCTTCATTTTAATTATTATATTCTATATTTTTAACTGGTTCTTTTTTATGTTTTACATGCTCATTTTTATGTTTCCTGTCTCTCTTGAGGTTCTCACTAAGTTCACTGAGCATTCCTATAACCAGTGTTTTGAACTCTGCATCTGGTAGATTGTCTCCATGTTGTTTAGTTCTTTTTCTGGAGGAGTATTCTGTTCTTTTATTTAGGAAATGCTTCTTTGTTTTCTCATTTTAAGTGCCTCCTTGTGTTTGTCTCTATGTATTAAGTAGAGCTGCTACATCTCCTGCTCTTGTTGAAGTGGCCTTATGTAGTAGGTGTTCTGTGGGACCCAGTGATACAGTCTCCCTGGTCACCTGAGCTGGGTACTCCAGGTGTGTCTCTTGTATGAGTTGTCTGTGCCTTCCTATTGTAAGAGCCTTGATTTCTCTTGGTACATCAATGGCAGGGACTGACCCTCAGACTGATTGGGTGTAAGGATTGCTGTGACTGTAGTGGAGAAGCTGTTGTATAGAGGCTCACTCTATGGAGCAGGATTCACTTTAGTGGGGCTTGGTACCAACTAAGTCTGCCGTTTGGGTGTGTCGTTTGTGGAGGTGGTTGGGTGGTGCTCTGGTGTGGTCTGTAGCTGGCCACTGGATATGTTGGTTCTGGGGCCTCTTGGGAGGAGCACTGGTGCAGGGTAAGGTCAGCCACTGCCTGTGCCCCTCCTGGAGCCACTTTGAGCTTCAAAGTGACCTGCAGATTTTTCTACTTGTGCTGGGTTTGGGGCTGCTTAGCAAGCGGTACAGGGCACCCCAAGGCAAGATGCTGCTTGTTTGGCATTTGTGAGTCTTTGAGAGAGTTTAGGAAATTCTGAAGCATGAGCCAAGATAGGCCATTTGTATGGCAAAGCTACTGGCAGCGGCTTGGGTTGGCGTGCAAGTTGGGTGGGGGAGGGCCTCAGGGAATCAATAGGGTAGGGTGAATGGTGTTAGCCAGGTTGATAGAGACTCAGATATGGTGCACACCTGTGCAGGCTGGGTGGCGAGAGGGTTTAGCAAAGGAACAATGGCATCTGTCTGCACTTCTGTCTGGGAGAAAGCTGCCCCTCCAGTCCTTTCCCTGATGTCAGACAATTCAGTTTCTCCTAGTTGTCCCTGGCACCTTTAGGCCTGCTGCCCCAGTGCTGCAACTCAGAGCAAGTGAATCCAAGTAAGTTTGTCACCAGCCCTTTAAAAGGAATGTTTTTGACTCCAGCAGGTCTACATCTCAGTCACAGTCCCCACTGGTTTTCACAGCCTGAAGTTATAGAGACTTCTCTTCCCAGCACTGGACCCCTAGGCTGGAGGACCTGGTGTGGGGCTGGGACCCCGAGCTTTTTTCAGAGAGGAAGGAAGAGGGATAGAAACACCAATGATGAGAGAGAATTCATTGATCAGCTGCCTCCTGTACACCCCACACTGGGGATCGAGCTCCCAACCCAGGCATATGTCCTGACTGAGAATTTAACCTTTACTTCCTGGTTCATTGCTCAGTGCTTAACCACTAAACCACTGCTGTCGGGCTCCCTCCTAATTTTTAATCACCATACATGGGTTTGGGACCAGCTTGTTCCATATCTCTGCCCTTCCTACCAATCTTAATATGGTTTCTTCTGTATATTCTTAGTTATAGGACTTCTGTTCAGCTAGACTTCAGGTGATTTTCAGTGATGCTTTTTCAGTAGTTTAGTTGTAAGTTTGTTGTGGTCTTGAGAGGGGGAAAGCACACTCCAACATCTTGATTGGAAGCCTTCAGTGAATATTTCTCGATTGCCTGTTCTATACTAGACACTGGGATAGAGCACATAGTCTCTTTGGAGGCTGAGAAGGATGGAGCCCTCTGCTTCTTGTCTTTTGCATATCCCTTTCTGTTTTTCCTTGCTCCATTTTATGAAATAAACTTATTAGAAAATATATCTTAGTATTTGGCAAAGTATTTATGAAGATAACATTTTGCATTTTGTGTGATCTTTGTATTCTTAGAATACAATATGGTAAGAAGAAAAATACTGACTTTGTCATCTCTCTCTTCTCAATGGCCAGTTGATTTTTCAATATAACAGCCATTATGTTTGATAGAAACCAAAAATCCAAATTTGCATCCTTTGCATCTGAATCTGGTAGAAATTTGTCAACCATTGCAGAACTAGTTCTCTAAGACAATTACTAATTTCTGACTAACTTTGTAGGTAACTTCAGGCCAGGGGCAGTGACATTCAAAAATAACACAGTTCTACAGCATTTGGCTAGGAGTGAGTTGGAAACTGAGTTTGGTGAAAATTATAGTATTTTAGAAATTACGCACTAAGATCTCTTTCAAAGAAAAACATCTCGCCTCCCGCAATGGAACATACAAAGCGATGGCCATTACAAACCATCCTCAAGGCGGCGATTACTCTCCTCCACAAGCGATGGCCAACCAGAGAGCAACCATCCCAAAGAACCGCTTCCCACGGGAACAGTCTCTGTGCTCTTGGCCGGCCCTTAACAGTCTTCCCATCTTCTCGAGGAGTCCGATGACCTGGGTGCCTGAACACCTGGCTAGAATTCAGGAAACCATGTCATGTGGTTCTAGCGTACAGTCAAAGTCTTCTTGGTCTCCAATGATCTTTGAAGGCTAGCTGCTCCCAACTCCATTTCTGTGTCCTATTCCCAGAATTCCTTGATGGTTTTCTGTGGAAAATACATCAAGAGGTGACTCAGGGGCTCTAAATAGAAACCTTAAAATTGGCAACTCCAAAAGTGGACATTTATCTGTCTATATTATGGAAAGATATAACAGAGGGACAGTATGCAATGTTTAAAAAAGGATTTTCAAAAATATAGGGTTCATTAAGAATGCAGGAGCCTAAAAGAAAATAAGAATTTACATAAGAATGTCATTAGGGTTGGTGGCTTGGCTGCTTTAACCAATCATTTTCGTCATTCAATATCCCACTGATTATTAAATTAATCTGTTATTCAAACAGCAATCGAAAACAACTCAGCCCATATTTTCTGGGCATTTGTGACTGTCAACAAGTTACCAAAACTGGATATCTAAAAAGAATGTAATTTAATGTTTTACTATTTTCCAATACATTACTTTTCTTCTTGATACCCCTTCAACCTCGGCTGGGAAAGGGGGCTACAAATGTTTCTTCGGAATGAAAATCAATTGCTGAGTTACATACTTATAGCCAATTAAGAAAAAAAAAATTTAACCAATCAATCAAACGTGTAACATGTGCAATGCCAGAGCTTTAAAAATCTTGTCACATTGCAATGCTGACAAGATATTAATTTCTAAGACAAGTCCGTGGGTTTTTTAGTGTGCCTCTCTTTTTGGTAGTATCACTCATCACTCCTCATATGAATTATGTTGCCATCAGTTTCACTTTGGGATCTGAACACCAGTTTTGCTCATCTTTCTGGAAGCCCCCAAAGCGGTGGCTCCACTTCTCTTCTCTCATCACTTCTCCCCACGCGCCTTTCATTTACCCGCTAAGCGGAGAGAAAATAATTGGTCTCGAAGCTGCGTTGACATATTTCGTGGGCTCCAGTTCAGAGCACCATAGTTCAGGGATCCCATTTTCCTACAAACTACTCCAGTTTCCTATTGAGGTCTCACGCTGGGTGGGCCATTTACCACAAGTCTTCAGACTGTTCCCGGCAATGCCCTGCAGGTGTTCTTACCAAGGGGGCCTCCTGGAAACGACCTGGAGAATGGATCCACTGAGCAGTGGGGACACGGTGTCTTCCTTGAGTAAAGGCTGAGAGGGTGGGCTCTGGGTGACCACACTTGACAGTGCAAAGATTTTTTTTTAAAATCCTCAGCTGAGGATATTTTTCCATTGATTTTTTTTAGGGAGAGTGGAAGAGAGAGGGAAAGACAGAGAGAAAGAGAGAAATATTGATGTGAGAGAAACACATCCACATCCAGAGCGCATGTGCTCTGACCAGGGCCTAAGCCAGGGAGGAGCCTACAACCAAGGTACATGGCCTTGACTGGAATCAAACCTGGGACCCTTCAGTCCACAGCCTGACGCTCTCTCCACTGAGCCAAACTGGCTAGGTGACAGTGCAAAGATTTTAACCAGCTATTCCAACATTTTGGGTTTGAGTCTGCTCATCCCTGCAAGGGGCATAATACCTGTCTCATAAGATCTATATGTGGGTTAAAAAAAAAGTATAATCCTCATACTTAGCACAGTGCCCAGCACAGAGTAAATGCTTGAGAAATGGGAGTTATTTTTATAGAGCACAATTCCATCTATGTTGACTGGGATGTAGGAAAACCACAGGACTCCATGCAGTCCCCTCTCCAAGATTTCTTAGCCTGGAAGGTAAAACTAATGGTTTCAATCAGGAAAAGCAGTTGGTGAGGTTTTTTGCTCCAAGGAAACTGTCCTAGATAAAGTAGAACTTGGATTTTTACCACTTCATGGATCTACTTGAGCTCTTGGTTCATAAAAAAAAAAAAAATTGGAATTCTAAATTAGGGACCACATTCAACAGTGATCAGATACTTCATTACGCAAATTACATACAGAGTTTGCCAGTGGGTGTACATTCATGTCATGAATAATATAATTTGTAGGCGTTAAAATGTAACAGTTTTTAACCACTTAATTTGCAAGTACACGCTAATTTGTTGAAATATTTTTGTATCTCGTGCTCCATAGATTCTTGCCAAACTACTGTACTCAATCTTGTTTCAAACATGTAAATAAATATGATTCAATTTCCCATGAAATAATCATTGGCCCTTTCAAATGGGCTTAGTTCACTTTTAAACAACTAGAATTTCCGCTCCGATAAGATTAACACCATGGTTCAAATTCTTCCTTTTGGAGATTGAGGGCTGTGCATTTATTTTCTTTCTTTTTTAAAAAAAACATTTCTTTATTGATTAAGTTATTACATATGTGTCCTTATCCCCACGTTACCTCCTATCCCCACCCCCCACACTCATGCCCTCACCCCCCTGTTGTCTGTGTCCATTGGTTAGGCCTATATGCTTGCATATAAGTCCTTTGGTTGATCTCTCCCCCTTATCCCCACCCTCCCTTACCTTCCCTCTGAGGTTTGACAGTCTGATAGATGCTTCTCTCTCTCTGGATCTGTTTTTGTTTATCAGTTTATGTTGTTCATTATATTCCATAAATGAGTGAGATCACGTGATATTTATCTTTCTCTAATTGGCTTATTTCACTTAGCATAATGCTGTCCAGTTCCATCCATGCTGTTCCAAATGGTAAGAACTCCTTCTTTTTTACCGCAGCATAGTATTCCATTGTGTAGATGTACCACAGTTTTTTAATCTGCTCATCTACTGATGGGCACTTAGGCTGTTTCCAAATCTTAGCTATGGTGGATTGTGCTGCTATGAACATAAGGGTGCATATATCCTTTCTGATTGGTGTTTCTGATTTCTTGGAATATATTCCTAGAAGTGGGATCACTGTGTCAAATGGGAGTTCCATTTTTAGTTTTTTGAGGAAACTCCATACTGTTCTCCACAGTGGCTGCCCCAGTCTGCATTTCCACCAGCAGTGCACGAGGGTTCCATTTTCTCCACATCCTCGCCAGCACTTGTCCTTTCTTGATTTGTTGCTGATAGCCATTCTGACAGGTGTGAGATGGTACCGCATTGTCATTTTGATTTGTATCTCTCGGATGATTAGTGACTTTGAGCAGGTTTTCATATGTCTCTTGGCCTTTCTTCTGACTTCTTTTGAAAAGTACCTATTTAGGTCCATTGCCCATTTTTTGATTGGGTTGTTCATCTTTCTTTTATTAAGTTGTATGAGTTCCCTGTAAATGTTGGAGATTAAACCCTTATCGGTGATAACATTTGCAAATATGTTCTCCCATGCAGTAGGCTTTCTTGTTGTTTTGTTGCTGGTTTCCTTTGCTGTGCAAAAACTTTTTATTTTGATGTAGTCCCATTTGTTTATTTTCTCTTTAGTTTCCATTGCCCTAAGAGCAGTATCAGTGAAGAAATTGCTTCAGCACATGTCTGAGATTTTGCTGCCTGTGGATTCCTCTAGTATTTTTATGGTTTCCCATCTTATGTTTAAGTCCTTTATCCATTTTGAGTTTATTTTTGTGTATATTGTAAGTTGGTGGTCTAGTTTCATTCTTTTGCATGTATCTGTCCAACTTTTCCAACACCATTTATTGAAGAGGCTGCCTTGACTCCATTGTATGTTCATGCCTCCTTTGTGGAATATTAATTGAGCATAGTGGTTTGGGTCAATTTCTGGGTTCTCTCTTCTCTTCCATTGATCTATATGTCTGTTCTTGTGCCAGTACCAGGCTGTTTTGAGAACAGTGGCTTTGTAATACAGCTTGATATCTGGTATTGAGATCCCACCTACTTTGTTCTTCTTTCTCAGGATTGCTGCAGCTATTCGAGGTCTTTATTTTATTCCAGATGAATTTTTGGAAAGTTTGTTCTAGGTCTGTGAAATATGCTGTTGGTATCTTAATGGGGAGTGCATTGAATCTATAGATTGCTTTGGGTAGTATGGACATCTTGATGATGTTGATTCTACGAATCCATGAACACAGTATGTTCTTCCATCTGTTTATGTCTTCCTCTATCTCCTTTTTCAATGTCCTATAATTTTCCACGTATAGCTCTTTTACCTCCTTAGTCAAGTTTATTCCTAGGTATCTTAATTTTTTTTTCTTGGTGTGATGATAAATGGGATTGCTTTTTTAGTCTCTCTCTTTTTTAAAAAAAATATATTTTATTGATTTTTTACAGAGAGGAAGGGAGAGAGATAGAGAGAGTTAGAAACATCGATGAGAGAGAAACATCGATCAGCTGCCTCCTGCACATCTCCTATTGGGGATGTGCCCGCAACCCAGGTACATGCCCTTGACCGGAATCGAACCTGGGACCTTTCAGTCCGCAGGCAACGCTCTATCCACTGAGCCAAACCGGTTTTGGCAAGTCTCTCTTTCTGTAAGTTAATTATTGGTGTATAGAAATGCCATAGATTTCTTGGCATTAATTTTGTATCCTGCTACATTGCCGACTTCATTTATTAAGTCCAATAACTTTTTGATGGAGTCTTTAGGGTTTTCTATGTACAGTATTACATCATCTGTGAATAAGGACAGTTTTACTTCTTCTTTTCCAATTTGGATGTCTTTTATTTCTTCTTGTCTGATCACAATGGCTAGTACTTCCAGTACTATGTCGAACAGGAGTGATGAGAGGGGGCATCCCTGTCTTGTTCCTGTTCTTAGGGGAAATGGTGTTAGTTTTTGCCCATTGAGTATGATGTTGGCTGTGGGTTTGTCATATATGGCTTTTATTATGTTGAGGTATGATCCTTCTATTCCCACATTGCTGAGAGTTTTTATCAAGAAAGGGTGTTGGATTTTGTCAAATGCTTTTTCTGCGTCAATTGATAATATGACTATGTGATCTTTATCTCTCAATTTGTGTATGTGATGTATCATGTTTATTGATTTGTGGATATTGTACCATCCTTGCATCCCCGGGATAATTTCTACTTGGTCATGGTGTATGATCTTTCCGATGTACTGCTGGATCTGATTTGCTAGAATTTTGTTGAGGATTTTGGCATCTATGTCATGAGGGATATTGGCCTGTAATTCTCTTTCATTGTGTTGTCTTTATCTGGTTTTGGTATTAGGGTGATGCTGGCTTCATAGAATGGGCTTGGAAGTGTTCCTTCCTCTTGAATTTTTTGAAATAGTCTGAGAAGGATAGGTTTTAGTTCTTCCTTTAATGTTTGGTAAAACTCCCCTGTGAAGCCGTCTGGCCCCAGGCTTTTGTTTGCTTTTTGATGACTGCTTCAATTTCTTCCATAGTTATTGGCCTATTGAGATTTTTAGGATCTCCCTGTTTGAGTTTTGGAAGGTTGTATTTTTCTAGGAATATGTACATTTCCTCCAGGTTGTCTAGTTTGTTAGAATAGAGTTGTCCATAGTATTTTTTTAACAATCCTTTGTATTTCTGTAGGGTCTGTTGTTATTTCGCCTCTTTCATTTCTGATTTTGTTTATTTGGGTCCTCTCTCTTTGCTTCTTGGTGAGCCTGGCTAGAGGTTCATCAATCTTTCACAGAACCAGCTCTTGGTTTCATTGATCTTCTGGGGTTTTTTTGTTTGTTTGTTTGTTTGTTTGTTTGTTTTTGGTCTCTATGTCATTTATTTCTGCTCTGATCTTTATTGTCTCCTTCCTTCTGCTCACTCTGGGCTTTTCTTGTTGCTCTCTTTCTAATTCTTTGAGTTGTAGAGTTAGATGTTTTATTACCATTTTTTCTTGTTTTTTGAGATAGACCTGTAGAGCTATAAACTTCCCTCTCAGGACTACTTTCATTGTGTCCCATAGATTTTGGATTGTTGTGTTTTTATTGTCATTAGTTTACAGGATGTTTTTAATTTCTTCTTTGATCTCTTTGGTTTAATAGCATGCTTTTCATCTTCCAAGTGTTTACATTTTTTGGATTGTTTTTATTGTAGTTTATATCTAATATTATGCCATTGTGGTGTGAGAAAATGCTTGATATGATCTCAATCTTCTTGAATTTGGGGAGACTTTGCTTGTGACCTGTGTGCATTTATTTTCCTCCGGAGTTCCCATTGGTGACATTCACTCTCTCACACCTTGTGATGGTGGTTGGTGATGAGCAGAGCAGTGGATCATCCAAATCAAAATAGCGCCTGTCACTTAGGATTACACTGTGTCATGCCCATGCGGTGGGGGAAACAGCCTCCTTCTTCCTGGATGTTTTTGCTTTCTGTTCTGCATTTCAGAAGGTGGTAGGGATAACAACGGGATGCTAAAAGTGGTTTCTTTCCACGACAAAACATTTAAAATATGACTATCAAGCTTAAAAGCTTTTCAACTTCGTGTCCTATGACATTCAGGACATGCCACTCACCTAGGTTACATCCTTTTTATATTATGGATCCGGAACCAGGTTTGAATAATTCTATGCTCTTACAGTGAACAACCTAGTTAGTGCTGAATGTTTGTGGCGGCTAAACACATCTTGGCTTTACACTTTTAAAAAGGGCAAGGAAAGGTAAATGCTTATCTTGGGAGTTTTATTTTGAGCTGTTGAAATAGTGCCGAAATGTAGTCCGAAAGTCTGTGTATAGTCATTGGGATTAAAATCTTTTGACTTTCGGAGAGCATTATGCTAAGTGAAATAAGCCAGTCAGAGAAAGATAAATACCACATGATCTCACTCATTTGTGGATTATAGAGAACAACATAGACTGATGAAAAGGGACAGACCCAAAGACTGAGAAACAGCGATCAGGCTATCAATCCCCAGAAGGAAAGTAGGGGAGGGCGGGGGTAAGGGGAAGAGATCAACCGAAGGACTTGTATACATGTATATAAGCCAAACCAATGGACATGGACAACAGGGGGATGGGAGCATGAGTGTGCGGGGCGGGGAGGTTGGGGGTTAATGGGGGGGATGAGGACACATTTGTAATACCTTAACTAATAATAAAAAAAATAAAATAAATAAAATAAAATCTTTTGACTTTCGGACCAATTCTCAATCTCAATCCAATGGATCAATGGAACGCTTTACGGGAGATGGGACTTCCCTGATTCTCTTTCTTAGATGCTCAGGGGAAAACAGTGCCCTTATTTCTAGACGCAAGGATGATAACCACTTTGAGGTTCCACATAGAATGGCCGTTGTTGTGTGAGTGTTGCTATCTTTACTGGCCCTTTGATAAGCAGTGTTTGGAGAGGTTTTAGTACAGGAAATGTTGTAAATTACTGTTTTCCCTCACGAGACCATGATGCAAAATGAGAGGGGCGCATGTCTGTAATGACTAGGCAGGTCTCTACCTGCCATGAATTAGTCTCACAAACAATTTCCCATTTGTACATTTCTTAATGTGTGGGAAAGCAGGGTGGGAGCACATGTGAGTTTGGCTGGGCTCACAACCCAGGGAGGCTTTCCTCTTCCATGCTGGAGGGTAGGGGACCAGCAGAGCCCAGGACTATTTTTAGAATGTTTATTTGCATGTGGAATGGAGGTGTGCAGAGCTGTACCCACACTATTGACGTTTGCTAGCTGCATTTCTGCGGTGTATTGTCTTCGTCCCAATGGCTGTTTGTGCTGCGACGCCCACCATCCCTACCTCAAAGAGCAGTCTGTGTTCCTCCCTTGGGCTGCCCTGGCCTGCACCTGAAGTGGCTTAGCAAGTTGCCAAAACCCTATAGATGTGTGTTTATTAACTCTCCAGCTTGCCCTCCATTTGTTTAGCTTGGAAAGAGTTCCTGTATTCCTATGGGTATTAAAAACCCATCTGATGTATTAAAGGAGCTCAAAGGATCAAAGCAGAATGCTGCTTGAAATGCAGCATATTGAATAGAGACATAAAATCTCTAGACACAGACCACTTTTTCATGGGGCATTTTGTATACTCAAGAAGGAAATTCATTTTTTAATAATCAGCATTTCTTTGGGATCTGGAGTTTCTCTTTTTCTTTAGGTGACCTCCACTGCCACCTTTTTAGGATAACTCATGATCTTGACAAGAATCCCCTTGGCGACCTAGGGTAGAGGCAGGCATTAAATCTCAATATAGTTTTCATGCCTAGGAAGACGTAGTCCAGGAACCTTAACATACATATCAGCTACTGGCTAACGACCAAGGTCTTTGTGCATTTGGAAGAAAAATGGGTGGAGAGGATATGAAATGAGGATCAGAGTCACCCATGATCCACAATAATCAGAGGTGTGCATGATCAAAGTGAGAAGGATGTGGGAGAAATTCTCAGGCTCGAATCATCGTAGCAGAGGCCACACTGACTTTTAGAAAACAGTATATATTTCATGAGTGATTCCATTTCTATTGAAGTAGATTGCCTCTGCAACCTTGGATTATTTTGGTGACTCCAAGCTTATGTGAGAGTTCATCTGTGATATCTGTTTATTGAATGCCTACTTTTTACCAAGAACTTCATGTCTATCTCCACATTTATTTGTCTTTCCATGTTTTTCATTTCATCTGCATTCACCATGTTGGAACCAGAGGCTCTAAGGAGTTCATTCCCTTGACCAGAGCTACTAAATGAATTATCTGAATTGGGTCAAGGTCTGCCTGACTCTGAAACCTGGTCGAATTCCTGTGGCATCAGTTAAGTGCTTCTCTGTCATGATACCAAGTCACCTATGAAGTCACACATCAGACTGGTTTCATCTCAGGGTTTGCTTTGGAAACTGATAGTTCCACCATTCACTTGACCTATGGGAAGAAGTCTACAAACATCCAGTTTGGCAAGAGCCATGCACTTCCTGGTTGCCAGTTTCGTGCAAATGTCCATCAGACCTGCTAGGGGGTTCTCTGGCAGCACTTACCTCATCAGATTAAGCATCTGTTTATTTGTCTTCTTCCCTCACCGAATCAGGTGAAATAGGCTGGAACAGTGGCAGTTCTGGCTTTGGTGTCATGTAAACCTGGGTTTGCGTTCTCAATGCCATCACTTCCTCATTGGGCCATCTTTGCCTGCAAGCCACTTACTCCTTTAGCTGTCAACTGCTTGACTATGAAAAAGAAGATGCTAATAGTACCTGCAGGGGGTTGGGTTGATGTGTGTATCACAAGGTACAATTTTAAAAAAGGCTTCTTCCAGCATCTGGCATTTAGCTGTTACTCAAAAGCTGGGAGGGATTGGGGGGTGTCAGATATTGAATTCTTTGTAGATGGGGACATGTCATGTTTAATTCCTATATTCCTAGTGCTTAATATAGGGCCTTGTATATGAAATAGTGGTCAGAAAATTATTGATTGAGACAAAGTTTCCCAAGAGAATCATAACCTTGTAAAGTGTGAGCCACAGGGGAGGGTGTGTGTGTGTAATTCTAGTAGCTGAGACACCTGCTATTTAGTGTGATATTTGAAAACAAGTATCTGTTTTGAAAACAACTAGAAGCTCAGATTCCCAAGAGCCAAAGGAAAACTTCGTGATTTTCCTTAGGAAAAGAGCAGGTGGTCCTGGGAAGGTGGGAAGGAGCCGCTGATGCCAGACTTGAGGCCCAGCAGGCAGCCTGCCATTCAGGAATTTGTCTTCATCACTGCTTCTCTGGCATAGCTGATAATTTTTAAATAACTACCAGCTAACAAATGCAATACATAAATAAATACAGGATGGGACAAAAAGAGGCTTACAGTTGTGAGTACACGAAACACAAAGCTTATTCTTGGATTATTATCTATTAATTGTTGTATTATTTTCCATAAGAACAGTTGTAAACCTATTTTTGTCCCACCCTGTATTATATATTGATACACAAATATGGTAAATAATTTGAATGCATAGTACATAAGAATATATAATGAGAATTAATTCTCCCCCCACCCATGATCCTGCAACCTCTCCAGAAGGGCAGAGCTTGTGTCCAGTCCTAATCAAGTCTCCAGGGATGCCTTATGCAAATGTAAGCACACAGGTCCATTGAATGTTTCACCACTTTTTTTTTTTTTGCAGAAATGATAGCTTACTATACACACTTGATATATCTGAAACTATCTTCATATCATTATATAGGTTTGCCTTTTTTTTTAACCTGTGATTCCATTTTGGAGGATGTTTTCATTTAACACAAATTGGACTTTCGTTGTTCCAAAATTTTGGCTACTTGAAACAAAATAGAAGGGAATATCCTTGTGTAATGTGTAATGTTATGCATATGATAAATTGCTGGAAAAATTGATGGGCCAAAGGGTATGCAATGTTTGTAATATTGACAGAGACTACAAATATATGCTCTGAGATATTAAATTGATTTGATCTTCTACAAGTTTATGAGAATACTAGAGGCTCGGTGCACAAAAATTTGTGCACTCGGGGGGGGGGGTGTCTCTCAGCCTGGCCTGTGCCCTCTCGCAGTCTGGGACCCCTCGGGGGATGTCCACCTGCTGGCTTAGGCCCGCTCCCCGGGGCATCAGGCCTAAGCTGGCAGTCAGACATTCCTTGGGCAGCCCGGGAGCCCTTGGGGGATTCCACTTGCCAACGGGGAGCAGGCCTAAGCTGCAGTCGGACATCCTTAGTGCTGCTGAGGAGGCGGGAGAGGCTTCTGCCACCACCGCTGTGCTGGCAGCTGGCAGCCTGGGTTGTGGCTGAGCAGTGCTCCCCCTGTGGGAGCGCACTGACCACCAGAGGGCATCTCCTTCATTGAGCGTCTGGCCCCTGGTGGTCAGTGTGTGTCATAGTGACCAGTCATTCCCAGTTGTTCTGCAGTTAGGGTCAATTTGCTTATTACCCTTTTATTAAATAGGATATGATAGTCCTACTCTTACAAATACAATGTCTTACCAGAATGTTTTGCCCTTTGCCAATCTGGTAGATGAAAAATGGAAAATCATTGTTGTCCTAACTTTTCTTTTCATGACTGAGGTTAAATATATTTTATATGTTTTATGTTTATTTTTCTTTTTGTGTATTCTCTAATTATAACTTTTACTCCATTTTTCTCTTCTGTTGCTAGTCTCTTTTTTTAAGGTATTAGACTTTTATAATGACCTTATGTAATAAGAAAATTATTTTCCTATTTATTGCATTAGAAGCATAGTTCATTATAACTATTTTTTCATTGTAAAGATAATACATGGCTATATGAAAATGGTAGAGGATTATTTATAGTCTCTACCATTTATATCTGGAAGTGAAACTCCTGATGGAATTCGGGGTATCTGCTTTCATTCTTGTTTTCTGGTTTGTTTTTCAAAATTGGCACAATATTATAAATATTGTTTTATAACATGCCTTCTTTTAACTTGAAATATCATAAGCATATTTTATTGCCACAAGATTATTTTTAAAAGTAACCACACAGGGCCCTGGCCAGGTAGCACAGAATCAACCAGTGGATGCATAAATAATTGGAACAATAGTCCTGGCCAGCGTGGCTTTGTTGGTTGGAGCATTGTCCTGTACACCCAAAGGTGGCAGGTTCAATCCCTAGTCAGGGCATGTATGGAAGGTGACCAATCAATGTTTTCTCTTCTCTCCCACATCAATGTTTCTCTCTCTTTAGTCAACAAATAGAAATTAAAAATAACCACACAGCATGTTTATTTACTTGTTTCTTTAACCTCAATTAAGCTGTTTGTAATATTTGCTATATACTAGTAAGTAATGTCATCATACTCCTAAAGCTGTATATCCATGAAATTATATTTTTAGTATCTGTTCCTATAAGTAAAATAGTTGGGATGATTCTTTATTGAGATGAATCTTGGTAAGGGTTAGGGACACAGTATAGATAGTAAACATCGATTTTTCTTTTGATTCCCTTCTATGTTGCTCATTTGTGGGCATAAGAAAGGACTTAGAGGTACAAAAGATAATTGGTAGAAGTGGTTTTACTGAACAGTTTCCCTAGGAAAATACAGTGCCAACTGAGAGTGGAAGTGCAAGTGGTGTGAGCTGCTATTTCTCATGTTAAGGTGATGGGAGATGCCTGTTTGTAATTTAGCCTACGATGTAAGAAAAATAGAAGATTCAGCAGTGATAGACAGGTTTATACATTTAATGCTTTTGTTAGTCATTATTTATAAACCTCCTTACATTATTGTTCTTAAGTCCAGTTTTAAGAAAAGGTATTGACTTCTAGCAGGGTGCCAAGTTAATTATTTCAAGTTAATAATAAGCAACATTAAAATGACATTACACAGGCATGTTGAGGGGTCACAGAAAAATGAGCTTCAGAAACAGTTTTTGAATGTGTGAGCATGGCTATAAGTACAACTAATCAGGAAAATTAAAGCAACATGAAAAATTGTTGGGATTAATGAACCCTGATTAAAACAGGATGAAGTGCTCAGCATATATAAAAAGTCACACAGTTCTTGGAGCAGGCCTGTGGGTTCCAGAATGCTTACTTCAGTCTACAGTAAATCTCTCAAATGAATTATGCTAATGCTATTGATTCCAGCCATTTCCTGACTGGCCTATTCATCTATTCTTATGTCATTTCTCCATTATAAAAAGCTCTGGCTTCAAATGCATGCCAATCACACTCTAAAAACAGAATTGGTTTTTGGGAAAGGAGGCAAAACACATAATATGCAACCTTGTTTTCTGTGTTTAGAAACTGCAGATTCGAAAAGGCGCGTTGAATAGTTAGTGTTTAGGAAAATTCTAGAAATGCTTTCAAACTTTGCCTCTGCGTGTTATGTGAATAGATAAATTCAGATAAGCACCTAATAAGTCATGGGTTAGAGTAGAGATTAAAATATACTGGCCCCAGTGATGGAGGTGAGTCAAGGGAAAGGCATTGAATGTACATTAGCTCCAATTCTCCACTTGGCCGTTGTAAATACAATTCCATCAGCTGTTTCCTCAACAGTGGTCTCAAGTTGTTTTAAAAAGTAGAATTGGACAAGATCAAAATGGACAAGGCTGTTCTTCTGGGGGCATCTGTACCTGTGGGAAGTGCCATGAGACCATTTGCTTACCCCGTGGTCGGCAAACTGTGGCTCAAGAGCCACATGCGGCTTTTTGGCCCCTTGAGTGTGGCTCTTCCTAAGCCTTAGGAGTACCCTAATTAAGTTAATAACAATGTACCTACCTATATAGTTGAAGTTTAAAAAATTTGGCTCTCAAAAGAAATTTCATTCGTTGTACTGATGATATTTGGCTCTGTTGACTAATGAGTTTGCCGACCACTGGCTTAGACTACTAAGCACATAATAAGCCAGTTAGCCATCCTGTGCTTATCTCCTATCTTGATATTATTAGAACATCCCCTTGTGATTTATTTTTAAGATGGTCACCAGGAGCAAAGGAATTTTACTTTTCACTTTTTAAAGTGATGTCATGTTCTACTTTTTTTTTTCTTTCGGAATATTTATCAGTCGTTCTCAAACACAGGAGGACACTCATCGGCATCATCTGGGGTCCTTGTAGAAATGTATGTTCCTGGGCCTCACCCTGGACCAACTGATTCCTGGTCTCCAGGTGTTGGGTCTGGGAATCTGTATTTTGGCCAAGTTCCCCAGGTGTTTCTGATGAGCAGCCAGGCTGGGAGACTTCTGCAGGATCTCCAAGGATATAATACAATAGGATGTGACAGTACTTTCCTGGACTTCATTGCCAAAAGCTTGATTCTCTCACTTTTTTTCTTATTGGCATAAACTAGGAAGAAGCCAGAAATAACTAAGAGAAACAACAAAAAAAATTAAAATTAAAATAAACCCAGGGTAAAGTAATGCCAAAAGTTTCATTGGCAACTCAGCTTCCCCAAAGGTTCAGAAGAAGATTGTAATGATGTCCCACCATTGTGTGTTGAAGGTGCTGTTATAAACGCACCCGGCTCAGAGAAAGATGGCCAACCTAGTGTTTAAAGTTGAGTTTATGGAAAATGAGTGACAGTTGAAAAGGGATGAGTAATCTTAAATGAGCTGTGAATCAGGGCTTCAGGAAGACCTGGACAGAATCTGCTAGTGGCTCTTTGGGGAGGAAGCATTTCAGAACTCGTGTCCTAGGATCTTGGAGAAAATAGGTGATACCTCCCAGCGGGAGGGTGTGCCCACTACAAACCAAAGCCAGGATGCAGGAAGCCAGTCATCACCTTCAATTTAGAAAGGAAGAAAGTAGACAGGAGGATTTCTCCAGGTTACCTGCCTTGATTTTTGAAGGAGGAGACAAATGAACTGCTGAGTACATCATGGCAGACACTTCCCCTCTCAGTTCAGTGTGCTTTCTTTCTTTTTATAAACTGTCCTTTGCAATGTCACTTTCCTCCTCTGAAGCAGTCTTTTTTTATTCTAGCATTAAACGTTAAAAAAAAACCCACCATAAGTTACAACCGTACTGTTTTCGATCAAAGTAAATATATTTTGCCCACCTGGTGTGGCTCAGTGGTTGAGCTTTGGCCTATGAACCAGAAGATCACTGTTTGATTCCCAGTCAGGGCACATGCCTGGGTTTCAGGCTCAATCCCCTGTACGGACGTGCAGGAGACAGCTGATTGATGATTCTCATCATTGATTTTCTGTTTCTCTCTCCCTCTCACTTCCTCTGTCTGAAATAAATAAAAATATTTTGTAAAAAGTAAATATATTTTATTGAATGCATTTATTTACAAAATAATGCATTCCCTGTACACACATATGGTGACAGACACAGTGGTAAGCACCAGGCGTTAAAAATCATATAAGTCAGTCTCTTGTCTTTAAGCTTATAATCTAGTTATATGAATTTCCTGAGGAGTCATTGCATCCCCATTAACAACCTGTTTTGCCTAATTTCTAAGACTCTCCTTCCTTTCACTAACATCCACAATGAGGTAGTTACTTCTCAAGATTGGGCTGTTTTGTCCAAATAGACATGAAAACCTCAAGCAACCCAATTCTGTTCAGGTTGGGAATTTTGGTAATGCTGCCTAGAAGAAACAGAGTAAAATGCATGGGACGGTCCTTGAGTGTGTTCATTTTATTTTAACACTTTGATTTTTGTCCCCCTTAAGTTATTAAGGTGAACATACCAGTTACCACTTTTCATCCTAAAATTTTCATGCTGGAGACATAGCTTGGGTTTCTTGAAGCCATGTCTGTCCACTGAGTTTGAGAAGTGCTGTATGAAGATGTAGTCACAGGTATGGCATGAGATGCTGTATATGCACATGCGAATATCCATCCACAAGAATTCAATAAAATATTATGTATGGATATATGAATATACAGCTACAGGCATAAAATTAAGTGCTGCATGTGTATGAGAATATTCACAGATATGAAATGTGGTATATGAATATATTAATATGAATTCACAAATAGAAAAGGCTTTTATTCTGCCGGGAGCCAGTCCATCCTTGCTGTTTCAAGGGACCTGGTATATATGGCATACTGTTCTTAATATGTTTGCTCACCTTCTTAGCACTATGTGTTTTAAATAAGGTCACCTCTCTGAGAAAGGTGGTTTCCCCAGGTAGGGATTTTCCCCTGAAGTTAGGGAGGGAATAAAACCCCTTAACTAAGTGCCAGGCGGGTAATTAATCACTTTAACTATGAGCAATCATGCTTAAGCTACATAATCTTTACTCCCTGGAATGGAGATAAGAAACGCCCTAACCTTTGGAATAGAGATTGATAGGATTGGAATCAACTGGTATAAATACAGATGTAACAAGACAACAGGACACAGGACCTAGACACAGAACCTACACAGAACTTAGAGACAGAAGAACTTCTCTGGAGAGAACATGGCAAAAGATCCTGGACAGAAACTGGCCACAGAACCTAGAGACAGAACCTAGCGAGAGAACATGGCAAAAGATCCTGGACAGAAACTGGCCACAGAACCTAGAGACAGAACCTAGCGAGAGAACCTGGCTGAAGAACCTAGAGACAGAACCTGGGTGGAGAACCTGGAGAACCTAGCAAGAGAACATGGACACAGAACCTGGCTGGAGATCCTAACCAGAACTTCGTTGGAGATCCTGAACAAAACTTGGCTGGAGATCCTAGACAGAACTTGGCTGGAGATTGTGGCTAGAGATCCTGGCAAGGCTGCTGATCAACTGAACGCTGTCTCCATGTCATTCCTTCTTCGCCGACTCCGTCCACACCTTTGGGGACCCCTGGACCTGCTGGGGCTGGACCCCAGCATTATTCCTCATTCCTCTTAGAAAGTTAGAATTCATTTTAGCCTGTTAAAGTTTCTGGGAAGTCTTGTTGAGCTCATTTTAGCCAGAAATTCACCAAACATTCATCAATATTTGGCAAAAATCCTATCTAATAAAAGAGTAATATGCAAATTAACCATCACTCCACAACAAAGATGGTGGCACCCATAGCAGCTGGGGCAGGACGCTGGCAGCATCACCCCGGCAACGTGAGCCCAGCAGGCATTGCGTGGTGACCCGGAGCAGGCAAGCGCCCAGCAGGGCCTGCTGGCGGGTCACCACCGGGACCCCCAAGCAGGCAAGCACAGCCCACAGGCAGCGCCCAGTAGGGCCTGCTTGCCCGTCGCCATGGTTTGGAGCAGGCAGGCCCCGCAGAGAGCAGAGAACCACGGGGAGCATGCCTAAGCTGTCAGTAGGACATCCCCTGAGGGCTCCCGGATTGGAAAGGATACAGGTTGGGCTGAGGGACACCCCCCCCCCCCCGCACGAATTTCATGCACCGGGCCTCTAGTAGTTTCATAATACCTGTCTTGAGAATTACTCTGTTAGGCTAATAATTTCAATTACAGATTGAATGAGAAGTCAGTCATGAGTCTTGAGATATTTATAAGCTATTAAATGCCTTGGACATAATGCTAAGATAAACGAAAGAGCCAGGATGCTGGTATATCCATAATTATCTGTATATCTATCTATATCTATATATCTATATCTCTATACCTATGTCTATATAGGAATAGATATACTAAGTATATAAATATTAATATATAGGTGCATTTATTTAGCTAGGATGTTTAGTTGAACAGACTAGACTAGAGCCTTGTGCCACAGAGAAGGGAGTCAGCAACTGTCTGACTAGGTATGTGAATTAGAGTTGCTACCCTCATTTGTTCAGTTAAAAAAAAAAGCAAAACAAAAAACAGAAAGGAAGGACATGTTGGCTATACAGAAGATTCTTCTAGCACCTTCCCAATACATTTCTTAAAAATAGAACCACAGAGAAACTTAAAAGAGGTATAAGGGCTCATTTCTTTTTCCATAGGATCCAAAGAACAGTGGTCAGACTTTTGCAATAATGTTCATCCTCAGAACACACACACCCGAGCCTGCTCTACTGTGGTATTCTTTTATCCATCACAGGTGATCATTTGGAAATTGACTAAAGGGAAAAGATATAAAAAGGGTCCGAATTCAGAGAAAAACTTGACACATAAATTTCTCTTTGATCTTTTAATAGTCATTGTAAAAGATTCCTTTTTAACTTTTTTATGGTAATGCAATAAACATACAAAATTAAGAACAATAGTATAATGGACTCATGTGCCTATGACACAGCTTCCACAATTGTCAACATTTTACCAACCTTGTCTCATATTAACCCCATCTACATTCTTCTTATAATTATGAAATCATTAGTAGTGGTACTATTATTATTTTCCTAGAGCAATTTAATGCAGATCTGTGACAGCATATATTTTGATTGATTGATTTCAGAGAGAAAAGGAGAGGGAGAGAGATAGAAACATCGATGATGTGAGAGAATCATTATCAGCTGCCTCCTGCACACCCTGCACTGGGTATTGAACATGAAACTTGGGCATGTGCCTTGACCAAGAATCAAACCCTGACCTCCTGGTTCATCTCCTGGGTCAATGCTCAGCCACTGAGCCACACCAGCTGGGCCATATTTTTCAATCTTTAAATAGTGTAGAGTCCATCTCTAACAGATAAGTACTTGAAAAATTTTTTTAATCATCATCATCACACCCTGCAAGATTAACAGAAATTCTGTGTATGCTCTTATACCCTATCTATATTCAAAATTCCCCAAATGCCTCAAAGTGTTTTCATTTTTGGTTGGTTTGAAGCAGAACCAAATGAATTATACACATTGCCTTTAACTAGGAGGTTATTTGTTCTATAGAATGCTCTATTTTCTGCATTTCCCTGATAATTAGTGACATCAAGTGCCTTTTCATGTACCTATTAGCCATGTATCTGTATGTATTCTTTCAAAAGGGTGTATCTAGTTCCTCTGCCTATTTTTGTAAATCAGGTTGTTTGGTTTTGTGCTATGCTTTGCCCATTTTTTAAAAAATTGTTTTTTAATTGAGTATTTTGAGTGTTAATATTTTTTACATATCTAGGTACTAGTACATGTCTTTCATAGGTATTTGTGATTTGAAAATATATTCTTCAAGCTTGTGACTTGTCTTTTTATTCTCTTATCAGTATCTTTCACAGAGCAGAAATCAGTTAATTTTGTTGAAATCTCATTGATTATTTTTTAATGGATCATGCTTTTGTTTCATATCTAAGAAATCTTTGCCTATCCCAAATATTACAAATATTTTTTCTATACTCTGTTAAAAAATTTTTTACTCTTCACCTTTATATTTACATTTGTGATTCATTTTGAATGATTTTTCATATATGATGTGGAGTGCAAATTGATATTTTTGGCATACAGATATTTTGTTATTTTACTATCATTTGTTGTAAAGACTGTTCTTTCTCCATTGAGTTGCCTTTGTATCTCTACGTCTAGACCCTGTATTTTTCAGTGGATTTATGTATCTTTTCTCTAATATCATGCCGTCTTTATTGTAGCATTCTATTGAGTTTGGAAATCAGGCATTAAAAATCTGTAAATTCTTTATTTTTCAAAATTACTTTGTCTATCCTAGTAAATTTACCTTTCCTTGTACATTTTGGAATAAGCTTGTCAGTTTCTATAAAAATCTGTGCTGGGATTTTGCTTGAAATAGGATTGACTACTAGTATAGCTCACTTTGGAGAATAAACATCGTAAGACTACCGAGTCTTTCAGTGTGTAGACGAGCTATGTCTTTCCGGTTGTTTTGGTCTTCTTTGATTTCTTTCATCAGTGTTTCATAGTTTTCAGCTTACAGGGTTTTCAAATATTTCAGTAGAGTTATACCTAACAAGTTGTTGTTTCCTTGCTTCTATTTTAAATGATACTTTTTCATTTTGATTTCCAACTGTTCATTGCTAGTATATAGAAATATGATTGACTTTTTCCATATTGATCTTATATTCTTTCACCTATGACTCTGACTTATTAATCTTACTTATTTTTCCTGTAGCTACTCAAAGATGTTCAATGTAGACAAATAATGTCATATGTGCACAGAGACAGTTATGATATTTCTTTCTTTCTATTGAGCAAGTTTTATTTCTTTTCTGGCCTTATCACACTGACTGGCACCTCCAGGGAGATGTTTAGTAGGAGAGCTTGAGCCGACAGCCTTGTCATGTTCTCAGTCATAGCGAGGAAGCACTTGGAATTATTATTATGTCTAGTGTTAGCTATCACATTTTTTTAAATGCCCTTTATTCGGTTAAGGACATTTCTTATTTTTCCTAACTTATTGAGATCTAGTTATTTATTTATATATGTATTTCTCATGGAAGGATACAAAAGTTTGTCAAACATTTTTTTAAAAACCTTTTTGTTAATCATATGGTTTTCTTACACTAGTCTTGACATAGTGTATTACATTGCTTTTTAAACGTTGAACTCTCTTGCATTCCTGGAGTGTCATATATTGCTGTATTCAGATTGCTAATATTATGTTGTGGCATTTTTGCTTTGTGTTAACATGGCCTATTGATGTGTAATATGTTCTTTTCTTGTAGTATTGTTGTCTCGTTTGGGTATCAAGATAATCTGGCCTTCTAAAGAGACGTACAAAATCTTCTCTCCTCTCTTATATTCTAGATTTTGTGTAGAAACTATTATTTCTTCCTTAAATCTGTAGTAGAATTCCCCATGGAGACTTCTGGGCTAGGAGATTTCTTTGTGGAAAAAATTTTAGCTACAAATTTAACAGCCTTAATCGATATAAGATTATTGAGGTTAACCTAGTTCTTCTTGGGTAAGCTTTGGTAGATTGTGTCCCTCAAGGAACTTGTGCAGTTCATCTGAGTTGTCAAATTTATAGACATACTGGTTTTTGTTTTTTAGTCCCTATTATCATTTTCACATCTATGAGCAATAGTTTGAGTCATCTCTCTTTTATATTTGGTAATAGAAAAAACAGACTAGACGTTTATTGGTTTTGTTGATCATTTTAAAGAACCAACTTTTATTGACTTCCCTATTGATTTTTTATTCTCAAGTTTATTGTTTTTCTCTTAGCTTTATTACTTCCTTTGTTATCCTTGTTTGAATTTTCCTCTTCTTTTTCTAGTTTCATTTTTATGGTGAAAAGTTATATTGTTGATTTGCAACATTTTTTTCTTTTATAAAAGAAGAATTTAATACTAGAAATCTTCCTTGAAGCACTCTTTAATTGCATCCCATAAATTTTGATCTGAATTGTGTGTTTTATTTTTTTAATAAATAGTATTTTCAAAATAGTTTCTCATTTTCCTCGCAACTTCCTCTTTGACTTTGGGGTTATTTAGAAGCATATTGTTCAATTTCAAAATATTTGGGGAGTTTCCAGAAATCTTTCTGTCATTGATTTTGGGTTTAATTTCATTATTGTTTGGGAACATTCTTTGTATAATTTTATTTTTTTTAATTTGCAAAGATTTGCTTTAGGTCCTATAACAAGATCTAATTTGATGAATGTTTTACATGCACTTGAAAAAATGTATATTGTGCTGTTGTTGATTAGAGTGTTCTATCCATATCAATTAAGCAAACTTGTTTCTATATCTTTAACAATTTTCTACTTGTTCTGTTTATTCTATTGATGACCAAAAATAGACTGTTGCAGTTTTCAGCTATAACTTATATATGGTGTGGGGTACAATTGTTGATTTGCCTATTTTTTTCTTTAAGTGTATATTAGTTTTTGCTTCATTATTTAGATATTTGGTTGTTAGGTACATACATATTTAGTATTGTTAAGACTTTTTGGTGAATTGACTCCTTATTGTTTTGTGACATCCCTCTTTATACTTGTAATATTCTTTGTTCTGAAGTGTACTTTGTTTGATATTAATACAGGGATAGGCAAAGTAGGCTTATAGTTGTTTGTATGGAAAAAATACAATAATTACTAAATAGTAATATAAGAATAAACGGTGTTCTGTGTACGCACAACTGTAAACCTATTGTTGCTCACCCAGCTTCCTTTTGAATTATATTTTTTATGGTATATTTATTTTCAGTCTTTTTACCTTGAGCTTATCTCTGTGTTCATAATTATAGGGTTCCTCATAGGCAGGATGGAGTTGGAACAGACTTTGTCTTATCCAGGATGTCAATCTCTATCTTATAATTGGCATGTTTAGGCCATATATTTTAAAATAGTCATTGCTATGTTTGGCTTAAAATCAACCATTTTTTTTTGGTTGTTTTCTGTTGCTTCTTTGTTTATTTTTTCCCTCTTTTTCTACTACCCTATTGTATATTGAATGTTTTGCAATTCCATTTTTTTTCTGCTACAGGCGTATTTTTTTATACTTTTAAAAAAGATTTTGTAAATGGTTATAATAAGGTTTACAACTTACATCTTTAATTTTTCATGGTTTACTTTAAAATAATATTGTATTATTTCATGTGTAGTTTGCATATCTTATGATTATATGCTCCCAATTCCTCTCCCATTTTCGGCCAATCAGTATTTCTTCTGTATGTTTTTGTATGTTTTCTGGCCCAGTCTCTCTTTACTCAACTCTGGGATTCCAAATACATGTTTGACTGCTTGATACTGTGTCATTGCTTATTGGAGTTTTGTTCATTTTCATTTCAATCTTTTTTTTTTCTATTTTTTGTGTTCAGTTTGGATGGTAGCTATTGACTTGGCTTCAAGTTTATTGGTCATTTCTTCTATTGTACATAATCTGCTTTTAATACCATTCAATGAATTTTAGATTTCAGGTATTTTATACTTTCTCTTTTTTAGGATTTGCATTTGATTTTTTTTAATTTAGTTTTTATATTTCTGCTGAAATTACTATGTCTGTCTGTTCAATATATACATGGTTTTGGCTTATTAATAACACACACACACATAAATAAATCTCATCTAATAATTCTAATATCCAAAGTGGTTAATATATACGAAATTTGTACAACTCAACAATAAAATAACAACCCAATTCAAAATATCATCTATTAACCACTTATAGAATATATCATCTGGGTCATATATTGGTCTGTTTTTAGTGACATTTTTATTCTGACTGTCACATTTTACTATTTCTTCACACAGATAGTAATTTTTGTATATGTTTTGTTGTGAGTGGTACAGTATAGATGCCCTGAATTTTATCTTCCTCTGAAGAATATTAAGTTTCATTGTACCATGCATTTAAATTACCAGTCAATTTTCTTGCTCATTTGGTGGCTTGGTTTTAGACTTTAGTAGATGAATGCTTCATTTTTGCCCCTAGACCAGAGATATAGTATTTATACCTAAAAAATGTTTATACTAATTACGTATAGAATTTCTATGCACTAGTTGGAAGGGGTATACAGGTGTCAACCTAGGTTAATTTAACATTCAGAATTTTAAAAATAAAGTATAGTTGACATGCAGTATAGTTTCAGGGTCACTAAATAGAGGTATTTATATTCTTTATTATGTGATCACCACAATAAGTCTAGTAACCATATGTCACCATACAAAGTTAACATGATAACATTGACTATTTATTTTCCTGTGATTTGCATCACATATCCATGACTTACTGTTATTTTTATAACTGAAGTTTTGTACCTTTTAATTTCCTTCACTTTTTTTTCATCCATATTCCCACTTCCCTCCCCTCTGATATCCATCAATTAGTTCTCTGTATCTATGAGTCTGTTTTCTTTTTACGTGTTCTATATATAAATGAAATCATACACTATTTGCCTTTCTCTGTCTGATTTATTTCACTTAGCATAATACCCTCCAGGTCCATCCATGTTGTCTCAAATGGCAAGATTTTATTCTTTTTATGGCTAAGCACTATTCCATTATATCTGTACCACATGTTCTTTACCCATTCATCTACCGATGGACACCTAGGTTACTTCCATGGCTCGACTATTGTACATAATGCTACAGTGAACATAGGGGTGCATATATCTTTTCAAATTAGTGATTTTGTATTCTTTTGATAAATATCCAGAAGTGGAATTGCTTGGTTGTATGGTAATTCCATTTTTATTGTTTTGAGGAATCTTACACTGTTTTTCATAGTGGCTGAACCAATTTGCAACCCCAACAAGAGTTCCCATTTCTCCACATCCTCCTGAACACTTGTTATTTGTTGACTTCTTTTATAATAGCTGTTCTGAACGATGTGAGATGATATTTTGTATTGTGTTATTTTGTTGTTGAGTTGTACAAGTTTTTTTATATACTAACCACTTTGGATATTAACCACTTACAGAATATATCATTTGCAAATATCTTTTTCCATTAGGAGGTTTTCTTGTCATTTTTGTTGATGTTTTTCTTCACTATGCAAAGGCTTTTTAGCTTGTTGTAGTCCCATTAGTTTATTTTGCTTTTGTTGCCCTTGCCTGAGGAGACATATTCAGAAAAATATTGCTAAGAAATATCAGAAAGTTTATTGCCTATGTTTTCTTCAAGAATTTTAGTGTTTTAAGGCCTTACATTTAAGTCTTGCATCCATTTGAGTTTTTCTGTATGTGATATAAGAAAGTAGTCCAGTTTCATTTTTTTTTGTATGTCTGTCCAGTTTTCCCAACACCAGCTTTGTTCTTCTTTCGCAAGATTGCTTTGGCAATTGGGACTTCTGTGGTTCTATGTAAGTTTTAGGATTATTTGTTCTAGTTCTGTGAAAAAATGCCATTGGTATTTTGATAGTGATTGTGTTGAATCTGTAGGTCTATTTGAGTAACATGGGCACTTTAAAAATTTAATTCTTCCAATCCATAAGGATGGCATTTATTCCTGGGTATTTTATTCTTTTTGATGTAATTGTAGATGAGGTTATTGATAGCTTGACCTAATACTTTATTATTAATATATAGAAATGCCATAATTTATTTCTGTATATTAATTTTGGATCCTACAACTTTAGTCAGTTCTAATAGTATTTTAGTGGAATCTTTAGGGTTTTCTATAGTATGTCTCTAAAACAGTGGTTCTCAACCTTCCTAATGCCATGACCCTTTAATATAGTTCCTCATGTTGTGGTGACCCCCAACCATAAAATTATTTTTGTTGTTACTTCATAACTGTAATTTTGCTACTGTTATGAATCATAATGTAAATATCTGATATTCAGATGTATTTTCATTGTTACAAATTGAACATAATTAAAGCATAGTGATTAATCACAAAAACAATATGTAATTATATATGTGTTTTCCGATGGTCTTAGGTGACCCCTGTGAAAGGGTCGTTTGACCCCCAAAGGGGTCGCGACCCACATGTTGAGAACCGCTGCTCTAAAATCAATAAAAGTTTATTTTTTAAAAATATCACTGAGATTTAGTTTTACAAATAATGTATGTCTATAGTCTAAAGAATTCCATGGATTTTGGTTCTTATTAAAATGTAATTCCTAGGCATTGAAAAAAATTTAATAGAAAAATGTACAAAGCAAAAAGGAAAAATCACATGCAATCTCAGGACTGAGGCAGAGAGTTTGCATGCTTATGCTCTAAAGCCAGGGGGCCTGTGTTTGAAGCCCAGCTCCGGGTCTCATTAGCTTAATAACTTCGTGAATGTTATCTAGTGTCCTCATCTGTAAAATGGGTGATAAGTAGAAGTATTTAAATGGCACTGTATTTCCTTGCAGTCTTTTTTTTTCTATGCAAAACTGGCCTCAGGCTTAGCCTAATTGTTTTCTCCCCCTTAGCATAGTAGGGTGGATAAAATACATATTTTTTTCATGTAATGAAAGGTGTGCAACCATTTAGAAAGCAATTATTGATGGTCAGAATCTGACTTGTCCAGGACATTTAAATACAATTTTTAAAAATATGTTTTTATTGATTGTAGAAAGAGAGGAAGGGAGAAGGAGAGAGAGAGAAGCATCGATGTGAGAGAGAAACATCGATGGGCTGTGTCCTGCAGGACCCCTACTGGGGGATCAAGCTCAGAACCTAGGCATGTGCCCTGAACTGGTGACCTTTGGTGCATGGGTTGACACTCATCCAATTGAGCCACACAGGCCAGGACTAAAATAAGATCTTTAATTCCACAGTGAATTCTTTATACGCTGAAGTCCATTCAGGCCGCCTGATGGTTTGTTACAATGCTGTTCTATTTTGCTGAATAAACCTAACAATTCACATGGGGATTGTGGAAGATAGTGTAACACTAGAAAGTGGGAGATTGTGACTAAGTCCAAGGCTATGTCAATTTTCCCCCTTCAATCCAGGAACAAATTCTCTGGTCTCCGTTTATCAGTGAGTTGTTGCATTACTACTGCCCAAACACTTTTCCACATGGGATTTTATTGTTTAATGGATAAGATGGCAGGCTGTAAAGTCTGACAGCTTAAATGCAGACCGTGGTTCTGATATCTATCACCTGTGCTATCTCAAATCAAGATGGGACCAAATAACTCATGTTCTCTAAGCGTCTGGTGTTTCTTCTATAATTTAGGAATAATGCTATCTACCCTCTAGAGTTGTGAAATGAGTCAAGTTTTAGGTAAAAGACCTCATACAATGACTGCATGTGGTAAGTGCTCAGTAAGTGACTGTGATGATGCGGATGATGATGGTGGTGATGATGATGACGGTGATTAGTTATAGCGTAATAGTTAAAAAGAAAACCTTAGGATGAAATATGCCTGGTTTTGTAGAGTTTTGATACTTGATGGGTGTTAGGATTTGGAAAACTTGTTTAACTTCTCAAAGCTTGAATGTTTTCATCTGTACAATGAAGATGATAATTCTCTGAGTTGGTGCGAAGATGAAAGGGGAACTGCTTAGAAAAGTGCTTGGCGCTGAGTAAACACTCCATAAACGTTAGCTCTTCTTCTCATTATTTATAAGGAAAGATACTAATAGTTCCAGTGAAACTATTTAACAAATTCCTTACTTTTCTTAAGGGCTTAGAAGAAAATGGTTCATGTCATAATTAAGAGGATTTATTGAAAACCCTAGTACAAAAAAACCCAACAACTTTGAAAAGCTAAAATAATAGCCAAGTTTTGAAAATATCTTTTGTTGTCAGCTCTTTGGAGATTTTCTTTTTCTGAGATGAGAAAGAAAACTGGGTCCCTCTTGCTTTTCATTCTATGGGGCTTCCCCCCCTCCCCGCGCCCCATATTTCAAACACAAAGTAACATAACATTTGTTGCCACCTGCCTTGGGCTAATATGCCAAAGAACTTCCTGCCCAAGTTGTTTTCAAGCTCTGGGGCCACACCATCAATCTCAGCAAATCCTTGGTGGGGCTGAGGATGAGTGGAAGTCATTATTATGGCTCATTTCCACTCTCTGTCTGCAGTATAATAAATTCCACCGCGGGACGCTGGGCCCCGCAGACAAAGCCTCGTTTGAGCTTTTTGTGTCCTCTCCCCATCAGCAAGGCACAAATGGAGCCACAAATGGAACGCCATAATGTGTCCATTGTATACATTTTTGAATAAGTAAGTATAACAAAGAAAACATGCTCATCCCATTTAATCTCAGCTCTTAACTGTGAAAACATGGCACATTTCCCACGCTGGAGAAGTGGGGCAGGAGGGGCCTGCACCCGCCCGGTTCCTGGCAGTGCTGCCAAGGTGTACCCAGTAGGCACAGTGCCGCTGGCTTCTAGGGCTCAGCTCCCGAAAGCCTATGTTTTCCCACTGCACTTGGATCGGTAATGTGGTGGCCGGCATAAGGAATCTAGGAGCGCATCACCTAGTAATACCCTTTCATTACCAATAACAGAAGGCTCGCCTCAAGCAAGTGTGAGCAATAAAGAGAAAAGGCAAAATGCAGGTCTCAGGGAAGGCTTAGGCTCGTGTCCCAAAGGTTAGGACCAAGACGGGGTGGTGTGTGTGGGTGTGTGTGTGTGTGTGTGTGGGGGGAGGCGGGGAGGCTTTCTACTTGCACTTTTCAGCAGCATTTCCATGCATGAGCACAGCAAAGCTTGCAGTAGCTTGAAAGGCTTGAAAGTGTCCTGGATCATATATGCTGGCAGTAGGAGAAAGAGTTCTGGGTTTCAGTCTGATTGGAATAACAGGTCCAATGCCCATCTCTGAAATGGTTGCTTTCTTTGGTGGAAGGCATCAGACCGATCACTTAAGGCCAGGTGACATGCCTGTGCAGGGCCAGGCCTTTACAAGCACCTGGGCTGCCTGGAGGAAGGGTGGATTCCTGAACAAAGAGTAGGTTATTGGGAGCAAGAGAAGGGAGATGGGTTATCAAAGGGAACCGAGGTAGAGGGCAGGGCCCTCTCTTTTCTGAACTCAACCAGCAGCAGAGAGGTTTAGATCTTGAGGAGTTGCCAGGGTAAACGGTTCTGGGCTGCTTCAACCTTGGACTACATTGTGTACAATTTATTTGCCAGGGAGCTTCTGCTTCTCTGAATTATAATTTTATCTTTCACTCATTTCCCACTGTTATTCAAGAAGCTTACATTCTGAGCTGATATATATAAAGGCCTGTGCCTTGCTCTCAGAAGCCTAGTAGGAGACAACCTTACTCAAATTTAAAAACCAAATAGCTCTCCGTCTGGTTATCTAGAGAAGGGTGGGAGGCAGGGAGTAAGAGAGGGAGGGGATGAGGGAGGAAGAGGAGAGAAGACACCAGCTAGCTTACTCACTGTATTGTATTGTTTTGTTGCGCAAACAGCCTCTACCACCACCAACCTTAGAACAAGCTGTATCAAGCGGGAACAGCAGCTTAGTGTCCCATCAACTGAAATGTGAAGCATCTGCCCTCTTGACTTCTGTGTTGAGCTCAAGACTTGTTTTCTTTGTTCTGTTCATGGTCTCTTACTGTGTGACCTGCGCCTCCTCGCTGACATCCAGAGGGGCCGCTTGTTGAGCCTTGTGTTTGCTGCTTTAGAGAATAACTGTTGCAGGTGCTCCCCTGGGGGCCCATGGGGAACTTCCTACAGGTTTCATAGCTCACAGTGCTCAGACCATTCCACGTGAGGCCTGGAGTGTGGGTGACTATCCTCCCGTCCTTAGCCAGTACATAGTACCGGCGCGGGAACGGCTGGCAGCATTTTATCCGCACGCCTTTAGAAGTGAATGTGTTCTAAGTGGGTGACCTAGGTACCTGCAACATGCCGCACTCTTCCTTATGTTAGAGTGTGCTTCATGGAGAGAGGAACATCCATCAAGCCTTTTAGAATCGAATTGGTTCTCTCAGTGGGTTCGGGAAGAGGTGGTCTTGGCACCAGCAGCATGAGAATTACCTGGGAGCAGGTGAGAAAGGCAGGCTCACTGGCCCCCTCTAGACCCACTGAACAGAAGTGCATGCCAACAAGACCTGAGGGTCATTTGTAAGCGCGTCAGGTCTGAGGAACGCTCCCTGGACCAGTAGGTCTCCACCTTGGCAGCACATTGGAGTCAATGACCAAGTGCTAACTGCAGAAGCCTTGGCCCTACATCCTGGGATTCTAATGTTGGGTTTTAGGTGTGGCCCAAGCACACAGGTTACTAAAATAAAAGAAAAAGCTCCCCAGGTGATTCCAATGAGCAGCCCGGGTTAGAAACAGAGCTCAGTCTGGGTCTCAGCATAGGAGGAGAGGCAGCATGAAGTATTCAGGAGCCCCAGGTGGGCCCGCATGCCTGGTCCTCAGAGAGGGAGGTGGCTCAGCGTGTGGACGGGTGACTGCATTGGGGGGGGGGGGGGGGGAGCCGGCTGGGCCACACATGGCCTGGTGCGCTGCCCTCAGGAGCAGCCCCTGGTGGATGCGAAGGAGGTTGTGGAAATGCATGAAGAGGGAGCTAGAGTGATCAGCCTGGCACTTGGGAAGCCTAGACCCCCTCAGGAAGAGAGATTGGGCTATGGCAGGGAAACTGGTTGGAAGATACGCCAGACATGATGCAGGTTGGCACGGCCAGCTACACAATTTGCAGGCTTGGCGCAAAATGCACATGTGGGCTGCTAATTAAAACAGGGAAAAGTGTCAGTAACGGTTCTGATAGGTCAGTGGTTCTCAACCTTGGCTGCACATTAGAATCACCTGGGAATCTTTAAAATCCTGATTTCTGGGCCTCATCCTCCGGAAATTGTTTCTTTGTTATGGGGTGAGGCCACAACATTAGTAACAAAGAAACAGAATTTCCAGAGAATGAGGCCCAGAAATCAGGATTTTAAAAAGATTCCCAGGTGATTCTAACGTGCAGCCAAGGTTGAGAACCACTGTGTTAGGTAAAATACGCTTTTCCTTTCTGTGGCCTCTCTTGACCCGTCGTAATGTATAAATCTATGTCTGTATACTTTTGCTATTTAACACTGAGCTCCTTCGCTGCAGGGACACTCACTGGGTAAATACAGACCCTCACAGGCTCCCCTGGGTCCTGCCCCCATTACCCAATGGGGTGTGCAGCCCAGTGGCGGCTGGGTTCTCCCTTCTTCTACCACAGTACTGAGGTGCCATGTCCTGCTTGGAGGAGTGGACTCAGTCTCCCCTTCCCACAGGCTCACACCCCAGCTCACGGTGGACAGCCACTCAACAAAGATTTTCCATCTCAGCACCAGGACACACTCGGAACCTGCTGGGTCACAGGCTGAATGTGCTGGGGTGCTGCCAGCTGCTGTTACCTGAATGCTGATGTTTTTTCTGAGTTCACCTGCTTAGGTGCACTGGCCCAAAGAAGTGCCCGAACAGGAATTTGCAGGATAGAGAGGAAAATGGTTAAATTTTGAATTGGCCAATACGGAGACGGGAGCGTATGCTCTAAAGACCCAAATCCCGATGTGTGTGGGTTACAGAGTGTAGAGGGCAGAATCACAAGGCATCGTGGGTTAGGGGTTCGGGTCCTGCTGGGAACAGATTGGTTGGAGGTGAAGTGAGGGTGATGAAACATTTCTTAGGGTCTTGAGGACAGTTCTGAGGTCTGTCCCCATGTCCCTCTGATCCAAAGGGAAAGCAGCCAGGGGTCATTCCACCTTAGGACTCAGGAGCTGAAACATAACATAGGTCAGGATGTCATCTTTATTGTGCCGTAGGTCCTAGCCTGTGACCAGTAGCCAGGTCTGGGCTACTGTCTTCTGCCTTGGGGTTGTTGGTTATACAAGGGAAAGGCTGGGTCTCTGAGGGATATCTAGGTACAGATAGATGTAGATGTAGAGATAGAGAGAGAGAGAGACATAGATATATAGACATAGATATATACATAGAGATATAGACAAGTGTTATAGACATACAGATATACTAGTAGAGATATAGATATAGATTAGTATAGGTATAGATATAGGTATAGATATAGATAGATATATAGATACAGATATAGATATAGATATATAAAGTGTGAGATGATTTCTAGAGCTAGGGTTTAAAACTAAATTTAATCAAAAAAAAGTCATAGGAACCTCGGATTCACTGCTGCCATGCCTCAGCCCATACCATGCCTGCAGACAGGCCCCTGCCATGGCTGGAGGGTCATGGGTTTGCTGGGCTGGGGCAGGAGCCATGCAGTTCAGAACCTCTTCCCTCCACCTCCCCCCACACATGCTCTATTGTCCCTTGGACTTCACTTAAAACACAAAATCAAAGATAAAACTTAAAATTTCAAGCCGATCCAGCCTGCAGAGCTGTAAACACCAAGTGACAAGCCTTTTGTGTGTAGGTCCCCTGTGACTGCATTAGTGCCTGGCCCACACAGCTGCCCCGAGGAAAGGGAGATGGAGGGATGGACAGGAGAGGGGTTGTGGAGACGGTCATATCAGCACATGGTAATGTCAAAGAGGAGTGTTGATAATGATTTCGAGCTCTCTGCTTGTGTCACTCAATAGACGGTGGCACCACTAAGAGGTACAGCGAAAAGGGAAATGAGTATTGGGAGTGGGGGCAGGGGCGCGGTTTAGGTACCTGTGAATACTTCCTTTGTTCCAATACTCAATCATCCCCTTTTCTCTGGTTTAATTGCACAGGCTGGCACTTTCTGAACAATGAGGAATAATAGAGGGGGCGTGAGCCTCCACTTCTGACTCTCATTAACTCTGTCTCCTTCTGAAGCCTGATGCTAAACTGGGTTCAGAATCAAGAGCCCATTTCTGTTCTCTTCAGGCCTGTTGTCAGGGTGGGATTTTTGTCATTTAGGCCCCTATTGAACAGGTCCCAGCCAGGTACAGGGCGGCTTACATGAATCCATTTCCTGGGAGGACAGAACAGTTGTCAAGTGGGGGTTCCCGTGTAGTCCCAGATTGAGGCGAGGACAAAAGGACACTAGACAGCACAGGTTCTAAAGAGAACAGCCTTGTAGCGGCACCAATTTAGAGTTGGAAACCCTCCCTGCAACACCCCCCCCCCCCAAGCTTATTTGAGGATAGACAGCTGGCCCACCTTTAGTCTGCCATGTGAAGACTGGGGAGGGGCCTAACCACGAAGAGATGGGGGTTATGGAGAGAGGTCCTTCCCTCCAGGGGTGGTGTTTCTTGCTGGGAGCCTGATGGGCAGTGGAGGACGCACCTAGAGGCTCTTTTCTATAAAGGAAAGAACTGGTAAAATTCTTTCAGGAGCACTTGAAAGAAGGGAAGCCAGGTCTGGTGGGATATCTGCCAGGCAGCAGTCTATTCCTGGCTGCTCTCAGCGGGACAGAGGGACCTGGAGGGAGAGGCCAGGGTTTAGAGAAGGGGCCGCGCGGAAGTGGCCTGTGGCTGGGCCAGCAAAGGTGCATGTTCTCAGGGTCAGGTGGACAAAAGGGAAGGTGGCTGTCATCTTGCTTAACCCGGACAAGAGGGCGGAGGGGGTCCACACCAAGGGCAAGGGGCTATGGAGAGTGACTGCTGAGGGCGGGAGCTGCGTGGGTCAGGGAGGTGGGGCTGTGTTGATATTACATCCTCTGAAGAATCTGTGATAACCTCAGAGGGAAACCTCAAGGATGCTGGGCCACATCAGGGTACCACAAGCCAATCTGTGTTGCAAGGAACCAAGCCATGGCCAAGAATTCCACTGTGGCCCTCCCCCCGTACATAGAAAATGTGGCCAGAGAATCCCACTGCCCCCTGTGAAAACGTGGCCAAGAATCCCACTGCCTTCCCCCCTCCCCCCTGAAAATGTGGCCAAGAATTCCACTGTGGCCTGGTACCCAGAAAACCTGCCTCTTTGCTGCTCCACTTCCCAAACTACTGAAGAAGCGAGAACCCGGAAGCTAGAAGGAAGAACAGTGAGCACAGAGCTTTGAAGTGGATGTGAGATTAGAGTATTAAACTAGAACTGACTACTTTTATTAACCTAAAGTTGTCAGAAAGTTATGGAATCTTTACAGAGATACCATTTAGAGATGAGAAAGCAGGATTTCAACACAGGAGAGTGGAAAGCAGCGACTTGAAAAAAGGAGAATTGTTTCATGTTTCTATTTCTGTTGAGCTGAGACAGCTCAGTAATCTTATTCATTTTGAATTTCTAGGTCATTCCTCACTGGGGCCCGTTGTGTTACTATTGCAATATCCTGGTGAAGTCTATTTATTGCCTTTCATTTAAGATCTTTGCGCCAATATTCATAAAAAAGAGATTATTCCATATCTGTGCCTCAATATTCATAAAAAGATATTATTCCATAGCTTTTATATATATATAATCTTGGTTTTCGATCAGGGTCCTTCATAAAAGACATTTGAAATATTTTCGTCTTCCCCTGTGCACTGAAACAGTTTCAATACTTTAGAACTACATGCTAACATGACTCACCTGTGAAAGTCCCGGCCTGCCGACTTTCCTGGTGAGCAGGTGAGGCCCTGCTCTGCATCCCTTCACCGGCTTTGGTCTGAGCTGCTGTTCCCCCTCACTCCCTCATGCCGGTCTATGGCGTGGCTATAGAATTGTGCTAGGAGACACCCTCAATATTTAATTTCTAGTTTGAATTTAAACATCCCGTCACCAAATGTTTGCTCTTCACAACTTTGGGGCCTGGGTCAGTGTAGTGCATTTTGGGGCGCGTTAGGGGAGGACAGGCATCTCCCCACCTTCAAAGAGAATCAGATCCTGTTGGAGATCCACGGTGATGGTGAGGTACCCACCCCCTCCCCCTGGAATCTAGTAGCACATAGAACAGGACCAGTGCCAAATTCAAGTAAGCCCCCTATGGCTTGCTCATTGTCCTTTATTTTACCTTGGGGTAAAATCTGGGAAGTTTATAAATGGTGAAAATCTCTAAAGGGCCAAAGATTTCAAAATGTTTTAAGATTTTGTCCTGCCCTGACAATATTTTCAAGCCACAGTTATGTACCCAATCAGTGAAAAGCCAGCCAACCAAGTTCCCCAAATGTGTACCCTGGGGTCCTCTGGGACTCTTGTCCCCGGGTCCCTCCCACCACACGTGTTTTTCTGGGGAAGCATTAGGGGAGCAGCCTGGTCGCTTTCCTCATCCGGACCGCAAAGCCCCTCTCCGTAGATAGCATGAGGCAACCATTCTCTCTCGTCAGGGAGGCTGTCTTGAAATCCCATCATTTCCCCCTGTAGTCTTTCTCAGTCTGCAGTGAATGGGGAAGGGAGGACTGGGTTATTTCAGTTCTGGCAATGGCCACATCACAATTGCTTCCCTCGTCCCTCCTCTCTCTCCCTGGAGGGCCTAATTTATTTCATGCATCTTGACCCATCCCTGCTTAGCAGTGACCGCTGCGGTGCTGCCTGGAAGCCTTGCCGGTTCTGGCCCCCGAGGCAAACCCTCCAGGCCACGGATCTTCCCGGCGGTGACGTCAGCCTGGCTGCTGGGCCCAGCTGGATGGAGGTGTGTTTTATGAAGTTCAACCCTGCACCCTGGGCCATAAATACACATTGTGCACATAAATGTACAGCTAACATTGCCCAGACCCCTCCGAAGCACCATGTTAATAAGCAGACAGTAAGTCTTTAAAATATGGAAAAGCAGTTAATCTTTCCGCTGGCAAATCCTTTGTAGGGGGTTGTTTTCCTTTGCTCCAGTATCGCTGCAGGCAGGGCTTTTCATCTCCTAGGATTTAGGGAAATGCAGAGAAGTTTGATGTGGGGCTCCATTGACAACACTTGGGGAGCCTTCCGCTGAGAGGGTGCATGTGCTACAAGCGGTGCTTATCTCGCACTCCTGTGGCTCAGCATCTGTGTGGAGCAGCCTCCTCGGACCTGCCCTGCAGTACAGACAGAGGTCTGCTGCCCCTGGCGTGGACCCACAGCAGGCCTGGGTGCCGGGGGCTTGAGCTCTGTCCCTGTTACTCTGGGACAGTGGTTCTCAACCTTGGCTGCGCATTAGAATCACCTGGGAATTACTAATGTTGTGGTCCCACCCCATAACAAAGAAACAGAATTTCTGGAGGATGAGGCCCAGAAATCAGGATTTTAAAAAGATTCCCAGGTGATTCTAATGTGCAGCCAAGGTTGAGAGCCACTGCTCTAGGAGTTACTCAGCCTCTCCTTTCCCATCTCTAAAATGGGCACAACCATGTCTTATTCATATAGCTTCTGTTAAGAGTACTTATCCTCTCTGAGTCCCAGTATTCTCATTAGTAACATAAGAAAATTGATACTTTTTGCCTTAAGCATAATGTTCCATTTCTAAACGTTCTAAGAACACATGAACACATCTATAATAGAAGTGTAATATGCTAATTAGACCGGATGTCCTCCCCAACGAAGCCACTGCGGTGGGGGCCGAGCCCCTTGCCCAAATTTCATGCATCGGGCCTCTAGTTCTCATAAAGAACCTCAGTGTTACAGATTCAGTCCAAGTGTCCCTTGACAATTATTCTGCCAGTCTTCTCTCCCCTCCACTGCCCTCCTCTCCTGCCCTCTCCCTTACCCCACCCTTTGCCCTTGCTCTTCCACTGATGATGTTGTGGAAGGATCAGACTTGAGGGTGGGGATGGGGGCTCAGCAGGCAGAGGTGCCTGGAGCCCATGCAGGCTGGCTTCACTGAAAGATGCTGGGGCGAGTTTGTAGCTGCCTCTCACCCTCCAAGCAGCCATGACTTTCATCTGTGTGTCTCAGGCAGAGAAGGGGAGTTGCCAGTGCTGGATTTAAGGATGATGTAGGTGAGACCTATCAGTCTGGAGATTACATGGTCTGTGCTTTATAAATATTTAGCGTCACTAGGTCCTTCAATTCCTTCTTACCTTTTGGAAGATGCTTCATATGTTCCTTTATATATTTGTGTTCAACTGACTTAAGTCCTATTGTTCAGTCCATTTATTCTTTCTATGTGTAACATAGGTCATGGAATGCTTACTGGTTTGTTTTCTATTCCCAAAACATCTGAGCAGTCTTACCCATCCCATTTCTTTTTCTCCTTCTCTGGAACAGAGTTACATATGCTTAAATAGCCATCCCTTGTTATTTCGCAGCATCCTTTTTCTATTTACTGTGTGTTGGATCTCCTTTCTCGATAGTAAGTAGAGATCTGCTTTACCCTTTACCCTCTACCTGGTGCCGAGTAGACCACATAGAACCACATACTGTTGCTATGCAATCATCCCCCTGTTGACGGACTCGCAGTTAGGTTTCGTATTTTTCCTCCTCTCAGGGAACAATGCTATCAAGACCATCTTTCCACATGGCTTTTTAGGTCACAAGAAGAGTTTCTCTTACTGAGAAATGAAACTACAGAAAAAATAGGATCTAAATGATTTCCATTATAATAATACAAATGACTGTACAAAGTCACATTTCCACCAGTAGTGTCAAATAATCACTTCTGCAGACTCTCTTCCATGTGATAGTAGGCCAGACTTAAAATTTAGTCAATCTGCTTATGAAAAATGCATTTTATTCTATAATTCTCTAATTTTTAGTGATTGTGTGTGTGTGTGTGTGTGTGTGTATTTTCACAACCATTGTACTTCCCTCCAATTATTAGTTCGTTTTTTATATGTTCAGTAAGGCAGTAAAGTTTGGTCATTTTCTTCAAAAAGAGATGTCTTTTACTAGATTTAATTGTGGGCATTTCCTAGTGATTAATGACATTGCCATTGGTTCTTTATCTCAAATATTTTTTTCATTGGGCATTGCCAGTGTCAGGGAAAGGCTGTGGTTTATACTCTGATTATGTAACTGGTCAGCTTGCCGAGTTCTCTTATTAGTTCTAACCGTTGGTCAGTGAGTTCACAGGGGTTTTCTGTGAACATGGTAATATCTGTTCTTTGGTTGATTTGGTAGGATTCACTTGTGGGCAGATTTTCAATGACCATTTCAGTTTCTTTAGGGCTATGGGTCTGCTTGTGTTTTTTATAGCTTGGCCAAATGTTGACAGTTTATATTTTACCCCCAAAGGTGTGTTTGCTCTAGTTTTCAAGTTGTTTGCAATAATATACAGAATAGTCACTTGTTTTAAATGTCTGTCTTCCGAGTTTTAATATGATGTTGTGACTTCTTGATCAGGAACACTGAAAGTTGGTTTATGTTGATGTTCTTTTAAACCAGAGTCTAGTTCTTCGTTATTTTCACATTTTAATGTGCATTCTATTCTCCTGCTTTTATCTTTATAAATTTATTCTGTCTTTAATTCCGGAAGTATTTACTGAGAGTCTCCATGTCCCAGGCACAACTGTAGGTGCTAGGGATAATGGGTAACCACGGGCAGACAGCTGCAGCCTTCCACCTCCGGAAACCAGCCTGTTGTGAGGGGCCGTCAGCAAGGAAGGAGCAGGCAGAGGGAAAGGAGGTTGAGAACTGACTCAGTGGTGCGGGAAGGGCTCCAGTCTTATTAGAGCAGTGGTTCTCAACCTTCTGGCCCTTTAAATACAGTTTCTCATGTTGTGACCCAACCATAAAATTATTTTCGTTGCTACTTCATAACTGTAATGTTGTTACTGTTATGAATTGTAATGTAAATATCTGATATGCAGGATGGTCTTAGGCGACCCCTGTGAAAGGGTCGTTCGACCGCCAAAGGGGTCGCGACCCACAGGTTGAGAACTGCTGTATTAGAAATGAGAGTAGAGAGAGGGAGATGGTGGATTATTCTTTTTAGGAGTTTTACTATAAAGGAGGACAGAGAAACAGGGCAGTAGCTAGAGGTAAGGTTAAGAGAAGGTTTTGTTTTTCCCGAGATGGGAGATACTGACGGCATGTTTGTAACCTGACGGCATGGCTAGTAGACAAAGGGGACTATTTGTGCAATGATCACCTCTCTTCTATCGGTCCCATCCTTGCGGTATCCTGGGACCAGCCTTAGAGAAGGGCATCAGTACTTAGCCCAGGGTAGAGGTTAGACCAGGTGGAGGGGCACAGGTGCAGCATATGTTTTTATTGTGCCAGCTTCTCAATTTAAAAATGTAGTTCATTTATTTGCAAATTTCTTTTTCCCATAGAAGTACTTAAGATCATACTGTACAGATCTGAGTCTGGTTTATTCTCAAATTCGCAAGGATTAATTGAATGTGTTTTTTTAACCTTTAATTTCCACTGCTTATATATTTTTATTTCTAATTTTACCATACCATAAAGAATATGCAAGTGATGCTTTCTGCGCTTTGGAATGTGCCGAGGTTGCCACTGTTTGAAAATAACTTACGGGGCAAATATAGGGTGATGGAAGATGATTTGACTTTAGGTGGTGGGCACACAATGCAATATACAGATCATGCATCATAGAAACGTACACTTGAAACCCAAATAATCTTAACCAATGTCACCCCAATAAATAAAAAGAACTTATATTCTACATTTAGATCTCAAGAGGTTTTGTTCCATATTTTAATAGATCATGTACTCATTGATCCCTTTGGTATTTCTATCAGTTTGAACACTATGATCATAAAAGTTCATGTCATTCCTTGCTATACTATTTCACTATTTTATTTTATTTATTTATTTATTTTAATATATTTTATTGATATTTTACAGAGAGGAAGGGAGAGAGATAGTTAGAAACATCGATGGGAGAGAAACATCGATCAGCTGCCTCCTGCACACTCCCCACTGGGGATGTGCCCGCAACCCAGGTACATGCCCTTGACCGGAATCGAACCCGGGACCCTTCAGTTCGCAGGCCGACGCTCTATCCACTGAGCCAAACCGGTTTCGGCCTATTTCACTATTTTAATATGAAAAATTATTCATAGTGTATAAACTATTTATTGCATTTTAATGATGTCTTTGAATATTTGCATAATAATATTAACCTGTTCCTCTCTTGTGTTGTTGGCATCTTTCTGGTAAAACTTTTCCTGTCATTTGACACCTCTCATCTGACATGTTTTCCACGTCATTCTGTTTTAGGAGTGTCTGTTGCAAACAGCATAATGCCGGTATTTTGTCAATGCAATTTAAGAGTTTCTGCCTTTTACTTTGTGAATCTAATCATCTCACATTTGCTGTCATTGGTAATAATTTTAGACTAATATTGTCAAATTTTTCTGTATATGTGTATATTACTTAACATGCTATTTTTAGCTATTATCCCTAAATTCTAAAAAATAATTTTCTATCATTATCTACAGTTACCTAGAATCAATTTTCCCCTGAACCTGACATACATTTTACTTCATGTTACTCTGTTTTCTTCATTTTATGTATTCCCATGGAGAAGTTGCTGTCATCCTCATCCCTCTTTAAGTAATTTGTTTCTAGAGAAGATATTAGGATTGGTCTATATCTTTAATGATTTGAAATTTCATTCATGCTAGAATGGGCCCTTTCTATGAAAAAAAAAATTTCATCAATTGGAAAACATTCTCTCCCTTTGGAACCTTTTTATATCTCTTTCTCCTTTATTGCACATCTGGTCGATTCATTTGGCTTACTTTTTAAGTCAACCATTTGTCCTTTAAAGAATTGTGTGATGTTGGTTTTGCATTATTCTGAGACTCTGTTAACTTTCCTCCAACATGGAAATCAATGGTCCTCTGATGAGAGCCATCTCAGGTAGGCTGTTTTAATTCAGGTAGGCACAATCCATTACAGAGGCCAGCTGCTAAAGCGATATCTTTGCATAGGTGAGAAGACACCTAGTGCTAAAAGGGGGATGAAAAGCAGATATTTTTAAAGTTTTATTGAGATAGTTAGCAAGGTTTAATTTTTTTCTCAAGCCAGGTGTAGTTGTGGAGAAGGGCAGGAAGGACAGAGAGTGGATGGTGATTTAGGCATTGGGGGAACATTACTGAACAGTGGCATGCCTTGTTCCCTGCTATGGGTGGGAAAAAATAAACAATTGTGTCATGTTCAGTGAACAGGCACGGGGCATTTGTAGAAAGGAAGCTGGTTGTGTTGTAATCTTGGAGGCATTCTTGGATATTATAACATATGAGATGTTAACAGGGGTCCATCTCCTTCTAATTTCCCACAAAACAGCAGATGCTTCTTCCTGGGATGACTTTTGTAAAGCATGGTGATACACTCTAGAGCAGCGGTCGCCAACCTTTCAGACCTCCCAGATCACCAGTGGACCACCGGTTGGCGACTGCTGCTCTAGAAAACAGAACCAATTTTCTGAAAGATGAATGAAAGTAAAATTTATGGAGGAATTGAACATTTTATTAGGTTATAGTCTCTTTCATCCTGCTAAATGGAATTGGATGAAATATCATGAAAAGGTAAGTGAGCGGGATTCTAGGCCTGGGGTTAAATACTTACCTACTCTGTCAGCTCTGAAAGAATATGGGACTTGGGTCTCTAATTTGTTCCTCCAAAGAATCAGTATTTCTTGTGAAGGAAGGGTTTTTACAGTGGTGTTGCTTTGTCATTCCGCTGTGTTGGGCAATGAAGAAGCAGGTGTCCTTAAGCTGTTAGGCCCCAGCACAGTGTGGACTTGAGAAGGGTGGGACTTGTTAAAGGGCCAGCATTCATTTCCTCCAAACACCGTGCAGAGCGGTATCTCGAAGGGTTTAGGAAGTTCACTTCATCTTTTGTCATCCATGTGACACAGCTTCAGTCTGTCTCTGAGGAAAGGAGAGAAAAACAACTTAGAACAGTGGTTCTCAACCTGTGGGTCACGACCCCTTTGGCGGTCGAATGACCCTTTTACAGGGGTCACCTAAGACCATCCTGCATATCAGATATTTACATTACAACTCATAACAGTAGCAACATTACAGTTATGAAGTAGCAATGAAAATAATTTTATGGTTGGGTCACAACATGAGGAACTGTATTTAAAGGGCCAGAAGGTTGAGAACCACTGACATAGAAGAACATTAAATGCAACTTTTGATAATGTTTAGGAAGGAAAGCAGGCTTGGAAAAGCCTAACCTCTTAGACCTTGGAAATTGAGGTGAATTAGCCAAATCTGACCCTGATGATTTGTACACATAAAATTCAGTCTTCCCAAGGTGAGTCTTCTTAGTGAAACTTGGTGTTTGAAAGTAAAGAGCCGATGGAAAAGGCAACTTGAGGAAACTTGTTTTCTAAAATATGGTACTTACCTCAGGGAAAAGTTCTCCTCGTGGCTCTTTACAGGAGGAATGGTAAGTGACCCCACCATGTCTGTGCCTCTTGTTCCCCCAGGTCCTTTGTCATCCAGCAAATCCCAAGCAGCAACCTGTTCATGGTGGTGGTGGACAGCAGCTGCCTCTGCGAGTCCGTGGCCCCCATCACCATGGCGCCCATCGAAATCAGGTATATCCTTCCGTGTTAGGCCCAGCTGCTGCTGCTGATGGGGTAAGGGGATCAACTGCCAGGAAAGCTGGGGGAGGAGTAAATGATATCTTCCCACTGTTGGAGAGAAAGAAATTGTCAAGGGATTTTAGTGCCAACATGCAGTGCCAATGCAGATTAGGGCGAAGTACCATTTTGGAAATTTGCCTTAACTACAGTCAACATAACGAATCTCTTAAGTGTGAGCGTTTAAAGGCCCAGAAGATCAGAAGGCGTCCGGAATCTTGCCATGGCTTCCATCCTGAGGTCAGTCTGATAACCCATCCTGTTCTCTTTCCCCCGCAGACTTGCCACGGCAATTTCATTATAGCTAAAAAGTTTACTCGTGAGAAAACCATCCCTTTCAGGCGAATCGAAGAAGCATCTACAGGAAGGCTGCTGGCTCCCTGCTCTCAGCCTCGGTGCCTTCGCAGTCTGGGCCAATAGCCTGTTCTCATGCCCACGATATACTTCACAAGCCTCCTTCCTATCTTTTCTGCCCTGAAAGGGCTGTCATTTTATCACCTTCTGCTCTTACACACGAAGTGGCTCTGATCATCTTAGTTCACTTATTTCAAATTGTGGTGAGAATTATTCCCCCTGCTTACGTTTGGAAAGCCTTTTATTTACAAGAACTTTACGTGAAGCAAAAGTAGCAATGTTTATACCAGACAGAGGGTCCCAGTGTATGGAGGGGGTTGACAAGCCTCTAAACCCCTACCCATATGGAGCATGACTATAAAGGTACTCCTTTTACACTGAAAGCCATGATCAGAGCAAAACTAAGCTTAGTGCTGAGAAAGGTGGGCTTCCAATTGATTTAGGCAAATTGTAAGAGAATACCTCCTGCAATACTGTGAGCAAAAACTTTAACAAAATTTTTTTTTTAAAATTAAGTTCACACACCTCCTGAAAAAATGAAAAGTGTGCCTAGACCAGTGGTCGGCAAACTCATTAGTCAAGAGAGCCAAATTTTTTAAACTATATTGGTAGGTACATTGTTATTAACTTAATTAGGGTACTCCTAAGGCTTAGGAAGAGCCACACTCAAGGGGCCAAAGAGCCGCATGTGGCTCGCGAGCCGCAGTTTGCCGACCATGGGCCTAGACAAATTAGTATATGGAAACTAGTTTTTTAAATGCCACCAGAGCCAGCTGAGTGTTAATCTCAACTTTAAATAGCAAGTGATTTTAATGTTATTAAACTATCTAAATCCTAGAAAAGATTTTAAAGTATAGCACCAATAAGAACTTGAGATTTATTGAGAATGTTTGCTTCTATATTTAAATGGAAGTTCAAGTTCAATAGCAACATATTATATACATATATATGCTGAAAAGCCTTTGATAAAATTCAATGATCACCCATGATAAAAGCTCTATGTAATATGTAAAATGCAAACACAAACAATAGTTCCCAAAACACTAAAATCACTTCAGAACGTTATACTTAGACAACTAGAGTCAGAGTAAAATCTTCTAGAGTTAATAAGATAATTTGCTTTGGTTACTTGATACAAAATCTGTATTTTTTTTTCTGTAAGTTTCTAGATGTAGTAAGATGAGGTCAATGGTACAGAATAGAAACTCTTATGTATGACAAAGGTTCAATTCAAAAGGAAGAATATAAATTAGACTTAAGTAGTGACATAGTCTCACAAGAAATCCTAGGGATTGTAGAGAACTTCCTATCTGAGACAAAGCTATGGAAGAAAACCAGATTTATTTAACTATGTAAAAATGATAACTTTTCTATGGAAAAAGATTATTTAAAGTCAGTAGCCAATTTATAGAACTTGAAAAATGTACTTAGAAATCAAATTATAAAGAGCACTTTTAAATTAATAAGTCAAACAATCACATATAAAAATAAGTCACTGGGTGATCTGAATATACAGGTAACAATGAAATATCTAGCTATAGCCATGAAAGGCAAACATACCTGTTAGGCCTGCAGTTCCAAGACTGGTCATCTCTACCACAGGCAGGGGCAAATATCACTGTCTGTTGAGGACCTACATTCAGCATTCTTTGTAGCAGTAGAACAGATGAGAAAATGAGTGCCCATCAATAGGAAAATAGCTTAAAAATAGAGTTAGAATAATGGAGTTGGAGAAACTTGCATCAGTCACTGGATAAAAAGCACGCTGCAGAAAGTAATAATATTTCATTTTTGTAAAACAGAGTCCTCCTTCCCCCCAAATGAAAAGAAGAAACAAAACCTTTCATAGCCAAAAATGATCAGCTCCCTTAGATGCGATTTTTTTTTAACTTCTGATGGGGGAAAAATTAGAAAGCCAATATTTTGCCTTTATAATATGATCCCAACAGATAGTCTACCCCTCAAATAGTCTACATCATAGCATGTATGCAAAGAGTAATTTTAAATATGTTACACATTTACAACTGTAATCAGAGATTCACATCGCTAACTTGATGAAATTTAGACGAGTGAATTTCCCTGAATTATCTAGGTCCCAAGAGACTTTGTTCAAACAATGGAAGAGTGGGGAGAAGGCATCTTGGACTCTGTCTCTGCTCTGACCCCCTCTGCCTTTCTCTGCAGGAAAATGCGAGGGAATGTGGGGGTGCACCCAGCCTCCAGGCCAAGATGGTCCTTATCCTGTCCCCTCTGCTTCTGCTGCTCTTCTTAAGGTGACACTGACCGAGATGTTCTCCCGGCATGCTAAATAATGGATAAACTGTGAACCAAAATATGGTGCGACATAGGAGACATGAAATATAGTCCAACCATCAGCATCTCATGATTTTAAACTGTGCGTGATATAAACTCTTAAAGACATGTTGACAAAAATGTTATCTTTTTACTTTGCCAGTCATGTAAATGTGAGTTTGCTACATGATAACCACCCTTCATCAGAAACGGGGCTGCCAGTGGGCAGTGTCCCTTCTGCTTGAAACCCACTGAAACCAATTTAAAACTGTGTACTTTTTAAATAAAGTATATTAAAATCATAACCTCCTTGCTTGGGTTTTATCAGCACTCTATTGCCGCGTGCATGAAAAAGTTACCCATTCCAGACACCAAAAAAAGGGGTGGTTGTTGGCAGAGACTTTGCTCTAAAGCAGATTCTAGGCAAATATTTAACAATTGTTTTGATGCTCCAATCTCGGTTATAAAAATATTTACAGAAGGAAATAAAAATATCATCTACATGGGAAAATTTATGACATAGAATCCTGAATTTTATTGAACTGAACTTCAATAGAAATCATAATATGGATGAGAACACATGCTCCCATAATATGCAAGTTTTGAACTATTTGGCATTGGGAATAAAGAAGTCATAAATCCTAGGAATTCATTGTGAGAAGGCTTGAAGAAGGAAAGGAACAATGACTACAAATGACTCCCAAGCTTATTGCTTGAGCATTTGGCTTCTGGCTTTTCCCATAAACAAGAGATGAAATTAGATCTCAAATATTACAAGATGTGAAACTACCCAGACCTGTAAGCATTCCTAAAACCCTGCATCCTGGACCAAAGAAAACAGATTCCATTGTATCACGGTTACCAAATAAAGTGAAATAATTTCCGTGCCTAGGTAGGATCGAGATGCCTTGCTTTGTAGGACAGACATCTAAAAGCCATGTGGGAAACACCCCTTAAATCCCTTTTAAAAAACACATTATGCCTTTGATATTTTAGAAAAATTGATGTGATCATACTACTTTATACTAAAATGATTCCAATATTTATAGGAATACCAATACTACATTGTGGTACTTCTTTAAATTAACAATATGACAATGTTATAACTTGCCAAGCTGCCAAAATTTAACAACAATGGGGCCCTGATATTGTGACCACTGTGGTCATTGATACTGTTCACTTTCGTGCACTAAATAAATGAATTCATGTTGCTCACATAAATTTTAACATGCATAATATTTGCACTAACCAATTATAATGTAATGTTTTTACAAAAATAACATCTCATGACCAATCATTCTCCATTAAAATTTCAAAGGACTGCAACAATAAGTATATTACATTATAATGCCCATATTTCATGTTAATGATGTAAAATATGTGCAACATAAATATTTATAATTTCACTCCCTATCACATTCTAAAGAGTGGAATGGCATCATTTTGAGTACGTTTGTGACATAAAGACAGCATAGTTGAGTCACACTGTTGACCAGGACATTGTCAAGCATCACCATCATGTAAGTGACCCCCTGCCCAGTACCTCAATGTTTCATCAATGACTTCAAACAACTGGCCACTCTATTGATCTACTTAAATAGCTAATACTTTTCTCCAATGAATTGTGTCAAAAGAAGAAACCTTGATCCCTCTCTACCATACTCTCTTCTTTGGACTGACTCAGCTCCTCAAACCAAAACCCTGAAGCTGCCCTCCTCCGAGTTTTCCCCTCAGCCCACTGTACAAGGAGTCTCATGAGCTGAATGAATATAAAAACATGACCCAAGTAAATGCTATTTACAAGAGACCCACCTCAGAACAAAATATACACACAGGATGAGAGTGAAGGGATGGAAAAGAATTTTCCATGCAAATGGAAAAGAAAAAAAAAGCTGGAGTAACGATACTCATATCTGACAAAATAGACTTTAAAATGAAGTCCATCACAATAGACAACAGAGGTCACTACATAATACTAAAGGGATCGATCCAACAAGAGGATATAACTCTGGTAAACATATACGCACCTAATATAGGAACACCTAAATATATACAAAAAACTTCTAGAGGACTTTAACGGAGAAATCGACAACAATACAGTCATAGTAGGGGATTTTAACACCTCTCTGACCTCACTGGATAGATCTTTCAAACAAAAAAATAACAAGGAAACAGAGACTCTTAAAGGACACACTGGATCAGATAAATTTAATTGATATTTATAGAATATTTCACCCCGAAGTAGCAGAATATACATTCTTCTTAAGTGCACATGGATCATTCACAAAGATAGCCCATATGTTAGGACACCAAACAAATCTCTACAAGTTCAAGAAGGCTAAAATCATATCAAGCATCTTTTCAGATCACAGAAATCAACTACAGTAAAACCACCCCAAAACATTCAAACATATGGAGCCTAAATAGCATGTTATTAAACAATAAATGGGTTACCAACAAGATCAAGAAAGAAATAAAAAACTTTCTGGAAATGAATGAAAATGCCTGCACAATAACCCCAAATCTCTGGGACACAGCAAAAGCAGTCTCAAGAGGGAAGATCATAGCACTACAGGTATATCTCAAAAAAAAAACAACAAAAAAACAAGAAAAATCAGCAATGAACTATTTAACCCTACAACTTAAAGAACTAGAAAGAGAACAAGAAAAGCCCAAAGTAGAAGGAAGGAAATAAAAATTAGAGCAGAGATAAGAAAATAGAGACTAAAGAAATAACACACACACAAAAAAATCAATGAACCCAAGAGCTGGTTCTTTGAAAGGATAAACAAAATTGATAAACCATTAGCCAGACTCACCAAGAAACAAAGAAAGAGGACCCAAATAAATCAGAAACAAAAGTGGAGAAGTAACCACCAACACCACAGAAATACAAAGGATATTAAGAAAATACTATGAACAACTATATGCCAAGAAGCTGGACAATGTGGATGAAATGGACAAATTCCTAGAGAAATATAATCTCCCAAAACTTAATCAGGAGAAATCAGAAAACCTAAATAGGCCAAAAACAACTGATGAAATAGAAGCAGTAATCAAACTCCCAGCAAACAAAAGCCCAGGTCCAGATGGCTTGACAGGGGAGTTTTACCAAACATTCAAAAAAGAACTAACACCTATACTCCTCAAACTATTTCAGAAAATCCAAGAGAAAGGAACACTTCCAAACTCTTTTTATGAGGCCAGCATTATCCTAATTCCAAAATCAGATAAAGACACTACAAAGAAAGAATTACAAGCCAATATACCTGATGAACATAGATGCTACAATCCTCAACAAAATGTTAGCAAATCACATCCAGAAATATGTTAAAAAGATCATACACATGACCAAGTGGGATTTATTCCAAGGATGCAAGGCTGGTACAATATTCACAAATCAATAAACATGATACATCTCAAAAACAAATTAAAAGACCAAAATCACATGATCATATCGATAGATACAGAAAAAGCATTTGACAAAATCCAATGCCCATTTTTGATAAAAACTCTCAGCAAAGTGGGAATAGGGGGAGCATATCTCAACATGATATATGACAAACCTACAGCCACCATTATACTCAATGGGCAAAAACTAAAAGCATTTCCCCTAAGAACAGGAACAAGACATGGATGTCCACTTTCACCACTCTTATTCAACATAGTACTGGAAGTCCTAGCCACAGTGATCAGACAAGGAGAAATAAAAGGCATCCAAATTGGGAAGGAGGAAGTAAAACTCTCATTATTCGCAGATAACATAATATTGTACATAGAAAACACTAAAGACTCCACCAAAAAACTACTAGATTTAATAAATGAATTTGGCAATGTAGCAGGATACAAAATCAACCCTCAAAAATCGATGGCTTTATTATACAACAATAATGAATTCTCAGAAAGGGAAACTAAACAATCCCATTTACCATTGCAACAACAACAACAAAAAATAAGATACTTAGGAATAAACTTAACCAAGGAAGCAAAAGACCTGTACTCAGTAAACTACAGGACATTGAAAAAAGTGATAGAAGAAGATATAAACAAGTGGAAGAATATACTGTGTTCATAGCTTGGTAGAATCAAATCATTAAAATGTCCATACTACCCAAGGCAATCTACAGATTCAATGCAATCCCTATTAAAATACCAATGGCATATTTCACAGAGCTAGAATACTTCAAAAATTTATATGTAATCAACAAAGACCCCAAATAGCTGCAGCAATTTTGAGAAGTTGGAGGAATCACAATACCAGATTTCAAGTTATACTACAAAGCCATGGTAATCAAAACAGCCTGGTACTGGCACACAAACAGGCATATAGATAAATGGAATAGAACAGAGAACCCAGAAATTTGCCCAAGCCATTATGCTCAATTAATATTTAACAAAAGAGGCAAGAGCATACAGTGGAGTCAAGAGAGTCTCTTCAATAAATGGTGGTGAAAAAATTGGACAGATACTTACAAAAAAATGAAACTAGACCACCAACTTACACCATACACAAGAATAAACTCAAAATGGATAAAAGACTTAAATGTAAGTCATGAACTCATAAAAAACCTAGAAGAAACAAAGGCAGCAAAATCTAAGACATCTCTTATAGCAATGTTTACAGATACATCTCCTAAGGCAAAGGAAACTAGGGAGAAAATAAACAAATGGGACTACATCAAAATAAGACGTTTCTGCACAGCAAAAGAAACCGTCAACAAAACAAAAAGAAAGCCCACTGTATGGGAGAACATATTTGGCAATGATACATCTGATAAAGGGTTAATATCCAAAATACATAAGGAAGTCATACAACTTAACAAAAGGAAGACAAACAATCCAATTAAAAAATGGGCAAAGAACCTAGATACTTCTCCAAAGAGGACATACACATGGCCAAGAGACATGAAAAAATGTTCAAAGTCACTAATCATCTGAGAGATGCAAATCAAAATAATTAGGTACCATCTCACACCTGTCAGAATGGCTACCATCAATAAATCACCAAATGACAAGTGCTAGATATAGAGAAAGGGGAACCCTAGTACATTGCTGGTGGGAATGCAGACTGGTGAAACTATTATGGAAAACAGTTTGGAGTTTCCTCAAAAAAATTAAATATGAATCTGCCATTTGATCTGGTGATCCCACTTCTAGGAATATATCCTAAGAAATCTAAAGCACCAATCAGAAATAATGTATGCACACCTATGTTCATAGCAGCACAATTTAAAATAGCCAAGATCTGCTAACAGCTCAAGTGCCCATCAGTAAATGAGTGAATAAAAAGCTGTGGTACATTTATACCATGGAATACCATGCAGCAATAAAAAAGAAGAATCTCTTACCCTTTGAGACAGCATGGAGGGACCTGGAGAGGATCATGCTAAGAGAAATAAGTCAGTCAGAGAATGACAAGTATCACAATGATCGCACTCATATGTGGAATCTAAGTAAACTGATGAACAGAATGGACCCAGAGACATGGAAGCATAGAACAGAGTGCGGAATCTCAGAGGGAAGTTTGGGAGGATGGGTGGGTGGAAGGTAATCAACCAAACATCTTGAATGCATAACCCATGGACACAGACAAAAGGGTGCTGAAGGCCTGGGCCGGGGAGGCGAGGAGGTGGGGATGGGAATGGGAGAAAAAAGGGGACATATGTAATACTTCCAACAATAAAGAATTATTTTTTAAAAAAGATGGCCAGGCTATGTTGCCTTTATGTTGCATGGATAGCCTTAACTTAAATATGGATTACAACAAATTATTTTACCTAATAATGTAATTATTTCTCAAGGGGCTTAGGCTAATATTGGTTTAACTGTGTTTTATTTCTTTGTTTCTTTAATTAATAAGCTTTATTTTTTAGAGCAGTTTAGGAACACAACAAAACTGAGTGGAAAGTACTCTCAAAATGTTCTTCATGCTCATAATTCTCATTTAAATAGATAACAATGAAATTGTTAAGATAATAAACACATTTGTCTTCCATTTAAATAAAATAAATAGATAGATAGATAGATAGATAGATAGATAAAATACGTACTTGTCTGATTAACCCCTGTGATCCACACAACAAATCTAGGGAGTGATGTGACTGTAGGTGAAGAAACAAGGTCACAAGGAGAGAAAGTCACTTTCCCAAGGTCAAAGTGGCAGAACTGGAATTTGAACCCAGGCTATTTGGCTCCAAAGTTTGGGTATTTAGTCAATCAAATACCCAATGAATGAAGAATGAGCAACAATCTTGTATTGCTACACCTCAGCATGTCCCAACCACTGACATTATTGTCACTTCCCCAAACTGCCAGGCCTCCACTCCCTGCTCTCTAATTCAAGCCTGTCAGCTCACCTCCCTGCTACTATTCCTGTCTCCCCCCCCCCACCCCCGCCCCCAAGCCACTCTGCTGTCCATTTGCTCTGCTGTGTCTTCACTTCTCCCTTAATCTAGCTAAGAGCCCGAAATCCACAACTGCAGTATTATGGTTACCTCCGCTGCTGAGCCCACTTGGGTAGACCAGTGGGAGACCCATAAAAATCTCAGCCATTGGTCTCAGCTGGGCCTTCAGCCCAATCCGGATACATATTCTTCCCTGAGTCAGCCTCTATCCCACAAGCCCCAACAAATGTTTCAAACTTCTTCACTCTTCTTAAAACTTAGGCCATCCTGGCTGCCCTACTGATACATATTTCAATGATAAAAGAAAGGTTCTCTGAATGTCACTGAAATTTTAGGAAGCATTATATATAGTATTCAGTGGCACTGCTGGAAATATTGTTACTAATGTATATTGCATCCATTGGTAGAAGAATAGAGGGCAGAATCTACAATTACTAAACTAGCAGCTAATGGCAGAATATAAAATACCAGTATTCTAACTAGTATTATTGATAGCATTGAAAATGATGTCATATGTGTTGTTATTAGCAAAAGGCAGATAGTACTGGTTGATATAGGAGAAGGAAAATAGTAAGATGTGCTACAGGATAAAATAATCTAGCAGTAATAATACTGCTATTCAATTTGGAGAGAATTATGCATAGTTTTTCCCTTAGATTGTCAGGTATTGCACACCAAATCCAGTGTTTACCTTCCTGTCCTGGTCATATATGTCCTCTCAGCCACCAGTTCTTGAAGTCCTTTCTTCTCCTAGCCCTTGGCCCCCTCCTCTCTGGGTTTTCCTCCGCCTTTCTCAGGTGTTCCTTCTCTTTTTGTTGCTCCTCGTCTCTCTACCTTTCATGTTGGCATGTCTTAGCTCTAGCTCTTGGTTTAGGGGCCCCTTCTCTTCTCCATCTCCCTCCCTCCCGAGGTCATCTCCTTAAGTCCCCCAGTTTTAGAGGCAGATGGCTCCCAGGTTCACCTCTCCAGCCCTGACTCCTCCACAGAGCTCCAGACTCAGATGCCTACCTGCCACTTCACCTACCCACTGGATGTATTAGAAGCATCTCAATTTTGATGTGTCCCAGATAGATTTCTGTGCTTTCCCCTTCAATCCTGCGACTTCCTGTTTTCTCATCTCAGTACATAGGCTCACCAGCCCCAGCCTCACCACCCAGTGGCATAACGCAAACGCCTGAACACCCCTTACTCCTCTCTTCCTCACCCCACACCCAGTCCCCCAGAAAGTCCTGCTGACTATCCCCCAACAAAACATTCAAATTTCCCCACTATGTTCCATCTCTACCACTAACCTTAGTACAAGCCATGAGAATCTTGCCACAGAACAACTGAAATAGCCCACTCAGCCGTGTCTGTGCTGTTCCTCACCGCCCTCACCGCCTACCTCTGGATTCATTTTCCTCATAGAAGACACGTCAAGTTGTGTAACTTTGCTTTTCTTTCATCGGAGACTTACTTATGTCCCCATGTTATTTCAAAATGCCTAAAAATAAAAGATGGCTTGATGGGTGAATATAAATATGGCTATAGCTAGGTATGATTTAAAAATACAGTAAAATATTCATTATGAATTTAGATGATAGATGGGAGTTCAAATGTAAAATTCTTTCAACTGTTTTGTGTATTTGAAATATTTTATAATAAAATTCTGGGAAAACAAAGTTTAATCTTATTATGTACTCAAGGGCAAAAATATCCAAGCTCTGAAATTCTATAACCTTTTTGCCTGCATTCGGGTCCAACCTTCCAGCCACCCTCACTTCTACTTAAAAAATGCTTCTTTCCTTCCTCCTTCATTACTTTCACACACTAGCCTTGTTTCTGCCTCAGGGCCTTGACACTGGCTGTTCTTCTGCCTGGAATGCTCTTCCCTAGCATATTCTTGTAGCTGGCACCTTTTTTATCATTCAGGTCTCGATTGATGTGTTACCTCCCAAGGGAGGCCTTTCTTGGTCATTGAAACCAAATATTCATCCAGTAAGTGCCTATCATGTACCTCTATTTTATTTTCATTGGAGCCCTTATCATTACTTACACTGTTCTGTTTCCTTCATTGTCTATCTTCACTGATAAAAATATGTTTTATTAAAAACAGGAATTTGGCCCTGGCGGATTTGGCTCAGTGGATAGAGCGTCGGCCTGTGGACCAAAGGGTCCCGGGTTCGATTCTGGTCAAGAGCACGTACCTTGGTTGCAGGCTCCTCCCTGACCCGGGCCCTGGTCAGGGCGCATGTAGGAGGCAATCAATTGATGTGTTTCTCTCAGATCAATGTTTCTCTCTGTCTTTCCCTCTCTCTTCCACTCTCCCTAAAAATCAATGGAAAATATCTTCAGGTGAGGATTAACAATAAATAAATAAACAAACAAACAAAGAAACAGGAATTTGATGTCTTGACTCTCATGCCCCAGTACTCATTAAATGTCTGTTTGTGAATGAGTAATTGTTACAACAACCACTGTGAAGTAGATAGAAACATATCCTCATTATACACATGAGGCTTAACTTCCATGGCCTCAGTCACCTTATTTCTAAAGCAGGTATATCAATACCTACATCATTGTTTAACAATTCCAGGGCTTGCATTCAAAACAGAGTTTTTGAAATCACTACCTCAAAGAGATATCTGTACCTCATCTTTATTGCAACATTACTACAATAGCCACGAGAAGGAAATAACCTAAATATAAGTCTACAGATGAATGGATAAAGAAGATGTGGGATCCTCAACTCTCAAAGGTTTTCTCTTAAAATGAAAGTTCTTTCTTAGTACAGTTTAGTATCCAGTGAATCCAAAAGATCTGAAGGACAACTCTGAGTTAAAGCCAACCAGAAGAAGCCAACCTGCCCCGACCAAGGAGTGATAATAGTAACAGGAGCAATAAGAAGAAAACAGGAAGCGACATTTGTTATGTGCTTATAATGTCCCCAGCATGTCACTAGCACTTGGTTCACAATGGCTGCGGTAGTGGCAAGTGTAGGGCAGAAGTGCTTGATCTGGTTTCAAAACCCTCCAGCCTACCCACCTCTGACACCAACTTGACAGGAGGAAGCCTGATCTTCCTTCCAGCTTTTGCCATCTCTCCTAGGCATTTGTGCCCACCATGCAGCAAGCTCAGCCCTGAGGTCTGACTGTGTGGGTCCCATCCCGGGACTAGAGAGGAAGTCCCTTGAAGGGAGGAGAGACCCGTGGTTCTGTGTCCCATTGCTCACACAGTGGCTGAGGGCAGAGAGAAAGACCACAAGGTACCTTCAGTTAATCACCTAGTCCCATCCACCTCTCTTTATGTCCTACACACCTGGCCCCTCCCTTACTATCTGCTTCAAGCCGTTGTCACTCCTCACTGAAGGGACAGCCTCCCAGCCAAGCTGCCTCAGCTTCATATCTGGAGGAGCAAGGATGTGCAAAGTAAATCTTTGGGTTATATTGGTGGGAATTTGAGTCCTGGCTTTTCTATTTACTGAGTAAACTCAGTAGTTTGGATTATTTTCTTAACCTATCTGAAATGTGGTCTTCTCACATGGAAACAGGTATAATAAAAGACATCCTTACAGGACAAGTATAGGGAGAAAATGCCATGGAGGTCAAGTGTAAAGGTAGTGCCTGGCACACAGGAAGTGCTCACTAAAATCACCCATTATTCAAATTCATGGTATAGATTTTATACAATCGAAATAAAGTCATCTTGAATTATTCAATTTTTCTGTTTAAAAATCTCAAGGGGCTCCCTCATGTCCCCCCCCCCCCCACACACACACACACACACACACAAAAGCTCAAAGACCTTAGCTTGTGGTCATGCTCTGACTCACCACATCTTCCCAGGATTCACACGAGAACCAGCTCTTGGGCATTCCATCCATGCTGTCCACAGGCACAGGATGAGCACAGAGGTCCTTGTCTGAACCTCACATTTCTCTCTTTCCAAATCTCAAATAAAAATTCCAGCCACATGGTGGGCATCTTAAGTGAATGCAGACTATTACCCCATGGAAGCGTATGAAACCCATTTTAGTGAAAGCACGTGGCAGGAGGCCTGACAAACACCACGAAACCTCTCCTAATGAATTGCAGTTTGGACATGAGACTGTTTTTTTGGTTTCAGAAAAAAATGAAATTATTTTAAGAGCTGATGATAGAAAATTAGTTTGGTGTGGGGAAGGGGAAGATGCTGCTATTCATGAAAGGACAGGTCTTTGGAATAAAACTTTTAAACCCACCAGAATTATAGTGCAACCTTTGTTTGTAAACTCCTACAATTATGGGTTTAGATTAATTCGAGTTGAGTCCTTTCCAGTTACCATTAACCTACCACTTGAATCCATTATGCAATCATGACTCAGTAAGTCCTTCAGCATACCACTTTCAAACACGATGGGAATTAGACAGACTTTGTAAATATTTAAAATTGCCAGTTGAAAATTAATTTGACTCATTTGCTTGCTGGTTGCCAGCAATTTATGAGAGTTGGAGCTTTTTCTGTAATTCTAGATATCATTCATGAGTTTTTTAAACAATTCATTTGGAAAAATCATAGGGTGGAACTTGGTCTCTCCATTGTTATGAGTATTTCCATTTCTCCAATTCCTTGCCAATACTTATTATTATGTTCTTTTTATTATAGCAATCCTAGTGAGTGTGAAGTAGTATCTCATTATGGCTTTGATTAGCATTTCCCTGATGGCTAATAATGTTGAGCATCTTTTCATGTGCTTATTGGCCATTGGTATATTTTCTTTGGAGAAATGTCTAAATCCTTTGCCCATTTTTCAAAATTGGGCTATTTGTCTTTTTATTGTTGGATTATAGCAGTACTTTATATATACTACTTATAAGTGCCTTCTCAGATACATAATTTGCAAATATTTTTGTGCATTCTGTGGGTTGTCTATTTTGTTTATTTGTTAAATGGTAAACTATGTTGCTTCCTCCCTAGAATTTCTGGCATCTATCTGGCTTACAAAAATTTTTCACATTTCTCTGTGGACGTTTCTAAGAATTTTAAACCTCTTAGGTCCAAAACTGAATTTTGTATCCACTTTTACTCTATACCAGATTCACTTTATAAGTATTTTCAAGTCAGCCAACTGGTCAACCAAGGCAGACACCAACTCTTCTTAAATCTTCTCTCTTCTCATCATCCACCTCAGGTTCTGTAAAAAACTAAGCAATGTTTCATTTCTGCCTGCATTCAGATCTTTGAAATCCTGATCCATCCACTATCAAAGCCTAGGTCATGTTTTAATCCTGCCTCTTCTGGACTCTTTCAACAGCATAATTCATACCCTTGCCTCCAGTCCAGCCCTTTGAAATGCTAACGGAATGATGGCACTCCCATGAGACACTACAGACTAATGGTAACAAGTGCTAGTTCTGAAACCCAACTTTCCTAGTTTAAATCCTGACTCTTCCATTTAACGTCTGTTCCTAAATTTCACATCTGTAAAATGAGGAATGATAATAGTCCCTACTTCATAGAATTGTGTAAGGATTAAATTGGTATATAAAAAGCACTATAACCCACTTCAGCCCAATCCCGTCCCAGTACAGAGCCACATACCAGTGCTCGCTCTGCCCCAGGCACAGACATAATCTTCAGCTGGCACAGGCTCTGCCCCCTGGCACAGAAAGAGCCTTCAGGCCAGCATGGGTTCCCACCCACTCACACAGTCAGAGTCTTCAGACTGGTGCATGCCCTACCCTTGGCCCAGGTCAGAGCTGCTGGTGCAACCTGGTGTGCCCAGCCACAGGTCACAGAACCATGCTGAATGTGCGCTGCCTTGGGTGCCAGGACCGCACAGTGAATTGGATGCCAGAGCGTCCTGGGCCCTCACAGGAAATTTCACACTAGAGAAACTGTACATGCACCCCCACTGAACCCGAGAATCTGAAGTGGACAATGGAGGGACCAGAACGAGGGGGAGAAGGGAGTACAACTCAGAGTAGTGACAATAAAGGTGTGAAACTCAAGGCAGACCCAACCTCCCATTTAGCAAGTCCCAGATCATTGAACCACTAGGGGCTTCAACCCCTCAGACCCCAAGCAGAGAGCCCAGGGCCAGAAAGAGATAGGATAAAAGGGGGAGACAAAGAAACAACCCCAACAGAAACAAAAGGAGGAATCACCAGAAAAGAAACTAAATGACATGAAGGTGAGCAATATGTCAGAGAAAGAATTCAGAGTAAGGGTCATAGAGTTCCTAAACCGGTTAGATCAGAAAATTACCAATATATGTCAGAATTAAGAGGAAATGAAGAATGCTATAGCTAAAATAATAAACACAATGGAAGGTTTCAACAGTAGACTAGAAGAAGCAGAGGATCGAATTAGTGAGAAGACAGGGTAGAAAAATACACCCAATCTGAACAGCAATTGGAGAAAAAAATTAGAAAGCAGGAGGAGAGCTTAAGGGAGTTTTAAGACAACATGTAACAAAGTAAAATCCATATAATAGGGGTGCCAGAAGGACAAGAAGAGGAGCAAGGATGAGAAAACCCATTTGAAGAAATAATGACAGAAACTTCCCTGATTTGGGGAAGAAAATAGTCACACAAGCACAGAGAGTCCCAAACAAGATGAACCCACCAAGACATGTCATAATGGCAAATGTTAATGATAAAGAGAGAATCTTAAGGGCTGCAAGAGAGAGACAGGGGGTAACCTACAAGGGATATACCATTAGATTATCAAATGATTTCTCAACAGTAACACCTCAGGCCAGAAGGGAATGGAATGAAGTATACAAAGTGATGCAAAGCAAGCGACCGAATCCAAGAATATTCTATCCAGCAATGCTATCATTCAAAATTGGAGGGAAAATCAGGAGCTTCGCAGACAAAAATAGGCTAAGGTAGTTTATCACTACCATGCCAGAAATGCAAGAAATGCTAAAGGGACTGTTGCAAAAAGAAGAATTAGAAAGGGAAGAAGGAACACAGGCATAAAGAATAAAAATGGCTACAAACAAGTACTTATCAATAATAACCTTAAATGTAAATGGGTTAAATGCTCTAATCAAAAGACATTGGGTGGATAAATGGATAAGAAAACATGACCCATACATATGCTGTTTACAAGAGACCCTCCTCAGAACAAGGGAATCACACTGACTGAAAGTGAAGGGATGGAAAAATATTTTTCAGGCAAACAGAAATGAAAAAAAAAGCAAAACTTATATCTGACAAAATAGACTCAAAGTGAAGGCCTTAATAAGAGATAAGGAAGGAAATTTCATAATACTAAAGGGATCGATACAACAAGAGGATATAACTCTGGTAAACATATATATATATATACTCAATGCAGGAGCATCCAAATACATAAAATACTTCTGGAAGGTCAAAGGAGAGATAGACAGCAATACAATCATAGTAGGGGTCTTTAATACCCCATTGACATCACTGGATAAATCTTCAAGACAAAAAATCAACAAAGAAACAGCAATTCTAAATGACTCACTAGATCAGATGGACTTAATTGACATCTTCAGAACATTTCACCCCAAAGCTACGGGATATATGTTCTTCTTAAGTGCACATAGGACAGTTTCAAAGATAGACCACATATTAGGACACAGCCTAAGTCTCTCTACACATTCAAGAAGATTGAAATAATATCAAGCATCTTTTCAGATCACAATGGCATAATATTAGAAATTAACTACAATAAAATAAAAATATTCAAACACTTGGAGGCTAAAAAGCATGTTATTAAATAATAATTGGGTTATCAAAGAAGAAATAAAAAAACATCCTGGAAACAAGTGACAATGAAAACACAACAATCCAAAATCTAGAGGACACAGTGAAAACAGTCCTGAGAGGGAAGTTCATAGCATTACAGGCTTACCTAAAAAAAAAAAAAAAAAAAAAAAAAAAAAAAAAAAAAAAAAAAAAAAAAAAACCAAAACGACCAGGAAAAACTGGTAATTAATTATCTAACATCTAACCCTACAACTTAAAGAATTAGAAAGAGGGCAACATGAAAAATCCAAAGTGAGCAGAAGGAAGGAAATAATAAAGATCAGAGTGGAAATAAATGACATAGAGACCAAAAAAATCAATACAAAAGATCAATAAAACCAAGAGCTGGTTCTGGGAAAGGATAAACAAGATTGATGAACCTCTAGCCAGGTCACCACAAAGCAAAAAGAGAGGATCCAAATAATCAAATTCAGAAATGAAAGAGGCAAAATAACAACCGACCCCACAGAAATACAAAGGACTGTAAAAAAAAAAAAAAATACTATGAACAACTCTATTCCAACAAACTGGACATATTTACAGAAAAAATATAATCTTCCAAAACTGAATCAGGAAGAATAAAAAAATCTGAATAGGCCAATAACTATGGAGGAAATTGAAGCAGTCTTTAAAAAAACTTCCAGCAAACAAAAGTCCTGGGCTGTATGGCTTTGTATGGTAGTTTTACCAAACATTCAAAGAAGAACTAAAATATACCCTCCTCAGACTATTCCAAAAAATTCAAGAGGAAGGAACACTTCTAAACTCTTTCTATAAAGCCAGCATTACCCTAATCCTAAAACCAGATAAATACACTACAAAGAAAGAGAATTACAGGCCAATATCCCTGATGAACATAGATGCTAAAATCTTCAACAAAATTCTAGCAAATTTGATCTAGCTTTACATTAGAAAGATCATACACCATGACCTTATTGATTTTATTGATTTTTATTTATGATTTATTTTGGGGATGCAAGGCTGGTACAATATCCACAAATCAATAAACGTGATACATCACATAAATAAATTGAGAGATAAAAATCACAATCATATCAGTTAATGCAGAAAAGGCATTTGATACCCTTTCTTGATAAAAACTCTCAGCAAAGTGGGAATAGAGGGATCATACCTCAACGTAATAAAAGCCTTCTATGACAAACCTACGGCCAACATCATACTCAATGAGCAAAAACTAAAATCATGTCCCATATGAACAGGGACAAGACAGGGATGTCTACTTTTACCAGTCTGTTCGACATAGTACTGGAAGTGCTAGCCATAGCAATCAGAGAAGAAGAATAAATAAAAGGCATCCAAATTGGAAAAGAAGAAGTAAAACTGTCATTATTCACAGATGAAACGATATTGTACATAGAAAACACTAAAGACTCCATCTAGGAGTCTACTCGACTTAATAAATGACTTGGGCAATGTAGCAGGATTCAAAATTAACACCGAGAAATCTATGGCTTTTTTATACACTAATAATGAACTCACAGAAAGAGAAACTAAAAAACAACAACAATCCCATTTACCAATGCAACAAAAAATTAAGATATCTAGGAATAAACTTAACTAAGGAGGAAAAAGGCCTGTACCCAGAAAACTACAGGACATTGAAAAAAGAGATAGAGGAAGACATAAACAAATGGAAGAACATACCATGTTCACGGATTGGTTGAATCAACATCATTAAAATATCCATACTACCCAAAGCAATCTATAGATTCAATTCAATCATCATTAAAATACCAATGGCATATTTCACAAACCTAGAACAAACTCTTCGAAAATTTATTCAGAATAAAAAAAAGATCCCAAATAGCTGCACCAATCCTGAGGAAGAAGAACAAAGTTGGAGGGATCTCAATACCAGATATCAAGCTATATTACAAAGCCACTGTTCTCAAGAACAGACATATAGACCAGTGGAACAGAACAGAGAACCCAGAAATAGACCCAAGCCATTATGCTCAATTAATATTTGACAAAGGAGGCAAGAGCATACAATGGAGTCAAGAGAGTCTCTTCAATAAATGGTGTTGGAAAAACTGGACAGATACTTGCAAAAAAAAAATGAAACTAGATCACCAGCTTACACCATACACAAACATAAACTCAAAATGGATAAAGGACTTAAATATAAGATGGGAAACCATAAAAATCTTAGACAAATCCATAGGCAGCAAAATATCAGACATATGTCATAGCAGTATCTTTACCGATATAGCTTCTAGGACAATGGAAACTAAGGAGAAAATAAACAAATGGGACTACATCAACATCAAAAGCTTCTGCACAGCAAAAGAAACTATCAACAAAACAACAAGAAAGCCCACTGCATGGGAGAACATATTTGCCAATGTTATATCGATAAGGGGTTAATCTCCAAAATTTATAGGGAACTCATACAACTTAACAAAAGGAAGATAAACAATCCAATCAAAAAAATGGGCAAAAGACCTAACTAGACACCTTTCAAAAGTGGACATACAGAAGGCCAAGAGACATATGAAAACATGCTCAAAGTCACTAATCATCTGAGAGATACCATCAGAATGGCTATCATCAACAACTCAACAAACAACAAGTGCTGGCAAGGATGTGGAGAAAAGGGATCCCTCATGCACTGCTGGTGGGAATACATACTGGTTCAGCCACTGTGGAGAACAGTATGGAGTTTCCTCAAAAAACTAAAAATGGAACTCCCATTTGACCCAGTGATCCCACTTCTAGGAATATATCCCAAGAAACTAGAAACACCAATTAGAAAGGATATATGTACCCCTATGTTCATAGCAGCACAATACACCATAGCTAAGATTTGGAAACAACCTAAGTGCCCGTCAGCAGATGAGTGGATTAAAAAAACTGTGGTACATCTGTACAATGGAATACTACACTGCTGTAAAAAAGAAAGAATTCTTATCATTTGCAATGGCATGGATGGACATGGAGGGCATTATGCTAAGCGAAATAAGCCAGTCTGAGAAAGATAAATATCACATGATCTCACTCATTTGTAGACTATAAAGAACAAAAAAAACTGATGAACAAAAACAGAGCCAGAGACATAGAAGCATCGAACACACCATTAAACCTCAGAGAGAAGGCAGGGGAAGGGGGGAAGTGGGGTAAACAATCAACCAAAGGACTTGTATGCATGTATATAAGCATAACCAATGGACACAGACACCCTAGTGGGATGAGGGCATGTTCTGGGGGGTGGGAGTGTCCAGGGAGAGGTCAATGAGGAAAAAGGAGACATATGTAATACTTTAAACAATAAAGAATTTAAATGCCAAATTAATTAATTAATTAATTAATTAAAAAGCGCTATAAAAAGTGCCTGGTATATAACAAGCATTCAATAAATGTTAGCTAATATTGTTATTAGAATTAGTTCCTCTTTTGCCATTAATTAAATCTTTCCCAAGGCTTTGCTAACCTATGGAATAAAGTTGAAATATGTTGCTTTAGTACATGATACACTCCACTATCTGCAATGTGAGCTGAGACCACAAAATCCTTCCATTTTCAGAATGTGCTATGGAATTTAGAATTATCAGGTGTGACTTCTTTCCCGGTGGTGTTGCTTTGTTACTACTGCAGAACATGTACAAAGAGCTTACTCCTGACCCGGCAGAATGCTTAGCACTTTCTATGCACTACACGCCTTAATTCTCACAACTGCCTTATAAGGCAGTTAGTATTGCTATGCCCAACTTCATAGCAGGGATAAATGAAAGGGTAAGTCTACTGTCCAAGATCACACAATTAGGAAGTAGAAAAATCTGGATACAGTTCCAAGTCTCTTGGACACCACGTCCCAAACTCCTGGCTCTGCCTCAGATAGTTTCTGAAGGGATGTCCATAGACAGACATTCTCAAAGGCAGTGTGCAAAGGAATTTCAAGTACTTATTTCGTATTTGTAATTCCTGAATAGAGCACATCTTCCAGCTGGGAAGTCTATACACTGTTATCCAGACAGCTGAAAATTCCTGGGACAAAGAAATTTTAAACATAGTTTCTGAAAGCTCTTGCTAAACAGAAGTATTTCTCCTTGGGGGCTCAGTATCTTCCTTTGTTGGCTGGACTATTGCTGATTAACTCACTTGGTGGAAGCAAGTGGGTCTCAGACCCAGCTTTCTCCTTTCCCAGACAGCTCCTCACACATGGTGAAAGATCAGGGGAGAGTATGAGTACTCAGGAAAGTCATCCTCCTCTCCAAGAAGTAACTCAAGGTACTTGGACATTGGCGAGTGCCTCTGGCTGCCATCGTAATAAGCAGAGGCAGTGCATTCCCAACTGTGTGCACAGGAGGTCTTCATTATCCGAGGATAATTAGCTCTGGAAAAATGCTACTTAAAATGAATCCATCAAAAAATAGGAACTAAATTTTCAAAATAAACTGTAAAAAAGTTACTTGAGACTTTAATATAAAAACAAAGCTAGCAATGATGAAAACAAGCTTAATTGATTTAATGTTTAACAAAACACATCATAATAGAGGGATAAATTAAAATTCTGCCCTCTTAGAAAATATACAATATGAATTGAGTGTGTTTTTTCCAGTTGTTCTGACAAATTTGTATAATAGAAAAATTCAACTTGCCTTGAACTTTGCAAGTTATCATAAACTGTCTCTTTTTCAAAATTATTTAAGGATTTCACATTCCTTTTTTAATCCTCACCCAAGAATATGTTCATTAATTTTAGAGAGGGGGAGAAAGAGGGAGGGAAGAAGGATGGGAGGGAGCGGGGGAGGGAGGGAGAGGGAGGGAGAGAGGGAGGAGAGGAGAGTGAGAGAGAGAGAGAGAGAGAGAGAGAGAGAGAGAGAGAGAGAGAAGAAACATTGATCAGTTGCCTCCCTCCGGGGGATTGAACCTGCAACCTAGGTATGTGCTCTGACCTGGAATCAAGCCTGCAACCTTTTGGTGTATGGGACACACTCCAACCAACTGTGCCACACAGGCCAGGGTGTGAGTGTCTTTCTTAATCTTTGTTATTCAAATCATTCTCTTTCAAAGCTCCAGTTATAGCCTCAGTGTAGTTGATTTTTCTCTCTGGTTTAAGTCTGTCTAGTCCTTCTTGGTCCATGGCTTTGAATATGGCTAACTTGGTTCTTCAATTTTCAGGGACTCCAAGAAATTTTGCATCCTTTGGAAAATTGGCAATTTCATTTTTGTCAGTCATTTGCCTTGCATTTGCTTTGTGTTGTCCGATATATACATTGCACAGTCAACAACGACAGTGACTGGATGCCTTGGGACAGCAGCTGATGTTGAACGGAGAGGGCTGTGTGAGAGGGGAAGATTTTAAATGGTATTTCTGTGCTGTGCCTTTGTTTCCTTATGCAAATTCATACTTTTGGAACTTCTCCTCATACCAATTTCCTTATTGGCATATGGCTTTCCAAATACCATGCACAGACTCACTCTGACTTGGAGGAGTTAACACTACCTAGAGTTTGCTGAAATCCAGACTCCTTTTCAGGACCCCCAGGGCCCAGCAGAGTCTCGGGAGCCGCCCCACCATCCTACATCTTTATCCTCATCTCATGCTTTCCCCCCTTGCTCACTCTGCTCCGCCACATCAGCCTTCTGTATTCTTTGCCAAGCCTTTTGTTCATTCCATCTCGAATGACCTTCCCATGGCCAACTTGTCCTTCAGGTGTCAGTTCCACGTCAGCTTCTTGAGGAGACCTGCACTGACCACTCCACCTCCAGAGAAAGGTTTCTCTTCAACCGCCCTATTGCGACCCTCCTGTTTCTCTCCTCAGGAGCACTTAGTAAAGTAAACAGCAATCTTACTTGTTCCCTCTCTCATTTCTGTCTCTGAAGCCAGGACGTAAGTTCCAGGAGAACAAGGACTTTGCTGAACTCTCTTAACACGCGCAGAGCCTGCCTTAGTCTTTGCTGGGTGGAAAGCTGCACTTTGCAACTGGCACATGGGGAGAGCTTGAAGTGAGATCACTCAATTTCTCTGATTTGGAGAATTTAATCAAAGCTCTCCCTTGGGTCCATTGAAAGGATCTTTGCTTTTTTTTTTTTTTTTTTTTTTTTTTTTTCCCTGAGATGCCGAAGCCAACTGAAACATTTTAGATTGCAGGGAGGACTTCACAGGAAATTTCTCAGGACCAGGGATTATATACAAAGGAAGTTATTAATATATGTATACACCCCGCCCACCTAAGGCTTTTGCCTCATTATCAAATCATTCATTTTCCCACTGAAGAGGAAGAGGGACATGGGAAGCCAGGTAAGCGGTTCACTTGGACATGATTTTCATAAACTTCTTTTCCAAGGTCTCTCAGGTTTACTTAAAGGGCAATTTTCCCAAAATTTTAAAGGCTGAATAAAATTGGGAATATCATGAGAAAGATGTTTCATTGTAACTCATGGGCCCATAACTGGATGATCCAGATCAGATTCTGGTTGGTGCCAAAGGGAGACAAGTCCCCAAGTCCTTGGAACAAAGGAATGATAAAACTAAACAAGATACAGAAAGATCAGGAATCCACGCTTTCCATTGCTAAGACCTCAGAAACCTATAAAAGCAGTTGTTTTATGGGAACACTTAGCAAAGTATTGCCCAAGTCCATTTTAAAGGCTCAAAATCCTTTGACATATGGCAATCATTATGTGTGCTCAGCTGTCTATCTTGCACAAAGCTTTCTTCTTCCCTCCCCCAAGGAAAGCGTTTCTGAGGCCCTCCATTTACCATATTTTACAAGAAGCACTTAGCAGCGAGTGAGACGCAGAAGCAGTCTCAGGAAGAACAGTCCTGGCTCAGAACTCCAGGAGCACCAGAGCATTTTGTCTCAAGATGGAAGCCTCCAGGCGAAGCTGTTTCAGATTACAAGGGGGCATGCATTCCTGGTTGGGGTTTTTCTTTAGAAAAAGGTTTAATGACTCAGATGTCCGAGGCAGCAACATGAAACATATTGTCTTGCTTGGCCTTTTCCAAAAACAGGAGGATACATGGGTCTCGTTGACTTGTTGGGATGTGTTCGGATTCCTCAAAGATCAGGTGCTGAAATGATAAAAAACAAACAACAACAACGAAAACACACCACGTCAAGGTGGACTTTTTCAGCTTGCCTTCCTGGTTCCCTTTGTTTCAGAGGCTTTGCTATATGCCCGAGCACTGGCGCATTCAGGAGAGGGCGTTCCCGAGCTCTTGGAAGAGCAGGTGGTCCCTTTCCCCAAAGCCCTCTCCTCCGCTCTTTCTGTGGGAACAGTTGGTGCCACATATCCATCCTGTATTCTTGGGAAAACCTCCCCAGTCTGTTTTGATGTGGTTCTTCTCAGGAAAATCACCCAAAATGTCCCCAGGGAATAAAAATAGCAGAGTCCAAGTATATAAGGAAATGCAGTCCAGGCTTAGCTCAACTATGGAGGACATAATATGTTCTCTACATTCCTTCTTGATCGTGGCCCAAACCAGGATGGGCGAGACCTACAAGAAACATATGATGCCCCATTTTAGAATTTGCCATCTGTCCATAAAAGCCATCCTCCATACCAAAATGCCTGGAAACAAATTCACATGAAACAGTTGCTTTCCCAAGATGTTGAGAGCGCCTGTTGAGAGCACACGGCACGCTTTCATGCTCTGCTGGGGGGAGTGTACATTGCGGCACTGTTCTGGGTATCGCAGCAGCCCATTAAAATGCATGCTTTCTTCATTCAATTAATTCTACTTCCTACAGCTCTTCCTGAGATTATAACAACAAAAATGGAGGGGCCAGAGATGGTGATTTTCTGATCTTTTTCTCATCTTCTGTCAAATTCAGACTCCAAAAGAAAAATAAATGCAACTCCAAAAAAGCTGAAATGCAGCATGGGGCTTTTGTGAAGATTCCTAGAGCAACAGGAAGGGGGAACTGCGCTGTGCAATGTGCAGCAAAATGATGCATCCTCTTTGGGCATCACCTTCTGCTTTCATGCATCATGTTAGGTGATTACACCCGACTCTCCCTCTCCAGAAGCTTCTCCATTCTTCAGCCAGTCCCTCCAAACTTTCCCTGGGTTTCTCTCTTGAGTAATTACTTGTCACTTGTTAAAAAGTTCATTTTTGAAAAGTTAAATTTAAAAAAGTAATTTAGCTCATTTTCTTCTTCCAATTCTTTTCTCTATCAATTATCCTCATTCGCACAATGAATTGAGCAGTAAAACTTTTAGAATGCAAGGGGTAAAGGCTGTGAATGCTCACAAAAAATCTATACTCGTCGCTCATCACTTCTTAAAGATATCAAGATTGAGTATGTATATGTTCTTTGTGGCATTATTTCTAGGAAAAAATTAGAAACAAATAAAATATCTCTTAATCAAGGATTATTTAAATAAATTCTACTAAATCCTTATGACTGAAAGTTACACAGTTGTTAAAATTGTGTTTTTAAGTGATTTTTCATGACTTTGGATATGTACATGGTACAATATTAAGTGGGAAAAAAGCAAGGTAAAATTAAACATTATTTTGCAAGTCTGACTAACTATATACCTCCTTACATAGGAAGAAAAAAGGAAGGCATTATCTCAACATTGTAAGAGTGGTCATTTTGGACTATGGGATTATGAACACATTTTTTATATTAAATTTTTGTACTTTCCTAGTTTTCTATTTTTTCCATAATTTTCATTGAAGTCTTTTCATGTGCTATACCACTCTAGGTGCTAGAGATACAGGTATTAATAAGCTGCAGACAGTCTGTGTCCTTTTGCATAGAAGCATTTTTAATGCAATACAGTCTTTGAGGGTAGTGTTTCCAACTTAAATTGTTATAATTTTTTTACCTATGAAATCCTCAAATCTGGAGATTACTACACCAAATAATCTTTTAAGGAAATACCTATACACATTCAATAAGTTTCCTACTTTATAAAAATATGTACTCAACAAATTTAAATAATTTAACATGATTCAAGTATTTCTAAAATGCTTAAAGTTAACAATAATTATCAGGATGCTGAAGATGAAAATGTTAGAGAAACAGGCATTTATGAATGGTTTTTATTTGACTATTTTTCTTCATAGAGGAAATCCTCTACATGTCTACAAAATCAAAACCTATTTCTCCAGGGACTTCGTTCCCAGTCCTGGAGTGAGTTATGATTGGTCTAGAAAGTTGTAAGGCTCTTTCTGTTTTCACGAGATGATTGTCCGGATGTTAAGATTTGACATGTTTCTCAGCCTTTACCCATGGCATGTAATCCTCATACTGACTTCATTTCTTTTTAATTTCAGCTTACTGTGGAGGTTAAGTCAATTTCATTTGATGGGATAAGGCAAAAATCTTAGGAAGATTAAAGATTAAAGAAATTGCTCTAACAGTGACATTTTTACATAAAAAAATAAACTACAAGAGCCTACAAGTAAGAGAAAAGGCATTTGAAACTCTCCAATCTATCAGAGTTAAAGATTCAGCTTGACTCTGGACCTGAGAAAAGGTAAACTACATTTTTAAATTGTATGTTTTTCCTTAACTTTTAAAAAAATATTGAAACAATCACAATTTCCAGAAGAATTGGATGTAGGGTACAAAGAACATTTCCCTGAACCATATGAGAGTAAATTGTCAACCTGATGTCCCAGGACTCAGCAGTGGCTTTCCTTGGATGCAGGATGTTCTCTACATAACCACAGTAAAACACCCAAATCAAGACATTAACGAGGACACACCACCATCACCTCACCCTCAGGCCTCACGCCAGTGTCCCCAGTGTTGTCGTAATTATCATTCATGGCAAACATCCACTTCAGAACCACACACTGGATTTAGCTGTTTCTTTAGTCTGGGAAAGCGGCTTGATCTTTCCTTGACTTCCCTGCACCTGGTACTTTTGCAGCTTGCTGGCCAGTTGTGCTGGAGAAGGACCTCAGTTTGGGTTTATCTGGTGTTTCCTCAGATTCAGGTCATGCATCTTAGGCAGGAGTGTGGAAGTGATACTGCATTCTCATTATCTTCCTTCAGGGAGCGCACACGTTCAGTTTGTCCCATTATCAATAATGTCTGTTTTGATTACTTCATTAATGTAGTATCTTATCCACTGAAAATAATAAGTTTCCCATTTGTAATTAATAAATACTTTCTAAGGGGGTACATTGAAACTGTGTAAGCAGCTGATGTCTTATTTATTTTCATCAGTATGAATGAACAGTCTCTTATTTAATACAAAGGATTTAGTAAGTTATTGTTATTTATTTTAATATTCAAATTGCCCTCAAATTGGTCAGCGCCACTTATTGCCAGTGTCCATCTGGCCTTTCCCATCATTCTTTTTTTAAAAAATATATTTTTATTGATTTCAGAGAGGAAGGGAGCGGAAGAGAGAAATAGAAACATTAATGATGAAAATCATTGATCAGCTGCCTCCTGCATGCCCCCTACTGGGGATCAAGCCCGAAATCTGGGCATGTGCCCTTGACTGGAATCAAAGCCGGGACCTTTCAGTCCGCAGGCTGAAGCTCTATCCACTGAGCTATACCAGCTAGGGCTCCCATCCTTCTTCAAGCACTTAATTTTAGGCATGAGATGCTCCAGGTTCACCTTGCCCTTTCTTGGTCCCATCCCAAGAATCAGTCCTTTCTCAAGGAGCCTTATTTCTTTTAGAGGAGTAGGGTATATAAAAGCAAAGATCCGAGTGCAAGGCATGCTCACTGGGGTATTGTTGTGTCCAAGTCCTATCAGTGGATAGAGCTAGAGCTAGGGAATAAATGTATGTATATAAATGTACATGAATGTATTTATGTAGACACATGCACCTCTACAATAATAAACGGGTACTATGCTAATCAGACCAGACGTCCTTCTGGATGTCATTCCGGACGTCCTTCCTGACGTCAGAGGGAAGCCATCCCGGGTCCCGGGTGCCTGCAGGCGGCCCAAGGGAAGCCAGCCCCGGTCCTGGGTGCCTGCGGGCAGCCCGAGGGAAGCCCGGGTCCCGGCTGCTGGAGAGAAGCCAGTGCCAGCAGCCAGGGGAAAAAAGGCCTACTTTTGCATGAATTTTCATGCATCAGGCCTCTAGTACACATATAAATACACCCACATATGTGGGAACATGCACTTGTCTAATATGTACACATATATGAACACACATGTATACACATGCAATGTATACACATGCATGGATATGCACATGCATGTGAACATATCAATATATACTTTCATATCTTTATGTATTGAAATTTATGCATTCACACATCCAATATCTGCAGTTTCAACCCACCATCTCAGGCTTTATGTCTCCAGAAAACTAGTTTTCTCCCCTTTTATATTTGTAGCTCCCTTTGACAGAGATTATCCTAATAGATTTGCTTATTTAATCTATTCTTGTATGTAACCAATCTCTCACTACAGCCATTGCCTCCTACCTCATTCACATGCCTCCCTCCGCACCTGGGCTCTGACACCCTGCATCAGGCTGACCCACGAGAATGCCCCTCACTCTGCGTGGGCTCTGCCATCTCACACCATGCCAGCCTCCCTGTGAATGCCCTCCTCTATGGACTGCCACGCTGGCATTTCTCTGGGGGAAGCCCCAGCAGAGGGACACCACCCAACTCTGACGTTATCTCTCCATGTCCTGGGAGAACGTCTGCAGCGAGGGAATGCATTTTCCTTGTGTGTTAAATGAAGTAATTGATATCAATTTTCAAATACTAAGCCAAAGTAGAGAATATCTATCTATATGTTTGAAGGTACACATTTTACAGATGTGACATTATAAATTAGGTATAAAATCTCTGGTCACCGGTGTTTGCCAAATCCTTTACTGGTCTTCCTAATCCCCTTCTGTCTGCCTAGAGATTAGGGTGATCTCTTTAGAAAAGGAGAAAGTCCCCCACTGAGAACCTGGTGATGGTGTCCCCTCCTCTCAGAATAAAATGCAAGCACCAGATTGCAGACCTCAAGACTGTGGCCAGGTCCCTGCTTGCCTTTCCAAGTACAACTCTTCCCACAGGCCCTGCTCCTCAGGGCCGGCCTGCAGACCTTTCTGTTCCCATCCCATCCTCAGAGCCTCTGTGCTTGCTGCTTTCTTCTGCAGGCGTTGGCAAAGCTGACTTCTCACTTTTCAGTCGCAGATCTACATTCCCACTCCTAGGTGACTTTGATCTTGGCTGAAGGAACTGATCCACCCCACCATTCTTTCAATCGAATCACCTCATTGTAGGGGCTTTGAAGTCCTTACCAACAGCTGAAATTGTTTCTGTGTGTCATTTTCTTATTCATTTCTACAGGAATCTGGATTATCCCCCGGTGGGTGTGAACTAAGTGACTGAATGAACAACCCAACAACATTTGAGAGCACTGCCCACTGGCTTTGATTTCCCGGCTGTGTGTCCTTCGGCAATTGCTTAACTTCTCTGGGCTTTAGGTTCCTTCACTCAAAAGTGGGACTGAGCGTCAGCATAGCTTGGCACATAGTAGAAAGGTAACAAACCTCTTCTCCACCACGGGGCCTTGAACAGTGAGGTCGGCATGGGGCTTTGCAGGTCCCGACATCCCGAGCTTTCCCGTCTTAGTTCAGGCACATTTGGGTTGTGAATCCAGTGCCCCCAGAGGTCCCTTGGCTGACCATCCCTTTTGATCTTACCCTGTGTTTTCATTTGAGAGTCACCAGCAGCCCCATCAATGAAAGAAAAGCTCTGTGTGAGCCACGCCGCATGAAAAAGAAAACTTCAAAATGAGCTACAGAGGAAACCGTGTTCCCTGGCCCTCATGGAGAACAACATTTCAGGGCCAAGAGAGGTATCTCTGTTTGAGGTTTCGGGGTCTTATCGACCCGGCCAAGGCAGAGATCATTACACAGGAGAAGAGAACAGAGAAAGGGAAAGAAACCCCAAGCTGGCCTGTCACTCTGGATGAAAGGCCGCTCTATCTGTTAGCATGCAGCCCGTGGTGAGAGCCCTGGGTAGCTAGATGTCAAAGCTGCAGACAGGGAGGATGACCTCACTGGAAAAGAGAATGGCGGGCCTCCCTAGGATTCGAGAATATGTGTGCTAGACAAATGATCTCCATTCAGCTAAGCTAACTTATGGATGATATAAGCCCAATCAATTCCCCATTTTTCATGCTAATAGATGCAGAGTCAGCATGGGGAGGGGAGGCGGATGAGGGTGGCTGCTGGCCAATTCCCCTTCAGAAGATCCCATCAGCCAACGGAATCTCTCTGTAAAGATTTTCCTGTCCCAGCAGAGCATCCAGCTTTTGTGAACTTGAGCAATAGTCTTTGCAACAAAACTCTCAGTTATCACATAAGGCACATCGTACTAGGAGTTGCTGTCCAAGAAAGTGACTGATGACTCTAAACAGCAGGTGGGGCTTAGGTTTACCATACAATCGACTCCTGAATTGAGGGCCCCCAGGCTCAGAGCTGAGCACCTCTGTGCCGGATTCATGGCCACTCTTCCCATCTCTGATACTTGATACTGACTGCATAAGGAGCTGGCAAAACAACAACACTTGGCAAGATAGTCGGAATATGTAGTTTCTTACAGTTCACAAAGTGTTTCCACATTCGTGATCTCATTTGTTCCCACTCTGTGAGGTAGGCTGAGAAAGTATTACCATCGCCTCTCCCCTCAGAGATTAGGAAATTGAGGCTCAGAGATGCTGAGCGACTTGTCCTAGGACCACAGCAAGGTAATGGAAGTGCTGGGATTTGAACCCAGGCCTATGACCAGAGCCCATGCCCTCTCTACTAATCCAGGAGTGATCACCTGTTGGTGAGGTTTATGCTGTCACTGTACAGGGTTGGCACAAGTAGGTTTACAGTTTTGTGTACACGAATTTATTCTTGTATTATTTATTATTATATTATTTTCCATACTAACAACTATAAACCTACTTTTGCTCATCCCTGTATTTATTTATTTATTTAATTCTCACCCCGAGGATATTTTTTCCATTGATTTTTAGAGAGAGTACAAGGAAGGAGGGAGAGATGGAGAAATAGAGAAACGTTGATGTGATAGAGACACATCGATCAATTGGTTGCCTCTCACACTCACCACCCTGACCCGGGTCACGGATCAAACCTGCAACCCAGGTATGTGCCCTTTCCAGGGAATGAACCATGGCCTCCTGATCCACAGGTCGATGTGCAACCACTGAGCAACACCGGTCAGGTTCAAATAGATTTTTTTTTAAAGAATCAAATGACTATTGTCTGAGATCTCAGATGTGGCTGGAAAACAAAATGATGAAAGTCATCGTGGTTTAAGAGTCAAATGGCAGGTCCCTGGGGCAAGCCAGATGGGAATTTCAGGGCCAATATACTCTTGGCTCACCAAAAGCTGCCTCAGCATGGCTGTGGTCTAGAAACTTAAAAGGAGGAGCTCTTTCAGTGAACTGGGAGTCCCAGGGGGAGATACTGGCTGGTGTTTTCTTCCCCAGACATCCCTTTGTTGATGGAATTACCTACCCTTCAATATGTTGGCAAGACCCCCCAGGCAGTACATTCAACACATTCATTATCATAAGGGAAAGATGCCTGTTTGTTTAAAAAGTCAGGTTCTTTAGCTTCTATAACGCTTAAAACTTCCTAAAGACCCCCAGGCTCTTTGTTGAGCTGAAGAACCAAATTAGGCTTAATATGATCTAATGCAAAGGTCTGAATTATGCCTTGAGTATACTTTCTGGGAGATGAAAGGACCAATATGCTTATAAAGCTCTATTACTCTTTAAAAAAGACTTTTAAAATGTTGGAAGTACCTCCTGGCGAGGGAAGGGATTATATGCCCTGCTTTCAGTTCATTACTTCTAATATAAACACTCGGTATTCCCCGTGTTCAGCATCACTTGACTGTCTTTATACAGACTGAGCAGATGGAGGGCCTAGGGCCGTTGTCTCTGAAGTCAGTTTAATGGCTCAGGCAAAGTGAGATGTTTTGTCTGATTAAAGGTTCCATCCGCTCTTCAAAGCCACACCGTCTTCCATTTGGGAAATGACAATGTTTATGGTGCCTGTGCCCAATTGGTGGATGATGGAGCAGGTAGTAAGCAGATCACTGTGACCCAAAATACCAGTTGCAGTAAAAGAAGAGGCCCAAGTGGTCCATATGCTGGCATATGATGCAAGCCTGATAATACATAAACCTTTTCGGATGCTATCAGATGCAGACATCGGATGCATTGGTAAAAATAAGTATAAAGGCATGCTCCTTAGTTTTTAAAATATTTCTAATTTTTAAAAGTGACATGCTCAGAACAGAAATTTGGAAAGTGCAGAAAAGCAAGAACAAGAAAAATCGTCCATGATCTTGCAACCCAGAAATCAACACTACTGTCTCCTTGTTGTATGTTCCCTACAAATTGAGATCCTACAAATTTCATACCTTTCTTTTTTTCACTTCAGATACTGTAAACATCCTCCTAAATTAACAAATACACACATATTTCATCACCATTGATAACTGTACCTATTACATTGATGTACCAGTTATCATAATTTAAGCATTGTGAAGTTGGTGGACTTTTAAGTTATTTTCAACTCTGCAGTATTATAAAGGGATGAAATAAAAACTAAACTCGCTGTGCAGGAATCTTTCCTGATGATTTTCTCAGTATAAATTCCTGCAGGATTACAGGGGCCGAGGCAGTACACATTTCAGATTTGACATTTACTATAAATCACCCCTTCACAGTTTGAAAGGGGAATATGTTTGGGTGCTCATCCTTTGTACTCTGATCCATACAACTTACCATTTTGACACATTTTTCATCAATTTTAGAGGCAAAAAAGGACTGTATCTTGTTTTTTTTTCTAATTGGCTTAAATAACGATGAACCTGTTTTGACTCTGTGAATTGGTTGTGAATAGCTCCCCCCAACCCCTTATTGTGAATTTTCTTTTCAAGTCCTTTGTTAACTTTCTATTGTTTAAAGAATTTGTCAAGTTGTAATCTTCATCTATCACATGTTTATCATTATTTACTTCTGCTAATAGTGGATTTTTATGTGTCAAGTATACATGCATATCTTTTTATAACTACATTTCTTTTTTAAAAAAATATATTTTATTGATTTTTTTACAGAGAGGAAGGGAGAGGGATAGAGAATTAGAAACATTGATGAGAGAGAGAGAAACATCAATCAGCTGCCTCCTGCACACCCCCTACTGGGGATGTTGCCTTCAACCAAGGTACATGCCCTTGACCGGAATCGAACCTGGGACCTTTCAGTCCGCAGGCCGACGCTCTATCCACTGAGCCAAACCGGTTAGGACTATAAGTACATTTCTTTATGGTTTCTGTATTTGTCCCTCTGCTGAGGAAAGCCTCCTCCATCCCAAAGTGAGACGGTCATCCTTACTGCTTCCATTTTTTATGGTTTCATTTTAAAGTTCAATTTATATATTTTTTAAATGAAAAAATGGCAACATACCTTGAAATTCCATAGAATTATTGGTTAAAAAGACCAGACTGACAATGCCTTCCTCCTGTACTAAGATTTTGTGCTCTTCATAATTAACTTTTCATCAACTCTTTTTGACAAAACTCACTTTAACTTTGGTGACTGATACATCTTAAGCTATCGGCAAGAAAAGGTGTCCAGTGTGAACATGAGGAGCTAAGAATGACAGTGTTTAGACCCCTTTCGTCCATCTGAGCAATTCAGGCAATCTCCTCAAGACACTCAGACTTCAAAAGAGGAGCAGGTCAGAGAGAAAGCTGTGCGTTTGTGGAATACACTGACCTGCCTGAGACGCATGTGGCAACCTAGTGAGGACATCCTGAGAGAAGAGGACTTGAGCTGCACTTGGAAAATTGGGTGGAGTTAACCAGATGGAACTAAGGGAGAAGGAAAGCAAGGCAGGGGGCCAGAGTGAGGAAAGGTGAAGAGAAGAGGGCCTGGCAATAACAATGTTCATTTTTTTGCTGGTCATTCATATTTCACCATGTGCTTGGATACATGTTACTACTTCTCATCTCTGAACCTAGGTTTCCTCGTCTGTGAAATGGGGAACGATATGAAGAATTTACTTTTAAAAAATCCAAGTAGGACTTAAATAATAGGAGAGTATAGGTTTACAGCCTTCTGATGTGACTTAATCCAGGAACTTAAATGATGTCAATAGGACCTGGTACTACCCATCTTCAGGTTCTCTGTCATCTCTGCTGGCTTCCTGTCCAGGCTCCATGCGATGGCAAGATGACAGACCCAGCTCCCCACCCACATCCTATTGGGTTCAAGTCCAGGATTCACTCTGATTACACTGGGTCACATGCCTGACTATGAAGCGATCACTTTTGAGTATGGTCAGAGTGATAGAATTTCCTGATTGGCCAGGCCTGAATTAGGTGCTCTGTCCTTGGAGCCAGGAGTGGAAGCCAACCTCCAACCTGAAACCCAGAGACCTACTGCCATGGAGCATGTTTCCCCAGAGGAAGTGACACGGTGCACTGCTCCCCGGGGAAGAGGGCATCGATGCTGGCCAGGCTAACACAACACTCCTTTGGACAAAGGGTATTTTATGATGCTGCAGATTAACCTTCAGTGGTTGAGGGATTAGGTATCATCCATCCCATATTACAGATGACAACAATAGAAGTTCAGAGGGATTAAGTAACTTTCCACAAGGTCTCCCAGCTAGTAACAGACACGACTAAAGCTCACACAAAACCAAGCCTCCATGAGAGAACATTTTGGTCAAGGCTTCTTTCCACAACAGGACTGTTTAGGATCAAGCCTGGGCCAGGTAGCTCTCTGTGGACTTTTGACTGGCTGACCGGGCCACCCGTGGCCATCTTCACCTCGTCCCCACTGGTTTTATCCTGAGAACAGACTGAAGGAGCGGCCAGCTCTGTGCCTGCCATGGGCCGGTAGGGATTAATGACTCTGAGAAACTGACCTGACAGGTGTGAAAGGAAAATTTCTGAATGTAAACTGCCTCTGCCACATGCAATCATCCGTGAGTCAAAAAAAGGAAGATGACAAATAGGCCATTTTCTGGCCCCTGTGCCACAAAGGTAATAAATCTGGTTTCTCTCTCAGTTGATATTGCCTAATACAAAAATAAAGCATTTCAATTACACATTCCAGTGTGTAATGGTTGTTAGGCCCACAACAGGTCAAATCTCTTATCTTTCCTAAGGATCCAGTTCTAATACACAAATGAGCCTAATATGAAAATGCTGCCCTGGACTGTGGGGCCTTCTTGTTGCCAAGCACACAAGCCGTGAGGTGCTGTTATGGTCTCAGGGTGCCGTGGCCAACAGCACAGCATTTACAGACAGGCTGCAGAGCTTCCACTGACCAGCTCTGTAATCTCTCTGGGCCTAAATTTTGTCATCTGAAAAAGGGGACTATGTAGTGATATCTTTCTCACATGGTTGGCTGTACAACCACATTTTTTCACTCTATTGATATTTATCATGCACCCAACACATGTCATGTACTGACTTAGGAGGGGATACAGAGTAGGTAACATAGCTTAGTTGCTGCCTTTTTACAGGTGTGGCTTATTTAAAATGCTGTTAATATTATACCATACACAAAAATAAACTCAAAATGGATAAAGGACTTAGATGTAAGACAGGAAACCATAAAAATCTTAGAAGAATCCACAGGCAGCAAAATATCAGCCATATGTCATAGCAATATCTTTATTGATATTGCCCTCCTAAGGAGAAAACAAACAAATGGGACTACATCAAAAGCAAAAGCTTCTGCACAGCAAAAGAAACTATCAACAAAACAAGAAAGCCCACCGCATAGGAGAACATATTTGCCAATGTCATATCCGATAAGGGGTTAATTTCCAAAATTTATAGGGAACTCATACATCTTAACAAAAGGAAGATAAACAATCCAATCAAAAAATGGCCAAAAGACCTAAATAGACACCTTTCAAAAGTGGACATACAGAAGGCCAAGAGACATATGAAAACATGCTCAAAGTCACTAATCATCCGAGAGATGCAAATCAAAACAACAATGAGGTACCATCTCACACCTGTCAGACTGGCTATCATCAACAACTCAACAAACGACAAATGCTGGCGAGGATGTGGCGAAAAAGGAACCCTCGTGCGCTGCTGGTGGGAATGCAGACTGGTGCAGCCACTGTAGAAAACAGTGTGGAGTTTCCTCAAAAAAATTAAAAATGAAACTCCCATTTGACCCAATGATCCCACTTCTAGGAATATATCCCAAGAAATCAGAAACACCCATCAGAGAGGATATATGCACCCCTATGTTCATAGCAGCACAATTCACCATAGCTAAGATTTGGAAACAGCCTAAGTGCCCGTCAGCAGATGAGCAGATTAAAAACTGTGATACATCTACACAATGGAATACTACACTGCTATAAAAAAGGAACTCTTACCATTCACAACAGCATGGACGGACATGGAGAGCATTATGCTAAGAGAAAAAACCAGGTGCACTTGTTAATAATACGAATTTTTTTCAATAGATGGAGTTACACATATGTTGATATATATTCGATTTTGATATGTATGCTATTTTGTTGTATTCACAATAAGCTTCAAAACTTCATGTCAAATTTGCTGAAGGTGTTAACATCATAGATATTTTTACTCTTAAAACTGTCAAATTACATGCCAAAAAAAGAGCATTTGCGGGAAGTTTTAATTCATTACTTTATTTGGAAGAACAGTGCTGCTGAAAGTTACCGTATACTTTGGGAAGCTTATGGTGAACATGCTCCATCTCAAGATACTTGTGAACTCTGGCTTAAACGCTTTAAGTGATGGTTTAAGTGATGATTTCAATGTGAGAGACAAAGAATGTCCAAATGAACCGAAAAAATTTGAAGACCAGCAATTACAACCATTATTGGATGAAGATGCATGTCAAACTCAAAAACAACTTGCAGAATGATTAAATGTTGCTCAGCAAACAATTTCGGATCCTTTACAAGCAATGGGAAAGATTTTAAAGGAAGGAAAATGGGTGCCACAGCAACTGAACGAAAGACAAATGAAAACCGAAAAGTCATCAGTAAAATGTTGCTTCAACGGCACGAAAGAAAGTCTTTTTTGCATCGAACTGTGACTGGCAATGAAAAGTGGATTTATTTTGAGAATCCCAAATGCACAAAATCATGGGTTGATCCAGGTCAACCATTAACATGGACTGCAAGGCCAAATCACTTCGGAAAGAAGACAATGCTCTGCATTTGGTGAGATCAGGAAGGTGTGGCGTATTATGAGCTTCTAAAACCAGGTGAAACAGTTAATACTGATCACTACCGAGAACAAATAATCAATTTGAACCACACTTTGATCCTAAAACGAACATAATGTGCCAGAAGACACGGCTAAGTAATTTTGCTTCATGATAACGCACCATCACACATTTCAAAACCAGTTAAAGACACGTCAAAAGATCTTTCCTGGGAAGTATTAACCCACGCGCTGTATTCACCAGACCTTGCTCCTTCAGATTCCCACTTGTTCTGATTGATGGCACATGCACTTTCTGAGCAGCACTTCAAAACATACGAAGAAGTGGAAAATTGGGTCTCTGAATGGTTTGCCTCAAAACAAGAAAAGTTCTATTGGGACAGTATCTACAAATTACCTGAAAGATGGGGGAAATGAGTAGTTAGCGATGGACATTACTTTGAATAAAGCACTTTTAATGTTTCTCTTGAAATTACCGTGTTTTCTTTGATTATAAAATCCACATTAACCGGTATACCTATAACCCAGTCGGAGAAAGATCAATATCACATGATCTCACTTATTTGTAGAATATAATCAACAACATAAACTGATGAACAAAAATAGATCCAGAGACAGAAGCACTGAACAGACCATCAAACCTCAGAGGGAAAGCTGGGGGGGGGGGGGGGCGGTAAAAGATTAACCAAAGGACTTGTATGCATGCATATGAGCATAAACAATGGACACAGATACAAGGGGGTGAGGGCATGTGCTGGAGGGGGTGGGAGTGGCTGGGGAGAGGTCAATGGGGGGAAAAGGAGACATATGTAATACTTTAAACAATAAAGAAATAATAAAAATAAGATGCTGTTAAGCATAAAGGTGGTACTGAAAATTCATATTAACCAATAAAACTCCCCTATAAATCTGAAATTCACTATGATGTGTTACAAATGAGATATGAGTGGTGATATGAAAATGGGTAATTGGGAAATGTGACTCAGTTCTAAGATGAGTGGGACTTGCGAAGAAGATGAATTCCCACTCACTATAGGAACCAGGAATTAATCCATCAAAATGCAGATGGCTGTGCCTTTCCTGACCCTTGCCCTTTGCAGTGTGCCTGCTGCTCGTCCCATCAAGCCGGGAGTCTGTGTTTCCACATCACGAACCTGGGCTGGTCTTGTGACTTGGCCCCATTCTCCTTCCCAGGCAAGGAGACAGGGCAATGGAATAAAAAACCAAGAGAGGGAGTGCCCTCCTCGGCCCTGGATCTATCTCTTGCTTCAACAGTGTTTGAAAGGAACAAACGCAGGGACGCCCCTTCTTCCCGCCTCCGACCACTCTCCTGCTCTTATTCACTCACCACTTTCAGAACCACCTCCAAGACCAGCCAACACACCGGTTTCTTATCTACCTTGACTCATTGCCGAACAACCATGAGCTCCCAAATTCGTCAGAATTATTCCACCGAGGTGGAGGCTGCCGTCAACCACCTGGCCAACCTGCCTCCATGGGCCTCCCACACCTACCTCTCTCTGGACGATGTGGCTTGTGAGGGGGCCGGAGTGGGAGGGCACTTCTTCGGTGAGTTGGCTGAGAAGAAGCCAAGAAGCTGCAGGGTGCTGAGTGGCTCTTAAAGATGCAAAATAAGCATGGTGGCCGCATTCTCTTCCAGGACGTGCTGAAGCCTTCCCAAGAGGAGTGGGGCAAAACTCAGGACGCCATGGAAGCCGCCCTGGCCTTGGAGAGGAACCTGAACCAGGCCCTTTTGGAGCTGCAAGCCCAGGGTTCTACCACGCAGATCCTCAGCTATTTGACTTCCTGGAGAACCACTTCCGGGGTGAGGAGGTGAAACTCATCAAGAAGATGGGCTACACCTGGCTCACTCTGCAGGCGGCCGGCCCCCAGGCTGGGCTGGTTGAGTATCTCTTCTAAAGGCTCATCCTCAAGCACCACTAGGAGCCTTTGGAGCCCAGAGGCCTTTGAGGGGCCCTCTGCATCCCCCTGGTGTCTGGCGTTTACTTGAGCCTCTCCCCAAAACTACTAGCCATTCTTTTAACCACCCTGAAGCCCTCTCCCACGCATTGAATCAAATGAAACTATAAAGCTTTTTGAGAAAAAAAAAAAAAAGGAAAAGAAAAAACAGATAATAGAAATAAATCCAGAGAGCATTAGATAACAAGATTCTCAACGATGAGCTTTGTTCAAAAAGATAATACTTAAAATGTCAGCAGGCAACAGGAAGTTATGAAATAACATAAATAGAAACAAAACTGAACCGTAGAGTCACTGAAATGAACAGTTTAACAGCGTATTAAACACAACTGAAAAGTGAAGTGGAAAACAGGACCCATGAGAAAACCAGAGGGACGCCTGGAGAGAGAGAAAAATGGAAGGCAAGCTCTTTGGCAGAACAGAGAGGGAATGCTTCCTAACCCTTTTTATGAGGCCAGAGCAACCTGAGAGCAACACCTCGCAAGGACATTACAGAAAGGAAAATTACAGGCCGGTCTCTCTCATGAACATAGAGGCAAAAATCCTAAGCAAAATATTAACAAGCCTGACCTACTAATTATGGAAAGGATAACACATCACATCCAACTTGGGTTTGTTCCAGGAATTCAAGGTTGCTGTAACATTTGGAAATCAGGCAATGTAAGCCATTATATTAATAGAATAAATGGAGGGAAATGAGTGTCTCAATACATGTAGAAATGTGTTTAATAAAATTCAACACCCACTTACGATTCAGAACTCATAGCAAACTTTAACTAGGATGGGAATTCTGTCATCTAATAAAAATATCTACAAAAGACATATATATTTTCATCAATAGTGAGATGTTAAGAAGTCTTTTTCTGGACTGGGGAAGGAGACAGTGATGCCCATTAGCACGGTTCTGCTCTAATTGTCACACATCCTGGTAGTGCAAAAAGGCAAGACAAATAATGAAGATGCATAATGAGTGAAAGAACAAAGCTACTATTATTTCCAGATAAATAATTATAACAGTTATAGAATCCAAAAGAATCTACAAACTATTAGAACAAATTTATTAAGATTGCTAGATATAAGGACAATATGACAGAAATATGTTGTTTTTCTATCTAAATTTATTGAAACTCAAAAACTTTAAAAAAGCTTCCAAAAATAATTTAAAGTTTTACAAAAATAATTCTTAAAATTGCAAAAATAATTTAGAACTTTATGGTTTATAATGGCATTAAGAAACATCCAATATCTGGGGGTGAGGGCTGTCAAACAATGTGTAAGATATCCACAAGGAAAATCATACAATGTTACTGGAGTTAAAGAAGGTCTAAATAATTAGAGGAATACACATGTTTATAGATCAGGAGCCTCAGTCTTTTCAGAGGTTAATTCTTATCTATATAGTTAATGGAACGCTGTCAAAATCCCAGCCATCTTTGTAGGAATGGACAAGCTGATTCTAAAATGTCTATGGAAATACAAAGGGAAAAATTAGTCTAATGCAAGGGAAAAAAAGTGGAAAGAATAGTGCAACAAAATTAAATGTATGGTTAATAAATTAGGGTAGTAATGACATAAGAATCAGCAAATAGAACAACGGCACAGAAAAAAAAAGAGCCCAGAAACAGACCTCCACATATGTAGACACTTGGTTTAGGCCAAACTTGCACCACAAATCAGCAGGGAAAGGACAGTTTCAATAAGCTGGGCTGCATCAATTTGCTCTTTATATTAAATAAAGACCTTTACCCCTATATCATGCACACAGAAAATCAATTCTAGGTGGGTTGGAGAAGTAAAAGTGATGATAAGACAATAAAGCTTCTGGATATAAACCCATATAGGAGAGTCTCTTCATGACCTTGGAGTAGGGAAAGGGTATTTAAATGGAATGGGTGCAAAAAAGCACTAACCCTACAAACAAAGAGTGATAAACTGCCCTCCATCAAAAGACATCCTTACACGAATGAAAATGTAGCATAAAGACTGGGAGAAGATATTGACAAAGTCTGTCAATCATATATATATATATATATATATATATATATACACACTGGAGGCCCGATGCACGAAGATTTGTGCAAGAATGGGCCTTCCTTCCCCTGGCTGCCGGCACTGCCTTCACTCTGGCCCGAGCTGCCTTTCCTCCTTCCCACTCTGCCCAGAGGCCTGGAGTGGCTTGGGCAGTGCAGAATGCACCGCCCCCAGTTGTTCAGTGCCTGTGTATGCAAATTAACCTGCAATCTTTGTTGAGTTAATTTGCATTCTCACTCCTGTTTGGCTGGTGGGTGTTGCGAAGGTAGAGTCAATTTGCATCTTTCTCTTTTATTAGTGTAGATAAATTAATATACAAATTAATAAGATCACCCAACAGAAAAATGGGCAAGAGGCTCTACTTCATCAAAGAGGATATCCAAAAGGTTAATAAACATACAAAAAGATGCCCAACGTTTTTCATAAACAAGAAACTATAAATTAAAACCACAATAAGGTACTGGGGCACATCAATCAGAATGGCTTAAATTGAGGAGTTGTACAATAGCAAGTGTGAGAATGAATGAGAACTAATGAGGACATTCAGATGCTGCCAATTGGAGTAAAAATTAATGCAGCAATTAAAAAAAAACTTCTTGGCATTGATTACTGAACCTGAACTTACACTTACTATATGACCCAATAATTTCAGCCCTAGACATATCGTCAACAGAAGTGTGAGCAAGTATGCACCAGAGACACGCACAGGAATGCTCATATACCTGTTACCCATATAAGCCCAGAGATAGAAACAACCCACGAAGTCTATCAGCATTAAGATGAATAAATAAATGGTGGTATATTTATAAAATGGGATACCTGGCTTAGAACCATGATAATGTTCTTACCATGGCAAGGACAATGGATCAACCTGGATGAAAAGTCCAAACAGCTGAATGAGAGAAGCTGTGTCCTAGAGTCTATGTCAGGGATGGCGAACCTTTTGAGCTTGGCGTGTCAGCATTTTGAAAAACCCTAACTTAACTCTGGTGCCGTGTCACATATAGAAATTTTTTGATATTTGCAACCATATTAAAACAAAGACTTACATTTTTGATATTTATTTTATATATTTACATGCCGCTTAACAAAGAAAAATCAACCAAAAAATGAGTTCATGTGTCACCTCTGACATGCATGTCATAGGTTCGCCATCACTGGTCTATGTGGTATGGATCTTCTCATATAAAACACAGGGTGGGGGAACAGGCAAAACTAGAAGGTTTAGGAATGCATGCTGAGCTGATAGAACCATAAAGGAAGGCAAGGACATGAGTTCCACAAAGATCAGATCAGGGTCTCTCTCCTGGGGCGGGGAGAACAGATCGGGCACAAGCTGGGCCTCTGGGGGCTTGGAATGTTCTGCTGCTATGGTGATGGTTACCTGAGGTTTCACTTAGTGATAAATCACTGATCTGTACATTTCCAATGTACAGGATGTCTTTTTATTATTATTATTCCTGATTTCAGAGAGCGGAAGGGAGAGGGATAAAGAGATAGAAACATCAATGATGAGAGAGAATAATCAATAGGCTGCCTCCTGCATGCCCCCTGCTGGGGATGGATCCTGCAACCCAGGCATGTGCCCTGATAGGAATGGAAATGTGACCTCCTGGTTCATGGGTCAATGCTCAACCACCGAGTGACACTGTCTGGGCTACACTGCTCCTTATGTACTACATTTTACCACACAAATGTTACAAATATGCCAGCAACATAGGATGGGTGAGAACCACTGATTTGCCTAATGGAGGCAAAGAAGGCAAAAAGTATTCGAGATCAGGACATTTCTAAACTTTCTTGCTCCTATACTCTTCCCTAAAAAAACTTTAAAAGCTTATATATGATCTTTTGCCTTTTTAATCCAACAACTAACATTTCTCAACATGTTTAAATAGTTACAGCATATTGAAACTATTAAAATTTTATAATAGAAATCTTTTACTATTCTAAAATATATCCAATGAAATATAAATACATTGGTGATTTGAAACCCACCACTTAAAATATAAATGAACGAGGTCTTTGGCCGAGAAATTTTGTATTTTTCTTGAAATGTTTTTCCCTTCTCTTTTCTATGGAATTGAATACTAATGCAATGCTGTTTCCATGTTTACAAGTCTCCTATTGATTACCTATCATAATACTCTGTGACACAAATATGTATAAAACCTAGAATTTAGAATTTCCTGTGACCTTCAATTTATAAATAAAAAATTCTTCTGGGTGGAATTTTCATTATGTAGTACTAATACATAATTGATTACAATATAAATATATTACACATTTGTATAAAATATTAGACAGATAACATGTATACTTTTATTGGTAATGCATCTCTTAATAAACTGAGTAGGGGTAGGCTTAAGGCGCATTCATGAGAGCAGTTTGAGCACTCTAAGTTGTCCCTCTGTTTGGCACCCTGAGACACTGTACATCTCCGACAGCACACCACGCTAGGAACAGGATGTGAGAGGCCGGCCCTTCTTTTGTAATGGAGCAGAAGAGAGACCAGAAAAGGGCAGGTGGGAAAGAGACCGGGCATGATGCCTTTCCTGAGAGCTACCAATGCTCCACACATGTCCATGCCCTCCATGACTTTACCTGGAACCCGGAGCCTGCTCGGTCCTCACAGCCCACATCTCCATCCCTTCCCAGCGCACGTCCTACTGTGACTGTGGCTCTCAGAGTTCCCCCTGCAGGATTGAGGCTTGACAAACACACGTTCCATAGGCTGCCCTTTCCTTCCCCATCACCTGTCCCCACTCTCCCACAGGTGTTTCCTGGGATCGCCTTCCAAACTAACGGTTTGTTACTGTGCCCGCTGCTGGGGGACCTCAAACTAAGACCTGCCTCAACTGCTGCTGTATCCTCAATTAAAGCAATTTTAGCAAAGACTATAGTAGAGGGTGTGGGAACAGATTCTTCTAAAACTCCCTGCATACATTCCCCTTGGGATGCACTCGTGTACCTTAGGGGTGCGCAGAGCCAAGTCGGGAGCCACAGAGAGGCATGCCTTTAGGTGAGTAGGAAACTCCATTCTCTTGTGCTTTGCAGGGACTGGCCATAAGCCTTTGTAAGGAGACAGCATCTGGATTAATGGATACTAAGGATATGAGCATACTTCATAAATTGTAAAGAGGATTCTTATTTGGACACTGGACTGGGAATCCTGGGGTCTGGATTATAGTCTAATGTTGCCCAGCTCTAATGTTGACTTACTGTATGGCCCCTTCTCTTTCCCTTTTCACCTCAGTTTTGCAATGTGCATAATGTGGTAGTTAGACCACAACTGGTTTATTTTCATATAGTTTTGACTATTCTTTTCATAAGCCGGAATGAACATGTGTTCAAATGCTTCAATGAAGGTAAGTTTGAGAGACCATTCTGGCTCAGAAGGCAGAAGCTCTCTGTCTCCCAAATCCTGACTGGTTCTGGGTGGTGTGGTTCCTCTTTGAAGAAATCACTGCCATGTCCCAAATATGAATCAAAACTACATCCTGAACTTCTGGGAAATGTCTTTATGGGAATGGGCCATTGCTAGCTGCATTCTATGGGGCATACATAGATAAAGACCATACAACATAAAATTATAACATCATGTAACACGATAAACCCATAGAATAAAACCATTCCTTTTCTTTGTATATGAACAAAGCCCCAAATTCTTAACACCCTCTAGTTTTTCATCCACTTAAGTGGCTTCCAAATCTTTGTACAGTGGGGCCTTGACTTATGAGTTTAATTCGTTCTGTGACGGAGCTCGTAACTCAAATTACTCGTATGTTAAATCAAAAAGTGAATGAGTGAGACACCTGATGCTGGGCTGATGTTGTGGCGTTCACTGTGACGTTCGCTGCGCCAACTAGAGGTGGGGTATCTGAAGCTGGCTTGTAACCCGAATTTTAGCTCGCAACTCAAAGCAAAAAATCATCGAGAGACGGCTCATATCTCGAAAAACTCGTTAGTCGGGACACTTGTAAGTCAAGGCCCCACTGTACCACCAGCTCCCTTCAATTTATAAATAGAAAAGGGTAGAGATCATCACATGTCATAAGCTCAATAAATATTTGTTGAACTAAAGATCCTCAGAGTTTGTTCCCCTATTTTTGGTTGCAGCTTTCTTTTAATGTACCCCAGAATTTTCTTCAGTCCTGATTAGTAGTTTTTTATCTTTCTTGGGTCAGAGACCCCACTGCTAAAATCTGCTAAAAGCGATGGATTGCCTCTCCAGAGAATACACATTTGTACAAACATACACTTTTATCATATTCTCTAAACATGGACCCAGAAAATCCTTGAGCCTCAGGTAAAGCACTTCTGTGGGAGTCCTAGAATAGCATAATTCCTCCTGCTTGGCACTGACTACCTGGAGGGAAGTTTTGAAAGGGAGTCTAAGGTTAATGCACTTTTAGAAGGAAGGAAAACCATGTGCCCTGGAGGGGGTTGTGGCAGCCCAATGCCAGGTATCTGCCATTGTCTTCTAGATTTACAGCTCCATTTCATAAACATATTTTGTATTTCCTCTCCCCCCCTCCCCCCGCCTTCTCTACATCTTCCTTCCAGAATTTTCCCTAAATGTCATGGACCTTCATGGGAGGCAGTAGAGATTTCAGAGTAAGAGATAAGAATGCAGGTTCCAGAGCCCAGCAGAACAATCCACTGTTGGCCTCTTGCTACCTGTGCCACCTCTTATAGGTTATTACAATCTCTCACTGCCTGTTTCCTCATGTGCGGAATGGGGAATGTAAAATCATTTTAAGGAACCCATCTCATAGAAGGAGTTTCTTGATGATTAAGTGAGACAATGCAATTCACAGCACAGTGAATGCCATCCTACCTATACGTAGAAAACATTCATGCCCGGCCAGTGTGGCTCAGTGGTTGAGTCTCAACCCATGAACCAGGAGGTCACCATTTGATTCCTGTCAGGGCATGTGCCCAGGTTGCGGGCTCTATCCCCAGTAGGGAGCGTGCAGATTAGCTGATGTTTCTGCTAATCTGTTTCTATCTCTCCCTCTCTCTTCCTCCCTCTAAAACCAATGAAAAAGGACATATTAAAAATGAATAAATAGACATTTAATATTTTCCAACTCACTGAATACCTTTCTCTCAAGATAGAGTTTCTCATGGAGGCTTAGTATTTCCCTGTTAATAAGATTTAGTATTTTCCTCTTCCATGTCCATTAATGTATTGACGTTGCCATTACTGTTATTATTATTATCATTATTATTATTATTATTATTATTTCTTTTCTCAAAATAACTTGTGTACAGAGGTGTCTCATCATTACAGGGCTAACCTCATTGTATAAGGTGAAAATTGTAGGTAATTGAAATAATCCTTGAAAATGTTATAGATCCACAAGAAAATACAGCACACATGAATTCAGATAGCAATCAAAAACTATAATTATTTTGTAATTCACACGTCTGTATATCTAGGCACTCAACCCTAGTAGTAAGTAGAGAATAGTGGAGAATTCAAAAATGTTCTCATGTTCCTATAACATTAACTCCATTCTGTTGCAATATTGAGCTGCAATAATTTTTAATGTAATAGTAGGATCCTATGTCACTGTGCCAAGCACATACAGGTGATGAACAAGTATTTGTTAAATTGAATTGACCTACATAACCAGGTCATTGAATCTGGCATTACTGATATCTCAAAATGGCTCATTTTTGGAACTCATCCTTGAGAGGACATGGATCCAGAAAAGGGTAGTAGGAACAAACATTATGTACCCTGTTCAAGAATAAATTTTGTTCATAGATATGCCAAAGGACTGATATCTTTAATGTATCAAGAACCCAAATAGAACAAATTAAACCACCCAAAACGAAGCTAAAAGATGTGATTTATTATTTTACAGAAGATGAAATACTGATGTGAAAAAGGATCGATCACATATTAAGTAACGAAAGGTGAACTAAGTCAGTAATATGCCATGTTGATCCATCAAACTTGTAACAGTGGAAAAGATTTATGTTACTCAAGGTAGATGTGCTCATGGCATGTACTTACAGGCACTTTCCTACCCAATCACTGGGATTGTGAAGTGGAACCAGCTTTCAGAAATGTCATCCATTACAAATGCCTTAAAATGGTCATATTTTGATTCAATGAGCGTGCTTCTAACCTGTGGAAAGAATTGGAGAAGTGTACAAACATGAGTGCACAAGGATGCTGATTACCAGTTCTATCCTACATTGAGCCCCACTTTAGGTGAACTCCTCTGGCCCACCTCCAGCCAGCCTTGCCCTTCAGAATGAGGGAGCCTTGAACCAAGGGGTCATGTCTATCCTGTGCTCCTCCCTCTAGACCACGCCCCAGTGCTCAGGACCTGGGAAAGGCTAGAGCTCTGAGGTCCATCTCCCAAGGGCTGCCTGGGCCACCAGTGTGCTCCGCCCTAGGCTAAGGGGTAGCTGTTTGCAGGCAGTGTAGACAGAATTTGAACATGTGGGCACAGGAGGCCTCTGCTTGTATAAAATTAGCTGTGTTTGGAAAGGGCTCCAAGGGTACAGGGGCTCACCTTGCACCACTGTGTTCCAGCATGGAACCCAAAAGGTCCAAGGAGTCTGAATTTGAACCTGACCCTCCAGGTCCTTACAAAGTCATATTTATCTAGATTGGAGGATAAAACTTTTTTTTTTTTATTTTTTTATTGAGCACCATATAGGCTGGCTTCACAACTTTAAAACATTTAGTCACACACTGTGTCAGCCTTCATGATTCCCTTGGATGGACCAGGCTGCAGATGCACAAGTGTTAAGGGGAGGCTTCCCATTCCAGTCTCATTTTGACATAGAAACTGGAAGCAAGTCATACTAATTGACATGGAAAGATGTTTTAAGCTTCACTAAGAAGCCGGGGTCTAAAACATTTGATTCCATTTGTGTGTGAAGAGGGGTGTAAGAGTGACATAATGTACACTCTTTTAAAAGCAAAAAGACATGAAAGGCATTCAGCAGCATGCTGACAGGTTATCTCGGTGGAATGGGAGGGTGGGCAGGATTTCAGTGATGCTATGTACTTAATTTTTGCTCATTTGAATTTTCTAATGTTTCAACAAGGAACATGTATTATTTGTGAAACAGAGTAAATAGTAAATGAAATAAAATCAGCCTCAGGGGTAGCTTGCAGCCGGTTTTTGCAGAGGAGTTCATGGGGAAGGGCATTTCTCTCCTCCTGCGTGCGCCCTAAGTCCCCTACTGGACGTGACCACCTGAGCCACAGGCTCCCAGCTTTGCACATCACTTGTCATGCTCTTCTTTCTTTCAGAGCTGGGCTTCAGTTCCCGGACCAGAGGAGGAGAGGCTTAGGGTGCCCCTGGGATTCCCAGGGGTGAAAGGCATGCCCGAGCTGAGGTCCCCCATTCTGACCTGGAGCTGCTGGCTCACCAGTTAATGTATGCTCGCTCACACCTTGACCCATCATTGGGGCAGAACTCCTTTCAACAGAGTCGGTGTGGAGGCAGCAAAGGTGAGAGTAACACAAGAGACTTTAATTAAGTTCTCCTGGGATGGGGGTGTCTGGGAGTCGGCGAAGGGGAATGGACCTGGCCGGGCTGTTTTCTTTCCTGGGTGCTTACAGCCTTCATACTATCGCTTAAAGTTAAAACAATATACAGAAGCTTAGTTAATTTATGTCCACTTCCTACCCTCCGTTTAATTCATTAACTGTTTCCTTAACTTATTGGGTGATTGTGAATGCTGGCCAAAGAGTTTATTGTCCGGATGACATTTCAGCTTTTCATTACCAGTTTTACTTTGAAAAAATACAATGGTAAACTGATCACAGATGAAAACTTTCATTAGTGGAAAAGGGTTAAAGAAACGCACACAGGCATCTTTGTAACTTCTCGGCACTCACAGGCCGGTGCCCATTTCGCATGTTAATTGTATGTGAATGATGGGACCCACGCTGCTCTAAAGGGTCCTTGGAGCTCATTCCGGTCTATGAAATTTGGAGTGCTGAGAAACAGTTGTGTGAAAGTTCTCTGCCCAACGCAACACATACAATTTTGTGAGCCGATGGCTCAGAGTCAGCTGGCTTAGTATCTCTAGCTGAGAAGGGTGAGAGCCAGCAAGACTAATGGGAGAATAAGGAGCCATTTTTATGAGTTTCAGAGAGAAAGGAGGGCGGGAAGGTCAGGAATGTATGAGAACAACGCGATTGCCTTTTTCATACAGGTTAATCTGCGGGGGGGCGGGCTGGGTTCAGTTGCAATGCCTTGTGAATTGCTATTGTTTCAATAACTCCTAAACAGAACACTACTGATTCTGTGACCTCGAATCACATCACTTTCTTTCTTTTTTTTAAATATATATATTTTATTGATTTTTTACAGAGAGGAAGGGAGAGGGATAGAGAGTTAGAAACATCGATGAGAGAGAAACATTGACCAGCTGCCTCCTGAACACTCCCTACTGGGTATGTGCCCACAACCAAGGTACATGCCCTTGACCGGAACCGAACCTGGGACCTTTCAGTCCGCAGGCTGACGCTCTATCCACTGAGCCAAATCGGTCAGGGCACACATCACTTTCTTTACTTCTTCATCACTTTCACTTCTCGATCTGCAAAATAGGCACCACAGTAGTACACACACCTCAGGGGTCTGCTGTGGAGCAGACAGAAAGGTGAACGTAGCACGCATGCGCATAGGAAGGGCCAGTCACAAGCACCCACTAATGGGAGCTTTTTTTTTTTTTTTACACTGATTATTGGAAATAATAAAAAATGGTCTAGAATTTAAGAAGGCTGAAAGCATAGATAACACACACCCTGATCAGCTCAAGATTAGATCAGCATGTGCCAGACATGACTGATGGTCTCATTCACACCCCCCTAAAGCAGGCTCTTTCTGTATCAGGGAGCGAGTAAAAGTTCCTAGGAGAGAAACGGTTTGGATGAGAGGCAGGCCCAGAGCAGAAGCTGTGAGCAGCCACGTTGCTGGGGAGAGTGAGCGTCCTCACCAGGCAGCAATGATGGATCTGCGCCCTGGAAATAGGCAGGGTGGGTCCAATAATGCTGCACAATGCGGAAGCTCGGTGATTAATGGTCTACCAAAGACCATGCAGCCACCGACGATTAATCTTTATTATTTTCATTGACGATAAGAGCGTTGCCAATTCAGTTGGAAAAGACCACTGCAAAGGGGTGTGAACCTCGAAACAGAGATGAATGCTACATGCGCAGAAGCCAGCATCCTCCAGCAAAAGAAAGATATTCATCATAGAATTACCGTCATCCAGAGAAAAAGCCTCCAAAATAAAGGTTGGGAGAAAACTAGCTTTCTCACAGGTTTATAAAGCCATGCCCAGAGGGACAATGAGGGCAACACTGTCCTCTGAAAAGAGAGGGCCCAGAATTAATGAGACGCTCAGTTTGGGCCAACGGGTCAAAAATGACACAGGAGGTTGTGGCAATTCATTGCTATTCACATGCCTGGAGAAGCAGCCCTGGGACGATGGGGAAACAAGCCGAGAGGAGACCTGGAATAGAGAACGCTGCTCAGGTCCAGGTTTGGGAACAGCACAAAAACTGGGGGGTGTGAGAAAATAACCTTATTTACTGTGTAAGGACAAGGGTCTGAGGCAACCTAGATTTCAGTCTGAAAAGTAAATATTCCATGAGAGCAAATGGTCGAACCAGCTGCCTGGGAGAAAAGACTGGGTTCAGGGGCGTTCATTTCTCCCCAGATGGAGAAGACCAACCTTTACTCGCTACTCGTTCAAGATATGACTAGAACACAGGGAATATCCAGTGTGAGGCCAGTTGTTGTACGGGGGTCTGGGTACCAACTCTGAGGAAGGAGGATGCATTTATATTCATCCATAGAATAAATACTTACTAAGCCATAGCTTGCATTTATATAGGAAACGAGGCAAATGTAGAAATAAAGAACCAAAAATCTGAAGGCAGTTTTATTTGAGCTTTATACCACCCCATTCATTCCTATGATATGTATTTGCCTAGTGCACATTATTGATATACCACTTGGTAAGCAATAATGTTTGGATCAGCCCAGTCAGTGTGGCTAAGTGGTTGAGAGGAGACCTGGAATAGAGAACACTGCTCAGGTCCAGGTTTGGGGACAGGAGGTCATGGTCTGATTCCTGGTCAGGGCACATGCCTGGGTTGTGGGCTCGATCTCCAGTGTGCAGTGTGCAGGAGGCAGCTGATCATGATTCGCTCTCATTGATGTTTCCATCTCTCTCACCCTCTCCCTTCCTCGCTGAAATCAATAAAATTATATATTAAAAAATAAATAAATAAATAAGAAAAAGGGAAAAAATAATGTTTGGATTATAAAACATTCAGTCACCATCTCTTTGCCACGGAGACTTGGAGAATCCCAGCTCTAATCCAGATGCCCGCTCATCTGATTTGAAAGGCACCCTTTGAGTCATCTAAATTATTTTAGAATCAGTTATATTCTCACCTTTGCCAAAGAAAAGGGTCAAGGCTGAATCTTAACACCTTATACCCTTGGAACAGTCGTTGTTGGATGTTTTAGTTGCCTCAGCTGAAGACTGAGATGCATGAATATAATATCAATGCTGCCCCCACATTATCAGTTGACAAAGATAACTTTGCTAGTTGCTCAAGGACTTCAGGTGAAATTCTATTAGGACAAACAAATCAACCCAAAACATCTGAAATCCTCAAAGGACAAGTGTCTAGATTACGTTCCTAACTAAGCCATAGATTCTTAGGAAAAATAATTTTAACTCTCACTGAACTATTGAGGTAAAGTTAGGACTGCATGGCTACTGGGGGGGCGGGGGAAATTCCCCAAAGCTATAGAGATACAAATTAAGCATTTTCTCTCATGGAAGAGCTGGGAAAATTAGATCTCCATTAATAAGCAATAATTTGCACCACAAAGTATCACATGATGGAAGGAATTTATATATATTCATCTATCCCCCCTTCCTGGTTTTTTATTTGGCTTTGGGCCTAAAAATTTGCCACACATGTTGAAGATTTGGAAAACAGCATCTATTGCCAGATTTAACATGTGGACATAGGCAAAGCACACCAGTCTTTGTTTGCAATTCCATTTGAAAAATTGGGCACTTAAATTTATACCCAGTATTATGTCACGAATTCTTATTGACATGATGTCTAAATGAATTGTAAAGAATAAACTTCCAGGCAATGAACCTTCTTGTTTGTTAAACATTGCTGGATATAACATATATATAGTACATATATATAATACATATATTATATATATTACACACACATATATATATATATATATATAATGCATATATACACACAAAATTGGCTAAAATATATATAATAACTCACAGTTCAACTCACTGGGTTGGCTTCCCCCATGGGGCGGTCAGTTGGTGAAGGGGCTGACATGGATAGTTCTTCCACAGTCTCTTCTACATTAACACCAACTCCTTTCCCAGCTGGTGTCCATCCATTGTCTGGTGAGTACTCTTGACATTTTCTTTATTAACATCAGAAACATTTTCTTGGAAATATAGGGAAAGAAATTGCAGCAAGTATGATCCCCTTAAGGAAACAAGTTTTGTTTTTATCCCTCAAAGGGAGTTTCTGCATATCCTCTGTGTATGCAAAAAGGTTTCAATGTACTAGTGACAAAAGGAGGGACTTTTATTTTCTTTGCTTTTTCATTGCTATACAAGAAATGGTGTTTATTCCAAGCATCCTTATGCTGGTCATCATTTCACTAGAGCTTTACAACAACCCAGTCAAGGACCCATCTCGGGTCCTGCTATGTGTCCTTTAGGGAGGAGGAAGGGCGGGCCAGCAAGGGCCAGTGGCTTGCCAAAGTCTCAAGCCAGAGGAATGAACAATTGGTTAAAGAATTAGGTCTCCTGGAGAGTAGCTTATGATGCTGACCAGGTAATGGCCTATCAAGGTTCCAAAATCATAGTCAGTCTACAGTAAGGACTTGACCTTTCTCAGTCTGCTTTGGCTACTCTCGGGAACACAGGGAAGTACACAGGGCGCCTGGGAACTGCTGGTTTCCTGGATGTGTTGCTTGAGCATCACCATGGATGCTCTGGGATGCCATGGAAGAGGCCTCAAGGAAGTGGTGAGCTGACAGATGCAGCCCCAAACTCTAAAAATGAATAGTTTCAAGCTTTAAAATTAACAGTTTGCATCTTTTAGATTTGGATTTGTATAGGAATGTCTATAAAGTTTTGCTCCATTTAACCAACAGGGCTTCCATTTGGGGGTTGTAAGGGCATCCGATGTGTATTAGGCCCTGTGCTTGCACAAGAGTGCAAGAACTGATGTCCAAGAGCTGGTGTAAACAACACAGAACTGTCCCTGAGCCCAAAGCACGTGCCTTCTAGACCAGCACTGTCTGGCAGGCCATCCACGCTAGCCACATATGCAATTAAAATGTTTCTAATTTTTAAATGTTCTAATTTAAAATTTTAAGCCACATTTAAAATTAAAAAGAAATAGAAAAAAATTTTGTAATAATACCTTTTATTTACCTGATATACCTAAAATCTTATTTCACTATGTAATCAACATAAGATAATTTTAATTAGGTATATTTTGCTACCAACTCTGAAATCCAGTGGGCATTTCACATGAACAGCACAGCCCAATTTGGATCAGCCGCATTTCAAGTGCTCAATGGCCACATGTGTCTGATGGCTGTCATATTGACCACGTAAGTCTAGGCGGGATATGGAGCAAAGAGTAAGGAAACTAACACATACAATAATTACACGGAGTGATTGGTGCCACTCAAGGAAAGCAAAGGTCTGAGAAGGAGAAACGTGGTTGAGCATGAAGAAAAGTGCTGGGGAGGAGCTGGCCTTCCTGACGTGGTGACTGTTGAGATCTGTTTTCCCAAAACTAAATTAGAAGAGAAATGACATCTATCGCTTCGTACACTTCTTTGTAGAGATAAGAAAATTACCTAAATAGTTGTAATAATAATAAGGAATCAAGTTTGAAATCACTGGAATAGCTGATATCATTTTATTTTTACAAAATGTTAGAAGGTCTATTCGATCCATCCAAACATGTGGGTAAAGCCTGACATGCAAAAGTTCCCGTCATGTGGGAAATGTTTGCTTTGGACTTCAACAAACCAATTCCAGAGTTTCCTTTGGATTCTCTGGGGCAGAGGGAAAAGGTAGGTCTAGCTCTTGAAATCATTTGCCACCAAGTGACACAGGGCTTTTCCTTGAAGGCTTGTCCCCAAATACTCTCAGTGGTTGGAAGATTCAGTTCATCCCAACCAAGGGCTAAACCTAACACTTGGAGGGTTCCACATTCTAGGGCAGTGATGGCGAACCTTTTGAGCTCGGCGTGTCAGCATTTTGAAAAACCCTAGCTTAACTCTGGTGCCATGTCACATATAGAAAATTTTGATATTTGCAACCATAGTAAAACAAAGATTTATATTTTTTATATTTATTTTATATATTTAAATGCCATTTAACAAAGAAAAATCAACCAAAAAAAATGAGTTCGTGTGTCACCTCTGACACGTGTGTCCTAGGTTCGCCATCTCTGTTCTAGGGCAATTACCTCCCTCTCCTCACCCATTCCTGACCCAGGCTTGATGTTTACTAGAAATAGAATTGCTGAGCTTTCCTCTTTCCTCCTGATGGGCCCAGTATCTCAAAGATCAACACAAAAGATGGGATGTAGGCGTGGATTTGATAATCACTATGTCCACCCCTACACTCTGCTGTGGGACAAACAGCACACGTCTGAGGTCACATAGCTGCTTGGGCAGATTCAAGGTTAGAATCGAGCTTTTCCCCCTCCTGATCCATGGCACTTCTGCAAAATTAGGCAATCTTCTCCAATATTCAGATGAAGGGTACAGCCATCGTGTCTTACTGTAACAAGTGCAAGCATCCATTCTTTCGTAAAGAATATATTCCCAGGAAGTGCCAAGTCCCAGAGTTAGAGATATCTTATTTTTGTATTAAATTAATTCTTCATTCTTCTTATTGGTGCTTTATCATTATATTCAAAGTGGAGAATGGAGAACTGTTAGGCGTGAAATTAAAGTGCTCAGAAGTGGTACTGAGAGGGACAAATAACTGCTCATACAGATGTTTGAAATTAAATATTACATGTGTGTGACATGAGGTTTCTAAGAGATGATACAGTGAAAGCAAAATTTCCCAAAACCTTGTTTTTCTATTTCTCGTATTTGAAATGTGGAGGCACTAAAAACTATATCAAAATTTCTTAAAATTCAAACATGTTAGAAGTCAACCAAAGTTTCTAAACTGCTAGCACTTTCGTTCCATTCAGCTTTCGGAGAGTGTATTTTATTCTACAAAAGCAGAAAGCAGATTGCTTATAAATGAGTCACCATTTCACCCATATGCTCACTGTCCGTGGTAAGTTTGTAGGTTTTGTCCATGTGGGTTCAATTTCTTTGAATCCTGTGTCATTTGATGAGGTTTCATGGCCATTTATCTAGGCATTCTTTTATTGTCAATGTGTCAATACTTAGGATCCCCTCTTTGTCACATGAAGGACCGATTAGCGAGTGTCCAGCCCTGAGCCAGGCAGGCCGCCCCAGCCCTGGGGACCACATTCCTGAAAGAGAGAGGATGCCATACAAAGAGTTACTGAGCACAAGCGATGCTGAATCGAGGAGGAAGGTCACAGGCTGCCCAAATCACCGGGAAGTACTTTAAACTGGCAGGAGAGGTTGTCCTTGGCAGGTGATATTCAGGTTGGAACCTGAACAATGAGCAAGACTGAGTTTGGCAAAGGAGGGCGGACGAGCACACGGGGCAGAGGGACGAGCATGAGCAGAGGGCAGAGTTGGAGGAACATTCATGGCACAGCCAGGGTCGGGGGCGGGCAGGGTGTGGCGGAAGGTGAGGTCAGGGGCTGGGTCATTCGGGGTCTCCAGGGCACAAGAGGCTTACGTGACGTGTGAATATAGTGGGAAGCCACCAAGGCTGAATCCAGCTACTGTTTGAAAAGATGGCTCATGGGTCAAAGTCTATCAGAGACTCTTAACCCTGGGGAGGTTTTTTAAATTGCTGATGCCTGGGTCCTACCACCCTAGTTGAGGTCTGGGATAGGCTCAGTGTCTCTGAGGGCACTGCAGGTGAGGGCCTGTGTCGCCAGATCTGGGGTCCACTGGGGGAAACTGCACCGTGTAGGACCCGGTGGGACTGCTCTCCCTCCTGGTGGGGCTGCATTTAATATAGAGGAAACCAATGAGCTTACACCTCTCACCTGACGCAGGTGTTCCCTTTACTCTCAGTAAGTCAAGCACAATGACATGCTGATCAAAAGCCTCAATGCTGTCGCCTGAGTTTGACGGACATCAAGGGTGGGGAAAGCCTAAGTGACAGGAGCAGCTTGGGATAATAATTACGTATCAGCCAAAACTAACCCGGCCCGGCACCCCACACCTCCACTGTGTTCGCTCGGCTGGAAATATGTCATTTGCTATGTACACATCAAAATATCCCCGCGAAGGCCCTCTTAGGGAAATATTTGGGGCCATGTGGAATTAGTTAAGCCCCACAGTGCTGGGAACTACTGTGTTGCCGAGCTGCCTGAGCGGCCCTCTAACTAATGAACCATGTCATTAATTACAGACACCTCCAATAAAAACGCCTAGAAGGCAGGCGTGATACATACGATAAATAAAAAGGTCGTAATTGGCGAGGGGGCCGGCTCATTCTGAACCAATTGTCTCTCGTTTTCCCGGGCTGTAATGGGAGACATTAATTTGATTTATCACACGGGACTGGGAAAGATCTTGCAGTTTGCAGAGATCTGAGAGTTGTGAAATCCGTGACCTCCCAGAGTGCCTTCGCCAAGGGCGGACAGTGCATTTCAGGTCGGGTTTATTACTGAAGTGACTATTTCCAAAAGGAAAGATAAATTGCAGAGAGTAACCCTCTCAAAAACCTTTCCCAGCCATTTTCTAGAATGACACGTCAGGTTTTAAAGGAAAGGGTTAATGAAGCAGCCTCAGTTACTACCGACAAAAGCAAATGAAAATCATTGAATGATTTTGATGGTGTCAGTTGTCAAGTTCTTTAAGGAATTGTAATGTTCTCTCAGAGAAACCAACCTCTGTGGTCAATATTTTGAAAAAGACGTGTAGGTGCCTGTCTTTCCTTCTTTTCTGTGTGTGTGTGTGCACATTTGTAGCTAACATCTTGGAGAGACATATATAAACGTATGTATGTATATATTTAAATGCACATTTATGTATTTCACATAAAATATTTAATTCCTAATTTGTCTAAATATTCATAGTAATTGAAATTAGCCTGTTAAATGTATCATTGTGGCAACAACAAAACCAATTCTTTGTAATTCTCAGATGATTCTCATTTGATAAGTAGGACATCAGCAATTAAATATCAATTATTTACTGGTCATATAAAAGAAACCATATTACCCTGTGTATTCAAAGTAAAGACCCAGTCAGTGCTAAATTCAGAAACAAATACAAGTTATTGAATGCCTACCATGGGCTGGGAGCTCGGCATCTGGCCGCACTTCTGAGTCCCCTCTCTCCACCACACACAAGCACAATCTGGAGTTCTGGAAGGGCAGGACCCTACCTACTGTGCCCACAATGCATTCCCAGTGTCTAGCACATCATAGGTGCACAATAATATTTCTTGAATGATTGAGTGCCCTTGGGCCTAGGGCAGTGATGGCAAACCTTTTGAGCTTGGCTTGTCAGCATTTTGAAAAACCCTAACTTAACTCTGGTGCCGTGTCACATATAGAATTTTTTTGATATTTGCAACTATAGTAAAACAAAGACTTATATTTTTGATGTTTATTTTATATATTTAAATGCCATTTAACAAGGAAAAATCAATCAAAAAAATGAGTTCACGTGTCACCTCTGACACATGTGTCATAGGTTCACCATCACTGGCCTAGGGCTTCCCAGAGTTTGAGAGGGACCAGGGATATTTAAAAAATTTCTTGATTCCTTATATATTGAAAATGTTGAAAAAATGTGCCATAGGACCTAAGAACTTTCTATGTAGCCTCCTGCGCCCCCCTCCCTGTATTTGGGTGCAGGAGCGAAGGTCTAAATGTGCTACCTGCGTGAGTAGTAGGTCTCACCTGAGTCCTCATTTCCCTGTGTTCTCCCCTGCACCTTACCTGCCCTTCACAGGCCTGACTTGCACCCACCCAAGGGGACAACATTATTGAGCAATGGCCCCACAGCCCTGCCTGCGCCCCAGGTCCTGAGCCCAACTTACCCTGCAGGATTTGATTAGGAGAGTGGAGCACTATCACCATTTATAGGATAGTGTTAGCCAAAAAGATATGATCTGGGTTTGGTTGAAAGTTCCATTAAACAGATGTGCTGGGAAAAGCACGGTGTCAGCAATTTGCAGAGGGGAGTGGGAAGCTCAGGCCAACAGAGTGGGGACCAGGGTTATAACCAGGGAGATCACCCAAGGGAGGACCTTCTGAAACTGAAATGTGGTATTATTCATGACACCAGGAGAGCAGGCTCAACCCGGGCTGTTGTCTGAGGAGGGCATGTGGTGCGGTTTATCTTGTTTTTGGTTTCTTTCCACGGGGTGTGTTTCTCTGCCTTCCTGAGCACAGAAAATCACATTCGGTTGTTGGATCATGAACCATGCTCCCTGAGGATCTGCTGAAAGTCACGACCCTTCTCCCAAGAACATGCTCAAGTGCAAAGACCCACGAAATGGTGCTGATGATGTCTAGGCGTTACCAGCCATCTGACCCCCCATTTCTGGATTTGAAATCAATGACCTCCTGAACCTGGATATTCTTAATGATTTTCCAAACAAGACTTTTACACCATAGTGTGGCATTCCACTTCCCCTGTATTTTCTTTCCTTCCCCTTGCTAAACCACAATGTTACCTTAGCAGACAGAATATTAGACCAACATGCTGAGCCCATGGATGCCAAGCCGCTGGTTTTCCAGAGACAGGAGACACATGAAAGCCCCCCCGAGCTGCGTCCCTGTATTTGTCACTGTTTAGTGGTCGGGAGACTGGAGAAAATCACAGCCAAGAGGTATACACTCTAAATGTACAAAGGGGATAAAAGCAACCTGAAGATAAAATGCCTCCACTTTTTGGAAAAGAACAAATACTTGAATTTGCTGAGGAACCCGGTTATTTTCATTTCTGGTTTTATTGGAGGATTGTGTAATTTCCAAATGTACAAGGAAGGTTAACAAAATAGTAAAAGCAAAAAAAAAAAGATTGGGGGAAAAGGTCGCTGTCTCAGGGAGGTCTCCCAAGAATGTGGGGAACTTTTCCACTGGTTGAATTGGAATCAATAATTGCCTAGAAAATATCTCCCGGAAGCCCAGGGGTATTTAATTAACAGAATCCCCATTCACAAGAACAGTACTGGGCGGCTCTGCCCAGTGCCTATGTCCTGGAGGAGAAGGCAGGGGCACTGACTGGACGAGGAGTCCACTCAGAAGACAACCCATCTGTGAGGTTAGCTTGCTGTGCCTTTTGCTGGAAATATTTCTAATTGTCATGAGAAATCTCTAGAATCACCCATTAGGGCCTCCTTCCTTGCTGTAACCTTAGGGCTGAATGAATCTCCGACCCACCGCTCCTCCTCGGCTGGGTGACCCCATAAAGCAAACAGGAGATGGGCAATTGACTGCCCTCGTGACTGGGCCAGGCTGGCAGGAGGAGGCCCCGTGAGGGCCCCATGCTTCCTGCTGCCGGACACCTTCTGCTCTTGGAAGGGGGCCATCTGGCTGCAATTCTGTCAATAATTGAAAGGCAACCTCAGTTGCTGGCTAGGTGTGTGTGTGTGTGTGTGTGTGTGTGTGCGTATGTGTGTATGTGTGTGTATGTGTGTGTATGTGTGTGTGTGTGTGTGTGTGTGTGCGCGCGCGCGCAGGGGCCGCAGGGAGGGACATCAGGGCTGCCAACCTTCAACATGCCCCTTCAGACAACACCCAGGCAGTCAGAACTGTCAAAAAAATAAAATAAAAAAAGAGGAACACTAGAGATTTTCCAAATTAAAATTATTTGGTCCTTCCAAACAAAATAATTTGATCACTTTCATGGTTTAGCCCAGTGGTCGGCAAACTCATTAGTCAGCAGAGCCAGATATCAACAGTACAACGATTGAAATTTCTTTTGAGAGCCAAATTTTTTAAACTTAAACTATATAGGTAGGTTCATTCAACTTTAAATTCACGGTTTTCATCTTCCGTTTTTCTTTGGTTCTTCTTGGTAGCCATCTCAAACAGGGCACCTAAAAAAATGTTTCATTTTATAATAATAAAGCCACCAACACAAAAGAATTACAATTCTTAAATTGATGACAAAAATACCTGTAGGATTTGCAGCTGGTTGGAAAAATACAGGTAACTTTATGCTTCGAGTAGATTCTTTTGTCACCCCTGCGCGACTAGCACTAACCACTGCACAATGAGACTGCTGACTGCCTGGCTCACTCAACTCCTGCATGAATCACGCGCGCCTGCCCCGCGCCTGCCTCGCGCTTTGTATCCCGCGGCCCACCTGCGCCGCGTCTCCTGTCGCCCGACCGACCGACGGACACTCATCCCTTCTAAGGGCACTTCTTTAAAATAGACTTGCCCAAGCCGAAAACCGACTTCTGTGCAGGGGTCACGAAGTTTCAATTGCACTGTACGTGCACGCCCACATGTGGTATTTTGTGGAAAAGCCACACTCAAGGGGCCAAAGAGCCACATGTGGCTTGCGAGCCGCGGTTTGCCGACCACTGGTTTAGCCTATCACTGGATCAAAAAGCATATGACCATTTCACAACCCTTATGGAATAAACCTATTCAAACAAAATCTTTAGGCAAACCATTATGGAGAACTAGATATACACGGTGTCAACATATTATCCTACAGATACTTGCAGCTCTTAACTGTGAAACCTCTCATTGTCATTGCCTTAAGTAGAGGTTGATCTTGACCTATATCATGGTGGGGGCACCAGACATGAGGTGCCCCTAGAATCCCTAACAAAGTATCAGTGCCAAAAGTGCTGAAGGAGTCTAAAACCAGGAAAGAGGAGATAGAGGAACAAGTTTATCAACACTATGAACCAATTAAATCCAGAAAGGGGAACATTCTACAGGATAAGTGGCTTGATCTTTTTAAAAAGCTTAAATGTCTTGGGAAAATAAAGAAAGGGTAGTGATAAGGTCTGGTCTGATTAAAAGAAACTTAAGAGAATTAACAATCAAATAAAATACATGGCTTTGATTGACTCAGACTGAACAAAACAGTTGTAAAAGACATTTGGGGACAATGTGGGAAATAGGAATGTAGACTGGGCTCGGACGATACAAGCCAATTGTTAATACTGTTAGGAATGATACTGATACGAAGTTATGCAGAGTAATGTCTTTCTTTGGGATTCATACTGAACTATTTTAGGATAAAATATCTCAATGCCTATAATTTACTTCAACATCAGAAAAAAAAATAGATGACTCAAAATGGCAAAATGTTAACATTGCTAAATATAGGATATGAGTTGGTAGATGTTAATTATATCATACTCTACTTTTCTGTTTGTTTGAAAAATTTTATAATAAAAAGTAAAAAAAAAAAAAAAAAAAAAAGTGGGGAAAGAAAACGAGCCTTTCCCTAAAGACAGTCAAGATGTAGAGAGGGCAGCCAACAGGGTCACCCTATTACAACCGGGAGGGAAACCAGAGGAAACAATGAACCATGTGGCTCTCATGACACAACCCTCCTCTCCCCACCCCTCCCCTCACTGCATGAACCTTTCATGGCTTCCCACTGCCCTAGGGTAAAATCCAAACGCCAGAACAGCCTTCGGGGCCCTACACCAACAGGCCCTACCTGCTTCCCCAGCATCACCGGTGCTTCCCTCACCCTGTCACTGGCCCAGACACTGTGATCTCCTCTCAGGTCCTCTGTGCTCGGACTTCTGTCTTTACCACTGACCTTTGCACATGTCCTTTCTTCCTTGTAGAGCACAACTCGCACCTCCACCAGCCCTGTTCAACCCCGGCTCCTTGCACGTGCCTCATCCCCATTCACTTCAGCATAGGCAGGAGAGAGACACAGACCACTTCTTCTGAGATCTGCAGACTATCAGAACATGAAGAAGTGCTTCAAAAGGGTAAGAAAATTGTATTCTGTAAATGTTTATACTTAACAAATTGGTTTATTTAGTGCACATATCCGTACTCACACTACAGCAGGTCCTCAAACAATGTTGTTTGCTTCAACGCTGTTTCATTATAACGTTGACAAGATACCCTAGGAACTTAGCCTTTGTCTATGTAAGTTTGCCTATAGTAAAACTGTATTTTTGTAAGTCATTTCACTTAAAGTCGCAGAACCTATCTGCGACATTATGTGAGGGCTTACTGTACAATGTATATGCATCATCATTTGACAACAAAGTCATTGACACCCATAAGAAGTACCCTGCTGTATTGTCACCGCAAACCTACTTCCTTCTTCCTACTTTGGTCTGCAAGCTACATGAGGGTGGTCTGTTAGTTTTCTATTGCTGTTGTAACAAATTACCACAAACTTAGTGGCTTAAAACAACATGACTATTACTCTCTTACAGGTCTGAAGTGTGGTGTGGGTCTCACCAGGCTAACAGCAAGGTAGAGGCAGGGCTGCCTCACTCTCTGGAGGCTCCAGGGAAGTTTTCCCTAGAGATTGCATGATGCGTTGGTAGCTATAAATTGAGGGCCAATCTCAGCTTCTAGAGCAGTGGTTCTCAACCTTCTGGCCCTTTAAATACAGTTCCTCATGTTGTGACCCAACCATAAAATTATCTTCGTTGCTACTTCATAACTGTAATGTTGCTACTGTTATGAATCATAGTGTAAATATCTGATCTGCAGGATGGTCTTAGGCGACCCCTGTGAAAGGGTCGTTCGACCGCCAAAGGGGTTGCGACTCACAGGTTGAGAACCACTGTTCTAGAGACTTTCAAATTCCTTGGCTAGTGGCCTTCTTCCTTCATTTAAATGCCAATGGCAGTGGGTTGAGTGCTTCTCATGCCTCATCTCTTTGTCTGAAGCTGGGAAAGGTTCTCCACTTTTAAGGACCCATGAGATTAGGTTGAGCTCCCCTGAAGAACTCAGGGTAGTTTCCCTATCTGAAGGCCCACAACCTTAACCACAGGTAATACTTTTTGCCATGCCAGGTGACATACTCACAGGTTTCAGGGATTAGGAAGGTAGATGTCTTTGAGGGCCATTAGTCTGCTTACCACAGGCAGAAACCAAGATTTTCTTGTTTATGGTATTAAATGCTTTTGATACTATTGTTATTCTTATTCTGCATTACTGTTCTTATGATCCAGCAAGTTATGTTCAGGTGCTCTCATTATATGTCTTTTTTTTGTTTTATTTTTTGGCAGATCTCTACTAATATTGTCAGATCTCATTCCATCTCACACTGTGAGGTAAGATGGAAATGCAGGTGACATTCAGGAGAGAGTTATTAAAGCCCATCAAAGAAGGGGGTAAATCCATGAATGGTATAAGGCTGGGGGATTCAAAAGACAAGCTAAGTTCCCAGTAATTCTAGAGAAAAATATCTAAAATTCAAACATCAAGGAGCAGTTCTGTTATTATATAATTTAGAATTGTAGAGAAGAAATGGCTAAAAGGATTAAAAGTGTTTGATCTGAGGGCTGAAATAGGGGAGGCATACTTTTCCTTATGAGCTCTTCCATAATTTTGTACACATTAGCCACGTGCATGCAATATTTTGACAATGATTAAAAATTAATAAATATATATATACCCTTTAAAAAATATCTGTAAGTTAAGAGAATAAAAAAAGTAAAAATGTTGTGTTGAGTACAATCCTGTTAGTTAAAAATATATATAACACATATCCATATGCGGTTAAACAGATATATGCTGAACATTGTTATATTTCTAAGTGTAATGACAAGGAACTGAAAAAACATGGTTACATGTGCGGAGAAGCATTTGGGTGGGGTTGGGAAAGAAGCTCTCACTTCTCAGTTTGTATCTTTCTGTCCTGCTTGGGAAAGACTGCATATATCACTTTATCATAAAATTGGACAAGGTCCATTTCAGTATAGAGACTTTATATATTCTTTTATTAAATTATTTAATTTTTCACTTCTCTTTGTCTTTAAAAAATTGATAAAAATTCTATCTTACAAACTATATAAATCCATGAAATACAAAATATAAGTCTAATTGAAGAAATAAGTAAACCTTGCAATAATTCCTAGAGAAGACTAATAAAGTTTATAAACCTGTACTAAGAATATTTTTTTAAATAAAGGAAAGGAGAAAGAAAAGAGAAACTGATAGGAAAGAGGCAGTATCACAACAAATTCTACAGACATTGAAAATCAAAGAGTATAATAGAGTAAACTGCTTTAGACCAATAGATTTGGAAACTTAGATAAAAATATCAAATGCTATAAAATATACAAATTATGGAAGCTGATGAAAGAAGGAAGAGAAATCTTAATGGCTTGATATTTATTAAAGAAATGGAATTCATTATATAAACTTTCCCACTAACAAAACTTTAGGCACAGTTGATTTCATTGGGGAATGTTTCCAAAAATTTCAGCAAAAGGTAAACCAGTCTTATACAGATGCTTCTAGAAAATAGAAAAAAATTGTTTAATTCTGTGTATTGGGTCAGCATAAACTGATTCCAGAACCTAAGTATTTAAAACAATAATTAAAGAAGAAACTCATTGTCATAACCGGTTTGGCTCAGTGGATAGAGCGTCGGCCTGCAGACTGGAAGGTCCCAGGTTTGATTCCAGTCAAGGGCATGTACATTGGTTACAGGCACATCCCCAGTAGGGGGTGTGCAGGAGGCAGCTGGTCGATGTTTCTCTCTCATCGATGTTTCTAACTCTCTATCCCTCTCCCTTCCTCTCTGTAAAAAACAAAAAAAAAAATTTAATAAAATATATTTAAAGAAAAAAGAAGAAACTCTTAACAAAAATGTTACAGAATGTTAGCAAATAAAATCCATTATTTGGGTCCTGGCCCCTATGGCTCAGTTGGTTGGGTGTCGTCCCATGCATCAGGAGGTAGTTGGTCCCATTCCCTGTCAAGGACACATGCCTGGGTTTCAGGCTTCATCTCTGGTAGGGGCCATGGAGAAGCCAGCTGATCAATGTTGTGCTATCACATAGATGTTTCTATCTACCTTTTCCTTCCTCTCTCTCTAAAAAAATCAATAAACTATTTTGAAAAATCCACTAGTGCATTAAAAGGATAAAGGATAGCATCATATATCCAAGAAGAGTTTTTCCACATATATGAGAGTGTTTTTACATTTGAAAAATAAATCAGTGTAATTCAGCAATAAACAGAAAACAAAGAACTAATTACATCATTTCAATAGAAGCATGAAAAAAATTTGATAAAGTTTAACAACTATCATGCTAAAAACTTTTTGCAAGTCAACATTAGAAGAAACTGCCTTCATTGGATTACAAAATCTAAAAAAAAAACCTTATTGTAAGCATCATAGTAAATAGTGAGAAACTGGAAACATTTCCCCTGATATTGGGAGAGAAGGAGATAGATTCTTTGATTAAAATGAAGGTGGTAAAATGTATATGTGCCGATGGGGAAAAGGCTCCAAGACTTACTAATTTTTAAAAAAGTTAACCCGACATATATAAGTTAAAACTATACAAAACATAAAAATAAAAACAAATATTTAGTATAGTTTTAAACATTCCAGAAGGATATGTCCAAACTGTTAACAGCCATCACTTCATGAGAAGGGGAGGAAGGGGGGGACCCATGTTTGTATATATGAGGAGCAATACATTTTTCTAATATATTTTTATATGCCTACATCACTTGAAACAATAATATATTCATGTAGTATCATTATAGTAAAATAATATCATACCATGTCCTGCTCTAAAAAGAATGTTATACCAACTTAGGGGCTCTAGACAATTATTACTTCTCTGATCTGTAAAAATGTTTCCATGTGGGTATTGAGTTTGGTGGAGAGAACTGAAAAAATCAGCTTCTCATTTATGTAAACTGGACAAACAGAACCTTGACAATGGCATGTCTGAATGAAGGCACCTCCCACAGGAGCACTGGGGCATCTGGAGTATGCAGGTAGCTGTCTCTGAGTGGTCTGGAACTAATTCTATTTTAACCAGAGAGTATCTTTAGTTCTGATGGTAGCAAGAGACTATGAAAGCCAGAGCAGGGATGTATAGAGTTAGGTATTTGGGACAATCAGGTAAAATAACAACACCCTTTGGCCTCATTCACCATAGCCCAAGAACATAGTCTGGGAGCAAATTCCTCTCTTCTCGCAGGTCCAACTAAAATTCTCTCTGATTGGTCCAGATGAAAGCAGATTCTAGCCTTGAATTAATCGGGCCATCCTTGCTCGTCACTAGTTAGATTTGGTTTCAGAGGCCAGAACACTGATAAGAGCTTCGGTAATCAGGGTCCAGGCACAGAAAGTATAGGTTTTCAGTCTTGGGGTACTGGGAGCCAGAGGCATAAGGAATACTGGAAATTCATGTTCTACACAGAAGCCATGTTCCTGCCTCCCCTTCCCAGGCCGGAGTGATAGTCACCATCTTCCAAGAAGTCCTGCTGGACAGCCAAAGAAATGTCTCCTCCATCCCCTTCACAACTTCTAAATATAAGTCCAATTTTTATTGGACCTGTATCCATTAATCAAATGATTAATACTGAGTAGGGTAGATAAAGAGGAGAAAATGCCATAATCTACAAAGTGTGTTTGAACATTTAATGTTACTGATATGGGCATTCAGGAAGTTGTGTCCAGATTACAGGTATGACGTCTTAAGATCTTAGGTTCAGAGGGAGCCTTAGAAATTAATCTTCTGTCCTCTCAACTGAATTCTGCCAAGAGGACAGGGTCGAATGAAAATACTTCTCAAATTCTTCAAATTATGGACATAAAATGGAATACCAGAGACAATTATCCAGGTAATTGGACATGAGGGTTTTTGGTTTTACTCTTCACTGCTTGTGAAGGTGTGGGCATTATATGACCCCTTACTCTCTAACCTAATAAGTGTATAAATCACAAGAGTTTCCTACTTCATCTGTAGCTGCTCTGATGAAATTCAGAAGTTTGGGAACCAAAACACTTTACCTCCTGGATCAAAAGCCACCCTCCATAACCAGAATAGATCTCTTCCTAGATTTAGTGTCTCAGCACATTTCTGTTGTGTTTGCAAGATGTGTACAAATCTGACTCACCATGGTATTAGATCCTGGATGAAGCACTGTGGGCCAAATGACTTACCCAAGAGCCTTCCTCAGGCTAAATGTTTAAGCAATAAGAAACAGCACAGGAAATTGGGGTTGGTCTTCCAGGGTGTGAGTCAACTTTGTGGTGATCTACTAGTAATTGGTATTTCTAGGGGGATGAGGCGGTCTGACCAAATGGATCTAGACAGCCTTTTCCCACTGGCAACCGCACAAAAACTAGATGACATAATTCACAGAATAGGAAATTAGGAGCAGATAGGAAATGCACACACGACTACTGTATTGCTTCCAAAGGGAACGCACATATTGAACAGATTACTAAGGAGGATCCTCAGAGTTGGCAAAATCAATTCATTCAAGAGATAGCAGCAGAGTTCTGGAGAAGCTGGAGACCAGAGCAGAAAGGCAAGGAGCTTAAAGAGTGGAAGGTGACAGGGGCTCCTTTGGTCATCTCATGCCTAGAATTTCTGTCGCTCCTGTAAGTTCAATAATACTGCAACTCAACATTGACATGTAAGCTAATGGGTCTTTGCTGTCTGACCATCCAACACGAGGCTAGTGACTTAGTAATTATTTTCCATTGCCTATGGCAGACATTATTTTCATAAATTTGAATGAAAGAAATTAAGTTGAAGCAAGTTCCTTGTAACCACCCAGAAGTTTGGACTTATGGAAACACTTTAGAGCAAAGCAGCAAGAGTAGGTTTCTTATTTGTCTGTCAAGTCCAGCATATCTTTAGGAGAGCGGTAGAACTGTTTCCTTCTCCCTCCAACCAGGAAAAAATGTATTTTTGGAGCTTTATGACAATGCTAAGCTGGCCAAAATTTACTCAGCAATGTCCACGGGCAGCCATGTCTTTCAACACGTCCTCTTTTTCCTTCCTTGAGAAAACATTGAAAAACTATAGAGTGCCTTGTAATAGAGACATTTTTTTCCCCTTGAAAGTTAGGATGACAAGTGTAGCATTTTCTCAGCTATCCCACACCAGTGAAAGACAGAGTGAGAATGACATCCATTGCACAGCTGGAATTGCAAGCACTAGAATTTCCCACAAGGACCCAAGTGTTGCTTGCCTCTGGGAGAGCTGTGACACTAGGCATGCATGATCAACCCCAGCCCCTTCCCAACTGCCCCCTTTGAGATTAGCTCAAGTGAGGATGCAAAGAAACTTACCCTGATGTGTGAGTGAAAATGGTGTGGGGTCCACTTTCCCCTCGCAGTCATACCTCATCTCTGGTGTTGTTCCTGAATAGCACATAACTGTAGAAGAGGGGAAGCGAATAAACTATAATTTCCAGGTCCTTCAATTGTTCAGCCAGCCTTGTTGAGTTGATAGTAACTGCTCTGTGAATCCTTTCTTATTTCCTGAAATTCCTCCAGAGCATCGCAGAGGAGTGGATTATGCCTCAGGTCTGGAATGGTGAAATATCAAGAAAATGAACTCAACCACTAGATCAATCCTGGTTCTACTAAAGAGAGTGATTTTTTTTCATTGAGATATAATTGACATATAACATTGTCTTAGTTTTTGGTCTTTGATATAATGATTTTATATATATGCACATTGCAAAATGATTAACAAAATGTTTTGTTAACATCCAGCAAGAAAAAAAAAATTTTGTGTGATGAGAACTTTTGAGACCCTCTCTCTCAGCAAATTTTAAATATACTATAGCAAGGGTAGGCAACCCCTGGCACATGTGCCAAACATGGCACGCCAGTAACTTTTGCTGGCACGCGAAACCCTCTCTTATAATCTTCCATTCACAATTTTTTTCTTAATATCGACTTTTTTATTTTTCAGATACATTCAGTGTAGGTGCATCTTAGATAAATAAATAATTTTACGTAACATGTATACATTAAAAAATAAATGTATTTTTCATCATCATATACTGTGTTTTTGTCGCTCGAATGAATTTTATTATTTCTTCAAGGTTCTTCACATACGTACACCTTAAGGGATATCAAGTAGGCATAACATGTTCTCAAAAAATTAGGGTTGGCACGCAGAAGAATTTTGAGTCAGAGATTTTGGTGGTTTTGGCACGCACTCACAAAAAGGTTGCCCACCCCTAGTCACTACACAGTGTACATTATACCACCAGGACTTATTTTTCTTATAACTGGACCTTTTGACCACCTTCACCCATTTTGCCCAACCCCCATACTCAGCCTTTGGGAACCAATCTGTTCTCTGTATCTATGTGTTTTTGTTTGTTTTGTTTTAGATTCCATATATGTGATATCATACAGTATCTGTCTTTCTCTGTGTGCCTTATTTCACCTAGCATAATGCCACCAAATTGCATCCATGTTGTCACAAATGACAGAATTTCCTTCTATTTTATGGATGAATAATATGCCATTGTATAGAAACCACATTTTCTTTTCTTTTTTTTTTGTTACTTCTCACACAAGGCCATTTTTCCATTGATTTTTAGAGAGTAGAAGGGAGAGGCAGAGAGGGAAATATCAATGTGAGAGAGACACATTGATTGGTTGCCTCCCGCATGCACCCCGACCAGGGCTGGGTATTGAGCCTGCAGCCAAGATATGCACCTTTGACCAGAATAGAACCAGGGAACCTTCAGTCTACGGGCTGACACTCTACTGAGCCAAACTGGTTAGGGAAGAAATAACATTTTCTTTATTAATTAATCTATCCATGGACACCTATGTTGTTTCCATGTCTTGGCTATTGTAAATAATGATACAATAAACATGGGAGTGCAGATGTCTTGAGTTACTGATTCTGTTCCCTTGAATAAATACACGGAAGTGGAATTGCTAGGTCATATGGTAATTCTATTTTTAATTTTTTGAGAAACCTGTTTTCCATAGTGGCTACACTAATTTATATTCCTACCAAGAGTGCACAAGGGTTTCCTTTTCTCCTTACCAACACCTCTTATTCCTTGTCTTTTTAAAAATAGTCATTTTAACACGTGTGAAGTGATATCTTATTGTGGTTTTGGTTTGCAATTCCCCAATGATTGGTGATGTTGAGTATCTGTGATGTCGGTCATTTGTATGTCTTCTTTGGAAAAATATCTATTTAGCTCCTCTGCCCATTTTTAAATAAAAAATTTTTTTTCTATTGAGTTGTATAAATTCTATATTTTAGATATTAATCCCTTATCAATCAGATATAATCCTATATAATAAAACCCTAATATGCAAATTTACTGAATAGCAGAATGACCAGTCGCTATGATGTGCACTGACCACCAGGGGGCAGACACTCAATGCAGGAGCTGCCCCCTGGTGGTCAGTGTGCTCCCACAGGGGAGCGCTGCTCAGCCAGAAGCCAGGCTCATGACTGGCAAGCCCAGCAACAGTGGAGGGAGCCTCTCCTGCCTCTGTGGCAGGCAGGTGGACATCCCCCAAGGGGTCCCAGACTGCGAGAGGGCACAGGCTGGGCTGAGGGAGCCCACCCCTCACCCCACAGTGCATGAATGTCATGAACCAGGCCTCTAGTTTTCAAATATTTTTCCATTTTTTGGGTTGACTTTTAATTTTGTTGGGTTTTTTTGCTGTACAGAGGCTTTTTAGTCTGATGCAGTATCACTTGTTTATTTTTGCTTTTGGTGTCAAATCCAAAAAATCATTGCCAATACAATGTCAAGAAGCTTACCCTTTATGTTTTCTTCTTGAAGTTTTGTGATTTCTTGCCTTACATTAAAGTCTAATACATTTTGAGTTGACTTTTGTATATTGTTTAAGATAGGGGTCCAGTTTCATTCTTTTGCATGTGGCTCTCCAGTTTTGCCAGAACCATTTATTAAAGAGACTATCCTTCCCCCATTATATATTCTTGGCTCCTTAGTTGCAAATTAATTGGCCATATATGAGTGGGTTTATTTTTTGGCTTTTTATTCTGTTCCTTTGATCTATGTCTGTTCTTATGTCAATACCATGCTGTTTTCATTACTATAGCTTTGTAGTATAGTTTCAAAACAGGAAGTGAGATAACTCCAACTTTTCTTTTCCTCCAGACTGCTTTGGCTTTCCAAGGTTTTTTTTGTTTGTTTGTTTTTTGCCCCCATACAAATTTTAGGATTATTTTTTTTTTTTCTTTGAAAAATGCTATTGGAAAGTGCTACTTTTTCATTATTGGAACCAGAGGGCTCACCAGAGAGAGGAGTGTGATAGAGGAGGGACCATCCTATTCTCTTTGAGGCTGATGCTTAACTTGGGAGGTGGTATATTTAGTAGTTAAAAACTTGCCAGAGTCCAGCCAACTAGAATGCTTGTGTGATTAGGAGAAATAGAACCTTGGAAAAAATGCTTAATCACTCTAAGATTGATTTTCTATTTATAAAATTAAGGCATTAACTATCTCATAGAATTGTTCTCAGCATTAAAAGAGATAACTCTTAACTGCTCAATCCATTACCTTCCACATAGTAATTTCTCCAAAATTCTCTCGGTTATTACCAGACCAAAACACTGGGAAAGCAAATGGGCTTTTGAATGAGCAATGCTTTGCATTGTTCACACCTGTATGAATCAGATGTTTTAAACCCTAGGTGGGTGCTCATGGTCTGACACTGAGAAGATTTTCCGAAATCAGGAGGAACTGTACCTGATGGGTTCCGTGAACGGAGCTCAGCATGTGGAGGCCTGGTGTGCATACGCTGCTGGTGCTGTTTCTCCAACGCAGCCGCCGTGCAGTCCCAGGCATGATCTGCAGCCTGTCAAAACCAAGAAGCTACAGGGCCTCCCACGTGGGGTCTCTGATAACAGAGAGTAGTTACAGGCTCATGAATATGATTAAGCACCTTCCACTTACTCTCAATAGAGACTTAATTAAATACAATGTGTATTTCCTTGGCTGCCTTTGCCAAAGCTGCAAACGGTTATTGCTGCAATTATTAACAAGAATAAATGACTCTAGGAATAATGTTAGGCATTATAATGATGGCACTTGCGAAGGCTTAGAGAAGGCAATTACAATACAGACAATGTTAGTCTTTCTCCCTTTTTCCTAAACTGCCGGTGGAGGCTAGCTATTGATAGCTGCATCCTTACCTGTTTAAAAAATCCCCTTTCTGCTCTACTGCCTGTAATTGAAGGGGTCATCCTCCAATGTCAGAGCAACACCTCGAGGATGAAGAGCATTCAGCGTTAGCAGTGAGCTGATAGGAAAGTTCATTACTATTTCCTTGTTTATCTCTTTTCAGATGATCTACAATGAACAGATTTGCAGCTGAAGCGCTGGCCGACAAAGATGTGGATTTAAACCCTGGCTGTGCTTATTTCTGTCACATATCCTTTGGGTCTCGGTGTTCGCATCTGTACAATGGAGGAAATGGCACCCGCACGCTGTGAGAATTAGATACAGGGAGTGCTTAGAACAATGCCAGGCACATGGGAAATGGGCAGTGGATGGCAAACATTACCATGTTTTGGTTTACTATTATGATTAATTTTTACTTGAAGCAACAAACACATATGAAGACAAATATAAAAATGAATACACTTTACAATGTCAGGTAAGAATACATTAACAATGCATCAGGAGGTAAAGGAGATAGACACTTCATTCCCTGAGAGGGAGATGGGACAGGGCTCCAGCGTGATAACTGGCAGCTAACCCCGCCTTTCCCCAGGAGTAAGCTTACGGCACTTGATCATCACACAGTAGGTCTGAGTGGACATTGCCTTCTCGCTGACAGAAAACACTGAGCTCAGAGCCCTAAAGATTAGTCCCAAAAGTAGAATGGGGACTACAACCCAATGCCCTTTCCTCAGACTTTTTATGGAGAACGTTGCCCTGCTGCCCGGCAGGGAGGGTTGATGGTGAAATTGATGTCCTACAAGGGGGCCAGAGGCTGAGGTCCAGTTCCCGGGTGAGACTGTCTTCCCTGGGAGGCCAAGGCACCTTTTATTAGCATAAAGGCTCTTTGGATGCCAAGCCATGTGTTCCAAGTACTGTATCCACCCAGAGGGGGCGCCTTTTGCTAATTCAAACAAAGGACGGCTACTGGCTTGCTGGGCACTCAGCCAGGCTGGGCCCTCTGCGTCTTTCCTATGGTTCCCTCGGGATACAGAATGCTGGTGCAGGTTTTGCAATTTTGTGTATGTATATAATTTTTACATCTTGTCTTTAACTCATTTTATTGGGTTTTATCTAATATGGAATGCTTTTCCTATCAATTAGGGTATTTAAAATAATTATTTTCATCCACATGGTTCTTCATTATTTACAATTCTCTTTGACTTCCGTTTATTTGAAAACTTAAGATATCTCACTTCTCAGACCAACATCCAAGTAGTTTCTATAAATAAAAAGGCTGGAGTCACTTAACCTAATTTCAAAGACTCCCCTACATGAAGTTAAATGGAATAGTCTGGAGTTTTCTGGTATTAATCTGTGATTTTACTTTAAATAGTAGTATTATGTTGCCATCTTACTTTATTATAATTTTTACAAAAGGTTTTGGGATTACCCTTAAAATGAGCAAGGTTATAATAATAAATGATAACTCTTAAGCAGGTGAAGGCTTCTCTAAATTCTACTTACTTTTACGAACATTTGGGATGATATTGTTTGGTTTTCTAACCTTATCGTTTCAGACCAGCTGAAGCCGCAAGGGGCTATTGCAGTCCTGGGTGATGAGGCCATCTACCGCGGGGCCTGGCCGGTCTTGACTTGGCTGGGAACGAGGTCATTCTGCACTGCGCTTTGCTCTTGATGAAGGATGTTGATGTGAGTCAGCCTTCTTTTAGAAAAGGCATGGAATTGTGTCTCCCACTCTGAACGTGTACTTCCTCCTTCAAGGAGCTGAGTGTCTGGCAGGAACTCTCAAGTGCATCCAAGTTCATTTCACAAAAGGTTCCTGTTATTTGTGTGACGGAACACTTAAAGGCCAGGGCCTGGGCTGGGTTTTACTATTGTATTCCCCACCCTACTCAGCAATGAGCTTTGTAACAGGAAGAAGCCAATTAATGTTTTCTGAAGTGAACTGAAATAGCTGCTAACCTCCAGTAGACTCTAACAACAACAAATGCAATGGAAAGAAAGAAGGGATGAAGCATTCCTTTTAGGGGAAAGAACCATTTGTCCATTCATTCACTCATTTATTCCTTCCCTGCCTTATATCTGAAAGATCTTATGACAATGATGTAGGAAAACCTGAAGGATATAGTGCATGAGCTATGACCTGTATCATAGGTAAGATATGGGGTGCAGAAGGAAGAAAGGGCAGAGGAATAGTATTAGTAAAGGCACAGAGGCTAGACTTTGAAGGTTGGGTTTGGGGAGGTGATACAGGTGTCCTCTGGCTGGAGCTCAGGGGTCATGGAAAGAAGCAGTTGAACAGAATCTTAAAAAGGAGCCTCAGTACAGTCGTGAGGCTCTTGTTCATAGTCCTGCCCCCAGGGAACTGGAGATGAATGAGGGGGACAGTATAGTCCCCCAGAAAGAACAAGCTTCTGCAGTTAGGCAGTCCTGAGTGCAAAGGCAGCTCTGGACACATGACTTCCTTTTTCTCACTCTTCATGCATTTGCAGAATAGGAGGGTAATGATGGTGCAAGAGTATCATGCAGCAATGGCTGGCATAGACAATGACCAACATGTAATAGATGCTCAAAAAAGGCAGCTTTCCCTTTGTCCCTATTCCTGAGCAATGCTGATCAATATAATTGTCTTCTGACAAAGTACAAGTTAAAGACCATATCTTAGATATATTTCCAAATAGCAAAATATTTTATTTAATTTTGAATAACCACAACATTTAGTCAATTATTTCCAGAGCAATCTGGATATTTGTCAATTAATGATATTATGTTTCTTTTCTTAGCAAATTCCTGGCCTTACTGTTGTTTGTCCTTCACTGTGGCCCTTGAAATATATCAGTATGACCCATGCCCACCCTCCCTGATGCCCTCCACATAGCCTCCCTGAACATGTAGAAACTTTCACCCTCACCTGAATTATATTTTAAATTGGCCATATGCGCCTTCAGATTGAAAAGCTGAAGGTCATTTGTAAGCACCAATTTCATGAACATTTAGTGGTCAGTTTTTTTCCACATACATTTGGAAGTAAGAGCAGAAGATGAGGGGAAATGCTGTTTGCTACATGGGTGCACTTACCATTATATTTAGCATTTTCATTATCTTTTTCAGAAAGTTTTCACTTTTCCTTAAAGGTAAAACTCGGGCCCAATACAAAGCTTTGTCCTCAGTGACCAGTGTAAGATTCATATTTGTGTTTCCTTATATCTGAGTTATCATTAAGTGGAAGTCACTTACTCCATTGGCCACCTGGTGATGAAGTAAATGCCAAATGCTTTATGGATATTTTAGCCATTTATATAACCTGAAACAACAGCTGTGATCATTAGTGTTGTCACCAATGCTTTGATTCTCTTCTTTCCAGACATATGGCAAGACTGAATGTCCCTGTTTTCCTGGAAGTTAGGAGAACCAAAGGAACTTGCTTCGGCCAATGAAACATGAGTGTGTCACTTCCAGGTGGAAGCCTTTAAGACCCAGGGAGTAACTTGCTCTGTTTCCTTCCCTTGATGAGGTGACTAGTGATGTTCCAGATGGTGGAGGTGCTAATAGCTTTGCCACCCACATGGACTAGAATCCCCAGCCATGCCAAGTAAGACATGTGGCATGAGTGAGAAATAACTCTTTGTTGTTGTCATTTAACTTTTTATTGTGAAATAATTGTATATGCACATGAAGTTGTAAGAGACAATACAAAGAGATCCCAAATACTTTCTATCCAGTTGTCTCCAGTGGTAAATCTTGCATAACTATAATGCAAGACCACAGCCAGGAAGTAGATGTTGATAAAACCCACTGATTTGATTAAAATTCTATCAGATTTACACTCACTCATGAGTGTATGCTTGTCTGTATTTAGTTCTGTGAAACTTTATCACGTGTGTGATTTGTATGGCCATCACCCCAGTAAGATGCAGGAAGACTCCCAGCCCAAGGCTCCCTGGTGCTGCCCTTTACAGCCACAGCACCTCCCTCCCTTCTTCCCTCTTCCTAAGCCCTGGAAACCACTGATCTGTTCTCCTTATCTACAAATTTGACATTTCAAGACTATGTAAATGCAATCATACAATACGTAACCTTTAAAACTTTTTATTGTGGTAAAATATATATAACCTAAAATTTGACACACTAACCATTTTTAAGTCTACAAATCAGTGGCAGTAATTACATTCACAGTGTCGTGCAACCAACTACATAACCTTTTGAGACTGGCTTTTTTTCCCCTTCGTCATGATCCCCTGAGGTTCTATTCAAGCTGTTGTGTATATCAACAGTTCATTCCTTTTTATTTCATGATATGGGTGCACCACTCTTTGTTCACGCATTCACCCACTGACAGACATCAGAGTGGTTTCTGATTTACTCTATTAGGAATAAAGCTGAAACATTTGTGTATAAGTTTTTGTGTGAATAAGTTTTCACTTTTCTGGGATAAATGCTCAAGAGTGAAGTTACTGGGTCACATAGTAAGCACCTGTTCAGTGTTGTAAGAAATGGCCCTGTAATACCATTTAATATCCCCAACAAAACATGTATTGTTTGAGCCATGACATTTTGGGGTTGTTATTGTAGCACAACCTACCCTGATTAATGTATCAGTAAATTATTTTCTCTTTTGCGAGGTCATCATGGAATCACATTTAACCTCAATTATGTACTAAGAGGTGACAATGAGATATTTATTTTATTCATGCATTCATTTACTAATTCCTTTACTCAACAGCTATTTGCTAGGCACACACTATTCTTGGGAACATGCTGGGTGTGGAGGATATAATAGTGGGAAAAGCACTTTGGTTGGAGCTCAGTGTCTACTGTGAAAAGTAGACAATAGACATAGACAAGGAAAACAGTGCTATGAAGGAGTGGCACCTGGTGGCATGACAGTACCAACGCTGGGCACTTATGTGGCCAGGGCTGGGAAGAGAGGATTTGAGTGGGTAGAGTTCCCTGAGAAAACGATGCTTCAGCTGAAATCTTAAGATGAGTTAACTAGGAAATGAGGCAAGCATGGAGGGTGGAGACAGAGGACATCCTAGCCAGGGAGATAGCCTGGTAAAAACCTTTTGGGGCCACAGAGGGTAGGTAATTCATGAATTGAAACATGAAGGTGGTTAGAGTAGTGAGAGTATGTGTCAAAGAAGTCTAAGATGAGACCAGAATGCCTAGGACCCCAGAGGCCACTTCAGAGGTGGAGATCTTGAAAGTCAGAGTAGTGGGAATCTCTGAAAGGTTCTGTCACTGGCAGTCACATGAACATATCTGAGCTTTTAAAATATCACTCTGGCTATTGTGTGGAGAACAGATGTAAGGAATGTGTGCAGATTGCAAGCACCTGAAATTCAGGGGTTCCATAAAGACAGAGAGAAAGCTGCCCCCCTCCCAAACACTTCCCATCCTCCAAAAATAATAAAAATGAAATGATAATAAAGAGGAGAAAGTCAAGGAAGAGACAAATTTTTTTACAAAATAGACCTGAAAGTATTGCCAGCACTCTATGCATGGTGCATAAGGGGGACATACAAAATAATAATAGGATTGCAATGAGCAATTGTTGGTAGAAATGATTTAATCGAATCAATGCTTGGCCTATGTTTTGTAGAGTGGGCCTGCTGGGTAGAGCACATAATTAGTGGATCTGAAGAAAACATAGACATTGGGTGTGTTTACATGGGAAATGGGGCTCAGCTTAGGGTCCTGTTGCTCCATAAATTCACTTTACTTCTTCTTTGGGGTTTCTGAAATGTTATAAATCAGGGATTTTATGTTATTTCTCCCTAAGAATGCTAAACTGAGCCTAAACAATTCTCTTTGATCAAAGCTCAGAAAAGATATTGGTATGATAACATCCAATGTTCAGGTGTATTTAAAAAAAGAGGGTGGGGGGAGGAGGCAGAGGAGGAGGAGCAGAAGAAGAAAAAGAAGATGACATGGAAGTTTTCCATCTGAGGCTTGGCACTTCTTCATTTTGACACTTGACTGCTGAGTGTCTGTGATGCTAAGGGAGAACTTTCCAGAAGACTCTCATCTTGAGTGAATTTATTCTTTGAGTTGAGAGTTGAGTTGTGACTATTTAATCTAGATCCCTATAAAAGACTATAGCCAACACATAGAACTGTAGTTACTAAAACAGGAGATAGTTCCTCTCCCTCCAAATGGAAAGCACGCCTTTTTGTTTCCACCAAATAAGTACCCTTTTCCAATCACTGCCCTTAGATGTTTGAAAGCACACTCCCAGCATCCTCCTCAGTGGGCTTCAGAAGCAGAAGAGGATAATCACATGCCAGAAACAGTGACAGGCTGTAATTCTCTCTTCAAAAAATAGTTTGCCAGGAGAGCTGCCCATGCTGGTTGCATTTTATTAGCTTCCACCAAGTAGCCATTTGTGACAAAGAAGTCTCCCATCCTTAATTGGATTTGGTTTCAAGCAAATGAACCTATGCCTTGTCACTTTCTGCCGACAGAAGTAATTTCTCAAGGCAGAGATTCTGGCTGTAGGAAGGGGAATTGGAGGACTGGGGGTTGTGGATGAGGGCACTTGAGTCTGAGATGGAGCTCGAGGGGTGAAAGAATGTGTTGTACTTGGGGCATTAAAGCCACTTGGAGCTGTGAAGCTGGGAGCCTAAGTATCTTGATTTCAAGGACATCCATTATTTCTTACCCTTTCATTCAACACTGAGTGCCTACTTTGATGAGTCAGATGTTTGGCAAACAAAACAGACTAAAATTGTACCCGCACATATCTTGCATTATACAAGGGAAAGAAAGATAACAAAATAACAAAACATACTCACAACTTTAGATGGGATGTTAAAAGGTGAGAAACACTAGGGGAAAAAAGAAAAAGTTGAGCAAGATGAGGGGAATTGGGAGTGTTGGAGGAGAGGGGGTGAGCAAGTGATGGCCTTCAGAGAGTGGTTTGGGCTAACCTCACTGAGACTTGAAAGGGTGGAGAATTAGCCCAGGTGTACCTGCAGGAAGCTCATTGCAGACAGAGGGAGTGCTGGAACAAAGACCCAGACCCTGCCTGGCCCATTAGTGGAAGAGCAAGGAGCACAACGTAGCAGGACCCAGGAGAACAATGGGTGTGTGTTAAGACATGAGGTCAAAGAGCAAATGGACCCCAAATCATCACAGACCTTGGGAACACTCTGGCTTTTTCCCCGAGTGAAACTGGGAAACATTGGATGGTCAAGATCTGAGAAAATGTATAATTTGGTAGTTTCATTGGTGCCATATGATAGGGCAAAGGATGGGAGACTAGAGCTCTAACTGAGAACGAGGTGGCCGTGGCGTGGTCTGCAGCAGTAGAGGGGGAAGTGATGGGAAATGGCTGAATTCCGGATGTATCTTGAAGATAGAGACAGCAGGATTCCCTTTCCAAAGCATTGGATGTGGGATACAAGAGACAGAGTAGCATAGAGAGGTTCCAAGGATTTGGACCCGAGCTGCTGGAAGGTGGCAGAAGGTAGAGCAGTTTTTGCAGAGACCAGGAGTGAGTTTTGGACATACGGAGTTTGTGATGTCCGTTAGACACCCAAGAGGAGGCACTGGCTTTGGAGTTGGGAGAAAAGTCAGATCTGGAGAAGCTGGGAGTTGGTGGCAGACAGCTGATAAGTGGGATCACCAAGGGGAGTGCAAACAGTGACGAGGTGAAGACCAAGGGCTGAGCCCAGGACAGTCCAATGTTAAGAGCCAAATGTGGTCACACATAGCAGAGCACATATTACACATGTGTGACACATAGTACATTCTGATGAATGTTACCCATAATAGCTATAATTTTTATTATATTTATTGTATCCATTGCACCTGATTATTTTTGTATTGATCTAAGTTACAAAGCGATGACTCAAATATATTTTTTCACTGCCCTTCAAGAGTGAGGATTCAGTGCCCCAAAAGTTCTTGTTGTGGTACAGAAGGACAATTGTTAAAATTAGGAGGAAGGTTCAGACTGCCTGCAATGATCACTAACCACTGAATACATGTTTGAAGTGTAGCCGGTTCTGTGCTAGGCCTGAGGAAGGGCACAAAGGTGACGAGAAGGACACAGCTGCTGTCCTCAGGGTGTGTATAGGCCGGTGAGGAAGGCCCAGAACTGCATACTAAATGTTATGGGGGATAAAGCAAAGTAATTTCAGAATAAAGAGAAAGTTTCATCATGTGTTCAGGGCTTAAGGTAAGGTGGTTGGTACAGATCAGTACATAGGTATGCTCATTGGCTTTTGGAACATGTAGATACCTAAGGGATCTAAGCATCAGCTGACTGAAGTAATGAACAGTTGAATAAGGATTGCAGAGACTAGGGTGGGAACAGAGAGGCAAGTTCAATGATTTGTCAGGTTGAAAAATCCTGGGAAACAATAGAAAAGAGTTTTCAAAGAAAGGACGCAGGTCCCACCCAATCCTTTGATGTTCTGCCAGCTTCCTTCAGAATGCCACACTCATTCACCTTGACCTGGACCTCTGGCTTCCACCAGCATGAGGAAAGTACTTTAATCTGCTTAAAAACAGGGTCTTGGAAAGGTGAGCAGGTTCCAAGGGGTTCTTGGCAGACAGTCCTTGCAGGCTGCCAACTGCAAAGGCAACTTGGGGTCTTGCTGCTCTTGGCTGCCACAGTGGCACTTCGGTGAGGTCTGGAAGCCTGCGCGTTATTCTTAAATTCTGAGTCAAGGCGGGGGGTGGGGGGGTGGGGGGGTTGGATATCAGGGTGGAAAGTCGGGTTCCCATTGGAAACTCTGATGTCACAGTCAAATTTGCTACTGTTCACAGCTGGGGTCCCCATTTGACAGCTGAGGCTGGAAACAGAATCCTTTTTGAAATCAGAAAAAAAGGAAGACATCGGCTGAATTTCAGGAAATGCCCTCATGATGAAATCTGGGAAATGGCAACTGTGCATAACAAGGACGTGGTAGAAGTCCCAAAGCTTGAGTCACTCAGAACCACGCTGGAGACATCACTGGAAAAATGTTGAGGGAGTGTGGCCGTCCTCAGTGGAAAGTCTATGAAGTCCCCCTAATGTTGGTGGCACATTTTTCAGAGTCCCTGACAGGGATGCTGCCTTGTTTTCCTCTGCATCACACACTACGAATAAAGCACCGGGCAAACTTTCCATGTTGCTCATGTCCCAGCTGTCATTTTCTCTTCAAGTAATGGACAAAGTTCCCCCAACAGCTTCAGGAACAAAATGTGACAAATAGGATAAAGAAAAATAACCAACTCCAGTTAACTGCAGATCAAGTTTACAAAGTCAGACAGGTCTATTACCCCGTTGGAATCCCAGTCTGTCTTCTGGGCGGGCTTTCTCCTTTCGTAGACCAGATTACTAAGATGTGAGGAGGTTATGACTAGTCTGGACTTTTGACTTTCAAATTAATTCTTATTGATTCCTGATCCCCTACTCTGCCTCTCAAGAGAATTAAGAGAACAAAATCCCACTTCTCATTGTGTTTTTAAAAATAACTTATGGAAGATGGTCAAATCATTAATGGAAAATCAATAGTTTACTAGAAGATAAAGGTACACCAACTGATATCAGACAACTACCCATATAAAAATAAAACTTTTTTGCCTTAAAACACAGTCTTGCCCTGGTCAGTGTGGCTCAGATGGGTGGGCATCATCCTGTGCACTTAAAGGTCGTAGGTTCAATTCACAGTCAGGGCACATGCCCAGGTTGCCGGCTCAATTCCCGGTGAGGGGCATGTGGGAGGCATCTGATCAATACTTCACTTTCAAACAATGCTTCTTTCTCTTCCTCTTCCTTCCCCCCGCCCCCCTCCCTGAAAAAAAAATCAATTAAACTTTTATTAAAAAAACAATAATAAAACAGTCTTTTTGCCTTGCTCTGGAATCCACATAAGATGTGGTCCTGGTTTGCTCCAAAATTAACATCCCTCCTGAGTCTTGAATTCATGTTTTCCTACCTCACCTTAGATCATCAATGACCTCTTTCCTCGTGTGCATCCTCAAGTTTTCTCTAGTGGGTACTCCCTCTACCTACCACCCAAAACTCACTCCTGCCTCTCACATTTCTTAAATTTCAGGACTTCTTTACAAGTTAATCACACACCGTGTCCCTCCTGCACATATACCTTTATTTTCTCCTTAATGCCTTACAGACTAGCTTTCCCCTACCTATACTCTCCTTAGATGCTCATGGAAGGTATGTGTGACCTCATCTCCATCTGCAGAGATGACCACCATGGCCTTTTTGAAACCCTTGTCGTTTGATTTCTGGAACACAGCAATTGCCTGGTTCTTCTGTTTCCCTAATTTTATCCTCTCTTATAGAGACACATTTTAGAATGTCTATTTCCCAGCAAGTTTACTGATCTTAAAGACCTTTACAAAAAAAAAAGACCTTACAGGACCATCTTCTCATTCCCAGGGCTTGACTTTTACTGCTACATGCATGTTTCCCTAAATCTAGGCATTTTATGCTAACACTTCTACTGAAATTCAGACCTTTGTATTTGAAATTCCTATAGAAAAGACCACACAAAAGGATTTGCCAGCTGCTTTTTTAAAAAATATGTTTTTAATGATTTCAGAGAGAGGAAGGGATAGGGAGAGAGAGAGAAACATCAGTGATGAGAGAGAATTATGAATTGGCTGCCCCCTACATGACTAGAAATTGAGCCTACAATCTGGGCCTGTGCCCTGACTGGAATCAAACCATGACTTCCTGGTTTATGGGTCAATACTCAACCACTGAGACACATCGGCCAGGCCTTGCCAAGTACTTTTGATTTACTACACCTAAAAATTATTGTCCATGACCCCACCTTGGTAACACCATTTCAAATTCCTTGTCTCTTGGGCTTGAATCCTTGAGACATTATTAACTCCTCCTTGCTCACTTCTCATACCCAAGCTGTTAACTTTTCCATTCTGACTCTGAAAGGTGCATACAATCCTTCCTTTTATAGCATCTTTAATTGTTTGATTTTTAAATTATAGTTGACATTTAATATTACATTAGTTTCAAACCAATCTATAGATTCAATGGAATTTCTATCAAAATACCAATGGCATTCTTCACAAAACTAGAACAAATAATCCTAAAATGTATATGAAACCACAAAAGACCCTGAGTCCTCAGTAGCCAAAGCAATCTTGAGAAAGAACAAAGTTGGAGGTATCAAATTACCTGATATCAAACTGATATCTCTGTATTTAACCCAGTTATTAATTAGCTGGAAAGGAACAAAGGAAAGGCTGGGTATTATAGACATGGCCAGTAAAGTATGGACGACAGAAGAAAGATACTTGTCTATAGGTTACACCTGGGAGCAGATCATTGGCCAAAATGGGTGTGGCCACTGCAAGTGCATGAAATCTGAAATACATAAGCTCCAGAACAAGGGAATTCCCTCTCTTGCACTCCTGGGACTCTTGTTGCAGGGGGTGTGCTCTCACACTCCTGCATTTGTCCACACACAATGGACTAATGGATTGTAACTAGCCTGATGCTCTACCAGACTTAGTTCCACCATGGAATGGAAACTCTTAACACTGTCTTTGCTTTTAGTTCTGCTGAATCCCCAGCTGAACCTCTTCCAGGATTGACTTAAGGGAATTGGAACTTTATAACCTGAGGGGTATAATTTCACTCAAATAAAGCTTTCTATCACATCCTATCCTCCCGTGGGTACCTTCAGAAATTCTTATTCCAGTGGTGCCCTAAGAACCGCACTTCCACTAGGAATGGAGAAAGGCAATCCATGCAAACCTCTGATAACAAAACTATACCACCCAGATATAATAATCAGAGCAGTATGGTACTGGCATAAAAAAGACACATAGATCAACAGAACAGAATAGAGAGCTCATAAATAAACCTACTCCTATATGGTCATTCATCTGTGACAAAGGAGGCAAGAATATACAGCAGGGTAAAGATAGTTTCTTCAATAAATAGTGTTGTAATAGCTTCTTGATTGCTAATAGTGATCGCCAACAGCTCATTTTTTTATAGGAGTTTACTATGTTGAGGCGCTGTGCTGAGCGTCCTCTGGACATCCTCAACCCTGTGAGCTAGCCACTGCTGTGATTCCTGCTTTATAGTGGGTAGACTGAAATCTAGAGGGGATGTATTTCCCCATGGTCACACCATGCTCATGACTCAACTTCGTTTCGGCGTCAATGCCTGAGCTTTTATTCCCACAGCATATTGCTTCCTAGCATTAACAACAGAACCAAAGTCTTTCAACCTGATAGTTAAAAACTTTACAAAATGCGGCCCTTTTCTTCTACTCTAGGCTACTGCTTTTGCAAAAGATGACCCCTTTACTAGTATCTTCACAGCTTTCCACCCTCTCATTTCAACCTTTGAGACCCTTTTCAAAGTATACACCTTTCAAGATTTCACAGGTATCTCCACTCAAAATCAATCTCTCCCCGATGCATCCTGCATGTAGTTAGTCTCATTAATGGAGCAATGATTCTCCTGCTTAGTGTTAGTTGAGTGTACAGTACATGTATCCATCTCTTCCATTAGTGTTTCAAAAACAGTAATGTTACACTCCTCTATGATATATTCCTGAGCCCCTAACCAGTGCCTGGTGTAGTGCGGGCATATGACAAGCCTTCAATATGTTTTGGTAGAATTGAATAGCAGGCTTGCATGTGATTGGGATTTGGGTCAGTAATGATGGTACTAGGTGAGTGAGATGATAACTCTGGACCATATACTCCTGAGGTAGACACAGATCCCAAAGGGTCTTCAAACTAATTGTCCTCAGAACATACCCTGAACTGGTAGGTCAAGGCTCTCTTCTAACCTGTAACTGGAGTTTAGTGTTCAATGTCCATAAAGCATTTTATTCAATGATGTATATTAATTCCCTCTGTTCTTCAGCTCCACCCCCAACCAAACGCGATTATCAGTGGCAGTAATAACGGCGACAAAAGCTATTATTTATCAGGCTTCACAGTTGAAATCTCCATTTGATTTTCAGAAATATCTGATGGAGTAGATACTACTATGATTCCTTTTTGCTGGAAGAGACTATTGAGGTTCAGAGGGCTAAGCGACTTCCCAGGATCACTCAGCTAGTAAGTTGCAAGCCAGATGCAATCTGACGCCCACGCGCTTAACCACGGAACCACACCACCTCTCTAGAGGCCTGACTTAATAAATGTTAGTTTCTTTTCCTCCTCCCCACACGGCCAGCAGAGCTCAGTCACAGCAGCCTTGACCCCTCCCCCCCGCCCCCCCGCTTTGTCCTTGCGTGCCTGTGCACGGCCAGTTTACAGCCAGCTGGGCTGCTCCTGTGAGGATGTCCACTCACATCCTGGTCATCATTAATCCCCTCCTCAAGCGCCTCGGGAGGAGGGAGCAGGGGGAACGGCCCTGGCTCGGTGCAGGTTGGGCTCCATGGGAGATGGGACGTGAAATCTTGGCACACCATTGGCCATGAGTCATTGGGAGCCAGAGCTGTGTACCAGAGAGGACGACAGGAAACCACAGGCCCTGCCTTTGCTCTTGCGGTGACAATCTTGAGAGAGGCTGCATGAGTGTAGTGGTTCAGCTGTTCCCCGATGGCGGCCTCCCCGTCAGCGTTGGGCTGTGTTTGTCTTGGCCAGCCGGCACGTGGAAACCTTCCTGGCTCAGTCGGCGCTACTCAGGGAGACACATCCACTTCCTGAGCCTCCACTCCCTGCTCTGGCTGCTCCTTCCTGCTGTTTGAAGACAGGTTTATGGGCAGTTGGGACACAGGGACTCTTCACCGTGGCAGCAGCTTCTCACCAAGACAGCGCCTGGTCTTTGAAGTGGTCTTGGTTCCTGAGTGAACAGAACATTGACACACCAGCAACAAATACCCTTTGTTTGTCCTCCAGGTTCACTGTATCTCGATATAAGCTGGTGCCTTCAACCTCAGCCCCACCCAGGAGTCCTCCACTCTCGTGCTGACATAACTCCTCTCTTAGTTCATTACTGTTGGACTCAGTACACAGGTCACATTCATCTTCTGAAAAATTCAATTTCTGTCTTTTTCATTAAAAACACGTTCCATCAACTTATTTAGCTGTCTGTATTATATATACACTGTGCTATATGATGCTCACAAGAGGGAGAAAGACAGTCCTAGTCATCACGAACCTGGGGGAGACGTGAATCAATATGTGGAAAGTTGGGTAGTATTACGTTATGGTAAAAGCGAGTGTGGAGTTGGTGCTGAAGCAAGCTTACACGTGAGTCCTGTATCTGCTGTGAAGTTATTAGACAAATCCCAGTATCCTCATCCATAAAACAGTGGAATGCGCACCTTTCTCTCAGGGTTGCTTGTGAGGATTAAATGAGACAATGATCTATCGCGCAATTTGCTGAGTGTCTCACACTTAATTACTACCCCCAAACTGGAAGCAATTATCAGTTCTCATATTTAGGATGTGGAAGCATGCACAGGACATTAGACTAATTTATAAAAGCCTCTTCTTTCAAAATGAAACTGGACAAAATCAAGGTAGAAAGCAGCTTCAGGCATCCACCCAAAGCAAGGGCATATGCCTCATGCAGAAGCAAAGTCTTTGCTGAGATATCTGTAAGGGTTACCAAGCTTAAATACTCACATCTTTGTAAGGCCTGGTCTGAACTTATCCCTTTGGGGTCAAAGACAGATGGCAGAAAGCTTCTACTTAATTCAGCTTCCAAACCTCCCATCTGCCTCCAATCAGATGATCATTCAGCCTCCCCATATGAAGAGTACACGAAGGCAGGGCCCCATCACAGACCGACCTGCAGTGACTTCATACCTGGACATGTCCGCCCCACAGAGGTTCCAAATTGATGCTACTTCAAACAGTAGGCCTTTCAGAACATGAGACTGTATTTTAATATGTTGCTCAGAAGTTTGATTCTCCCTCTATCTCTACCTGGAAATTCGCAGGTTTGCCTTTCATGCAGCTTTGAAAACACCGAATGATAGCCACGCTGGCTTGCATTCATTCTGGCCTGGCTAATTTGAACACTGAGGCACAGGAACTTACTTCTAAACCGCCCCTAATGTGTCTGCTTGGTGCCTTATATATTTATGCCCAAGGCTAAAATCTGTTATCATTTTCTCTAGATCTTTTTATACATCTCTAATAAAAGCTAGTTGGTGTAGTCTAAACATTTGAATTTGTAGCAGCTGTAAGCTTACCTATTTGACATCTGTGGATGAAAATTCTTTCTTGGAGGACATATCAAAAGGCAAGGTACTCAAGTCATGAAAACTACATAAAAACATTTTTAAGTAGAAAGACTAAGCTCAGAGAGCATGTATCTTTATTCTTCAAGATTATGACTTGGTCCAGATGTTTTCTACTTTGTCCAACATTTTAAAAAATATATTTTTATTGATTTTAAGGAGGAAGAGGGGGAGGGAGAGAGAGAGAAACATCGGTGATGAGAATCATTGATTAGTTGCCTCCTGCACATCCCCTACTGGAGACTGAGTACAAACTGAGCATGTGGCCTGACCAGGAACAGAACTGTGACCTCCTGGTTCATAGGCCCACTCTCAACCACTGAGCCATGCTGGCTGGGCTGTCCAACATTTTTAAAAAATATATATATTTTTTATTGATTTTAGAGAGGAATGGAGAGGGAGAGAGAAACAGAAACATCAATGATGAGAGAGAATCATTGATCAGCTGCCTCCTGCACGCCCCCTCCTGGGGATCGAGCCTGCAACCCAGTCATGTGCCCTTGACTGGAATCGAACCCGGGACCCTTCAGTTTGCAGGCCTACGCTCAATCCACTGAGCCAAACCGGCCAGGGCATGTCCAACATTTTTAAGCTTCTCTTCTGTGGCCATAGGTGTACACAATGTATACTTGACTTTCATTTGAATTTCCTGCCATTAATAAGGCTCAGAGTCAATATAAAAAGGTGTTGAATATGTTCAAAGCATTAGCATTCTCCTTTATGGAACATAATTTTTTGGTGTACTTGGAAGTGGTTAGCTTGTTTAGAATATGCACTTTGAGAAAGCCGAATATTTTGTCCTTGATTCCTTCCTTCCATCCATTATTCATCCAACCATCTATTCATTTCTCCATTCAACATATTTATACATATTTATGTTAATCATCTATTGTGGGCCAAGCAGTGAGCTAAGTATTAAAGATATAAAACAGAATAACACATAACCTGACTTTTGATCTAGAAGAGAAGAAAAGATGTAAAGTTAAACCGGGAAGATGATGTAACCAAGGCATGAATAAAGTTCATTGGGAAAGTCTGTATGAACAGATGGGGAACAACTCACTTAGAGTCAGACAGATCTGGACTTGGGACTAACTCTACCACTAACTAGCTCGTGACCTTGGCATGTTATTTAACTCTGCTAAGACTTATTTTCCTTGTCTCAAAAAAATGGGGATCATAATACTTCATAGACTTGTAGCGAGGATTTGTGAATGAAATGAGATAATCATGAAAAGCATCAACACAGTGCTCAACACTTAGTAGGTTCTGAACCTTTCTATTATTAGAATTAGTGATAATCTTTGGGAAAATCTTACAGAATAGTTAACATTGCCTTTGACCTTGAATAATGAGCAGGGATTTGCCAGGTTGAAAAGGGGAAAGAACATTTCAAGTAGAGGAAATATCATGGAGTCATGAATGTATGTGACACATTAGGTGCCAGGAGATGGTTAGTGTGATCAGACAGAGAGTATATGTGTGGTGAAATTTGTGACTGGACGAATAGGATGGGGCATTTGGAAAAGGACATTGTATTCCACAGTAAATGTCATGCTTTATATGGTGAACAATGGATGTAGCATGATCCTATTCAATCCAGAAACAAGGAGACTGAATCTGGAAGGAGGGAGAAGGATAAGAAGCAGTTTCTTAGTTGTCAATTAGCTTCCTAAGGTCCAAAGCTTTAAGCTTTGTTGTCCATCCTCAAAATACCAGAGACTCTCAGATATTTTCTAATTTAGGCTAATGTGTTCAGCTAAAGAGTCAGAAGCCCTCCTATCATGGTCTTCTCTGCTGGAAGTAATGAAGGGCTTAGAATTAGGAAACTGGAGTCTCCTTCTTAAACCATTATGGGTAAGCCTAATGGGATAATGGTTAAACAAGATGATCTCCAAGGTTACTTCCCAGTTCTAAGACATGATTCCAAGTTACAAGGGTTCACCAACCACCTTAATTAAGTAATAAATAGACCCAAGTTCACAGTTAGCAAATTGCAGAGCCAGCATTTTTTAAAAATATATTTTATTGATTTCCCACAGAGAGGAATAGAGAGCCAGAAACATCGATGAGAGAGAAACATCGATCAGCTGCCTCCTGCACACTCCCCACTGGGTATGTGCCTGCAACCAAGGTACGTGCCCTTGACCAGAATCGAACCTGGAACCCTTGAGTCCACAGGCCGACGCTCTATCCATTGAGCCAAACCAGTTAGGGCAGAGCCAGCATTTTAATCAAAGTCATTTAGATCTAATTTTTGTTTGTTTGTTTGTTTTGTTTTGTGTTTGCTTGTTTTGTTTTACCTTATACTCTCTCTGCTATAATGTTCAATTACTTTGCCCAGGACAACAAAGACATTCTCTGTTGTCATTTGTAATTTAAGGACTTCAATTGTTCTCAAATGCAGACTTAGAATTCAATTTGGGAGCAAGTGGTTTTGTGGTCTGTTTAATTAAAAGTCTAGAACATTAAGTCCTGAGCTTCTCTCCCTTCAGGCCAAGGGCTGGCTATGAATGGCATCATGGGGCTAAACCCCACTCAAAAGATGGGAGTGTTTACAGCAAAATTTTTCCTGGAGTTGGCTGGCCTCTAGGCAGGAGGCTCTGGAGAGGAAATTCATTAGCCTCGTCGCTCCTTTTGCCACAGTCAGGGTGGCCAGATTCCATTATTTTACAGCATTGGTGAGGGTGAGGGTGTGTGCATGTGTGCATGTGTGTGTGTGTGTGTGTGTGTGTGTGTGTGTGTGCTGTGTGATCATCTGTCCGTAATGATGGGCATCAACTTCAAGCAAGGCTTCCTTTTCTCTTGGAAGTTCAAAGTGCAGAGGTGACATATCCTGTTTTAAATTGTGGATGGAATTTTCAAATACTTTAAACAGTGCTTATTATCAAAGGGCAAAAAGGATATGATGAAAGGTAATAACACCTTATTGGCTTAGAGGCACCTCACTGGCTTTACAATGCTTTCTTGGCATGGCGTGTAAATGTTATTGGCTTTGAACTCTCCCCTGAATTATGCAAAGCTTTTGTCCCTCTCTTGACTGCCAAATGTTTCTGGGGCCCCTTCAGCGGCTTCTTGCTGAGTGGCCACACTGCCTGAGACCACTGGGCAGCTGTAAAATCTGACAGCCAGAGTGAGGGAATCCAAATCTGTTTTTTATTGCATAGTCACAGCGGCCGGGTAACTCCACCCAACCAGCTGTAGATCACTTTTATGGACAGCGAGGGACATGTCTTCTCGGTCGCATCTGCCTGGAGCATCTTCCTGAATGACTCCAGCTGAGGAAGGTCCTCGTGCGGCTGGGTGATTTTATAACCCTGCTCACATGGGAGCAAAGCCCACTGCCCCACACATCCTGGCCTTTGCTAGCACCTCTTCTGTCGTGAATTTGGTACCTCAGTCTTTGGGAATTAAAAAATAGACTTAAAAGGTAACTTTCTGGTACCAAGCACATGGCTCTCCTCCTGATGCTGAATTTGCTTCATTATCCCAGCTCTTCTGTCTCTGACTTACAGTAAATAATTGTCCACAGCTGTTGCGAGTTGGTTTATCCTCCAATAAAGGTCAGGATGGCTGAGTAGACATCAGAGGAAAAACTTCTGAAATTTGGTGTTTAGACTAACTTACATCTATGTTTATCTCTTTTGTGTTTGTTGTAACTAAATAGGCAAGTGTGGGTTGCGGTTAAAGCAAGACCAGGCAACCTGGATATCTATCATGGCTTTCTTTCTAGCTCTTTAATTCCGACGCACGTGAAATTCCCTCTGTCCTCCTGTGCCTCAGTTTCCCCAGCTGTCACACATAGGTCAGTATTTAACGGTTTCTCTCACAGATTTCCTAAGTGGGCTCAATGGGGGTCAGCTTGCCCATAATCCGGGAAACCAAATACTGGAAATGAGTTCTCTTTATAAGACCAAGGGAGGGGCAATCCATTCCCACTGCTGGACAGGCCTCACCTAAAGCTGAAACATTCACAAACATTCACAGGACGCTGGAGCTACAATGCAGAGAGAACCACTCTGTGGGAAAACTTACCTTTCACACCAGCAGGCCAAAGAGGCAAAAAAGACCCCACATCCCAGCAGGAAGTAGGATCCATTGGTGCGTTTCCATTCACCAGGTTACTGGGAGGACAGGGAAGGCTTCTGCCATATACATTGGCAGATGGGAGCTTGGCTTGGCTCGTTGGTGGGGCCCACACAAGCTCTCCAGCTGTGTCCTGCGATATCTAGGGGGAGGCCAAACAGCAGGAGGAGGCAAGAGACGTCCTCCCAGGGATAAAAATTTATTGGGTTAAAACCTAATGAAAATACAGCTTTCTCTGGAAACACCAGCGCAAGGAGCAGAAGGATAAGCAAAGATGACTCCCGTGAGCATTTAGCCCGTTGCGATGGATGATTAGGGAGGAAGAGAAGATGACCATGGCAAACTATAGGCTGGAAACAGACCAAGACACACCTGCCACTTTCTACAAAGGCAGCTTGTGACCACCCATTGAAGCCATCACCAGCTCATGCCTAGAATATTTCTATGGGGTTGCTGATCGGGCCTCCTGACCTCGGTCTCTGCTTTGCTGAATTATCTACTTCCGACATCAGGCTAATTTGGATACAGACCAGGACCATGATATAAAGTGGAGCCTTGTGGAGTCAGACAGTCCTGGAGCTATAAGAGTTATTTACCTCACTGGGCCTCAATTTTGTCACCTATTAAATGAGGATAATAATAACAATATGTGCCTTATAGGGCTCTTATAAAGATTAAATGAGAGCATGCTTGAGATGCACTTGGTACACTACCTGACACATCAGAATCCTTCAATAAGTAGTTGTTACCTTTCCTAGTCCCATCACTGCCCCACGTGCAGCCCTTTCATGGCCCCCATGCCTCTGGCATAAAGCCTGAGCTCCTTTTACAACCCAGGGCTCCAGCTTGCTGGTGGACCAGTGCCGTGCAGCAGAACTCTCTGCAATAAGGGAGCGGTCTCTGTCTGCGCTGCCCAGTATGGCAGCCACTGGCTATAGGTAGCCTTTGAACACTTGAAAAGTGGTACTGTGACTAAGAAACAGAATTTTAAATTTTATTTAATTTTAATTTAAATAGCCACATGTAGCTATTGGCTTCTATATTAGACAAAGCAAGTGTTAGAGTTCTGCATGTCCCTCTAAAGCAGTGGTTCTCAACCTGTGGGTCGCGACCCCTTCGGCGGTCGAACGACCCTTTCACAGGGGTCGCTTAAGACCATTCTGCATATCAGATATTGACATTACGATTCATAACAATAGCAACATTACAGTTATGAAGTAACAACAAAAATAATTTTATGTTTGGGTCACAACATGAGGAACTGTATTTAAAGGGCCAGAAGGTTGAGAACCACTGCGAAAGGCATCCACTGTAGCCAAATGGATCTTTTCACCTCTTGCTTTTGTGCCTTTAAAGCAGGAGTGAGGAACCTTTTTTTCTGCCAAGGGCCATTTGGATATTTATAATATCATCTGTGGGTCACACAAAATTACCAACTTAAAAATGAGCCTGCTACATTTGGTCAAACATTTAATTAACTCACCCCTAATGCCATGGCAGAGCCAGACCAAATGACTTCGCGTGCCCGACATTGCCCTTGAGCTGGACATTTCCCACCCCTGCTTGAAGTTTAAACCCTCATTCCTGCAGGGTGCTGGGTATGGCTGTGTGGTTTGTGCACTATAAAATGTTCCCAGGTGAGGAGGAAAATGGGACCTGAAATTGAGCCAGTACTTGGCTCATCAAGCTGCGTGTCCTGGTATGGGGCTGCATCTGCAGGACGATGGGCTGTTGTTTTTCTAATCACCTATCCAGAAGGGGGCCTCACTCAAAGGTGCCTTTATGTTAGTAGCGTCCCTATGCACCTACCCTCCTAATTTACCTCCATGGCCAAAGTCACCTTGCCTTATGAGACCAGCTCAAACTCCTGCCCACTCACTAAGCTTCTTGCTCCTCTGGACTTCCAGAACTTTCACATTTGAGACATGGTGGAGGCCAGTGGTTAAGAGTTCAGTTTCTGAAGTCACGTGACAAGTTAGAATTCCTACTCTGTCTCCTAAATCCGACTGTGGGCATGTTATTTCATCGCTCGGGATACTCCACTATACAATGGAACAACAATAGCACTTCTCTCATAGGGTGGTTTTCAGGAGTAAATGACAATGTGTTAGCTTCATAGTATAATGCCCAGCTCACAACGAGTGTGGATTGCATGTTTATATACTCATTCTTTCTTCAACAAATATTTACTGAGCGTCTATCATATGCCAGACACTTTGTCAAGCTCTGGAGAGCCAATGGTGAAGAAACACAAATAAAATTCCTGCCCACCTGGAGGTGTGTGTGGGGTAGAAGTGATGTGTCAGATGATGACAAAAACTGCAGAACTTCAATGGGGACAAGTCCAAAGGATAGATTCCTGGTGCTATGAGAGCCTGTGGTAGATTCTGTCCTACTTAGGGAGGTCAGAAAAGACTTTTCTGAGGACAGGGTGCTTGAGCTGCTATTGGAAGGAGGACAAGTAGGTGTTGACTAGTTGAAAAGGAGAGGGAAGGGTGTTCCAGGCCTGGGGAACACCATATGCAAAGGCCTTTGCTGGGTGGGACTGAAAAGCCCCCAGAAGGAAAGAAACAGAAAAAATGGAATGATGTCGGGTATGGGTATGAGATGAGGCTGTAGAGGTCAGAGCGGCAGGGTCTTGTAGGGGAGGAGGAGGAATAGAGGAATGGCATGGTCTCTTTTGCTCTCCACAAGATCTCCCTGGCCTCAGTACAGGGAATTGATCAGATGATACACAGGATAGAAAGAGATACATCTGGAAACTACTGCAGCCATCCAGGCAAAAGATAGTGGTGTGGAAAGAGACCAAAACCACATCTGGATTCATGAGCTCTTCCTATTTTTCTCTCATCCAAAAATTAATACTATACTAGGTTTTTTATGGTTAACACAGGTCTGCATTTAAGTCTCCCATCGCTGTCTAAAAGGCTGGGCCCTGTCATCCCAATCAGAAGATAAAATCTTGATAGGCAAGAATCATTTCTATTTAAGGTATCCTGCTTGTAGTAACTGCAAAAGGAATATTTGCTAAGGTGTTTTCTAAATTTCACATACTAGTGAGAGAGGCAATGGTATGAATGGCTGACACATAAAAGGGCTGTGGAGTATGTGATGATAGAAGTATTTTCCTCTGTGTTGCAAAGGAGCCATGTAAACCCCCAACTGGGGGTTCTTTTTCAGATGTGCAAGCCTTACCTTCCAGAAGTGAGTGAAACCAGCATGAGGGTACTTACCCCCCAGGGTACTTGCAATGAAAGGCATGATCTAAGCCAGCTTCGTGTGTGCTCTGCACAAAGAGGCTGGTGTTATTACTGATTGAAACAACACTAAATAACCAAGCACAGTCCTCGTTCCCAGTCTCTTCTCAACTTCAAACTTTTACTTTAATGTTTTGTTTTCTAGGAAAAGCAGCAGAAATCCAAACTCAGAGTGACTTAAGCCAGAAGGAAATTATTCTCTCAAATAACAGGTGGCCCAGAATCTGGGTGTTCTGCAGCAAAGTCCAGGAGCTCAACCATGTCACCAAGGATGCGATCTTTCCCAGTCTGTTTTGTGTAGCTCTAGCCTCAAACCAAAGCTGTTTCTCCTCAAAGTCTTAAGGTAAGCAGGGCAGCCCACGCAGGATCTGGTTGGCATGGCAGGGAAAATTCTAGAGCAGCAAATGCAGTAACATGCTTCCTTGCCCATCTCCAACAGAAGAAATGGAAAACTTCTCCCGAGGCCATAAACTTAACCTCTTCCCCTTCAGCCTGATTGAGCTATAAGGGCCACTTGACTGTTCTCTGACCAAACACAACCTCTCTGAAAAATGCCATGCTATGATTGGCTTAGAGTAAGATTCTGCCCCTGGAATTAGAGAGCCTTGCTGAACAAAATTGGGTGTGCATTCACAAATAGAAAAGGAAGGAAGGTATTGGAAAGGCAACCAAGTATGCCTTCCTAGTATGAGCTGCTTTCTAGAAAAATGAGATGACTTTATAACTCACTCAAGTTCCACTTCATTTATCCATCCGTTTGCCCACTCACTCAATGAATATTTATTGGGTGCTTATTCTGCACTGGGCTCTAGGCAAGCTTATTGAGGCACCTCAAGAATTTTTCAAATACCTCCGCACATATTTTTCATGCACTTGCCACATGTGGCGGCAAGTAGCCACATGAAGAGACAGATGTACTCACGTGGCACATTTTTAAGAATCCATGCTCCTAACACTCAGTTCTCACATCCAGATCTTCATAAATCTGGATTCCAAGGGGACCAGGTCACGATATCATTTTGGGCCATTGTCAAGGAGGATTTACGATGGTTGTTTGCATGACCCAACCATATGCTGCGGCTGGAGAAATACTCTGGTTAGCCCGACTTGACGTATGTATCGATGACAAAGAATGTTACACCACACCACAGGAAAAAAACAACATGAAAACACTTTCCGACTTTATCAGTGAACTGGCTGTAGAAATAATGACCTTCTTGGTAAAATCAAGAGATGATTAAAAATAATTAATGATGCTTCTTGAGAAAGAGCTAACAATCGAAGGATCTGGAAGCCAGCTGTCGTAACAGTTCCTGAGAAGGTGCATTTTATTGGCTCTGTGAAACGTGTGTCGTTAGCCCTACAGCAAAAGGCCAGGAAAGGCAGACCTGACCCAGAGATAATGCTGCTTCTCTGTTCTTACAGCCTTTCAGCACAGAACCCAAATCTGCTGGGGAATCACAGCATGATTAGTTTCCTCACCTTTTCCATAAAAGGTCTCTGCACCTATACTCAGCATTCTGATTCTAAGATTCGTCATGTTCCTATCCCTTCTGAGCACGCTGTTCTCACTTTCTAGAACAGTCTCCCCTCCTCTCCCCTGCAATTGGTTGGTTTCTCTTCACCTCTCAATCTCAGCTTAGTCACCTCCTTCAGGAAGCATTCCAGGAAGCCCTCTTCCCAGGCTCAGGTGGATGTTCCCTTTGGGTGCTCCTCAGCACCTCCCATCTGTGACTCTGCTTCCATGGATTATGAGTTGGTGAAAATGGGAGCTCTGAGTCTTGTTTGCTCTTGTAACCCAGCACCCAGGACAGTGCCTGGATGACAGTGTATGATACGGAGTAGAAAAATATTTCTGAGTAGATGGCAGGTGGATAGATGATGGAGAGGTTATAAGTGAAGAATAAATAAGGCCCACCCTGACATCTCAACTTAGTCACGGTTCTTTACCTTGACAAGTAACAGGAACCAACTTGAGCAAGCTTAAGCAAAATAGAGGATTTACTGACAGGATATTAGAAGAGTTCTGAAACTCAAAAATCATTGGGTTACAGGAGAAACAAGAACTGGCAACTGGATAGCTTCTGAAAACCCAGACAAAATTTATTCTCCCTGTCTAATCTCCATTTCTTTTTCCTGTGGATCAACTTCATTCTTTTCTCTGCTCCAGCTTCATCCTCTCCGTCCTCCACACATGTGTTGGAAAAGATTTCCCAACCACTGGTTGTCTCTTTTTCCTGAAAGGAAACAGGCCAGACTAACTAGGTATGTGTAAATCCCAATGCTGAAATCCTGGAAGGACGAATCTTATTGCTTCACATTGGGCCAGACCTCTACCTGCACATCAGACAACTCTGATCTGGCGATGGGGTCCCCTAGCACACACACGACTACCAGGGTTGACCCAGTTCTTAGAGAAAAAGTGTTTTCAGGTTGAGCAGACATTAAAATTGACCACTACAACGGCAGATAGACTCGTTAGGTGACCCCCATGATCCTATCACCTGGTGTTCATGACCTTGAGTGTGGCCAGGGTTGGTGATATTCTTTTAACCAATGGAATATGGCAAAGGTGATAGGATAGATGTGATTACAGGTATACGAGTAGGTAATATAACATTGTAGCATCCATCTTGCTGTAGTCTGTCCCTTAATTGCTCTGAGGTGGCCAGTGGTCATGTTGGGAGACCCTACAAGCCAAGGAACTGAGGGTGACCTCCGGTAAGCAACCATCAAAAGTCTTAGGTCCTCAGACCTGTGGCCCTGAGGTACCAAATTCTGCCAGCAATCTGACTGACCTAGGAAGCAGATGCATCCCCGGTCAAGCCTCCAATGAGATCACAGCTCCAGCCAACACTTTGATTGCTGCCTTGTGAGATTTTCCGTGGGTGGAACTGCCTGGAATTCTGACCCACAGAAACTGTGAGGTAATAAATGCATGCTCTTTAGAGCTGCTGAGTTTCTGGTGATACTGCTACATGGCAATAGGAAACTAATAAACCATACAATACATTTCCATTAAAAATACAAAAGAAGGTTCACAGGCTCTCACTACAGACCTGTAAGGCAAGCTCTGAATTAGGGGCAAACTATTGTAGGTGGTCAAAGAATGGCACAGGAGCCACTCCTGACAGTCAGCTGAAGGGCTGTCCTTAGCCCTAGGCAGGACATCCCCATTTGCACAGTGGAAGAGATTTCATCTTGATCCTCAGCCCCTTTCAGATGCTGTGTTGTGTGTTCTGTTAGGACACTTGCTCTCAGAAGATCGATTGATGAGGCCATCTGGGGGCTTTGACATCATATTTAAGATGCCAACCTCAGGAGTTCAAGACGGCAGGAAGCCCAGAGGCAGCAGGTAGGCGGCCCAGGAAGGACTGTGAGGAGGGTGTAGGGTCTCCTGGAGGCTTCTGTTCTCAGGATGTGTCCACAGTGTTGCTTACTCTGACTGAACCATGTGTGGTCTCCAAGTTCTTGTTTTTGATGCTGCTAAGTTGGGTTTTAGATGTGGTCCTACCTGCATCAGGGAAGGAGCCTTCATTTCTCACCCCAACTTGAGTGACCACAGGTGGCTAGTGCACTGACCAGGGAAGACAGACGGTTTCTGGACACAGAGTGAGGAATGACTGTAACACTGTGCACATCCACATGGTTGTCCCAGATTTTACTGGTAAAAACTGCCTGTGATGTTTGTTTCAAAATTCAAATGTCCAGGCCTTTCCCCTGAAACTCCTGGTTCAGCAGCTCTAGGCTGAACCCAGAATCAGTGCTTTCAACAGCCCTCTGTGACTGGTACCATCAGGGTAATTTAGGAAACCTCAGTAGATTGCTGTTCGTGGAGTTTGTACCATGTGAAGTCAATAGTTATGACTATATATTAGAGAGACCACTGTGGCCCAAGACTGGAAAATGATGCCCATCTAAGACCTCCTCCCCGAGTCCTACATGGGAGGCTCAGAGAACCCCCGCTGTAAAAGATCTGTTGATGCATTTTCCAAAAGGGCAGGGTTGGGGATCTGCTCTAACCCTTCCTCCTCACACCCACACACTGAGGAGCCTCAAGGAGCTGGTCTGCCCTGAAAACTCTTTAGAAAATTGAAAACATGCAGCACAATGGTGCTCCCAGACAGAGTGTACCTGAACCTTCACAGTGTGGGAGAGATCAGCCAAAGCCCCTCAAAGTCCCTTGCTCTTTTTTGTTGTTGTTGGGTGGTTTTTTGTTTGTGTTTATTGATTGCAGAGAGAGGAAGGGAGAGGGACAGAGGGATAGAAACATCACTGATGAGAGAGAATCAAGCCCGCAACCTAGGCATCTGCCTGACCAGGAATTGAACTATGACCTCCTGCTATAGGTCAATGCTCAACCACTGAGCCACACCATCTGGGCAAAGCCCTCACTCGTCCTCCCCTGTTTGTCCTTGTTTCCTCTGGACCAGGCAGCCCAGTCAGTCTGACTCCTGTCTTTGTTTTAGTCTCTTATTCTTCTTAGTCAACCCTCCCCTCTAAAATGCAATCCTTAAGAAGCCCAACTGCTCACATGCAGCCAGCCTGCTTCAACACCAAGTGATACCTCATTGGAAAGGGCCGACAGAAGCAGCCCCACCTCTCCTTGACCCAGGAGTGAGCCCGCTGTGACCTGGTAGGACAGTGGGGAGCATGCCTGACTTCCAGGAAAGCTCTTTTGGCTTCTGAGCTCTCATCTCCCTGGCTTTGCCCCTCCATCTCTGGCCAGTCCTGATGGCTGCTGACTGTGGCCCTTGAGACCAGGCCAGCCCTGACATCATCTACTGAAAGGGTTTAGCCAAGGACAGGCAGGAATTGACAGGCCCTATTGAACCAATGGGCCTAGCGCTGCTTCTGGCAAAGAGGAGCTCCAGACCCTGTCAAGCCACATGCTTGTCTGGTCTCCAAGGAACATGGCATGCACGAACACATTTTTGAGTCAAAACTAATAAAAAGGAATGGAGTTTCTTTACCCCTATCTTTCAAAACAAGAAAGAATATATTGGTCCTTGTAATACTTACTGCAATTCCATTTCTTAGCATCTACCTTCCCCAGACCTTGCAACCACCCCAGCCCCTAACACTCTCTCTCTTTCTCTCTCTCTCTCTCTCTCTCTCTCTCTCTCTCTCTCTCTCTCTCTCTCTCTCTCACACACACACACACACACACAGAACCACATGCTCATAAAACACACACATGTAGGTGGATACAACACACACATCCAACATGCACATGTGCACAAACCCCTGCTGTGTTCTGAGAATGGCACTTTCCTTCCTCCCTCTTCCTCCCCTCACTGAGTGTTTCATTATGGAGACTGACTTGGCCTTTAAGTCCATCTGCCTTCTTACAGAGGTGCCCGGAGGTGGGGGGGTGGGGAGGGCAGAATCGAAGTGTCCATAGGATTCTCTCTCCTGGCGGGGGCAGAAGATGGGTCCATGAACGCTAATCAGTCCATGTGTCACATTACATGAGCTACTCTTACAGGCAGGTGAGAAATCATGTACAGCCGGCTGCTTAAAGACGGGCCTTTCCAATACCCTTCAGGTGAGAAAACTGTTCCCCTTTGCCCCCATAGCCTGTGAGCTCTGTGGCAGGTGGCCTGTGCCCTGTGGTCTGCATCTCCCCAGCACCTATATCAAGTGTTAACACTTGGATCAAAATATCCCAGAAGGAATTATTTATTGGGTAATTATTATGTCCAGGCAGGTAATTTATATATATATATATATATATATATATATATATATATATATATATATATATATATCCATCCTTGCTCCAATCCACGTATTGAATAATGAGTTCTAATATAATAATAATAGCACTTAAGTACTTATCTAGCCCTTAACAAGCACTGTTCAGAGTTTTTTACAAACATTAACTCATTTAATTTTCATAACAATGGCATTAGGCAGATCCCATTATTATCCTCTGTTTACATGTGGAAAATGTAAGATGCAAGGAGGCTCCACCCCTTGGCAATGTGGCAGAGCCTGTAGTGATGGAGGCCTGTGGGGACCCAGTCCTGTCCTTAGTTGGCGCTCACCCGCCTCTCCTGGCGTTGTGAGTCATCGCGCAGCCTGTGGATCTGCACAGCTGGACCTAAATGCTGACCCAGCACTTCTACCTGCGTGAGCTGGAGTAATTGGCTCCATCCAAACCTCAGTTTCCTGAATTGGACAAAGAAGATAGTAATGATTTTAAACTCAAAACTTTCTGTGAAGACTGAGTTAATATATCTTTCTGGAACAAGCCTGGAACATATTAAAACTCTCATGAATAGAACTATTATTATTAATATTTGCACCGTGTTGCAGACAAGAAAACAGAACCAGAGAGGTTAGCTCACCTACCCAAGTCACAGAACTCATCAGTGGAAGATATAAGGTGGAAGGAAACCTAGGTTGGCCTGCCTTTATTCTTTAAATCCTCTTATCTAGCAAACCTTGCCTTTACATTGAAATCCAGGGTGTGAAAGTACCGAAAATTGCCTCGACAGTTCATTTCTTCTAAGCGAGTATCCCTTCTGTGTAAAGCCAGCTGTGACATTGGACACTCTAGGACGTGTGTTCCCAAATCTGGAGATTATCAACAGAATTAGATCTAAATGTCAGATTACATCCTGTCTGATATTTGGCCTTCCCCAAAGACACATAAAATGAAAATTTTTGTAGACTGATTCTCTATTTTCCAAAGCGTTTTCCAGACTCTTTATTCTCCCAGCCCTCAAAGTCCTGCATTAACCCCTCTCCCTTAAGGACATGGGCTATGGTTCAACACATGTGGTCTCCAGCCCACTGCCGCTGGACAGGGTCCCTCGGGCATTCTCTGTAACATATGAATCCCCCAAGAGCTGAAACTCAAGTGTGGAACACTAAGGCTCTGAGGGGTGTGTGTAGTTCATGAAGTGGGTGACTCATGTGAGCAAAGGTATGTCCCCCAAGCTCAGATCACTCCTCAAGGGGCATAAGCTGAGTCCAAATTAAAGGAAGACCTGTTTTGCATTTTGGGGTTGTAAATTCATCTAACTCTTGCCTTCCTACCTCTAAATGTGATACAGATTAAACTCTCAATTGTTTCAAATTAAGCTCTAAATTGTTTCAAAAATATATTTTCTAAATGATAAATTCTTAGTGACATGGAAAGCAAGAGATGCTAAAAATCAAAGTGGCATCTTTGTATTGTTTTACTTTTTGGGGTTGATGTTAAAAGAATAGCCATATTTTTCAACAACTTTAGAAGACATGATTTTGGTAAAAAGTTTTGTAGTTCAGAGAATTGTCTTCCCCTTGAGGAAAATTTTAGTGATACCCTATTTTCATGTAACGAATTGATAAATGCCATGTTCTTGTAAACTACAATGAAAAATAGTATTAGTAGTAAATAGAGTAACTAATTTTGATAAGATATATGATATGTGAATAGCCTTTGAGCTGGAGATCTATAGAACGTTCGCACCCAGAAGTAAGGGCCATCTGAAACAGGAGAGCCCTGTGACCTCCAAAGCATGGTTTTTATTAGTATTGCCTGTCTCTGTTGTAGGAGGGAAATGTAACGGTGCATACAAATTGTATTGCATTGACTTAAAACTATCACTTGCTTTAAGAAAAGTCCAAATTGAAAGAAAACAAAAATGAATTAACACATAATTTTCTCAACCAGAGATGGATTCTACCCTATTTTTATTCATTGGCGTGTGTTTTAACAAAGTATCTTAAATTACCAGCTCTCTTAAGATGTCCTGTTATGTCCCTGGGCATAACTTTCAAGGATACAGCTACATGAATATAAGCCTCTAATATTTTACGATTCAAGAATACTAAATCCGTGGGTTTTTTTTTTCCCTTAAAAAAGAAAAAAAGTGCAGACTTGTAAAAAGTTAAATAAAAATATAAGGGCATCAGTGGGATATTGTATTTTAAAACAGGCCACAGAAAAATCTTCCTGTGATGTCAATAATCAGTTCCTGATATATCTGTTGTTGTTTTTCAAAAACTAATCTTCCTGTACCTACTATAAGCTTCTTAAAAAATAGAAATGCTTCTTAAGCTGTGTTCTTCAGGCATTTTGGATCCGTTACATTATGAAATACTTTTTTCTTTTTACATCTTTGGTAGTATAGTCCATAAAAACATTACTTTCATCGTCTCAGGGGGAAAACTTCCTCCTTAATTCCAATAATCATTTTGTTAAAACTCAATGTTTGTTGGAGAAAGGATCAGAATTTTTAAAAGCTCCACCTGACTGGTTCCCATGGCCCAGGCACTTGCGTCTGTCTGTCTGTCTGTCTGCCGGGATCCAGGGGCACCAGAGCCAGAACAGAGCCCGGCGGGGCCGTCTGCTCCTTACATGCTGATCACAGCTGCTTTGGCATAGTTTAATTCCACCCTTAATTTTCTGCCTCATCTGGAGTCCAACATTTCCTATTTTACCCAATCAATTTAGAAGAACACTGACCCCAACCACAAGGTTTGATCACTTGGACATTTCTCAGAAACCCAAGTGTGAGCACCTGAGCGAAGGCAAGCCCCGAGGCAGCGGCCAGCGGGAGCTCCCCGGCAAGATCCCTGGGGCTGTGGCCGAGTTTCCTTCCAACACTAGTGAGGCAGGTCCCAGGACCTGCAAACATTCACTTCACAGCTATTTCTACAAAGCTGTGGTCCACCTGCCGGCTGTGGGTGGGTAAACTGACCCAGCCTTTCGTTTGAAAACAGAAGAATGTTTTCATTTGAAAACATTCCTTAAGCTATGGAGAAAATTCAAGATAGCAAACAAGTGCAGAAAAAAGAAATGGTAACAACAGAATAACTGAGCCTGTGGCAATACATTAGTCTCTTTTTGGGTGTGTACAGTTCCAATTGGGTGTTCATCACCCCCCCTCCCCCACCCCCAGGATTAGTTTTCCATCCTGAGTGAAGTGCCTTAAAGTAGAGAACAGATGCAGGTGACCTCGGAGGCTCCTTTCAGCTTCTGGGGCTTGGAGCCTGGAGTTTAAATTATCTTGTTCTCGGGCGGATTTGCTCACTTCGTTATTAAATGTATGATACGGCAGACGCGTTCATGGCCCTGGAGTTTATCACTTCCTTTCCCCCTTGAAGAAATACCCCATTCCTCCAGGAGGACCTGCACAAAGCAGGCATCCAACATACTCTGAACAGATTTGAAATTCCATGTTTTGATCACTTGATACTTAAGTTCTTTAGAAACATGCGCTACCCAAAGAGGACTAAGGATGTGGTCTTTAAAGACAGCAGAGTATTTTTAAATGATGTAGATTGATGTATTCTGACAGAGATCTGTAAGATATAATCTTGGCGGGGGGGGGGGGGGGGGGAGTGTGGAGCAACACTTGAACAATATGATACCACTTCAGGTGTTTAAAAGAGAAAGCAACCCTTAAACTATTCGCTTCCTTCAGCATGTATCTGTGAATGCAAATGCATACAGAAACAACAGAAAGGCTACACACCACCCAGGAAGAGGGTAAAATGGAGAGAACGGATTTGATACTATTTGCCGTGTTTGTATTTGTAAGAACCAAATTTGATTAATTCAGTACTTGTTTTCTTTGAAAAGAAGCAAAACATTAGAAGAACAAACAAGTTTCAATCACCAAGGGATTCAGACAGAGAAAATAAAGTTGCACAGCTTATAAAAGCAAGGTGGAAACACACAAAATGCCTCTTATAACGAAAGCAGAGTGATGTGGAAAGGGCAATGATGGGCACTTTTTAAACCCTGCGTGCCATTCAAATGTGTCCTGGAAAGTGACACAAATGAGCAGAAGTCACCCTCCTGTGCACCAAATGGGGAGCCAGAGCCATTCGGAAGAGCTACCCATTTCATAAACAAATCTTAAAAAACATGTTTTAACGTGGAAGTCAATACATAGATGTGTATTTACACAGAAAATAGTATTCATTATTTTTATAAGTTTCCCTTTGGTGATGAAAACAGGTGAAAGAGATATTTAGGTCATAAAAGGAAAATTTAATTTTTAAAAATTAAAACTATTTTTATGATAATGGTTTTTGTGGAGATTTGAAAATTATCTAAATATTTGATGAAAAGTCTCATTTGAATGTTTAACAAAATATTTGTAAGGAAAATTTTCATCTGGATAAAATAGAATGTTTTTCAATCAAGTTAATAATATCCCTTTTTCTGAATTATTTTGATTAACATAATATTTTATTGGAAAACATTTTAGGATCACTGCAGAAAATCAGAATGTACAGAAAGCAAAAAAGAAAAAATATTAAAATAAACCAGCAATATTAACTTTGGATTATATCTTTGCTGATATGATGTATATATGCATATATGTATCGATATTACAAAAAAAGATACTTCTTGCAAAAACCTTTTAAACTTAATGTATTGGGACATTGTCCATGCCAATAAATTATTAGATATTTTCCTTTTTAAATTTTATTTTTCAACTACAGTTTACATTCACTATTATTTTGTATTAGTTTCAGGTGTATAACATAGTGGTTAGACAATCATATACTTTATTTCAAGTACCCACCCGACACCATCCATAGTTAAATATTTTTAAACCCGGGGACACGACTGTCTCCTGTCCATTAAAGTGCTCTCATCAAGAATGTACTCAATAAAAACCACTGATTGTTTTGAGGAGCAATCACATAATAACTCCATCCCTTTATAAAGCATTCTCAAATAAATCACTTCATCTGAGCCTCCCAAAATCTGGTGAGGGATGAAAGCCAGCCCTGCTAACCTCCAGGCTGACAGGTGCGACAGAGAAGACTGAGCCCGGCCACCGCCTCCCAGGCTGGCGCTCAGCTGGTGAGTCCGGGAGGCGGGAGCTGGGCCCAGGCCTCCTGATGTAAGCCCCCTGCCCCAGCCTCCACATCTCCTCCCCGGTTCCCATGCAATCTCCTCAAAGCTGCCCAGCACCCTGCACACGCAGTACTTCTCGCCTCCTACCTTCTTTCATTGTTTCTCAAAGCACATTTTTCGGCCTCTCAGTATTTTCTGTTGGTAAAGACTTGTGTGTTTCTTGCTGTCTTTTCAAGGTCAGCCACACCACGCCGGTTTCCAGCTGCAGCCCAGCACCCAGCACAGAACCCAGCACATAATAAGTGCTCACTAAAGGCTTGCTGAGTGCCCATTCCACCGCGGCCTCCCTGGCTGGAGCGAGCGCCGTGTGGAGAGATGTGCGGAGAGAGGAACGTGCACATCTGTTCGGTTGATTTGAGTAAAGAGACCCAGGTTCTCCCTCTAGACGGAATCGATGCACTGGTTGGATTAGATTAAATTTCTAACTTCAAACTTTGGGGCAAATCAATAACACAAGATTACATAAAAAGCAGATACAGCAACCATTATTTGAGCAAAAAAGAAAAACCAAATAAAAAATTCGCAACAATTGATATTAAAAAAAAAAAAAAGGTCTGTTCAGTAAAGGGGAAAATTCAATCAATAGCTTTATTATCTAAATAAGCAGATGATGGCATTTTTAACCACTTCCCAACCAGCTATTTCTATGTATTATAGAAAATGTTGGGGTACATCTTCCCAGTTTATTATTAATTACTTTCCCGGTTTTATAAAAAGGACCAATGGGAAAGCCCCCTAGTGGCCAGTTACCGATCACTTCTCGGCTTGACAGTCACATCCAAAATGCTTAACTGAAAGCAGTTCTGCACTGGGCTGCACTCCTATTTCGGCACGATAGAGCATTTTAAAAACCAGCTTTCCTCACAGATGGCTAAAGTTGTACATTTGAAATATGTATTCTCTTTTAGGAAGACTTTATCTTTCTATGTTTGCAAATACAAGATCTCCTATATAAAGCTAAGGGAGAAGAAAACAGAATTTCTATTCAAAGGTTTTGCTTTTTCCTAACCATTTGCCTTCCCCCCCCCCAGAAATATTCACCCAAAGAACCTGTTATTATATATTACTACACATTTCACATCAAATGTTTTTATTATCAATTTTCTCCAAATTGAATATGCCTCAGTAGAATAGTACAGCCTAGTTTTAAGTTGATATATTTGAAAATGATTTATTTTTGAAGTCTAAGTTTATTTAAAAGAATAACTGACTTTATTTTCAAAAATACTGAAACTAAAACATTATTTAACTAGCGTTGGGGTGAATGTGGTATCACCAGGAATTATATCAATGACAGAAGTTATATCTCAAATCTTAAAAACAAAATAACTCTCATAATTCTCTTTCTATCTCTAACTATATATACATGAAATAAGCCCTTTTCATTTTGAGAAAATAATGTTAGATTGTACACATTTAAATATCTTTCATTGGTATGTATTCTTCTAAGACCCATTCTATTAAAAATAAAATGCATTATCTGAAGCCTTTCCTGTGATGATGGAATATTACTGTTTCTGCATTCAATGGAAACATTTTAATCATCCTTTCAAAGGAAGCAATAAAAACAAAACACACAGCTCAGTTGACTCTACCTTTGTATGAAGTAATTCTTCTTTCAAGATTCGCATTTCAGCCCCACACTAATCCAAGTCCGTGGCATTTTGGTCCATGTAAATGCAAATACAAGACAGTGATGAAAACTAAGTGACGGATGAATTTTATTTTGTGAGTCTGGTACTCTTCCATCCGTTTATAGACTTGCTTTTCACTAATCTCTATTATCTCATTTCATTGTACTCTTTTCAATAGATGAGTGACTTTGATCATTTTTCAAAAATGGAAACACACGTCAGCCATTTATCCTGCTATTTTTCTGTCTTTTGTACAGAACTTTGCAAAATAAAAGAAGTCACGTCTCTCTCTTTCCAAAACAAAGCTTGTGTTTCCTTGCTAAATTCTTAGACATCATGGTTTCTAGCAGCTTCTTCTGATGTTATCATTAGTGGAATGGGAAGCTAATTCTGGCCATGTATGTATAGCATCATGAGCAAGATTATTCATGTACACAAAAAGGGGAGATTTTCCACTCAAGTGTTTGTTATTTTCCAAGTTAGGGAGGATATTATACACTTTATTTATTTATTTTTGCAATGGTAAGTGGGATTTTTTTAAATAAATAATATATTTTTAAATTTTATTTCTTTGTTTCCCCATCACTATTTATCTCCCTATACCCTCTTCCACCTCCACATACACACCATGACCCCACCCGGGTATTTACCACACTGTTGTCCGTGTCCATGAATTCTCTCTCTCTCTCTCTCTCTCTCTCCCTCTCTCGTTTTTTAGGATATTATACACTTTAAATGGGGGGAAATTTTAGCCATCATTTGTGATTCAATTGAGGCAAGGACCAAAAACATCTCTTTGAACGTTCCTTGAACTCAATGAGGTGGTGTCCTCCACCTCCCTCTGGGCTTTTGGAGGAGATAACATATTGCTATGAAATACTGCTTGACTTGAACAACTTTATTTTGGGCTTTAGCTGGGAAGGAAGTGGAAAATTTTAAACATGTTAACTAAACGGATTAGCGAGGTGGCCTCTCTGTGCTTGCTTTGTGTGAAGGAACGGTCAACCCCAGTCCCATACCCCTGCCCCCCCACCCCCCAAGCAACCAGCACCCCGCACCACACTGCACAGACAGACAGACAGCAGGCCTTGATGTCCTTGCCCTAAGAATATGTAATCACCCAGAGTTAGAAGTGGAAAAATGGGAGCCTCCAATCATAAGCTCATATAAGGCAATTTCAGTGTCAGCGTGGTGGACTGAGTAAATATAGAAAGGATTTATTATGAAGTTCTGTAATGACGTTGGCACCAGCAGCACGCGGCGGGGCTACATTCGATCGCCAGAATCCAGGAACTAGCACAAACATTGAACCACTGTGTTCTCAGTGACAATAACGAGAGTGGCTTGACGATGGGCTGGCATGGCCACAAAAGACACATACTGGCATGTTTCGGAACATAAATGATAGATCTGCTGCTGGGAGTTTATAATTATTTAATCAAACCCAGACTGCAGGACCTGGAGGGACATCATGTGTCCTCCCAAGAGTGGAAAAAGGACGGAATTCAAACACTGACAGAGTCCATGGGGACAAAGAGAGGCAAGGGGCTATTTGGGTATGTGCTTTCCCGGGGCAGCCAGGGCCCATCCCAGGCCCCTTCCTCTGGGCCATGTCACCCCCAGTCTGAGTGGGGAGGAGGCGAGTTACCCACCATCCTCTTGGTGTGCTGATGGAAGTGGAATCAATTATATTTCCTTTCATGGAATGAAACTTATGTCCTGCTCTGAACAGGAAACCACTTATTTGATCCAACTCTTTCTCCAAAACACACACACACACACACACACACACACACACACACACACACTCACGCACACACTGACCAAGGACGTGTGCTAGCTGCTTGCTTTATGTACACAGTTTTAAATCCATCTCCATTCAAACCCACCACCCACGTTTAGAAAATAAGATAATGGGGGCGCCGTGGTCACGACAGGTTCCATGATATTGGATGTTGGGAGACCAGGGTCTACGATGCAACTGGACTTGGCTCTTCCAATCAGTTTTTAATCTCACCACATGTTGATGGAAAAAAAAGGAAAGGAAAGAGGCTTTCACATGCAATGATGTGTGTTTTGGTGGAAAGAGAACAAATTATTAAATTAGCATTACATTTCATTCCTAGCCCGTAAGAGACTGGGGAATTTAAATAAGGTGCTCCCTTAGATTTAATTGTTGCATGTAAACTTTAAGTTTCTATTTTAAAGCCTTGAGAAATGAACTGATGATGTCATGAAAGCATAGGGTTTTTTTGTTTTGTTCTGGTTTTTTTTTTTTTTTTAAGGATATTGAGTTAAAGCAAACTGGCATTAGGGAAACTGAATTGAGTGTGAACTTGATATAACTTGTCAAAGTATTAATTCCTAAAACTTTCTCCAATAGAAACCCTCCCCTCTGGATATCAGATTCTTCACTCTGCCAGACCCTGGTTCTGTTTTTCAGTCTTTCTGCACAGACATGCTCCACAGGGTGGATGCTATCAGCGAGCAGATGGTAACTTGTCCCTTCCCTTTCCCTATGGGAATCCCACATACAGTGTTCAAGCCAGGGATACCATGTAACTTTTTAAATGATCCAAATAGATATTTTTCTCTAAATATGATGTTTTTTTATTTATTAACTAACTGTAAAAATTACACAAGTGGCACATTAATGCATTTTTATTGTAAATAAAACAAAAGAAGAAATGAGAGCCCGCCCTCACTGCCTCCCACCCCAGACCCCACTCTTCAGCCCCAGAGCTAACCCTCGGTAACAGATCGGGTGTGTAAATTTCCTTCCCTCATAGGCTCTTTGTACGGAACAAATTTCAGAAACAAAAATATGGAAAATATTTAACCTTCTGCCACGATTATTAGGTTTTGATGTTTAAGAGGGAAGAATGCCCAAATACATAAAAGCGGAAAATCCCCAAACAATTTGGTAAAATATTCGTTGTAGGTTCCTTCCTTCTAAAAAGTCCCCCAAAGGCTTGAGAGACGTACTTTCAAACACATGTAAAGACATCTCTACTTTTAGAAAATAAACTAAAATTGAGGTCAACTCCTTTTAAAAAAATACAGAATCTTTTATCAGTTTCCAAAAGGAGGGAAAGAAGTTCGAAGGAAAAAAAAATTAAACCACCATTTTCAACCACTCACATCTGATGTTGAACCAGTTTTGTCTTTTTCTGTTAGCAGTGTACTGGCATCATTCTTAGAAAGTTTTGTGTTCTGGGGCATTTTTAACCCAGTCTCTTCCATGATATAAATGTACATTTAAAAAAATTGTTTGTTTTTAATTGGCATTTTAACAGAATAATCATCTTCTCCTTTTTTATATATATAACTTCAGTCATCTTAAAATAGCTTATATGGAATTTATAATTAAATAAAGATGTGGATTTATTTTAAAGGTTGCAGTCAACACTCTAATTTTGTTTTATAAATGAATTAAGAGGAATTCAACCTCGCAGGAGAGGTAGGGACGATGATGATGAACAGTCGGCTTATGTATAAAAAGATCAAGCAAAGATGATAATGAAATTATCCTGAGAATCTTGCATCTCCCCTTTCCTGCCCTCTGAAGACGCCTGGGAATTTCCATGCTTGTTTTGCAAGCGTGCTCCCTGACGAATAACGTATGGTTTACAGTTGCTAGCCTGTGCTGTTCCTTTAAGGGCATTCATTACCCAGGGTGCCAGTTTCTATTGCCTGTCTGAATAAGCTCAGAAACCAAAGGGCATTTTAAGTGCACCTTTAGGCTATGCTTTGTCTTTACATGATGCTAAATTCAGAGAACAAAACAAAAAACCAAAGTGAGAAACCACCCAGCCATTTGCCCGGCACCATGTCCACAAGGGATCCAGCCAAAGGATTGAATGTTCACATTTTATTTGCTTTTGAACTGAGATCCTTGTGCAAAGAGGGAGAGAGACAGGCAAGAACTCTATTGCAGGAAGACACATGGTTGTTCGACTTCGCAGGCTGCTAAGGATGAAATGAAAGATACAGGGCGGGACAAAAGTAGGTTTACAATGGTGAGTTTGTGAAAGGGTTTATTCTTGTTTATAATTTATTAATTATTGTATTACTTTCTATACGAACAACTATAAACCCACTTTTCCCCCACCCTACATAGTCTCTGACTTTGAGGAATGCATAACCTGGTGCAGAAGACTGGACCAATTGCATAAGATGAAAGGATAATTCTGACCAAGAGTAATAAAATAAAATTCATATTATAAAGTTCCAAAGGAACTACACATTCAGAAGAATTTCTGTGTTGCTGGGATTTTTCTGAGTGGCACTCTTTGCCTTTTTTTTTTTTTTTTTTTTTTTTTTTGGTAGGGAGATGGAATTGAGTGATAGTTCAGTGATCCGTAGCTCAGCCATAATTTCCCCCCCAAAGTTGAAGTTTACTCTAAATAGCTTCATTGCAATCATTCACCCAACAAGCACTCATTGAGCAATTACAATGTTCCAGCCATGTATGGGTGATGGAGTGACAGCAGCAAGGGAGTACTGCAAGGGAGTTTGGGAACTAGGGGGAGTATTGAGATGGAGAGAATCCACTCATCAGGCTTGGGAGGCAGGAGGGAACAGAGGAGGTGACTTGGAGATGATAAGAACGGCAGTGACTCTCAGAATTGAGCAAGAGGAAGGGGGAAGGGAGGACCAAGCACCGCTTGTGTAGGGGAAGTCCGATATTCAACTCAAAGGGAAGTAATACTGCAGGTGTGTTACAAGAATATTTTTGTCCTCTTCCAGAAATCCTGCATGTGAAAGTCACTTGCACATGCATTCATGAAGCGGATGGAGGCTCTCTGGGGATAGGGATTTCTCCAGGGCACTTCACTGCCATAACTCCTCACAGATGCCCTCATCTCGCTCTGCGTTTTATGTATACTCTGTTATTTATCCCTTTGAAAAGCCCTGGAAGCCAAAACCGGTTTGGCTCAGTGGATAGAGCGTCGGCCTGCGGACTGAGGGGTCCCGGGTTCGATTCCGGTCAAGGACATGTACCTGGGTTGCGGGCACATCCCTGGTGGGAGATGTGCAGGAGGCAGCTGATCGATGTTTCTCTCCCATCGATGTTTCTAGCTCTCTATCTCTCTCCCTTCCTCTCTGTAAAAAATCAATAAAATATATTAAAAAAAAAAAAAGCCCTGGAAAGAGGTACTGTTGCAGTCCCATTTTAAAAATGAAACAGGCTCACAGAGGTAAGGTAAACAGACCAAGGTCACACAGCGAGAAAGTACTGGCAGAGCTGTGATTCAAACTGATGTGGTCTCATTGGGTATAAACCAGGCTTTCAGTATTCACCACAATATCACACTGCCCTCCTAGCTCATGTTGGGTCAAATGTCAGCGTTGTGATAATAAATAATAATAATACAGCATGGCCACAAAACCTTCCTCATGCTTAACAATCGTTATCCAGAGGTACCCTCTACACCTTAGAGAAAATTTCCTCTCATCTTCTCAGAGATTCTGCCTAATGATGGATGAACACCTAGAAATAGCCACCAGGGACTGCATGAATGACATCAATATTCAACATGATGATATTTGGACAAACATGGGAAGTGACTGAAATCTGTACAGGCAGAGAATGGACAGGCATATACGGGTAATTTCTATGGAGCAGGTACAGAGCTTTATGTCCCCCTAGATTAACTGTGAGCATTTTATGTGCCAGATTCACAGAGAAATAACCCAGACAGGGCTTTTTTTTTTTTTTTTTTTTTTTTTTTTCTATTTGCGGAGTCTATTGGAGAGGCCAGACACATAAATAGAAGATCAAATGTAATTGCCCAAAATTGACTAATTCTAAATGGGTGGCATGGAGAAACAATTCTGGAGAAGGAGGAATCTGAACTTGGCTTTGAAGTTGGAATGGTGGTCCAAAGGCACAAAGGACAGTATTCCTGGCAGCAGTAACCAAGATGAGCAACAGCCCAGAGATAGGGAAGGTCACTGGACATTTGGTGACCTCTGCACTTGCTCAAGCAGAAGAAAATAAGTGAGTCTTGGAGGGAGGAAGGAGGAGAGGAAGGGGGTGGACTATGAAGTCAGGGCCTTAAAAAACCACAAGGATTTGGATTTTCTTTTGTAGGCATGGGGAGCCATGAAAGGCTTTGGAGCAGAGGAGTACCTGTATTATGAAATGGTTATTGTGCGGCTGGAATGAAAGAAAAACTGGAGGCAAAGCCATCCAATTGAAAGCCTACTTCAGAAGACCAAGCAAGAGTAAAGGGGGGTTTGACGAAGGTCAGGGTCAGGGGTCTGGAAGGAGAAGATGTGCAGGAAGGAGTCTCCATGGGAGGTGAAGCTCACAGGAGGCAGGAGCTGCAGTGGCAGCCACCTCTCATGTTCAAGGCCAGCATGAGAGTCCCAGACCCACTCTGTGTTTTGTAGGGGCAGGAGGGCAGGGGCCTTGCTCGAGGGGAATGGGTCAGCAAGCTTCCGCTCTGGGAAAACTGCGCTGACCTCCAGCGTTTTTCTAGGACCTTGACATTGACATGACCCTGACCGACATTTTCCTTTCAGTCATGCTTGTACTTTTCCACTTACGTGAGATGCAAGCCCAGTGCTGTGGGGATTCCAGGAAGCCTGAAAGAGTGACATCATCTCCCGTCTTATGATACAGCAGGCATGTTATAGCTCTGTTTTCAATCCTAGAATCTGGAATTTGGGAAGGACCTTAACCATCCCATCTGACTCCCCTTGGGCAAGAGAGGAAGGTATGCAAACAGACCATCAACCCATACCAAAGAGCCTGTGAGGTGATGCGGACACAGATGTTTGATCTGTGGGGGGCCAAGACTTTAGCCTATGTCTGTCCAATGGCGGCCCTAAAACCACAGCTAGAACAAAGAAGCCCGAGTTTATCAGGGTGTATTCTGGGAGTGAAGCAAGTTGGCACTGCACTGTCTCAGACCAATAAAATAGTAAATTGCCATAGAAATAATACCTAGTCATGAAAAGAATCCCGAGTTAATACTTCCGTATTAAATTAGGCTAATGCTGTATTAGGCAAATACGATACTGTGCTAATCCGGAGAGCCAGTGAACTTAGATATGCATTAAAGCCACCCATAGCCAAACCCTCCACCAACCATGAGCCTGATGTTCATTTTCTTTTATGGCAAATGTCTCCTCCTAGTCGCGGTCCTCCTCATCAACTTTAATTCGCATAGTCCCTTGGTGGCAGGTCTTCATGTTGTTGACTTAAATTTGAATTATATTCAAATTCAAAATAAAGCATTTTGCGGCAAGCTCAGATTACTCTGAGGCTCCAGAGCGAACATCATGCCTAGGAGACAGCGGAGCAGGCCGCCAGTACAGTACATGTACAGTACACGTGGTTGAGCCCTTGCTTGCCCTGTCCAGATGTTCTGCCTTAAAGAATGTTCCTGTGTCTGCAGCACACCAGCCTGATTCAGGAGCTCAGTATATGGAAGGAGGCAAAAGGGCTCATTTCACAGACCCACAGTCACAAGCAGGCAAAGGATTGTGAGGGGGGTAGAGTGACTGAGGCGTACTCCTTTCCCCTCACGGATGTAAATATCCATCCAGGCGTTCCTTCCTAAGCCCTCCTCAATCCGTCCTCAGGGGGAGGGTATTTGTAAGGACAAGGACATTATTCTGAAATCTGTCAGTCTTCATGTTAAGTGGATTCTTGCATGTTCACGCCCGTGCTTATTTTTAAGTAAATTGCTGTGTGGTTGTAAGTGCGTTCTGAGACAGGGAGATTACTGAAGGATGAATGGGAAGGGAGAGTTTGGGCCTGGCTCTTTCTGAAATAAGGGAGCTCCTTGAGGGCACTAGCCAGCTGTTCCATGAATAAATGGGGTAGGCTGGTTAGAATGGCCCTGGTAGCTGCATCATCTGCAGGAATCACCTTGGTCGGTCCTGTCCCAAGTATGGTGTGTGGACTGGCTCAGTCAGCATCCTCTAGTGGAAATGGTTAGAAATGGACTGTCCCCAGCTCCACCTCCGACCTACCGAACTCGCTTCTGGGCCTTGGGCCCAGGAATCTGTGTTTTAAAAATTCTGCAGGTGGGTTTTATGTTTGCTGAAGTGAGTGCAAGAAGCATCAATCTATCATGTGGGGTTGTGCCACACTCTCAAACTAGGGGTAACACCAACTTGACCTGGGACTGCTATTCCCACAATAACCTCTTTCACCTTCAATGCTTGTGTCCTGGAAACAACCATAAAATGGAGCCCAAGTTCACACCCTTTCTCAGCGCCTGATTGTCTTTCACAAGTTGCTGGGATATTTTGGAATTCTTAGTTTTAAAGCTAGGGCTGGAAATGTAATGTGCAGGTAAGCGTAGACTAATGACACCCACAAATGTGCTGGAAAAGACAAATAGTCAACCAATAATCTTGTCTATTTCCATAAGGTCTTTGGAAAGCATTTTCAAAGATTATCTCATTCTCTTTGCTCAAATATTTAGCTGAGTAAAGGGTAGAGCTGACACTTTATTCCCATTTGATAAGGAAGGAATCTGAAGCTCGGTAGAATATGTTCTGAGAAGAACACTTTGATCTGTGCTTTATCATGTTCTTAACACTTGCCGGCCGAGCACATTGCGAAGATCCACAGTCAGAAGGAAGGTCTGTGTGCTGATTCAGATGAGTATGTCCTCCGGCATTCCACCCATGGGAATTTTCAACCTCAAATGAAGAGGCGGCTCAACTCCCACCCACGCGACAGCGACGTTGGCTGGCGCTCTGCCACCCCACGCACCAGGACCTTCGTCAGTGGATGACCCAATACCCAGAGGAAACCCAACAGTGTTTTGATTTTAATGATTCCTAAGGTGTCCTAGTTAAAATGAGGCTGGGCAACCACTTAGCAGATGGTTAATACTTAGACTATTTAGTCATTCGAAACAATGCAATTAAGGATGAATCACGGCTCAGTAACCTAAACAAAATCAAATTAACAAATGGGCGGCACTCCCTTTGGTCTGGGAGGCTAATGCAAACCTCCCACTTCCAAGTGCCCTGAACCCTGTGTGCAGCTTTCAGGCATCCTGACTGACTTCTTCCCCATTTTACCATAGCCCTAGTTGAGGCCCATGGGTGAACAGCAGACTAGGCCAGTGGTCGGCATACTCACTAGTCAGCAGAGCCAGATATCAACAGTACAACGATTGAAATTTCTTTTGAGAGCCAAATTTTTTAAACTATATAGGTAGGTGCATTGTTATTAACTTAATTAGGGTACTCCTAAGGCTTAGGAAGAGCCACACTCAAGGGGCCAAAGAGCCACATGTGGCTCGCGAGCTGCAGTTTGCCGACCACGGGGAAGGAAAGAGCATCTTGAAGGGACTTGCTATATATGATCTCTGGGCACTGACAGTGCGGGTAGAGGACAGGAGTGCAGACCTTAGGGTCAAACAGACTACAATCCGAGTCCGGTTCTAGCCCTTACTAGCTAGGTGACTATGGGTAAGTTATTTAACCACTTTTCCTATTTAAAATACGGAAATAAGAATAGTACCATATGTTCTTATATATAATATATGGCATGTGTATGTATGTGTATCTAAATGTGTAATATATGTATACACCATATATATACTTTATACCTTATCCAATAAGGATAATTACTAGTTTATTTAGATTTTTAGTCAGGTCTACACTACTATTAAAGTAGCATAACTCACTGTCAGACCATTTTCTACATTGCATCTTCATCTCTGATTTTCTTCCTGATACCGATCTATGACAATGAGTACCTTTGAAACTCTAAGGATTTTAATGGGGCCCTATTCATTTGGGGTGTGAAAAAATTCTACCCAGGTTTTTAGAAGTGGGCCTATGGAAGCACAGTGACTTGCCCAGGGTTGTGCCATTTGAGACAAAGGCATGAATGGGATCTGTTCTCATCCAGTGTCAACTTCTTTTTGAGACAGAGAGAAGCCAGCTTCCCTCACCTGGACATTGAAATATGTTCTCAACAACAGTATTATTCAATAGAGTGGGTTAAATATGTACTTTAAAATTGTCTAGTAGTCAGGCTTTAAAAAGGAAAAAAGAACAGAAGAAATTACTTCTAGTAAGATATTCCGTTTAACCCAATGTATCCAAAATATTACCTCAACATGGAATCAACATGAAAATTTAGTCATGAAAAATTACATATTATTTATTTTGTACTATATCTTCAAAATCCCGGGTGTGTCTCATCTTTATAGCACATTTTAATTCAGATGCTAATTTTTCATCATTCATAGTTGATCCATAGTTAGATTTCACAATATTTATGAGTGAAAAGTAGATTTCCATACCAAGTTATTCCAAACATACTAAAAAGTAAGTATCTGAATGGTCTTCATTTTTAAATGAAAATTAACTAACATTAAAATTCACGTCCAACTCATCAGTTGCACTGGCCAGACAGCCACATTGAAGTGCTCAATACTCATATGTGCCTGGTTAGCCACCCTATTGGATAGCACAGCTCTAGACGCTTCTAGCCCTAAAATGTTAAGCCTTGAGAAACCTTGCTACCATCTTCTACATAAAGATGATCTAAAAGTATGACAGAGCGGGTAGGTGGCTTGCCTGGAGACATGACAAATTCACAGTTGAGAGAACTGGCATAGATTCAAAAGCTCGTGCTTGAGTGAACTTGGACAATGGTTTAACCTGCCTGCGCTCCAGTTTGCTCACACATGAAATGGGCGTTACTTCATAAAGTTATCAGAATGCTACCACATGATGGTAACTGTAAAAACTGACTCCAGGACAGGAAGAGCAGGTGCAGAATAAAATGTAGTCTAAAGGGTTCTGGACGATAGCCTCAGATTTCTGATGATACCATCTGGCAAACCTAAGTCTTCTACAAAGTGGTCATCTCTGATAGTAGCAACACTGTAGCTGCCTCACAACCATCTCTCTAGTCACGCCTTTGGGACCGTTGGAAAAATGCCACTGATACTCTGCAGTTGGAAGTGGTTGCTTTTGCACATGCTGTTCCCTTTCTCTAGAATGCCCTTTGGTTCCCTCTTTTCTGCCTGACGGATTCTTATTCATTTTTCAGAACCTACTTCTAGTGTCCCCTTGGGACTCTTGTGAATAGAATTATTCAATGCTTTCAAGCATTCTCTATTGTCTTATATTTAAAGTAACAACAGCTAAAAGTTAGGTGGTGCCAGTACTGCCTCCTTCTTAGGTAAGTTCATGGATGGGTTGCTACCAACTCTGCTACCAACTCAGTTTACTTTAAGGAAAAGTGCAATTTCTAAGAAGGTGGTGGTAGGGAGAGGAGGGGGAGTAGCAGTAATAATAATGATGATAATGTTTGCCACTTTACATGGATTGTTTTATTTAATCCTAAGAACAACTCTATGAGACAGATAATGAAATGAGAAAACGTGGCTGAGCCATCCTCATTTTAGAGCTCTCCTCTTAGCCATCATGCATCACAGACTTGCCATTTTGGAGAATGTGGACAACATTATTATTGCCTTCCCCAATCCAGTCTCCTTTTCCCCTCACCAAGAGAACCCCAGATTTGTTTGAAGTATTGTATCCAGTTAAAAACACCCACTTTTCCATGCCCGGACGGCATGGCTCAGTTGTTGAGCATTGATCTATGAACCAGGAATTCACTGTTCGATTCTGGTCAGAGCATATGCCCGGGTTGTGGCGTGATCCCTAGTGTGAGGTGTGCAGGAGGCAGCCAATCAGTGATTCTCTCTTATCATTGATGTTTACATATTTCTCTCCCTCTCCTTTCCTCTCTGAAATCAATAAAAAGATATATTAAAAACAAACAACAACAACAACAAAAACCCCACCCACTTCTCCAGACTCCCTTGCAGCTAAGGGTAGCCAAATACATAAGGCTCTTGGGAGAGACAACCCTGTCAGGGTCTTTGTTCCTTGCCTCTTCTCCTGTTTTCAAGCCCGAAATTTGCATTTCATGCCTGGAGGCACAGCAGCCATCCTGGGACTATGAAGTTAAGAGCCACATTCTAAGGATCACACAGGGCAGGAAACCAGAGGAGCCAAGATCTTTGAAACTTTGACCAGCTACACACCCCCTGGGCTGCTGCATCCAGATTTTCCATTAGGTTATCAACAGCTAAATCTCTATTTGATTCAGCCACTATAGCCAGATTTCAGCTCTAAGCAGCCAAATGCAATCTAGTAAATGGAGTGAATGTGGAGCCAGCCAAGAAACCGAGCAAGCTGCATTGGATTCTTTCCTCTTCACAAACTGTTACCTGTCAGAACCTCTTTTAATTTGGCATTTGCTACCGGACCTATTTTTATCATTTCAACTGATTGGGCAAGTTTCCTATCCTCCTTCCAGAAACTCATTTTGTCACCTCTGTGATATTTTTTAGGAAGGAATATTTTTTTGGCTGACTGAGGTCATTCTTTTTGTCCTATCTGCAGAATTTACCAAAAAAAAAAAAGCAGCACAGAGATTCATCAAGTAAAACTAAAAATTACTTGATCACAGTGACAAGGATTACTGCCTCCCCTTTAGGACAAAAGTCAAGTGGCATGAAAACCTGGAGTTGAGTTTCCAAAAGCAATCAGTTAGGCAACTAAAAGTGAAGTCCTACGACAGGGGTTGGCAAAGTACAACCTGCAGGCAAAAACCTGCCTTTGTCAATAAAGTTTTATTTAAACACAGACATGCCCATTTGTTTATATGTTGTCTTCAGATGTCTTCCAGCAACAATGGCAAAATTGAGTAGTTTCAACAGACACTGCATGGACTGTAAGCCATGAAATATTTACTACCTAGACTTCCACAGAAACGTATGTTGACTCCTCTCTTTAGAAAAAAAGACGAAACAGAGACAAAACAACAATAAGAAGAAGAAACAACTTGAGTCCCAGCCTCCCTTTAACCAGCCAAGAACAGTGCCATTGAGATCCTTGCTCCAATTCTAAAAGGTGCATTTAAACTTCCCATTTTGTGTGTGAGGATGCTGAGGTTGGTAAAAAGTTTAAATAGCTCCTGAGGTCACATCTCATAATTGATGAAGCCTAAATTTTAACCCAATTCTGTCTGGATTCAAAAACCACTATTTTAATCATAATCATATAATAAAATCATTATATTTCCCCTTCTTCTGCTTAATTCAATACCTGTGGTAAATACTAAAGAGGAATGCAGAGGGCATTTTAAATTGAAAAAATGACTATGTGGGAGAAAAAGAATATCCACTTAGCTCAGAAAGGTCCAGAACCTGGAGATGAGCATATGTGCCCCCAAGATAAGCAGCAGCAGAAGAGATACAGGACCCAAAATGGGTGGGTTAAAGTGCCAGTGAGAATGGAAGGATATTATTTCTCTGTTCAGACTGGGTTACCATGGGTGTCATGTAGATGGCCTACTCTAATAGCTCTCCTTTCAATAGGGGATGCAATCAGAAAAACCACCACTAGCCCTCAACTGAAAGAGGAACCATCACCAAATGAGGGTGCCGACCTGGCGGGAGGCACCTGAGGGTCTGAGTCACAGGACCTTCACAGCCTCGCTCTGTGCAAGTTATCAGTGACTCTGATAGGCAAGAGACGTGATTTCATGCTTGAAAAAGAGAGAGGTGGATGGCAGATGTTGAGATGGAGGATCTGTCTGAGGGCTGGGGATGTGCAGCACATGTTTAGCCTGGGGATGTGCAGGACATACCATAGGAGAGCACATGTGGAAAGAGCTGGGTGTGTTTGAAGACTTAATGTAAGTCTAATGTGAGCCCAAGGTGGGAGGCGCCACTGGAAAACCTAATTTGTTCTTTAGTTTCATGAACTGAGGGATGATATGCAGGGAATGGGAGGTGATAGTTCCATCTGAGTAGTTGGAGGTAGAGATGTGAGGGGTCTGGAGACCAACAAATATACACCCATTCAAAAAACTTGAGAGCCTTCCATATGCAATGCATAATGATTATATTGAGTATACAAGGGATTTTATTTTTAAGCAGGGGATATCAACATTAAACCAATGATGAGACAAGCATATATTAGTAAGCATGGGGTGTGCCAATGAAGGAAAAAGACAAAGTGATGAGGTAGAGTTTAACAGGACCCTCCAGTTAAACTGGTTCTCTGGGAAGGCCTCTGAGAAAGTGACATTTCAACTGAGATCTAAGAGGCCAGTGGGAGACAGCCTCTCAAGGCTGATGGAAGAACATTCCAGGCAGAGGAAACAGCAAGAGCAAAGGCCTGAAGGTGGGAAGAGCCACTTGAGGACCTGAGAAGCAAGTGTAATCGGAGCTTCTTGCAGGAAAGGGATTGCTAATTTTCAGGTAGGGAAGAGCAAGATGCCTTGGGGCATCTAGGCCACTTTAAGGAATTGGATTTCCATCCAAATCCAATGAAGAGCCATTGAAGGGTTCCAAGCAGTGACAGGGTAGGTTCCTTTGTGTTTTTGGTGTTGGCTGCTATGGGGATTAGAAGAGGCAGAAGACCAGAAGAGGAAAGGTCAGCTATAAAGCTACTGCAATAGTCCAGCCTAAAGGGGATGAGGCCATTGAAGAATGGCTGAAAGACCTGGGAACTGAAACCTGGAAAAACACTTCTTGGTAAGAAATACAGTCTTGTCTTCAGATCTCCAAATAGCTTGGATGTGAACAAGAGACTAGGGTCCCTCAGTCTTACTGAGGCAAGAATAAGTAACAATTGCAGAAAGCTATTGAGGAGGAGGTTTCTACTCAACACACAGAATGACAGACTATAGACTTGTAGGCAATAGTCTAGATCAGTGACGGTGAACCTATGACACGCGTGTCAGAGGTGACATGCGAACTCATTTTTGTGGTTGATTTTTCTTTGTTAAGTGGCATTTAAATATATAAAATCAATATCAAAAATATAAATCTTGCCGGAACCGGTTTGGCTCAGTGGATAGAGCGTCGGCCTGCGGACTGAAAGGTCCCAGGTTCGATTCCGGTCAAGGGCATGTACCTGGGTTGCGGGCACATCCCCAGTAGGAGATGTGCAGGAGGCAGCTGATCGATGTTTCTCTCTCATCGATGTTTCTAACTATCTCTCTCCCTTCCTCTCTGTAAAAAATCAATAAAATATATTTTTAAAAATATATATAAATCTTTGTTTTACTATGGTTGCAAATATCAAAAAATGTCTACATGTGACATGGCACCAGAGTTAAATTAGGGTTTTTCAAAATGCTGACACACCGAGCTCAAAAGGTTCGCCATCACTGGTCTAGATGCTGCTTTTCAAAGGGTATTGTAGATCAGGGCCTCCAAAATCTTGTTCTGTGGCCTTTTAGATCCAAGAAATTCTCTGTGAGAAAACAGTTGTATAGTTAACTAAATAAGTCATGCTGCATACACTGGACCCTCAGAGAGTGACCTCGTATCTGATCACACTCATTAATAGCACTGAGAAGTCCTGCTTCTAAGAAACTTACTTAGCAGAATGAAAACCACCATTTCCCAAACTTAACCAACCCTGAAACTCTATTTCTGTGTAACTACTGAATATTCTGTTAAACTGTTGGCCCATGAACACACTTGGGGGAACACTGCTGGAGAGACTTTATACACAAGGTCAAAGATGAATCCTAAAGTGTCTTCCAAGTCTATAGTCTGTCATTTTGTTAAGCCTTACTTTATTCTCTCAGTCCCCACTTAACAGGCAGATATTCCTGATGGGACAGGAGTTTCAGTGTTGAGGATCCTATTGCATGTAAATAGTGCTATGAGATACTGTGGACTTAAACCCGGGCCCTCCCATTTACTAGCTGAGTGATCTTGAGTCAGCTCTTTAACCTCTGAGAATACCAGCTTCCTTGTTTGTAAAATGAGAAAAATACTAGTACCAACCACATAAGGTGCAAGAAGAATGAAACAAAATACCATACATAAAGGCCAGTAGACAATAAGAGGAAGCATAGGATCAGTCAGCAACAGTCCTGGGGGACACCATTATCTAGTGAACCAGTGGTTCTCAAACTTCAGCGTGCATTTGCATCAGCATTAGCTGGAAGACTTGTTGCAACACAGATTGTGGGGCTCTGAGAATATCTGATTCAGTGCCTGTGAGGTAGGGTGTGTGAATTTGCATTTCTAGCAGATTCCCAGATGCTGCCCATGCTGCTGGTCCTGGGACCACACTTTGAGAACCACTGAACTAGGCTGGTGTTCCAGGTACCCCCATTTTTCTCTCTATCTGGCAGACAGGACCAGGCTTCACTTGTAGGTTGTTAATGAGAGAAGCCCAGAAGGACCATATTCGTATGCAATTTCCTTCCGGGAGCCACAGCTTGCCTCTGAAATGGAGCCTCCCTCTCCCACCCCACAAGTGCATTAGAGTGAGGGTTGGGGGGGCAGGAGACACAGGAAGTGGAAGCACATTCAGGGGTGGGGAATCGCACTAGCCCACATATCTTGAGGGTCCTTTGGTACAGCTGCTCCGATTCAAAGACTGTCTCCCATTTATCTTCCAGGCCTGGCTGGGCTCCTAGAAGAGCAATTCAATTTTGGTTCCTACTTTTCTTGTTTTTATTTCTTATAGCCATAAAAATCTCCAATAATAAAAGACATTTTTCTTCAATATTTATAACAAGAGATGGTAGAAAGGCACACGTTGTTAAGTTTCAGACCCTGATCTCAAACCCAACCCTGGAGACCTACTAATTATGTATAGCTTGGGCAAGGTGGTTAGACTCTCCATTTGAGTTTCCTCATTTGTGAAGAGTGAGTGGTGGGCATGGTAGGTGTTGCTCAGAGAAAATAGCTTTCTGGGCAGTCTCTTGAGACAATGAAATGAGATGCTGTTTGTGATGTGCCCGGCACATAGTAGAAACTCAGAAGATGTTAATTTCTTTCCTTTGCAACTCCATTGGTTTCTCATTATTTCCTCACCATCTTTTCATATTCTGGTAAATCATGGCTAGAGTTTTTCATAAATGGTCTTGAATAGCTTCTTTAGGAATAGCTTCTTTTCCAAGTTGTGGAGTTCTCAGGAGACACACAGTCCTGTAGCCAAGCTCATGCATTAAGACTCATCCACGTGAGTCATGGCTTTTCTAAGACCTGAACACGGTGAGTTCATGTCAACGTCTTCTTAATCCTATATCACTAACTACAGTAGAATAAAAAAAACCCGCGTGTGATGGAGACCACAAATCTATTTACCTGCTTGAATCAGGAAAGCACACTACTCTTGTTGGCTCTGTCATTAAACTTCTGGGGAAACACTTTCCACACCTGGAAATATAAACTGGAAATCTCATCATGAAATATTTTCCAATAAATCCCAGGCTTCACTACATTGTGATCCTCAAAAAAATGTTGACCTTGCTGTGTTTTTGTCTGGACTTGAGTCAAAAGCATCTCTTAAGTGAGAAATCATTTTCAGAAGGGCTAAAATGGTGGGGCCATTTATCTTCATTGCCATGGATCCTTTTCATTCTGCTTAGCCTCTATCTCTAGCATTAAAAAAAATTAATGCTTAATTGACTTGAGGCCAAGTTGGTTGACTATAGGAGGAAGAAAGTGTATGACATAAAGGGTTTCAGTCAGTGAGAGCTTAAAAAGAGTGTAGGAGCTGAAAAAAAAAAAAAAGCCTGGAAATTATGCTTGTCTATTTTTTTTAAAGATGGGACTGAATACATTTTCCAGGCTCTTGATTTTAATTAAAGTCAAAGGAACATCTCAAAGGCAAGTGAAACCAACAGCAGGCAGGACATTGAGGTGGCTCGGATAAGCAACTATGTAGAGGGTTATGGAAAGACAAAACCAAAAGCAAAGAAAGGAAAGGAAAGAAGATGGGAGAGGGGAGGAGAGAAGGGGAAGGCAGGAAGGGCAGGGTTGAGGGGCACCATGGGAGGGAAGGGCAGAGAATGGCTGGAAATTGGATTTGCCAAGCCCAACCAGATGAAGTGAACTTGATTTCCATCAGCAATATTCACAGCCCTCCTTGAAGCACTGGTGCTCTCCTTAATTTCCAGATGGTTCACAGAAGCTAAGGACGCACACTGACAAAGGGTAGAACCAAGACCAAACCATTTCTGATGCCAAAGCCCATGTTCTTTCTAACCTATCCCTTGGCCGTGGCTTATCATTTACGCATTTCAATTTTCAGTGGTAGACAAAGGGATTAAAAATAGCTTTATTGCTATTTCTCCCTATAAGGGCAAGGCATGTTCCCTGTAGCAAAATTAAATAATACATATGTTTTCCAAATAATAACAACAGAGCTCACATGGGTTGTGCTTGGTCTTTGCGCCAGGTCTGGGCCACATGCCTTGAGGAGTTAACTCCTTTCATCTTTACAGCTCCATGGAGTAGGGCAATCATTTGGGACTTTTTTTTTTCTACGCAGGAGGACACTGAGGCTCACTCAGGCTAAATAACATGCACCCGGCCATGCAGTTGGAGAGAGGGGAGCAGGGAGAAGAAGCCAGTGGTGTGACTTCTCAGTCTGCTTTAATCCTTGCCCCCCTCTCAGGTAGTCCTACCCGGATGTCATCAGAAGAACAATCTGAGTTCCTGACAGTGATTTGTTAATAGATATTGATTTTTAAATTATTTTAATCCACCCTTTGTTTTCCTTTTTTACGTTTGCCCTCAACAGTATCTGTGAAACCACATTTTTAATGTGCTAGTTTCAGTGTTTCTAATATCCATGAAACTAAGCACACATTAAAATAAATGAAACACAATAAAATAAAAAGTAAAAATATTAATCTGCAGACCACCTACAAACCAAGTTTTACGCTTTGCCAGTGGTAAGGATATTTTCCTCCATCACCACTCAGAAACCCCCTGTTAATGAGGTAGAGGGAAAGGTCAGACCACACCCAGCACTTCTGAGTGGGGAAGAGGCAGGACCAGGGCCCGGATCTCAAGGTGCCCACTCCAGACTTCTCCCTCTGCGCCTCCAGCCTCTTTTGTGCCCCACTTCTCTTCCCAAGACTCCCAAGTATGCATCTGGGGGCTTCCAGAAGCGTGAACGTACAGCTGATCCTGCCTTTATTTAAAATGTTGGTATTTTGTTAATCGTGCATTTTTGCATTAATCTTGACTTTTTAAAAATATTGCATTAAAACATTATGCATTCTAATTACTGAGTTTATTGAAATGTTTTCATATGTAATACTAACATGTTTGTCTTTATACCAACATAATAAAAATAAAATTTTTAACATATTTTGATGGAGAAAGGAGCCCATGAATATCATAACACAGCCCTTATAAAGCTGATTACTTCCTACCCACCACCTGCTTCTCCCTCAGGGCCCTGGGGCCCCAGGAGAGTCCAAAACTGTACCAAAGAGCATGTCTGACTGCAGCTCAGAGTCCCTTGGCACTTCAACTGCAAAACAGGAATGCATTTAAATCTTTATCTCGGTGCGTAGTTTTTCTGATAAATTCCATAATATATATATATTTTTAATTTCTTTTAACCCCTCTTGCAAATCTCCTTCAGCTTCTCTCTCTGGGTCATTTTGGCCTCCGACCTTTCATCCCTAACATTATAATCAAACTACCTAGCCTAAGCATTATTGGCTGCTGCTTTATTTTTTAAAATGGGGGCGGGGGGGGGGGGCATCCAACAAACCAGATGTGGCTGTCTCCAGTTTCAGCTCTTAACTTACAATAAGTTGCAGGTTTCTTATAGTTCCTCAGGGGTAAATCGCAAACACGAATTAGCACATCACCAGCCCAACTTCCTCTTCCCAGCATGTCTGTTTCAGGTTATAGTGAAAGACGGACTCAAATATCAAAGGCAGAGTGCCCCTAAATTAGCCAATCAGCTCTAAATACAGCTGGAAACAAGAGCAGGGGATAATGTTTTTCAATCAGCGGACAACCCTTTGAAAGTTTAATTATAAATGGTAACCGTTTATTTCAAGCTAAATGAATTTTGCCACTTCTATGTTGGCCATACACATTGCATGTCACCCCGGCCTAATTTCTATCTCTTACTGCCTGCAGTAGGGGGAGTAAAAATTACATAGATCCCTGTCCTCTAACTTCCTTTCTCTTAGTGTATCATTTTTGAAGGGAGTGGCCAGTGCTTGCTCTAAAATTGTTTGAAGAAATTAATTTTCTGAGCAGCTCCTTTACAAAGAAGTCGATTTGGGTTGACCCGACAAGGCAAATTAGAATCTGTGCCCTTGGAATTGGCAATCCTGCTATCCATCAGGGAGGACTGTTTTCCAGCTCAGGGGAAGGAAGGAGCGGTCGGTCCGTTGAGATTGGTCCCAGGTGTCAGGACTGAGGATAAACAAGTTTGTTATCTGTTCCTGTCAAGGAGTTGATGACCTCCACCTCAGGAGCCCACTCTGGAGATAATTACAATGAAACATTTGCAAGGCAAGCCCCCAGAAGCATGTGATTGGGCACTGTGCAATCTCCCTCACCCATCTGAACCCCCTCCCCAACTTAAAGGTCACCACTCCTCAGGAAGGAAGATATAGGAGCCAGGTGTGGCTTTGTCCCCCCAGGATCTCACTGCCCTTAGGAAACTCCCCTGCTCCATTCCATACATGTGCTTCTCTGTATCCTACAGGGTGATGTATCAAGACTGGCCAGGCCGGGTCAAGAGCCAGCCTTCAGGTGAACTTCTCAGTGGGATTCACGCTGTGGCATGCTCACCAATTTGCAAGATTCTGTGCTCTTAGGAATCAAGCCCTGAAATCAAATCTGAGGTGGAGCTTGTGAAGAAATGCAGCCCAGCCTTTGAAAACAGACAGACCTACCATTTAACCAGTTAATGACCTCATGCAAACCACTGAAACACTCTTGAGTCTCAACAGTCCTATCGGTAAAATGGGGACAATCTCTGTCCTGCAAGGCTTTTGTAAGGACTGCATTACTACAGACAATGTTCTGAAAAGATCATAGCTACTAAAAATTAATAAAAAAGATGTAACCATATATCAAATGATCAAGCCCCATCAGCCAGCAGTGATACAATGGGGTCATATTTGAGTCCCAAATGATCATGATCCTAATTCTAAATGGCGTGATCTCTCGGGGCCAGTGCTGCCCCTCTAAAATACCTTCAGTTTTTTTCCACGTTTCCCCAATTGCTGTCTTCCATGTGTTCACAAAATGGTCTGACTGAGACCATCTCCAGGAGGGATCCTCTGTTAGATGATGTCCACCATGTTTTCCTCTCCTTTATTGTCATTGCCAAGTATCCCCTTATTACCAGGTCACCAGGCTCAGGCCAGAGAGGCTATCCCTGACGTTCCCTCTGCCTTCACTCCCTGGGGTGACTCCGTGGCGCTGGGTCCTGTGGCAGTGTGGAGAACGGCCTCTCCCCAGCTACCTGGGCCTCATACTCATTTCTTATTTCCTAAAACAATTCAGCAAATTCCAAATCAGCAGCATCCAGCAATAACCCCGTCTCCATGAATCCACACCTCCAGGAAACGCCTTCTGTCAAATGTGAATTAACAGCTTCAACCACAGAGACAAAACTGCTTGGCACTGAGGGCCACTTCTCTCCACACTTTCAGACCCAAGGGCTCAGTCTCAGCCAGGTCACACATGGAATTATAGTCAACTCTTCATTAATCAACACCAACCCCAAGTGTGGACCCTGCACACAGCCAGTGACCACATGCCTGGAAGATAGGTGACAGATAACATATGGGTTTGCAGAGGTCAAGGGCCCTTCAAGAAAAGATGTGGGTATGATTTGTTCAAAAGCATATAAATCAGCCTGTTTTCTCCCTCCCTCTCTTACATATGCCATGTGACATATTGTTTTCTAACAATAAAGACAAATTATGCTGATAACAAGGTTAAGGTACATCATATATTATGTTATATCTCAATTTGGCTTTATAAGAACATATAGACATTGGGTCAATAATAATGTAAATTAAATTATATATTAGTATGTGATATATATTCATTAAATATCCCAATAGGCCAATGTAAATAATGAAGTATTTATTAATGGACTGGGGTCAAAGTTAGGTGCTTTGGAGGACCTATTTTGCTGTTATGAACAAAATGTTGACTATAAATAACAACATGAAAAATGGAAACTCTTGTATTGACTTTTCTAGCACTTCAAAGCTAACTTTTACTTGCACGTATCCAAAATATCGTGCTGTGGCTCAGAAAATCTGTCCACCAGATCTCACAGCCACTGCTTCTCATGCCAGAGGAGCTGTGTGATCATATATGTAAAGGCAGGAAACTCCAGGATGCCAGTGACCCATAAATGGCCAGTTAACTAGGAGCAAAATTTCAATAAAAACCTTACATGAAATGAGTCTCATCGTTATCATAAAATGAGTTTGAAACAATCAAGAAGTGGTATGAAGTCCATGGCTCTGTGACAAGGCGAACTTCAAGAGGCAGCAGGTGAGGCACCGAAGGAGGACACAGCATGTTTTATGCGGCCCACTTCTTACAGTCACAGCCGCCTGTATACGTGTTCCTGAGTGCTCTCCACTCTAATGCTGAGTCTCAGGCAGCAATATTTCTTTTCTTTTTTTTTTTTACAATCCCCTGGCCTCCCCTACCCCCCAGTGTCTTATGTCCATTGGTTATGCTTATATGCATGCATACAAGTCCTTCGGTTGATCTCTTACCCGCCTCCCTCCTGCCCCGCAACCCTCCCTGGCCTTCCCGCTGCAGTTTGACAATCTGTTTGAGGCAGCTCTGCCTCTGTATCTATTATTGTTCAAAAGTTTATAATGGTCTCTATTATCCATGAATGAGTGAGATCATGTGGTATTTTTCCTTCATTGACTGGCTTATTTCACTTAGCATAATGCTCTCCAGTTCCATCCATGCCGTTGCAAATGGTAAGAGTTCCTTCCTTTTTACAGCAGCATAGTATTCCATCGTGTAGATGTACCACAGTTTTCTAATCCATTCATCTACTGATGGGCACTTAGGCTGTTTCCAGATCTTAGCTATGGTGAATTGTGCTGCTATGAACATAGGGGTGCATATATCCTTTCTGGTTGGTGTTTCTGGTTTCTTGGGATATATTCCTAGAAGTGGGGTCACAGGGTCAAATGGGAGTTCCATTTTTAGTTTTTTGAGGAAACTCCATACTGCCTTCCATAGTGGCTGCACCAGTCTGCATTCCCACCAGCAGTGCACGAATGTTCCTTTTTCTCCACATCCTCTCCAGCACTTGTCGTTTGTTGATTTGTTGGTGATAGCCAGTCAGACAGCAATATTTCACCACGCCACAGTTTTTAAACGAATCATGACTATTTTTTGCATTTTTCTTAATTTTACTGGTCTTTCATTTCCCTGATCAAACTAGTATTTCTTCTCTATTTCTTGTATTTCATCTCTATTAAGGATGGTATGACTGCGTCATCATTTCAAATTGATGAAATGGAATTGTGTCTAGTCCCTTAATTCCCATAGTTTAAATGGGTAAAAGGAAATTTTATGGGGAGGTGGTCTCATCCAGAATGCTCCCCATGCTAAATGACTAAGGGAAGTCTGACCAGGCCTGCTGGGCAGGGGAGGGTGAAGGTGTCTAGGGAGGGAACTACAGCAAGACTGGGTGAAGCCAAAGGTCTTAACTAACCAATTCGGTTCAGTTAAATTATTTAGTAAAACAAAGCCAAACAAAATGTAGTTAAATTCCATTTGATGAGGAATGTTACATTTGTTGTTGTTTTTAACATATTATTTATTTTAAATTTTTTAAACAATATAGTTTTATTGATTTCAGAGAGGAAGGGAGAGGGAGAGAGAGATAGAAACATATATATATATATGCCTAATATGCAAAGTGTCCCCTCGGGAGTTTGACCCACCAGGAGTTCGATCACTTGCTATGACATGCACTGACCACCCAGAGGTGTCACGGAACTAAGGAAGGCCCTGGCCAGCAGCTGGCAGCTGCTAGGAACCCTACCCGTGAACGAATTTTGTTAACGGGGCCTCTAGTCAATGATAAGAGAGAATCATCAATAGGCTGCCTCCTGCACATCCCACACTGGGGATCAAGCCTGCAACGCCAGCATATGCCCTGACCAGGAACTGAACCATGACCTCCTGGTTCATAGGTCGATGCTCAACTGCTGAACCACAGCGGCCGGGCTAACTTTTTATTTTGAACAATTGTAGATTCACATGTAGTTACAAGATATACTACAAAGAGATTCCTCTTACTGTTTGCCCAGCTGCCCCCAATGATAACATCTTGCAAAATTACATAGAGTGCAATATTACAATGATATTGACAGTGATACAGTCAAGATGTAAAACATTTACATAATACACACCCATTTTCTGGGTTGGATTTTTTTCATACAGCCCAATCCCACAGGTATTAATTCAAGGTGTTGTGGGTGTCAGTAGTGCTTTCCTTTGATTGCTGAGTTGTAGTCCTCATTTTGGATATACCACAACTTGTGTAATCCACGGGGATGCCTGTGTCGTTTCTGGTGTGGGCCTATTATGAATAAAGCCACTTTGAACATTTACTAGTATGCACAGGTTTTTGTGTCAACATAAATTTCGATTTATCTGGGATCAATGCCCAAGTGTGCAATTGCTGGGTTCATGGCAGTTGCATGTGTAGGTTTGTAAGAAACTGCCAAACTGTTTTCCAGAGTAGCTGCACCATTTTATATTCCCACTAGCTATGTATGGGTGGTCCAATTTCTCTACATCCTCAGCAACATTTGGTGCTGTTACTATTTTTTATTTTACTAATTCTGATAGGTGTGTCATAATATTATATTGATGGCTAATGATGTTGAACGTCTTTTCATGTGTTTAAGTGCCATGTATACATCCTCTTTAAGAAAATATCTTTGCCCATTTTCTAATTGGATTGTTTTTGTTTTTAAAATATATTCTACAAAGTAGTCCTGTGTTGTATATGTGAATTGCGAATATTTTCTCCAAGTCTGCAGTTTGCCTTTTCAACCTCATAACAGGGTCTTTTGAAGAAGGAAAGTGTTTAATTTTGATGGAGCCCAAATTATCAGTCAAGTTTTGGGGGGCACTGTTTTTGTTTTTGTTTTTCTTGCTCATGGATGTCCAACTGCTCCAGCACCATTTATGGAAAAGGCTATCCCTCCATCATTAAAATCTTTTGCATATTTCTCAAAAAACGTAGTCAGCTGTACTTATATGGTCGATTTCTGGTTTCTCTATTTTGTTTCATTGATCTCGATGTCTATCCCTCCACTAATGCCGCATAGCCTTGATTACTGTTTCTATATAATGTCTTAAAATTGAGTAGATTGATTCCTCCTGTATTATTCTTGTCCAAAATTGTTTTGGCTATTTTAACTCCTTGTCCTTTCCATGTAAATGTTAAAATAATCTTGTCTATATCTATAAAAAAATCCTATTGATATTTTAATAGCAATTGCATTAAATCGGAACATTAATTTAGAGAGAATTGACACTTTTTACCATTTAGAGTTTTCCTATCAATGAATATTTATTTAAATCTTTGATTTCTTTCATCAGTATCACTTAGTTTATTGTTATCTACATTATTTCTTTTTTCCTGTTTGCTTTGGGTTTATACTGTTATGATGAGGTTGTTTTAAAGTTCTTGAGGTGGGAGGTTAAATTGTTGATTTGAGACTTTTTTTCTACAGTAAACCTTGTGTTATAAATTTTTCTCTAAGCACCGCTTTAGCTGTATTACACAATTTAAAAAATAAATAAATAAATTGCCTTGAACTTCCTTTTGACCAATAGATTATGTAAAAGTACATTGTTTCATTTTCAAGTGTCTGGAGATTTCCCTGTTATCTTTTTGTTACAGATTTTTAGTTTTATTCCATTGTGACCAGAGAATACACTATGTGTGATTTCAATTCTTTTAAATTTGTTGAGGCTTGTTTTATATCACAAAATATGGTATATCTTGGTATGTGTTCCAGGGTTCTTGGGAAGAATGTGCATTCTGCTGTTCATGGATGGAGTAATCTATAAAGGTTGTTTAGAATTTATAAGTTCATGGTATGGCTAAATTCTTTTATATGCCTACTGATTTTCGGTCTAGGGTCCCAGTAAGTGCTAACAGATGGATGTTGATGTCTTCAACTGTAATTGTGGACTTCTCTATTTCTCCTTAATTTTTAGCATCTTTTCCTAACAGATTGCAGCTCTGTTGTTTAGTGCATGCACATTTAGGATTCCTGTCTTCTTGGTGGATCAAGCCATTTAACATTATGCAGTATTCCTTTATCCAACATTAATATATTGTTAAAAATGTAATATATTAATATTCAATATTAACTTGCTCATTTGGGTGTTTTCATGATATACGTTTTTCACCTTTTTCATTTCAATCTACCTATATCATTATATTTGAAATGAGTTTCTGGTAGGCAGCATATATAATTGGGTCATAATTTCTAATCCACTTTGCCAATCTCTAACTTTTAATTGCTGTTTATAAGCCATTTATAGTTAATGAAATTATTGCTATTTTAGAGCTGAAGTCTGCCAGTTTATTTTTTGTTTCCTGTTTATTCTGCTACTTATTTCTCTGTTTTCCTTTTAATACCTGCTAGTTGATTACTTTAATTTTATTTTAGAATCCCATTTTGGTTTATCTGTAGTGTTGTTTAGTACATTTTTTGTATGGTATTTTAGTGGTTTCTCAAAAATTTTAAACATCCTATATAATAAAAGCTTAATATGCAAATTGTCCCCTGGACCGACCAGGAGTTCAGCTGGGAGTTTGACCACTAGCTATGATGTGTGCTGACCATCAGGGGGCGGTGTGGAACATGGTGGGCATCGGTGACACAGCGCTGGCAGCGGGAGGCAGTGCAGGTGTTGCCGGCCCTGATGGGCCCCAATGAGAGCATGACCACAGCGGGCACCAGGCCAAGGCAGGTGCGAGCTGGGGCCTGATCTCCCTGCAGATTGCCCCACAGATGGCGACCAGCAGTGGCTCTGACACTTCTATTACAGAGAAAGGGCAAATAGCAATATTAAAATTTTCTTCTAATTATTTTCTTTTCAATGTGCATGAATCGTTGCACTGGGCCACTAGAGTATGTGTGTATATATATATATAACCACATTCTGTGGATGCTGATATTTTACCAGTACTAGTGAAATGTAGAAGCCTTAATCATTTTTACTTCCAATGTTCATAATTGTTTTAAGTATTTCTTATATTTACATTTAGAACCACATTAGATAGTATTAAGATTTTTGCTTCTACTGACAAACATTATTCATAAATCCAAGAGAAGAAAAACGAATTGTATTCATCCACATTTTTACTTATTCTGTAGTGTGCTGTGTGTTTTTTCTTTCTTGTTATTCTAAGATTCTTCTTTTATCATTTCCTTTCTGTTTAGAGAATTTCCTTTAATCATTCTTTAGGGTAGAACTTCTGGTGATAAATTCTTTTGTCTGTCCTTCATATAAAAATGTCACAATTTCCCTTTCATTCCTAGAAGAGTATTTTTGTTGGATATAGAATTCCATGTTGACAATTCTTTTCTTTTAGCACTTGAATAATGTTGTGCCATTTCCTTATATCCTCCATTGTTTCTGATGAGAAATTTACTTCATGTGAATCATTTTCCTCCTATAGGTAAGGTGTTGTTCCTTTCTTGTTGCATTCACAATTTCTTCTTTATCTTACGTTTCAGAAGTTTGATGTGTCTTATAGATTTCATTGCATTTATTCTGTTTCATATTCTGTCAGCTTTTTAAATCTGTAGGCTTATGTCTTCTGTCAAATCTGGGAAGTTATCGCTTGTTATGTCTTTGAGTACTTTTTAGTCCTCTCTCTTTTCCTCTCCATCTGCGACTCTATGTGTCACAAACGTTAGATCTAGATCTTATATTATAGTTCCACAGGCCCCTGAGGATCTGTTTATTTGCTTTAAGTCAATTTTCTCTCTATTTCCCAGATTGTATATTTCTATTCTTCGGTCCTCAAGTTTGCTGATTCTTTCCTCTATTTCCTCCATTCCACTACTGAGTCCACTCATTTAGTGTTTGTTTGGAGTTTTTTATTTTTTGTCTTTTTATTTAAATTTCAGTCATTGTAATTTTTCAGTTCTTCTTTATACCTTTTTTTGCTGACACTTTGTTCTTAAAACTTGTATCAAGAATGTTTGTAATTGCTATTTAAAGCATTTTACACGGCTGCTTTAAAATATTTGTCAAATAATGTTAGCATCTTTGTAGTCTCCATATTGGCAACTATTGATGCCAATTAAAATGGGCAGTTTTCAGTGCTCAGATATAAATTGTATGCTGGGATATAAGGAGCTCAGCCACATCCTGATCCTGTTGCTATTCTTTTACTCAAATATTCTTTCCTTTAACCAGTTGCATTGAGTGTCTACTTTGTGCCAACTCTATGCTAGGTTATTTAGATTCAACTTTAAAATGGCCAGTGACTCTGCTCCTGACCTAAACATCTAGCAATGAGCACCTCTAAGCTCTTTCAATTCACTGTGACATCTGAGACAAATCACTTTCTCTTTTATTGTTCTCAGCTTGGGATTTTAAAAATGAGAATGAGTGGGTTAAACTAAAATCTTTCTTTGGGTTATGAAACCCATAGATAATACTATGAAAGCCATACTCTTTAAACATGTGTGTATATACCCAAAGGCATAACACATACGTACACACTCAGTTTTATATATAATTTGTAGGATCCGAGAAAATAATTGGGTTAGAAATATCTCTTCTTTCTGTTGTCTAAGGGACCTTTGAATCTGTCATTATATGCTTTCAAATATCCTACAAATTGCTTGATACTAATAAGCAGGTATGAGAACACTTACTGGAATCCAGAAGCAGTTATGAAGAATTCATATCAATTTTCTTATTTATTCTCATAACAAATTTTATTCACCAGATATAATTTATGATTAAACTACAAAGGTGGGTTAAAGAAAATATCTTTTCTTCTGTAGACTTAGATGAATTGAAAGGAAAACATTGTACCTTATATTTTCAAAATTAATAAAATTCTTCAATTGTATTTTTCTACAGCAGTGATTTAAAATAGGCACTGAGAGACACCAACATAGATGACATGGGACTAGCTACTTGTAAGGGGAGAATAAGTAAATATTTACAAGCATCAAACATTGTTTTAAAAAATTAAGTATGAGTCCTAAAAAGTTTAGAATTAACAAGTAGAAAAATAAAAGTAGTAACTTAAAAAACTGTCTAATAAAAAGTAGGAAAGGATCTTAAATACAAAATTATAATGTTAAATGGCAAACATGTTTTAAAATATTTAACATACAGTAAATGTAAATAGGTAAATTTAATACACTGATCAAAAGCCAGACTATCAAACTGAATTAAAGCAAAATCAAAAAGATAATAAGACCTAGATATCCAATGTTTCAAAAAGATTCACTTCAGATAAAAGGGCAAAGAATCAAAGAAAATATAGTACAGGAAAATAAGTGTCACACAAGTAAGAATAAAAATAAAACTTAATATATGTAAGATTTTTTTAAATCATAAAGAATAAAAAGAGATGTTGCATTTGGATATAAATCCAGAAGCAATCATAATAACAGAAAAATAAATGAAGCAACAGATGACATGAGAAAGAGAAGTAAAAAAATGATTAAAGATTTAAAATTACTGTTTTCAGAAACTGATATACTAAATCAATAAAAATAAAATAGAATATAGAAAATATTAATAAAATAATTAAGAAGTTATATGTACTAATTTATATAAAACTTTGCACCCAGACATTCAAAACACACTTTTTCCCTAGAATAAATAGATCAGTAATAAAAAGAAATCATATATTAGAGATAAAAATACATATAAATATATATGTATCTAAGTTTCAATATCAGCCAATGTCCTCTAACTTCAATGCAATAAAACTTAAAATTAATAAAATTGAATCAGTTGAAAATAAAAACCCGTGTCCATAACTAAGAAAAAATAAAATAAAACAATAACTCTATCACGTAGACCTAGGGTAAACTGGAAAATAACAAGGAAAGTTTTACAGCTTAATGAAAATGAAAGCAGTACATGTCAGCATTTGCTGGATGTAGCTAACGGTTTTTAGAGTGCTTTTTATAGCTTTCTGAAAATAAAGAAGATTGAAAAATAAATGAGTTAAGTGATCATCTAAAGATGCTAAAAAGAACAACAGAACAAATCCAAAGAAACAAGAAAGATGGTATTCTGAAGATAAACAACAGACAGAAGACTTTACAGGTGAGGTAAGGAATACACAATTCCTATTTTGTACACATTGTCCTAGAAAGTTGAAAATGAGGGAGGTCTGGGCAGCTCATTTCATGAGGCTAACCCAGGGGTGGGCAAACTTTTTGACTCGAGGGCCACAATGGGTTCTTAAACTGGACCAGAGGGCCGAACAAAAGCATGGATGGAGTGTTTGTGTGAACTAATATAAATTCAAAGTAAACATCATTACATAAAAGGGTACGGTATTTTTTTTTTAGTTTTATTCATTTCAAACGGGCCGGATTCGGCCCGTGGGCCATAGTTTGCCCACAGCTGGGCTAACCCAAATGAAAAGAGTTCGAGACCAAAAAAAAAAAAACAAACAAAAACAAACAAACAAACAAAAAAAAACACCACAACCAATAATAATAATAATATAAGTCAATTTAACTTCTGAATTTATATTTAAACATCTTAAAATATTACCTATTTATATTGAAATGATTCAAGAATAATTCAATCTAAGAAAGATTAGCAATATAATTAACCTTTAAAAATAGACTAAAAGACTGCAGGGTCACCATAGAAATAAAGAAAGCAGATGATAAAGATCAACATTTCTGAAAAAAATATCTCTTAGAAAACTAGAAATATAAGAATATTTTTTTCACTTATGAAAAAATTAGAAAACCAGAAATAATCTGATAAAGTTTATTCTACCAAAATCCATTGAAAACTATCTTCATGAAGAAATTTTATAATCATTTCAGCAACAAGGCAAAACTAACCAATATAGCAACTGCTATTCCAAATATTTGCAAAAGCTGTAAGATGTGAAAAATAAATAACAAAAAATTGAATTGGAAAAGACAAGACATTATCTCCATTACATAGAAATCCATAAGAATCAGGAAAAAGCCATTAGAATTTGTAAGGCAGTTGAACAAGTTTGCCAGAAACAAGATTAAATTACAAAAACTGGCAGTGTGCACATACCAAAACAAATTTCGATTAGAAAGTGTGATTAGAAAGTAAGAAAATTTACAATGATGACTAAAACTGTGAATTATCTATTAGCTAGTTTAATAAAAACTGTATAGGATCTTTATGAAAAATTTTGAAATTTTATTCTAGGACATGAGAGAATAGCTGCATAAATATTCCACCCAAGTTTGAGGTAATTAAACTTTGAAATTATATCAATCAAAACATCCTGAATTAAGTTGAAAATTAAAAATCGAGTGCAAATGTTTAAGCATATTTTTTGAAATGTATTCTAAACTACATATGGATACATGAAGGTTCATGGATGGCAAATAGCAAAGAATATTTTGAAAGATAGGGCAGGGTGGTTATTCTTGCCAGGTATTCAGACATATTGAGAAGCAATAATAATTAGGAGAGTATGACAATAGAGTAAGAGCAGGCCAGTAGACCAAGGGAACAGATTAGAACAGTCTCAGCTATGACTGGTGCCTCTGGGAGCTTGGCATATTATAAAGATGGCATCACAAATCATTTGGAGGGATTTCATTTTATTTATGGCTGAGTAATATTCCATCATGTAGATATACCCATTCTTTATTTATTTATCTATCAATGAGCACCGAGGTTGCTTCCATATCTTGGCTATTATAAGTAACTAGAGGCCCAGTGCACAGATTCGTCCAGGGCATGTCCGGCCCATCTCGCCAGTCCCAATTGGCCAGACCCCAGCAGCAAGCTAACCTACTGGTCAAAGCATCTGCCCCTGGTGGTCAGTGTGCATCATAGTGACTGGTCTTATGAACGGTTGGACACTTAGCATATTAGGCTTTTATTATATAGGATGCTACAATGAAGATAGGGTCTGTATATGTCTTTTGGAATTAGTTACATGGATGAACCTAGAAGATACTCTAAGTAAAATAAGTCAGACAGAGAAAGACAGATACCATATGATTTCATTTATATGTGGGATCTAAAAATAAAAAACAAATGAATAAATAAAAGAAAACAGAAACAGACTCATGGATACAGAGAACAAACTGATGGTTGCCAGAGGGGATGGTGGTGGGAGGATGGGTGCAAAAGGTAAAGGGGAATATGAGGTATAAACCTCCACTTAATAAAAGAAAAACTCACAGTGATATAATGTACATCATAGGGAAAATAGTCAATATTATCATAATAATTTTATATGGTGACAGATGGTTACCAGACTTATTGTGGTGATCACATCATAAGGAATATAAATGTTGAATGACTATGTGTACACCTGAAACTAATATATTGTATGTCAACTATACTTTTAAAAAAGTCAGTGGGAGAAAGGACTGATTATTTGGTAAATAGCCTCACTCTATGGGAAAATTAAAATTAAAATGCTACTTCACACCAAATAAAAATAAGCCTTATATGGAATAAGAACGAAATGTGAAAATTAAAGATTTAAAATTAATAGAGAAAATGTAGACAATATCTTCATGACACAGGATAGACGATTCCTTAATCAAGACTCAAAGCATAAACTCTAAAGAAATTAATTGATGGCTCAGGTATCAGAGTGGAAGATTTTCCCTTAAAAAATACACCATTGAAAACTTATCATACAGGGGTCAGCTTCATCCTGAATGCTGTAATGTTACTCATTAAATAATGAGAGTGTTAATTAAGCAGTTACCATGTATCAGGCACTGTTCCCAAGTACTTTATATACACTGAGTCATTCACTCTTCTTGAGTAGTATTGGTATCTCCACTTTAGAGATGAGGACACTGAGGTTAAGTCACTTGTCTAAAAGTCACACAGCTGGGAAAGGGTAGCACTGGGATTGGAACCCTGATAACCTAGCCAAATCCAGAGTCTGTCCCCTTAATTATGGTTACGCAGCCTTTCAGAATTTTCCTTGCTGATGCCAAGGGAAGTTGTTTGAATGAAAGGGACAAGGATGTTCAATACTGCAAGGATGTTGAGGAGGGGCCATTGAATTTGACACTCCAGTGACTTCTGAAAGCACTGTTTCAGGTTTCAGGGAAGGGGTGAGATGGAGACTTCATTGGGCTTGTGGAGAAGGGACCAGCCAGCAACTCAGTCTTTCAAACCACAGCTATCTCTGGAAGGTTTGAGAAGGACTCTTTCTTAGTACCAGCTACTTTAGTGTTTTGGGTTTGCTTTTTAAGAATATATTTTTTAAAATTCTTTAGATAACGCTGCCGATTATGAAAAACATGACAGTGATAAAACTAACGATCCTTACTGCCCAGAACAGACTCTCCAGAAATGTAGGGTGTCTGGCAAGCTATAGCCAAAGCTCTCGAAACAAATTGGTTTTCAAACCAGCATCTCCAACTAATATTTTCCACAACACGCAACCCCATTCTTGTCTGCAGTAAAGCATTGGAATAAAACCATACTCTGTTTGTTCTCCAAGTCACATTATAACCTGCTATAAAATGAATTAATATTAATAAATCTTTTTTACCGCACTGATCTCAATGTTTTAAAGTGGTGATTACCACCTGACATGGGGCAGGCCAAGGACCAAAGGAATCTTCAGACAGCGTAAGATCCTATTCCCACATGAGCATTCAAAGAGGAAAGCAAAGGAAAAGGTTTGCATGTTGAATTTGGGCATAAACATGAACATTTTGAGAAGGTTTTCCATAAGGACTCCAGATACTTTGGGATAAAAATGCCCTGAACATTTATTTTGTTTTTTGTAGAGTGTCTGGGAACATGAAGGGGTGTTGGGCATGGGTTACGTAATGTGGAATACACCACGGGGCCAACCTTTTTGAAATTTTCCAGATGGGACCTACAGTTTGAAAGGCTTTAGACGTCTTCGTGATATCCATGTTTTCTGTAATTAAAGTTTCCTCAGGCTCTGACAGCTGAGTAGTGGATGGACTTCAATAGCCATGTCTGAAGCTACTGAGAAAGTCTACAGGCTTCATCGGGCTACCTGAGGGGAGGTAGACCTGCCCAACAGGAACTTGGAACACACTGGAAACCAAGAACGCTAGAGCACATACAACCAAATAGAGAAACGGGTGAGAGAAGCCATAGGTGCTTTTGATATAATTTTAACTAGAAAAACAAGTAGAGTGGTTTATGTTGTTGAGAGCCCTTATTCTCAGTTTGGGACCCAAGTTATCAAGAGGGAATACACCAGAAGGGGACTCATTCATTCAATACATATTGATTGAATTTCTACTTTGTCAGAATGCACCATGAAAGGTTCTGGGAATATGATGGTGAGAAAAAACAGAGCTTCAAATGTAGTGGGAAAGATGGCCATATAATGAGATGAAAAAGAGTATAATTATGAGCTGAGATCAATGATATTAAGAAAAGTATTAGATCTCTATGAGAGTAGCAAAAGTAGTCAACCAGGTATTAAAAATGAGGGAGAACCTAGGAAATTTGAAGGAGTTCACTACTAATGTGAAGGTATTGCAGAGAAGCAGAATCCGAGTTCTTTGCCAGAGAGATCCAAGAAGGGGAAAAGCTGGGGTGGGAGAAGTTGGGGTGTAGGGAGAGCAGCCGCTCCCCCTGCCTGAGCACTAGTCCCAAAGTGATGCCTTATCAACAATATGTTTTAAATACTCCGTCACCAGGGGCATTAAGACAGTAAAAGGACATCGGAGAGAGCAATGTGAGAGCAAGTGCATGCTCTCCACAGCAGAGAGGCAAGCAAATGGTGTCTCATGGATGTGCTCAACCACCAAGTCCCACAGTGGGCAGGCCACACCCAGGCTTGCTCCTCCATGATGGTAGGTCCCAGCGCAGCCTCTTTTTGATAGATCTCCAATGGGTAGCTTCACCAAGGTGCCTTCCCTGATCTGCAGACCCACAGAGCCATCTGCCTACAACAGTTTTATTGATGTGTCCCTCATACATTTGAAATAAAAGGACCCGAGACAGGTCTTGTCTTTCACCACTGAAACTGCTTCTCCTCTAGTTTCCATTCCAGTGAATGTCACCACCATCCATTCCTTTGCCCAAGTTAGAAACATGGCCAGGCAGCCTCCTCAATGCCTCCTGTCTGTTTCACCTCCTCATATTCAACCCAGTGATAAATACCTTTCAAATCCACCCACTTGAATCTCTTCTTCCCATCTCTGCTGTGTTGAGATGAATCCAACCATCTCTTACCAGGAAGAATCCAACCACCTCCGAACTCCTAACTGGTCTCTCACACAGCACCTCTTGCCACCCTTCACCCCCACCCTGGTCCAGTCCCCATCAGAGAAATGGAGAAAATATTGAGTGTGTGAAGCTTCAGAGAGAGAAAGAAAGCATTACTGTTTCAATCCTCAGAGCATCTCTAGGATGCCCTCGTAGTGACCCTTGGGGGAACTTAGAAATCCTTGAGCTGCTGTTGACAGATGGCAGGAGGCTGGTACTTCAGAGGAATGGCTATCACTGTGTGAACTTTAGTGAAGATGAAGTCCAGAAAGGAAAGGCCCCAGGGAGTTGGGGAAACTGGTGCTTTCTGTGCTCCAAGCCTGGCTTTTCTATTATTCCAGAAAGCTTTAAAAAAGTGCAATTACCACAACAACGCCACTGCTATACTGTGGCTGACATGGTCCGTGCCCACCATATTTCCTTGGATCCCATTATCATTTCCTCCCTTTATCACTTTCTTGCACACAGCTTCTCATGTGGGTGCCGGCCCAACAGCTTGCACCTGAGTCTCTTTGTCGGCAGCTGCCCTCAGCCTACTGGAGTCTGTGTGCCTGGTCACACTAAGATGCCATCTCCCTCTGAGGAGCGCTCACATGTCTCCAGAGGTCCCCCTAGGGCAGTGGTTCTTAACCTTCTGGCCCTTTAAATACAGTTCCTCATGTTGTGACCCCCAACCATAAAATTATTTTCATTGCTATTTCATAACTGTAATTTTGCTACTGTTATGAACCATAATGTAAATATCTGATATGCAGGATGGTCTTAGGCGACCCCTGTGAAAAGGGTCACGACCCACAGGTTGAGAACCACTTCCCTAGGGCCTCGTGGTGTTAACTTGGCTTGATATCCTTACTTGGCTTCCCTGCCCTCCCACTCCTACTTCCCAGGGATTGCCTCCCAATAAGTCATTTTCCCCAAATCCTGGCCTCAGGCTCTGCTTCTGGAGAACCCACTCCACATGGCACAGGCTAAGCACTTTCTATGCATTATTTCCACCAATCTTCAAAACAATGGCGCGAGACCAGTACCAGACATTTCCCCAATTCACTGATGGTGGAACAGGATCAGAGACTCCTGGTGTCCTTCCCACCGCAGTGCCAGGAGAACCAGGGTTCCACCCCAGGTTTGACCCAATGCTTGGCCATTATGCTCCATCATGCTGTGCACCCCACTTCCCTCCACTTTCCCCCAACAGCAGAGTCTCAGGCCAGGTGGTTCATTCTTGAGAGTGGTCCCTGGAGACAGGGGGCGTGGAGAGAGTGCACCAGGGATGGAGAGGCAGCAGACATGAGGGCGTGCTCAGCTGGCCTCCACAGGGGGGCTTGGTCTCCTCCAGCCGGACCTTTGTCGGAGTCACGTAGAATCACCTCAGAACTGTTCGGAAGGGGAGAGTATTTCTCCACCAGCTCTGCCCCATGCTGTTCAAGGGCCCCCAAAGATGTCAATTCTTTCCCACTCCCAGAGCCACAAAGGGGTTTGCAGGAGCTCCCCCACCAGCTCAACCTTGTCAGAGGAACCCCAGGGCAGAATGTGAGAGAGGTGCTCTCATGGCAGTACAGGGAGGCTATGAGGCTCTCAGGCAGGGCACAGAGAACTTCCAGTATACCTCCTTTCCTGCCTCATGCAATCAATGCCTGCTCATAAGAACCCACAATTGTTGAGCATAATACGTGGCCGGCCTGGGCTAACCACTTCCCAGGCACCAGCTTATCAATACTTTGCCACACCCCGCTGGGCAAGGACTGGTACTGTTCCCATTTTACAGTTATGGAAACTGAGGGCTAGAGCAGTGACATGACTTGCTCGTGGTGTGCAGGATTGCAGGGACAGGGTCTGGGCCGGTCGGCTCCCAGCTCCTGTTGTCATCCACCACCCACTGCAGCTCCATGGGCAGCAGGTCTCCCAGGCCATGGCAGCCTTCCACAGGCTGGGCAGGCCCCAGCTCCGGCCCTGGTTCTTATGCGGGGAACCCGGCCAGAAATCCAGCCAGGGACCGGATGGCGTCTTATAATTTCCCTGTATCCCCCAAGCTGCCTAGTGCTAAATAAATACTTGCTGACTGATTGACTCATTCCGGCCTTGCTTCCAAGTTTCCCTGGGCCCCTTCTCCAGGCAGCCCAGCCTTTCAAACTCCCCCATTTCCACCAGCTCCTGAGGCCTGACTTTGGAAGTACAGGGAGTGCTGCATTCTCAGAGATATGAGCTGGTGACAGAAGGGGCTTGGCAGTGAGGGTGGGTGGGCAGCGGAGCCGTGAGAGAGAAGCGATGGAATGAGATGGGAGAGGTCTTGACACTCCTTGTCCCAGAGGCCCCCAAACAACCTGAAATCAAGAACAATGGGCATTGACCACTCAGAGGAGATATTCCTGGGAGACCACATATCTGAGCAGTTAAGGATATAGGGTCCAGACCAGGCCTCCGGGGTTCAAATCTGCTTCAACCATCACCTCCCCACTCTGTGCCTCAGAGCCTTCCTCTATAAACGTTGATAATCATAATAACCACCTTGTAAGGCTGATGCTTGGGCTAAAATGAATCAGCACAGTGCTCTGCATTAATGGTCATGTCACCAGGCTTTCTAACCCTGTGGGCTCAATGTGTCACTCTCATTCTATTGATGAGTCAACAAGGCTCAGAGAAGCAAATGTCATGCACAGGTATTAGAGCTGAAATTCAAATGCAGGTCTGATTGATTCTGATTACCATGCACTTCTGCTGCATCAGCGTTTACACATTTCAATTATTTCTCTGTTGGTTATTAGCCCCAAATTTATGAGAACTATGTATCGTTTTTTTGCCCCACATACTTTAAAAATATCCACCAGGAGAAAGTTTCTTGGGGGTTAGTGGGAGGGATTGCAGTGGGAAAGCAAGAAGAAGTCCAGCTCTCATAATTGCATATCTGTGATTGGATGGAAAGACACTTAAATCTGGTGGCCCAAGGTGGCCTCAGTGGAAATCAGCTTAAATATCAGGTTGTTTACATCCCCTTCAGATATGTTCCAGTGTGGTCATTTTGTAAACCTGTAGGACTTTGCACTGGTTTAAAATTTTTATTCCTAACAGTAATATGTGAGTTCTTGTTTGAAATTTAGCTAATAGGTGTGCCATGTCTAGGTCAAAAGTAGCCTGTTAAACTAGCAACCCTATTCTCTAGAAGGCAATTGACCAGAGAAATGACATCTTGGCAGGAGGAGGAGAAGATTATGATGGTGCCTGAAGATGTATAGTCATGCGCAGTCTGCTAGTACTTGAACCTGTAATACTGTTACTACCCTTAACTGCTCCTATCCTTCCTCCTTGCTTGCATTCACAGAACACCCCCTATTTTTTTGTGTGTTACAATTTCTTTAAAACAACCCTATAAAGTAGGAAAGTATCCCTGTTTTACACATCAAAAATCCAAGGGACAGAGAAGACTAGTAAGTTTCCTATGACCACCCAGTCAGTGAGTGGTGCAGTCACCCCAAGAAATCTGATTCCATTTTCTGTGCTCTCACCCACTATCCTCCATTCTATCACTCACGCAGAGCATGAAAATGGGCCTCCTAGTGTGCCCACCATCAAAATGGGCATCATACACAGAAAGAGTATCCTAAGGTGGGGTTTATAAAACGTGAGCAAGGAATGCCAAGATACTTAAGGGAATGATATCAGATTAGACTCTGTTCCTATTACATGCTTGTACTTTCATTTATGCAAACCCCATTATGTGAGCTCTATAAAAATCCAGCAGAATGGGAATTGTCTATGTTGATGGATGTGGAAACAGAACCTTAGCAAAGTCAAATGGCGTAGCCAGAACTACTCAGTTACACATATGGTGCAGCCAGGACTAGGTTTCTTGACTTCCAATCTCAGGGCTACTTCCATTCTATCAGAACTGCTTTGAGGCTATAAATAAAGGTATACTTATTTATTTCAACTGTTTGAAAAATGTAGGTTTGATTAATATTTAGGTATGAGACCAATAGATCAGGAGATAACTGTCATTGAGAAGATAGTTTATTACCCACAGTTCCCAAGGAGGGGACATGCTACACTATGCAGGGTCACACAGGAGGCAGAGGGAGTGAGGGGGAAACTTAACGGATGTTCTCATGGGAAGAAAGAGACAAAGCAGGATAAGCAGGCATCGGATTGGCTAGTTTGAATATGTTGGTGGGTTCTGGATCATTCCAGGCATGCTTCCTGGTGAGTTGTTTGCTATATCTAGGAATTAGTTAACCCTGAGAGGGCAGTCCCTTCCAGTGTAAACAAAGGGCCCACAATATGAAAGCATCAAAATAAAAAGACATACTTAATACAGCACCTGGAAGAGAATAGGCTTAAGGGTGTACTATGAAACCGGGCACACAGGACACAATTAGGATGGATGGATGTGTGGATGGATGCTTGGATGGATGGATGGATGGATGGATGGATGGATGGATGGATGAGTGGATGGTCAGATGGACCAACAGATGTACAAGGTTTATTATCCTTGATGCCTATAGAACTAGTCTAACATGTATGGTCGTTTCATTGCAAACTTCTCTATTTCAAAATCAGGGATAAATAAAGCACAGTCACAAAGTAAGTGGTGGTCATGGGACCCTTGGAGAGACATTGATTCCATTGCTTCAAAATGAAGACTCGCTAAGTGGTGGGGAGGAAGAGTTGCAGGTGTGCTGCTGGCCAGCTGTGATTTCTCATTAGTTGTTGTTACCCGTAACTCTGCAGCCTACACATCAGAGCATGGCTGGTTATAAACACGAAGCCACTCCCTTCCAAAATCACTAAGAAGCTTTTGACTGGGATATCCACATTGGCCGAGAGAGAAGAATAAGGATGCAAAGCTAGAAAACTGAAGCTAGAGAATAAAAACCTTTGAATGGGTGCTTTCATTGGGTTGTTGGCAAGAGGCATGTTTAAGGAAACCAGGTTGGTTCTCAATTTCCCTTTTAATAAATTAAAAATAGCTTCTTCTGATACTTAAACACATGGGTCCCAAATGGCCCGGATAGTTCATTAGCTCAGATGAAGAAAGCATGTTTCTCCCCAGTGGGACCAGCGTATCTCAGTATGACCTCCAAGCTCCTAACTATACTGAAAAGGGTGTTGTCTTTAAGCAAAGCCCAGTCCTGCTAACTCCAGAATTGGACTCTCCCTGGACCTCTGTGACTGGTGTTTTTTCTTATGTGGCATTTCTATAGAAACTCATCCCCAAGACTAGCTATCAATTGGAGAAGGTTTATTTATCCTATAGGTTTGATAATCAATCATCGGATTTCAGCACTTGTTTTGTGGGATTCCATTTCATCACTTGCTACAGTATATATTATTATTCATTATATAAGTTTGTTAACGGTGTATTTATTTGAGTGACTCTCCCACTAAATAAAGGGGCCTTATAGAGGTTTTTTTTTAAATAAAAGGTTTATTTTTACACCAGCTATTTGCTTTCCTATGCTAAACCTCCGTTGAAGGCTCTGAGCGGCATGCAAAGCGAATTCCTGCATTTGGGCTGGGCTGGGCTGCTGGAAGGGTAATCTAGCAGCTGCATGGGCCCTTCAGCAGATTCGTTTTTTTCGGCCTGTCAGTCACTTTCCTTCTGCGAAGGGAACACGACGGCTGGTAGAGATTAGGAATGGTAATGTGAAAGTTTCTACCTACTGCATAAAATTCTTTCAAATTAATGCAAGCATTAAATTGTCAATGATTTTTTTCACATAAAGCAGATATGAGACTGTGCATGCCTGCTGGTGTTGGGATAGAGTTTTGTCAACATTTCTGGCATACATGGTCTGATCCTGGGGGTCAAAAAATGTCTTTTAACCAAATTTTGTTGTTTCAGTTGCCTTTTTTACCCTCATGTGTTGTAACTCAAACATAGATTCTTTTCCCAAAAATGAAATTTGGCAGGCCATTAGTCCGTAATGTGGTCTAATGCCTGTGGGTATATTTTAAGCATGTAAATGGCCAAGATATTTAGGTTTTTGAGGTTGAAAAACTGTGCACGCACTCTTAACGACTTCTTTTTCAGCCGTATTTAGTATGCATATTTATTACACATGTGTATTATGTGGTGCACTGATTAGACTGGAGATTAGTTGGGAAAATACACAAACGCCTCTTCACCGGGGAATGTCTAGCTGTCATGAGCTGATATATCTCCTCGTTCTCACCGGGGCAAACCTGGCCCTAAGGGCTCACTCCTGGAGTGCCGAGGCTCTAGGCCATTTCCACTCCTACATGGGGCCAGAAGACGAGAGACATGACAGTAATTCGCAAGCCTGCTGACCGGCTCCATGATAGAGTAGCATCCACAGGGAGAGGGTGTACATCCTGTCCTCCTGTTTCTAGATGCTGTCTCCTGCCTCACTGCCCTCACCTGCAGCTGTGCCCAGTGGACACCCATCCTGGGCTCTTCCGGACACTGAAGGATCCACAGACAGAATCCAAAGCAAACACTCTGAGCATAAAGAAAACACATTATAAGCCTAATCCACTGCCCAGATCATTGAAAACGAACAGTTATTACCTCATTTGAAAGTAATTTTTAACAATTAGCTTAGGAAAGTCTTTTATAATTTTTTGCTAGCCTTACACAAACTCAAATTTTTTTATGCAATCAATTAAATCTGGCAGCATAGCATCAGGCACTCATTAGGCTGGGCTGCTTGAAATTCATGTACAATTTCTTCCTTATGCTGATCTGCAGGAGCTTTTAAACTTGCGCTGGGATGCTGGCAACATCACCCAAACATCTCAGACACATTGTCTCTCTGAGCCTGAACTTTTTTAATGGTGGTTAAACATGTTGTCTGCTTTAGTTTCCTGTCTATCTTCATCATGAGCCAGCACCTGTTTCCAATAAATTATATGCAGAACTGTATCAGCAACACCTTGGCAACAGCTGCCACCCTTAAAAGCGAGTGCCCTTGAGGACAATACACCTGTGAACACATAGAGTGTTTATTTAGCTGAAAGCCAAAACTCTAACTTACATAAAGCAATTATCTAAAGCCTAATGTATGCCCATTATTAGCACAAAATAACCCTGTTCTTAAAAACCAATAAAAATCTATTTAAAGGATTTTTCCAAATCCCACTGAAATTTGGACTCAACCAGAGACCCAGTCTTAGCCTGGGACTTAAAATTCTAATGGTGGGCAAGGGAGAGGTTTATATGTGAATTATAATATAATATTCTTAGCTCATGCCAGAATTTGGGGCATGAGCATGCATGGGTGGTACAGCCAAAACTTTAGACTGTTGAGCAAGGACACGCTTATTTAAAATAATCTTTGTTGCCAGCAACTTAAAAAAACACACACACATTTGTTTGCAGTCTACAGGTTAAAAGAATGGATTGTTTCAGTTTGTATTTAAATGTAGAAATGGTTCATCCCAGAATATCCTTCTTTATTTGTAAAACCCACTTTTGTCTTATGGTTCATTTCCTAATAGCATTACCCTGAGTTAGCAACATACTAATCAAAATGGAACCAGCGTAAGGTAACACCCATCCTGCCATATAAAATATGTCAATAATGAAAATTGCAGCCAAGTGCAGTAGCCACTGCACACCGTTCAGTAGCCACTGCACACCGTTCAGTTTCTGGAGGATTTGACCTGCGGCCATTTCAAAAAGTGGGATTACATGTTACATTTTGTAGAACAACAAATAAGAACAGGGCATAGGCATTGTCTCTCCCATCCTGAGGTCTCGTGAAATCTGAGTGATTTTTTGCTTAGAGTTTGTAATAGTTAATTCCTGCCTGATACTTCCTGTTGACGTGTAACCGATGGACCCATAGTCACTTAGGTGCAAATGTGTTTTAGCACTTCTGTTTGGCTGAATGCAAATGCTGTGGAAGTCACTGCTAATGAGTATTACAGCTTCCTGCTAGGTCCAGTCACTGTTGCTTCACATACAGTACACACGAGTGAGCAGAAACCTGAAGCCAGAGAACTGGACTCGGTGGGGAACCAGCAAATTCCACAACACGTCAGGCCGGCCATGCTTTCCTTCCACCAGCCCTGGGAGTGAGTGGTGATGGGCGAGACCGCTGCAGGTGGAGGAGAGGCTCAGGGTGTGGCCCACCAGAGCCCTGTCTGCTTTACTGTCCCCTTTGCAATTTGCTGGTGCTTTCATTTATTTAGCAACTGTTTTCTGAGCACCTATCACAGACTAAAAGCTGGGGATAGCAAGGGGATTGGACAGATGGTTGTTCTTTCTTGCTGGGTTGTAAAGGCCTCCTCTGCATGTTTGAAACATCTGCGATGAGAGACCACGGTTCTAACTAGGACTCTGTCACCAGTGGTAGAGTTGGTCTGGAGCAAGCCTCTCACCCTGTCAGCCAGTCTCCACCCTTGTAAAACACAGAGAACAGTTCTGTGGTATCTACATCAGAGAATTCGCATGAAACCCAAATAAAACTAATACAAATGTGTCCTGCAAATTTCAAGCTTTGAGTCCTTCGGGGGGGTCTCTGGTCAGAGTTTCACCAGCATAGCAGTTATCTCTTTAGGTGAGTTAGCTCGCTAAGTTTAAAAACTCAAAATGAAACTCACAAAATGCAGCCACACTAATGGTTTTATTATCAAAACTCCATCAAGCACCCCAGCCAGACTAAGTCCCCAATGAATTCACTCAATGTGTGAGGAGATCTTTCAGCCAAACTTCACTGGGGAAAAACATATAAATATACAATAATAATAATAAAAGAATATTAGGGGAAATGTGTTTTTCTTTTCTAACCAATATGGCTTTATGCTAATTCAAGGCTCTCTCTATGTAGATATAAGACTTCCTTCTTTGATTTGTTTTCTTGATTAGATGCCCTCACATACAATTGCATGTAAATGTGAGAGCTACCCGTTTGATTCCAGGCCAGGGGAAACCCAGGAATGGATTTATGAAGGGGAGCTCATTCCTATTCCCCTGATGATTTATCTTTATGGAAGGTCAGCACATTTAGAGCATGCTTTGCTAACTTAGCACGTGTATGGCAAATAAGTCATGAGCACCAGTTTGCACAGAAAATATGATTTGCTATGTTTAAGATAAACTAATTTTTTTTAATATTGAGAGGGTAATTTAAAAAAAAACATTTTTAATTCCTATTGGTTTCTCTGCCTGCTTGTCAGACTTCCCATTGGTGATGAAATCCTGTCAAGTGTAGATTTACTGCTGGTCATGAAACCAGACCTGGACTTGTAGTTATTTGCTAATAACTGTGATAATAAATTCATCCACTAATTTCTTTCTTGTTGTCCTACATGAGTAACGTTAAACCAAGATGTTATGCTATTGGATGGAATCATTTTCATACACACACACACACACATACACACACATACACACACATACACACATACACACACACACACACACACTTTAGAAGCTCTTTCTATTAGGCTACTAATTCCTAAAGACTGTAAATGACTTTCCTATGTCATTGAAGGATAATCCAAAAATTGGAAATGAGGTGCCCTATAGCCTGGGACTATCAAAGGTTGTTAGACAAAGTGACAGGCTCCATGGAGGTGGACAAGTGCATTAAGACTGGATTCATAATGATGACATTAAATACAGTAGTCTGTACATAAATTATAACTGGCCCTTGTCTTTAATCGGTCCCATAGGTAAATGAATCCAGACTATCAAGTAAACTATTGCTAAGTTTTGTTTTGGGTTTTCTTTCTTTTTTTAAAATATATTTTATTGATTTTTTTACAGAGAGGAAGGGAGAGAGAGAGAGAGTTAGAAACATTGATGAGAGAGAAACATCGATCAGCTGCCTCCTGCACATCTCCTACTGGGGATGTGCCCGCAACCCAGGTACATGCCCTTGACCGGAATCGAACCTGGGACCCCTCAGTCCGCAAGCTGACGCTCTATCCACTGAGCCAAACCGGTTTCGGCTTGGGTTTTCTTTTTTTAAAGCTAGACCCATGCACGGGGGTGGAGGGTGGGGGTGAGCGGATGAGATCTTTATAACATACTTTCTATTACTTTTTCTATTACTTTTGGCCTGAAAGAATTTATGCACCTCTGGGGGCATATGTCACGATGTCTTTCCTCATGCACAGAAAGGCTCACCAGTGCCCTTCTGTCAGATTTAAGATTAGGCACCAGATTAAATTCCTTCCCACACATGGCAACGAAACAAGCCTGGCCTTTCTGACCACATGCCTCAAAACAGATCAATGAATCGATAATGATTTGTTTCCCCTCCTTTCCTCTGAAAGCAAGGTAAAGGCTGAAGAGGAACCAGAGCGATTTCTAGGTACAATCCTACCCTGTCCTATTGTGTGAGGGTGATTTATAGAAACACGCCAGGCTGGAGGTTCTGGATGTCCTTTTACTGCACACAAAGCAGAGAGGACAAACGATAGAATGAAACTCTGCTTGCTTGTGTGGGGCTTGGCTTGAGCCCATTTTGAACTGCCGGCTCATTGTTTAAAACTGCACACCTGCACAGAACCAGCAGTGGTCCGGAAGTTGATCGGCAAAAGGATGTTCATCGGGTCCTGGAACTCCTACAGAAAGTGGTATCATGGTTTGTGAGAATAATATTCCCCATGAATTACCAAAACCCAGTCAAATATTCTGCCTTAGCAAAGAGCAGGTAAGAAGGGGAAATAATTCAAGGGTGGGAGAAGGATATAGGGGAAAAAAGCTATGAAAACAGGCTCATAGTCAGGCCCAGGCCTTGCTCAGAACTTAGTATCCATATGCTGTAGGGACATGAGAAGATTCAGAAGGTTGTCCCTAAGCATGACAACTCATCTCTCAGGTACAAGGAGGTAACAGATGGGAAATGGTGCTGGCTGAGAAACAGTCCTGAATGTGAAACTGGGCATCCTGACTGAAAGTGAGCCCTGAGGTTTTTCAAGCATTCTGGCTAGAAATGGGGAAATGGCCCTTTTCAAGCTTCCTGCTGGATGCCGGCAAATCTGAACCCAGCAGGCTTACATTCATTTTAGTTTGTGGGCAGCTGTCGGAGGGGGGGCGGGGGGGGGGGGGAGCATGAACAATTGTTGAAAGGGCATTTGGGCTCTGGGAAAAGCAACTAAGACCCTTTGTGATGTGGGATGTTTGCAGACCACAGGGCTCTGCATAATCATGTAAAACCGTCTTTGGGGATGGAGACATAGATGCAGATTGTGCTTCCTCTTAGGGGGAGATTTTGTGGTTGGTTTGTTTGCTGTAGGTTTTAGCAGAAAGGGGGCCCAGGACAGAGGTGCCTACTAGGGGGTCTCCCAACTGTCCAGCGAAGCAGGCCCCTTCAACATGGTGGCTTGTAGGGGGTCAGCGAGGGAGGTGCTGTGGGAAGTCTGTGGAGGGGTTCTGTTGTGTGCATTTTAATCCCCTTCTGCTTTCCAAATGCTTTAGTAATCGCTTGTCAAATCAGTGGCCTGGTTTTAGCTGTGCCTCAGGGAAATGTGCGATGGGACTGGATTCGCTTTGGGGGCAGGCAGTAGGCAGGGCAGGAGGACAGGCAATGTGGTAAAACTGGCTCCTTAGTGAAAGAGGTATCCACAGGGATTCGGAGAGAACCTGGGAACCCCTAAGATTTAAGTAGGATTCTTATCCTTTCAGTGTTAAAGAGAAATGGGATCCCCGATGCTGGGTGTTTATGAGACTCGAGAGTCAGGTGGTCATTCCAGGTAGAATTCCTGGACACCAACCTGGTACTGTCCCCTCCAACCTGTTTGTCTGGGGGCAAGTTACGTAACCTCTCTGCACCCCAGTTTCTGCATTTCTTAAAGTAGAGATAATGAAAGTGCCTATCTCAAGAGGTTTAAATGAAGATTAAATGAAATAATGAAATAATGTATGTTAAGTAATTGGCAGAGTGGAATATTAAAAGTGCCCAGCAAAGGATAACTTTTCTTTTATAAACTAGAATTTAAATCTTTACTGCTGCAGAAGTAGGGCTGCCTGTGGGATTTGACAAGGAGAGTCAGAGAGGGATATGTACCATAGGCAAGGGTTCCCAACCTCACATGCAATGCCTGACACACAGTAGATACACAGTAAGTTTTTCCCAAGTGATGAATCATGTAGACCAGGTATTTCAGTACATTAGACTGGAACTCACCTTCATTTATAAAGCTCTTGTTCAACTGCTTTCTGAAATACCCAGTAGAAACAGTAAGGTTACCCCGCTGAGTTTGGGAGGCCAAGAAACAGGTAAACAGACATTCAGAATACAGAATGTGATCATGTCAATTCTAGATTGTCACCATGCACCCATCTTCACCATGTGTCCCGGCCTGTGACTTTGCCTAGAACTCCTACAGGAATTGCTTTGGCTTGACCTGCTTGTGTCAGAGAGGACTCCCTCAGGATAAGTAGTGGTCACCAGTGGAAATGTAACAGGGGCTCTGGTTTCTTTGTAGGACTCCAGATGAGCATTCTGGAGTGGCAAGGTCAAGCAAAAATGTAGAGATGTGAGCAGTGAACAGGCAAGATGCCACTGTACTCTCTCCACATTGTCTCTGTCAGTGGTGTGTGACAGAGACCTAGAGGCAAAGCAAGGGCTGCACGCCAATCCCTGTCATAATGAGGAGAAGGAAGGAAGGAAGGAAGGAAGGAAGGAAGGAAGGAAGGAAGGAAGGAAGGAAGGAAGGAAGGAAGGAAGGAAGGGAGGACATACAGACATGCAAAGGGGAAGGAGCATTTACCTTTACAAAGCCAGACTCAAAATAGCATGTGCTTAAGAGATAAGTGTTATTGGAGTTGTGATAAATCAAACAAACAATAATCGTTTAGCTTATTGTCACTTTATACCATGAATCTTCATAAAAATGGATTGGATAATGAGACAGGAAAAGGAATTTATGGGATAGAAACTGTTCTTTCTTACCACAGTTCCCTGTTATGGATCTAAAATAGACAGGCTAGCCCTAGCCGGTTTGCTCAGTGGATAGAGCGTTGGCCTGTGGACTGAAAGGTCCCAGGTTCAATTCCGGTCAAGGGCATGTACCTTGGTTGTGGGCACATCCCCAGTAGGGGGTGTGCAGGAGGCAGCTGATCGATGTTTCTAACTCTCTATTCCTCTCCCTTCCTCTCTGTAAACAAATCAATAAGATATATTAAAAAAATAGACAGGCTAGAAGGAGAACAATCCCAAACCTGCTCAGGGGATAAGAAAGTGCTCTGACATCCAAAGTGGGATGTTCACTCTAAAGGGACTGGTCCAGGCTCTATTTCTTGGGATGGAGCTTGGAATAGATCTTAGATGACCCTTAAGGAATATCTGGATTTTGACATGTAGGCTTGGGTCTGGCCAGGGTCATGGTAGATCCCAGTTACAGTTATGGTGTGGATTTAAGTTGTATTTGTGACCACAAATGCTAATTCCATTAATTCCAAATGCATATAATTGATAATAAAGGAGAAGGAATTAATATTTTTAATATCAGGCACTGTCCTAAAAGCCTCATTGGATCCTTTTACAGCTCTGGGAAGTAATCTCTTATTAAATCAATGGTCTGGTCTTAGTTATTATTCCTATTTTACACATGGCAACATTAAAGTTCCGAGAGGTTTTTGATGAGAGTCTTGCAGCCAGAGAGAGGTAGAGCTGGGATTATGACTTGCCTAGTCCTTCCTCCCCAGAAGAGAATCAGAAACTGGCTTGGGGAGGGTGTTAATCATGAAGTTATGAACACTGAAAAAGCAAATGTGAAACTGGGATCTGGAAGTATTGTGAGTAAGCCCTGAATGAAATTATCCAATGATGTTGCAGACATTTTTCAATATTAGAAGCATACATTTTTTTGGCATGAACTTAAAAAATATCCATATCTTATGATATAGAAATTCAACTTTGCATCTCAGTATTTACTGCATATACTGTACAGAAAATTTACAAATGAACACAAGAAAGAATCTGGAAGAATGTTCATTGTAGCATTTCCGTGAGAGTAAACACAAGGACTTGTATGCATGCATATAAGCATGAACGATGGGTGTGGAAAACAGGGGGTGAGGGTGAGGGCAGGATTGGGGGGATGAGAGGACATTGGGGGGATAAGGACACATTTGTAATATCTTAATCAATAAAGGGGAAAAAAAAAGGAAAAAAAGAGTAAACACAAAGCTAAACCAAACCAAACAACAAAACAAAAAACCCTAAAGGCCTGTTGATGAGAGAACTGAAAGGGGAAAATTTTCAAAGCCACAATAAGAAAAATTTCTTACATCTGTGTGACGTGTTTTCAGACTGAGAGGGATCTATTGTCCAGCAAGATGACTACAAAATGATTCAAACTAGGTACACTATCACGAGGTTTGAGAACACCACAATAAAGAAAACGTCCTAAATCCTGTGGCCAGAAAAATGAGTTCTGTATAAAGTTCCAGAGGTCAGAATGCATTGGTTTTCTAAAGCAGCTCTAGAGGATTAGGTATCAATTTATCACCACTGATGTGCATGGCCATGTTAAGAGAAGATAAATAGTTTTCTTGGAGAGTTTGTAGATTAATGATTACCAGGTAGACAGAAAACAAAATATAGGAAAAAGTGAAGCAATTATTACTTCCAAGAAAAACAAAGAGTTTCATAGAAAAAAAAATATAAACATAGTACATTATATATCTTATCAATGAACAGCACTTACAACAATAATAAAATGTATTTATTTATACATTATTATATTAGTGTATTGAAAAGAAAAGGCACATATGCATAGTATGGGGCAAATGGGGAAGGAGAACTAAATCTTCGTCTATTCTAGAAGTTCAATCAATAATATCTAAAACTGAAAAAATAAAAGACTAGCGTTATGTTGCTATGTGATTATTTTTAATTTGAGGAGTAATTGGCAAACATAATTTTATATCTTTAAAGTGCATAATGTGATGACTTGACATATGTATACATTGCAGAACAAGTACCAAGAGTAAGAGAACTAACATATCCACCACCTCACATAGTTAACATAGGCACCTCTTGCTTGTGTATGTGAGAATGTTATTCTTAGGATACAGACACCCAGAAATTCACAGGGATTCTTAAGTTAGTCTTTCCTTTTACTTTATAAAGATCCATTAATTTTCTACATGTAGCATACTTATTTTAGATGTACAACATAATGATTTGATATTTGTATATGTTGTAAAATGATCACTAAAATAGATCTGGTTAACATCCATCCCCATAGTTATAAAAAATTGTTTTTCTTATGATGAGAACTTCTAAGATCTACTCTCCTAGCAACTTTCAAAAGTGCAATACAATATTATTAACAATAGTCACAATGCTATGCATTACATCCCATGACTGATTTTATAACTAGAAATGTATACCTTTTGATCTCGTTCACTCAATTTCTTCGAAGGGATCCCCTTGAAATTTAGAAGGATTCTTAAATTGGTATTATGCTATATTGGCATAATAAAACTAAGATCAATGAAAAGATTAATTATTTAAATTAATTAACTCAAACTTCAATTATAGAAAGCACGGGAAAACATATCTAGGTATTGATCTAGTTTACTTTTCCAAATTTGATTTAGAAATATTTAAGTACATTTATAGTAATCTGTAAATAAATGTACAAGAAGTTAAAGGTTAAAACACACACATAACTCACTGGCCACAATATTCACTTCTGGAAGGGCTAGGATTTGGAGATGGTCATCAGGAGAACTGTAACTTTCTCTAGAATTCTTGACTCTTTTACAAAGAGAATGAGTCGAATGACTATATTCTTATGAAACTTAAAATATCCCTTTCTTCACATAGAAGTCTTTTAAAAAATAGGATAAATTTTGTTCACTTGGGTCTCTAAACATGGAAGTAACTTATGTTTTTAAGGTGTATTATATAGTTTACAAAAGGACTTTTGGCTACCATATTGGTTTAGTTATCACAGAAGCCCTGTAAGCCAGGCATTATTGTACTTTCATCTATAAAACAGATATACACACTGGACAATATGGAGTAAGTCCTCAAAGTTCCTCCTGGCTCAGAGTCCGATATCAGAAAAAAAAAATGGTGCTGCCTTTGTTCCCTAAGATGCCTCCCCTGCTCTGTAACCATATAGCTCATTCCTGCTCTGTAACCATATAGCTCATTCCTTCTCTCTCTGTGTCTCTCTTTCTTAAGTTGGTATTATGCTATATTGGCATAATAAAACTAAGTTATGAGGAGTTAAGAGGCCATGTTGAGGAACCCCATGTGGTAAGGAACTAAGGGCAGCCTCTAGTCCAGTGGTTCTCAACCTTGGCTGCACATTAGAATCACCTGGGAATCTTTTTAAAATCCTGATTTCTGGGCCTCATCCTCTGGAAATTCTGTTTCTTTGTTATGGGGTGAGGCCACAACATTAGTAACAAAGAAACAGAATTTCCGGAGGGTGAGGCCCAGGAATCAGAATTTTAAAAAGATTCCCAGGTGATTCTAATGTGCAGCCAAGGTTGAGAACCACTGCTCTAGGAGCTGATGATATATTTGGCTGACAGTCAGCAAGGAGCCCTCAGTCCTACGATATCAAGGGTCTGAATTCTGCCAAAAACCAAAGTGAACCTATGCTGAGTCCTTCCCCAGTCAGATCCCAGATGAGACCACAACCCCGTCAAAACTTTGAAGTCTTGTGAGACTCTAAGCAAAAGATCTAGCTCAGCCATTCCCAAACTCCTGACACACAGAAACTGTAAAAGAATGCACGTGTCATTTTATTAAGCTGTCAAGTTTGTGGTACTATCCTTCCATAACAGTAGGAAACTAGCACTTGTTCCATTGGGGAAATCCAAAATTTGAGGCGCATCTTTGGGAGCAGACTATGTGTAAGTATAAAATTGGAATACCCACCAGCATATTGCTCATACTGGGGATGAAGGTCAAGGTGAGCTGCTCCAGCCCCAGTAGAACAGCCCTGACCTTTCTGGACCAGGATCCTTTTGTTTTCATTCTATGGACGTGCTGACATGTCAGCTGGTTTTGCATGTGTGAATGGATCTTACACAGAGGGCTCATGCCTTAGAACATGCACGTGGTGTTTGTACAGCACAAATAATGGTGGTTTGCAGGACCCACATATATAGGATTTTACTAGAGCAACGAGGCCTTGAAAAAACCTCCCAACCTAGCAAGCTTGTGTTTTCTTTTCAAAGAAATACCAACCAAGCTTAATTTAAACAAATAGAGAAGGTAAAGGGGGGAGGGGGGAAATGACATAAGCACAGATAACAGAAAAGAAAGTGGCAGGCAACACATAGGAACCTGAGGGAGTAAGAATTCCACTAAAATGTAAGTGGAACTAATTGTTTCTCACCCAGGAATGTGGCTGATTTACCTCCCGATTGGAAAGAGGCCCCAGCCAAGTGCCTCTTAATTGAAAGGAAAGCATGGACCTTGTACATGTCACAGTCGCTTGCTCACTAAAGGGTGCTGTTCCCTTTCCAGCACCTGTGGCAAGAATTGGGGTATGCTGAATTGGAAGAGGGGTGGAGGGGTGGGGGGAATAAAAAATACTAGCAAAATAGTTTAAAGGAAAAGCTGTAAGAGAAGATGGCAACACTTACAATGATCCAAAAGGGAGACATTAAGGCAAAGAGGAAATGTTAACGTAGACTAAAAACACTTCTGTCTGGGAAGAAAATGAAAAATTCCCCTAATGGATGAATCAAAAGCAATAATAAGCATAGTAAACGTTGAATACAAACCTATTGAATTAAACTAGAATATTGACAGCAATCAGTTAGCATATTGAGTCTTCATTGTGCCAAACTTTTATTCATTCAACAAAAATTAGCATGCACTAACTCTTTTATATTTCACCACAAGCCTATGAAACAAATAACACTGTAATCTTCATTTTACAGACAAGAAGGCTGAGAGAGGTTATGTAACTTGCCTGAGTCACATGCTAGATTACTAGAAAGTAGACAAGCTGGGTTTTGAATTCAGGTCTCTGTGATTCTGTTACCTCACGTTTAATATAAGAAATCTCAATTGCTGTTCTGATAATAGAAAGTGAATATGGGGCTCAGCTTGCGTTAAGAAATGCTTGCGTGCAGATGGGAGGAAAGACTGCAAGTTCCTCCTGGGGTTGAGAGGCCTGGTGACTGCAGAAAAATGTCCCTGAGGGATGAATAGGATAAAGGCAGCAAAGACACAGCATGAGAAATGCTCTCAGAATAGAACAGTAAGAATGGCAGAAGGCTTGACTCCTCTGCCCTTTGATTTTAAAACCACTTTCCTAACCACTGTGTCAATATTAGAGTGAATCCAAGAGACTGCCTGCAACAGAATCACCTGCGAATCCTATTGAAGTCTAGATCCCCGGGCCCCACTGCAGACCATGTATGACAAGCCACCATTGACAGCGATGCACCTTAAAGCATAAGAAAGAGTCTGTGCTGGTATGTAATTACCATTTCTTTGTGTGTGTGTGTGTGTGTGTGTGTGGTGAGAACATTTCAGATTTACTCCTTTAACAACTTTCAGGTCCGTGTGATACCATTTTAACTGTAATCAGAACGCTGGGCATTAGATCCCTGAAACGCATTCTTCTAACTGGGAGTTTGCATCCTCACCTATGATTTCATACTTCCTGGTAAAAGACTGAAAAGCCGATGATGAACCCAAGAAATGACTCATGAGGAATCTGATGACCCTTTTCCTCTGCCATTTCTGTGGAAAGGTTTGATTCCAGTATCAGCCTTTTACCCCAGCAGCTCACAAATCCCTCTTCATACAGGCCAGTGCCTGAATCCCTGCAGCCCTCGTGCTTCTAAAGACCTCCCCCAATGTGTTTACTGCTTTTACTCCCACCAACAGACACGAAAAATAAAGTGGTCCTGTCTTGCTACCTGTCTGGGAATCACACCGGGGCCTGAAACAAAGCCGGGAACACCACTCACAGCAACTCACTCGCTGCCAGGAGATTTGTTTTCAAAGTGCCTGACAAGCCACATCCGATTCATCCCCAGAACCCACTTGTCAGGGGAATAAACGCCAAGTGTCAGAACCTCCTGGGATATCTAGTGATGAAAAGGACTTTAACGATGAACAAATTCAATCTGGCTAGAACGCCAGCAACAGAGAGGACACGGCGTGAAGAGGTGCAGACGAGGGAGCACAGGTCTGATTTTAGGTAAGGTGGGCGCTCAGTTCGACTGATAATGAGAAACAGCTGCTGGGGTTTTCCAGCCACCAGCTGCCGGGGGAGAAGGAGGCCGATCTGGGAATGTCTTTCAGCAGGAGAGGCACTTTGGTGCTGAGAAGTAGTTCATTTTCTATAAGACTATCCTATCCATGGACATCCATTAGAGCAGCGGTTCTCAACCTGTGGGTCACGACCCCTTGGGGGGTCGAACGACCCTTTCACAGGGGTCGCCTAAGACCATCGGAAAACACATATATGATTACATATTGTTTTTGTGATTAATCACTATGCTTTAATTATGTTCAATTTGTAACAATGAAAACACATTCTGCATATCAGATATTTACATTATGATTCATAACAGTAGCAAAATTACAGTTATGAAGTAGCAACGAAAATAATTTTATGGTTGGGGGTCACCACAACATGAGGAACTGTATTAAAGGGTCGCGGCATTAGGAAGGTTGAGAACCACTGCATTCGAGAATCATCTTTGCACCTGCATTTGCCACTCAGGTCCTTGCATCTTCCCTTTGGGCCTTCCCTCCAAGCCACATGGTGACTTCCCGTCTTGTTTCCACCTCTGCATTCCTACCCAGTGCTGTCACATCAGATGAACAGGCCCTAGGTGACCACTCACTACTTCAGGTTCCAGGCTTCGCAAAGCCAGCGTGTTAGGTGAGCGCTAGCAGTTGGTGGTGTGATGGTTTTCATTCAGTACTGAATCTTGCCTGGCAGGGATGGAGCTAAAAAATGCATACATTATTTAACAGAAGGGCTTTGCTGGTGACTGATAAAATCAAATTAGCTGCTTTGGGCTAAGGATGCATTTGAAACAGAATTTCCTCCTTTGAAGACACAGTGACAAATCTATTTGATAGGTCTGCATGTGAAGTATTTTTTGGTAGAAAATTTAACAGCATCTGTTGTTAGGCAAGGTGAATAAGAGGGGCTTAAGTTATGAACTCGACTTTTCCCCCGAAAATTTTTTTTTTGTCACATTATTAAAGCCATACCCGCCTCTACAATTTTTATTTTAAAAAGTAGAAAAACCTCATTCATAATGGAATAAAACTTGACAGTTGCAGCATTTTCTTCCCACCTTTTGTCTATGTGAGTGCATGAGTATACAGTTGACCATTGAACAACAGAGAGGTTAGGCACCCATACCCTGCACAGTTGAAAGCCCACATATAACTTTTAACTCCTGAAAAACTTAGTTGTCCCTCAGTATCTGCAAAGGCTGGGTTCTAGGACCTGCTGCGGATATCAAAATCACAAATGCTCCAAGTCCTCTAAATAAAATGGCATCGATCAATGCATGCAATTGACCCTCTGCATCCTCGGATTCCCAACTGCAGGTCAAAAACAGTATAGGTATTTATTTGAAAAAAATCCACGTAAAAGTGGACCCATGCAGTTCAATCCTGTGTTGTTCAGGGTCAACTGTACATACAGGGGTGGGCAACCATTGGTAAATTATCAGCCATCTTTACCTAAAAGATAAATCATACCAATAATAATGAGTCCATTTAAAGGGTATATAATATTCCATTCTGATCCTTGCTTTCGGGTAATGATTTCACAAAAGGGTAGAAATCATTTTAAGCTTTTTGATAGGCATTCCCATGTGGTTTTCCAGGAATTCTGGTACAACCTGTAATCCCATCAGTAATGTGTAGGTTTTTAACTTGTGTGGGGGTTGGCTATTAAAAACTCAATAGAACTCACTTCATATGTTTTGATATTTTCCAAAATATTTGCTAATTTGTTAGGTGAAAACACTATTGTATTGCTCTTTGAAATGACTAATGAAATTTAAGACATTTTAGGCTTTCAAGTTACTTAAAAAAAAAAAAAAAAAGTAACACGTGAAGAGCTTTGCTCTGTTTCTACTCCTTCCTGGTTACATAAGTTCCTAACTCACTTAGTGAGTAATTGCAACCAATGTAACCTAGAGCACGCATTTTGAAGTAAAGCCACATCACTTTTTGTAACCTGCAACAAGTGATTCAGTCTTTCTTGTTCAAGCAAACATGCTACAGAAGCCAACATTAATAACGATTTTTAAAACATACATCTAACTTTCTTCGTCTCTCTTAAAGAACATTTTTAAAAGATCTACTTTATAATGCAAGGTATTCGTTTAAAAAGCACCCTGTTTCTTCTATTCCTCTTTTACTCAATGGCGGCTTGAAAGCCTCTCTCTTTCTCCATTTATATTCTCCATCTTAACCTGCATCCAAGTTTCCATAGCACTTGTCCTTGCCTTTTACATCACACCCCCTTTCCTCCTGACCCTCCTGTCTTAATTTCCTCTACTCACACTTCAAATTTGGTATCACAAATGCCTAGAGTCATTTTTGCTAAAGAATGAACTCTGGTGGATGAAATGATCAGACAGACATCCACATGCATATTGACATATCCTTTCTTCACCCTGCCTTTCCAAACCATTAGCAGTCAATATGTAAAACAGGGCTTTGCAGAATGCCCTTGTGTTCCCATGACAAAGCCCCATCTCAAACTGAGTTAGCATTTGTTAACGTCCAGAAAAGTAAACATTTAAAAAGGAATTATTACCTGCCTGCTACTTTCAAGGTATTGTGCTATATGCTTAATAAACAGGGACATTTGCAAAGATGAAGAATATCTGTTTCCTGCCCTCCACCTGCCTTCAGCTAGAAAGAGGAAAACCATAAACACGGGGAGAAAAACCCTCCCTATCAAAATAAATGTAACAATGATGCAATTCAAGAGAAATGCCTTAGAAAGGTCACAGCCTCTAGACCAGTGAAATAAAACGGTAATATAGAGGCCCCCGCCTGCTTTCTTCAAAGAAAACACAGTCATCCCAGATGGAAAGATAGGGCAGCAGGGTCTTCAGATTCCAACTTTGCAACGTAGTCTGGCACAGGAAAGGTGGCCTCAAATTTGGGGTTCTCAAAATGTGGCGTAGTTAGCAGAGGTGCTGTAAAAGCCGACAATGGAAGATGTGCCCATTGCATCCTTTGCTGTTTGAATTTCTACTATGTGCCAGGAACTGCACCATTCCCTGGGGACATCCTCGTGCACACCTCAGATGTGGATCTTGCTTTCCCACCGTTTCCAAGGAGGAGTATATTTTGTGAACTGGTCTCAATTTTGGCTCTAGATGACCTTGTTTTTTCTTACTCACTTGCCCCCTCCCACCCCGCCGCCGCCACAGTATTTCATGTTTCTTTGTAAAATGCCATAAATTCCTTCCCCAAAGCTGGATATAAACAACAAAAGAATGTTTCTACTTAGTTATGTGTCAGCATTTCTTGCTTTGTACTTGATTAGCTACTTGAGGATAAGGGTTCTGTCTCCCTCATTAGAACATGGTGTTTATTTTTGAATTTGTCTTAATACTCCACATTCTATGCAATATATTTCTCAATAAATGTTGGTAGATATAATTATCCCACTAAAATAGTTTCTATGAGCACTGCCCTTGATCAAAACCACTGTTCTGTAGTCATTCAGGCAAGAGGCGCTGAAATATTCAAAATAAAGTATTTCCACAGAAAATATCATGTTTAAACAAACCTGCTGGATTATGGATAGATAAGGGCCACCCAAACCTGCTAGCTTGATTTTCAAGGGACAAACAGATGGTCAATAGTTTATTATAATCACTGAGAACCAAGGTGAAAATGGCTTCACTCAAAGAAATTTTACAGATTCTAGCTGAAGTTCAGAATAAAGATGAAAAATAGGGCTGTTGCAGAAGTAAATTAAATGATTATATCTTGCCCAGTTTCCATTTGACACCCAAAGGGAAGGAAATTAGAAATGAAAAGGTTGGGCTTTTCTTTGGAAATGATCCTTCCCTGGGTTGACTTTGCAGGGAGTGCTAACGGTGCAATGCCAAGGGGGAAATGCAGGAGCGGACCCAAGATTTGATCAACACGGCATTTGCTTCAGTGAACAGTTTCCCTGTCTGTTCTCTGTAAGACACTTCCCTAGGCAAGATGGGAGTTTGAGGGAGATAGAAGAATGTAAGGGAGGAAAAATGAAAAAAACACTCAAAAGAGATGAATTCTGGTCCCACAAAATAAATCTGTATTTCCTTTAAATAAGGAATCAAGGCTCAGAAAGTTAAGCAACATCCCCCAAATCACAGTCAATAATAATCTATATATGTAAAAGCCCAGCGACTGGAACTGTGGAACGACCAGAATGACCGGTGGCTATGATGCACACTGTGGCAGCCAACCAGCCTAATCTGGGTCCTGATCAGTGCCCCCTTGGCCAGCCCGGCCCTGCCACCAATTGGCCCCCAACACCCCAATCGGGGGCAGGGCCTACCAGCCAACCACCTTTGGCCCCACCCCCTGGCCAGCCCCACCCCAATCATGCCCCCTGTACCCCAACCAGGGGTGGGGCTGGCCGGCCAACCACTGCAGCACCTCCTCCCCATGCCGGCCTGATCCAATGGGCCCCCATCAGGCTGGGCCAGCCAGACCCCACCTATGCACGAATTTGTGCACCTGGCCTCTAGTTAATAATAAAAATTAATAGCAATAGGAACAACTGGTAGAGACTAATTAAGAAGTTTCCAACTCCTCCAAGTGCAATTTCAAGGGCAAACACTGGCTATGGGACCCAAGATGACTTGGTTATATTGGGAAATTCCGCAGGAAGAAATTCATTTATCCACCAAGGCTAATGTAATTGTTGGGTCTTTTGTGTTATGACTCATATCTTTGGTCTCCTTTCCCCTTATGCACTATAATGTAGTTTTTAAAGAAATGAGATGGATGAGATATACCAAGTTTTACAAGCAAAATATGATTTATGGGGTTGTAAGTATATCTTAATTATTACAAAAATTTTCTTTTTATGACAATCATTAATAAATTTTAAATAAATATATTTAAAGCTTTAAATAAATATATTAAATGTTTTATCTTAACAAAAGATTTCTATTACCAATCAAATACTCCATTTCATAAATATCAGGGCAAATGCCTCTTTACTTCTTTCTTACTCCTAATCTTTTAGCCTCTGTAACTCATTATTTAAATGGAAATAATCAGGCTCTTCTTGAAGAGTGCTAGAACAATTAAAGATAATGTCTATAATATGTCTCATTTAGGATCTAATTCAAGATAAGCACTTCATGTCGTTAATGTTGATTGTAATATTAATGCACATGTCTTTCTCCTCTATTCAATTATAAAGTCCCAATGGAGCAGCTGTTTTGTTTAGTGGATAGTTATTTCTCTGGATTGAGTTTTTATTTTTTTAAATATATTTTTATTGATTTCAGAGAGGAGGGAGAGGGAGAAATAGAAATATCAATGATAAGAGAGAATCATTGATTGGCTGTTCCCTGCATCTCCCCTACTGGAGATCGAGCCCACAACCCAGGCATGTGCCCTGACTGGGAATCAAACTGTGACCTTCTGGTTCATAGGTCGATGCTCCACCACTGAGCCACACCAGCTGGGCTCAGTTTTTATTTTATAGGTACTGTAAGTCCGATGGTCTAGACAGGGGTCCTCAAACTCTTTAAACAGGGGCCAGTTCACTGTCCCTCAGACCATTGGAGGGCCGGACTATAGTTTAAAAAAAAACTATGAACAAATTCCTATGCACACTGCACATATCTTATTTTGAAGTAAAAAAACAAAACGGGAACAAATACAATATTTGTATTTGCATGTGGCCCGCGGGCCGTAGTTTGAGGACCCCTGATCTAGGATTTAAGTCCACAGCATTTTCATTACTGAGAATTAGAAAAGAGGAGGCTTGGGGCTTGCTCGGGGAAGATGATTCTTAAAATTCCAAGAAATGGTAGCCAATAAGAAGAAAGGAGAGGAGAAGGTGAAGCAAAGGGAAGGGGCGGAGGGAGGGGGGGCGGAATACACAAGAAGCAAAAGGAAGAACAGAGTGAATGAAGGCTTTTTACTCTTCACTATTAATGGCAAAATACCTTCTCATCCAATGGGTAGCCCAGGGGCTACCATCAAAGGCTTCCCTCACTTCTTCCTTTGAGGCTCCTCAGGATCTTTGCAAGTAACTCTTCTCCCCCCGCTTCCTGCCACCTCAGGCTGAGCTGAGTTCCTATGCATCCTGCAATCTGCCACGCGTCATGCTGCTGGCTGGGATGGACGTGTGAATTCCTGCGTTCACTGAACTGCACTGCCAGAAGGTTCTGCACCTCTCACAGATCCAGGGTGTAAACTGAAGATTATTTCCCTCCTGGGATGACCTCGCATCATCCAAGTGCTATGCAACTGACCGACAAGCAAACTCCTTGTCTTGGTGACATCTCTGCCATTTCTCAGAATGGTTACAAGCGAGTGTTACAAGCCACCCTTTGCTAGCTGTGTTGTGAAGCGGTTTTGTCAGAGCAGAGTTGATGCACACACCAGAAATGGTTGTAGAGAGCACCCAGTCACCTTATGAAAGACACCTTCTAGCTCAAGGGGTCCTTGTCCAACTGGTCTCCTGGGCCCGGAGCTCTCTCTGCATGTTGGGGAGAGTCAAGCCTCAGTGGTAGTGCAATTAAATCCTTGTATGGGCATCACATGTCAAAAGGCAGCAAGGCAGGCTGGGAGAACCACTCGTCTAGAAAGTGGTAACTTGTGTTCAGCTACGAAATGAAACCTAATGCTAAAATACAGCTTGAGCTTCCCTAATGATCCCCAGTCTAGCTGTGCTTTCAAAAGACTTCAACTGGATTACACTTTTCCCAAGCCTAGTGCCCACTCACCAAGCCATTCTAAACTATTCAAGCTCACTGAGTCCAGAAGACCCAATGTGGCCCTGGGGGCAATGGTGACATATGTGAGAACTGCTTCTTCAGGTCCATCCATTAAATCAACAAATATTTATTAGACAACATCCCAGGTTATAGAGTTTTAGAAAGATCCACCTGAGGCTTCTCATAACGTAAAGTCCCTTTCTTGTCTCAAAGGAAAGAAAAGCCATAACAATATTTTAAAACTGTCAACAAATCAGTTCTTCTGTTCTATTTCTGGATATTTTGGTCACTTTTTATCCTTGGACTCAATCATCCCTCTGCCTGTTTAGGGCTTCACTGTGTCATCTCTGAATTCACAGGAGCTCAACACAATTTTATGCAGTTATTATAACTGACCGACAACCTTTCCCCGGACACCAGAGTCCAGAAAGTCAGAAACAAGGACAAACTATTGACTGAATATCCCAGCAACAACTCTCATCAACACTCAGCATCAGAGTCCGGCCAGTGTGGCCCAGTGGTTGAGTGTTGACCCATGCACCCAAGTGGCTCAATCCTCAGTGGGGCAGGGCGTTCAGGAGGCAGCCAATCTATGTTTCTCTCTCATCACATCAATGTTTCTCCCCCTCTCCCTTCCTCTCTCTCTGGAATTAATAAAAACATATTGTCAAAAAACTTAGCATTAAACAGCTTTATAGATGAATAAATATAGTCATGAGAAATTTGGGGAAATTACATGCAACATGTGATTGCCACCAGGGATGGCAAAGGAAGTATACACTCAATAATCAAGAGGGATCAACAGATGAAATATTTAGAGCACACACCTACAATTCAGGATGACAGTGTACTTCAATAATCTGGGAAGTGACCCTTTGTCCCTAAAAATTACTTTCTTTGGTCTGCATCACCCTAGCACTGTAGGTGCAGGTCTGCCGGGCCTTTACACACATTGCTTTGCCTTATCAGGAGCTTTCTTTGGTTTTTCTTTCACACCAGCAAAGAGGGGGCCTTGCTTTCCATCCCTGCATGTCCCAGGGGCAGTTCAGTCCTCTGCACAACACTGATACTCGGTTCTAGAGCTGGGCTCCATTTCACCAGTAAGTGAGGCCCTTCTTTTCGTCTTATTCATTGTCACTTCCCTACCGATGATGTCTGACTCTCAGCTCAGCTACCAGACTAGTTTCTCAGTTACTCTCTCCAAATTGATAAACCAGTGCTCTGGAGAAAAAAATACACCAAAATGCATAGGCTTGATCATTATTTCTTAGTTCAGGGACAGTATTATCACCAATACGCATTTCACCATTGCAAACATAGAGTCCGTTTGTGTCACTGGGAATTGGAGGGTCCTCACAAGGTCCTCAAGAGAAGGATGATAAATAAAGTGACAGACAGAAGACAGAATGCTCACACCTGGCCCAGGCCCTGGTCCGGTTAATATCCTGCCTTGTCTCTCACACCATGCTTTGTACTCCCTATAGAGACATGAAATAGCATATGAGGGAAAATACCTGGGGTCAAATAAAACAGCATGGATAAAAAGGCCTCCTGTGTGTAGACCCATTCTTCTCTGAGCCTTGGCTCTAAATCCAAATAATAGCACCTGCATCTTTTCAATGCGAAAGGAAGTTGTGAAGGTCATGAATAAACCTAAGAGTTTGACCTCAAGAGGCACTTGCTACTTGGAGTATTATTGTCTTACTCATATATTCAGCAGTTATTTTTTAGATGTTATTTTTGGGGCACAGTGCTAGGTGGACACTGAAAAGGAGACACAGGTTATCAAGACCTTGACCCTGCCCTTGAGGTGCTTACAGTGAAGACTCAAAGGGGGCGCCATGGACTGTGCCTGACCCACCACAATAAATAAATAGAGAAATTGCAAGTCAGCATTTAGAAACCTGGACAGCAAAGTAATGTTATATCTATTGAAGCTAATAAGAAAAATTCAAATTGGCATTCTATGTCTTATTTTTAATTATTTTCTATAAAGTCAATGCTCACTGCATCTTATAAAGGTATAATGAACTGGAAACTAAAACACAACTTGTCCTTAACCATTGACAGTCTGAGCAGCATTTGTCACATACACACATGACTCAAATACAAGGCAGATCAAGACAGACGTCTTCAAAAGCTAAAATAGTTCAATGGCACGGAGCGGAGGAAGATTCTGAAAAAGATGGGTGCAGAGGTACAGGAAGCCTGAGAATTTGTAAAACTTCACCTTTCCAAGCTGAACAAAAATTAATCAAAAGAGGTAAAAATTATCGACACTAGTACTAGACATGGTCCCTATGTGGTAGTTTAAATATCCAGAAATATCATTTGGTTTATATTTAAACCACGTAGAAAAAAAAAAGATTCTGGAAATCAAAACAGACTTTCCTCCTATAAGGAAAAACAGAGTGGTCGAATACAAGCAAGGAAATTCTCAAAAAATACCCACCAACGTCTCAGACTAGAGCCGGCTTGGGACTGGGGACATGGAAAGACGCCAGAGTAGGTCCCTCCACGTGCCTTCTAGAGCCACCTTTCTTTCCCCCATAAGTAACAGCTGAGGCCTCCCAGGTGGAGCAGGAGGAGGAGATAAACGTGGTAATCGTTTTCCAGTCTAGCAGATGGTAGAGCCAAGCAAGTAGTAATATCGTAGCAGCAAGGTTTGTAACCAAGGCCGGTAGCAAAAGAGGTCGATAAACGGGAGGAAAACGCCTGTAACCACAGAGACCAAATCCGCGCTAGCCACAGGGTTTCTCTGAAACGCCAACCCTGCAAGGAGTCTGCTCACACCACAGGTGGGAAGCCTGGGACTCTGCAGGCAACCACGCATTGGGTTTCCCTCTTCAGTGAGGTGGTATCTGGTGTGGTTTTAACTAAGCCAGAGACGAAAACCAGTGAACTGCCACGCGTCCAAAACGGAAACCATCCCCACACGCCACGATATTTTAAATTTAATTTAAAAAATCAATTTGCAATGAATAGTATAAAAATAAATATATTACTCACAATTCGGGTGTTCTTGAATATTTTCAGCTGAAAAGACTCGCGAAAAATTTTTTTAAAGTTGGTCAGGGCTGCCACTTAGGGAAAACATTGTTTGTCTATAGACGCGCGTGGTGTGCGTGGAAGGTCCGCGCCTGCGCCTACAGACGCGTAAGGCGAACAATGGGTTACGCCCAGCAGGTGTGGCTAGTGGTTGAGCATCGACCTATGAACCAGGACCAGCTCAGGGCACAAGCCAGGATTTGGACTCAGTCCCCAGTAGGGGACGTGCAGGAGGCAACCAACCAATGATTCTCTCTCATCATTGATGTTTCTATATGTCTCTCTTCCTCTCTAAAGTCAATAAAAATATACTTAAAAACAAACAAACAAAAAAACAAACAGGGATTAATTAGAGGCAACATTACCCACAGCAGCGACTGCCTTTCTTGGGAAGCTGAGAGATTATCGACATCATGTTATAAGAAAAGAGTTCACACATTCGAGATAAACATTATTGTTCTGGCAAACAGGAAGACAGACTCCCCACCTTAAAAAAAATAAAACAAAAAAGAAGAAAATGAGAGAAATAATAGGAAAATTGGCATGTCTCTACATGGCAATTCTGTTCCCCATCCCTTCTTTCCCCTCTTCCCCCCAAAGACACAGGTTTAGAGAAAACAGTGAGAGGGGGTGGACAGGGAAGGGGAAGAAGGAGAGAGAAGGGTTTCACTTTAGAAGAATTTTAATTGAAAACAAAAAGAAATAACAACGGTAATGAATTCTCAAATAAATTTTAAAGCCCGGGGTGAAATACATTGTCAAAATATGGCAAGAAAATATAATAACATGATGGATGAGGATTTAGCAGAGTTAGGAAAGAATCCGAGAAGAAAAATGAATATTTTTATAGAACATAAAACTGCATCTATCAAACAAGTGGCAATATCAGAGCCACAGGAAACAGGATTTGGAAAACACATGAAATGTAGCAGATAATGACAAAAAGAATTAAAAATGTTAAAAGGAAGACTGGTAGATATGGAGGAAAAGACTATATATATATATATAATGTATCTTAAACATATCTTATAATCATTTAATATATCTACACTAATAAAAGAGAAACATGGTAATTGGCTTATGACCGCTACCCTTCCCATTGGCTAATCAGGGAGATATGCAAATTAACTGCCAGCCAAGATGGCGGCCGGCAGCCAGGCAGCTTGAAACTAACATGAGGCTTGCTTGCTTCAGTGACTGAAGAAACGAATGTTCCCCGCCTGCCTTGCAGGCCTCTGAGCTTGCAGTTTCAAACATTGTAACAAATATAGACGCTAAAAAAAAACAAACCCAGAAACCAGCTTTCAGCGAGCTGGGATCTCAGAGCTGGAGTTGATACAGAGTTTCGAGAACCGAAACAAACCAGATACCTACTTTCAGGAGCATAGGCCTAAGAGCTGGAGCCTCAGAGCTAAAGCTGGCCCAGAATAAAAGAAAAAAAAAAAGAAAAAAAGGAACAGTTGGGAGCTTCAGTCCCAGCCTGAAAACAGCCCTCAGCCCCTCACCCAGACTGGCCAGGCACCCCAGTGGGGACCCCCACCCTGAAGGGTGTGTGACCAGCTGCAAACAGCCATCATCCCCTCACCCAGGCTGGCCAGGCACCCCAGTGGGAACCCCCACTCTGATCCAGGACACCCTTCAGGGCAAACCAGCCAGCCCCACCCATGCACCAGGCCTCTACCCTATATAGTAAAAGGGTAATATGCCTCCCAGCACTGGGATCAGCGGAGCTGAGAGGCCTCCCGGCACCGGGATCAGTGTGACAGGGGGCAGCACCCAAACCCCCTGATTGCCCTGCGGCTCTGTGTGTGGCAGGGGGCGGGGCCACAACCTCCCTATCGGCCCTGCTCTGTTCGTGACAGGTGAAGGCGCCCCAACCCTCCCGCCCCACGGGCCCTGCTCTGTGTGTGACAGGGTAGAGCCATAACCTCCCCATCGGCCCTGCCCTGAGCGTGAGAGTGGCGGCACCCCAACCCCCTGATCAGCCCTGCTCTGTGGGTGATAGAGGGCCGCGCCCCAACCCCCTGATCCGCCCTGCTCTGTGGGTGACAGGGGGCTGTGTGCCAACTCCCCTATTGGCCCTACTCTGTGAGTGACAGGGGGGAGCTCCTCAACCCCCTGATGGGCCCTGCTGTGTGCGTGACAGGGGGTGGCGCCACAACCTCCCCATCGACTCTGCCTTGAGTGTGACAGGGGGCAGTGCCCCAACCCCCCAATCAGCCCTACCTTGAGCGTGACTGAGGGTGGCATCGCAACCTCCCATCTGCCCTGCTCTGTGCATGACAGGGGGCGGCACCCCAACTCCCCAATCGGCCCTGCTCTGAGCCCAACCAGGGGCTGCACCTAGCGATTGGGCCTGCCCTCTGCCACCCGGGAGCAGGCCTAAGCCAGCAGGTTGTTATCTCCCAAGGGGTCCCAGACTGCGAGAGGGCACAGGCCGGGCTGAGGGACCCCCTCCTCCCCCCCCCCGAGTGCACAAATTTTTGTGCACTGGGCCTCTAGTATATATATATATATTTATATATGACAAATTGATAATTGCTAATCATAAATAGAAGTAAGATTTTTATTATAATAAAACAAATATGCAGATGAGGAAGACCTGGGTCAACACACTGAAAGGGCTCACAGATCCTGAAAAAAAATTGATAAATATCAACTAATGCTGAGAAAAATTTCAGTAAAATTATTGTACTGAAAGGATCAAGAAAGAATTCTAATACTCTCAGGACTACCCATGCTATTGCAAATGGTAAGAGTTCTTACTTTTTTACAGCTGTGTAGTATTCCACTGTGTAAATGTACCACAGCTTTTTTACCCACTCCTCTGCTGATGGGCACTTGGGCTGTTTCTAAATCTTAGCCATTGTAAATTATGCAGCTATGAACATAGGGGTGCATATATTCTTTCTGATTGGTGCTTATGATTTCTTGGGATATATTCTTAGAAGTGGGATCACTGGATCAAATGGCAGTTCCATATTTAATTTTTTGAGGTAACTCCATACTGTTTTCCACAGTGGCTACACCAATCTGCATTCCCACCAGCAGTGCACGAGGGTTCCTTTTTCTCCGCATCCTCACCAGCACTTGTTAATTAATTGATGGTAACCATTCTGACAGGTGTGAGGTGATACCTCATTTTAGTTTTTATTTGCATCTCTCTGAGGATTGGTGATGTTGAGCATTTTTTCATATGTCTATTAGCCATCTGTATGTCCTCTTTGGAGAAGTGTCTATTCATGTCCTTTGCCCATTTTTTAATTGGATTGTCTTCCTGATGTTGAGTTGCTTAAGTTCTTTATATATTTTGAAAACTAACCCCTTATCAGATGTATTATTGGCAAATATGTTCTTCCATGCAGTGGGATCCTTTTTCATTTTGTTGATGGTTTCTTTTGCTGTGCATAAGCTTTCTGTTTGATGTAGTTCCATTAGTTTATTTTTTTTCTTTGTTTTGTTTCTCTTGCCCTAGGAGATCTACAGTGAAAATGCTGCTACATATGATGAATGTAAGTCATGTACATTACTACATTACTACCTACGTTTTCTTCTAGGACTTTTCTAGTTTTTTAACTTACATTTAAGTCTTTTATCCATTTTGAATTTATTCTTGTGTATAGTGTAAGTTGGTGGTCTAGTTTCTTTTCTTTTCCTTCTTTCTTTTTTCTTTCTTTTTTTTTTTTTTTTTTTACAAATGTCTGTCCAATTTTCCCAACACCATTTATTTAAGAGACTATTTTTACTCCATTGTATGCTCTAGACTCCTCTGTCAAAAATTAATTGACCATAATGGCTTGGGTCGATCTCTGTTTGATTCTATTGACCTATATGCCTGTTCTTGTGCCAGTACCAGACTGTTTTGATTACAATGGCTTTGTAGTACAGTTTGAAGTATTGTGATCCCTCCAACTTTTTTCTTCTTTCTCAAGATTGCTGTGGCTATTTGGGGTCTTTTTTGGGTTCCATATAAATTTTCGGAATGTTTGTTCTAGATTTATGAAATATGCCTATGGCTTTTAATAGGGATTGCATTGAACTATAGATGCTTTGGGTAGTATGGACATTTTAAAGATGTTAATTCTTCCAATTCATAAACATGGTATATGCTTCCACTTGTTTGTATCTTTCTCTATTTCTTTTGTCAATGTCCTATAGTTTTCTGAATATAGATCTTTTACCTTCTTGGTTTCTTTTATTCATAGGTATCTCTTTTTTTGTCACAATGATAAATGGGATTATTTTTTAGTATAAAAATACCATAGATTTCTGGATGTTAATTTTGTATCCTGCTACTTTGCTGAATTAATTTATTAAATCTAATAGCTTTTTGGTGGAGTCTTTAGGGTTTTCTATGTACAATATCATGTCATCAGTGAATAATGAGAGTTTTGCTTCCTTCTTTCCAGTTTGGATGCCTCTGATTTTTTTTCTTTAACCACAGTTCTTGTGAGACATTAAATGTTCAAAGTTTCTCCAATTGGGATGAAAGAGCCAACAGCAAACTCCTTGCAGCTCCAGGTGGTGGTAAGTCCACCACAATATTGGCAGTTTCTTAGATTTTCCAAACCTCTTCCTATTTGGAAAAGCAGTAAAATATTTGAAAAAGAAAAAAAATGCATTCTTTGGTCCCACTTATTTTTCATGTTTGACTAATGTTGGTATGACACACTCGATATTTTGATATTGACATCTGTTTCATGTTTTGCTTCTTCTTAAGTGTTCACTTCAGTTGATGTGAACTCCTCAACCTTTGGGTGACGTCTGTCCTTTGAACCGCAAAATTGCCTGTGGCTTCCCCAGGAACCCATCACAGGGATAACGGGGTTCATTGCCTTCCTTAGGACCACATTCATTTGTCTTCTTTATAAGGTTGACATTAGTGCTGGAATGCCCTATCTTCTGGAAACCATCTCACACTTCTTCACCCGGGCCAGAGGATTAGCTCAGGGCACAAGATTCTCAACAGCACCCATGTTCATATCCCATCAGAGCACCTCTGATCTACTGTTTCATAGCCAAGAGCTTACATTCAATCCACCTGTCTGTTTGGCTGCAGCTCCCTCCATTCAACTTTAGAATTAAAACAGAGTGTATGTTTTGGGGACAGGGGGTGTATCTCATAGATGCTTTGGGGTAAAATTTGAGAAATGCATGAGGATGCAAGCTTTGAAAATAATCAAATGTGTGAATAAAGAGCTTAAACAATAGAGAAGGTGTTTTTTAATTTACAGCATTTTATTCATGGGTTAGTCAACATTTACTAAGAACCCACTGAGTATAGATGTAACAGACATGTGGGAAGATTGTAAAAGATAGAGGAAGATACTTTTTTCTGCTTGCAAAAATCCAACTCATTTAGTCTAATGGAAGACACCACCTAAAGATATATGAGCATAGCTAAGAATACAAATCATGAAGTTTTATTTTCAAACAGAACAAATTGGAAGCCAGAATCTAGGCAATTCGACAAAGCCTTCAGACACTCTGTTCCATCATGCCTAGGGTGGGCCTGGTCTTCGTGGTACAAGATGGCTGTGGAGTTCTAGACATCTCATTAGCATTCCAGACAGCAGATTAAAGGAAGGAATAGAAGAAGCCTTCTCTTCCCTTTTTTGGAGACTTCCCACACATCCCACACAAGATTTCTGTCTAAATCCCAGTTTAGTTACTTGGCTGCCTATAGCTACAAAGTAAGCTAGAGGAAGGAGGGTTTTTTTAAACCAGCTAAGTGATGAGCTAGCTAAAAATCAGCATTCTTAATGGTGAGATAGAATGGGAGAATGAATCAGTTATTAGGACACAAAATGTAGGCATACATAAGCACATATATACATAATTATTCTTAGAGAAGGGACCATCACTACTAAGGCACCATAAGTTACCACTTGGGGCTGAGAAGATAAAGCCCAAGTCAGGATCTGAAAGTCTGAGGTAGGAATTAATTTCAAATGCCAAGATTCTGACATTTGTTGTTAGGTCTAAGAAAGAAGTGGGGGGAGTAAGTGGAGAGAAGATAAGGCACTAAGAATATGTGAAGGGACCAGAGAACTCTAACAGGCGGTGCAGTGAATTCTTAAAAATCAAAAGAAGGAAAGAGGGAAAAAGAAGGAAGGGAAGGAGAGGGAAGAGGAGGGGAGGGCAGGGAAGAAGAGAAAAAATACTTAGGTGGTAGAGCAGCTAAAAGGGTTTGTATAACAGGGGTGGCCAATATGCAAACCTGCCTCCATTTGACCCTACTTACTGCATTCATGAAGTTCCTTAGAGAGTGTGTGTGTTGTGGGAAGAGGTTAAATCTAGCAAAAAAAAAAAAAAAAAAAGGCTAGGAAGGACCCTTAGCCAGGTCAGTGTATCCTACAGGGGACCATGTACATGACATAACATTAAGAAGAAGCATTAAAACAAATCTGACTAAGCAAACAAGAGACCCCCTCAGAAGTCACAAACATCCCGGGGGCTCTGAGAAACAGGAATACCACAGGTCATGCAATGGGATTTGGAGCTAATTTCTTCTAGAGCAGAAAAGGCACTTCCATGTGAGTGAAGCTGCTATAAAACTTCCACTTTTCTCTCATGTCAATTTCCCAACGTAAGTGTGAAGAGGATGAAGAAATGTTTATTTGAGCTTTAATAAAATAGAAGCTTTATAATGCAGAAAAACACAGTTAAATGCCATCCAGCTGGTGAGCCGTTAAACCAGAGCCAGAGCGTGTGCATTGTCACAGCCTCCTCCAGTTAGGGAGGAAGTATGTGTCATTATCTCATCAGCTGAGAGAGACAGCCTACAGTGACCTGCTCAAATGCATGACTGAGGCTAGATTTGGCAGAAGAGTGCCCTGATTGATTAGTGATGTCTGCTCTGTGCTTTGGACTTGGGGTGTCAGCTGTCATGCAGTAGATCTGTTGTCCTCCTTAGACCACGATGACACTCTAATTGCTGAGATTTACAGCAACACTATTAGGTATAATAGATGTAATAGACCAGCGGTTCTCAACTTGTGGGTCGCTACCCTTTTGGCAGTCGAACGACCCTTTCACAGGGTTCGCTTAAGACCATCCTGCATATCAGATATTTACATTACGATTCATAACAGTAGCAGCATTACAGTTATGAAGTAATAATGAAAATAATTTTATGGTTGGGTCACAACATGAGGAACTGTATTTAAAGGGCCAGAAGGTTGAGAAGCACTGTATAGACCAGTGATGGCGAACCTATGACACGTGTGTCAGAGGTGACACGCAAACTCATTTTTTTGGTTGATTTTTCTTTGTTAAATGGCATTTAAATATATAAAATAAATATCAAAAATATAAGTCTTTGTTTTACTATGGTTGCAAATATCAAAAAAATTTCTATATTGACATGGCACCAGAGTTAAGTTAGGGTTTTTCAAAATGCTGACAAGCCTAGCTCAAAAGGTTCGCCATCACTGGTATAGACCATGACTGTTCAGACTTGCTAAGAAAAGCAATTTTAATGTTACATGTTTTTTAAGTAAAATCTTATTTGATGTAGAACAGGAAATCAAAGAGACATAGCTTCTATGAAGATAGCCTAGTTTACTGATGGCCAATAGACATGAAAAAATGCTCAGTGTCACTAATTATCAGAGAAATGCAAAATAAAACCACAATGAAATATCACTTCACACCTATAATCAATAAACAGCAAGTGTTGGCAAGGATGTAGAGAAAAGGGAACCCTTGTGCTTTGCTGGTGGGAATGCAGACTGGTGCAGCCACTGTGGAAAACAGTATGGAGCTTCCTCAAAACATTTAAAATGGAACTGTCTATGACCCAGTGATCTCACTTCTGGGAATTTATCTGAAGAAAGACAAACACTAACCTAAAAAAATATATGCACCCCTATGTTCATTGCAGCATTATTTACAATAGCCAAGGTTTGGAAGCAGCCCAAGTGCCCATCAGAGGATGAGTGTATGAAAAAGCTGTCATACATTTACTCAATGAAATACTACCCGACCATAAAAAAGAAGGAAATCTTACCCCTTCCAACAGCATGGATGGACCTGCAGAGCACTATGTTAAGTGAAATAAGCCAATCAGAGAAAGACAAATACCATATGATTTCACTCATATGTGGAATCTAATGAACAAAATAAACTAACAAGCTAAAAAGAGACAGACTCATAGATAGAAAACAGGCTGACAGCTGTCTGGGGATGAAGTGGGTTGGGGAGCTGGGTCAGGGATCATGAAATCATCAAAAAAGAAAAGAAAAAGAAAAAACTCAAGGACACAGACAAGAGTGTGGTGGCTGCCAGGGTGGGGGTGTGGGAAAGTATAGGGAGGATAAATGGTGATAGAAGGAAACTTGACTTGTGGTAGTGAATGCACAATATGGTGTCCAGATGGTGTGTTGTGGAATTGTGGACTGGAAACCTGTATAATTTTATTAACCAGTGTCACCCCAATAAAATTAATAAAAAGGAAAAAAATGATACCCTAGTTTACCTAGTTCAACCTACAATGTCATACTTCAACTTCTATAACTTTCTATAAAAATATCAGCCACCCTTGGGATTCCTTGTGGAGGTGGAATAATTATCAGTAAGGCAACACTGAATAACATGAGCAAAGTTTCTACTGTGTGCTACATGTTACACTGAACCCTTCAGAGATCGGATCTAATTCTCTCAGCAACCTGCAAGGTTCATGCTACCATTATCTTCATCTTCTAGGTGAGAAAACCAAAATCTTGTCCAAGATTTCGGTAAGAATCTTGCCCAAGGTCCTACAGCTGGTAACCCACCTCTCACTGCCTCTAGGAGTGAGCCCAGGGAGGCCAAGCATAGCCTCACCAATTCACAGGAGCAGTGAAAATACTCATTCTATGTCTGAGTCCTTCCTCGGGACCTGATCAGTGCCAGCATGGATTAATAGCTATAGAAGCAGTTGGGGGGGTAGTGACATATTCATTCTCAGGGATCTTATTGGTTTGCTTCCTAATAAGAAGGGAATCTCATAACTGAAATATGGAAATTCAATTATTTTTCTGACTATATTTCCTTCCCACGGTACTGCAAGGAAGAGACCAAATTTCCTTAGACTAGAATTGGATTGTAGTATCTAAGGCGTCTAAACAGACAATCACTAATATTTCTCTCTGAGGAATAAATTGGGAATTTGTTGACACTTCCCCTCATGGGTGTTTCAGTCATTGGAATACCATTTTGTCACTAACCTTCTGGTGGGGAGTATTCAGAATGATTAACAAAGACAAATCCATGAACCGCAGTCAATGGGGGATGATTGGTCACAGGCGAGGGAGGCACAGCTTCTTAGTGTGCACATCTCTTCTCCTCTCGACACAGCAGTGTGGGGAGATGAGTGCCTTCACCTGTTCCCTACCATGATGTGCTCACTCACTCATTCCTTCTGTCTCTCCTTAATATTACCGAGAGCATACGATGCGCCACGCCCTGTTTTAGGCACTGGGGACACGGTGCTGGATAAGCCTCTCAGAGTTCACAGGTTCTTGGGAGGAGATAATACACACTGAACATCACTAAGAATAATGATAGTGGGGTAGAAAGTGACTCTCAGAGGGGCTCAGCGTCCCTGTACAGTTTGCACCAGGACCGGAACAGCCCTTAGAATAAACCCTGCTAAGGAGATGCAAAGCCCAAAGGTTGTGAAGAAACATGACCATCTTCCTTCTAGAGGGGGTCACAGGCTGTGGGATTTATCATACAAGGCGTCATACAGTCTCTTTTCCACCCCTGACCCAAAAAGAAGGCGGCTTCCATCTGGCCTGGCATTAAAAATGTAAATAAAAATGATGCAGTCAAGAAGACTTAGAAGACAAAGAATAATAAACTCCAGAGCTTGCCTTGAGAATATGTTTTACCAACAGGATGTGTCATAAATATGAAATGGCAAAGAAAGATGTTCCAGGACGTGTCCTCTGTCCTTTGTTAGCCAGACAGATAATGACTTACCATCAGGAATTTTTCCCCCCATTTGAACATGAGCTGCATATAACTTCCATACTTCTGTGAAAAGGGAACCCATAAATCATGTTATTGTTTCCTAGAAACTGGACTACACAAGGGAGAGCCAAACAAAACCCTTTGTTTCACGAGTTTGCAACTTTTTAATTAAATACCACTTTAAACTCACACGTGCGTAAGCCAAATGGAACCAATCCATTCTGCTTGGGAGCCTGGTGTCCAAATTCCCGCTTCCACCACAGTTGCTGTGATGGGGATAGGATTCTTGCATTTGTTTCTATTTTCCCCCTCTTATCAATTTAGGTGAAATTAGGAACACGGTTCACAGGACAGGGACTAGTTCTTAACATTTCCTTTATAGTTATCATGACCAAGGATCAGATTAAACATATCAGATTATAAACCAACTAGAGGCCCGATGCACAAAATTCATGCAAGGGGCTTGGCCCTCGCAACTGTGGTGGCTTGCCTCAGCCCTTGCAGCCCAGTTTCATTGGGAAGGTTGTCTGATCTAATTAGCATATTATGCTTTTATTATTATAGATAAGGAAGAAGGGGTGGGAGGATGGGAGAAAGGCAGGAAGAGAGAGAGGAAGAGAAGCAGGGAGGAAGGAAGGAAGGAAGGAAGGAAGGAAGGAAGGAAGGAAGGAAGGAAGGGAGGGAGGGAGGGAGGGAGGGAGGGAGGAAGGAAGGAAGGGAAGGAAGGGAAGGAAGGGAAGGAAGGGAGGAAGGAAGGAAGGAAGGAAGGAAGGAAGAAAGGAGTAAGGAAGGAAGAAAGGGAAATAAGGGAGGAAGGAAGGAAGGAAGGAAGGAAGGAAGGGAGGGAGGAATAGAGGGAGGGATGGAGGGAGGGAGGGAGGAAGGAAGGAAGGGAGGGAGGGAGGGAGGGAGGGAGGGAGGGAGGGAGGAAGAAAGGAAGGAAGGAAGGAAGGAAGGAAGGAAGGAAGGAAGGAAGGAAGGAAGGAAGGAGGAGGAAGGAAGGAAGGAAAGAAAGGAAAGGAAGGAAAGGAAGGAAGGAGGAAGAAAGGGAAGGAGGAAGAGAAGGAGAGGAGAAAGGCAGGAGATTTCTTAAATGTAAATACTTTATCTGATCCCCACATATCATTGAGGCAGAATCTCACCAATACCCCTGCTCCTTCCTCTTTAGCATGCTTCTAAATTGCATTTTCCAATTTGCATAAGGATATGTGACATATTCCCCACAGAATGTGCACAGAACGGATGTGTCGATCCAGGAATGACCCCTAAAATCGCCTGCTCTGTTCCCCATGTTTGCTCCTCTTTTCTGCTGGCTACATGCAAAAGATCCAGTGGAGGTCCCTGAGACCCTAGAAGATGGTAGAGCCCCATGGTGAAGGCCCCTGGGTCCCTGAATGACCTCCTGGAGCACAATGCCCTCATCCTCATTCAATTGTAACCTGATAAAGAAAGGTAAGACACCAAGATATCAGGACTTTTTCTATATAGCTAACCAGCCCTGAACAATATACCCCTGTCTTAAACAGTTTGGCCTGCTGTAATAAAATACCATAAGCTAGGTGGCTTAAACAACAAACCTTTATTTCTCACAGTTCTGGAGTCCAGGAAGTCCAAGATCAAGGTGCTGACAGACTTGGTGTCTGGTGAGGGCCCAATGGCGGACTGGTTCATCAGTGGCTGTCTTCTCTCTGTGTCCTCACATGGCGAAGGAGGTGAGGAGCTCTCTGGATCTTTTAGAAGGGCACTGACCCCATTCATGAGGGCTCTGCTCTTATGACCTAATCACCCCCAAAGACCCCCCCCACCACCACCTTCAAATACCATCACACTGGAAAGTGAAGCTCAACATATACATTTGAGTGGGGACACAGTAGTCTATAACAACCCCTTTGCTCCATTGTTCCATCCATGGCTGGTGACATAACAGATGCCTTGTGGGTAAATTCTCAGGTACACTACCCTCAAACACTTATGCCATGTCCCAGGCAACGCTCACTTCACACTCAGAGGAGATTCCAGAGATCTTACCTAAGTACTTAAATGGTAATTTATATTATTAGCCAGTTTGTAATCTACCTTTCACCGCAATTCCTATTTTAAAAGGCCTTTGAGAATGAGTCCCTGACTCAAGACAAGATGAGGAAGGTTTCCTAAATCAGGGCTCAGCAGCTTCTTTTTTTCCTGTAAAGAGCCCAAGAGTAAACATTTTAGGCTGCTTGAGTCTCTGTCCCCACCACGCAGTCCCCTCATCACAGCACAAAGCAGCCTGGACCACACACAAATGAATGGGCGTGGCTGTGATCCAATAAGCTCTGATGCACAAGAACAGCCAGGCTTGGCCCCTGCGCTGTCGTTTGCTGACCTGCTCTAAATCATTCTCACATTTTCACTAAATATGATGGAGGCCACGTGTAAATTCCAGTATTAATTCTGATCCCTGAGACATTGGCTCATATTTATTTGTTTTTTGGTTTTAAGCATCACGCCTTGAGCAGTATCCACTAGGACAAATGAAGCTGTAGACAGTATTTACTTCCTGTCTCCCAGCACTGCACTGTGCCTGGCACAAGGTACAATGCAATACATTTTAGTTCCTTTCTGCTTTCCTTAAAGCTCGCTCTGAATCTGACTCGCATTTCTCAGTCCGTGACTTTGGTCAGGTCACTTTCTCTTTGTGAGCCTTGGTCTCCAAATCTCTTGGTGAGCCTTGTGTAAAATGAGAGTAACAATATATAACTCACAGGATTTTTTGGAGGGAGAACCAAATAGAATAATGTATATATTTCATGAAATGTAAAGCCCAGTACAGAGGTAAGAGACTATTATTATAAGCTGCCTCTCCCTTCATGAATTCTAGATTTACTCTCTTCCCACTTGAAACGTGATTTTTTTTCCCCTGACAAATCCCACGGAGGTCCACTAAATCCCCATTTAGCCTCGGCCAGGAGGCTGCTGGGGGCCACAGGCCGCCTCCACCTGTGTTCTGATTGACTGCCAGAAACCTGAGCCTCCTTACAGCCACTAACTGGATCCAGAGAAGGCAGCTCCAGCTGCCAAAAAGGGTCGCTGCTTTAGAGAGATAAAATGCAATAAAGATCGTTTTTGTAATGGGCATTCTCAGTCTGGTTTGACCGGCCAATGACACAAGGCACTTGGCCTTGGACCCAATGTTATTTGACATGAGCTCTGGAATTAAGGTCCTATTTCCATCAAAAGAGTGTTACCCCTAGCAGTCCACAGCTAAGACAGACCTTCAAAGTGCACGAAGAAAGACTCCTTTTAGTCAAGTATTAAAGTGTTGAAAAAAAATTGTGGCTAGAATATTTACCCCTTTGCTGCAAATTTTCATGGTTGCTCCATTCAACTGGGAGTTGCCACGTGTATTCCAGATTCCACAGCAAGCCTGATTTCCCCACATGGACAATTGTGTGCCATCTACGAATGGTGCACATTTACCACGCGAAAGGAAACAAAATGCTCCGTCCGGAGCTTCATGGATGATGCCTGCATTAAAACTTGAAGGAAAGCATTGTAATTGGTTCTTGTCAACGTCATTCAACCTGCCCTGCCAGTGTCTAGAACAGTGCCTGGCAACACAAGGGCTCAGCACACCTGCCAACAGACCAAGCCCTATGAGCTGAACATTGTCCTATATCTGATAAGGCAGAAATGGCAAATATCCAACAAATGTGCCGTCACTCCTTTCCCTATGCTCACATCTGGCATCAGTGATCACTCAGAATAATTTTTTTTTTCTTGATGAACCAAAATGGAGCACCAGTAACACCTTGGCCAGGGTAGCTTTACTGAATTTCTGTACCTTCGGAATGGTTGCCCCACTGTTCGTATCTGTCTCTCCCCCAACCAGGTCCTCTTGCAACCATAGTAAACTGATCCATCTTCTCAAGATCTCAAACTAAAAACTTGGTAGCATCTTTGAAAAATCCATTAATATCTAATCTATCAACAAATCCTATGAATTCTAATGCCCAAACTAAATTTTGAATTGCTTCTCTTCAGCTCCATCATTTTGGACCCTCGTCATCGTGGATCTCAACTATTTCACCAGCTTTTGAAGTGCTCTCTTGCTTCCATGCCAATACCCTCAGCTCTGTTACCCAAATAGCTGATAGAGGACTGCTAGTCAAACTTAAAACAGTCGCGTCAATGGCTCACTGATGGACCACATAACCTGTGTGGTTTGGCTCTTCCCTTCCTTTCCAACATCAGCTCACCCTCCCCTCCATCACTGCAATGCAATTGCAGCTCGATGGTCTTCTTTCAGTTCTTGGAAAACAGCCAGCTCTTGGTCCCACTTAAGGCCTTCACACATGCTTTGTCATTACCTGTAAGTCTGCTGCCCGTGACCCTCATTACTGAGGTCTGATTCTTCAGGTCATAACCAAACTGCCACCTCCTCAGAGAGGTCTTTCTGAATCACTCACTGAACCACCTTCTTCTCTGACCTTACACTTTCTCTGAAGACTTGGATTTACTGGGAGTTTTACAAATATACAAGTTGCAACTTTCAGTAAAAAAGGATGCATCCATTAAAACAGTTCCATGGTTGTCTCCTAGCAATCACTGCATTTCACAATGTTATATTATTTTTTGTTTTTATGCCACTTCTCTTACCTATTATGCAAGTGACCCAGGCATCCGGGCTTTGTTTATTGGGTGGCCTGTGTTTGCTTTAGGCTTCAGGAATCTAATAAGGGGACACCCAGAAAGATGAAACTAGATCCCTAAATGCCTATTCATTCAATAATCCTAAAATAATTTATAATAAAATCGGAAACAAAGGGCAATTGTGAAGGGTCTTTGTCTGTCCCCCTTTTCAGAGAGCCTCCAGGGGTAGTTTTCAGACCAGACATTTGGATGAGGTTTGGCCCATGTAGGTCCCATTGTTTGTGGTTCCATTGGAAGAGTGAGTCTCTCTTTCCCCAGCCCCCATGAATTCTTTGAAAATGCCAGTCAATGAAGGGCGTTCCTCACAGAAGAACTTTGCCCTCAGGGAAGAGTTCCAGACAACAGGTCATAAATTTAGAAGGTCCTTGGTCTCAGAAGGCATTGGGAATGATTTCAATACAGTGCAAAGGAGAGCAAGAGCGTTGTTTTAACACTGTTTTGCCAGCCCTAGCTGGTTTGGCTCAGTGGACTGAGTGTCGGCCTGCGGACCAAGGGTCCCGGGCTTGATTCCAGTCAAGGGCATGTACCAATGGAAAAATATCCTCGGGTGAGGATTAAAAAAAATAAAATAAAACTTTTTGCCGGAGGGGTCAGAAAAAGAGAGGTCTGTGCAGGAATACAGGCCAGTATACCTCTTAGAACATCCACATATTTTTTGGTCATCCAAATTATACATATTTTTTTGTATAAATAAAGAGGATCTTTACTTACCCATTTGACAGGTAGGCAAACTGAGCCTGGCAGGGAGGGGTGTTGCTGAGTACAACGCTAGAGAATACCTTGTAGGGGAGATGCCCAGTAGGGAAGTCTCCAAGTACCCCAATATCCCTTGTTTCTCCTCATGATCAGAATCTGATCCTGACATCTAAAGTGCTCAGCACAACAAATGGGGACCTCTTGTCTTAGACAAAGGAGATGCCCTCAGGGTGAGAGCAGATAGAGTTAAGGCCACCATAACAGAGGGACATGGGGAGCTCAAGTACTTTGGATAATTTCCATGAATCCTCCTTTAGCTGACATTTGCATCCACCCAATTCAATATCTAAGGCAGAGAATTGTGTTGACTTCCTTTTGAGTCTGGTGAAGAGATACAGGAATAGCTCCAGTCATCTTACTTGTTAAACATTCTTCCTCCTTGTGGTCTGGGACTTGGTTTTGTAGCCCCTCTCTATTCTCAGCATTCAGAATATTGCCTTACATAGTACACACGCATTACATATTTGTAAAATTGCTGTTAATGAATGTGATTTACCACTTCACTCTGGCCTCAGACATCCTCTGACTTTCTGGGATTCATATCACTTCTGAAATAGGTTATTTTTCTTAAGCAATAAGCGAACCACCTGTCGTTTCTACCATTGAAGGAAAATTTTACATGAGACCATCATTGGTCATAATCTCAAAATATTCCTCGGTCTCTCTGAGATGGATCGCGTGCAGAGCTTGGACATCACAAGCTTCCCCACGCTGGGTCGAAAGGAGGAAGGTACACACAACTGAGTATACAACCCGTGGACCAGAGCCCAGTGACGTCACTACTTTGAGGGCCTGGGACTCTCATCACTGTCCTTGCAAGTCCGGGCTTATGGACTCTTGTGTGGACGCTGCACACCTGCAGCATCTGGCTTGTGGCTGAGAGCTTTGACTACAACCGATGGGATTCAAATCCAGCTTGACCTTGGGACCACAGTAGGCAGTGTGTTGAACTTCTTTGAAGCTCAGTTTTTTACCACACCGGGGACCCAGCCTCAACCCGGGCATGTGCCCTGACCAGGAATCGAACTGTGACCTCCTGGTTCATAGATCGATTCTTAACCACTGAGCCACGCTGTCTGGGCAGATGCTGAATTTCTAACAAGCTGCCAGGTGATATCAGTGCTACTGTCTGGGGACCACACGCAGAGAAGCAAGTCATAGGGCATTACATGAGATAATAATAGAAATAAATGAGCTTATTAATATTAGTAAGCATTATAAAAATATTAATAATTATTAGTAGGATCATTTTGGTTGAAACACATAAAATTACCATCAGCCAGGTTTGAATTAGGCTGTTTCTGACAGAGTCTTTTTAGGCAAGTTTTGTGAATACATCTGAAACCTCCTTCAGACCCTCCTCATATGCCCGAATGTAACTACAGAAGCCAACGGCACAGTGAGAAGATATTTTATTACCCATGTATTTATGTATGGGTTTTTGGGGTTTTAAAACTGGCAATTAAAACCTTGTAAATTTGTATTATCAACAAAATAAATGTAGACGGGTTAGTTACTCATTGCTAATAAATTTGATCATTCATTTATAAAACGAATGTTCGCCCAAGAATCACAGAGCACTCTATAAATATTGCTCCAGTAAGCCACAAACCACCTCTGACAAGGAAGGCACACAGCACCCCTGAGGGGTTAAACAAACCCTCCAGGGCCCATGGGGGTGGGGTGAGGGGAGGCAGCCTGAATTCCAGCCCTCTGTCCCCTTCCCACACTGGGTTGAGCTTCTGGCCCAGAGGGCCTGGCTCTTTGAAGCATGATATCCGTTTGGAAGCATTTCAAGTCAGCCCGCCTGGAGGCCCCATCCTTAGATAGCCCAGGAACCTGTCCGCGTGAGCCGAGAAAACCATATTTCTCTCCTTTGAGAAGCTGAGAAGCACTTGCCTCCCCTTTTCCTCTTTTCCTACCCTGCACTCCAGGCAGTTCAGCTACTGTTGAGAAAGGAACTCTCAAACCAAATGGCCCAACTATGGAGCTCAAGCACAAAGTAATCAAACAAAGTTGCTTTATCACCAGACTCCCAATTCAGTATCCCCTTCTGCCCTTCCCCACTGAGGGTCCTCTTCACTTCTTCTCCATCAAAGAACTCAGTCAGCCCACTTGTCATTGTGTGCTGGTGCCTTGGATGGAGCAGGGCTGGGTATCTGGCAACAATGGATGTGAATTCCCACCCAAGGCTCCAAGGACCATGGAATCTCATGTGAATTGGGATTTCACGCAGATATAGACAGACAGACAGACACACACACACACACACACACACACACACACACACACACACTGGGTGGGCAAAAGTAGGTTTACAGTTGTGAATATGCGAAAGTTTATTCTTATATTATTACTTATTGTATTATTTTCCATAAAACAAGTAAACCTACTTTTTCCCATCCCTGTATGCACACCTGCCACCCATACACCTACACAAATCTCACATATACCTGGGCAACCACACCCACCATCCGCACATGCCCACATATAACCACACACACAGCCCACATGCATAACTCAGCCACACTGTCCTTCTACCTATGTTCACAGACACTCATATATGCATGTACACACATATACATCATACAAGTAAATTTATAGTCCCCAAACCTACATTTTGCTAAAATTTAAACACCATTTTATGAAGTCATAATTCTGGATAAATACATATAGTAAAACTGACCTCTCTGTCTGTCTGTCTTTCTCTTTCTTGGAGGAAGGAGAATAGGAGACTGGTCCCTCCTTGGCTGGTGTCATCAGCAGAGCTTTGGGGGCCTTGTGGGTCTCATCCCACTAGATATCACCTCTACTCCCTCTGCCCAGATTCTCCAGCAGACTGTCTTCCCGAAACACCTTCCTGTGGCCCATCTCCAGGCCAGCAAGATCACTTCTAAGAGAAACCCAAACCTTGGCTTCCACAAAGACTGAATGTAAGGCCATATTTTTTGTTTTCAGCCTCAGTCTACTTATCCAACCACCCTCCCTCCACCTTTGCCTACGCAGCTGGAGCAAGTTCGAGGCTTATCATCATCCATTATCTCTTAGTCAACTACTGATTTCTTTTTAATTGGTGGCTGTATCTGTATTCTCCCCCTGGATTCAGCCTTTAAGAGCAGGACTCATCTTCTTAATGATCATTATTCCAGTTCTATATGTGATACTGTTGTAATCAGCTAGTTATTAATAGAAAATAAGCCAAAGGAAGGCCAGACATTATAAATATGGCCATTGGGCCAGCTTCACCAGGAAGCTGCAATTTCACGCTCCCTAGGGAACCATCAGCCTATTCCCTGGAGACCACTGGGAGAAGGAACTGGACAAAGGGGAGAATAGATGCACATCCAGTGAAAGTGGGATGACATATCTCACTGGGGAACTATAGATTGGATTGACTAGAGTAGGCAGGGCCATTGCAAGCTGCACTTCTTCTAGGGCAGGAAGAAGGAAAAGGGGACCTTAGAAGCTCAGGGGGTTAATTCCACAGAAATAAAGCTTTCCTCAATATCTCATGCTCCCCTTTGAGTCTCAAAAAATTCCTTTTCTTGGGATATTGCAAGAAGTCCCACAAGCAACAAATGGAGATGTGGAGCTCTCCCCAACTGTACCATATGCGGGTAGGAATTTAATGAGAAGTTGAGAGATTCCATTCATCTTGGCTGCCTTTATCAGATCACCATGGAGAATCATAGGATTTTTGAGCAGAGAACCAAAAACAGAAGACACAGTGGATGGTAAGCGTGCTGAGACATGTCTATGGAGGGGAGAGGATCTAGAAAGCTGCTTAATACACTTCCTATGAAAGGGCTTCTGGTCTGCCCTGGGCTTGGAATGAATTATCCCCACTGAAGGCTCTGAGACAGTTGTCACTCTGGCTACCTGCCCTGGACTGTTCTTTCCTGGGAGGACAAACGTCTGCTATGAGTAATGCCACAGGCCGTTTTATCAGTCTGAGTTTGGCTTGCATGTGACCACCCTGAATCAGCTATCCAACCATAAAATTTGCCCCTTTAAAATGAACAATTCAGTAGTTTTTAGTGCACTCACAGTTGTTCAACCATCATTATCATCTAATTTTAGATTTCCATTACCCCACAAAGAAACCCTATGCACAGTGCACATCAGCAGTCATGCCCATTCCACCCATACCCAAACCCTAGGCAACCACAAATCTACTTTCATTCTCTCCATGGATTTGCCTATTCTGGACATTTCATATAAACATAATTGCATAATATGTGGCCTTTTGTTACTGGCTTCTTTTACTTAGCATCATATCTTCAAGTCTATCCATTTTGTAGCATCCCTTTTTATCCACTGTATGGATATACCTCTTTTTTTATCCACCTACCAGTTGATGGACACAGGCTGCTTCCACGTTTTGGCTATTAAGAATAATGTTGTTATGAACTTTGGTGCACAAGTTTTTGTGTGAATACATGTTTTCATTTCTTTCGGGTAGGTACCTGGGTCATATGCTAAACTCTATTTTTCACATTTTTGGGAACTACCAACTATTTTCCAAAGTGGTTGAACCATTTTACATTCCCCCCAGAAATGTTAAAGGGCTTCAGTGCCTGCACATTTTCACCAACACTTGTCATTGTCTGTCTTTCTGATTGTCAGGCTTATAGCTTTCATCTGGAACTTTATTTCAGAAAACAAGTTTGAGGGGAAAAAAAAAGGGGGGGGGTATCCAGAACACTTAACTCATGAAATGGCCATACAACTCTCACTAACCCTCCGACTCCTGAGCACGCAAAGCTCTTTGGAAGAGAGAAGCGGCTGTGCCTGAGAACGAGGCAGCCCTGTGTTCACCTTCTCAGCGCTAAGATTGGCAAATGGTGCACCTTCGCTAGGTTATTCCACAGCTTTGGTGGCCTCACCGGTAAAATGAAGATGGTCTAGCCGTGGTCGGCAAACTGTGGCTCTCGAGCCACATGCAGCTCTTGGGCCTCTTGAGTGTGGCTCTTCCTAATTAAGTTAATAACAATGTACCTACCTATATAGTTTAAGTTTAAAAAATTTGGCTCTCAAAAGAAATTTCAATCGTTGTACTGTTGATATTTGGCTCTGACTAATGAGTTTGCCGACCACTGGTCTAGCCCTAGCCGGCTTGATTCAGTGGATAGAGCATCGGACCACAGACTGAAGGGTCACAGGTTCCATTCCGGTCAAGGCCATGTACCTTGGTTGTAGGCTCCATCCTCCACCCCAGTCAGGGCCCACACAGGAAGCAACCAGTCGACGTGTCTCTCTCACATCAATGTTTCTCTCTCACATCAATGTTTCTCTCTCTCTGTGTCTCCCCCCCTCCCTTCCACTCTCTCTAAAAATCAATGGAAAAATATCCTTGGGTGAGGATTAACAACAACAACAACAAAACAAAAAGAACACAAAAAAATGAAGGTGGTCTATCCATTATCATCAAAATGAAATGTGACATATGTGTGAACATATCTGGAAGTTCACATGAAATGCAATAGGTAATCTAGAAAGCTCCTTTTGAATGGTTCTCCCTGAAGTCATGTAGTTTTGTGGCAGACCCACCACCAGATGAAAGGGAAATTTTGGTCAGTTTTTGTGAATACTCAATGTGTGTGACAAGAATGGATGTTCACAAACTCATGCTCCCATCCCCCTGTTGTCCATGTCCATTGGTTTGGCTTATATACATGTATACAAGTCCTTCGGTTGATCTCTTCCCCTTACCCCCGCCATGAGTTTGTGTGTGGGGGGGAGGTTGGGGGTTAATGGGGGGGATGTGGACACATTTGTAATACCTTAACTAATAATAAAAAATAAAAAAAAGAAAAAATAAAAAAAAAGAAAAAAAAAGAATGGATGTTCTCTTGTTGAGTACAAAGGTTTTGTATACACATACACTGAGCAAGTTAAATGTACAAGTCCAGTCCAACTTTTCTTTATTCACTTCTTGATGTCCTTGTTGTATTTCTGAGGAAGCTGTGGACAGTTTCACACTGAGTGTTCGTTCCTCCACTTCTCCCTGTGTTTCTGTCATGTCTTTACAGCAGAGGTTCTGTCTAGTCCTCCCTTAAGTGCGCTGGTCCCCTCCCAAATTCTCTAATGCTTTCCCACATCCCAAGAGCAAAATAATGGCGTGTGAAGGCCTGGGAAGCAACAGAGTATTGTTGCTCATAGTGGAAGCTTCAGAGACACACAAACCTGAGTTCAAAGCTCAGCACCACTGCTTCCCAGTTTGTGAACTTGAGGAGCTAGCTTAACCTCTCTGAGCCTCAGGGTAGCTTCCACTCCAGAAGGTTGGGCAAATTCAATGAGATGAAATATGTACAATGCTTATCACCGAGCTGGGATCGGGAATCTGGAAAGGGTTTAGTAAGTGCCAACTTTCATTGATAACAATAAATAACATCAACAACAGCCACAGATGCTAGCCTTCCTGGAATGCGTAATATGTTCTGGGCACTAAGCCAAGCGCCTCAGATGCATCAGCTCATTTAATTCCCACAGCAAACCTTTGAAAGCCATGGGATCGCCCTCACCATTTCACCGATGAGGCCACTGGGTACAGAGGGATGAGGCAGTGGGCCCAAGGTCCCCAGCCAGCGGTAGCTCTAGGACTGCGCCTCCACCACGAGAGCCTGGGCTCATCTTTCGATGATCAAGTGGGTCATGGAGCTGACAAAAAGACACACCGCCAAGGGGCCTTTTGGTCTCACTCTCCTTCCTGTGGCCTCCCAGAAGTGCCCCGCAGCACCAGGCTCCACGCTGGGTGGCTACTGTGGTCTTCCTTTGTCTCAGGAAGAAGAGAGTTCGATAGGATCCAGCTGCCAGCTCCCTGCAGCCCTGCTCATGTGTTTCCAGAGCAGCTCCTGGGGCTGGGACAACAGAGCCCTTATTAGTTTCTTGTTCCAAGCAGAGTCGCAAACATCTGAGAAAAAGCTGGAATGGAAAACCAAGCAAACCTTTAAAATGTGCACAATGAAAAGGCACTGTTGGGACACGTTTATGCATAGCGTGCTCCGTTTGCTGAAGTTCACACTCTTGGACATAAGCCCCAGTTTCCTAGTGCAAGGGGTTTTTTTTTTGGGGGGGGGGAGGCGGGGGGGAACAAATATATAATACACAAATATATTCCCACTGAAAAAAAAGGACCCAAACCATAAGTATGATGAGTAAAATGAGAAAGTTGCTCATTACTCCCCACCTCCAGCCTAGACCCATATCTCTTGGGTATGTGGTAACCACCATCAATCGTTGGCTGTGTCTCCGCCCACGCTTCTTCCTTTGTGTTTGAATGCATGTGTATATTTGTGCACATAAACATGTTTTGTTTGGAAAAATATTTTGTTTCTACACAAATGGTGTCACATTTGTTTTCAAAATAGCTTTGTTTGTGTTATTCATTTACAATAGGTTTGGGAAATCGCTCCACGTCTGTACACACACATACCAACATCATTCTCTATAAATTACCGAGGTGTTTCCCACGGCGTGGTGCTACCGTAAATTATTAAACCTTGACTTTCTTGATGGACCTGAGTCATCATGGTCCCCAAGGTGCCTCCCTCCTAGTAGAGTGCCTCTGGGTGATTGCCTGCCTTTGAGTGTGGGGCTGGCTAGGGAATCCATAGAATAAAGTGAAGGGGTTGAGACATCACTTCTGTGATAGGAGACAAGAGACCAGAGACCGTAACTTGCCTCTTGCTAGCAGACTCTCTTTCTGGCTTATAGAAGAGCCCACATAGCAAGGAACTAAGGGCAGCCTCTGGCCAACAGCCCACCAGGAACGGAATTCTGCCAACAACCATGTCAGTTTGGAAGCAGATCCTTTCCCATTGGAGTCCCAGATGAGTCTCCAGTTCTGGCCAACACCTTAATTGCAGCCTGTGAGAGACTGGAGCAGAGGGCCCAGCTAAGCTGTGCCTGGATTCCAGATCCACAGAAATTGAGACACTAAATGTGTGTTGTTTTAAGCTGCTAAATTTGTGGTAATTTGATATGCAGCAATAGATAACTGGTACAGTTGCTAATTGCTTTCTACCACAAACAGCCCTGGAACAAATGTTCTTCTGCATATAATTAGTGGTGGATTCTAGGAACAAGTCCTAGACCTGAGATTGCTCAGTCTAAGGGTAAGGATATTTCACATAGATAAATACCAGTAAACTAATCTTTAAAAATATTTAGTAAGTTACATGCATACAAACAATATGAATGTTTCTACTTCTCTTACATCCTTCCCAAGTCATTGATCACTTAAATAATGTCAGTCTGAGAAAATCAATACTGCATTGCTTTGATTGCATTTTCCTGATTAATAGTCAGGGGGAGCATCTTTTTTAATAAATCCATTGGCCATTATTTTCCTCTTCTGCCTTTGAGATTTACCTCTTGATATCCTTTGCTTTAATCCTATTTCAAGTCAACTACTGCAGCTATGAATATGAATAATGTATCTGGAGACACACAGTGGCCAGCAGTTCCAGTGCGATGCTGAGGTTAATCACCCCAAGTGTTATCCAATTTCTCCACTGTGCAGTTACTACTTTGTCCCTTGAAACTAATAAGAAATTTATGGGAAGATTCTTAGCAATCATTCAAATATCCTGCTCCTCGTTAAAATATCCCTGTGGATTTTGTGTCCTTTGATGATTCTTGCATGAACAAAACTTTATTATGGTGGATGCAAAATGGTGATTTTCCAACTCCAGCACCCCCTCCACATTTACCAGTCCACATTCAGCCTTCTTTGGTAGATAATATCTCCCCTCTTGCCCGTTTATGTCTTTATTATTTGTATGAACTCACAGTTTCCTGTTTTTCTCGTGTTTTATAATTTATTACTGTTCTTATTTTGGTGCCCAAATTTTTCCAGATCTTACCAGTGGAACCCTTTCAAGTTGACTATTATTTCCTTGTGATATGACTGTCTTTAAAAAAAAAATCACTACTTTACTTTCTGGTACAACAGAATGTTCTAGGTTCATCTCGTAATAACCTGCTGCAGCTCCAGAAACAGCCTTTTCTTTGAGAACCCTTGGATTCTTCAGGTGGGCCAAGGTGTTAGAGACTACGACCTGGGCACCAAGTATGCTAATTAAAATGGACCATTTTAAGTGAGTTGGAACTTTTTTAACCACTACCACAATCGAGACATGGAGTTTTCTTCACCCTCCACAGTTCCTGTATCTTGTTTGCTATTATACAATTTCCTCTGTCCAAAATAACCCCATGTCCTGTCTCCCCCACAGTCTGCAAAACCCAGATCAAATCTTCTTTCCTTCTTAGAATTTTGTTCAGCTTCCTCAGTCAAGATTCCTGGTTCCCTCTTCTTAGTTCTCATAGAACAGAGGATAAAAGTGCTTGTTTAGTAGTCAAAGGGCTCTAGTGAAGATGGGTTCTCTTCTCACTGTGTGTCCCTGGGAACCTCTCTCTCTGACCATTGTTTTCCCATCTGTCGAATGGTCACTTGAACTATTCTCATATTCATCACCTGCAATCCTATCAGTTTACCTCCCAAAATATCTCTTGGATTTTTGTGCTTCTGTACATCTCCACAGCCACACTCAGGTATTTCTCTCCTGGAGATCTAATCTCTCAACTTCTAGTTTTTGCCCATTATGATGCATTCTTTACAACACAGCCGCAGTTGTCTTTAGAAATGCCGATCAGCACCATTATTCACCAAGTGTTGCACACTCTAGTGCAGCCGTGGGCAAACTACGGCCCGCGGGCCGGATCCTGCCCGTTTGAAATGAATAAAACTTAAAAAAAAAAGACCGTACCCTTTTACGTAATGATGTTTACTTTGAATTTATATTAGTTCACACAAACACTCCATCCATGCTTTTGTTCTGGCCCTCCGGTCCAGTTTAAGAACCCATTGTGGCCCTCGAGTCAAAAAGTTTGCCCACCCCTGCTCTAGTGGCTTCTCAGTGCCATGGTGAGCAAGGCCTCCCTCCCCACATGGCTAGCAAAGACCTTCTGGATCTGCCTCTCCTTACTGATATCTCACTGAGTTCTCCTGACTTGCTGTCAGTGAATTCACCCAATTCTCCATACACTGTCCTGCTCCCTTTTGCTGGGATACTCTCCCCATCTCATTTGCTCAATTATTCTTCATCTTTCATATGGTTGCATCCTCAGAGAGGCCTCTTCAGACTTCCCCAATGAGCTCAGATCCCCCCTGTGCACTCCTGTAGCTCTGTGTCACGTTTTTGGTAGCACTTACCATTGTGGTACCATCTCATTTGTATTTTGTGATACGTCAGTCTCTGTGACCAGAATCTAATCTCATGACAGTGGGCACTGTGCCTATCCTGAGACTGGCACTTTGTGGGTATTATTTGAAAGAATGACTACCCACTAAGAGTAAAGTGAGATAATATACATATGGCCAAGCACAGTAAGACACATGCAAAAAGTAATCAATGCTAAAGGTTCAGTAAGACACTGCTGTGTAAGGGAGAGAGTTTTTTTTTTTTAAATATATTTTATTGATTTTTTACAGAGAGGAAGGGAGAGAGATAGAGAGTTAGAAACATCGATGAGAGAGAAACATCGATCAGCTGCCTCCTGCACATCTCCCACTGGGGATATGCTCACAACCCAGGTACATGCCCCCGACCGGAATCGAACCTGGGACCTTTCAGTCCGCAGGCCGACGCTCTATCCACTGAGCCAAACCAGTTTTGGCAGATTTTTTTTTTAATCCTCACCTAAAGATATGTTTTGCTTTGTTTTATTGAGAGAGAGAGAGAGAGAGAGAGAGAGAGAGAGAGAGAGAGAAAGAGAGAGAGGTGGATTGGTTGCCTCCCATATACATGCATGACCTGGGATCAAACCCACAACCTAGGTATGTGCCCTAACTGGAAATTGAACTCACAACCTTTTTGGTGCATGGGATGATGCTCCAACCACTAAGCCACCAATCAGGGCTAAGGAAGGGATTTTTATACATTGTTTTTAATCACTCTACTTGCCATTGTCTATTGTGAGTTCTCATTTCGATGTCTCTACTATTTCAAAAACACCTTGCAGGTGGAAACCAAGTCAGAGTCCTGCTATGGCTCTAGCACCAGGTATAGTATCCATGCTTAGGAAGGGCTTCGAAAGTGCCTACTGAGTCAATGAGAGGTTAAGTGAATGAAGTTATTTAACCCCCAGATACTTTTATTTCCCCATGAGAAAAGAAGAAAATATAAGTATCTAACTCAAGGGCAAATCATGAGGCTTTAGAATTGATATTTGCAAATGCTTAAAACAGTATCTGGCAAAATCAAAAGCTCTGTTTGTTCAATGAACTTATACAAATACGCAGTGTCCCCACCAGACAAATGTAAGGAATTTGCGTGGACAGGCCCGTCACAGAAAAGCTGTGTTGTGTGTAGGATAGAGGGGAACTTTTGGGGGGGGTAATTTCTCTCTTCACCAACATAAGACATCATCTGCCTCTGTTTTAGAACACTCCAGAGTGCTCATCACCAGCCTCCTAAGTTCACATCCCAGTTTTCTAATCACCCTTTACACACTTTAAAAGACAATTATTAACTGTGAGATGGAATGGGTGTTTTCTTAAATTTCTCCCCACTGCTCATTAAAGTCATTGTTATTCAGTCTTGTTTATTTAATCAAACCTAAATGGAATTGTACAATATTAAAAACTTAAAATTTATAAATGCTCAATTTAAAGTTTTCCCCAATTATTTATGATTATTAGTTCTGAGCACATATGTGGATTTTTCTTACTCCCTCCGCCCCAAAATAATTCTTCAGTCCTAATATAGTGCCATCTCAAAACCTCGTTTTACATGAAAACAAAGCTCTATCAATTCTCTAACTTTGAATAAAAATTTGATGAATGTCACATCTTCCCAACAAACCTAGTGATTGGCAGTTGGTCGCCTGGCACCACGACAGCCAGAGTACCTGAGTCACTTGCATCCAAGAGGCTTGCCCGTGAACGTACTGCGCTCTTGAATGAGTCGGGTGCAAGGCAATGAGACCCTATCAGTGACCATCTGCTCGGGGTGATTCTTTCAGTTGTGAATGAGAAACTGAAAGATGGCAGCTGTCTCTTTAATATTCAGTTCACAGTTATGAAGTCATCGACATTTTTCACTTAAACTTTATTGGTGTGAATCTCCTCTAGGAAACGGAATCATGCTTTCAATTCCTTACATCCCCGAACATAATCCTTTTTCTTCTGAAGTAAATAGGGCTGTGTCCTGGGCTTTTTCTGAACGCCTTGTCGAAGCAAAAAACCTTTTCTTTAGGGCCAGCATTCATCAGTTAAGCCTGTCTTTTACTCTAACTGAAAAAGAAAATGGTCCAGCCTTCCAACTGGCTATTCTCTGGTTGCCTTAATTCATGGGAAGCCAAGAAGGGAAAAATTGGTAGGTTCAACAGTGTTGGACAAGGATAAACAGAACCATATCACATTAACTGTAATTTACAGCATTTCAACACATCCCTGCTTCTGCCAAGGCCAGCAAGAGCAGCCCCCATTGGAAAAAGAGGGAGAATGAGGTGGGGCTGGGAGGTTGGAATAGAAAATCTGAATTTCTATTTTCTAAGCTGGAGTTAGAGAATTAGAGACCCATCAGCACTTTCTTGAATGTTTTGCTTATTCATGCTATGAAAATAAATATCACAAAATATTTTCTGAACTCTGCCTTTAGTCTGTTGCTAAAACCAAAGCCAGCGCGCTTCCAAACAGACTCACCAAGGCTCGTTTCTCGAGATGGACATTGGCCGGCTGGCAGGCGGCCACCAGAGGAGTTATTGAAATTCAATTCAGAATGATGTATTCTGCATGAAAATGCCCATTTATGAGCATTCAAAAGGATGAGAAATTTCACAGGAAGATGACAGCAGTGACAACTCCTAGGACGACCAGTGTTTCCTGGAGATGATTACCCCTAAGCACACATGTACTCCCAGAGCTCTGCTGGAGAGTTCACGAAAGGCTGGGACTGTTTGTGTTCAGATGGAATCTCTGTATGTGAAGCTATTTATTACAGGCTAAGTAAACAAATACATGCAACAGAAGGTTGGTGGAATTTGTAGTTAAAATACCCAAAGCAGGGTCGACATTGTGGATCCCTAACACTAGGCTTAAACCAGAGCCCAGGGCTGAGGGACCCTTTTCTAATGAGCACTCCCTAACACATGCAGGGAACGAACATCTGGAAGTTATGTTCTCTCTGGAGAACCCCAGGAAACACTGATACCATTTTTTCCAGTACATGACCTCGAAACAATTTTTCTAGCTAAAACGATGGCTCTGTTATTGATATGCAATTTAACAACTCAACCCTCAATATAGTACTTTTTAAATTTAATCATCTTTCTCTTCAAGAGGATTGAAATGATCTCAACGATGGCATGGACTTCATCTTATTCACTGCTGCCTTCCCTTCCCAGGGCTTGCAAAAGCACCCCCATAAGCACTGTGTGGTCAAAATGCATGTGTCTGGTCACAGAGTTCTTCTAGGAAATTCATCTGCTACTATTGAATCTATTAGTGAGATAGATAGCACCATAGATTTTAAAAGGAAATTAAGGAAAGGAGAATGCTCAGCAATTAAAAAAAACCCTCTATTCAGAAATATTGTTTCATCCTCTGCATTGGGAGAAGACCAACCATTAGAACATATTAGTAGCGGTCATTTCTTAGGTCCACCTCTATTGAACACTAGCAATTGGTGCAGCAAAGTTTGAGAACCATTGGCCTAACCTATCCTGGCATTGCTGAGAACCTATGTATAGAAATCAACTCAGATTAGGAGACTTGATCCTCAGGTTGGCTAACTAATGGCAGTAATGACCACAGGACACAGGTCCTGCCTGAAGCCATTCCATAGAGTTGCAAAAGGCCCCAAAGCCAGTGACGTCCAGGCTCCACTTCCAAATGAAGCTCAGTGTAGCCTTGTGTTTGGCAGGTGGAGGCATCATGTATTCATCTGATAGTAGTAACTTGGAGCCTTCTTATGTGCTAGGTACTGTCCCGGGCCCTGGGAATACAGCAGGATAAGATAAAGTCCCTGCATCATGGAGATTATTTTATTCTGGTTGGAGAGAAAAAATATTTATAAAACGCATAATAGAAGGTCTGTTAGTGATGGGAGCTATAAAGTAAAGTAAATGGAGGAGAAGGTACTGATGAGAGTGCATTTGGTTGGACTACTTCGGGGAGGGAACAATGAAACAAACACATGAACTAAGTAAAGGCACAAACAATATGAGAATAGGGGCCACTACCATCTGAAAAGATCCCAAGAGGCTTTTTGGTCTCAAGCAGCATCACACAATGACATCAAAACAATCAGACAAGAACAGTCCATGACACAGTCATATCTGAATGCTGAAAATCATTGGAAACATTTTTGTTTCTTCCGCTAGGCTGTCAGTAAGGAATATTCTAAAATATCGATGTCTGCCTAGTCATAATAAAAAGCTATGAATAAGTTACTACATGAGACATGTACATGAGTACATGTACATGTACATGAGTACATATACATTTTCAAGAAGTCTTTACTCTGTACTCCTAAATATTTTTTTTTAATTTTTCCATACCCAACAAAAGAGAGGCAATATGTTTTTCAGAAGAAAGAGCACTAATCTTGGGGGACAGAGAGATGAACAGGGAAGTCTTGGTTCTGTAACGCCTCAGCCACGTCACCTTGCATAAGTTGTCTCTGAGTAAGTTTCCACATTTGCAAAATAGAAATAGCCATGCTGGTTTTGTAGGGTGGTGGCGAAAATTATTTATGATAATGTTTATAAAGGCCTCGCCTATCCGGCGGATGGTGGTGGTCAGATAGTAATATTTGCCATGTTATACAGAAAATCAGAAAGAAACAATACTTCCCCTGAAAGCCAAAAAGTAGCACCTAAGGAAACATTTCCTTCACCCTCCCCCTATCTTTAAGTTCTAATCCATCAGCACCAATGCTCACAGACCAGGCCACTTGTGGATGAGGTATAGATGATCCAGCTACTTTTAGGTACACACACGCACCCATGCACACACACAATATATATATATATATATATATATATATATATATATATATATATATATATATATATTTGTTTTAGACATGTATGTCTGGACACATAGTCTTCTGAGACTGTGGAGCTTCTTCAGTCTCAAATAAAACCAACTCACACTAAATGGTGTCAACTCCGACCTAAATTAGTGACAATAGAAGCCACGAAATATTTTAATGAATTTAACCTCTTGAAGTGTGTAAATCAACCTTCTAATTAGAATGAGAACAACCCATTGCTACCTAGAGGAGGATGAATTTCACTGAACTTAACTTCTTTTCAGTTAAACATTCTTCCTCCATGCAACCATATATGCATTTATCCAACCAAGAGATATCTACTGGGTGTTTGCTATGTGCCAGGCACCAGTTTACATGCTTAGGTTTCCGTGATAAACAGACCACTTTGATGCTGACCTCATAGAATGTATATTCTAGTGCAGAAGATAGAGAAACACAATTAAAAATGATTTTATGAGTCATATGAGGTATTGATAAGTGCTACAAAGAAATTTTATTCAGGAGAAGTGGAGACCAGTGATAGCGCAGTGGAGGTAGGATGGGGTATTAAACAGGGTGGTGAGTGCTAGCCGGTTTGGCTCAGTGATAAAGCGTCGGCCTGTAGACTGAAGGGTCCTGGGTTTAGTTCTGGTCAAGGACACATGCCTGGGTTGTGGGCTTGAGCCCCAGTGAGGACTGTGCAGGAGGCAGCCAATTAATGATTCTCTTGCATCATTGATATTTCTCTCTCTCTTTTCCTCTCCCTTCCTCTCTGAAATCAATAAAAAATAAAAAAATAAAAATAAATAATAAAAAAATAAACAGGGTGGTGATGTGTCAGATGACAGGTGAAATGGAAGAGTGAGTGTGTGAAGATCAGGGGGAGAGAATTCTAGGCAGAGGGGAGAGCAAGTGCCAGGGCTCTGAGGAGAAAGTGAGCTGGGGTTTTTTGAGGCATAGCCAGAGGGCCACTGTGACTGGAGCCATGAACAAGAAGGAGAGGGAGGCAGGGCCAGATCACCCGGGGCCTCATTGGCCATAGTAAGGATTTTCTAATTTATTCTAAGTGTGAAAGAAAACCTTTGAATTTTACGGTATATATTTGTTTTCTTTAAAATAAATAAATATAGCGGGAAGGCCAGGGAGGGTTGGGGGGCAGGAGGTAGGGGGGTAAGAGATCAACTAAAGGACTTGTATGCATGCATATAAGCATAACCAATGGACATAAGACACTGGGGGATAGGGGAGGCTAGGGGACTGTCTAGGGCGGGGGGATAAAATGGACACATATGTAATACCCTTTGTAATACTTTAAGCAATAAATAAAAAATAAATAAATAAATATAAATATATATGTGTATATATATATATATATATATATATATATATATACACATATATATTGATTGCAGAGAGGAGGGGAGAGGGAGAGAGAGATAGAAACATCAATGATGAGAGAAAATCATTTATCATTTGCCTCCTGCTCATCCCCCAAAGGGGACCGAGCCTACAACCTGTGCATGTGCCCTGACTGGAATCAAACTATGTGACCTCCTGGTTCATAGGTCGATGCTCAACCACTGTGCCATGCGGGCGGGGCTATTTGTTTGTTTTTAGTAAGGAAGTGGTTTTATCTGATTTTCTTTTTAAATATGACATTGTTATAGGAGAAACAAAATCTGTGTGCTCTGTTGCAGGACATGGCAGGGTCTAGAGATGGAGAAGGAAGATGAGAAAACAAAACAGACTCATTAGGAAGTCACCACAAGAGTACCCTTGAAAGAACTGACAGGGACTTAGCCCAGGGAAGTAGTAGTAGGCGTGCAGTGAGAAGCAATCAGATTTTAAAGGAGAGGAAACAGAACCTCCCGGTGGAGAGGTGGGTGTGAGAAAGAGGGAGAAATAAGGGACAGCTTCTAATTTTCAGCCTGGGCACTGGGCGCATTCCTGAGGTGGGAGACAGGAAAGGGGAAACCAGGAGTGCCTTTGTGGCACATAAGTTTGAAATGCTCCTTCCTGATAGAGACGCTGAGCAGGCAGATGGAAGCAAGACAAAGATGCTCAGCGTCCGGGAGGAGCACTCAGTCTCTGTGGAAAAAACTGCATTTTTTTTCTTTCGGGAAGTAACATCTTACCAACTTGACTAACTGAATTTATCCAGAATTCTATACTCCATAATTACTGAATACAGATTATCTTTTATTTTTTTTAAATATATTTTATTGATTTTTTTTTTTTTTACAGAGAAGAAGGGAGAGGGATAGAGAGTTAGAAACATCGATGAGAGAGAAACATCGGTCAGCTGCCTCCTGCATGCCCCCCACTGGGGATGTGCCCGCAACCAAGGTACATGCCCTTGACCCGAATCGAACCTGGGACCCTTCAGTCTGCAGGCCGACGCTCTATCCACGGAGCCAAACCGGTTCAGCTACAGATTATCTTTTAAGTACATATGAAACTTTTATTAAAATAGACCATATACTGGAGAAAGAAGCAAATCTTTCTCCAAGTCAACAAATTTCAAAAGAGTATATTTTTCATCTCAGTGGACTTAAACTAGAAATTAGTAACAAGAAGATTAGAAAATCTCCAGTGCTTAGAAATTAAGCAACCCATACTATATAACCTATAAATTTAAAAAGGAAAACTATTTAAATGGAAATGAAAAATTACTTTGAACTAAACAATAATAAAGTACGACATATCAAAATGTGTGGGATGTAGCTCAAGCAGTGTTTAGACCAGGGGTGGGCAAACTTTTTGACTCGAGGGCCACAATGGGTTCTTAAACTGGACTGGAGGGCCGGAACAAAAGCATGGTTGGAGTGTTTGTGTGAACTAATATAAATTCAAAGTAAACATCATTACATAAAAGGGTACGGTCTTTTTTTTTTTTAGTTTTATTCATTTCAAATGGGCCAGATCATTTCAAATGGGCCCACGACTGGTTTAGAAGCAAACTTTCAGCTTTAAATACATATATTAGAAAAGAAAAGTGAAAGTAAATTATAAGAGCTTCCACTTAATAAATGTAGCAAATTAAATTCAAAGGAAGGAAAAAATATATATACAGATCAGAACAAAAAGCAAAGAAATAGATAACCAATGTACAATGAGGAAACCTAACAAAGCCAAAAGTAGTTGATTCTTTGAAAAGATAAATAATGGACAAATAAACCCAGAGCAAAACTAATCAAGAAAATATAAGAGAGAGAGAGAGAGAGAGAGAGAGAGAGAGAGAGAACACAAATCAAGGTTTTAAGAGGCCACACACAACATTACAGATTACACAGACATTAAAAGAATCATAATGGGTTATGTTGAATAACTTTATGCCAATAAATTAAACAAGTTTGATGAAATGGATAAATCCCTTGTAAAACACAACTTGTTAAAACTAACACAGAAAGAAACCAGAAATCTGTTAAAGAAATTAAATCTTTAACTAAAAATATTCCCACAAAGAAAACTCCAGATTCCGATGGTTTCATGGGTGAAGTTTTCCAAACATTTAAGGAGAATTAATAGCAATTTTATATAAACTCTTTCAAAGTTTAAAGAAAGGGAACATTTTTAAACTCATTTTATGAGGTCAGCATAACCCTGACACTACAACATGACAAAGCCATTACAAGTAAAGAAAATCACAGGCCCATCTCTCTCATAAACAAAATGTAATAAAAATGATTTCTTGAGAAAAACAAATTTCTCTGAAGATATTCCTTTGCTTCATGTCTGTTTCGTTCACGTCTTTACAGTTGAGATACCTTCCACGCTCAAAGAAAGGTTTCCAGAGACAAACATTTTCAGTGGAATCTTGCATTAAAAAATAGATGCCTATAGTTTGCCTGCTATTCCCAAAGGATATATGTATGTCCCAAGGACAAAATTAATCACAATTCCTCTACATGGGTCCAGCCCATTTTTTGGTCCATTTACAGAAAATGATTTAAATTAAGATAGTAAAATGACATCAGCTCCGCTCACCCACATCATTTGCATAACAAATATCTGCTAACACAAAGGTTGGTAACAGTGAGGTCATTCCCCACTGTATTCTCCTGATGAGTTGCAGGTGAAAGCAGGCACACACTCACGTACCCGGAAATACTCAAATACTAGAAAGACTTGTAACCACTTGGCACCAATCACAGTGATAAAAAGATGTGATTTTGTTCAAAAACAGAGCAATACGCCATCCCAAGTTATTTTTACATGATAACCTGTAATTATTACTATAATAAAAAGATAGTAGTTTAATATTTTCTTGCTTATGTAATTGTCAAATATCTTTGTGTGCCATTTTATTCATCTGAGTGCCCCTGAAATATGCTCACTTTGACTTGGCCATTTTGGAAGAGGGGCCAGGCTAACCTATCAGCAATGCAACTAAATAATCAAATTGCTGATTTATTCTATTGAACTGACCTGACATTTCATATCTGCTTACAAACCAGTCAGCTGCAGTTGCTACAGGGCAATGGTTCTCAAAGTGTGGTCCCCAGATCAGCAACACGAGCTTCACCCGGGAACTTTTTAGAAATACAGTGGGGCCTTGACTTACGAGTGTCCCGGCTAATGAGTTTTTTGAGATGCCAGCTATCTCTCGGCCGATTTTTTGCATTGAGTTGATAGAGTAATTTGAGTTAACGAGCTCCTTAATGAGCTCCTTAACGAGCTCGGTCTCGGAATGAATTAAACTCGTAAGTCAAGGCCCCACTGTACAAATTCTCTAGCTCAGCTCAGACCCATCACATCAAAAACCAAGTCAGAAACACAGCAGTCAGGGTTTTAGCAAGCTTCTCCAGGTGGTTCTGTCCCCCCCCCAGCCCCCCCCACCCCCGCCTCAAATCTGAGGGCCACTGAGACAACCACTGAGTATCCAAGGCTTATTGAATGCATTCTCTTCTTGCAACACATATGCTATTTGGGGCTCACATATACAACAGCTTCCCCTGAGGCACAGTTTTCAAGGGAAAAAAAAGGAAAAGCATTTTGGAGAAATACTAGTAAAAGGCTACAATAATTTGAAGCCTCTCTACCTACTGATAGAGGGTAGTACTTGTCTGTTCCGTTCTAGCTGCGGCATAGATAAAACTGTTTATAGACTTAGGTGTGGTCTCTGGACCCATTGGCTTTGACTCCATTCTTGACTCACTCAAGAACACAGAATGGCAAGTTAGTGGGAGTGATGGTGCTGTCCACCATCATGACTTGCCTACGGAATGAGGGGTGGTTACAAGACTGGGTGCTGAGGCCCTGGTTTAAAGTTCACCTCCCCCTCTGATTAGCAGTGAGACCTTGGGCAAGCCTCTTAACCTGTTTGTGCTTCGATTTCCTTATCTGTAAAACAGGAACAATAATTGCTCCTATCTTAAGGGGTTGTGTATTAAGTGAAAGAAAATATATGCACAGCATTCTTAGGATGGGACTTGGCACATAGTAAGTCCTTAATAAATGTTAGCAATTAATATTACTAGCATTGATACTATTAGATCAAACAATCTTTTCATAAATTTCATTTTATGATAGATGTACCAGACTGGGCCCTTTTGGTAACAAGTGACAGAAACTTATAGCTAGGTTAGGCAAAAAGAGAATTTACTGGGCTCTGGAAATGGTGGCCTCAGGGATGAATGTAACCAGGACCTCAGATATACCCAAGACCCTCTCTCCTCTCTGCTTCTCTCAGCATCGCCTTCATTCTCTTAGGAAACAAGACTGGCTTCCTCCCGACGTGGACCATACCATTTAGTGAAGGGAGCAGACGATCTGATGAAAACACGCCAAGGACAGCATGGACCAGCCTGGACACTGCGTTTCTCAGGACCGGTTTCTCTGGCCAGGGAAGGACGCCTTCCCATTCCACACACCAGACATGGCAGTAGCCCCAATGGACCATGCGTTTTGCTGAGGATTTATATCCCTTTGAGGTAAGCCTGGAGCAGCCTTCCTGAACCACATGGCTTGAGAGAAGTAACTCACCATTTTGTTCTCTCTTCCTGGTGTTGCTGTCATTCTCACCACATCACAATCTGGTTCTTGGTGAGGGTCCCATCTTTCATGACTTTGGTGGCGTTTGACCCCAGGCTGAAAATGGGAAGTGTTTATTTTACCTGACAAAGTACCCATGGCTGAAGGGCTTGGAGCACTGGCATACAGTCTTTTCTCCCCCTCCAGATGGGGCTGTAATTATAATTTAACTGTCTGGGTCCAACGTAAGGTGAGGAAAAGATATATTAAGTTTACACACATGTTATTCCCCTGCCCCCACCCACATCCCTTCAGCTCTCCACATTTCAGACGCAACCACCTTTTGGGGGAGGTGCGTGTGTGTATGGATGTGTGTGTACACACCCGGCGCGTTACAATTCTCATTTTGCAAAGTTTATGCAAAAACCAAACACCTGGGTTCAGAGTTTCCTAAAGGAGTCATCTGAAGTAGGTGCTTTATGCCAAAATGTCACAAAGATTTATGTGCTTTCATTTGTGCATTAAATTGAGGACAGGTGGGAGAATGCTCAAGCCTGAGAAAAACTGATAGGTCATTTTTCCCTCCGAAGAGAGATGGCTGTTATGACTACTACTGGTTCAGATAAAATAGATACAGACCTTGTTTAAAAAAAAGAAAAAGAAGAAAAAAAAAGGAGGAGGAGGGTTCAATGTTTGAAAAGCAGTATTTCAGCAGTCAAATGATTACCTCTGCGATCATGTTTCTCACAAATGGGGACACTGTGCTGGGATCCCAAGGTGAGTCCAGCCCCAGTTCCAACAGCACAGGCAGGACCATACCCAACAGCCAAGCAAACAGCCCGGCCTCCGTCCAGCTCGCCCAGAAAGGGTCTCTGAAATTAAAGCAAATGGCGGCCTCAACACATTCCATTGTAACGGCTTGCAACAGAGTCAGTTACACATATGTAACCACTCATTTTTTAATTTGATTCTTGTTTCAAACACCTTTTCAGGACCCAATACATCTAAAAAATGTCATCACTTGATAGGTCGCTACTCTATGCCTGGCCTTGAAACAGCCGATTGGATGTGCTGAGTCTTCACCTGGATTTGAAATAAGAGTGTGAATTTGCATTTCAGAAAGGTTATACTATTTGGAAAACATGGCCAAGCCAGGTTGTTCACAAAGAGAAATGAGCGCCTGAGGGCCGGTGGTCAGCCTCCCCTGGGAGGGACACACCGCCTGTCCCTGGGATGACCTGGAGGCAGATGGGATAAATCAAGGCGATTCTGTGCACAGCCATCCCCTGAGGTTCAAACTAGCTTCTGAATTAAATATGTATCAGACCATTGACTGATTTCTGAAGCAAGAATCTTCTATTTGGAAACCAGAGCTATGTTCACACCGAGGGGCCAAGGATAGACCATTAGTCCCTGATTTTGTATGACTTCATTCAATTGCTTGAATGCAAATGAACTTTGAAACTTTAATGGTTTCTGATTTTTTTTCCTTGTGTCAGCAATTACTACAATTCCAGTGATCTGTCTGTCATTGAACGTGACCACTAAATATAATAACCAGATAGTAAGAAATGCTCAACAAGCAACAGGAAAACTTCAAGATAAAGTGCCTATAACTCCCAGACATTTCTACATGAGTTTATTTAACAGTTCAGCTTGTGATATGCATGTGTTTGCGGGAGTGATAACTATGGCTGTTGAAGGGAGGTAGATAAAGGAAGACACTTTATAAATTGGAGATAAATGGTGTTAATAGTTCAGTAAGATAAATGCTAGTCTCTGAAAATGAATTCCAGAAGGAATTGCAACACAGGAGCTGACACTACATTTTTTTTTTTTTTTGTATGCCAGAAAAACACACTATCTCGCCCCCCAGACTGGAGAGGGGCCTATGAAAAATATTGGGATGACACTCTATTTAATTTCTAGAATGTGCACCTTTTTTGCTTGTATTACTTTTTAGCTAAAGTTTTCATTAAAATTCCACTGTTTGGTGAGAGTTAAACATGGTTACTTTATAATTAAAACAAACAAAAACATCTATTCTCCATGGTTTAAAAAGCATGCCTTGAAAGACAGCCCTACCTTAAATTTGCAGTTCTTTGTAATAATGGATCTTAACTGTTTTAACATACAAATAACTGCTTACAGTGTCAATGAATCCATGGATGGTCTACTGCCCAAATGCTGTACAAGGTTATAGAGTTGGGTTACCACCCTCAGCTCTGCCCTGTACAACTGCTTGAGGAACGGTGGATCCAGAGACCTTAGTAATGCCCATCGCTAGACACTGTGCAGGGTTATAGAGTCAGGTTACCACCTCCAGTTCTGCACTTTGCACTTTCATCTACACTCTCTAACTTGATCCAAATAATAGTCCTCTGAGAGTCTTATTCCTTGAGCCTGGCCTGAAAACCCAGAGCTGACCACAGCCAACTAGCCCAGAAGCTTTTGCTTTCTCTACTCCCTCCAGCCTGACTCTGCTGCTAGCATCACCTTCCCAGGTAGGATCATCATTAAGGCTACACCACATCTTGCTTGGCAGGCTGAGTATTCAGAATGTGGTGTTTTGGTTACCAGTCTGTTTTTCCACAATGCTTCATGGGAATAGTGCTATTGCTTTTCTCCACACATCACAAGTTCTCCAAGAGAAAATTCACTTGTGGCTTCTTGGGGGTGAATATCTCTTTGCCACAGTAATACCAGAAACAAGCTGTCTCAAACACCTCCCCACCATTGCCTCCCCATCATTGGCAATGAACCCCATCATGACTTAATAAAAGCAAGAGCTAATGGTCAGGACTGGCTCTCCACACTTATTGACTTATTTAATCCTCACAACAATCCTACTGGATAGGTGGTATTATTTCATACTTTCCACCATTTTTTGTTTTTTTTCAGTTTGCTCATGGTCACAGTCAGTAAAGGTTAGACCAGGACTCAAATCCCAGTTCTGAGTCCAAGCTCTGACCACTTGACTCCACTTATGAATAAGATAAGAAAATATACACACTTGTAAATAAACAAATGTGTGTGTGTATGTGTGTGTGTTTTGACCAATAGTTTTATTTCTTTCACTGATGTGAATATGCAACCAAGAAGATTGGGAATCCCCCAATCAGTTGATGGGATGTAGTTTGAGAAGGAAGCTGAAAGGAATAGAGGTGAAGAGGGGCAGTGGCTGCTGGGGACTACTCACCCATGAAGGAAAGCTGTAGATGGTCAACTTCTCTTCTGTGTTCTCCACCAACAACAAGGTGTTTGGGGGTCCCATAGGAGGAGACTCTGTGTAGAGGTGAAGTGATGGTTCCAGGGGGTAAAGAGTGAAGAGCAAAAAGCGAAGTGCCCTGTGATTCTACTCAGCTGTACCTGGAAGTCTAGAATGGCTCATAACCAATGGCTACTGTCTACTGGGGAACATTAATTAGAGACTATTGCTGTTTACAGTCTCATGATCTATCGTTGTGCTACCTACATGCCTGTATCAGATGGTTTACAGGAAAGCATACAATAGGGGGCTTGGTTCTAATGACAGCAAGGTTAACTTGACAAGGGTTGGCCTTTTCCTGTACATCCCTGAAACTGTGGATGAAGTAGAACACATAGGCATGCCTTTGTCAGTGGGGGCAATGAAGCCAGTCTGTTCACCAGTATGGAAAGAGGCTTCTGTTCCTTTGGTGCTGCACTCCAGAATGTAGTAGACTTGAACTTAAGTATCATGTTGTTCAAACAATGTAGATTTTTAAGTAGCAGAATCACCCTCAGCATAGGCAGATGCCTACACTAGAAGGCACACTAGGGAACAAAGATAGAAAAGGAAACATAGGATTCCTATCTCCCAACTCATGCCTACCCAAGGCATGACCCAATTGAAGGGAATGATACCAAAATTGATCTGAGTGGACATAGTAGCGTTTGACTGAGTTAAATATGTACAAGAGGGATTCCACTGACATCCTCATAGGCAAGGCTGGTGCTGAATTACACATTGGTGTGCTGGACTAGCCAGTGACAGTTCTAATTAATTGGCCAGTGCCAAAGTCCCTTGCTATAGCAGTTTAAAGTTTTGACTGTCACCCTCTCTGAGTGCACATGTGATTCTGCACCTGTGGACCTGCACATGCACACATACATCTCCAACAATGCAACAAAGGCATTATGTGTGGGAATCCCTAGCTTTAAGGGTGCATTTTTTATCCTCAAAGCCTGTACGTAGAGCTTGAGAAGTATGATGTCTCAGCGCTGCGGCTGATGCAATGGTGTGAGCACACTCCACCATGACATGCTTCCTCGGCACACCAGGATGTAGCAACGCCCGTCTGAATGAACTCCTAGAGCCACGTGCACAGTACCCCAGCCTTTCAGCCATTGGTCGCCTGTAGCAGCGTGTCTCCCTCTGATTGGTCCCCTCATGCTATATATACCCCTGTAGTTCCACAATAAAATGGATCTGTGTCACCAAACCTGGTCTCCAGAGTCGTGCATGCAGACGCCCTAGTGCGTTGGGGCTCCGTTGTCCTCACCCCCGAGGGAACCCTGCTTCAAAAGCCTGGTTCAAATACTGCCTTCTCTGGGCAGCCCTCCTTACTACTCTCCTATTGGGCATTATCTATCCTTCTTTATACTTCTGTCCTTGCTATTTCTTCCACTCTGCCTTTTATTATAGGTGATTGGAGATTTGACTTCCTGTCTAGGAAGTGAGCTTCTGGATCATTAGTGACCCTTGTTTCAAGAATATTTACAGATACTTGAACCAAGATGGCGGCATAGGTTAACGCCGGAGTTTGCTGCTTTGAACAACTACTTCAAAAGTGAAACTAAAAGACAGAACGGACATCACCAAGAACCACAGGAACGCTGGCTGAGTGGAAGTCCTACAACTAGGAGGAAAGAGAAACGCATACGGACACTCAGAGGAGGCGCAGTGCTGAAGTCAAATTCTGAGGTGCGGAGTGCGCTGAGCGGGCTGGCGGCGGAGGGTGCGGTTGGCGTTTTCAATCGGGAGGGAGTCGCAGACTCTGAGCTCCAGATCCGGGCGAGTCTCTAGGGACCCTGACTCAAACAGGAGAAGCGGGACTGTCTGGCTTCGGTCAGAGCGAGTGCAGCTTTCTCTCCGAGCTTTGCAGCGGGTGCTGGGACTCAGAGAGGCAGAGCCCCTGGGGACAGGACTGAGAGCCGCCATAACTGCTCTCTCCGGCCCACCCTGTTGATCCTGTGCGACCCGCCCCGCCCAAGCCCTGCACACAGGCATTTGCCGGATAGCCTCAGGCAAAGGCTAGATTAGCACCTCCCTAGAGGACAGAAGTTCTCTCACTGCTGACACAGCTGATTCTCATAGCCACTTGGCCTGGAGGTCAAACCCTCCCTGGTATTAGCTACAACAAGGTTTAACTATAAGACTTTGCACAAAGACCACTAGGGGGTGCACCAAGGAAGCATAACAAAATGCGGAGACAAAGAAACAGGACAAAACTGTCAATGGAGGATATTGAGTTCAGAACCACACTTTTAAGGTCTCTCAAGAACTGTCTAGAAGCCGCCGATAAATGTAGTGAGATCTTCAAGAAATCTAATGAGACCCTCGATGTTGTGATAAAGAACCAACTAGAAATTAAGCATACACTGACTGAAATAAAGAATATTATACAGACTCCCGACAGCAGACCAGAGGAGCGCAAGAATCAAGTCAATGATTTGAAATGCGAGGAAACAAAAAACACCCAACCGGAAAAGCAAAATGAAAAAAGAATCCAAAAATGCGAGAATAGTGTAAGGAGCCTCTGGGACAGCTTCAAGCGTACCAACATCAGAATTATAGGGGTGCCAGAAGATGAGAGAGAGCAAGATATTGAAAACCTATTTGAAGAAATAATGACAGAAAACTTCCCCCACCTGGTGAAAGAAATGGACTTACAGGTCCAAGAATCGCGGAGAACCCCAAACAAAAGGAATCCAAAGAGGACCACACCAAGACACATCATAATTAAAATGCCAAGAGCAAAAGATAAAGAGAGACTCTTAAAAACAGCAAGAGAAAGAAACTCAGTTACCTACAAGGGAATACCCATACGACTGTCAGCTGATTTCTCAACAGAAACTTTGCAGGCCAGAAGGGAATGGCAAGAAATATTCAAAGTGATGAATACCAAGAACCTACAACCAAGATTACTTTATCCAGCAAAGCTATCATTCAGAATTGAAGGTCAGATAAAGAGCTTCACAGATAAGGAAAAGCTAAAGGAGTTCATCACCACCAAACCAGGATTATATGAAATGCTGAAAGGTACCCTTTAAGAAGAGGAAGAGGAAGAAAAAGGTAAAGATACAAATTATGAACAACAAATATGCATCTATCAACAAGTGAATCTAAGAATCAAGTGAATAAATAATCTGATGAACAGAATGAACTGGTGATCATAATAGAATCAGGGACATAGAAAGGGAATGGACTGACTATGCTTGGGGGGGAAAGGGGTGTGGGAGATGCGGGAAGAGACTGGACAAAAATCGTGCACCTATGGATGAGGACAGTGGGTGGGGAGTGAGGGCGGAGAGTGGGGTGGGAACCGGGAGGAGGGGAGTTATGGGGGGAAAAAAGAGGAACAAATGTGATAATCTGAACAATAAAGATTTAATTAAAATTAAAAAAAAAAAAAAGAATATTTACAAAGTCAATTTTCAATAAATTTTTCATAGCAAATAAAATACCAAGTGGGTGAATGAGTGAGCAATTTCATTTATGTGTGCGAAACAGAGACACATGAGAAAAAAAATAACGAATTGTGTGTGAAAATACTAGTTATGTTAGCATGAAATGCTTTACCTTCTGAGGGTTCAATGTGGCAAAACTATTTCTGTCTGTGTTCCTAGTCTCTCTTTCCAGTTCCCCAACACCAACTGCCACTCACAGAATGGTAGTATAGAAAACCACTGAATTGCAAAGGAGTCATGGCACTTGGAATTTGGAATCTATCCTGGTAGAGATGGAAGGTGTTGAGTCAAAACAGCATATACCTATGAGTTTTTCTAAAGAACTTATAAGCATAACCCATGGACATAGACAATAGTGTGATGAAGTCCTTGGGGGGTTAGGGGGACAGATGTAGGGTGGAGAGGGTCAATGGGGGAAAAGGGGATATCTGTAATATTTTCAATAATACAAAGACTATACAAAAGGTCTATCTCTCTCTTGCTCACCATCTATTTTATCCCCTTAATTTCCTAATTACCTTAATATCCCACCAGGAAGAAACTTTTTCCCAAGGCCCCATTGTGGTCCTTGGAGGAGAATTCCAGTACCACCTTCTTGTTACAAATATTCTTGAAAAAAGGGTCACTAATGATCTAGGAGTCAAAGGGCCAGAGCCAGACCCACCTTTCACAGACTCAGCATAGAGAGGGCAGGCTCTCTCCTGGAACCTTGAACCTTGATCTCAGAACTCAACTGCAAGAGGTCGGGTCCTAGAGCAGCAACCCTGTTTGATCAGGCTGACCTGCCTGTTGCTTTGCTTCCCTGCCTGCTCCCATCTTCCTGACCTTCCCAACAGCACCTACCTACCTTTCCACCTTCTCATTCCTCACTGTGAACTTCCCAATAGCTTCCTAATACATTCTTCAAGGCTTCAATTAGGCAGGTAAGTTCACTTTGCTAGCAGCCAGTACTTCTAACCAAGAAGTGCTTCCCAAAGATGTGTTATGTACATGCTCTGACTCCACATGCCCTGAGATAGTTTCAGCTGCTACAGACAAGAGCAAGAGCACTGAGCTGATAACTAGTCTTGTCAGTAGCAAAAACAAACAAACAGACAAACAAAAAAACCACAAACAAAAAACTATTGCATGTGAGGGATTGTGTCTTCTGAAGAACATCACCTCTGCCAGTCTGAATTAAACTGTCCCTCAATATCATCTGTCTCGCCCGGCTGGCGTGGCTCAGTGGTTGAGTGTTGATCTATGAACCAAGAGGTCATGGTTCCATTCCCCGTCAGGGCACATGCCTGGGTTACAGGCTCGAAACCCAATGTGGGGCTTGTAGGAGGAAGCCAATCCAAGATTCTATCTCATCATTGATGTTTCATCTGTCTCTCCCTCTCCCTTCCTTTCGGAAATCAATCAATATATATATATATATATATATATATATTTTTAAAAGAATGAGATGTGGTTGTCCCAAGGTAGTTTTAATATATATATATATATATATATATATATATATATATATATATATATATATATATATAATCTGCCTATATTGTGGCGTGTTTCCTTGCAAACAGTTTAAAAAGTCACTCAAATGAAAATATTCTACACCTCCCCACCCCCCCCCCCAACACACACACAGCAGCAGCAGCGTCAATAGAAGTTACTTCTGCTGCTTTATCAAAGATGAGAAGGTTTTAATCACCATGTTGTCATGGACCAATCCATTCACTAAAGATGATTTGTTTCCTTAATGAACCTGACTCTCTCACTCAATGCCCTTGGGAAAGCCGCAGTACTATTACTTAACTACCTGTAGGTGTGTATTGAAAATGACTCCATTCAATTGGGTCTAACTGGTTAAAGTAGCCAAATCAAAGCTTTAGAGTTCCAACCCAAATATTTCCTTTTTTGGTTCTTATATACATAATTACATATGATTTACAATGACACACAAAATTTCTGGAAATAAAAGCAGGAACCTTTATTCAAAATTTCACCCAATCCAGAAAATAAATACTAGTATACCCAGGCAACAGAAGACAGATGTCACAAACATGGGGCACTTGAGTTTGCCGAGTCCATCTTCACTATCCCCTGAAGCCCCGTAAAGGGCAGAAGAGCAAGATCTTGGTGGTGCCCAGGGGTAAAGTCCTCAGAGGTTCTGAAACCTTTTGTGTTGCTCTACAACTTCCCTCCCAGTGATCCTGTGATTAGCAATCATTCCCCACAGTAGGAAGCAATCTGCAGAAGAGCAAGCTCAGAGGGAGGCATGTGTGTGGCAGTGGCAAGAAGAGGACCAAACCATGAGGGGTCTCAGAGAAACATTCAAGGTGAGCAATGTCGTGGGAGACATCTACAATGATGTGCGGGAACTAGAATGGCCACAGAAAGGTCTAGAGCAGGGGTGTCTGGCCCTGCAAAGGCATTAGGTGTGAGTTAGTGAAATGTTTGACCAAATATAGCAGGCTAATTTTTAGGTTGATAATTTTGTATAAACTGAGAATGAGGTTATAAATATCCAAATGGCCCTTGACAGAAAAAGATTCCCCACTTCTGGTCTAGAGGCTGAGGGATTTGTAGCTCAGGACTTGGCCTCTAGGGAAGATGGGAAGGCAGAAGTATCATGTTGGCTCATGAGGGAAGGTTAAGCAACCCAATATTAAACTGCTTATCTAAGCTGAACTTGTGAACTGCTGAGGTTTCTCCATTCTGGGTAATAATAGCTTCACACAATTATCAGCTCTAAATAGCAACCATTGTTGAAAGGAACCTGGGCCAAAATACTGATTGGGCATTTGCAAGGATTTATGGGTGAAATCAGGTCATGAAGTTGAGCCTGGGCATATTCCTCCCCATCATCACCCTCTCACAAACAAAACAGAAAAGAAAATGAAAAAGAGAAGATGTTCTCTCCAACTACCAACAGACAGATTGGCTTCGTTGGGTCAAGTTGGATCCATGTTCAAAAAGGAGAGGCTCATAGCCCATCTTCCAATCTGAGTAGACAAATGAGAGCCCCCTGTCTTTTATGGAGGGCCTGCAAGACTCCCTGTGCCTGGCTCCTCATGTATCTCTTCAGCCTCCTTCTCACCTGTCCTCCTGTCACACCTTTGGTATACCTGTCACTCAGCCTTCAGCCACTTTCTAGACCTTACTCTCTTTACCCCTCTGTGTCTTGTGTTTGCTGTTTCTCTGCCTAGAATGCTCTTTCCCATAATTGCTCTTCTCTTAGCTCTACATTTATTCATTTTTTAAATCCTCACCCGAGGATATGTTTTTATTAATTTTAGTGAGAGAGGAAGGGAGAGAGAGAAAAACAAATTGACGCAAGAGAGAAAAATGGATCAGTCGCCTCCCACATGAGCCCTGAACAGGGATGGAACCCGCAAACTAGGTATGTGCCCTGACCAGGAATTGAACCCACAACCTTTTGGTGTACAGGAGGACACTCCAACCACCTGAGTCACCTGGCTGGGGCACACATTTAAAAGTCAACCTCCACAAGGAACACTTCCCTCGAGACCCTTGAGTAGTTCCCATCCTGTTATTTCCTTGAGCAGAGATGTCAGTTATGGCTGAGGGTCAAATCTGGTAGTCCACCTGCTTTTATAAATAAAGTTTTATTGGAACATAGCCATGCCTATTCATTTACACATAGGCTGTAGCTGCTTTTGTGCGATAATAGGAGCGCTGAGTAGTTGTGACAGAGACCATATGGCCTGCAAAGCCAAAAAGAACTTACATTCCTACACATAGAAAGTTTGCCGACCCCCATTCCATAGATTTAACACATCCTATAATTATATTCTCTCTATTCACTTATGATTATTCTACTCAAAGCTGTATGTCCACATATGCAGGATCTTGTCTATGTTATCCCACCATCCATTACATTGCCTGGCACAAAGACTGCACACAGCACTAAACTAAGCAGGGGAATTACCATCCCTATTTTGAAGATGGAAATGTTGAGTGGGAATGAGAGGAATTATATCTGTGCTGGAGGGGCTTCACTGGAGTTGGGCTATTATTCCTTTTGCTGTAGTTTTCTTTATATCCCTCATCTACATTGGTTGGTTTAGAATCTGTCCCTCCAACTGGAATGTGAGCTCCAAGAGGCCAGCTGCCATGTTTCTCTGTCTTGTTCACCATGGTGTCAGCAGCACCATGAACAGTGCCTGGCACATAGTAAGTGCTCAAGAAATATGGTTAGTGACCGAGCAAATGAGTGAATGGATATTCTTGGCCTTAGAAGGCGGTGTTGCTGACTCTGCCTCAGAGTTGGATAAAGATAGTGCCATGTACACTGAACATGACTACAATCATAAGAACCAGCATATGTATTTTTTCTCAAAAGTACATGATCATGTTCCAGTTATTCATGTCAATAGAGAGATGCTCTTGTTCTTGAAATCCTGAATACCAATGATCTAGGCACCCATCCTCTTTGAATAAAAAAGACCTCTCCTTGTGTAGCTGTGACCAATGAACTTCCTCAGTGGGGATTTCATTTTTACTAAATCAGTTTTCCCTTGGAAGCAAAGAGAAGAGGTGGGCATGATGGGGGAAAGAGTTATAAATATTGTAAACCTCAGGCCCAGATTTGAATCTACCATTTATTGGTTATATGATCTGGGAATAAATTTAGTAACTCCCCAATGCCTCATTGTGCCCATGTAGCAAATAGTGACACAAATATCAAATATCATGGATTGTTTTGTGATAGCACGTTTTGGAATTGGGAGAGTATGATGCACTGTGTAGGTCCATGAGGAGCTGTTCATATCAGCAGCAGCAGAGGCAGCAATAATAATAACTTCAGAACAGAGTTTGTGTTCAAAGAACAGGTATGCTAGAGAACTAGCATACAAGCGTACTTAAGAACTAAACTACCAAAGCATAACCCCCAGTTCTGCCATTTCCTAGTGATCTGATCTTAGGTAACCTTTGTTGTTGTTATTGTCATTAATAAAAGTTTTACTCCTCAAAAATTCCTCAGGCCCCTGAGAGCTTTCTCTGCAAATTTCATTCATAACCTCATAGCTGATATGGGGATGCTCCTAGGAATAAAATATGGGTCAGTCCCCTAGTCAATATCTCAGGACCTTCTCTTTAAACCATCTCAACCTGGTACCGGTTCTCTATCACCGTCTGCAAAATGGCGCCTTTCAATGATTGTCGGGACTATGCCCAATATACATGAAAAGAAGCACCAAATGAGCTTAAAGCATTAACACTTGGTTTATGAAAGGCATAGAGAAGGTAGTCAAAGGGTAGAATCTTTCTTTAAGGTGCCAATGTCCCCACAAATCAACAGTACAGACCCCACTTCATCTCCTAAGATTACACTGGAAGTTGGAACTTGGCTTAGCTTTTCTTGGGAGGGGAACAAGAAGAGGCATGCTGACATGGCTCTTCTCTGAATGGCCTCTTTCTTTCCATCTGTGAAGTCAAGGCCAATGACCAGACTCTCTGAAGGAACAGAATCCAGCTTTGAGACTCTCTGATCCAAGTTTTCACTGAGCCAGAGCTCTCTCTTCCAGGTTGAGTATTCACCTGTCTTCAGTCAGCCTCACTCCTATCACCTTGGGCACAGTGAATTGACCTCATGGATTTTTCTCCATTCTTTTGAGATCTACTTAAATCCCTTCAGCCTGAGTGACACTTTGAACAAGTTTTCATGAATGGGTCAGAGGAAAATGTACCCGCATCACAGACCTAATCAGAGTATATATTTTCACGTATGCTGCCGTAAGCCTTTTTTATTAATATATTTAGTCAGTCTGAGGATTATGCTTAGATATTCATGTTTCTAAAACTTCATCCTAAGGATAAGGCAAGCAGGAATTTGCTTCCAAAGCAACTTACTGTTGCTACCTTTAAATAATTGAAGGTTTTAGCACAGTGATTTCTCCTTAAGCCTCTTGGTAATCCCAGCAAACTCTAGGTGTCAGAAACTGGCAGGCAACTCTCCTGCATTTTGCCATGCACCCAAGACATAGCTTTAATGGAGTCTAGCTAAAAACTAAAGACCATTTCAAAACCGGAGAATGAGACATGGGCAAACCAAGGATCCCACATAAATCCTCTGTGGAACCAGGAAATGAGCATCTAGTTGAAAAATGTGCCTGTTTTTTTCTCTCCTACCCCTTCCTACCATCTCCATGTAACATTAAGATTTAGCCCTAAATAACTGCAGCATGGGATAGAGCCACAAAATATAGACAGCAAAAATCTTTCCTGCAGTGCACCAATAAATATAATCCCCTTAATGCTGACGGTGGCACCATTTTTGTCACCAACCCCAAAGGGCCTGACAGAGATGGGGAGAGAGTGGGTATCCCAAGAGCAAATAAAGACCCCTCTGGGATTAAAAAGTCAGCAGCAGAGGGCACTCCTGAAGCCCTGACCCCAGGCAGGCTGGAGAGACGGTGCGCATGTTCTAGATGGGGTACTGCCCCACAGGCAGTCAGAACAGGGCCGTCTGGTGCCAGAAGCCATTCATCAGACTCTGCAGAAAAGGCTGTCAGTTTGGCCTGCAGGCCTCCAGCCAGCCTGTCAGGATCCAGGCTCACAGCCAGAGTGTCAGGGGCTGCGGCTGGTAGCCAACCAGAACTTTGATGTCGAAGGGTTGGCCAGATGGTATGTGAGGGTGGCCAATGGGCTCTGAGACCATCCACTCTGCTCCCGGGTCAACAGTCTGAAAGCGAGCTGGCCACTGGAGTATCTCTAATAAAGATGGAGGTAGACATTTTATATTGTTAAAAAAAATTGTTCAAATTATTTCAGTATTTGTTTTGTTTAAATTTCCATTACACATGCTTTTCATTATGCAACTCAATTAGTGTATAAAAGATTTTTCTGTTGAAAATTTTTAAATGAACATAATTGTTCAATTTGGAAAGATTACAATGCTTTTATTTAATCAACACTGCAATAAATACATTGCTCTATAATGAACCCCATACTTTTAGGCCATTAACCATTCAATAAATTTGCAATATGGACGGTTCTTTATGGAGAAGAAGATAAATAAAGCTATTGAAATGAATGTATGACAGCTATGATGCTAAGCAGCAAATTATAGCTTTTCGCTTCTCATCCCCCAGAGTTGTACCTTGATTACAAACATATGCGAGTGTAATAAACAGCATACGTTTCAATTATTACTTTGAACATGAGGTACACTGGACATTCAAGAAAAACCCCGCACCGTCGTTGCCTCTATACTCCATGGCATCCTCCCACCAATAATCTCTTTCGCAGTTTGTCCAAAGGTGCATCTGTTGTTTGCCTTATCGAACTAGACTGTGCCTGCCAGGAGGGAAATGATCTTAGGCCAGCAGGACCAGCGGTTTCTACTGGGGATCACAATATTAAAGCCACTCCCCTCATATGATGCTCTCTGACACTCAGAACCATTACCTGTACCCTTCCAATCTCGGGAGATCTTGTGAGGTCTCAAAGCAGACGAAGGCATGTCTGCCATGGCAAAGAGCTTCCAGGCCCTGCCCGCCGTCCTTTCTCCCCCCTAACACATCAACTACAGTTAAAAGGATAAACTTCCCCATGTGCATCACCCTCATCTAAACACCTTCTGTTCCTTCTAACGCTGACTCCTCTACAGTGCCAATGAACCCTGATTTCAGATGAAGCCACTTAAGGCTTGGAGAGGTTAAGGTCCAGAACCAAGATGAGAATTTAATTATGTCTCTAATCCAATGGACCTGATTATTATTATTGGTAGCTATACTATTAATAGTACCAATAACTAAAATAATGTATTAACATTGCAAATAAGGACCCATGCGGAGTGATTATTATGTACGAGGAATTATTATACTGCCTTGTATAGATGAGGAAAGTGAAGCTTAGATGTCTGGGGAACCTGGCCCAAGGTCACAGGAAGAAATGGCAAACTGGACCAAGCTATTCAGCTCCTCCCAGGATTAATTCATTCTCTCTCTCTCTCTCTCTCTCTCTCTCTCTCTCTCTCTCTCTCTCTCTCTCTCTCCCCCTCCCTCACTCCCTTCCTCCTTCCCTCCCTCTCTTTCTTTTAAGTCCTCACCTAAGGATATGTTTTTATTGATCTTTTAGAGAGAGAAAGGGAGAGAGAGAAAGAGAGAGACATTAATTGGAAGAGACATTAATTAATGAAGATTCAGGTGATGGGGCACACACCTAAGGATATGTTTTTATTGATCTTTTAGAGAGAGAAAGGGAGAGAGAGAAAGAGAGAGACATTAATTGGAAGAGACATTAATTAATGAAGATTCAGGTGATGGGGCACACCGGGCCAGGGCCAGGGTTCTCTCTTTAAGTGGTTCTCAGGAAGGTCCCCTAAACCTTGTCTTATCTCTTCTTCATATTCTATTCCTGTGGTTTTGGCCTCTCACAGGAAATCTTAGAATGATCACAAATGGGAAATCCTCTTTAACCCTCTCCTCCCTGCAAGTCAGGAGAGATGGGGGCCCACAAACCATGCAGTGGGAACCTCCCTTGGTATCCAACTGGCCACATGTGGCTTGTAAGACCTAGAGCTTTTAGGAACAGAGACCAAAGTCTGTGTGGATGTGGGATGGACAGGCCTGCTTTTGAGCTTCACCTCTCTCACTTACTAACTTGTTTACTATGACCACATTACTTATTCTCCATATGCCTCATTATCCTCAACTATAAAATTAAAATCATGACAATTCCTACCATCACACAGTTATTATGAGATACAATAACTATATTTTAGAAAACAAAATTTAAATTGGCTTAGTACATAGCGTATAGTAAATGCATAGTACCTAGTGTATAATGAATGCTGAATGACAGACTCTGGGCTTCAGAGTTACAGGTTTAGAGAAAATCTGAACAATTCAATTGCTCAGTCAACAAATATACATTGAACATCTATTATTTCTGGAGACTGCTCCAGGCATTTGACATTTCTGCACCAGCACTTACTTTGTAGTGTGTGTGTGTGTGGTGGCGGGGGAAGCATAAAATCAACAAGTTTACAAATATATAAATGTATGTGTAATATTTCAGATTGTGACAAAAATAAGGAGAGGTGAATGAATTGAGTGATTAAGATGAAGTGAGGGCTATTCAAGGAGGTGATGTTTAAGGTAAGTTCTGACTGAATATTCAGGTGATGGGGCACACACAGTGGTGCCTGAGACACTCTAGGACAGTGATGGCGAACCTATGACACGCGAACTCATTTTTTTGGTTGATTTTTCTTTGTTAAGTGGCATTTAAATATATAAAATAAATATCAAAAATATAAGTCTTTGTTTTACTATGGTTGCAAATATCAAAAAATTTCTATATGTGACACGGCACCAGAGTTAAGTTAGGGTTTTTCAAAATGCTGACACGCCGAGCTCAAAAGGTTCACCATCACTGTTCTAGGAAGTCAACAGGCATTTAGTAGAGGTAGATCAGTAATCCAGTCAGCGGCCAGATGTGTTTGTTTCACCATACAGTCATTTAAGAGGACTTGCTGTGTGGCAGGTACTAGGGGGAGAGAGAAAAATTGTCTTTAGGTTCAAACCAGCTTGTGGTCCTTCTGCATTATGAATCTGCTAATAAAGGGTTGGCAGGCTGGCCTTTTCTATATTCCAGAATATACCAGGGCCTGGATCTCTCTTTTGAGAAGAAGAGCGTGGAGTATGAGAGAGAAAAGGAAGTTAGATTCGGACCCAAGTGACAGATGTCCGAAAGGAGTCCTGGCCAGCGGTGGAATCCATGTTTGCTCATTCAGTGAGAGGCAATTTTGCATGTAGTGAATACAGGGGTTAGGAGTTGAAGAAACCTGGCTCCAAATCCCCCTTGTGTAGTTTCCAACAGTGTGTATTTCTTCCTGAGTCTCTGTTTCCCCAGATGTAAAATGGGAGTAATAGTCTTCACCTCACAAGGAATTACTGTAATGATTTAAAATGACATGTGTAACATAAAGTTAAACTTGGCTGCTCTTACCAGTTATTTATCCTGTCAGTACATAATGATCACTGTATTATGTTTTCAACATTCCCACACATTTGCAAATTCCCCTTAATAAAATATTGGAAACAATATTAAGAAAGGTGATATATGTAAAATACCTAGGATGGAGGAGGCATTTGACAGATTATAGTTATTTAAAATTTTTCACTTAGAAATAAATTCTCAATTCCCACCTGGTACCAAGCTCTGCCTATGAATTAAGATAAAAAGATTACTCCTCATCCTTGAGGAGTTCACAGTGTCCTATATAACTAACCATCACCACTGTATGTTTCCTCATTTTATTCCTGGGCCCTATCCCTATTTTTGCTTCTATGATTTTTTAGTACTTTGTATGTGTTTATGCCGTAAGCCATAAATAATTTAAAGAACCAACCAGGGTATAATTGAATGGATAGACGGAGAGATAGATCGGTCATCCAAGGGAAATCTAAAAGTATTCTCAGAATCCCAAGTCACTAGTCAATTAAAATAAAGTGGGATAGCCAGGATTTCCATGGCTGAACTGGGATTTTCTTTCTTAGAAGCTCTACCAATGGCTATCCCTTTAGTCTGCCTAGTGCCTGATCCTCCAGGAACAGAACCTATCTCCTTGGCCAAAGAGGTTAGGTTATAAACCAAGCTGAGCCAATCATATGACACCATCACTCCAACCACAATGACTAGTTTCTCAATGAGCATATGACCCAAGCCAGGCTAGGGATAGTACCTAGAATTTTCTCCCTGTTTATAGAGCTCACAGCTTAATACAGTAAAATAAGCACCATATCTTTCTATTCCTTCTTCTTACAAATTGCCTGAAAGAGAGTCAACATGCAAAGTGAAGAAAAAAGATCAAGCGGTTCTAGGCCATCTGAATCCTAGGCTTCAGTAGTCACCCAACCCAATTCCCTTTGTTTAAAAAATTGTATGTAAGTCTTACCATATACAACTGACTAATGGGCTGATACACTCATTTTACTCTGCCTATTGGCATGCCTGTCTTTCATCTTCCTTGAATGTAATTCTTTCTAATAGACATGTAGGGCTCCAAAGGGGCTGGGCCTCTGTTAGAATCACTGAAGTTTAAGAAAAGTTATTCTTAATATAGTTGTGATGAAAATGAAAATCAGCAAGACAGAACGTATAAAAATAAATAAATTATTGGAATAGGCAAGGATTTCTAAATCTGATCACAAAAAGCACTAACCATAAAATTAAAACATTGATAAACTGGATTTCATTGACATTAAGAACATTTATTCATCAAAGACACGATCAAGTTGGTGAAAAAAATGGGAAAATATGTAAAAAATGTAGAAATCTAACAAAGGGCTTATATCCAAAATAAATAAATAATGCCATCAAATCAATAAGAAAAGGACAGAAAACACAATAGAAAAACAAAAAAACACATGGACAAGAGTTGAACAGGGACTTCAAAGAAAAGGACATCCAAATAGCCAATAAGCATATGAAAAGGAGTTCAACAATATCACTTTTCAGGAAAATGCAAAATGAAACCCAAGTGATATATTATTACAGATCCATCAGAATGGCTAAAAATAAAAGTCTGACAATACTAAGTGTTAATGATGAAATGAAACAAAACTCACACAGTGCTGATGAAACTGTAAATTGATACAACTCTTTATCAAAATAATATTTAGTAATTCCTACTAAATCTAAATCTAGCCTGTGACTCCACAATTCCACTCCTAGGTATATATCCAAAAGAAATAAAAACATATGTCCACCAAAGACATGTACAAGAATGTTCATGGCTGCTTTATTTAAAACTAGAGGCCCTATGCACGAAATTCATGCACTGGAGTGGGGGTCCCTCAGCCCAGCATGTGCCCTCTTGCAGTCTGGGAACCCTTGGGGAATGTCTGCCTGCCGGCTTAGGCCTGATCCCCAGCCTTACCGCCGGCTGGCTTCTGAGTGTGGGGGGTGAGGGGGGGGAGCACCACTCAACCAGAAGTCAGGCTTGCTGCTCCTTAGTGCTGGCCCTGCCCCCTGCTCGTTGGTTGGAGGGGGCCGATCAGGGAGCTGGGCTGGCCGGGGAAGGGGCCATGGGAGGTTGAGGTGCAACAGTTGCACCCCATCCCACCTCTGCGGAGGTGCTGTGACTGCGATGCCCCCTCTCCCAGTGCCTCTGGAGAAGAGGGGGGCAGGACTGCCATGGCTGGCCTGGCGGCGCAGGCTCACTGGCCCCGCCCCCCGCCCACTGGGCGTTCCAGAAGGTCATTCTGCCATCCGGTCTAATTAGCATATTAGCTCTTTATTATGTAGGATTGTCCCAAACTAGTAACAGCCTAAATGTCCATAAACAAGAAAATGGATAGATAAATTGTTATGTATTTATACAATAGAATACTGCACAGCAATAAAAATTATTGATATACACAATAACTCATGTAAATCTCAAAGACATTATGTTGAGCAAAAGCCAGACAAAAAAAGAACATCTTGTATGATTCCATTTGTATGAAGTTCAAGATCAAGCAAAGCTAATCAATGGTAATAGAAGCTAGAAGAGCTAGAAGACTGGTTACTAGGAAGAGTATTGACTGGGAATGGGTGCTGAAAATTTTCTGGATGGTAACAAACATGTGTAAACAATTTATTTCTACAAAATAATAAGCAAAAATGCATGGATCTGTACCTTCAGGCACATGACGAAGCCCCATTTCCTAGGTGAGGGAAAATTAGGAATGATGATATTTTAAAAAAAAATTTTTTATATTTTATTGTTTTTTTACAGAGAGGAAGGGAGAGGGATAGAGAGCCAGAAACATCGATGAGAGAGAAACATCGACCAGTTTCCTCCTGCACACTCCCCACTGGGGATGTGCCCGCAACCAAGGTACATGTCCCTGACCAGAATCAAACCCAGGACCCTTCAGTCCCCAGGCCGACACTCTATCCACTGAGCCAAACCAGCTAGGGCGGAATGATGATATTTTAAAACCTATCTTAAGTGTCTCCCAAGAGTCAATCCCTTTATAAGTAGGAACAAACTCTCCAGTGTTTTCTGTGAGGTATTATTTGAAAGCCTTCATTCCCCCACTAACAATCATGCTCCTCACACTTACACGCTTACTGGACATGTGTATCTCTTAGATCATTTTAACGGCAGCCCATGTGACAGACAGTTCAGGTGTTTGGTGCCCACTTTAGAGTTGAGGAAACTGGCAGAAAGACTTGCAAGGGCCTAGGAATAGTCCTGGATTACAGAAACCAGCAGAACGGGACCAAACTATCATGACAAGTAGTGGAGAGCTTGTTCTCTCTCTCTTTACCCATGTCTCTGCTTTCTCTCCTATGCTTTCTCTTTCCCAGCTTTCTCTTCATCCACCTTCTTCCATCTCACTTCCTATTTGTCTTTTTCTCCATTTTTCTTCATTCTACTCCTTCTTCACTCTTGTACACCATGAATCTACTACTCTATTGCAGACTGAAACCTCTTTCAGATCTTCCAGAGTCCTATGCTGACTCAGCTCTGTATTTCCTCACTGGCTTCTTGGCATGGAACACATATAACCTCCTCTCAAAGTCTGCCTGTGGTTTCCATTTCTGACCCCCGTTCTGGGACGAGCATGCCAATTCTCCGTGAGGAAACCACTTTCCTCTGGTTTCCATCTATCTCTTCCTTTCTCAGGCTCCATGGATCTGTGCATATCTGGCCAGTAAAAGCATTCAATTCCCCAGGATGCAGTGATTGGATCATAAATGGGCACTATGACCCAAGCCAAGCCAATGATATCCATGCCATAACCTTTTATGCTGGGTTGTGATGCTGGTGGAATAAGTCTAGACCTGTTTGGGATCATCCTTGCTTACCACTTAGGGCAGCGGTTCTCAACCTGTGGGTGGCGACCCCTTTGGCGGTCGAACGACCCTGTCACAGGGGTGGCCTAAGACCATCCTGCATATCAGATATTTACATTACGATTCATAACAGTAGCAACATTACAGTTATGAAGTAGCAACGAAAATAATTTTATGGTTGGGTCACAACATGAGGAACTGTATCTAAAGGGCCAGAAGGTTAAGAACCACTGACTTAGGGGCACATTGCTTGAGAAAGAAATCAACACAGTGGTAATCAGAGCTGAGGAATTATGATAGATTATTAACCACTTTGAGCACCTGCATCCAATCATGACTGGGGTTAGACTACTCTTAGTCATCTGAATTTTATAAACCAATAAATGACCTTCTATAATTAAGCAAGTTTAAAATGGCATAGTATATTATTCTATCACCATCTCTAATTTAATTTTTACTATATGCTTGACTTTGTGAGGTGAGTTTACAATTTCTCTAACTAAAGAGTCAAAGTCCATTTTTCTACCCCATAAATATAGGCAGACCTTGTCACTTGCCTTAGCCATTGAGATGCTAGCAGCACAAATGGAGATTTAAAATGTGCTCATGTGATAAAACTTGCTCGCTCGTACACTTCTGTTATTGCCATGACAATAGCCCTGAGCTAGCCTGCTTCAGGACGACACAGCCATGGCCTGGTTGTCAACGTGGCCCTAACCAACAGCTGCCTGATCACAAAGCAAGTAAGAGCGTCAGCCAAGACCAGAAGAATCACCCAGTTAAGCCCAGTATAAATTTCTTAGCCCATAGACTTATGAGCTAAAGAAATGCTCATTGTTTTAATTCATTGAATTTTGGGGTGGTTTGTTACACAACATCGTTGTGTCAATAAATCATTGATAGTTAGTTTCCCATCTTTTACAACGAAGGAGTCTAAAAAATAATATTACCCTTATGGGCTCCCACAGCTGCCTGAATTTTTCTCATTACATAATTTAACATGCTAATTATTTTTTTAGTAATTATTTTTTTTTTACTGAGCTGTGTATTCCTCCCGATCAGTACTGTCCAATAGAACTTGTACAATGATCAAAATGTGCTATCACTGCATTGGCCACATGGTAGTCACTAGTACATGTGGCCATTGAATACTTGACGTGACTGAGAAACAGAATTTTAAATTTTACTTAATTTGGATTAGTTTAAATTTAAATAGATTACCTGTGGTTATTGGCTACTATTTTGGACAGCGTAGCTCTAATGCCTAAATGCTTTAAAAATAGAAATTGTATCCATGTTGTTCATTATCATATATTCAACTCAAGAGGAGGTGATTAATTCATTTGTATAATATAGAAATAAATTCTTCTGACTCCCTTAGGAATTTATCACTGCTTGATAAGCAGTTTCTTCAGATCTAATGGGTGAATGATCTTAGCTATCACCAATTTGTATAAACACCATAAGCCATAACCCAGAAGCTTTCTGTCTGGAGAACAAAATTCTCCTGGTCACAGCATCCTGAACTTCCCAAGATTCAGCACTTCTGTGGGCCAAAAAGGGCCTTCTGGAAACATCCAGACAGACATGAAAGTCCAGTTATCCTACCACATGTGTTTCTCTTCTCTGACAAACATGCCTTCAATGCTTCCTGCTTCTGGTTTGATCCAGAAGGTCCAGGCAGAAGAGGGAACCAGTATGGTCCGCTAAGTCCAGCTTCGAATACCTGCGGGAAATAGGAGCGTGAAAGGAGGGTCAAGTTTCTAGGATGGAACTCTCAGTTTCACAGGTGGCCAAGGGGCCACATAAACAACTCAATCCCTAATTTGTGTCACACAAAATAAAGGAGACTCTGAAGTGTTCTGACATATGTAGAACCCATGTTTTCTGACAGAAGATGTTATGGATTTTTTTAGAAAAAGCTTCCCAATTCTGTTGATGCTAAGATATGTCCAAAATGTTGGTTTTAGAAAAAATGCCCAACATGAAATAAATGCCCAAAATATTTAAATAATTACTTTAAAAGTAATTACTGTTGTTTGCAAGATCCCTTAGTCAGCAATGGTCATCTCTCAAGACGGCAGGTAGAGGTTGAATTTTTTTATGTTAGTGATTTCTCCTCTTTGTGCCATCTACAAATATACAAGCTTTCCAAGTCTATATTAAATGTCTTTTTAAGCCATGTAACAGAAGTCTCAAGTACAAAATGTTTTTCTAATCAAATCTAGTCCCACCTAAAAAGGCTTGTAGAGTCTGTGGATTTGTGTTTCATACGTGGTGGTATCTCGTTGTCTTAAGTTAACTGGATCCCAGAAGGAAGGGAAGTTTTAGTAACTCAGTCCAAGGGAGTTAAGCTGAACAGAGAAGGGCAGAAAATGAACTTTGGCAAAACAGAAGAAGAATAACCATCACAAACTGCACACCTTTTGAGTCTTGATGAGAAGCATGGATGCCGGAAATGCCCTCCTCAACCACCCCCCCTCCCCCAGTAACAACAACATTGGTATCACATGCTAATATTGTCATTATTAATAATAACAATAATTGATTGCTTGATGTATGGCCAACACTTTAATAAGAAATTTACAAGATCTCTACCTTGTTCTTTAAAACTCTAGGGATAGGTACCCTCATTATGTTCAATTTACAAATGAAGAAACTGGGGCTCAGATAGTCCTAGCTGGTTTGGCTCAATGGATAGAGCGTCAGCCTGTGGACTGAAAGGTTCTAGGTTCGATTCTGGTCAGGGGCATATGCCCCGGTTGCGGGTTTAATCCCCAGTGAGGAGCATGCAGAAAGCAGCCAATCAATGATTCTCTCTCATCATTGATGTTTCTATCTTTCTCTCCCTCTCCCTTCCTCTCTGAAATCAATAAAAATGTATTTTAAAAATAAATAAATAAATAAATATCAATAAACTATTCTTCAAAAAAAGAAGAAGAACTTGCCCACGATCTCACTCCTAGAGAGTATGAGAGTCAAGATTCAAAGCCAGGTCCTCTGGCAGTAGGTCCCATGCTCTCAAACTCTGAGTCATAGGGTAGCAGTTGGTGAGTGCCTTCAAGTCCTGGAAAGCCAAATACCTCTGCAATGAGAATCCCTGGGAAGCTGCGTCAATGTTTTCTTAACAACCCTAACTGCACCTGAAAGCAAGTAAACATTAAAAACTGTTGTTGGGGTTTTTTTTGTGTGCTTTTTTTTTTTTTATATACACCAGGAAGTCTAGACACCTGCTGTTGTATATTTTCTGGAGGGGGAAAAAGAGACTCATTGTATGAAACTCATTTCAACCATTTGGAGAGGTTTGAGTAAAGATGGGTTAGGTTTGCAACTCAGTGGTGAGACATAAATGTTTAACACAGGATCTTCCTCCTCGCCCACCCTTCCCCGATGGATGCTTTGAATAATGCAAAGTCTGTTTTAAGCCCTGCTGATTGACTCAAGAAAAGGATCAGCATGTTTTGAAATATTGGTCATAGGGTCTGGCGGACGGCAGCATTAAAACGCAGGGTAAAACTCAACAAGCTACTTCCTGTCAGCTGCTTCTCAAGACTTCATGGGCTTATAACACTTAATAAAAAAACATGAGCTGCAAATAATACATGATTTCAACTGCAGTTTTCATTAAATGAAGTAGACGTTTGGAAGACAGTTTCTTTCTTGTTGAGGAGTACATAAACCTTTAGTGCGTGAGATGTTCATTTCCTGCCTCTTCGTTGAGGACCCACTGTGCGCTAGGCACTTTACGGTTGGTTTGATTCATATGAAATGATGGCCACCCAAACCGCTCTGACCTACACAAGTGGCAATTTCATATGGCCCAACCCAAACGGATCCTACCTGTGAGGTAGGCTATCTCTTATTCCTAGCTCATTTAGGATGTCAGCTTCATGAGGACAGAAACTCATCGGCTTAATCACCTCTAAGTCCTCAGTACCTGAAACAGGGCCTGGTACATAGTAGATGCTCATTAATTATTGGACAGATGGACGGATGGATGGATGGATGGACGGATGGATGGAAAGCTAAGGCTGAGGGAGCTCATCCAACAAGGCCAGGTTTTGAACCCCAGGTCTGCAGCAAAACCTCCCATTCACCAAACTTACGGTTGGTCAAAGGGAGAATGCATCACCTTCCATCTTCATCTCCAGGCCTTTCTCTAAAAGTCACACCCTGTGTCTGTGGCAGAGGAAGGACCTGGGACACTGTGTGGTAACAGAGCCAACTGCCTTCTCAGGCCCCACAGGGGCAACCCGGCTGGCAAGCATTTCGCATGCCCTTGATGCTTTAGGCCCGGAGGGAAGGGGACGTCCAGAGGCTGGACGGAAGGTCACGGTCACACAGGAGGAGGGCTGCGTGCAGAGGAGTCTGAGGTTTCAGCGGGGCGCATGGAGCTGTGTCCAGGCTGCACTGCCTCGTTAAGTGAGGCCCCCGAGGGCTGAGCAGGAAGGTGGAGGGCAGCGCCGGCGGGGGAAAGTAAACCTGGAGGAGGAAGCCGGGGAAGCAACCCGGGCTGGAATCGTTTTGTTTTATGAATAGTTTATGAGGCGTATCAGGAGTCACACTAACGGGCGAGGGCTGGAATGTTTTCTAACTTTAAAGTGGAAGCCGCCCACCAGGCCGCGAGTGTGGGAGAGGCGGAATATGAAAAACACGAGGCCCCTCTCGGCGCTGCCCAGCTCCCTTGTAAACCATGGTCCTCGGCTGTATATCTCCCTCGGAATGTTCCATCGCCTCCGAGCCCAGCACGGCCACTGTGCGCAGCTAAATGCTTTCAGGTGACTTTGCTCAGCGCCCACTCAAGTGGCCCAGGCTGGGCCCAGGGCTGAGGAGAAGTCTGGGAAGGGCCTCACAGCACGTGGGGTGACCACGTCCACCCCAGGCGCTTTGTGCACCAGAACCAGGCTCTGGTCACCATGGGGGAGGGGAGGGGCACGGGGAGGTGGTCTTGCTGAGGGGGGCTGGGGGGAAGAACACACAAGGAGCCTCAGAAAGAAATCTTTATTTGTTCAAATCAGCCTGGTGCCTTTAACAGCTCCCTCTCTGCCCACAGGCGAAGCCACAGGCGCCCCATAAACTGACCCCTCCATCCAAGGCCTGGGGAACGCCTCCTCCCTGCTGCCCCACCCTTCAGGATGGAGCCCACATCTCCGCGGCTGACCCTCGGTGTGTAGGTGGCTCCTGGGCCCTCGCCCATCTTTGGAACTTATCCCAGCACCATCCCTCGGGGGCTCCAGGACAATATGGAAGGGTCCCCTCTGCCCCACTTCCCAGAGTCAGACCTGAGCCCAGCTGGCTCTGGACCCAAGCCAGGGTCTGACCCGGGGCCTCTTGCTCGCCTGCGATGGGAATTCACTTTAGTCAGCAAGCGAATGCAACAGACATTTCTGCTGAGCGGGCTGCACAGCAAGAGCTGGGAGACATCCCTCCCTGGGCACCTTCCAGCCTCGACCATGTATCACGCTGCCCTCTCTTCTTCCATTCGGAAGCTCTGAAAACCTGGCTCTCCAAGACAGCTCACTCTCAACCCCGCTCTCCATCTCTTGTCCCTCAGTGGACGTTCAAGTACATGTTTCTTCCTGATAAGGTTTTCTTTCACTCTGAGTCTAAAGGTTTTCCCTTTCTCTGAAAGGCTGGGAAGTCTTTCTGAGGGTCAGATACATTTCAATGACACCTGCTCTGCCCCAGAACATGCTGTTCTTTTGTTATTAGGGTGAAGTTTGGTTTATCTAGAAGAGAAGACTCTGGTAACCTCACAGCTCATACTGGGGAGCTGGTTGCAGAAAATCCCTGCAGGAAGTGGACATTCGTGAAGCTATTATACATGGCATTTGGCCAGGGAATTCATAGATCTCTAATTCTGCTTGCTTTCTTGTTTCACTCATTTATTCATTCAAAATTAATGAGTGCCTGCCCAGTTCTATATAATAAAATAGGGGGGGAGCAGGTGAGGAAAAATTCTTATGGAGCTCCCAGCATAGTGAGGGGGAAGTAAAATGAAACAAGTACACAAATAAATCAATGCGATCATTAAGATAATAATGAGATTATGAAGACAATAATGGAATGGAGAGTGACAGGCTGAGGTAGAGGGATGGAAAGTTGGGGAGGTTTACTTCTAGCCACAGAGAGTAGTTAGTGTAAGGACAATCAGCCCTGCTCTTTGAAATCTCTGGTCTCCAAACCCAGTAGAGTCCTAGAGAATAGATTTGAGCTCTGAGAAAAACCAGTTTCCCTAAACAGGGCCGATCTGAATGGGCCAGTCACAGTCTACTGGAAAGGCTAAACCAGATACTCCTGTTCGCATTTCAGTGTGAGGAAAGAGCAAACGCAAGCGCCAGGAACAAAGGACAGGGGAACTAAATGAGGAAGGGTGTGAGAGTGTGTGTCCGCATCAGCTGGGCTCCCATGTGCGGAAGCTGCTGGAGGGTAAGAGTCCTTCCCAACCAGCTGCAGGCCTGGACAGCGGGACCACCCACAGCAGCTGCCTGGCACCTTCCTAAGAGGGAGAAAGCACTAGCTCCCCTAGAAGTCAACAAATAGACAGATTCTGGCAGGAGGGTGCTGGCATACAATAAGTTTTGGAATGTGGGGCTGTTATCAAGTCTCAAATGATCCCAGTTTGCATCTTAATTTAGGTGACTAAGGGCATAGTTAGTCATACACTGCAGGGGATGTGGGTTGGAGCAAAGCAGTAGATGCCTGGGAAATGTGAAAATGAATTTCTGGCTTGAGTCAAGGGCATAGGTCTGGCCTCAGGTGAAGGAAGCTGAGAAGTATGTAATACATACTTCTGTGTGTATTACACAAGTCTTTGCTCCTAATGAAAACTTCACAAAAGGCAAGCCACATTGTAGCCAAGGCTCCATGAAGATACCGCTGTGATCAACATTTCAAAGATGCAGCAGAGAGATTGACAAGGATCCTACTGAAAATACCAGGTAGCCAGTTATTTTAGGAAGAGGGAGACACTACGGCACCTAGAGAAGCAGAAGAAAACTAAAGCAGTGGTCGGCAAACTGCGGCTCGCGAACCACATGCGGCTCTTTGGCCCCTTGAGTGTGGCTCTTCCACAAAATACCAACTTCTGCGCATGGGCCACGAAGTTTCAATCGCACTGTACGTGCGCACCCGCACGTGGTATTTTGTGGAAGAGCCACACTCAAGGGGCCAAAGAGCCGCATGTGACTCGCGAGCCGCAGTTTGCCGACCACTGCGACCACCGAGGGCTCAATCCATCATAGTGTGGCTGAAATAACACGGCTTTCTTTCTTGGGAAGAGAGGCCCAAACGTTTTCTGAGGTCCTCAGGATGCCTTCTTAGGAAGGCAAGCCACTGAAAGGGCTTTCCGAGTTTCCAGCACTTTCTTATTCCCAGGCTCTCATGTTAGAGGGGTCTTGGCCCTAAAGCTGTCTGTGTGAGCCCTGGACAATGTCTTTTGTGCCACTGGCTTCATCAAAGGACTGAGCCTCCACCATGCGGCAGCGGTGGGCAGGCGGGAGGCGCTGTGGGGGTGATGGGACTGGGCTTTCATCTTCCTACGGGGGCTGCCCTGGCTCTGCTCCCGCCTGCCTTTCTGGGGCTTGCGATGAAAGAGTGAGCCATTGTGAGGGAGCAGCCACTCCACCCAGCCCCCAGGGGCCAAGACTGTTAGGCCCCAGCCCATGGACACTCCGGGGCCAGCGAAGAGGCCCCCAGGCGGCAGCCCTTTGAAGTCCCCTCCTCAAGAGGTGGAGGGCTGAAGGTGGCAGGGCCAGGTCCCTCTCTGCAGGAGGAGGAAGCAGGACCCGCAGACCCACAGCCCTGCCCTTGGAACCTGGGGCTTTGCTGAGTCTCACCACATTGGGAGGGGGACATTTTCCCCTCCAGTTTAAAGAAGAAACATTTTGTAGGCCTGGCCAGGGCCCAGTGTTCACACCTGTCTCGGGTAAAGCCTGTCACGGGGCCGAGCTGTGCGAGCCAGCACACCTCAGCTACACACCGGCACGTGGGCACAGGCACACCAGGCTCGCTCCCACTCCCCGCTCTCAAAGGGCTCACTGCCTGCCCCGGGCCAGCCCCACCCGAGGCCAGCGGACAGGACCGACGCGATCTGATAAAGGAGACGGATGCTGACAGGTGGAAAGAGTGTGTGCAGCCCATTCATTCGCAGGGACCAAGCCTTGGGGTGGGCATTTGCTAACCACCTGAGGAGCGAGCAGACTGGCCCAGGGGTGGCCCCAGTTCCTGATGAGCGCACTGCAGCTGTGGAGCATGGCCTGAGGGGAACCTGTGGGCTCTCTGAGTTCCTCTGCCAAAACGCCTCAGCCCGGGATGGAGCTCAAATATTTGTCCACTTGGACTCAATTAATTCCCTGGTGCAGCACGGAATGCCCAGCAGGCTCTTCCAGAGGCAGCCTCCTCAGTGTAGGGTGCTAGGACTGTTCTTAAAAATAAGTGTGCGTGTGTGTGTGTGTGTGTGTGTGTGTGAGAGAGAGAGAGAGAGAGAGAGAGAGAGAGAGAGAGAGAGAGAAAACAGGGACCAAAGACAGAGGACAGTCACTGACCACATTGACCTTTTCCAGAGTGGCCCACCCTCGGACAGACCCAGCACAGCCAACCAAACCAAATCCAGGCGTTTCCAAGGAGAGCAGCACATGTGGTCGCCTTGGCAACAAGGCTGTACACAGCAGAGTTAGTCCTCTTCTTCAGCACACCTGCAACTTCCCCACGGCCTGTGTTGTTTGGTTTTGCACCCCCAGCCCCAAGGAGCATTTAAATTAATATAAACAGTTCTTAGCTGGTCCTTATGGCAACGGCAGCAATATGGTGGGAGGGCCCCACTCAGACAATGATTGGCACAATGCCTTCTTTGTGTCATCCTTCCCGAGGGAACAGGGGCAACAAGACCGTCCAAGAGGGTTGTGGGGTGGTCCATCAGTGGCCGGGGCTCCTGAAAGATTGGGGCAGGGACAGGGGTGTGTTTGATGGCACCGTGTCCGTAGAGCACGCAGGCCAAGCTTCAGCGTGATGGAGATGCGAGGACGGGCAGAGGAGCATCGCTTTTGCCAGAAGTGATGCCTTTAAATAAAAGTAAGAAAGACGGCCAGGAGGGAGGCTGAGGGGTGTGGGAGTAGAGAGATAGGAGAAAAGCAAATATTTCCACCAGCAGGAATGGGGGGGAAACCCTAGCATTGAAAAATACAAGCCTAGTGATACCCACTTCCAAGTTCCTGCCATGGCTGGTAGGGGCAGAAATATTCCCTGCCGAGGAGGGGAGCATCAGAGCTGAGACCACAGCCTGAAATGTCTGTCCATGATGCTGCAGATGGCTGAGCTGCCTGTGCAGCTCACTGCTCCCTTCTGCACCTATTGTGCATCACCCAGTGGTCACTGAAGGTGACACTGTGACTAAGGTGGACTTGGAATCTGTGGTCTCCTCTGCCCCCCTCTCCACCCCTCCCCCACCAAGTGAGAAAGCTTTATTGATGCACACATACATTTCAGGGGATAAAAGACCAAAAAAGCAAGTCACATCCCAGGATCTCAAGGTATGCCTTCCGGAGCGCTGTCAATCTGCACCAAATAAACCTTTATTTTAAAATATTTCTCCAGCGAATTCACAGCTACCACAGAATCCACCAGTCTGTTCTCAATCCAGGGACCTTATGGGAAAGTCTAGGTAACCTACTAGTCAGTGGTGTTAGGAAAGGCTCCCTTCCTGTAGAGACTTTTTTACAAGCAAATGTGTATAGATGTACTTCTCACAATACAAAGGCCAAGGGGCACCAGAAAAGGGTCAAATAGCCCAAAAGTGTGATAAAGTCCTATCATTTTAGTAAGAAGTATAGAGGGATCGGGAAGATGGGATGAGGGAGCATTAGCTCCAGGCGAGCGTGTGGAGAGGGTGGTAGGCAGCCGAGGCTCCCCATGGGCAGTGCGATGCACCTCATTCCTAAAGGATGAGTTCGTTCTGCCTAGTGAAGGGCTGGGGGTGCAGTGTTGTCATGGGAAGACACTGTTCCAGGTGGAGAAATTATACAGCCAAAGGCTCCGAGATCAGGCAGAATATGGTTTGCTGATGAAACTGGAAGATATTCAACAGAGAGCAGAATAGGCATGATTTGTTGGCAATGGTGAGAGCTGAACACAGGCCAGGTTGTAAGGGGCTGACAGCCACCCTGAGATGTTTGGACCTGGTTCTGAGAGAAGGAAACTGTTTTTCTGACTGCGCTGGTAGGATAGCGGCCGGGGGTGTTTCAACTGGGCTGCATGAGTGGCCTGTGGAGGAGGTTGCAAAACCGGAAGGAAGGTGACATTATCTAAAATCATGGTCTCCTCTACTCTTGCCATACTGGCTCATGAGAGAGAGAAACTTCAGGCCAAAGAGAACAGATCAATTGCCCGTAGGGATTTTAGGTTACTGGCACTTTTTCCCCATTTCATTTTGATAGTAGGTGGGAGAGGAGAGGATTTATGTTGGAGGAGAAGAATGGTTCCCTGGGCATTCCATCTGAAAGGCATCCTATATAATAAAAGCCTATTGTGCAAATTGTCCCCTCAACCGGGAGTTTGACCTGGAGTTCAACTGCTCGCTACGACATGCACCAACCACCAGGGGGCGGCACCGAACATTTTGGGTGCCAGTGATGTGGTGTTGGCACTGGAGGCGCTGTCAGCCCCAATGGGCCCCAATGAGAGCAGGACCGCAGCGGGATGGTGGAGGTGAGCAGGTGGCACCAGGCCAAGGCGGGTGCGAGCGGGGCCCAATCACCCCGCCAATCGCCCCACAGATGGCAACCAGCAGTGGTGGTGGGGGGCGCAGGGCTGCCACCTGGCTCCCAGGCACTGAGGGAGCTGGGAGGGGGCCCAATAACTCAGGTGGGGGGGGGGGTGCGTGGGGGGCTGGGGGCCCAGGTGATGCCCAGGGCCCAGAGGTCGGCTGGGACCTGCCCTCCCACGCCAGACACTTGTGCTTTGATCGCTGGCCAGGCCTAGGGACTGCACTCGTGCACAAATTTCATGCATTGGGCCTCTAGTTTTGTGTAATAATGTATAACACCTGGTGGGCATGGGCTGAAAATGTAATTGATTGATTGGATTGGATTGGTGGCTTATGGGGAGTCAGGTAGGTTCTGTTCAATCTCACTTTGGGAAGTACAAAGAGGGAGCAATGCTGAGATATGTGTATGCTTTGATGGTAGACTTCTTGATTCCCTTCTCCCCATCCCCTCTACAGACTCATATCCAGGCCTACTGACTTAGCGGGAGATCACGGTGGGGAATGAGGGCTGCCTCAAATCATGTGCCTCGTCATTAATGAGCCATGGATCAGAGTGAGAAATTCTAGCTCAAAATTGGGAGCCCAAGATATTTGGATTTCAATCTCAGCATGACCCCTTCCAAACATAGTGACCCTGGCTCGTTTACTGCACATTCTAATAATCAGCATCCTCCTCTGTGAGGTGTAGATGGTCATTATAATGCACGTGCAATGCTTAGTGTGGGCCCAGCACAGTCAACACTCAATAAATGGTAAGTATCTACAATGATTGGGATTTCAGTAGTAGCAGTTTTAGCATTCAATTAGTATTCATTCAAGTCTTCCCAAGACTAGAAAGAGCCACATTTACTAATAAATAGATGTTTGGCTGCACAAGTAAACGCTGATGTCAATTACCACACACCGCCTATATGATGCTCAGAGAGCAGGAAAAGCCACTGCAAAGCCACACGCAATCACATTTGTAAACAATACCATTAGGAAGGAGTGAGGGTGCCAAGGATTGAGTTAAGCATTCACTTTTTACCTGGCAGCAATGGTATTGTACTAATTTATAATCCCAATGCACAATGTGAGATAGAGTTGTGTGAAGTGCTAAAACATGGAAAATGTCTTTTCACAAATCCTGGGCAACCACACAGGGTGATGAATGGCAGGATAAAAAGAAGCCACCCGGGGAGCTGGGGGGAGTTGTCTTCCCATATGCATGGACATAAAGCACTTTCCACACCTCTCAGCACCTGGTGAGATCTTTATGACACCGGGAACTCCACGTATGATGTATGACATGAGGCAGGAGTAAAGACTGGACTTTTATAGGCTTTGGCTTTCTGAGTGCTTATGGTGTTGTACAAGTGAGAGCTGCTGAGGAACTAAAATCATGAAGCAGTACCTGAGAATCAGGGACCTGGGAACAGATGGAGACAACACCTGTTAGAGGTGAAACTGGGGGGGGAGGTGATCTATGCAGTCCGGTGTTGCCAATGGCCACCTACAGTTTACATATCTAGCTTCACCAAAGTGGGATCATGCTATGCATGCTATTTGGTGCCATGTCTTTTCTACTTGAAAATATATGTTGGAAAGCCTTACATCTATAATAATAAAAGCATAATATGCTAATTAGACCAGACAGTCGACCTTCCAGACAAAGCCAGGGCTGTGAGGGCCAAGCCCTTTGCACAAATTTCGTGCATCGGGCCTCTAGTATCAATATAAATGTCAACTTAACTTCTTATTTTAGAGTTGCATAGGGTACTACTGTAGGGTGCAAATATCTTTTGCCTAAATGTAAATTATTATCTACTGTTTCAGTGAGGATGAGGCTATATTATGCTGCCATGACAACAGACTCCAAAACCCTAGTGGTTTTTACTACTCAACAGTAGGCAACCATCAAAGCTTGTGACATTTACCAACCTGTCTTCCAGAGAAATTATAATCCCAATGGTAATATCGGAAAACTGCCCATTCCCTGGAAAGAATAGCATAGGAGGTCAATAAAAAGCATGGCCTTGACTGAGTCATTGGGTGACAGTCCTTCTTCCTTACCCTTCGCCTCCTGTCCTATCTTCTCCCCCCTCGAAGAATGCCAGACATTCTTCACAGTAGCCTCTGTGCAGACACAGATCTGCTTGTTGATTATACTGTCTCATCTTGACCCCAAACCCTTGGATTCAAGAAGGCTGATTTTGAGGAAGGCTGACTTCCCGGAAGAATGCAGACTCTCCAGGACCATCCTCCCACCACGCAAGTATGTGCCTCTTCTGTCCAGCAAGGCTTTTACTTTCATAGCTTTGTTATTAGCTCTAGGCAACATCATGAGTAGGGGAGATAAAGAAGAGGGAGGAAACAGTGATGCATAGGATGTTCTTCAAAAGTCACTTACTTTTTATTCTGCAGCTTTCCTCACCAACAATGACTTTTATCTTCAAGGAAACTACCTCCCAGTTTCAGCCGACCTGCACAGGGCCACGAGATAATGGCCACATCCCCACAAATGCAGGATCTAGGCTACTGAAGAGCCATAAGAAAATTTCATTATCAGATCGTGTGTCTACACAAGTGGTGGGGATCCCCCAGCCACAGCCCTCCTCTGTACTTTGCCTTCTTCCCACGGTACTTGTACTGGTCTGACCCCTACCTCACCTCCAGATCCAACTGAGTGTCTCAGAACCACCCAGATGAAATCTCATGCCACATTTAGATTTTTTTTCCCTGGGAGAGTGGTTGAATGCCAGGTCACCAAGCCTCTGCATAATGAATTCCACCTGCTGGGCACACCCCATGCTTCTGGGTGGATAAAGGGGGGAAACTTGCCTTCCAGTAACAATGCCATCTGATGGGATTTTTCCCGTCATCCCTCTAGAAGTCCACTCCCTGGCCCCCTCCATCTCTGCATTGTTCTCTTGGGTCATGATGGCGGAACAGGCTGTTTCTAAGGGCCTCTTCCAGGGGGTGGGGACATGCAGGTGATATCACCAGCCAGGTATCTCCCTGGGCCCTGGGAGGGAGAATGGGCCAACCCTGGCGGGCTCCTGCAGGAGGTTCCCTAATCAGATCATTGGTTGGCCCCACTATGGGACATTCTTTTCTTTGTACAGAACATTCTCTCCTCCCCAGATTCCCTCTGATTGAAATGCAGGAGGAGGAATGCCAGGCCATAGAATTTAAACAGAAGGGCCTTAGACAATTTATCTCACACTTAAGCAACTTTGCAGTTTATATTTGTAAACCTCACTTATTTACTTGTCCTGTTTTTGTTAAAGTAAACTCATTTGGAGGCACCACATAAAAGGGTTTTGTTTACATGGCCTCTGCTTTCAGTTTAGATTCCTGGTTTAGTCTATTAAAATGAGTCCCGTTTTATTCTCCCAAAGAAGAAGAAAACTCTAAATAAAGTTCTGAGCCACCCAGACATGGGTAACAGGCCCCAATTTTTGTACAAAAGCCTCAAAGCGTGGCAAGAGAAGGGTGGGGAGGCAGAGAGGAATTTGTGGGAGGCCCAGGCCTGCAGTGCTTGCCTGGGTACCAGAGTCTGGGGCCTGCCAGAGCGTTCCGGCCTGGAAACCATGAGAGGGTTCTCTCAGGACAGAGCTGAGCGCTCTAGCTCACATTGGCTCAGTGGGGCTCACAGGGGCTTCTCAGAGTCTCATTTCCGCCGTCACCTGACACCAGGCCCCTCAGAATCAGCTTCCCATTACGTGCTTGTGGGATGCCTTTCCACTCATCACAGGACACGGTCCTATTGCCTACAAAGAAGGGCAAAGACGACGGCTGACTGGCATTCTGTCACCTGCTCCTATGTCCCTCGATGTGTGTGTGTTTAGGGGTCTTTTAGGAGCACTGGGGGCAAAAGTGCCTGCCATGGGATTTATCCACTGACAATAGTGAGCAATTCATTCATTTTTCTCCCTTTTCCCTCAGCATCTGGTTTCATTCATGTTTCTGGGTGGTGGGAAGACAAGATACCTCTTAGCAAAGAAATGAAGCAGGCCTGGCTAGTGTTGCTCAGTGGTCTGAGCATCAACCTATGAACCAGGAGGTCATGGTTTGATTCCAGGACAGGGTACATGCCCGGGTTGTGGGCTCAATACCTGGTAGAGGGCATGCAGGAGGCAGACAATCAATGATTCTCTTTCATCACTGATGTTCTATCTCTCTCTCCCTCTCCCTTCCTCTCTGAAATCAATAAAAATATTTTCCAAAAAAAAAAAAAAAGGAGTGAGAATGTGTTCATGTGCCTTTCTTCAAGATTTGAGACTCCCCTGTGGACTTTTGGGGGCATCCACTCCCCAAAGCCATTCCTTCTGCTTTATAGGCTGTGGCTAAGTGAAACTCACAGATAAAGGCCTGTGTGAAGGAGTTTGGGAAAGATATCGCCCTGTAGGCAGTCTCCTGAGGAGGGAAAAGAACTCACAGCCAACAGTCAATAGGGAAACGATGAGAGTATTCTAGAGAGTAACACATGACTGTTAGAACGAATTACTTACATCTGAGTACCCTGAAGAAGAAAGGTCTGGGACACACAGTCCAGTTCAGAAGCGTATGTGCAACACAATGTCATTCATGTTAAAAAAATTGAAAGCTCCATCTCAAAGGCACTAGGCTGAGTGGGAAACAAGCTCAAAGTCAAATATTGTATGATTCTATTTATATAACATTCCCAAATGACAGAATTATAGACATAGAGAAAAGACTAGTGGTTGGCAGGGAGGCATGACTGCAAGGGGTAGGTGATGGAATAATTAGTCATTTATATATGAAATAATTTTGTATCTTGATTGTGATGGGGGTTATACAAACCTATATGTGATAAAATGGCATAGAACTAAATGCACACTTTTTACCAATGTCATGGAACAGCTCTATAAGTTGTAACTGCTGGAGGAAACTGGGTGAAGGTTACAAGTCTCAAAACAATACCATATATTTCCATAGATATATGTGTAAGTAAATGAAAACAAACTAAAAGCAAAAGGGTATGTACCACAGTGATTGCTGCGGTCACTTTGCCAGAAGGGGAGTACTTAAGATAAAGGGTTGGTCAGAGGGTGCTTAGCCTTATCTATAATGTTAGAATATTTTTCTAACTGAGGTGCATCTACGTATTTTTGTGCAACTTAAAAAAGCATTACTAACTTTGAAAAGTTAGCCAAGATCAGCAAGTATTAACTAAACATTTACTATGTCCAGGTACTATGATTGCAACAGTGAAAAGCCAGATGTACAGTCCCTGTCCTACTGGAGGATGGACCAGCCATGGAAGTAGCCACTAAACAGATGGTCACACATGTGATGGTGCCAGAACCAAGAGGCATCGGGAGTTGCAGAAATGTGGAGCTGGGAACCTAGGATTCATCTCTCCAGACTCCACAACTACCTTCTACCCAGTACATGTTCACTCACTCACACACTCGCTTACTCACTCATCAAACTTTCTGGACTACCCTAAGGGAATGGAGATGAGCAACTAGGCTCCCTGCCTCAGTTACAGAAAATACATCCAAGAAACAGACCAATAACAAGTCTAGGCAATGGATTTGCCTTGGGGTGAGGTTTCTCAAAGAGAGTGAAATAGCCTGAACTTAGGAGAATGAACAGAGCTCTTGTGCTAAAGCGGGACCAAAATGGCCCACAAAAGCCAGATGTTAATTTTTTCTGGAACTCTGTGAACCAATTGTTGTTATTGACAATTTAATTATATGCATTTATATTTAACTTACATTAAAAACAAAGATAATACATCCTTAGGATCCATCACTTCCTAATTATTATATTACCTTTCACTATTATTTATACTCAAGGTTATTTACATCTTTGGAAACTATACAGTGAAAATACATATAACGGTATGCTACTGGGCATCCCTTCCCAACTCTGTGTTCACGTTGGTAGCCTGAAACCAATCATAATGTTGAGTATTCACACTACAGATATTAGTAAATGCTACAAATCAGGATCCCCCCCTACACACACACACACACACACACACACACACACACACACACACACACACACCCCTCCAGAGAGTTGGTTGGTAAACATTACTGGCACACCACTGGACCAAGAGCGAGTTCTGCGGAGGATGCCTGGGGCCCAGCTATTGAAACAGATCCTTCGCTTTAGCGCTGAGCAAAGAGCAGGAACACAGTAGATACTCAAGAGCTCATTAAGGGGCAGGAAAAGGGCAAGACAGGGCACCATATATTTCTCTGATTCTTTCTGGTAGCTTCAAACCATGGACCTGATGTTTCTCTTGCAAAGGATATCCCTTTATTCATCTTTATTTTTCCTGGGAGGATGAGGGGACACAAAACTACCCTAAGGTCCTCCAACAGGGTTCTCCTAATTTGATGCCAACATCGCCAACTCTGGATTGTTGGCATAGCCATCCAGGAAGTTCATGCCTGGGCAGGGACTCCCACCTAGGTGAGCTGGTGACACCCAGAATCCGTACCCCAGACAGTCCACACCCAGCTCTCCACTTTATCTTAGCCTCCAGCACCAAGCCTCTCCCTTCCCCAGCTCCTCTGTTTCTCCTTTTATGAACCCTCTCCTGCTACTTGGAATGTAAGATGAATGCTCCCTTCTATTACTCACAGATCGCACAACTGCCAACTTCTCAGGATCTCGGCCTCTGCACGATTAAATCCCTTTAGGTTAATACAATGTTTTACAACCTTTACTTAACTAAAACCTCCCATGGTGGCCCACATAAAACTGTAAGGACTGACTTGCTGTAGTGAAATGGGGCTTGGACAAATTCACACAGACTCTTCGACATGAGTAGTGCCCTCCTGGAGCTGTGTGAGCCATTGGTTCTTAATTTGGGGGACTGGGTCCCACTGAGTCCTATCCATTCTGCTTCAATCTTCCCAACCTCCATCGCCACCTCTCAGAGTCCCCAGGGGGGTTCCCCAGTGTTTTATTTATGGGAACATCTTTCTGTTTTGACTGCTCACCATCCATTTTCCCACCTGCTAGATTCGGCACTTTGATTGTCCTTAGGGAAACCACCTTGCTTTCTTTCAATTTTATGGGATTTAATGTGGAAAAACTTCCAACCAAGGGTCTAGGAGTGGGAGATCATCAGAGTCAATGAAAGATTCAACCCCAAAACTTTTGTGAGAATTGTTGAAACGAGACATTGTTTCCACAGGAGTTTTGAGAAGAGGTGATATAAGCCTAACGATGCAGGCACCTTTCTTGCCTGAGAATAAACTCAACATGAAGCAAAACAGAGCTGAGAGAAAACCTGAATCCTAAAGACAACTTTTGAGCACCTGGATCCATCTATGCCTGAAGTCCTGAAGTTAGACACTCCTATATTTTTTAGTTGCATGAGCCACTGAATTCTCCTTTTTGGCATGAATCAGTATGAGTTGGGTTTCTACACAGCGTGGAAACCGCTCAGGACTGGAAGGACCTCTGAATCACAGCATGTTATTGCTAGAAGATATCATATGCATAACCTCTTCCAGAGGCCCCTTCACTTTTTGCCACCAATGGATTTTTTTAAAATTATTAATCCTCTCTATTTGTTCTTTGTAGATGATGTCTACCAAGAATGAAAATATATGTTGTTTAATCAGTAAGGGAATCATTTCCCAATTTCGTCGAATTACAGTGACAGCAGCCATCATGACTGTATGCTAGTTGCCGTAGACTTGGATGTGAGGCTTGCCTGCCTTGTAGTGAGTGACTTTAGGCAAGTGGCCTCACCTCTCTAAGCCTCCTCTCCTCATCAGCAAGATGAGGTGTGAGGGCTGCTGTATGAAATAATCAACAAAATGCATGGGAAACACTATGTGAGAACCACTAGGTGTTAATTAGTATTAAAATTCTCATTATTGCCACATCTAACCTTCACAGCAACTGTGCAGGCGGTGTTATTATTCTCACTTGCAAGGAGAATGTTGAGCTTCAGGGTGGTCACAGTGCCTTCTTGGTTTATGGTAGGGACAAGATTGGAATCCAGGTCTTCTTGTATTGGAGATCATGCTTCTCACCATACTCACTGACATGCACACATAGAGAGAGGGAGGGAGGGAGGGAGGGAGGGAGGGAGGGAGGGAGGGCTCATTAGAGCAATGCAAAGCAGCATCAACTTGGCATAATATGTATTCCCCAAGTATTCATTCAGCACTTATTAGGTTCCAGGTGTTATTCTAGGCACTGGATAATGTTTTCTAATTAGTCCATTATTTCTAATGAGCCTATTTGGCATTAGCTTGGACAACCGACAGTTTCTGACAGAGTTTTAGAAAAATACTGAAAATAGCTGAAAGGAATTCCTATTAAACATGAGGGCCTGAGCACACATACATTTATTTCCATGTCCTCCCTCCAACTAACCTATCCCCGCCCCCCCTCCCCCTGCAACAAGTGGCAGTCGGGGTACAAGGAGCCATAACCCTGCAGGACCATGAGAATGAGGTATCTGACTATGGAAAACAAGAGGGGTCACCAGAATACAATGACTTGAATTTCCAGACTGAAAGGGTCCCCCAAATGCCCAAAGAAATGAATGAAAAAGAGATTCACTCTAAGTTAATGTCGCAGAAGCTGTCAGAGTGAGTGAAAAAACTAGCTGATTTACAAAGAGAGAACAGAATGGCAAATGGGTTTGTTTTTACTAAAGCAAGGAAGTAAAATCAGGGAAAAGAAGCTTCAGAAACTCTCTGAACCTTAGTTTCATCATCAGTAAATTGGTGATAAAATGCTAAAGTACAGATTAGAGGTAATTATGTTTATAGAGGGGCAAGCAATGTAGAAAGTGTTCAGTAATGCAATGAATGGGGAGCTTCTCCAATTACTCATCAAAACCCACCTGGGTGTGCACACAGCTCCCAACACTGCCTGTTCTCCTTTGGGAGGGGCCCAGGACTCTAAGGATAAACCATAACAGCTCAGAAATCTCCTCCCTGATGGAATTAGAAGCTAGACCTCCAAAGTTTTCAGTACCGCCCACCGAAGGTACCAGACCTCGGTTGGGCCCACGTGAAAAATCCAATTGTGCAATCCTGCCTCATTCCTCAGATGTCTCAGCCATCCTCGTCCTTTGGGCGGGGAGGGGGGTACGGGGAAGGCCTGGTAGGGCTCCAGATGCCCTGAGGAGCTGCTCCTCACAATCATGGGCTGAGATGGACAAGGAGAGGTCTCAGCTGAGGCATGGCCCTCCGCCACTGGTTCCCCCACCACCAAAACCCCGCCCCACACTGACCCCACATCAGCTGTGCGATCCATTACCGCCTCCGATGCTGTCAGTACATTTTTGCTTAAAATAATCCAGGCTCTCCAGCAGCTCTTCGCTTGAGCTGTTGCCACTGCCAGCTTCTCCCTGGCTCAGTTCACCCTCCACACTTTACACTGGTTTCCATCCCCCAAAACACAGATCTGATCTTATTATTCTCATGCTCAGGAACCTTCCTAGCCCTCCCCCCACCCCCCATTTCAAAGGCTATAAAATCCCACTTCCACAACGTGTCATGTTTGCCCCCTGCTGCCTCCTGATGTCTTTCACTCCAATCGCACTGGACTCATTTCCTCTCACTGAGCACCTCCTGCCCACTTCCACCTCCAGGCCTTTGCTTGAGCTGTTGCCTCTGCCTGGAGGGCCTTTTCCTCCTGTCCTGTGGTCCAAGTCCTACCCATCGCCTGTGCTCTGCCTCTGCACCCACCATGCCTCCCGAGAGCAGACTTTACTCACATTCACTGTGGAAGTCTCTCTCCAGGAAGACCCATAGAGAACAGTGACCTCGTGCATGAGACCGAATGCCTGAGAACCTCAGCACAGGGAGCATCGAATGCCGGTACCAGGCGTGTGTGATAAATCAGTGACGCCCGCGACGTGATGATAACATCCTGAGCACTTGGATGCCCTTCCCTTTGCCTCCAGGTCTCTGTTTGTTCTTCATTAATCAGAGTCACTGGGGGGGGAGATATTTTATTAGTCAAATATGCACTAATTGCTCTCGGTCATGGTGTCCCGTTTGTAGTTAAACTTTGTCCTATTTATTACCATCCCTTAGAAACACGAAAGACGTCATGCTCCCCAGTCGGGAACACAAGCCAGAAAGAGACGGGGAGATTTAGGGAATCAGAAGGGCCTTGAACGCAGCGCAGGGGACCCCTTATTCCTTTTAGACTAGCAGCAGCTCTGCTGACGAACTTCATTTTGAGCCACGTGACTTCCCCACCACCACTGCCATCACCCCATCTCGCTCACCCCGAAGAGCAAGGGGCTGGCACGGAGCAGCATGAAGAGTGGTGAGCACTCCCTCCTCGCCCGCCTGTTTGGATTTCATTTTCTTTTATGTGGACGCACCTCTTTCTGTCTCCTGTTCCTACCTTCCAAGATCCCCAAAGTGAAATGGACACTGTCAGCTGAGACTTAATGAATCCACACCTGCTTTGTGGATTTTCCTTTAAAGGTAACCATCATGATTAATTCCTCCAAAATAGCCAGAAGAATAGAGAAAAACAAAAGCTATCAATAATAATACATGAAAAACCAATCACAATTGAATCCCAATACGAAGAGTCATCTGGAAGACCCGTTAGGAGCCCACGTGAGAAATAAGTGACAGCCGCTGATGGTATCGCTGGTGTGCAATGCGTGCGTGTGTGTTTGTATCTGCTGTCTCTCCCGGCACTTTTTAGCTCTCCTCAAGGGAAATATACCCAATCAATTGTCAGTGTCCAAATAGTCCCCTTTCTCTGCTCGCTCTGCTTTCTGGATCTTGATGGGGGTCAGGGGAAGGTCTTCAAAGTGTATGTTTTCTTTTTCCAAATGTGAAGTGTTTGGACGAGGCCGAAGATGACTCCAGTGGAAAGGCACTGCTCCTCACGACTTGTTTTTGATCCTGGAGTGGAGCAGAGATCTGATGTTTACCGCAGGCTGGCCAGGAAGCTGCCTCTAATCACAGAGCCCGGGATCGCTGCAGCGGCCGGCAGGCTGACGTCCTGTCCTGTCAGCATCGCCTGATGCGCTCATACCTCCGTGCTCTCACAGTTCACCTGGGAGCCCATGGATCCCACGGCCGCCTAGGGGGCCTCGCTCCAGCTCCATTAAGACTGAGTGCCATTAATTTCAGGAGACGTGCCCCTGCCAGGGAACCACAAGGCCTGGGCTCGGGTGACTGGAGGGGTCATCTGCTGTTGGGGAGGGTTGTGGTCATGCAGAAACTATGTGCGTGTGGCCCACAGTGATCCTGGACCACAGAGAAGGGAACTGTCTCTTGGTGTGTTTGACACACATCGCGGACCGTGGCCAACTGGAGAATTCTCCATACTAACGTTCTCTTAATGAGAAGACCCTGCCAACACCACCACCGAACCAAGTTCAGAGAGAAAGAGAACAAAGAAAGCAAGATGTTCCCCCCAGATGTTGGCAAGATGAGCAGTATGTGAGGGTCCCGGAGCCTTCAGCCTAATTCACACCATGGTCAGGTTTATTTTAAGGCTGGAGTTTGAACTTGAAGGCTTGCTATGGTGCCTGCCCTTGTCCTTCCCACAAGGGGCCCCACCTCACTGAGCATCATTCCATGGTCCCTGAGCCTCCTTTCAAAGGCTGCCTTTTGCCATGGAGCTCCTGTGGGATCAGAGAAGCTAGTTCTGTCCCTTATATAGAGGTCAGTGCAGTGGCAACACTAAAGATGTGGGTAAACCAGCCTTCACTGCAATGTGCTCACCCTTTGACACGTTTCTAGCATCTTAGGTGCATTGAGCCTTGTGCTGAGGGGGAACTGTCAGGGCAGAGGGGTGAAGAGAAGCTTGTCCCTGGTCAAGTCATAAGCATCAACCCTATGAAGCCAGAGGAGAGACCGTCACTATTGTTCAGAGCAGTGGGTCTTAAACTTTGGCAGAATCAGAATTGCCTGGGACGGGGTTGTTTCAACAAGCTGGTCCTACTCCTAGAGTTCTTGATTCAGTAGAGGTGGGGGAGAGGTGTTGAAAATGTACGTTTCTAACAACTTCCCCAGGGATATGGACGCTGCTGGTCCCAGGATCACATGAGCACCACTGTCCAGGCGAAACACTGAGACCCACCAGCAGCCAGGGACGAGTCCAATGTATCACTAACAGGTGGAGCGGCAGTCCATGGAAAGAACATCACAGGCACAAAGCCAGGATCCACCCAGGCTGTGGGCACCTCTCCAGCTGAGGGTAGTTCGCACTTCATTCTGAATGCCTGTACCCTGCCTTACTTTCATTAGGCCATATCTGGGTGATAATTTGCATCTAGTTTTCAAACCTGAAGTGAAATAATTAATAGCTTTTATAGACTTAAAAGTTATAAATTAGATAGTACATACTATGTGTCTGTCACTTTTATGCATTATTTCATTTAATTACTCACAACAAGCCTGTGTGATAGTGATGTTATATAATATTTAAATAGCACTGATTCTGTGCCAGGAACTCTTCTAATTGCTTTAGATCAGGGTCAGCGACCTGCTACCCATGGACCAAATCTGGTCCACCACCTGCTTTGATAAAGTTTTATTAGAACACAGCCATGCACAGTTTCCTAACTATTGGCTGTGTGTTTTTATGCTATTGTAAATGGATTGTTTTCCCAAATTTTTTTCAGATTGTTTATTATGTACACTAATAAAAGAGAAAGATGCAAATTGACTGTACATTTACGATGCCCTCCAGCCAATCAGGAGTGAGTATGCAAATTAACCCAACAAAGATGGTGGGTTAATTTGCATACGTAGGCGCCAAGCCGCCAGGGGTGGGATGGGACCCAGGCGTTCCTCACTGCCCAGCTGCTCCGGGCCTCTGGGCAGCGTGGGAAGTCGGAAAGGCGGCTCCGGGCCATAACAAAAGCTGAAAGGCAGCTCCAGCCAGAGCCAAGGTGATGCCAGCAGCCAGGGGAAGGAAGGCCCATTCTTGCACGAATCTTCATGCATCGGGCCTCTAGTTAATATATAAAAATGAAAGTGATTTTTGTGTATTGGCTTTTATATCCTGCAACTTTGCTGAAGTTAAGGGCTATTTTATACCATTGTAGAGATAGGAAAATTGTAACACAGAGAGTTTAAGTAGTTTGCCTACATCACTTATTCAGTACATGGGGGAGCTGAGGTTATAATCTATCTGATCTGTTTCAGGAACCTCTTCTTTTCACTGTACTCTCAAGTGCCTACCCTGAAAAGTAATTACTATCTGGCCAAGGTCTCATTTACAGAATGTGGTAAATCCAGAATTCAGACTCAGGTCACTCCAAAGGTTTGCTGGTAAAGACAATAGCATTCTGAGAGCCCTAGGATACCCCAACCACAAATCCATCAACTAAATAGCTTGGTTATTTAGTCAAGAGGAACTCATTTTTGGGGTGTTTTTTTAATAAATTGGGTGTACGGAAGAAGTCAATGAATTTAGTCAAAGGGTGGCTTGGTTGGTACCCTGAATTCCCCCTAGACTGTCCATGGGATACATCTATTTTAGATGAAATGTTTCAGGGTGCCGCTCACTACGGATTCTATGTCCCTCCACTGGTTAACATTTCCAGCTGAATTGTAAAAGACGAGAAAGGAAGGTTAACAACTTGAACAAATTTCCCCTGAATACTCCCAGTGAGCATTTTAAGCCTCTCACCTTTAAAGAGCCATGTGGAGTTGGTTGTTTAATGAGGAATTTCGCCCTCTGAGCCGCAAGGTGAAGATTCCAAATCCTGAGAGAAGCCCAGGGGTAGCTTCCAGCCTTAAATGCCAAATGAAATGACACCAAGTTGCCTCATTTGAATAGTGGGGCTCCCAAGCTGCCCAAAGGGCGGACGTGGTACCTTACAAAGGAATGCTGTGGACCCATCCCAAAGACCTGGGGCAGCAATGCCAAAAGGCAATGAACTTGAACCAAACAAGCCTCCTCATTGGCTGCTGCCGTTGAAGTTGTAAAAGGCTCTGCCCAATGGCTCAGGGCCTGAGTAAATGTTGGCTTGGCTGACCTGTCCACTAAGATGAATGGGCCATGACTAAGGTACAGGGATGCCAGCCCTTCCATTAACAGGGAAGGCATGCGGGGGCAGCAGAGAGGGTCAGCATACCAAGGATGCAAACAAAGATTTCTCTCTAGAGGATGAGTTTAGGGAGGAGGGGAGGAAAGAGGAGAAGACAAACCTGGATGTCCTTGGGGGATGGGCTACTTTAAAAAACCCATCTTCATGATAGCAATGTGGCCCGAGGCAAGAGCACCTGATGGCATTAAGCAGATGTGAGCACATGGACACATCTATAGCATTCATGAGCCTCAGCTTTCCCCTCTGTAAAATGGAGTTCACACTCCACTTTGCTCCTAGTAACTACCAGGAATTGTCATAAGGTTCAAATGACAGGAGATAGGAAAGGGAAAAAAAAAATCTCTCCCTTCCTTTCTGAAATCAGTAAGAAACATACTCCGTATTTAACAATATGTGGGAGAATACATGAAAGAACAAAAGAGAAAGAAGGGAGGAGAGGGGCAAGAAGAGAGGGTGGAAGGGAGAGTAAAAGGAGATAAAGAACAAAGATGACAGAAATGGAGGTGGTTGTTTCCTTTGAGAGTGTGCTTTTAAAGTAATGTCCACTTTTGCATGGTAAATACACATATTTAGAGCAAGTATTGCAAACATCCACCTCTTTGCAAAGCCGTGGTTCTCAACCTTCCTAATGCCGCGACCCTTTAATACAGTTCCTCATGTTGTGGTGACCCCCAACCATAAAATTATTTTTGTTGCTACTTCGTAACTGTAATGAATTGTAATGTAAATATCTGATATGCAGGATATATTTTCATTGTTACAAATTGAACATAATTAAAGCATAGTGATTAATCACAAAAACAATATGTAATTATATATTCAATATGTGTTTTCCGACGGTCTTAGGCGACCCCTGTGAAAGGGTCGTTCGACCCCCAAAGGGGTCGCGACCCACAGGTTGAGAACCACTGTTGTAAAGGGTGAGAAGTATGCTAGAACCAACTATTGTGTTTGGATGAACAGACTGATTTGTCTTTGCATAAATCCAGTGACAGGCCAGCTCTGTTGAAGGAAAGGGACGCAGAATCAGGCCCATTCAGAGCAGACCGCTGTGATATTTGTGTTTTGCACAGGCAATAACAAAGGGGATGTGGGGAAGCTGAAAGTAGCTACATAAACAGGATTGCAGAGACCATCTATAAGTTCTTTAACATTAATTTAACAGCATCCATTTGAATAATGTGCTAATCCCAGAAAATCAGGTCTTGGCATCAACTTCTTCCTATAGCTAGAAAAAGTAAAAGCACACTTGTTTTTCCTAAATCCTAACACTTTGACTTCTCACTGTGTGAAACAGGATAGTAGGCATCAGGCCCAAGGGCACTGGAAGGGTGATAAGCAGAGGCGCTGAGTGTGAGCTATTCTCTGTGCTCCTCCAGGTGCACTCTCTACCTTTCTCCATCTTGCTCTGTACCCCAGGAGGTTACCTCTACATTGTTCATCTCCTGGGCCTTCCTACATTTGAGTTGGGTTCAATCAATGGAAGGTGCCAGGAGGACATGGAAACAGCAGAAGAGAGAGAAATGGAGTTGTCCATTCATTACTCATTTATTCATTCTACTAAAGGCCACAGTACCTGGCAGGTAGCTCTTTTCTACAATCACAGGTCTTGCCAGTGTCTAGCAACTGCTCCTTCTCTCTGCCCCTTCCCATCTCACTGGCTGCAGAAGAAAAGAAGTTTAAGGACAGAAAGAGTAGACTTCGGGACATTATTCTATGTCCAGGAGGAAGACAGTGATGATTTGGTTTAGGGTGTAGAGTGAAGAGAAACAGATACATTTTGAAAACATTAAGGAGATAAACTATGCAACCCCTGCTCATGGATTAAAGGTGAGGGTAATGGAGAAAGCTGCTAGGTTGTAGGCCTGAGAAATCAGATGGATAATGGTCCATCCGCAGTTATAAGAGCACTTGGATTCAATAATCTCTCATGGAAACTCACTCTGAGAGTTACCCTGTTGGGGATGGAGGTTGAGAAAGACCCTCAATTTCTTTGTGCCATTCAGGATGAAACTGGAGAGGAAGCAGCAGCCAGGGGGAGAGAGTTTTAGATGACGTGGCTCTGTGTGGTTGAAAGGGCCATTTCCATATCATGCATTTGAATAGGAAGTTCTTTTCTAAAATTCTAATTTGCATCTGCAGAAAAGCCACATACTGTTTTTCTTACAACACCTAATGAAGACAGATTAGGCAAAGTAACTTTAAAATTGTTTTAAACTTTTTCTAGCTCTCTAAGGATCCAGAAAAATTGAATGTTAGATTGATAATTACTGTGTTTTGTTTGAGAGAGAAAAAAAACTTATATGCAAAGAACATTTTCATAAATCATGTCTATGATTTAAAAAATATGGTTCGGATAGACACAACTGTGCTTTACCCTGCATCTGTTTCACATACACAAATGTGTCAGGTTTACATAAACCACACTGATACAGATGAAAAATAAGGGAAGAACAAGATAAAAATAGCTCTTATGGTATCAGTAACATCTTTTATTATTATAATATATGATACCATTGCCATCAATCACACTCTTATACTGCATTGGCTAGTGACCTCAAGCCCCATGAAGGAAGAGCTAGCCAACATCCAGAAATCAATTCTCTCAGCCTAAAAAAAAATCTCTACTATCATATGCTTGGATTTCTGGTGACAATTTCAAAGATAGTGAAATGAAATAATCTCATCCCCCAAGTGTTGTTCAGGTCCTGATTTCAGATGCATTTCTTTCACATGATACTCTCCCAGGGCAAGAGTGGTGAAGGGAACTATCAATCTGCCCTTTTCTGATGCTACTATAAGATAGATCATCATAAATGTAACCATCAAACCCGCCACTGGTAGCTTCCCAGGCCTGAAAGATAACCCTGATTTCGCTGATTTGTACTTTTATTAACTCCCTGGCCTACTGTCCCTGACCAGCAGAGCGGACATGCAGCTGGAAAACTCAACTCAGTTTGTCCCCCTAACTAAACCATTTAGCTTTGGTACCACAATTATAAAAATTATTGAGGTCTCCAGGGGGGATTTTTTTTTTAATGAATGTAAACTAGACCTTAGTTTACTAAAGCACAGATTTTATTCTCACACAATTATTTAAATTCCTCTAACTACTTTATTTTTCATACTCTCATCAACTATAACCTTGAAGTTGTCAATGTAAGAGATGTCTAAGCCTGGTAAGGAATTATGAGTTTATTTGAGCCAAACTGATAACCATTGCCTGGAAGCACAATCCCAACAAATTGAGAAAATGCTCCAGAGCAGCGGTCGCCAACCGGTGATCCTCGGACCACTGGCGGTCCGTGAGGCCCGAAAGGTTGGCGACCGCTGCTCCAGAGAATGGCTATTTTGTAGCTTATTTTACACATTATAATCAAAGGAGGAGGCATAAGGAGGATTCCATGAAGTTCATTAGTGATAGATTAGGGAGGCAGGAGAAAGCAAAGAGGGGAAAACTCTGGGATTGGATAAAATTAAAATGAAGAGACAAATACTTATTGGTGGGTACAGGATAGGTAATTAATTTACAGCACATAGAGATGATACTGGGGGAACAAGATAACAATTAGGGGTATGGAGTCTCCTGCCCTGGTAGAAGTTGTGTCCTGAGGGGTCTGGGAAGGAGATGACTCTGATATTTCAAAGGTATCTTATCAGGTATGTTATCTTAGATGCAAAAAGACAATGGACAGGCTCAGTTCAGGTAAAGAATGATCTTTGTCAAGGAAGAAACCGCCCTAGGGCGTGACTATCTGCCATGACTGCTTTTAGTTAAGAAGCTTTAATTTCAGACCATCCTATGTGGTCACTTCCCGGCTCTGTTTTTATGAAGTCCCTATGCAGGCCTCCCCTGAGCTTGCCAGGTTTGTGTGTGGCCCCTTTTTGCCCACAAAGCTTATTGATCTCCCAGCAGGCACCTGATTGTTCTGTCAGAGGCAATTCTATTTAAGGAGAAGGAACTGCTCTGTGATGCAAACATTTACCCCAGAGGTAATGTTTTACCAACTTTAATCTTCAAGTCTTGAGGTTGCTTAAAATTTTACTTTCACGTGAAACCCCATTTTAAAGCATTTGGTTTTGTACATGTGAATTAGAGGATCATTCTTGACTCCAGAGCAACTTGCACGTGTGTAGATCATTCTTTGTGGTATCCCTCTATTTCAGGTGTTACATTTTACATTTTGAGTCTGTGTTTGTCAATTGCCCATTGCATTTTCATGACAGTTGTGTCAAGTCCCCCAGACAAGATGAGCGTTTCGACCCCATTGCCCCTGGTTGGTCCCATCACCCCAGCCTGACCATGTCTACGGAGGTTGGTCCAATAAGAAACAGGGTCAAACCCATGGAAAAATATGTGGGGGGAAATAAGAAGTCTCCTTCTGGAGAAGGCTCTTTCCTGTTCCTGCCGTCCCACAGCCTCACAGGGGATGCCCTCATCCCCTCTAATAACTGCCTCAAAAGGTATTTGCTGTAGAAAAAAACCCCTCCTGACCTCGCTAAGCACTCTGCCTCACATTGCATTTCTACCTCCCAAGTGCTCTCCTGGAGGCCAGACGACAAGTTCTTGAGACTAGGGGCTGTGTACTTGTCTTCTTCAAGACTCCTCCCTCATGATTGAATAAAAACATTTGGTGGTTAACTGGTAGAGTTTTTATCTTGATTTTCCCCCTTTTGATACCTGTTTACCCATGGAAAATGTGGATAGTGCATATAAATAAAAAATGAAAAACTAACACCGAATCCCACCACCCACTGACAGTTATTAATGTATCCGTGTATTTCATTCCTGTCTTTTTCTCAAGGCATAAACTGCTCTTGTTGTTGAATTACTTGAACGTAGCTGTGATTATACTCCATGTACTATCTTATATCCTCAATTTTCTTTTTTTAGTTGACTCTGTGTTTCAAGCCCTTTCTAGAGAAATGATCATGTGATCACCTCCTGTAATGGATTATGGTTGACAGACTACTCCAGTCTGGGTCTCTAATCTGTCTTTCCTGTACTCTATGTCATGTCTCTCCCCGCCAGTATTTTGGTATTTCTGCTCTTTTAGCCAATGGGGTGTGTGTGTGTGTGTGTGTGTGTGTGTGTGTGTGTGTCAGAGAGGGAGAGAGATGAATGAAAGAGAGGTTGAGTATGTGAAGGCTGAATGTGTGAACAAGAATACGTTTGCCCAGCGGAAATCAACTTTATAGACAGGAGTCTATAGAACTCACACTGTCTAAGCCAGGCTGCTGGACTCCATAGCCTCAATTTTCTTATCGGATACGTTTTTCACACAATAAAATATGGCTAAATAGATTCTTCCTCGATGCTATGATATATCTTTAGTATTTAATTATGAAGTGCCGAATTTGCGATCAGAACGACACTCTCTGGTTCAGCCATACCAAGGAGAGATCTCAGTTCACAATGTAGCAAGGCAGGCCAATGGATTAAAGAGTTAAACCAATTTCTTCAGTGTTTTTCCTACTTTTTCACCTATCACTGACCCAGTGCTTCCCAGGAAAAACAGAATGTCTTCAGTCTCAGAACACACTGAGTTTCTTTCAGTTCCCAGGACACACAACACTCCTCATTCCCTAACCTCACGCTTTTTCACATTCTGTCCCCTCTGTTAGAAACGCTCTTCTCCCTCCTGATCCTCCCACATACACCCCAGCCCCAGGGGAACCTGGCAATTTCCTGTCACCCTTCAGGACTCAAATAAATTATCACTCCCTCTACAAAGGAGATGGGTCCTTTCCCATGTACTTCCTTAGCACCATGTACTTCCCACATCAGCATCTTACACACTAATTATCCAGAACTATTTTCCAGTCTTCCCTGCCAGGTTGGAATATCCAAGAAAAAGGGCCATGCTTTGCTTGCTCACCATTGGATTTTCAGCATGGTAGACATTCAATAACATTGAAGGAATCAATACATGAAAATGCATACATAAAACAATCAAGTGAAGTTAAGAGGTTTTTAAAGTCTTCTTGTATCTCCAAGATGGCAATGGCTGATGTACCTAAGATGTTTTTCCATTGGTTTGACTTAAATGTTATCTACCCATGTCCTATTCTTCTGGACACTGCACCCCAAATGTCCATTATAAAGTCATTCTTTCCCTATTCTCAGGCCATGTGGATTAAATAAGGCTGATTCCACCCTCACTTCCGTGAATGGAAAAAAGGCCCAAAACAAGTTAATGAAAGTAAGCCTTGACATTTTTGCTGGGCTTATTGGGAAAAGGAGTTTATTGTTCTGCTGGGACTGCTGAGTTGGTAGAATGAGGCCCAGAGTGGTGATATCCATCTTCCTTCCATATGGGAAGAGCCTACCTAGGAATAAAGACAACACAGAGAAAGGCAGAGCCAAGTGGTGGAGAGATATAGATTGATAGTGACTCTGCTTCAGCATATTAGTCCAGATTCATCAAAGCAATACTATCCTTAAACTTGGTCATTTCAGTTACTCTTTAACTTTTGGTCATAAAACCCAATTTTTTTTAGATCAGTTAGACTTGGATTTTTATCACTTGAAATTGCCTTTCATATCACTTTACTCCATTATATGTAGTATATGCATGTTGCGGGGGGCGGGGGAGGAGAGTGTCAGGAACAGGATTCTAGTCAAGGGGTCCTTCCTAGACTCCTCCCCAGCCATTGCTCCTTCCCTGTAACGTTAGATGGAAATTGATCACTTGGTATCTAGATCCACGATAAACCATTTCCAAAGAAATTTCACAATCAGATAGTCTCTCCTCTCACGACATCAAGGCCTCAAAGGTATGAAAAATATGGGCTCACCCAGATGAAAAGGGCTACCCTCTCTCAGAACTCATGACTACGTATCAGAATAATGATCTTCAACTCTGCTCTGAAGAAACATTTACAGGCAGCCCCTTCAAAATCACAAAATCTACTTCGCCAGACATTCCTGGTCAGGGAGGGAACCAGAGAAGTATCTTTCCTACAGGGCATTTACATTCTTTCAGTTCTGAAATATAATGCTTACAAAATTTTAATTTCATCCTCAAATTCCTAAATGCCTATGATGCAGACCCACTGGGCCGATGCCTCATGGCCAGTGCTGGCCCATCCATAAGGGCTCAGGCACCTCCAGGTAAGGTTGCTGCCTCCATAAAAACCATGGATGTTGTACTTGGATGGAAATCTCTGGGAAAAGATTATAAAACTCAGTAAGGAAATAACCACACCCCTAATTCCACAGACCCACAACGATCTACTTGGCAGAAGGACACCTACATGAGAAATTAGAAAAGGAAAACTTTCCAATAGTCTGCTAAACCTATGAAAACCTAGCTCAATCCAAAAGGGTCTCATAAATATAGTGAAACACTTTTGTATACACACACACACACACACACACACACACACACACACACACAATCCTTCAAGCAAAGAGCAGAAAATGGCAAAATGAGCTTTGCTTCTCTGGCCTGGTAATTTTTACCAAAGTTCTTACAAAGTTAAAAAGCTAAATCTCAATCAGTTAAACTCAACAGGAGTTGTCTTTATTTAAAAAAAAACAAAACTATATGAAATTGAGACTGTCCAAGAAGGTCTTGTGATATATGGATGGTTATTACTCCTGGGCATTGCTTCCAACATGAAAAGTGGGGAAGGCATAAAAATAAAGCCAGGGTTTGTGTCCTATCCAATGAAAGGAAATACGAACATTATTAGATTCTTAACTCCCTATAATTCATTGATGCTCAATCAATGATTTATGCCACAAAAATAAGGTTATTGGCAAAGTTAATGCCCATCACTGGAAATACCTATTAATGCATAATGATCTTTTAATAACCTATAAGATAACTTTTATCCCAGAAAAGGACTGCCATTCATGAAATATTTGTGTCCCTCCCAAATTTATATGTTGATATAAATGGGCCTGGAGCAGGGTTATAAGACGAGGGAGCAAGGTTTAGGTCAACGTCTCCAAGCATTTAGTTTGCAGATTGAGTTCAGCCTGGAAGCTCTTGAGCCAAAGCTGGACCCCTGCCTGGTTTTTGTTTGTTTGTTTTTGTAAATAAAGTTTTATTGGCACACAGCTATATATATTATTTACATACCAGAGCCCTGGTGCACAAATTCTTGCATGGGTGGGGTATGGCCAGCTCGCCCTGATGGAGGCCCATTGGTGGGCTGGCTGAGGGGAGGGGTGCGGGTGTTTGGCAGCCATCCCTGCCTCTGATCGGGGTGTTGGGGGCTGCCAATCAGGGGCCGGGGAGGTCCGGGGTGGAGTGCGGGGGGATTGGGGCCTGGATCAGGCTGGTTGGCTGCCACAGTGAGTGTCATAGCCACCGGTCATTCTGGCCGTTCTGGTCATTCTGCTGTTCCAGTCACTAGGCTTTTATGTATATAGGTTATCTGAGGCTGCCTTGGCACTTTGATGACCTAGTTGAGTAGTTGTAAAGGTTCCTTATGATTCACCAAGCTAAAAACACTATCTGGCCCTTTATAAAAATTATTGAAACCCTAATCCCCAGTGACCATATTTGGAGAAGGGACCTCTACAAAAGTAATTAAGGTTAAATGAGGTCATAAACTTAAGGCCCATATCTGATAGGACTAGTGTACTTATAAGAAAAAGACTCCAGTGTATTCTCTCTCCAGTGTATTTTCTCTCTCTCTCTCTCTCTCTCTCTCTCTCTCTCTCTCTCTCTCTCTCTCTCTCTCTCTCTCTCTCTCTCTCTCCCTGTGTGTGTGTGTGTGCCTGGTGTGTGTATGTATGCATACAGGCAAGGTTGTGTGAGCATGTGAGGACTCAGCAAGAAGACAGCAGTCTACAAACCAAAAAGATATCTCACCAGAAACTAAACTTGCCAGCATCTTAATCATGGACTTCTAGTCTCTAGAACTATGAGAAAATAAATTTCGGTTGTTTAAGCCACCCAATCTAGTATTTTGTTATAACAGCCTAAGCAGACTATTACCAGGAGGGGAATATAAATAAAATCATTAATGACTCCACACAAGTCCCTCCTCCTCCTCCACTGAAGCTCATTGGGGTCATATGTATAATCAAACCATACCACCTCTATTCCCAGAAGCTCATAGCTTGGCAGTATGCCTAATGGTTAGGAGCCGAGTCCTAAGAATGAGAACATAGATTGGATTCCCAGCTCCATGATTTGTTGCCTATGTGGTGTTTAGAAAACACCTTGGCTTTCTCTTGGCAAGACAATGGCATTGTTAATAATTCCTGTCCTTAGGATTAATGACCTTGTTCAGTGAGATAATACCTATGAAATACCAGCCTTATCATTCAGCTTCCATGGTGGCTCTGCTGAGAGACACCTTCTTGGAACTGATGCCCCTGTGGACACTGGGGAGAGCAGGTTTGTGTTACCCACTGGGCGTTCTGTCCCAAGTTTAAGAGCAAGACATCAGGGCTGTTCTCAATGAGTCATAAACTCGGTGAGGACAGGGGCCAGTTCTGTTTTGCTCACCACTGTTGATGTGGTGCCTAGTACAGTGCCTACCACAAGTAGGGCTGGATCAAGATCTGTTGAGCAAAGGGAGGAAAAGAACACACAACTGATTACTGACTGATTGCCGGTTGGCAAGTCCAGTCAGGGCCACACTGTGGATAGTCTTGGCAAGGACATCAGTGAAAAAGGCAAGGTTAAATGTCACCTTGCTTGGCGATCACAAGTTGACATTGATGGGACGAGTTACCTTGTTAATTAGAATCTTACTCTTTGTTCTGACTGGGTATGTGAATGAAGAAAGCAACAGGGACTTTAATAAATAAATTCACTGTAAGCCTCAAAACTGACCATGACCGAAAATAATTGTCATTCCCTACATGTTTTCACTTAATAATCATTTCCACTGGCTAATGCCTAAATAAAGGAGAACAAATATCTGGCACCCGACTGTTTTCTGAGCACATAGCAGATATTTCTAATCAATCACAACACTATTTTTTTCCATGGCTCAGTCTCAGATTATTTCTCAATGTGGCATTCCAGAGAGCCACTGACAAGCAACCAGATTTGGCCTTCGAGGTGGCCCCATTCTATCTCTCTGCTCTCCATGGGTTTCCTTTTACATCATGGTAATAGTCGTTATTTTTCTTTCCTCCCCAGCATCTACTCTTCCTCCTTATGACATTCTAACTTTCATTTGAGGATGCACTCCTCTTCTACTCCTAATTTACTGGCAACCAGGGACATTGACTCAAAACCTGGATCCAGGGTAGAGCACACAACCAGTTGGCTCAGTCCAATTCCCTAGCCACAGAGACTGCTTCAGGGGTTGTATAAGTCAAGCCACTCAGAGCCAACATTCCTGGGCTTTTGTTGAGCTGGTGGGAAAGCTGACTCTCATTCTCAACTTGTTATAATCATGGGAGCTTAGAGTAGCCAGGCAAACAATGAGCAGCCTGAGAACAAAATCAGTATGGCAGTAGGCAGAGCAGAGAGATGGGAAGAAGCTAATTCCTAGGGATCACATTTAAGCCCCTGGATCCAAGCATACCTGAAGTCGGATACTCCTGGACTTACTGGTTATAAGTAAAAATTCTTCTTCTTCTTCTTTTTTTTTTTTTTTTTTAACTTAAACTGGTCTGAGTTGGGTGTTCTGCTCCTAGCAACAAAGAAAATATGCCTTAAAGCAACAAATACCCTGGTGCGTTTCTCCAACCCTTCCATGGGATGGATCTCAGAAGATACCCTGAAGGCCACCACTTTCCAATCTTGCCTTGACCTGGTTGAGGGTTGCCATTTGCCCTCTGGAACTGGGAAATGCACCAGCTAATACTACCAAAGTCTGGGCACCACAGAGGTAGAAGGGCCTTAAGGGGAATAGAGAGCAGCCAGGTATCTGGGGCCTGGAGTTCCTCTTCATCCTTCTTGCCATGTGAATGCCCCCAGTCCTGACATGCTCACCATTTTCCAGAAAATTCTTTTCCAAATCTGCTACCTCTGATTATTCCAAATTCTTCAGTACTATACTGTTTGGGAGAGAGGGGAGAGCTAGTGTGCCTTCGACCACACTCTTCTGCAAGTACTGCTGTCCCACTTATTTGTTCATCATTCATTTCTTCATACATCCAGTAAATACTTTTCAGTGGTCTCCAGGTGTCAAGCACTGGTCCAGGTACTTGGGAGACATGAGTGAACAAAACAGATAAAGCCCCTGACTCTCAGAGCTTACATTCTAGAGACAGAAGAGAGTCAATAAACACTGAACATGATGATAAAATAATATGTAACATTAGAAGGTGACAAGAACAGTGGCGGGGAAAGGAGCAGATTAGAGTAACCAATGACTCGGTTTTACCATCCTACACAGGGTGGTCAAGGTGAGCCTGCCTGGCAATAGAACACTGAACTCTAACTTGGAGAAGGCCAGGACTGGCCCATGCTGAAAGTGAGCGGTCCTGTGACCAGTTCATTAAATCCATTTCCCAAGTTCTTGAACTTCTGACCTATTTACTCGGCCCCAACCACCAGTATTTGGGGATAGTTTTGGGCTGTATCTATACACAGACCAAGTTCAATAAATTTCTTTCATTTTTCTGCGTGTTTTAAGTGTTTAGGGTGGTGAAGAGTGGGGAGCTGTCAGATTTTGGCAGCGGGAAGTTAAGGAGTAGTGTTGGTGGAGATGTGCCGACCTCACAGTTTGTCTAAACACCGCCCTGCCAGAGTGTCGATGCCATAAATGTCTAGGAAACTGAGTCAGTGCTAAAGGATTCTGACAAATGAGTGAGCGCAGCAACACCTGATAGGAATTTTCTTATTTATTTATTTTTTTTAAAAGCAGCAGCTGGAGATCCTGCCATCACAGTGGGAGCCTCGCTGACCCTGGGGTCCTAGGGAGCGGCCACTGGGGGCAGCCTCCTTAGCCCTGGGCGACCCCACAGAGGGGTGATGCCTGGCTGCCCTCTCCCCGTGTGTGCTGGGCTTTCTCGTCCTGACCTGTGTTCCCACTGGCCCGCCGATTTTTGAGATTTATGTGCTGGGGCCACACTCACACTGATCCTTTGAGGAAAACATAAAATAAATCCCAAGGATTGGGGAGGGAGGGGCCAGTCATCAGTGACTGTGGGGAAAGTCAGCGGCAGCTGCACAACCTCCACAGTTCAAGGTGCATCTGAGGCTGCAGCCCAAATCCCTGGCCAATGCCACTGGGCAGCCTGCCCGGGCCTAATCCCAGAGGTGGCTATTCAGGGCTTCTCAGTGAGAAGCTAACTAAGGTGCTGGCTCCTCCCTCCCAAGTGAGAGAAAGATCAGAGGAGATTTAGTATAGGGATTGGCTCACATGCTTATGGAGGCTGGGAAGTCCCAGGATCTGCTTCCTGCCAGTGGAGACCCAGTGAAGCTGGTGGTGTAACAGCCCAAAGCAAAGGCCGGGGAATCCAGGGCTGATGGTGTAGGTCCCAGTCCGAGTCTGAAGGCCAGAGACGCAGGAACACAGATCTCCAAGGGTGGGGATAAGTGGGTTTTCTAGCTCAAACTAAAAAGGCAAATTTGCCTTTTTGTTCTATTGAGGTCCTCAAGGAATTGAATGATGCCTGCCTTCCTGGGTAAGGGTGACCTTTATTCACTTTTCCCATTCAAATGCTAATATCTTCCAGAAACACCCCCAAGAGCACACCCAGAAGTAATGTTTGCCAACTCTCTGGGCATTCCTGAGCCCAGTCAGGCTGACAAATAAAATTTACTCTCACGATAATTAACCTTGACAAATTTCCTAATAACTGGGCCATGTGGTCCCTTGCATAGAATGGCTTGATCAAAACACACCTGGACTCTCCACGTCATGGTTTGACTGAGTTATGAAACTGAAAAGACCAGAGAAGGGATGACTTCAGGCCTGGCTGGTTCCAAGTGCTCAGAAAGGATGCCCAGGAACTGTTATCTCTCAATTTCTCTGCACTCCTCCTTCTGTGGTGGTTCCAATCTCATGAACATTTTACCCTCGTGGCAGAAGGATGCCCACTACAGCCCTGCCTGTGTGGCTCAGTGATTGAGCAATTACCTATGAACCATAAGGTCACAGTTCAATTCCCAGTCAGGAAACATGCCTGAGTTACATGCTCGATCCCCAGTAGGGAGCATGTAGGAAACAGCCAATCAATGATTCTCTCTCATTATTGATGTTTCTATCTCTCTCCCTCACCCTCTCTCCCTTCATCTCTGAAATAAATAAAAAATATATATTTAAAAAAAAGATGCCCGCCACAGTTCCTGCCTACATCACTGTAGATCCTAGTCCAATGGGAAGGAGGGTGTGCCTTTTTTCTGATATTACTAACAAAAGTCTCAGTGTGTGTGTGTGTGTTTTAAATATGTGCATTGAATGCTTTTTAAAAATATATATATTTTTATTGATTTTTTACAGAGAGGAAGGGAGAGGGATAGAGAGTTAGAAACATCGATGAGCGAGAAACATCGCTGAGTTGCCTCCTGCATGCCCCCTACTGGGGATGTGCCCACAACCAAGGTACATGCCCTTGACTGGAATCGAACCTGGGACCCTTCAGTCCTTAGGCCGACGCTCTATCTACTGAGCCAAACCAGTTAGGAACTCAGTGTGTTTTTGACTGAATAATAGGCCCATTCCAATCACTGAGGCCACAGAAATAGGATAATACAAGTTAGGCTGCTTCACTGCTGTTGGAGGGGGTGATGGGCAGAGGAAGGTGGATCATGCCAGCCCAAACCACAGTGACCATTTAAGAGCAAAATCAGTGTTGCCCACTCAACAAAGGCTTGAGCCTGAAGAATCAAGAACATCACAGGAGTGATCGGATAAGCTTGGCCCTGATGTGCTGAGTGACCTTGAGCAGGGAACCTGTTCCCTCTAAAAACCTCCAAGGTTCTATGCAACACAGAATGTTTTCCCCTATGGATGCTTCAACAGCTGCTTCAAAATATCTACTCCAAGCCATTTTTTCAGCTAGAGACCAAATGTTCCATGAAACACAGCAAAAGAAGAAAAATGGGACAAGGGTCAGCACAACCCTACTGCCGCTTTATGTCTTTTCTGGCAGTTACAAAACAAACCACCAAATCACTTAGGATAATCTACTTGGTTTACAAATTTCATGGTAGCAGAAACCGCTCGTTCGAGTAGGTCCAGATTAATACCCTTAACACCAAGACAGTGTTGTGCCAAGGGCAGCAGCCTGAAGAAGAAGTCCTCCAACATCTGACAAAGATGGACGGGAAGAAGGAACGGAGACTAACATACCACTGGGCCAGGTAGGCTTGTCTTTTCCCCAGGGAGGAAAATCGTTTTCTAGTAGTCAAATCAGGGGGAGTGTGGAACCGTTATCAATATTACGATGAAATTATATTCTTGGCTGCAGGCATGAAGCCTGTAATTGTTGATTTCATCCTCTGATGTGGCCGATTACAGATACATATATTGGTAGTCCCTCAGCTGTGCTCTTAGCATCACCGAACAAAGAGTTGGCTAGAAACACTCAGGGTCTATTGGGAAAGTGGGACAAGCATGAGGGGGAGCAGCATGTGATCCACCGAGATTGTAATTGCATTAGCAAGCAGGGACTGTGTTTCTCGCAGTGAACCTGTTGTCTCTAGATTTAACAATGGAAAGACCTGATCTTCATCTAGACAATGACATTGGTTTTTATGGCAAGGCCTATGATTTCTACCGATGGAGGCAACTTACTCAACAATTAAAGGGGGCAACATGAGGCCACTTTTGAACCAGAGCTTTGGAGCTGAAGAGGGAATTAACAAAATGGAAGACATATAAGTATTCCAAATGTAGTCCAAAGTTAAAAAGATGGATGATAAACACAAGAAACTAAGAGACATGGAAGATGGAATGAGAAAGCTAACATGAATCTAATTCAAGTTTTGAAAGGTGGTAAAAGACAGAATAAGGGAGAAGGACTATCAGAGAGATAATGTTACCAATTTTCAAATTTAGGATTAACCATAGATGAGTCATAGTGAAATTGCCAAAAAGCAAAGAAAACAAAACAATCTTAAAAGCAGGCAATGATTAAGCATGGATTGCCTACAAAGAGACAGCCATCAGAATGACTACTGGTGTCTCACGCACAAGAGTGCTCAGAAAGGTGGAATACTTTTAGTGGGCTGAGAAAACTGCTACTAGGCTGGAGACCCACACCCTGTGAAACTCTCTTTTAATAATGATGGTAAAGCCCAGCTGGTGTGGCTCAATGGTTGAGTGTCAACCTAAGAACCAGGAGGTCACAGTTTGGTTCCCCGTCAGGGCACATGCCCAGGTTGTGGGCTCGGTCTCCAGTGTGGGGCGTGCAAGAGGCATCCGACCAATGATTCTCTCTCATTCCTGGTGTTTTTATCTCTCTCTCCCTTTCCCTTCCTCTCAGAAATCAATAAAAATATCTTTAAAAATAATAATAATAATGGTAAAGTAAAGACAAAAAGAAACAGTATTTATCCACAAAATAGTAAGCTATAAATTGCCCTTAAAACTGAAATTCTAAAGGATGTGTTAGATAAAAAAAACATTTTTTTTTCAGATGGAAATCCAATATAAGTAGAAAGAATCAAAGACATTAATAAGTACGTGAGCTGATCCAATGTTTGTATAAAGTAATAACATACCAAATACAATGGGGCAAAGTAAAAATAATAGCAGAGCCTTGGCTGGTGTGGCTCAGTTGGCTGGGTATCATCCCGTGCACCGAAGGTTTGATTCTTGGTCAGGGCACATGCTGGGGTTTTGGGCTCCATCCCTGTTAGGGGGCATGCAGGAGGCAGCCGATCAACGTTTCACTTTCACATCAATGTTTCTCTCCCTCTCCCTTCTTCTCTCTCTAAAAAAAAATCAATTTAACTATTTAAAAAAATAATAGCTGAGCCCACATACTGAAAGGTTGTGGCTTCGATTCCCAGTCAAGGGCACATACCTCAGTTGCAGGTTCAATCTCTGGCCCTGATCTGGGCGAGAGTGAGAGGCAACCAGTCTGTGTGTCTCTTTCATATCAATGTTTCTCTCCCTCTCTCCCTCTCTCCCTCTCTCCCTCTCTCCCTCCCTCCCTCCTTTTCACTCTTTGAAAAAGTAGTAGAGCAAATATCCTCAGGTGAGGATTAAAAACAATTTTTAAAAAATAGCTGAAACAAAAATACTGGCCTGTAATAATAAAAAAACTCCAGCTGAAACAAAAATAATGGATCATAATGGAGGGTGAGCTGAGAATGGAATTATCCTAAACTTTGTGGGCTTTTCAGAATGATTGGAAATGTGTTCATTAACTTTGGACTTTGTTAACTATGTTTATTAAAACTGTTAGTCTAACTACTAAAAGAATAAGCATGGAACATACATCCATAAGAAATAGCAGAGAGAAATGGATTAAAAAAACAAAATCCAAAAGAAGGCCAAAAAGGAGAAGAAAGAATCAGAAGTAGAACAAACCAGAAGTATATAGCAAGATAGAAAAAATAATTGTAAACATATCAGCATTTTCAATGAATATAAATGGATGAACGTCTACAGATAAATGTCAAAACTGCCAGGCAGATTTGGAATTTTAAAAAATTCAGTGATATGTTCCATATAAAAACAAGAAGTAACAGACCTACAAGAACTGGGTAAATCCACCAATATAACAGAAATTGTGTTTAATACACCTCTCAATCATTGACAGATCAAAAAGATCAAGAAGTCATTAAAAATTGAAAAATACAATTAACAATCCTGATTTAATGGGTTACATCAATCACTGAGCCTGGCAATTGGCGAATACATACTTTTTTTCAAGCACAAAACCTGGGAAATGTGTTAATTTATGCCCTAAATCTGGCCTTGGAGAATTCAGAAACTTGATGTCAGTTGCACTACATCCTCTGACCAATATTCACTTAAGTGAGAAAATGTATGGGGGAAGGGAAGATAAATGGAAAAACTATATATACTTGTAAATTAGAAAAACAACAACAAACAACTAATGTGTCAAAAAATGATAATGAAAACCAGAAAATACTAACATGTGGGAAGTATCTAACTTTGTATTACAGGGCATTTTCTTTCCAATGCGCCATTAGAAAGCAAGAAAGTCTCCAAATTAATGAACCAAGCATTTAACCGACAAATTTAGGAAGGAAAAGACCAGGATAAAAAACTTAGAAAATTGCCGAAACCGGTTTGGCTCAGTGGATAGAGCGTCGGCTTGCGGACTGAAAGGTCCCAGGTTCGATTCTGGTCAAGGGCATGTACCTGGGTTGTGGGCACATCCCCAGTAGGAGATGTGCAGGAGGCAGCTGATCGATGTTTCTCTCTCATCGATGTTTCTAACTCTCTCTCTCCCTTCCTCTCTGTAAAAAATCAATAAAATATATTTTAAAAAAAACAAAACTTAGAAAATAAAAGCAAAATAAAAGAAAAACAAAATAAGGATAAAAGCAAAAATTAATAAATGAATACACAAGAGTGAAGATCAACAAACTCAAAAGTCGGGTCTTTTAAAATACTAATAAATAATAATTGATTGTCAATATTAATCAATAAAAACAGACAATATGCAAATAAACAATATTAGGAGTGGAAAAATACATTATTACAGATGCTGCAGAGATCAATAATTAATAGGTTATCATGGACCACTGTATACCAATAAACATACATTTCAATAGAATGGATAATTTCCTAGAAAAGCACAATCTATCAAAATTGACTTAGAAAAGAAAAGAACATAGGAATATTCCTATAACCATTTTTAAAATTAGACCAAATGTTACAAAATAAAACACTGGACCTGGATAACTTTATAGGCATGTTCTACCAAACAGATAGAACAGATAACTTGAAGTTTTCACAATTTGGTTCCAGAAATTATTTTTATTAGGCCAACCTAACCTTGACTGCAAACAGGACAGGGATAGTATAACAAGCCAGCTTTACTCATGAGCATAAAATTTAAAATGTAAATTAAATATTGAGAAGCCAAATTCAGAAATAGATAAAAACAACAAAACACCATTAACCAATTCTGGTTTGGTCAGAAATGTAACTTTGATTTAATATAGAAACTAGATGACTGCAATTTGTCATATTAACAAGTTAGAAAAAAATCCCCACATTTTTTATCCTAGTAAATGCAAGAAGGAAAAAAAATGTTTTCCATCAAATTCAACCCAATGAAGTGAACCTATAATAAAACTACCACAAATAAGATCCTTAGCTATAAAGTTGAAAGAATTCCATCTATAAATATTTTTAGAAATCAATATAGAAGAATTTATTACTTCACTAAGAAAAGCAATTTTAAATAAGACATAATAAGCACCAAATGAGAAACCATTTAAGAAAAGATTGAAATTTTTAAATTGAGAATTTTTCATGAAAAATAACAACCTGGAAGAACATTTTGGCAACCCATAATTAACAGAGGATTAGTATAAAGAATAAAGGATTCCTATAAATTAGTGCTAAAAAGTAATATCTCAATAGAAACAAATCATACATAAATAGGGCGGGAAGAGACAGAGCACACACATCTTACAAATTGGCCAGTCTCAATTAGCAATTAGATAAATGTGAATTAAAATCATATTGAGTATATCATTTTGAACTGGGAATAATTAAAAAGTGTGACAGTACTAGATGTAGGCAAGGATGTGGAGTTACGGAGATTATTACATTGCTAATGGAGTATGGATTGGAACAGCAACTTTAACAAACACTTTGGCATTGCTCAGGGAAGGTGAACGTGCTCAGGCGCCAAGGCCCAGCCATTCCAATCGCTGGTTGGGAACACCTGCAAGAAATGCTCTCTCCGAAGACTCTGAAAATGTGTGCCAGCGAACATATACAAAAATGACATGGCAAGATTATTCATAAAAGTGAAACGCTGGACACAATCCAAATGTCCATGCACAGCAGAAGGGATAGCTGCCTGGTGGCACATCTCTGCTACAGGTAGTGCATAACAGTTACCAGGACTAGACTGGAGCCTGGTGTATTATCACAGGTGAATCTCAGAAACAGGAAGTGGAAAAGCAAGTTACAAAAGAATGCAAGCAACATAATCCATTTACATCAAGTTCAAAGTCAGGCAAATTCATAAATTGGTTGTTCAGGGATCTGTAAGTAGTGGCAGGGCAATAAAGAAAAGTAAGGAAATTCAAAATTCTGAATATTGGTTACCAAAGGTGGAGGGAGGGAGGAGATGCATCAGGGAAGTAGTAAGAGAAAGCTTGGAAGGTAGTGGAAGGTGTGCGCGCGCGCGCGCGCGCGTGTGTGTGTGTGTGTGTGTGTGTGTGTGTGTGCGCGCGTGTGCGTGTGTGTGTGCGTGCGTGCGTGTGTGTGAGCGTGTGTGCGCGCGTGCGCGCGCGCGCGCGTGTGTGTGTGTGTGTGTGTGTGCGCGCGTGTGCGTGTGTGTGTGCGTGCGTGCGTGTGTGTGAGCGTGTGTGCGCGCGTGCGCGCGCGTGTGTGTGCGTGTGTGTGTGTGTGTGCGCGTGCGTGTGTGCGTGTGTGTGTGTGTGTGTGTGTGTGTGTGGTATTTGGGGTTCATGTCACTATTCTTTAAACTGTGCTAACACATTTTTTCAAAATTTGGTATATTTGGTATACTTTATAATTAGAAGAGCATTTAATAAAATTACAGTCTTTTTGGTTTCACTTTTTAGGAAGACTCTTAAGGAAACCAGGATAGTTTTTAAATGTGTGTTTTAAATGTCTTGTATCAAGCAGCAGCACTATGTCCTTTGAAGAAATGCTGTAATTAAAAGGATGTTGGTTATATTGTAAAGAGTGGGGAATAATAGTAGTGATATCACTATCCTTATGTTGTAAAAAGTAGAAGTATTAGAAAGGAATAGCATAGCATAGATTATAAATTGTTTTTTACAAGTTATGTGTTGTTGTTGTTTTAAAACCTGAAAAAGAGAATTGAATAAATGTACAAGAATAAAATATTTTATGCAATTTTCCATTTTAAATCTATTTTTATTGTTGACAGTATTACAGATGTCCCCCATTTCCCCCCTCCACCCAGGCTCTAGCCCCCTCTAGGCCTTCCCACACTATTGTCTGTGTCCTTGGGCTATGCATATAAGTATGTAAGTTCTTTGTTTTTTCTCTTCTTGTCCCCCCTCACCCTCCTTCTCTAAGATATGACATTCTATTCCATGCCTTGGGACTTAAATACCTGAAAAAATATATCATTCAAAAATACCTTAAAAACACAAGATACCTACAAATAAAATAAGACATAGGACTTACCTAAAAATATATGTATACTTATTACATATTTATTATATATTATACATTATATATTATATATTAATCATATATCATATATCATATATGGTCACCCACTAAGCCAACATTGATGATCCTTGCAATTTGGTCTGACAAGCCCTCTACTGTGACATCATGGTGGCCTACTGGCAACACGACTCAGCCACACCTGATACTCCCAGATCTGTGCAAAAGCAGTGAGGGATGCACTGAAGACAGAATTCAAAGCAAACTTGAGAAGATGCCTGGCAGCAGCATGAAAATTGTGAAAGTGATGAAGGAATAACATACCCTGACTAAAGTTGGAAATGGTACATTGTCAAGGTGGATATATGTAGGCACATGTTAAGTCAGAATGAAAACAATCTCACTTAATTGGATAACTGTCTGTTGATGGATTGACAATGCCAATACACTGAAGCATGGTTCAAAAAATAATTACCCTGGAGTACAAAACAGAGATAAATAAATGAAGAGATATATCAATGAGACCCTTGGATAGAAAGACATCATATTATACTTTTATTCTAAAACTACTTTATAAAATAAACACCATCTCATTACTTTGGAACTTGACAAAATTGTTCTAAAATTAGTCTGAAGAATACTCAGTGAGAATTGCAAAAAAACATTTTTTTTTTTTTAAGAGTAATGCTATAGCAGAGATTTAGCAAACTCCTGGATATTAAAATACATTCTAAAGCTTTGGTGACTAAAACCATATGACATTTATTCAGGTACTGGGATATTATACCAGGATGGTCACTGGAATACTTTTGATCTAATAGCAGAATAGGAACAACCTAAAGGTGTACTGCCATGAGCCCATTTAATAAAACATGTGACAGTAGCACACTGAAATATTATACAAGCATTAAAATTTTAGATTAAAGTTAATCCACATCTAGATATCTCACACCAAAGATGATGAGAACATCTTAAAGGTAGGTAGGCAGAAGACTATATTATGGACCATGAGATGGAACTTTAACTGGCAGGAAACTTCTCAAAAACAACAGTACAGGTCAGAGGAAAATTGAATAAGATACCAAAAATAGTGAGCAAAAATAAATAGTAAGCCTAGAATTTTCCCCTTGCTAAATTACCATTCAAGAGTCAGAGCAAAGGGTAAAATAAATACAGTTTTATGCAGTCGGCAAGAATCCACCACTTGAAGTCCCTCGCTGAAAGAACTATCAAAGGCTGGATCAGAGAGAAGGAACCTGAACCTCCTACGAGACAGTGGGATGAAAGAAACAATGCTGAGCAAATTGGGAAAATCTAAAGCAAGGCCTGGGTGTATAAATAATAATTACTAATTTTTAGGATAAAAAGGGTGAGACAAAAACATAAGATTACAATAATATATAATTAAAATGGGGTAATGAGAGTGAAACCATGACATTTATCCCCCTTTTAAGTTAAGCAACAATGTTAAAAACATTTTGTGGACTCTAAAAAAATACAAGAGAAATATATAGCTTGCAAACCAGTCAGAGATAAATGAAGAATTGTAAAGAATAGAAATCAAGCAATTCAACAAAGGAAGGAAAAAAGGAGGGGGAGGGATAAACAAGGTAAAGAAAATGCCCAAACAAAGGGGAGACATCAGTAATACTCTCAACAATAAAAATTATTTTAAATAATCCTATCTAATAAAAGGGTAATATGCAAATTAACCATCACTCCATCACAAATATGGCAGTACCCATAGCCACAAGATGGCGGTGCCCAGTCTTCTCAGCCCTGCCAGAGTCCCCCAGTCCCGGGAGGGTGGCCTCTGAGAGTGAGCAGCATGAGTGGCCTGGTGGAATTCTTGCTTCATCACCATGACAACAAGGCAAGCATTCTGTGCCTGTCTGCGGATGGGCCTCTGGCCAGGCCGGGGCGTGGAATGCTTGTGTAAGAAGAGAAGGAACCAGCGAGCTGAGCCGAGTCGAGTGGCCCTCAACTCCTGGGCAAGGTCAAGTCCAGGTGGCCAGAGGGTGGAGGGGGTTGAGGATAGTGTGACAGGAGGAGCTGGTGGCGTAGGTACAGGGGTGAAAGCCACCAAGAAAGAGGAAGGAAGCCCTTTATCAGAGTTCCTGAGAATAGGGAGGGAAGTCGTTTGCATTTCCTAGCCGCGGATGGGCCTCTGGGCTGCAGAGTGGCCAGGCCCCTCAGAGAGCTACTGGTGCATGGATTCGTGCACAGGGCTACTAGTAATAACAATAATAATAAAAGTGTGCTAATGATCTTAATATACCAAGAGTTTAGACAAATTAGGAAGTAAAAGATGAAGACTCTAGTAAAAAAAAAAAAAAAGAATTGGTTAAAAAAGAATAAAACAAATTGCTTATAATGTGAAATCCCACTTAAAATAAAGATACTCAAATGCAAAATGATAGGAAAAATAAATAAAATGCCCAGCACAGGTGGCGTAGCTCAGTGGTTGAGCATCGACCTATGAACCAGGAGGTCACAGTTTGATTCTGTCAGGGCACATGCCCAGGTTGCAGCCTCAATCCCCAGTGGCAGGGTGGGGAGGGGAGGCATGCAGGAGGCAGCCAATCAATGATTCTCTCTCATCATTGATGTTTCTATCTCTCTCTCCTTCTCCCTTCCTCTCTGAAATCAATAAAAATATATTTATAAAAAGAAAAGAAAATGCCCAAAGGTATGTAACTTTCACTCTGTTTAGGGTGTAGAAAGATAGAACGAAGTTTCTCTCTTGTGTTAATAACAAGAAAACACCAGACAAAATTTAAAATGCATACGATTCTAAGGAGCCGGTACGGAGCAGGTTGAAGACTGGAATAATGGAATTACAGAGAGAAAAGAGGCCTTCGTCAGTGAGAAGAGCCCCAGTGTCAGTTTGGGTACAGATAGACAGGAGTGGCTTTGACCAAAAACCCCGGTAATTTGTGCAAATAAGAAGAAATCAGTCAAAACTTAGATGAAAGCATGGACCAGCAGGACTGAACCCAAATGGCTCCTTCTCACACCCCCCTTCCAATCTTGCCAAGAAAGCATCAATAATCTTCACAGGAGGGCCAAGAAAATAGGGTTCAAGGGTGCTGCTGGAGTTGAATTCAAAGATAAAACAAAAATATTTGAAATTACAGCCTAATCTCCTTCTAGCTCAAACACTAACAAAATCAAAAAGGGAGCTGTAGGTATAACGAGACTGACACTTTATGCCTGTGCTTTTTCTCCCTCAAATTCAAATTCAGCCATGAGAAAAACATCAAATACCGAATGAGGGGTATTATACAAAATGCCTGACCAGTACTCCTGAAATTGTCATGGTCATAGTATGGAGCAGAGTCTGATAAACTGCCATAGGCCAGAGGGGACAGGGAGACATGATGGCAAAATGCAGTGTGGAATCCTGGGACTGAAAATGGACATGACTGGAAAAATGGAGACATCTGAACAAAGTTCAGGTTTAGTTAATAGTGATGCGCCAAAGTCTGTTTCTTAGTTGGGACAAAGGTATAATAGTAATGTAAATTGTTAATAAATGGGAAACCTGGTCAAGAGATATACAGGAATTCTTTTTACTATTCTTCCAATGTTTCTGTTGACCTAAAATCATTCTAAAATAAAAAGGTTATTTTTTAAAGAGAAAAGAAACACCCATTTACAGAGTGCAAACCATTTATGAATAAAACTAATATAGTGAAAACTAAAAAATATAGCTCACAAAAAATTAGAAAATGCCTAACTAAATGGAGGGACATGCCATGTTCAAGGATTGAAAGTTTAATATTGTTAAGGTATCATTTCTCCCCCAAATAGATTAATTCAACATAATCCCAATCTAAATCCCAGCACGCATTTTCTAGAAATTGACAAGCTGATTCTAAACTTAAAATAATTACCCAAACAACTTTGATTTCAAGGCTTACTGGTTAGTGAAAGTAAGACAATGTGATAAGGGCATAAGTATAGCCATGGAATTAGGACAAAATAGACCATATATATATTTGGAAAACTGATTTACAACAAAAGGCTCAAAGTGAATGAGTTAGTAAAGGTCTTTCCAACAAATGGTGCTGAAATCACTACATATGTTTATTTTTAGAAATGAGCATCTAACCCTACCATCATACCATCAACAAAAATTAATTCAAAATGCCTCATAGACATAAATGTAAGAACTCTAACTATAAAACTTCAGTTAGGAAACAATTTTTGCAAGTTTAGGGTAGGTAAAGATTTCTTTATTGGATAAAAGAAGTATGAATCATGGGAAAAACTGATAAAATGAAGTTCATAAAAATTAAAAACATCTGCTCTTTAAAAGTTATCAGTAAGAAAAGTAAAAGATACACTACATACTGGGGAGAAATATTCACAACATATATATCTATCAACATATTTGTATCCAAAACATACAGAGAACACATAAAATTCAATAATAAGATTAACAATTCAATAAAAATGAGCAAAATATTTTAAACACATAACCCACAAATGGCCAATGAGAACATAAATCAATACTCTTAAGTTATTAGAGAAATTCAAATTAAAAGCACAATGAGATACCACTACCTATTCCAGAATTTTAAAAAAAAATTTTTTTAAAGACTAGGAAAGGAATTCAGTTCATTTGGCATGATTTTTCCCCCCAATAGTTTATTGATTTTTTGGAGAGAAAGGAAGGGAGAGACATATCGACGTGAGAGTGTAACATTGATTGCTGCCTCCTGAATGGCCCCCACTGGGGACTGAGCTTGCAATCTGGGCATGTGTCCTGACCAGGAATTGAACTGGCAACCCTTTGATGCACAGGACGATGCCCAACCAACTGAACCACACCAGCCAGAGCCAAAATGGCTAAAATTTTAAAAATTAACAATACCCCCTTTTGGCAACAATGCGGACCAACTGAACTGCTGATGGTTCTGCAAAACGATGAAACAACTTTGCAAACAAGTTTGCTCAGAAAGGTAGGCATCCCTTTATCCTATGACCAAGACATTCTACCCCTAAATAGTTGCTTGAGAGAAATGAAAACATATCCTCAAAAGTATTGTACACAATTTCACTAAGAGGCTTCGTTCAAAGAAGTCCAAGTCTAGAAGTAACTCTGCTCTGATTAACAACAGGAAGAGTGAACAAACTGTAGACCACAGCAGGTGGGATCGCTGCCAGATCTCCAGTCCTTTGGATGCACACTTCTGACTCATCTTCACCTTGCGTTCACTTATCTCACAACTATTTCTTAAGGGCCGGACACGGTTCCAGGTGCTGAATACAACACGGAGCACTTTCGTTACGAAGTCCCTGCTCTCGTGGAGGACATTCTAGTGAAGGGACAAATGAACACAACAGCTTCCGATGGTGAGAAACACAGAGATGGAAACGTGGTGAAGGGATTTAGTGTGACTTGGCGGGAGAGACAACCCCTTCGCTGGAGAAGCTGGGGGGGGGGGGGGCGGTCAGAAGATCTTCTTGGTTCAAGTATAGTAAGGTGCTTCGTGCTTCCTCCTCCTCTTTTATCCACTATTGTCCTAACTTTACAGACAAATGCTCCAGCTCTCAAAAGCTTTATATTCCTGTGACAATTCTTTTCTTAGAGAGCAGGCTTTTAGCAGTGTTTAAGAACATGAGGCCCACCCCAGCTGGTATGGCTCCTTGGATAGAGCGTTGGCCCACAGACTGAAAGGTCCTGAGTTCGATTCCAGTTAAGGGCACGTACCTTGGTTGCAGGCTCCATCCCTGGCCCTGAGTGCTTGCAGGAAGCAGTCTATCAACATCAATGTTTCTCTCTCTCTGTCTCTCCCCCTCCCTTCCACTCTCTCTAAAAAATCAGGTGAGGATTAACAACAGCAACAAAAAGAACATGAACTTCCATCTTTTTTATTGCTCATTTACTCAACAAATTATAGAGCCCTATTAGCTACCAGGTGTGAGGGGACAGGGCCTGCCTGCTGCTTCCCCTGAGGGAAAGAGGAAATGAAAGAGGAAAAGAAATCAACCCACTAGCACTCCCTTAGTGAACATTGGAAGAAGGCAAGCCTCCCCTCAAACCTCTTTACTTCCACTTGTCTACAAGTTGTCCTAATCACAACTGTTTTTAGGATGCAGTACTATATTGATATTTGCCAGAAAGTGGATAAAATAAATATCCAAATATACAGCATTTTTTTATGTAAATGGCATCTCTGGAAGGTGGTCCTCTGAGAAAGATCATGCCGTTTTAGGGGAAAGCACTGCTGTGGGTAGTGGTTCCAGATCCGACCTAATTTTCTGACTTTGGATTTCTAAACTGACCTAAGCTAATCATGGAAATGTCAGTTTGGGGAAGTAGATAATAGTCAATGATTCGGGGTTAGCCCTACCCCACGACCTTCCTACTGAAAACAAGTTTCAGCCTAAATCTGCCCTTTTATAAACAAGCATTCATTGGCCAGATGCACAAAACAGTTCACCCAGCCTGGACTGCAAAGTGTGTGAGATCCCAGCTCTATAACTCCTCAGGCAGACTGACCAGAGCTCGCATGGCAGGTTGACTCAGAGTAAAGAAGATGATCCAATAGTCTAGAGCAGTGGTCGGCAAACTCATTAGTCAACAGAGCCAAATATCAACAGTACTTCTTCAAAATAGACTCGCCCAGGCTGAAAACCGACTTCTGCGCATAGGCCACGAAGTTTCAATCGCACTACGTGCGTGCCCGCACATGGTATTTTGTGGAAGAGCCACACTCAAGGGGCCAAAGAGCCACGTGTGGCTCGTGAGCCGCAGTTTGCCGACCACGGGTCTAGAGTGAAGTTTGTGTTTCCCATAGAATCAGCTTCAGAGAAACAGAAACTTGTACAACGGTGGCTGAGTACAGTCTCATTTCAGGTCATGCCTCAGGGTTGAGCCTCAAATGAACAGGCTCCAGGTAGGTTTAAAAAGCCAGCTTAATATGAAAGTAAATTGTCCCTAGAATATGTCAAACCATGTATATATATATTAACCATACTAGTTTCACCAGTGAGAGCCCCTTTCTAACACTCATCAAGCCACTCATCTCACTGAGGAAAACCCATCTCTAGCATTCCCTCTGCAAATCCCTGGAGCCCCTGGTATGGAGAACGGAGCTAAAGAGAGCCAAATGGGCCTTCTGATCAGAATGTTGGCTCCCTGACCTGGGAATGACTTCCTGAATAGGGAATTGGCTGCCTGCGGTTGTTACAGCCAGCAGCACGTTGTTAATATACCACTGCCTACCGTGTATCATACCATATAGACATCTCCACCATCCGAACATCACATCACCTGCCTTGTCTGTGTCCTCGGTCATTCAGTCACTTCATTAAACGTGTGTTCATGCTACTGGGATAGAGACTAGAGACACATTCTGCCCTAAGGAGCTCAAAAGTTTAGATCTCAGAAGACAAATAATTCAATGTCCTAGGAGCCATGCGGAGCACTGTCTCAAGAATTTAAGCTCAGTGAGCAAAGACATTTAGGATTGACTCACATCTGCCATGGCATGAAATGGAAATTGGTCATACATATTTATGTGCTATCCCCATGCATCTTACCAACCTCCCCAGATAGTTAAGATGACAAAGTAGAGTAATTAACTGTAAAAGTACATTGGAAAAAATTTAAAACACTGCCAATTTGAGGCATCATTACTACCAGAAGTAGCTGCCAATTCAAGCAGAAAGATGGTATCACACGCCCATCTTCAGAGATTCAAGCACCCGAGAGATGAAAAGAAGATGAAAAGAGAGAAATGAAAGTGCTGGCAAGCTTCACTTACAGCAATTTCCTGTGAAGGAAGGTCAGTGCATACCAGGCTATGCCAACCATGGCTTTCATTCAGCTTCTCTGAGAAACCACGCAAGGTTCCAACAGGCAGTTAAACCATAGGAGCATTTGTATTGGGCACCGGTGACCTGAGTCATCCCTTAGTGTCGCAAGTCACCCCACATAATTGCAAGCCCCATTTGAGAACAGGGGCAGTGTTTCACAGATGAATGGCCAGTGCCATCAGTCCTGCTATAGCACAGCCCATGCGTTCCTAAAAATCATCGTGCTGTGCAAAATTACGCAGTAAAAACCACAGGACATGTGGGGAAAAAGGTGTTGGAACACAACACTCAAAATCTTCATTAGTGACACATTTTTCAAAAAGATAGGAACGTCATAAAAATGGTAACACATTTTCACACATGTGAAACATCTGAGGAATAAATATTTGAGGAACTTGCTTGTAGCAGTGGGCATGGAGAGGGTTGCAACATGTAAGCCAAGCATGTCAAACTCAAAGGCTAACACGGGCCAAATAAACGAGGCATGCGGCCTGCAGCCATGAGTTTGACATGTTTGGTATAAGCTATTCTATGCCGTGTTGGAAAAAAGTTATCTGAAATGGAACCGAAAGCTGTAGCATCCATCACGTGGATGGTGTGGTTCATAACATCCATGATGACTGGAGGGGGATGGTGGGGGTTTAGGTATGTGCATTCTGTATATTCCTGCGTGTCTTTCTTCAGCTAAGTGCAGTTTATGGAGTTCACAAAGTGTTTGTCCTGGACAAAGTCAGCATACCCAAATGTAAAATTTGTGTTAGGCTCAAAATATTTCCCAATATAGCAATCTCATTGGAACAAGTGTAAATTTATAAAGCAAGCATCATAGCAGAACTGACTAAATAAAAGTAAAGCCCAGAGCACAAAGGAACTAGTTAATAATAGTTATCATTTACTGAGAACTTTGTGAGCACGTACGCAAATTTTCTTAGTCAAGCATCCCAACCAACTCAAAAAGGCTACTGTTTACAAAGGAGGAGTTCTGGGGCTCAGAAATTAAAATATTTGCCCCCAGTTACTCATGCCATAGTGGTGAAGACAAGATTTGAACCAAGTCAGCAGGAATGCAATGCTCAAGCTCTTTGCCACTGTGTCTACTGCCTTCCCAGAAGATTACTACATGTAAAGTATAATTCAGCCACTCATTGATTCATTTAGTGGTTCTGTGTGTCTCCTTAGCACACCAGCTACTATAAAATTGTGCTGTAGCTATTTGTCTCAAATAGTAGAGAGATCAATTCCTGTCCTACTAGGAACCAGGAATTGGGACGAGGCTATGCTCTAAGGTCCCCTGGGAGGATGGCTAGTTTAAGCTCAGCATGCGGCTGGTGCTCACATCTCCCAAGGAGAACACTGCAGTCGGATGTAGACCAGCCAAAGCACCACAAAGCCCGGGGAGAACCTGAGTGAGACCATGCAGGACTCATCTCGGCACCATGTGGTCGAAAAAGTAACTGCAGACTGGGCTGTGCAGGGCAGAAACTAGCCTTTACAGAAAACTTAAAAAGTGTCGGCTCTGGGCTATCACGTTGGATGTTCCCAACAACACAATCCTGTGTCTCAAGATACTAAGCTCAAATGACATGATGAATAACATTAATGTGACTTTGGCAAGTGAAACTTCTGCTAATCAAAAGGATCACCATCAAGTAGCGTTTTATAGAACCTGCAAAGGCACAGGCTCAGGGGATAGGTGTATTCAGAAGGCAGGCAGGTATGCCTTTGTATCTTGGCTACATCTCTTCATAACTGTGTCACCTTGGGAAAATTATTTAGCCTCCCCAAGCCTCACTGCCTCATCTATAAGGGGTGATAATGGGGTGAACCTAACAGGGTTGTTGTAATGATTAAATAAAATAATACATGCAGTCCTAGCTGATTTGGCTCAGTGGATAGAGCGTCAGCCTGCAGATTGAAGGGTCCCAGGTTCGATTTCGGTCAAGGGCACATGCCCAGGTTTCGAGCTCGATCCCTAGTAGGGGGAATGCAGGAGGCAGCCAATCAATGATTCTCTTTCATCATTGATGTTTCTATCTCCCTCTCCCTTTCTCTCTGAAATAAAATAATAATAATAATAATAATAATAATACATGTAAAACTCTTAAGATATGACAAGTGCTTAATATATGACAGCTTTTGCCTTAGACATACTCATCATTGTCATCATTACTCCATCTGCAGTTGAAAGGGGTGGATACAGTGAAAGAGGAATCCCAACTCATTTTGCATGGGGTTATTGTCATAACTTCCTGCAATAGGAACTGGATAAAGCCTTTCCAAGGAGGAGGAAGAAAAAAACTGGATAAGCCTTCCAATAAGGATATAGGAGAATTCTCCTTGGTCTAAAAACACTGGTTTTAAAATTCAGTCCAATTCTTTTCATTAGCGCTTGTCTTCTGAAAACCCTGGCTCTACTTCCTCAACTTGGAGGAAACCAAGGGCCACCAAATCCCAGAGAGCCAATTCCAAAGTGACTCAAAGAACCAAGGGAATCAGAGAGAATAGGTTCGCTGCCGTCCTGAAAAACTTTACAGCAGCAATTAGAGCCTGTTCAGTCTTATCCTGTCCCTGGTCTTATAAAAAGCGAAGTACTCTTATGGGATAAAAGGTTATGGCTTGCCATGAAGTAAATCGAACATTCCTTATTTTGACCAAGACAACTGCTCCCAATTGTACATTTTTTAATGTAAAAGGGTACAGAGAATTAAACTCAGTATTTACAAGGTATGTAACGAATTTCTCAGTTTTCAGGTTGTTGTAAACCTGGTATCAGATTCGAGAGAATAAACCTAGACATAAAAACATATCCTTTGAAGACAGGGATGCACCCTCTCACCAATCCTGTTCAACATAGTACTGGAAGTACTGGCCATTGCGATCAGACAAGAAGAAGAAATAAAAGGCATCCAAATTGGAAAAGAAGAAGTAAAACTGTCCTTATTTGCAGATGACATGATACTGTATGTAGAAAACCCTAAAGACTCCATCAAAAAATAATTAGACTTAATAAATGAATTCGGCAATGTAGCAGGATATAAAATTAATGCCAAGAAATCTAAGGCATTTCTTTACACCAATAGTGAACTTACAGAAAGGGAGACTAAAAAAGCAATCCCATTTACCATCACACCAAAAAAATTAAGATACCTAGGAAGTTAACTAAGGAGGTAAAAGACTTATATGCCAAAAACTACAGGACACTGAAAAAAGAGATAAAGGAAGACATAAACAGATGGAAGAACATACTGTGTTCATGGATTGGTAGAATCAACATCATCAAAATGTCCATACTACCCAAAGCAATCTATAGATTAAATGCAATCCCCATTAAATTACCAACAGCATATTTCACAGATCTAGAATGAACGTTTCAAAAATTCATCTGGAATAATAAAGACCTCAAATAGCTGCAGCAATCCTGAGAAAGAAGAACAAAGTAGGTGGGATCTCAATACCAGATATCAAGCTGTATTACAAAGCCACTGTTCTTAAAACAGCTTGGTACTGGTACAAGAACAGACATATAGATCAATGGAATAGAATAGAGAACCCAGAAATTGACCCAAACCACTATGCCCAATTAATAATCGACAAAGGAGGCAAGAGCATACAATGGAGTCAAGACAGTCTCTTCAATAAATGGTGTTGGGAAAATTGGACAGATATATGCAAAAAGATGAAATTAGACCACCAACTCACACCATTCACAAAAATAAACTCAAAATGGATAAAGGACTTAGATGTAAGACAGGAAACCATAAAAATACTAGAGGAATCCACAGGCAGCGAAATCGCAGACATATGCCGAAGGAATTTCTTCTCTGATAATGCTCCTAGGGCAATTGAAACTAAAGAGAAAATAAACAAATGGGACTACATCAAAATAAAAAGCTTTTGCACAGCAAAGGAAACCATCAACAAAACAACAAGAAAACTCACTGCATGGGAGAACATATTTGCCAATGATATCACCGATAAGGGTTTAATCTCCAAAATTTACAAGGAACTCATGCAAGTTAACAAAAGGAAGATAAACAATCCAATCAAAAAATGGGCAATGGACCTAAATAGACACTTTTCGAAAGAGGACATACAGAAGGCCGAAAGACATATGAAAACCTGCTCAAAGTCACTAATTATATGAGAGATGCAAATCAAAACGACAATGCAGTATCATCTCACACCTGTCAGAATGGCTAGCATCAACAAATCAACAAACAACAAGTGTTGGAGAGGATGTGGAGAAAAAGGAACCCTTCTGCACTGCTGGTGGGAATGCAGACTGGTGCAGCCACTGTGGAGAACAGTATGGAGTTTCCTCAAAAAACTAAAAATGAAACTCCCATTTGACCCAGTGATTCCACTTCTAGGAATATATCCCAAGAAGCCAGAAACACCAATCAGAAAGGATATATGCACCCTTATGTTCATAGTAGCACAATTCACCATAGCTAAGATTTGGAAATAGCCTAAGTGCCCATCAGCAGACGAGTGGATTAAAAAACTGTGGTACATCTACACAATGGAATACTATGCTGCAGTAAAAAAGAAGGAATTCTTGCCTTTTGCAATAGCATGAATGGAACTGGAGAGCATTATGCTAAGTGAAATAAGCCAGTCAGAGAAAGATAAATACCACATGAGCTCACTCATTCGTGGAATATACAGAACAACATAGACTGATGAACAGGGACAGATCCAAAGACAGAGAAACAGCAATCAGACTATCAATCCCCAGAGGGAAAGCAGGGAAGGGTGGGGGTAAGGGGAAGAGATTATCCAAAGGGCTTTTATGCATGCATATAAGCCAAACCAATGGACACGGACAACAGGGAGATGAGAGCATGAGTGGGGCGGGGTGGGTGGGGAGGTTGGGGGTTAATGGGGGGATGAGGACACATTTGTAATACCTTAACCAATAAAGAAATTTTAAAAAAAATCCTTTGGCCCTGGCCAGTGTTTCTCAGTGGTTAGAATGTCAGTCCCATATACTGAATGGTCTCATGTTGGATTCCCACTCAAGGGCACGTATCTGGGTTGCAGGTTCTATCCCCGGCACCGACCAGGGCATGGGCAGGAGGCAACCAGTCCATGTGTCTCTCTAACATTGATGTTTCCCTTCTCTCCCCCTTCCCTTCCATGCCCTCTAAAAATCAATGGAAAAAATATCCTTGGGTGAAAATTAACAAAACACACACACACACACACAACAAAAACTCATCTCCTCTGGCGAAGGACATTGCCCTTCGTGTGAATCCTGTGGGCACTGATTTCCGTTTTTCATTTGGGGATCCACCCTCTGCCCCGCTTCCATCCACCAATGCTACCTTGGACATGACCAGTTATGTCTCACTCCCCTGGCCAGAGTGATTGGCTCTGAGATCCAATCAAAGTCAGTGAGATGTAATCAGACCTTGGTCAGCATTGGTGGGCTGGGGACCTGAGGCTTTCCCCGCTGCACGGGAGCCAGAAAGGAGGAAGGTGATGCTCTGCAGCTATTTTGCCAGGAGGAGAGGTAATCCCTCCAGAGAACTCATCTCAGTCAGAGAACCGTGGCCAAGATGAAGAGAGGAGAAAACCTGGGTCCTCGTGGCATCTTTAGAATATGTAGACCACCCACGCCTGCAGTGGGCATTCTTACCGAACACACTTCCATGTGCCATTACATTTGCTTCTTGTTTATACCCACACCTTGCCTGAGCCCCAGAATTTCCTATCTGAAATGCCTTCATTGCTCCTCCCCACCTGACTACAATCTAAACATCCTTCAAGACCAGGCTTCCTCTCAGCAGTCCCCTCTGACCACTCCTGTCCTGGCCAGTGCTCCTCCCTGGCTGCATTGCTGGCTGTTGGAGCCATTGGCCTACGACATGACACAGCAGAGGGCATGCTGTACGCTCACCCTTTATCCCCAATGATGCTGGAAGCATGTCACAGGCTGGCCAAGCTCTCCCAGAGCCCAGCTCAGTTCCTTCCCCGTAGGTGGTCTCAGGAAGCATTTAGCTAACTGATAAAATTGATAAAGATGAGTTTCTGGAGCCCAGAGAATGACATTTAGTAAAAGAAATATTTTCTTATTACACAAATTGAAAAGATCAGAGCAATCAGCTTCTCTTGTAGGGTCCACATCCTTGATCATTTGTAACAAGAACCACCCCACAGCATCGCCAACTGTAATAAACAGGTACTATTTCTGAGCGATTATAGCATGAAAGGCTTCTTCAAAGTATTTTATTTCATCTTCACCACAAACTCATGAGATACCCCATTATTAGCCCCATTTTATAAATGGGAAAGCCGAGGCTCAGAGGCATGAAGTGGCTTGTGCGAGGTCACAAGGCGAACAAGCGTCAGAGCCAGGATCTGCACCCTGGAAGCAGGGCTCAGAGCTTGCAATCACCGCGCTGCACTGGCCTGCAAACCTCCCAGAGTCTCCACTAATGTGCACTATAATTGCCTCCCCAGAAGTCACGGTCAATGTACCTCGCTAAATGCTTTTTATGTAAATAGTTTATAATTGCTAGGAATAATACCTCGGTCATTTTTATCAGTTAGATAAAATTATCTTTTCAAATACTTCAAAATTATAGAGAGTTGGTCTAATTTGAAAACAATTTCTATTAAAGGGCTGCATTAAGTGCGATGATGACTCTAATGTGAATGGCCACTGTGCTAATGTCATATACATCACTTTTACAAGCCCTGCCCAGGAAGCATATTAAATCCATGGTCCAAGAGATAAAAAGGAGAAGCCTCCTTTAGGACACAATTGTCTTTTTAAATACAACCAGCTAACTATCTGATAAAACTGAGCTTAATGGTCTCTGCAAAGATGAGCCCGGAGATTGTGCGTAGGAACTGGAGAACCCTCTTAACAGACTGCTGGGGTGGAATCAGCCCTGGTAGAGTGACAGTGATCACTGAGGCCACCCCGACTGGTGGGGGCCACTCAGCACACGTGCCTTGTCATGGTTACCGCCCCTGGGTCAGCGGTTCTCAACCTGTGGGTCACTACTCCTTTGGTGGTCGAACGACCCTTTCACAGGGGTCGCCTAAGACCATCCTGCATATCAGATATTTACATTATGATTCATAACAGTAGCAACATTACAGTTATGAAGTAGCAACAAAAATAATTTTATGGTTGGGTCACAACATGAGGAAGTGTATTTAAAGGGCCAGAAGGTTGAGAACCACTGAGCTAAGGGCTCTGAGTCTGTGGTTTAGACTTACAATCCCACATCTTCGAGCTTGGCCCAGGGGAGGTACACACATAAACACTCAGCTTCAGAGACTCCAACTATGATTACCCAGAAGAACATGCCTTTGTCTTATTTTGTTTTGCTTTGTTTTGTTTTCACCATTTCTTTTAAATAAAAATTTTAAAAAGCTACTTTATGGTTTTCTTGTGGCATGCCAGTGCTCTGGAGTGAGTTCAAGATGAAAGGTGGGAGGTTGCTGTATGCATGTCTGGTCTCGGCTTTACACCTGAGAGGGCATAAAGGAGAGGGGAGAAAGAGGAGTGGGAGGGAATCATCAAAGTGAGGATAATTCTAGCATTTGGATGTATTTCAGACTGTTCTCTAGAGGCATGCCAAAGGCTTCATTCAGTGTTCTACCAAAGAAGTAGTCCTCTGTCTAACATTGAAGGTAATGATGACTATTTTTTATTTTTGCTTACATGCTTCCTTTAGGATCTAACTTCTGTGATGTTAGACCTGGTTGTATAGAAAACATGTCCAGTATTCCGCAAAGAGGAGGTGGCTCCTGTAATAGCCTACCATCTTCTGGCTCTCAGTATGTTCAGCACCTCACCCCCTGACCTCCACCCCCTCTGCTATCAGAGCTATCCATCTAGTGGGAAGAGTTCTTCAAAAAAATGGAATGGATCATCTTGAGTTCCCTGGAACTGGAGAGGGCCAATCAGATTACCGCTTGGTCCATGAATTAAAGAAGGAGTGGAATTCATGAGCAGATAGGACAGGTGACCATCAGAGCCATACTCAAGGATCTAAGATTCAGTTTCTACACGAAGGTCTAGAAAATGGGGTCATCTGGACCCCCCTCAAACGCTGACCATCAAACAGAGAAAATAGCATCAACTAAAGCAGGCGGATGAGGGGAGTTAAAGCCAGAAGACAGAGGAACAGGCCACTCACCAGCTGTGTGGCCTCCCCGGACCCATTTCCTCTGTCTGGGCCTTGGCATTCCCTTCTTTAAAATAGAAAGTGTTTACATCCTCAGTTATGTTCTTTGTCCACACTGTGTCCAAGAATCAAGAGAGAAAATATATGGAAAGGCTTAAACTGTTCATATATCATATGTACTACTAGAGGCCCGATGCATGAAATTTGTGCAAGAGTAGGCCTTCCTTCCCCCAGCTGCCAGCACCAACTTCCCTCTGGCCCTGGCTTTGTCCGGAAGGATGTCTGGAATGACGTACAATCTAATTAGCATATTACCCTTTTATTATTATAGATAAAATTTAATCTCTATTATTATCTGTGCTACTAATGCTATAAAAAAGTATAAATAATCAAATTAGTATAGCCAGTGGCTTAATCAAAACTAAGAAGATGAATTTTCTCAGTTCTTAGCAAACATTGGCCATGCCAAAAAGATCTCAGTTTACAGATGTCAGCAAAACCTAACTCTAAGGGTGTAGTTGACATATCCATCACTATGGCAATGGGTTGACATGAGAGCATGCATTTGTGTGTTCAATAGTCTAAAATAGTCACAGCATAAATTGTGAACAATTTATCCAAATAAATCTGACTCCTGCCCCTCAAGCTCAGTAATAAATATCTGTGTTAGGCATGGCTTGCACAAAACCTTTCCTTGGATTTGATCATGATGTAATTTTTTATTGCAAGCTCAAATAGGAAAGGTTAATGATAGAGCAAATGTGAAGGGAAAAAAGCTAATTTGGGTGAAACATAAACTTGTTCAACTTTTAGACCGCAGGAGAAATTATGACAGTTAATTTCATGTCTTTGTATGGAATAATACACAGAGCTGTAATGGTTTCAAAATGAACTAGCAAATGAAGAAGTAAGTCTTCTCAATACTCAGAAAGAATTTGTGCATTTTATTTTAAAATATACATTATTCACTGACTCCAAGCAACATGTTTTCCTGTTGGGTGAACCATACTGTGAGAATTACATTTGTTTCCCAATGTATTCCACCGGGCAATGCCAGAACGCAAGCTTAAGGACAGGAAGCTCCTCATCCATAGTGGATTTTCCACATGTCACTGCTGGTGGAAAGCAGCTCCCCAAAGAGAAAATGTCTGCTCCCGGGGACCAGTATGGCCAACAGTAATGCCAAAGGGGATTTTTATTAGGAAGGTTCTCCCTCACCAACTATTCTAAACATTTATTCTTGTCCACTGACCTGCAACTGAGACCACCTAGTGAGGGCAGAGCAGTCACTGGTATTTTATTCTAAGGAGCTGGAATGCGGTTCAGCAAAGGTAAACCAGTAGTCCATTCCCCCAGGTGCCTCAGAGAGATGAGAGAGCAGGACCCCCTGCCACCCACTCAGCACCCTCCACCAAGGTCAGCGAGCTTTTCCTTGGAAGGTTGAATAATGAGTATTTTAGAATTTACGGACCAAGAAACAAATAGAAGATATTAATTATATAGTTAGCTCACAACGATTTTAAGGGTAACCATTTGAAATGTAGAAACCATTCTTAGTTTGCAGGCCATAAAGAAACAGGCAGCAGGCCAGATTTGGTGTACGTGCCATAGCTGGCCAATCTCAATCTGAAATCTAGACTTCTGAGGCAAGCTGACATGAGGGGATAATGTTTTGAAATAGTGCTTTGTTCTTGTCTTCCCTCCCTCAATGTTCTCTTGGCCTCTTCTTCAAGCAAGGCCTCCCAGAGTTCATTGCCTCAGGACAAGACAAGTCAACAGAGAAAGAAACAAGAATCTGTTCCCGGCTTTTGGCATCTGAAAACCTTCAGTTCTCCCAACATGGGAAGATGAGCGAGGAGAGGACTCAGATGTGGGAGAAGAGGTGTTGGGTCTGCGCTGTCAAATGTCCCTCCTGAGACCCAAGGAGAGACCTCAGCAGGTGGATGCTGGGGGTGGGACAAGCCTGAACCTGGATTCATGGTTACATGGAAAGGGGACCCAGCACCAGTTCTCATACCGTACCCCAGGCTGAATGCCAATGAAGAAGAGACCGCCAATCCTCTGGCTGATGTGTGGGATCTGAGAATAGATAAATCCTGGGCCCAGATGCTGAGTGGAGGCCCAGAAAACTAACAGGACTCCAGAGAGAAAGTAACAAATCAAGCCTAAGACAACTTTACCAATGCCCTCTGTCCCAGAAGGACACAAAAAAACAGCAAAAATATCACGCATCCTTGGAGAGTAGCAAGGACAGAGGGCCAGTGGCTGAAAGAGGCAAAGTTGGATATGAAGAGACATTGCAAAAGGCAATAGGGAATAATTTAGCAGCAAGCTCTAAGCATCTACTAGTAGACCAATGATCAGATGAGATGAGGGACATGGCCCAGGCCACCAACAGAAGGGTAATGATGAAAGACAGGTCGACTCCAGCACAGAGAGACATGACTGAAAAGGGACCATTTAGGACCACCCACACCTTGGTCCTCTGCTGTCTCCCAGAATTTGCACAGCTCCAGACAGAGAAGCTGGTGCTTTGTTGCTGTCACTGATAGTTTGATTCAGAAACTGAGTGTGGTTAGTGGTTGTTTATAGCTTTACATCTCACTTACCTGAGTTTGAGGAGTGAGATTCCTACCCACTAAAGAGGCTAGAAAAATAAAAGAAGCCCAGCTGGTGTTGCTCAGTGGTTAAGCATCAACCTATGAACCAGGAAGTCATGGTTTGATTCCCAGTAGGAGCACATGCCCTAGTTGCAGGATCAATCCCCATTAGGGGGCATGCAGGAGGCAGCCAATCAATGATTCTGTCTCATTATTGATGTTTCTATATCTCTCTCCCTCTCCTTTTCGCTCTGAAATCAATATATATATTTGTAGGGAGTGGCTCTAGGGTCAAGCCTCAGGCTGACCTGTGGCAGGGCCACAAACAAGTCCCAGCCTGGAGGGCAGAGCTCTCCTAGCATAATTAAGCCTGACCTTGTAGCCCTCCCTAATTTTTACCTAAGTAGCTACTGGGCTATGGGAGGTGCAGCAAGTGTTGCCAAAACATGTTAATCTACCCTTGTTTTAATCAGACTATAAAATAAAGCAGTGGCTTGCAGGCTGGGTCTTTTGTGTCCTTATCCAGGCACAGGAGATCCACCGAGCCCCAGCTGTATTCTCTTGTCTGTCTTTTCTTCAATCCTTCACCGCCCCTCCTCAGGTTCATCCTTGGCCATGCTGGTGTGGCACATACATTTTTTAAAAGCAATGGTCTGCTGTGAGATCCAGCTCTGTAACTATCTGTGTGTCTGAGATAAACTGACCCCACTGAGCCCTGGTCTTCGGATGTGTTAAAGAGGAATAGTCCAGATAATGGATAGCAAATAGGTTTCTTCTTTGTGAGCCACATTTGATGAATCAATATATATATTAACTAGCTCATTGAGTTGAGGGTTCTGGGGTTGAATCTAGGTTCATTGAGAAAGGATGTCACCATCAATGACTGATGTTTCCCAGAGATGTGGAGGGAAGAGGGAAAGGCGGTGGCTGACGCACGTTTTTTTCTACTCCTGTGCAGGTACATAATGTCTGAGGTCCCTTTTCACTTAGCAAGTCAGCAGTTTTTCAAAATGCCTGACATCCAGGAGTTGTTCTAGAAAGTTTTATTGAGAAAGTTTTCACCAAGAGTCCAGCTCCCAGCAAATACTTGGGTCAGAGATGAAAGTGCTGGCACGGGCTCAGGGGAGAGCAAGCAGACCTGCACCCCCGCATCTGGGAGACAGCACGCCTAGTGAAGGGTCTGCTCCTCCACAGCAGTGAGCACTGGGCCTTGCAGGGCCTCAGGGTGCCCATTGGACACTTAGCCCCAGAGAATGTCAAGAGGCTCCAATGAGACAGCCAATAGAGGGGGGACCCAGCACACAGCAGGCACTCAGTAGTTGCCTGTTTCCCTCCTTCAGGCATTGGGCCTGCATGTGCCAGCAGGACAGCGGTCCACAGGAAAATCTTTCCTCTCTGGAATGTGGAAATTGCTTGTCCTTAGAACAATTATTTTCCAGGCTTTCAAAGGATGCTCAGAGTGAAATTTTTAAGCTGTTTTTTACATGTACACATCTGAGTTGCATAGGGAGCTTTGTAGGAAAGCAGATTGCCAGGCCCTGCCTTAGGGCCAATGAACCAGAGTCTCTGGGGTGGAGCCTGGAAGATTATGTCACCAGGATTCTGACACCCACTAGCATGAAGACCACCATGTCAGCAGCCCCTTAGCTCTCCATACACCCGACCACAGGCCCATCCCCTTCACCTCCTCAGGGAGCCTTCCCTGAACACCCCATTTAACACAGCAGCCCTACCGCCACCGAGGCCTCCCTGTCTTCCTCCCCCATTTATTTTTTTTTCTGTAACACTTTCCATTTATCATGCCATTCACATATTTTACTATGTGTCTTATCTTACCCTACCCTATCCTGAATGCCAACACCACAAGGGCAGGCTGACTGTTTTGTGCACTGCCACGACCCCTGAGCCTCAACCAGTGCCTGGCACATGGTGGACACTCAGGAAATGCTAGTAGTTCTTTGCTGTATGCCATGCTCCATTTGACCTCAGAGGGCCCCAAACTAGGAGGTCAAAGGGAAGTAAGGTAGTTTGTGGAGGGCTGCATCAATGACATGGTTAAAAAAAAACACTAGCCTAGAAATGTTAAGCACTGAATCCCAGTGACCTTTTAAGATAAGAAGGAAGCAACTGATCCCCTCAAAGGTCTCTCCAACCTTACCAATTTTCAAAATTAAGTGATAACTTATGGCCTTGGATTTCAGCTGTGCGGTTGGGCTGGGGTGGTACATAGTCTAAATCCAAGATCAGAGGGAAGGCTGGTGACGGCCTCTCCACAGGACTCTCCCTGTCTGCTAGCCCCCCAAATCCAAGCTCCAGTTCCTGTTGCATTGTTCTGCCCACTCCCTGGCCCATGCCCTTGACAACCAAGCCCAAGCCGGGCACCACCCTCACTTGCCTCCAAAAAAAATGAGGGTGCGGTTCCAAGCATCTGGAGATGACGGGGGGAGGCTGTTATTTAGCAAAAGAGACACATCATTATTTTCCTGTACCAGGATCATGTTTCATTTAGCTGACTTGGCTTTGCATTTCTACAGCATCCCCGAGGCAAATAATACAATTAAGCAAAAGGAGAGGAGATTTAGTAACAATAAATTACACAGAACTGGTCATTCTTTTGCATGCAGTTTTAAAAGGAGCTGAGCCTTTAGATGGATCAATCACCCTGAATCGCATGGGTTCAAACATTATATATAAACTACCGGTAAAAACTGATGGGGATTTGAAGTGTACACACATACATTCTCACACACACACACACACACACACACGCCACAAAAACACCCATGGGTTGGGCCTAGACATCACTTTGTCTTTTTTTACAATCCAATAACCCAAAGACTGCTATAAAAAATAGTCTTAGAAGACACATGGAAGAATTCAGGACAAAAGGCGGGGGGGGGGGGGGGGGCGGGCTACAGAAATTAAATCTATTGGAGAAACAGGGAGGGAGAAGAGCTTCCAGTAATAGCTCTGTGGGAGCAGATGAAGGATTGAAACAGGAACCGGGAGAACTGCGTCATGCTCTCAGCTCTATCGTGCATATGTGTAATGTTAGGCAAGACAATGACTTTTATGGGTTTCTAGTTCTCGCTATATAAAACAAGTTGTTTGAACCTCATCACCACCATTTTTATCGTCCCAAGCACCATCTGTGCTGCTATTTACTTACTACTTTCATTTAGGTCAACGCTTCTTTATTTGAATGATTACTCATTGAAGAGGAAAATACGTATTTATGATACTATTTGCTGCATCTTGCTACAATTTCTACATTTCTCATAATAAAGACTTATGCTAGTTTGGCTTAGGGTTTTTCGACTTTACAATGGTGTAAAAGCGACACACATTCAGTAGAAACCAGCCGGGCGAAGCTCTGATGTTTGGTACATTAGGTCCACAAAATGCATTTTTGACTTACGATATTTTCAACTTATGATGTGTTTATTGGGACTAACCTCATCGTAAGTCGAGGAGCATCTGTAAATACATTTACTTAGAAAGGCAATTATTTCACTAATATGAATGGAAAGCTAGAATCACTGGTCTTAAAATAGAAGGCAATGACAAAAATAAGGACAATGGGCTTCTGCTTTTAGTCCTAATAGACTAGATTACTTCAGACCAACCCCCTTGCCAAGAACAACTTTAAGATCTGGATACAGTATATAGAGTATAAAGACAAAGAACTTCTGTTTGAAGACACTGGGGAGATACAAAGGCAGCTAGGGCCTGAAGACAAGAGCAAAGAGAAAGAAAATACCCTGAAATAAGTCCAGTACTTAAAGCACTTTTTTTTTTCTACAGGCATTTGCTGATTTGTAAAACTTCATAAGACTCCAAGGCTCAAAAGTCAACAGTCAGTCTCATAACAATTGAAGTTGGGGTCCACCAAATGGAGGGACCCTGGCAAACATTTCCAACTCTCCTTGGGACCATGAAAAGACTACACATTAGAAGAGTGAAGCAGAAATAGCTTAACCTTCACAAAGACTAAAACCTAATTTCAGGCCAGCTCAAGCCCAGGTGAAACAAAATGGTCTGCCAGTACTTGAAACACCTGACAGAAGAAAAAAAAGAAAGAAAGAAAAAGAAAAGGAAAAGGTAAGTTTTGCTGAAAGAAGATAACATAATCCAGAGATTCACACTGACTCTACAATTTGTTAGATATTATTTCCAGCATTTACCAAAAATTACAAGGCATGCCAGGAATATAACCAAATAACCCAAACCCAAGAAAACAGTCAGACCCATATGTGAATCAGCTATTGGAGTTATTAGGTACAGACTTCAAAATGTCTATGATTAATAAGTTCAAGAAAGTAAATTGCAAGATCAAGAACTATAATCTTTACCAAATGAACAACGCATCTCTAGAATTGAAATATATACTAACCAAAAATAAGAACACAACAGTTGGGATTTATGGTAGAATAGACAATGCAGAAAAGAGGATCTGTAAACTGAACTAGGTCACCAGGAAATATACAGATTAAACATGAAAAGCAAAACTATAGTTATTGCACAAAGAAACGTAAGAGACATGTGGGACTTGGTGAAGAGTTCTAACAGGTATGTATTTGGAGATCCTGAAGTAGAAACAAGAGAGAATTGAGTAGATGTGATACTTGATAAGATATATTAGCTAAATTTTTCCCCAAAACTTATCAAAGACATCAAGTTAAAGGTGTTTAAATCTTTACATTTCCAAACAGAAGAAAGAAAACCACAACTAGGCATATTGTAGTAAAAACTACTTAAATACAAAAACAAAAAATCTTGAAGTCAGCCAAAGAAAAGAAACATTACCTTCAAAAGAGCAACAGTAATCATGAAAGCTGATTTTTAAACAAGAATGAAGGAAGCCAAGGAACAATGAAATGACATCTTTAATGTGTTGAAAGCAAATAATTGTCAACTTGGAACTCTATGCACAGTGAAAATTGTCTTCAAAGTGTACATGGAATTAAAACGTTTCCAAACAAAGCCTGAGAGAATTCATATTCAGCAGAAATGCATTAAAGGAAATACTACAGAAAACTCTTCAGAGCAGAACAAAATGAGGTCAAATGGAAGCACAGAAAATAAAGAAGACAATGGGAAGTCTAAATATGTAGGTAAAGCCAAATAAATACTGACTGCTCAAATAATAATGATGATTTCTTGTGCTATGTAAAGTACATGTAGAACTAAAATAGGTGCCATGATGATGCAGAATATGGAGGGAAATAGCCAACATATAAAAACAATCTAAAAATAAAAAATAAAATAAATAAAAAATAAAAAACATAATAATAAAAAAATAAAAACAATCTAAATGTCCAAAGCTGGGTGAATGGATAAAGAAAGCATGGCATATATATATATAATCTCCACAATAGAATAGTGTTCAACCATACAAATGAAGGAATTGATGTTGGGGACATATTATGCTAAGTGAAATAAGCTAGATCAAATATCAAGTGATCTCACTTATATGTGGAATCTTAAATTAAAAAAAAAAAAAAGCTAAGCTCATAGATAAAAAGAACAGATTGGTACTTGCCAAAGGCTAGGGTAGGAATGAGCAAAAATGGGTGAAGTGGGTCAATAGTTACAAACTTCCAATTAGAAAATACATAAGTGTTGGGGATATAATGTACAACATAGTGAAAGTAGTTAATCTGTTGTTTTGAAGTTGCTAAGAGAATAGATCTTAAAAGTTCTCTTCACAAGAAAAAATAATTTGTAACTATTATGGTGACAGCTGTTAACTAGACTTATTGTGGTAATCATTTCATAATATATACAAATATCAAATCATTATGTTGTACATCTGAAACTGATATAATGTCATATGTCAATTATATCTCAATTCAAAATAAAGAATGTGGAGAGACCTAAATAAAATGAAGGTATTCTGAGAGCCTTATGTTGTCCAGGAAGTAGAAAGAGGACCAAGTTACCTAATATTGTAATAAATTAAGAATATATGTTTTAATTTATAACATAACCATTAAAGGAAGTACAAGAAAGAATGTTATCTAGCAAGCTAATAAGAGGGGGGAAAGAATAATAAATTCATTAATTGAAAAGAAGACACAAGGAAAATTAAAATAGAAAAGTTGTGAAAATAGAATAAATTGTAAGATAGCAGGTTTAATTTCTAGATACTGTAATTCAAAGACAAAATGTCCAACTGGATTATTAAAAACTATATGCTGCTTACAGCAGACAATGTAAACATAAAGGTACAGAAAAGTTGCAAATGAAAAGATGGAAAAAGATATAACAGTGACCAAACACTGACCAAAAGAAAACACATGCAGCTAAACTAATAACACACCAAGTAGACTTTAGGGAAGGAAGTGTCACTAGTTAGAGAGGATCTATATATATAATAGGCTAAGATGCAAAGTGCCCCCCCCCCCCCAGAAGTTCAACAGAGAGACCAGACCGGCAGTTCGATCATTCACTATGACATGCACTGACCACCAGGGAGTGGTACAGAATGAAGGAAGGCCCCGGCCAGCAGCCGAAAGACCCTGATCAGCCCTGATCGCTGGCCAGGCCTAGGGACCCTACCTGTGCACGAATTTCATGCACTGGGCGTCTAGTAGTTTAATAAAATGAAAGAATTAATTCTTCTGGAAGATGCAACAATTCTAAATGTATACATCTAGTAACCAAGCCTCAACAACATAAAGCAAACATCAACAGAAATAAAAGTTATAGTAGTCAAATTTACAATCAGTTTGACAAACTCCCTTAATAACTGATATAACAGGCAGACAAAAACTCAATAAAGATATAGAAGATATGAACAACATAACTAACAAATATGATTTATGCGCACACGTACACACACACACACACACACACACACACACACATGCATACTTGACCCAACTATAGAATGGTTTTTTTTCAACTATACATGGAACATTTACTAAAATTGGGCCTTTGTTGGCCATAAAAACATACCTAAATAAATATCAAAGAATTAAATTAGGCAAAGGGTATTCGTTTTCTCCTGCTGTTGTAACAAATTGCCATAAACTTAATGGCTTAAAACAACATAAAGTTATGATCTTATAGTTCTGTAGGTTAGAAGTCTGACATAAGAAAACAATTCCACTTACAATAACATAAAAAATAATTAAATGCTTAGAAATAAATTTAACCAAGGAGCAGGAAACGTGTCCACTGAACCCTAACAAAACATTTTTAAAAGAAATTAAAGATCTAAACAAATGGAAAGACATCTATGTTCATATTGTTAAGATTGCAATCCTCTCCAAATTGATCTTCAGATTCAATGCAAGCCTTATCAAAATTCCAACTGCCTCTTTTGCAAAAATGGACAAGCTGATCCTAAAATTCATATAAAAATGCAAGAGATACCAACTAGTCAAAACAATATTAAAAAGAAGAACGAAGTTGAAGAACTTACACTTTCTAATTCCAAAACTTAAAACAAAACTTCGCCAATTAAAAAACAGTGTAGTTCTATCATAAAGACAGACATATGAACCAACGGAACTGCAAGTCCAGACATAAACCCATACATCTATGATCAAGTAATTTTCAACAAGGGTGTCAAGACAGTGGAAGAAAGAATAGTCTTTCAATTAATCATGTTGGACAACTGAATATCCACATGCAAAAGAATACATTTGGACTCATACTTCACACAATACACAAAAATTAACTTAAAATTGGGTCAAAGATCTAAATGTAAGAGCTAAAACTATAAAACTCTTATAAGGAAATATGGGTGTAAACCTTAATGGCCACATATTAGGCAAATTTCTTAAATATGACAACAAAAGAAGGAGTAACAAAGAAAACAGATTTGTTGGACTTGATCCAAAATAAAAAATAAAAAAAGTTTGTGCAACAAAGGACATTACCAAGAAAGTAAAATGACAACCTACAGAATGAAGAAGATATTCTAAATCATATATCTGTTAAGAATCTAGTATCCAGAATATATAAAGGACTCTTACAACTGAACAATATAAAAAAAAACACCTAATTTTAAAATGGGCAAATGATTTGAACAGACATTTCTTCAAAGAAGATATACAAATGGCTAATAATGTACATAAAAAGATGTTCAACATTATTGTTCACTAAGACAATGCAGTAGTGGCTCAAGGTTAGATAGAAGACCAATGGGACAGAATGGAATGCCCAGAATTTAAGGAAAAAAAAAGATTGTCACCCCATTAGAAAAATGGGCAAAAGCCTTAGCTTGGTACTTCAAAAAAAGAATAGTCAAATAACTAATAAGCGAGGGGAAAAGGTGCTCCATTCCATTAATCACCAGAGAAATGTAAACTCAAACCACAATGAGATATAACTACACACCAGCAAAAATAGCTGGGAACTGTGTGCCTAACAGAAATGCAGAGATGTACAAAAGAAGGGTTGGAGCCACCTATAGCTACTAACCCAAAACTGAAAATAGAGTGTATCCACCATAAAATGGGAAAATAAATTGTGATGTATTACTAGAATAATGGAATATTATAGAATTGTATGGAGTGATATACAGCAATGAAGAAGAAAGAATTCGTTTTACATAAACAATACAGATGAAACTGAAATATAATGTGGCCCGAAAGAAGCGAAACACAAAAGAATTTATACTGGATAATTTCAGTTACATAAATTTCAAATCTGGCAAAGCATGTCTAAGGTATTAGAAGTCAAGATAGTGGTCTTCTTTGCCAAGGGTTAGGGAGGAGACTGCTACAGAGAAGGGGGCTCTGTCTGAATCTGAGCAGTGGTTCCACAGGTATGTTTACTTTGTGAAGACCATCAGGCTGTATACATATGTGCCCTTTTCTGTGTGAATGTATACAAGGTTTTTAAGTCAAACACACCAGAGGATATCTGCAATCATCTTAACTTTTAGAAATTTTGAATTTTGAATCAAATGTTAGAGTCCTTTGGTATACTACGTTAATATGAGTCCAGAACATTAAAAAAAATGTGAGTCCAAAAATAAATATGCTTTTAGGAAATAATAAATACACTTCGTGAATTCAAAATCATGCTATTAAATTCCAGCAAGATCCTGTTGCCCGCTACATCTTGGGGCCTGATCACTCTTGGTTAAAAGGGTAAATAAGGAAGGGTTCAAGAAGCGGTTAAGATTTACCACCAAGCTGAGATTGCTTCTTGGTATATAATGAAAATAGGATTGAAAAAGAAATTGCTTTCTCAAAACGTAATAACATCCATTACTATATATCACCTGAAATCTCTTCACCAAGCACCAGGGTCCTCCCCCACACTGTGGGACACACTGGCTTAATTGACCTCAAAGTTCCTCTACAGCTGACCATCTGTGACTTGCTGATAGAAGGCCACACAGTCAATGAAAGCTACAAATAGTACTAAACTTTGAAATAGTTTCACAAGGAAAATTGAGTCAAGTCCATTGGTTACAAGATTTACTAAAATCAGTGTGCATCTATCAATACCCACCATGACATCACCACCCCCTTCACATACAACAAGTCTAACCTTGAGAGGAGAGGAGCTCCATTCTAAGGGGTTCCTCTCCTGCCGCACACCTGAGCGACCAGCTAAGCTGTCAGCTCTACCTTCAAAGTGCATCTGGAATCCAACTGTTTCTCATCATCCTCCAAGTCACCATGACCCCTCACCTGGTGGCCTCCTGGCTCTCCAGTCTTAGCCTTTGTCCTTCTTCAATTTCTGCCAAACTCCAAGTCAGACTTTAGCATACCTCTGCTCAAACCCCTCCCATCTCATACACAGCAAAAGCTGCTATCCTTGCGGAGGCCCACCAGCCCCTTCATGACCTAACAACCCATCACCTCCCTGCGGTCACCTCCTATTGGTCTTGCCCACCTCACCCTGACACAGTGATCTCATTGGTGATCTCAACCGGACTAAACATGCTCCCACCTCAGGGCCCTGGCACTTGCTGTTCCCTCTACCTGGGGCACTACATTAGATAGCCCCTGGCTCACTCCCTCACCACTTCGTATCTTTGCTCAAAGTTCAACTTATTAATGAATCCTTCTCTGAGCTTTCACGCAAAATTGCACTCCCCCTCAAGACTCCCACCCCCCTCCCTGCTTTATTTTTGTCTCATATCCATCACCAACTAACATTCTATGCATTTATCTACTTACCTTATTTAGACCTTGTTGTCTCAACTCTTTACGCCAGGAGATTTTGAAACAAGGAAATCAGACTCTGGGAATTGAAAGGCAAGAGATAGTTTAGACACGAACTTGAAAAGACACGAACCCCCTTCTACTTTAGAATGGGAACTGCGCCGTTGGGAATGGTCCACTCGGGTAACAAAGCCCGTTTCTTTCATTCTTTGGGGGCTGATAAAGCCAGAAGGAGAGGCAAACTGCTGACAGGAAGCTGCTGTTTACCCTTTAAACCATGACATTCTGTCCAATTCCTCTCCCTACTAATTCTGGAGGGCTTCCTGATTTACTTGGGGCGGGGGGGAGAGAAATCCCTTGCTCTCTCACTCCCTCAGGCTGGGGGAGTACAGTCGTTCATTCAGCAAATATTTATCAATTACTATTTATGCACCAGACAATGAGCTGCATGCCAAGAAGAGAAGAATCTGGCACAGCCTTTGCCCAAGGGAAGCTCGCCGTCCAGAAAGGGGAGAGAGAGAGAGAGAAAGAGAGAGAGAGAGAGGGAGGTGGTTCTCACAGCACCCTGATTAAACCCAGAGAGGCATGCCATACGGCATCCTGCTGGGTCCCCACAGAGGCCAGGCTGCTGCCAGGAATTCGAAGGTAATGATTATTCACGTTTACTATCATTTCATTTTTATTTATCACTGAGAGTGGTTTGAAGGTTGTGCCTATATCACTCTCTGATATGTTCCCTAACAGAAAATAAGGTACAGAAATTAAACACTGAGCCTGGGATTGCCCACGGAGTGGATGTGCCATGCACAAGGTCGTCAGTGTGCAGACTGGAACAGGTTGAGAACCTCTGCTGAAAATTTTCCGCCTCGGTTTACCTCACTTACATTCACGGAGGCAATAACAGTGGCAGCGGTTTGCCGCTGGGCACCGGGACATGCAGGGGCACGAAAAGGCAATGGATTAAGTTGGCTCATTTAATCCTCAAGGCAGTAATAGGTGTAGGCATTAATTTTTTCCTTTCAGCTTTGTTGAGATATAAGCGATGTATGGTACTGCATGCGTTTAAGGTGTTCAGTATAAAGACTTGACCCACATGCATTGCAAATTATCACCACAATAGTTTAGTTACCTTCCATCATCTCACACTGACACAAAAAAATACCTTTTCCCTAATGGGGAGTGCTTTTAGGACCTACTCTCTTCGCTTGTTTTAAATATACCATAGAGCAGGGTTAACCATAGTCATTGTGTGGTACATGACACCCCCAGTTGTGTGCCTTCCAGTTATAACTGGAAGTTTATACCTTTTGACCACCTTCATCCAACCCCCGCCCCCCCTGCCCAAACCCCCCCACCCCCACCCCACCTCTGTTAACCACATCTGATCTCTTTTTCTGTGAGTTTGGGTTTTTGGTTTGTTTGTTCATTCATTTGTTTGTTTTTGAGATTCCACATGTAAGTGATATCATTCAGTATTTGTCTTTCTCTGTCTGACTTGTTTCCCTTAGCAAAACGCCCCCAGGGCCCATCCATGTTTGCCCACGTGGCAAGATTTCCTCCTTTTCTATGGCTGAGGTGCTGGCATTATTTAACCCTCTTTTCAAGTGCCATAACTGGCATTGGAGTTTGTGTTCATTCTTCTCTCATTTAGGGTGTGTTTCCTTAAAATGTAGGCCCATTTGCAATATCGTTTCCTAGTGGAGTTCCCTTGCTGCCGTTTTATTTGTTGCGTAGCCATATCAAATGATTTGGGGTCTAATCGCTGTGAATAAGTAAGGCATCCAGAGCTCTGCTGAACAAGTAGTACCCATGTTCTCCCCACATCAACCCCCTGCCAAAAAATAAGGAAAAAAACTCTGCGGAGTCGCACATTACTCAAGCCCCTGGCTTTGGACCCACCATGGACCTGGCCAAAATCTACCTTTTGTAACCTTGTCCCCAGCCACTAGTCCACATGCACCCTCCTTAAAGCTTCCATGTCATCTGTAATCCTACATGCAATTGTGTGTTTGCCCTATTTCTGTACGTGCTGTCTCTGCTGCCGGAATAAATGTCCTACCCCCTCTTGTCCACCTGGCGAACCCCCCATGGAGCCTTTACAACCCAGAGCACATCTTATTTTCATGCGTGCTCTCATTTGACAAATACGTACTCCCCTCTGGGCCCAGGATGCATGGGGATTGAGGATGGCCTCCACCTCTCTCCTCGAGCAGCTTACTGTCACTTTTAATGTCACTCTTACTGTCGCTCTTGTATGAAGCCACCCAACTTCTAAGTCCCTGCCTCTGCTCTGTCACCACAGCCGTGTGTAGGTATGTATATGTATGACTATACATATATATATGCACATACATACACACACATGCACACTGCATGCATGCAAGGACACACATACCTTTTACAGCACAGACTACATTGGACTCTTCCATTAGCCTGTGACTCTTTACACTCAGGGATTACAGCTCATTATCCATTATGATTAGATCACTCTGTACTTTCCTTCTAGTAGAAATTCAAATGAACATTTACTGAATAGACAAATGACTATCAGAAGGAAAAGGTGCTCTTGGGAGGTGTTTACCTTCATTCTCCATTTTGCAAATGAGAAAACTAAAACCTGGGCAGATTCAACTACTTATTGTGCCTTATACTGCCTCATGCAGGGAGCAGTGTGGTCCCCCAACTTCAGGATCAAAAGGGGGACTGTTTTACATTTTAAGTACAGTTTCTAGTTTTAAAAACTTTATTTTGCATTCCATAAAATGTTAACTGAACAAAATATAGTACCTCAAAAATGATTAGAAATTGGGCTTTTGAGCCAGACAAACGAATAAAATTCAGGCACTCCTTGACCTTGGGCAAGTTATTTTCACCTCTAAGTTACCTTCACCTATACATGGAGCTGCCCATCAGTATCTACCCCGGACATGTTGGAAGACTTAAAAACCACAGGGCCTACTCCTTTAAAAACGTGTAATACATGTAAGCTATCATTTTTATCATTATTATTTTGCTACTAACTTAGATGATACCTGGAAAATAGTATTAGCTAAACGTTTAGAGGTCCAAGCCTAACCACAGTTATATTTGAGGGGTGTCCACGATTGTTGCTGTCTTAAATTGGTTACAGAAAATCTCTCTGAAGTTATTAAAATCTTGAATGTCTTTTTGTCAGAAATTCCCGATGGAGTTCTGCTTTCTGCCTCAGGATTTACGCACAAGAATTACAGCATTAGCAGGGGCCCTGAGCACAAGGAAACGAATGCATCACAATGTCTGATGGCAAGCCCAGTATGGCCAAGAGAGTGATTCAGATGCTGTTGCTGGACTAGCAGAACCTGCTTTTAATGGCTGGAAGACGTTCATTTCCTGAGGCTTAGTTAGTACACTGCACAGTCCTTTTTTCCATGCATAAAAAATGGAAATGTAAAGGCCATAACACTATGGTTAAGAATAATTTTCAACAATATTTCGTGGCATGTGAAAGCAAGCCTTTTATCTTTTGCATCTTCACTTTTTATTGTCTGGGCTTTTATGAGCTGTGTGCTTGAACGAGGCCCAAATCCTGGGTGCCACACTCAAAATCATATGGTACATCTGTTTCTGACTGAGGACGTGGTGGGATTCTGCATATCAAAGTCTTCCTCCCACCCCGACATTAACACACTCACATTCGGTAGAAGGAAAGGAAAACATGGCACCCGTGCCCTCTCTGGAAAGGGGGTGTCTTGTTCACATTCAAGAGGGTATAGGACAGGGCATAGCCCGAGTCCCCAGGACGATCCTTGAAGAGAGCCTCCTGTATGGACATTCACATCCATGAGGAATCTTCAGCCCCGGTGAGCACCTGAGCCTTAGCATCACCGGAGAAGTTGACATAGCACCCCTGTGCTTGAACTTGGCTGGCACTCTCTGGGCAAAAGAAAATGCTCTGTCATCATTTCAGAAATCAAGCAAACGCCTTTTAGCATTTTCCCAAACATCGGATGGATTTCTGAGTAAAAATACTATTAATTGTTTTAAATTAATACAAAGTCATGGGTTGAAGCAAGAACTACAGGGGTTGGGGTCCCGCTGTTCTTTGTGGAATGAAGTGAACTTCATCTGGCAGACACAGTATTCTCTTCCAAAAGGAATTCATATTTATAAAAACGTTTGCCAAAAGTTGACTGAGAGCCATCAATGTCCTCAGCCTGTGTTCAGTGATGTTGTCCAGAAGGGACCCAAACCATCTCACAATGGCTGGATGAAATGCGAGAAACAAGAAGTTGAAGAATGCAAATGGTATCATTGAGAACAGTGTAGTTGGCACACGGGGCCAATGGAAAGATGTGGTTGGAAATTATACTAGAAAGGTATGCTACGGTGAAACTAGGAAAGTTTCAATGTCAAGCTGAAAAATTAAAAGAGTCTAGAATTAACACTCTGAACAATGGAGGGCCATTGAAGGTTTCCAGTGGATCACTTTAGAGTTCACAGGGGCTCCTGCCCCTTTTAACCTTACTGAAGGCCCTCACGATCACCTGCAATGAATGAGAGAAAGTCCTACCCCGAGTTTCAAATACTGTACCTGGACTGGCCAAGCATGTGGCCCAGTGCACACCTGTTGGGTGTTTTCAGATTCTTCTGTTCTCAAGCCCATCAGATGCCCTGTTGCTACCCTCTCCTCTCTGCTGCAAGGATGCTTATACCAGGTGGGGCTTATCCTTACTCCTTCCATTTGGGAGTTTGTAGAAATACCTCCCTTGGAGCAGGGGGTTAAAATGCTTGCTTGTTAAGTTTTGACTACTTGCTTCAGGCCTTGCTGCCCAGTTTTTTGTACATAGTCTTTTTTGTATGTAGGAATGTGGAGAAATTTTAAAAGATTCATTCTCTGCCATTTTTCCAGAACCTAGAATTGGGTTTTGTTCTGCTTTTAGGTAAAAATCAAAGAAATGGGTGAGCTCTACATCTGGTCTGACCTAGAACAGAATGGGGTAATAAGAAAATGTAGGACAGTAACATAATACACTTTAAATTCAAAAGAAGAAATAGCTCAGGCCTACAGGTGACCATGAGAAGGGTAGCCCCAGAGAAAACACAGTGTCTGTGAGGGCTCTGGGCTTTCTCAAAAGGTGCCTGGGAGCTGCCATCTGACTAGTCCAGGTAGGAACTCCTGAGTCCTCACCCTCAGTGATATGGGGCCGGGTTGATTATGTCTCCTTGGGATGTCCCACAATCTCCTGGTAAGAGTTCAGACTCAGCTCTAATGACCACTTCACAGGGAGGAGGCCAATGCATGAAGGCTAATGACATGTGAATAGGTGAAAAAAATGGGAGTTTAAAGGGCCGGCCTTACTACTTGGAAATGAATTCCACACGATGAAAATGGCTATGTTGGTAGGGCAGACTTGGGATGGAGTCCTAGTAGCAAGGTGACTACCTACCCATCATGGAAGGAAGTGTGTTCTCCCTCAGGATGAGATGTCTGAGATGTGTGCTGAGGACCCTTGCTCCTCCTCTAGAGTCCCAGGCCCTGAAATGAAGCATGGTGCCTGCAGCCCTCCTTGGCGGTCTGTGACAAACGCCTTTCTAGGACAGGAAGCAAGTCCTTCCCTTGTCCTTGCCTATGAAGCAAAGCCCAGAGAAAATTTCAAAACCTAACAACAGGGGAGAAACCCTAAAGTACAATGTGAGCTACGTCAGAGACTAACCCTTGACCTGTGAGACAGAAAGGCAACTTCATGGAGGTCAAAGAATGCAAAATAAACCAGAGCTCTGGCCTCCTGGCAGGCCACACACTGCCAAAGGGTGGGACACATTGTACCCAAAGATGTGATCTGACAGCTGGTGATGGGGCACATTTGAAGCAGTGGGTCAGTGGGCTTTTTCAGCCATGAGTCTTACCCCAGATACCTTCTAGGCCAGAGTTGTTCCTGACAAAATCATTACATTAACAAAGAAGCATTGGGTTATTCCTTGTTCTACCCCCATTCAAGGCCTCTCCTACTCTTTCCTCAGTGACATCCTTTCCCTGTTGACTTTAGGAGCACATTGACTTTCTGCCTTGAAGGGATATCAAAGCATAGACTTCGAAGCAAGGGACCTTGGGAATGTTTCTTAACTTCTTTTAGCCTAAGTGTCTTCATCTATCCGATGGGGAGGATACTTAGCTTATCACTGCTACAAACCTAACAAGATAGATCCATACATGGGGAGACATGAAACCCTGTTGATGCAATCCACGTCCAGTGTGTGCCTATTGCCCTGGCATCCCATCAAATGGGCACCTCCTTTCACTCTCAAAAGCATCCTAGCTTGGAGGGTAAGTTCTGTGGTCGCCCTATATACAAAGCTCCTAACACAAAATCCAGCAAAAATAGGCAACAGGCCCTTTCAACCAAATGTGCTTTCATAAGCTTCAGTCACAATGAATTGTAAATATTTAATGATATTTAAGTATTAGCCCACCAGAAATCTTACACTGAAAAGATATGTCTCCTGTAGTAGAATCTGAATTACCAGTTTATTTGCTGAGAAGATACTGGGGGAGGAGGGATGCTGGGACCATCACACCTCCCATGCAGAAGACTGACCCCCAGTGGTCATTCAGAGCTTTGTGAGTATTCTCAGGCCTTAACTATCACCCCCAACCCCACCACAAAAACTCCAGCATAAATGCCTAGACACCACCAGAAGGCAGAGGTCTCAGCTAAAAGGTGATGTCTCCTTGGCAAGTACTTCCTCCTCAAGGTGGGTCAGAGGCTTCTCTCTGAACAAGATTATTGATGCTCCAGACACCCTTGGGGCATCAATTTTTTTTTAAAATGTAGATCTAATGGAGCTTGAGTTTTTATATCTCTTCCCCGTTATTCATGTAGGCCCTTAGGCAGTATCAAGCCCTTCTTGGTCCCATGACCAGAGAACATTCTCTCTCCCCTCAATATGAACACGACCATCTTCCCACTCCAAGAACCACAAAGCTGTGGGAGAGAAATACCCTGTGTGGGGCTCTTATTTTGAAGAAATGTTCTAACTGCAATTGTCTATAGCTCTCCATGCCATTTGCTGGCAGGAAAGTGCCAAATCCTGGAGACACTTGGCATTTTGAGTTATAGGACAAACTACCTGCAGAAGGCAGAAATCGACGGGAGCTATAGCTCACTGTGAATTCTGACATCTGCTCACTGGTGATTAATGACACCAGGGAAAACAAGCCAGCAGGCACCGATGTTAAGAGAGAAAGCTATTTTAAACATCCCCCAATTCTAATTAAATAGTCCTTCCTATAACACTTGCAACCTAAAAATAGGTTTGATCTGTCCATTGGGGGCCACTTCAAGTTGACAGGAGAAGTTTAATTAGATTGCCTCAAGCGGGAAGGCTATTCTCCAAGGTTTTAGATACTGGCATTAACTCCAGGACTGAAGTCCCACTTACATGTGTATACGGTGCCTGCTAAAGTAGAAGATGGGATTTCCTACAAAATCCTGACACCAGAGGAGGCTGGAGGAAAGGTACATTCACATTTGATCTATTAGGCCCAGAAAAAATCCAGCAAATGGTGACCATAAATACGTTTAACTGTTTAACACAGAAAGTGTTGCATATGCTTGGGCTCCAACTCAACATAGAAGCAACAACAATGGACATGACGTGAACACTTGATGGAATAGAAACACCGCATATGCCGCTCCCTTAAGGCATCATTTTGATTGAATCAATGTCAACTTAGTCAAACAACTGGTAAGTAATTCATGAAACTGCTGGTTACTTGGCAACCTCGACTATTGACATATTTAAGGAACACACCAGGGGTGAACATGGAGAATATCTCCTATATTTTGCTACTCTAATATCCTTGGCATATATTTTTTCATATTCATTCAGTCATCTATTCATTCTACCAGTTCCTATCAAGCACCTATTAGGAGCACACAAATGGTGACTAAGTCATACAAGGTTCCCATCCTTATAGTGATAAAATCAAGGAAACTTTCCAAATACTGTGTGAATCTCAATTTCTAGAAGTAGCGCTGTTGAGTTTGGGATTTTGGATGCACAAGGCCAAGTTGCCTCACCAACAATCAACCACATACCATCATTCATTTGCACCTTTGCCAATTTGACAGACAGAACACAGTATCTCAGGGTCATTTTATGTGTTGTTTTTTTTTAAGAGATCAATCGAAGGACTTATATGCATGCATATAAGCATAACCAATGGACACAAGGCACTGGGGGGGCAGGGGGGTAAGGGCATGTGCCGGGGGGTAGGGGAGGCCAGGGGATAGTCAATGGGGAAAAAAAGGATACATATGTACTACTATTTGTAATACTTTAAACAAAAAAAATTAAAAAATAAATTACTAGCTAGATTAAACCTTTTTTTCAATGTTTGTCAGCTATGAACTTATTTTGAGAGTTATCTGCTATGTCCTTTACTCGTTTTTCTATTTACATCCTTTTATATACTTTACACACTTTTCAGTTGGGTTTTTCCCTCCATGATTAAATAATTTTAAATGTTAAAGAAATAAGCCCTGCTTAACATAACTAATCCTCAGGGAAGTACAAATCAAAACCAAAATGAGATATCACCCCAAACCCATTGGCATGGCTGTTATCAAAAGATAAGAGATACAAATGCTGGCTAGGATGTGGAGAACAGGGAACCCTGTATTATTGTTGGTGGGAATTTAAACTGGTACAACCAATGTGGAAAACAGTATGGAGGACTTGAAACAGATCTAGGAATTAAAATAGAATTACCATATGATCCAGCAAACCCACTTCTGGGTATATACCCAAAGGAAATGAAACCATTATCTTGAAGAGATACCTATACTCCAGTGTTCATTACAGCATTATTCACAATAGCTAAAGTATAGAAACAATGTAAGTGTTCATCAATGAATGAATGGATCAAGAAAATATAGTACCGAGAGAGAAACTAAGATGGCGGCATAGATAAACACCGGGAAATTGCCGCTCCCACAACAATTGAAAAATACCCTAAAGGACAGAGTGGACATCACCCAGAACAACAGGAAAGCTGGCTGAGTGTAAATTCTACAACTAGAAGGAAAGAAAAGCACACTGAGAGGAGCTGCGGAGGTGAAGTGCAGAGGTACGGCGCCTCGCGCGCACGCGGGCGGAAAAGGGGTGGCACCTGAGGACGCGGCTGTTTTTTTGAATCACAAGCTCCGGTTCTGGGAAGTCTCTGGGGACTCAGGACTCATACGGGGAGGAGCGGACTCTTGGGCAGCGGTCGAACTTGAGTGCGGCTTTCCCTCAGAGGTGCTTGCAGCCACTACCGGGACACTGAGACGCGCGACTCCTCCGGGCGGAGAATCGGCCATAGCTGCTTTCTCTGCTCTTTGACTCCCTGAGACCCCGCCCCACCCAGGCTGCGGCAGAGGCTTTTGCATGTGAATGTACCTAACTGCAGCCGAACCAGGCAGACCCGGAACTTCCAAGAGAAGGCCCAAGGCCCCGCAGCGCTTGCATTGCTTCACAGCTGAGCCTCTTCGTGGCTCCTGCTGTGTGGCCTCAGGCAGAGGCTGAATTAGCACCTCCTTAGATCCAGGAGCCACTGTACCCAGTGGTCAGAGGGGGACCATCCAGATTGCAATTCCTCAGATCCATAAGGGACACACTCAGGGAGCAGACTCAGTGAGCACCAAAGCCCCACTGAAGCAAGTCTTGCCCCAGAAGGGTGTCTTCAGCACAGAAGTTCTCCCACTCCAGACACAGCTGATTCTCACAGCCAATTGGCCTGGAGGTCAATTCCTCCCAGTGATCCTACAACAACCAAGGCACCAAGAGTGCACCAAGAGTGTCCACCCCAGGTAACTGGGGAGGCTGAGCTACTGGGCCCTACAGGACACCTGGCACGCAGGGCCACTCTATCAACACAGGGAAGCTGCCAAAATGCGGAGACAAAGAAACAGGTCACAAATGGCAGAAATGGAGGAAAGCAAACGACTGGATATAGAGTTCAAGGCCACGTTTATAAGGTTTTTCAAGAATTTTATGGAAACCGCCGATAAATTTAATGAATCCCTCAATAAGTATAGTGAGACCATGGAGGACATGAAAAAGGACCAACTAGAAATTAAGCATACACTGACTGAAATAAAGAATAATTTACAGAGATCCAACAGCAGACAAGAGGATCCCAAGAATCAAGTCAAAGATTTGAAATACAAAGAAACAAAAAATACCCAACCGAAAAAGAAAAAAGAAAAGAGATTCCAAAAATATGAAGATAGTGTAAGGAACCTCTGGGACAACTTCAAGCGTACCAACATCAGAATTATAGGGGTACCAGAAGGAGAGAGAGGGCAAGATATTGAAAACCTTTTTGAAGAAATAATGACAGAAAACTTCCCCTACCTGGTGAAAGAAATGGACTTACAAGTCCAGGAAGCGCAGAGAACCCCAAACAAAAGGAATCCAAAGAGGACCACACCAAGACACATCATAATTAAAATGCCAAGAGCAAAAGATAAAGAGAGAATCTTAAAAGCAGCAAGAGAAAGACAGTCAGTTACCTACAAGGGAGTACCCATACGACTGTCAGCTGATTTCTCAACAGAAACCATGCAGGCCAGAAGAGACTGGCAAGAAATATTCAAAGTGATGAATAGCAAGAACCTGCAACCAAGATTACTTTATCCAGCAAAGCTATCATTCAGAATAGAAGGTCAGATAAAGAGCTTCACGGATAAGAAAAAGCTAAAGGAGTTCATCACCACCAAACCAGCATTATATGAAATGCTGAAAGGTATTCTTTAAGAAGAGGAAGAAGAAAAAGGAACTCTTACCATTTGCCACAGCATGGATGGAACTGGAGAGCGGATAAATACCACAGGATCTCACTCATTTGTGGAATATAATGAACAACATAAACTGATGAACAAGGACTGATCCAGAGATGGAGAGGCATTGATTGGACTGTCGGGCCTTGGAGGGAAGGTAGGGGAGGGTAGGGGTAAGGGGGAAAGATCAACCAAAGGACTTATATGCAAGCATATAGGCCTAACCAATGGACACGGACAACGGGGGGTGAGGGCATGAGCGCGGGGGGGGGGGGGGGGGGGTAGAGGGTAACGTGGGGACAAGGACACATATGTAATATCTTAATCAATAAAAAATATATTATAAAAAAAAAAGAAAATATAGTACCTATGTATATGTGTGTATAGCTATAGATATTATTCAGGCTTAAAAAAGAAAAGAAACCCTGCCATTTGCAACAACATGTGTTAACCTGGAGGGCAGGTTATATGCTAAGGGAAATAAGCCAGACAAAGACAAATATTGCATGCTATCACTTATACGAGGAATCTTTAAAAAAAAAGTCAATTTCATAGAAACAGAGGGTAGAAAAGTGGTTACCATGAGCTGGGGTTTGGGGAAAATTAAGGGCAATTACTAAAGGGGACAAACTTTCAGGTAGAAATAAATAAGGTCTGAGGACTTAATATATAACCTGGTTGCTATAGTAAATAACACTGTATTGTATAATTGAAATGTAATAAAAGAGTACAATTTAAATATTCTCACACAAAAAAACATAAATAAAAATTTAAAAATAAATTAATCCCTTTGTCACCAAGCAATTCTGTAAGGTTGTGGTTCCTCATTATTTTCTTTAAGTGATCTTGGCTGCACTGAATATTATTTAACTCAAATGTAATTGTCTTTATATTTGCTTCTGTCTTCAGTAACATGTCTAGAGACATTCACATCCCCCAAATTATGTGTTTTAAATGTTTATCTGTCTTCTCTCCTTGTTTAAACCTTTAACTCATCCAGGATTTTGATATGAGATAGAATCCAGTTGTATTTTTCTCCAAATTCAACCAGTTGCCTGAGTTTTCTTTAAACTTGCCAAATGTTTCTACTGGTGTCCGGAGATACAGCCCAAATGGGGCCTCAATCGGCAATCCAAAGCATCAAATGACCGCCAATGGAATGACCACAAGGCAATAAACAGGTTCCATCAGAAATTATCGAGGAGAGAGCCAAATATTTTCCCTCTGAGAGTATTATGTTTTTAACATGTATTTTGTCTCAAAGCGATAGCAGGGGGGACAAATGCTATTAGAAGAAAATCAGAGAAAGATTTATCCTGATCCAGTGGTCAAGAAAAGTGAACACTAAATGGGACATAAATGATACAAATGTTAGGTGAAACTGAACAGTTGATTCTTGTTTTTAAAGATCAAAACTAACTTTTCTCATAAAAATACATAAATTTTAATTTATTCAGATGGCAACTCTCTGTGCCAGGACAAATGTCCATGACCTTGCCATGGGTTAGAATTCTGACAGCCTCGTCAAGTTGCCAACTTCTTCGACTTGGAAGCTTCCCTGGGCCTAGGAAACACGAACCATGGGTACTCAATTGCTGCCCTGGTTAGAGGCAGAAAGATGGACTTAATGTCCTGAGCTTCCTGTTGCCAGGTCTTCAGATGCCCATCTCTAAGACTGTCCTTCCTTTGTTTGTTTATTTCTTATTTTCAAAAAATGATGGTCCAGTTTGCTCCAGATATAGTCTCCCCTGCCTTCTTCTATTCCTCAAATGTTTAATAAGCATCTTCTACATGACAAGCACTGTTAGACAATCGGGATACTGTGATAGACAAGACAGACAGGCCCCAGGCCTCTGGGGCTCACATTCTAGATCGGGGTTGGCCAGCTTGCTGCCTGCAGGCCAAATGGACCCCACTGCATATTCCCACAAGGTCCAAGAGCTAAAAATGGTCTTTGCATCCTCAAATATATCTTTAAATCAAGAGGAGAATATTTGATTACACATAACGATTATATGGATTTCAAATGTCTGTGTCCACAAATAAAGCCCTGGGGCACAGCCACATCCACTCATTTGCATCTTGTCTAACTGGGGTTGAATCACTGTGACAGAGGCTGCATGGCCACAAAGCTTAAAATACTTTCTATCGGGCCCTTTCCTGAGAAAGTGTGCTGCTTAGAGGGCAGACTAAACAGGAAAATAAGATGATTACAGACTGAGGGAGACACTCGGGAGGACATCATTGGGGTGAGAGGCAGGGAGGCACCGGTGCCAGGACATCAGGGAAGGCATCGCTGGGGAGCCGTGATTTGAACTGAGACCCCAGGAGGAAAAACATTAGCTTGTGAAGGGCCACGGGGGGGGGGGGGGGCAGTCCAGGCAGTAGAAGTAGTAAATAAAGAGACACTGAGGCAGAAAGAGTCAAAACCAGCATGTGCTGGGGCAAGTGGGAATGGGAGGTGGGGAGGCTCAGGGGATGAGATGAAACGAAAGTCAGGCAAGACCTGATCACTCCAATCACAGGAGAAAGACTAGAAGCAGAGGGTAGCTGACTGCTCCAGAGGCTCCGAGAGAAATGAAGGCGGCTCAGACCAGAGCGGTTACATGGAAAAGCAAATACCGGAAAGAGTCAAGATATACAGGGTTGGGCAAAAGTGTATTTATAGTAGTGAGTGCATGAAACAGAGTTTATTCTTGTATTATTTATTTATTACTGTATTTTATTATCATTATTATTATTAACCTGCTTTTGCCCACCCCCGTATTTTGAATGTGAAGCCCACAAAACTTAGTGCTGGATTGGATGTGGGGAAAGGAAAGAGTCAAGGGTGGGGCCTGGATGGGATGTGCAGCTCAAACTAGGCAGTTGATGGCACCATCACTAAGCTGGGGCGGGGGGATGGGGGGAGTGACCATTTGTGGAGTAGGGGGAGGAAAAGAGACTTTGTCTTTGAGATGTCCAAGGAAAGATGTCAAATAGGGACTGGATCTAAGGGTCTGCAATTCAGGGGAAATGTTGGGAATAGAGACAGAAAACCTGACCAGCCCACCACTGAGGTTTTATGTTTACAGAGACTCACCCTGAAGATCCTACTCAGGAATTGGCCATTCCCTGCCCACAGGCCATGGGGCTTCAAGGGCCACCAGCAGCCAGATGCTCCAAGCATGCCCCCGCTTCTCTCCCCGCCCTCCCCCCACCACCACCCAGCCAGAAGAATGCTCTGTGCACATCCATTTGGCCATCTGACAAGTATTTATGAGCATCTTTCTAGTCTTGTTATCTCCTGAAGTCACACATGTCAGTCACTGCCTACCGTCCCTGGGCATGAAGCAGGCTTCCTGGGGGGAAGACGCGTTTTCATTACAAGAGGTCGCCACACCTCATTATCCAAGCTCATGAAAAATGTGGCCTGCTCGAGTCGAAGTAAATCTGGCCTGTGAAAATCTACCTCCTGCTCTCAGGGGGAGAGCTCGGCTTGGAATCACCAGGGCGGGTAGGTAGACAAGAAGGCTCTGTGCACTTCTGCAGGCATTTCGACTCATTGGGGTCACTGCAAACCATCAGCAAGGTCACCTCTCAGGCAACACTGGCACCGGCTCCCACCGCCTTGGCAAGCCCCATCTTGTAAGTATGCAAGCATAAAATTACTCGATTTGTACCCCAGAGATCCCCTCTGAGTTCTTCCAGGCTGCGAGGACCTCCCCAAGTCAGTTCGACAGAAGTGGTTACCAGCCCCCTGGTGCTGAAGGCCAAGTGCAGACTCTAGGCACTCAATCTCCACCCCCACCCCATGGCCCGAAGTGAAGACATTTCAAGGACAAGTGAAACCGTCCAGTGACTGTCTTGACAACATGTAAGGTGTCGTGCAAACGTGCACTGCCACGGAAATACCACAGGCTCCATAATGTCAGTGGCTGCTATGAGGGCGAGTGAGGCCACACACACACCCAAAGGGTGAGCACCATGCCTGGAAACAGCAACCCTCCTATTGATGGAGCACCTCCTATGTGCCAGGGACGATTCCAAGTGCTGTGACCCTTCCTAGCCACCTGCTGGGTCAGAGCTATTCTCCCACTTTTCAGGCAAGCAAGCTGTAGTCGGTCACTCGCCCCGACTGCCCGGCTGTGAGCTGGTGAAGCCAGGATTTCACCCGTGCAGTCCAGCCCCAGACGCCTGAACTCTTCCTTGCCCAGCTCTGCTCCTGTCTGCACCTGGCCTCAGTGCTGTAGTAGAGCCAGCACCTGTGGGCACCACTGGCATGCCTTCTACCACACAGCAAGGAGTCCCTGGAGACAGCTGTGGGCTGCGCAGCGCAGGGCAAGAGGCCATGTGTCGGAGGGTCATGCTGTGCGAGGAGGCGGGAAGCAGTCATTCCAGGGCTGATAGCACTGAACGCATCCCCGCGGGGCAAGGTCCCGATAGCCAGAGGCCAGCGAGAAGAGGCCTGGATCCCCTCTGCTACAATCCATCCTCAGGGGAACCCACTGGGGAAAAGGTGAGGCGGGTGGGCTTTGTGGTGTGGCCAACGTCTGGGGACGGCCCTACCTTTGCAGACTCTGAAGAAGCAAGTTTCACTGCCGTGGAAGGGCTGGGCCCAGTCCGGCCCTCACAGCCCAGCAGCAGGCAGCGTTAGGAGGGTCTGTCCTCTTCACCGTGAGTGGCCTCTGCGTGCTCCGAGGCCGCAGGACCAGCATCATTTAAAGCAACTGAACTTGCCTTCCACATCTTGTGTCAAGTATCTTCTTTCTAGTGGCTCCTCCCTCCTTCTGAGCTGGGTGATGTTATGGCTGCCCCTCTAGCTCACTCCCTGTGCTCATCTGTGTGCTTCAGAGAACTAACCCGTGAAGAACAGCAGGAGGGCACAAGTACATCACATTTTCCTAAAGTGGAAGAAAGGAGTACAGACCATAGATGTGCACTTTTCTGACTTTATTTTTCCCTTCTGGTTCCCTTACTAAGAGGGAAGGAGAACCCATTTGGGTAACTGTTCTCCCAACTCCAATTTCCCCATCACGGAGCATGTGTGAGCACAGTCCAAAAGCTCCTCGTCCAGGATGCACAGAGTAGGGGTGGTCCAGGTACAGACGGGTCAGTGGACATCTCCTGAGTCACGTGGGACTTTAAGCCAGATGAACCGCTAGGCCTGCTGCCAGTGCTAAGGTGCTATGCTTCCCACGGCCTCAGCTGAAGTGCGGAGGGTGGGATCAGCATCCCTCTTGTGAATGAGGCATGTGTCAAGCCTTATAGTTAAGGCCTATAACTGCACATACGACTCATTGAATCCCTACATGGTAGGTCCAAGGATTATTCCTATTATAGGGATGAGGAAACTAAGTCACAGAGAGGTTGAGTAGCTGGTTCAAGGTCACACAGCTTGTTTGTAGCAGAGCTGAGATCTGAGCCCAAGCAGACAGGCTCCAGAATCTGTGTTCTTTAAACTCTAGGCTGTGCAGCCTCTTACAGTGGTTCAAAATGATGAAGTGATCTGCCCAGAAGATAGAGGAAGGGAGAGGGAGAGAGAGAGATAAAAACATCAATGATGAGAGAAAATTATCTAATGGCTGCCTTCTTTACGCCCCCCACCGGGGATTGAGCCCACAACCTGGCATGTGCCCTGACCAGGAATTGAACTGTGACCTCCTGGTCCATAGGTCAAGGTTAAACCACTGAGCCACACTGGTAGGGCCCATCCTTTGATCTTAACAATAAACCACAATGGGTTAGAGCTCAGAGTCAACTGGTGTGATCCACCACTGCACTGGACAGCCAATGCCCTTCCCAGCCTCCCAACTATCCAAGTGCACTCTTCCCATCCCCCCTACGCCATGAGGCCTCTTGCTTCCAGACCTGCAAGCCTCCTGGCCTTCAGCCTGGTACATACACCTTCTCCTGTGCCCAGATGACCCCTGCTCATCATTCAATACTAACCTGAAACCTCCCTTTCCAAATCTGGCTTGTGTGCCCCTTATATGAACACATATGAAACCCAAACCCCCCACTTCTGCCTATCATGCTTCATGGGGATGGCATGTGCTGTGCCCTGGCAGACGTCGGCGCCAAGAGAAAAGAGCTGGTGTCTTCACTTGGCATGCAACAGCATCTCAACAAGTTCTTAGTGGCAGGAATGTTAGGGGCGTGTAGCATGCAGCTGCCCCAGTGTACCTATGGCAGGGGACTCACAGGGTCTCCTTTCAGCTCCTCTAGGGTATCAGCACGTTCACACCACTGGGCCTTTGGACATGCTCTGCCCACACCTTCAACACTCTCTAATGTTCTTTCTTTCTAGTCACCTGTCCCCAAGACTGGGTTGTGTTGCCCTGTTTTAAGCTCTCATAGCCCCATGTACTTTTCCTTTAAAGCAGTGATTCCCAAAGTGTGATCCCTGGACCCCTGGGAGGTCCCCAAGACCCTTTCAGGGAGTCCACGAGATCAAAAATACTTTTATAAGCCACTAATCATTAAGAAAATACAGTACACCTGAAACTAAAATAATGTGTGTCAATTATGTCTCAATTTTAAAAAATACAAATCATAGCAGGTACTCAATAAATATTCAGAAAATGAGTGAACCAAAGACTTCCTGAAGGATCTGAGGGTCAACGCATGTGCCCGCAACAAGCCCCATCTCATCCAGGACAACTCTAAATGCCACACGTGGGCAGGGGCTGCTGCACACTCCTTCTTGAGGAAAGAAAGGGAGGAGAAGGAGTAGAGGCAACCCCTCCCCTGGAACAGGGTGCCCCCTGGCAAAGCCTGCAGGCCCAACACGGTGCTATAAATGTGCGACTTCCCATTTGGCTCCGCATTTTTCCAGTTTCTTGCAAATGCATCTGGAACACATTAGAAAGGGGTCAGACTGGTTTGGAAATGTTTGGGTAACACTGGACATGGGAGGTGGGGCTGGAAACCTGTGGGGAAGAGCATGACTCCCCAACAGAGTTCATGGTTAAGGCCAATTGCTGCTGCTGCCAGCCCAGGACAGCTCCCGGGCCTCCCCTCGCCTCTCCCACTCTCGCCCTACCTGTATGCAGGCCTCTGGCTCCACCTTCAACCCTCAGAAACCCCTTTCAGACTGGCTTTGTAAGGGGACAGCCCTCCCCCATCATCCTCCCATTGGCTTTCCTGACCCAAACCACAAACTCAGCCCAGGCCCTTCCATGAATAATAATGGTAATGACAGTAATCGTAACCCACACATTATTTCCCATCTATTGAGCCCTCATGACCCAGGTAGAGAGCTTTACACACAATCACTCTTTTTGCCTTTGAATAAACCATCAAATCATGTGTTTCTGTTCCCACTTCACAGATCAGGAAACTGAGGGGTGGGAAGGCAGCCTAACCTTCCCATGGTCATAAAGCTGAAACTCAAACCCAGAATTATCCAGCACCCAAGTTTGTTTAACCCCCACCCCACATTCATACCCCAGGAACTGACTAGCATAGTGGTTCTCAACCTTCTGGCCCTTTAAATACAGTTCCTCATGTTGTGACCCAACCATAAAATTATTTTCACTGCTACTTCATAACTGTAATGTTGCTACTCTTATGAATCGTAATGTAAATATCTGATATGCAGGATGGTCTTAGGCGACCCCTGTGAAAGGGCCGTTCCACCGACAAAGGGGTCGCGACCCAGAGGTTGAGAACCGCTGGTCTAGCAGCTGATTCCTTTCTCCTGCATCAAGGAGCTACCACAGCCAGGAGGAGCCGGGAGCAGAGGGAATTCGCACGGGGGACCTGGTTACCTGTGCCGACCAGCTCCTGTTTCACATGAGCCTCCTCCACCTCAGCTGTAGCCAATTCAATTCTAGTTTCCAACTTAAATTGCCAGCATTATCCCCATGAGTTCCCGGGACGCAAGCAGGTAACCCACTTCCTCAGCCCACCCACTCCCCAGAAGACAGGAGTGCTGCAGAACAGAGAGAAGTTAATTTTCTCAAAATAAGTTCCTTCGCTCAGACTATCCCTGAGAAACCCAGGCTTAATGTTTAATTCCGGGCGCGGAGGCCAGCCCAGCCCACGGGCTCAGCAGAGCAGGGAGAAGGGAGGCCCCAGGGGCTGCCCTGCCATGGCTCTGGGCTGGAGGACGCACAGCCCTCGAACCCTGCAGGACAGTCAAAATGGAAACCTGGGACAAGCTCGCTGCTGCCACCACCTTCGCACAGACTTTTTCTGGATCTAGACCCGCACTGGTCCATACAGCAGCCACCACCAGCCGCGACTATCAGAGAGTGGCTCATCCGAATCTACAAGTCCTGTGTGAAATACACTCCGGGTCTCAAAGATTGAGCACAAGAAAAATATGAGTCCTCAGTAACGATGTTCATATGGATCTCCCGTTGCAATGATAAATAGTTTGGATATATCAGGTGAACTAAATTCTCAAAATTCATTTCACCTCTTTCTTTTCGCTGTTTTGAATGGGCTATTGGACGATTTTGACTTACACAGGTGATTAGCATTACGTTTCTATCTGACAGCCCGGCCCCGGCGAGAAAGCACCTTCACCCCCAAAGTCCAGGCCTGGGCACAGCCCCCCTGATGCTTCTTCCTCCCGCTGCGGCCCACTGCTCTGTCACCAGCCGCCCCTCCCTCCCCTTTGAAGCCTGCCCCTTCCTAGCTCCAGAGCTCCCCAGGGCTCCCATTACAGGTCCTACCCACCCTAAGCCACCCTCCCAGCCTCTCAGGCCGCCCTGCTTGATTCACTGGCCCCGTCACTTAGCTAGTGACCCTGGAGGCCATCTCCAGCCTCCTTTCATCCCTCTGCCTTCCTGGCACAGCCATGGGGCCCCAGGTGGAGGACGCACGCCCTCCTGCGTCACCCCTCCTCGCGGCCATTACCTTCAGAAGTCTGCACATAATTGCTCCTTCCCCTCCTCTTTGATGAGCTCCTGGCTCTCAGGGTGCAGGGGACACGGGCCCAGACTTGCCCTTCCACTGGAGCTGGTTGCTGCCCGGCCACACCCACCCCACCTGTGTTCATGCCCCACAGGTGTGGGCCCACTGAGCCCAGGCTCTCACCCCGAGCTGCTTACCTGTTAGGAAGTGACAGGGACTGGATGCTGCCTGCTCCCAGGGCTTCTCCCCAGGAGCTCCTTGCTGGCAGGGATCTCCCAGCCTGCCCTTCCTCCAAGAATTTAGGCTCCACCTCCCATGGAAGCCCCGCCCACCTTCCCAGACTTCCTTTCCATCCACTCAGTGAGTCCACACGTCTGCTCTTATGAACCCCAAAAAACTTTCCTGGGGTGCAGAAGGAAGCCCCTGTTTTTGCATCTTGTCCGGGCCTGTGAAGAGCGAGCCCTTCTTTCAACTTCTTCGGTAGCTGAGTTCAAGCTACAGTACTCTCCCATGGCCTGCCCCTCCCCTTCAATATCCCATCAGAACTCTTCCCCTTGTCATTGAAACTGTTTTGTAAGCCATGCTGTAAGGATGGAATAATATTTCATCATCTGGTTGTATCACAATGTATTTAATAACGTCTCCATTGTTGAAATTTAGGTCATTTCTAATAGCACGCTACCATAAATACTGCTGCGATGAACATGCTGCGGCATACACTTTTATTCACCTACCTGGCCCTGAGGGTTTCCGTAGATGGATTCCTAGAGGCAGGATTACTGAGCTTGACTACTTGAGCCCTTTTATGACTCAGGAGCCACACTGACTGGCATATGTATGGGAATACCTGTCTCACCCCATACTTACCAGCATTGGGTATTATCTCTTTTTAATCATTTGATAATATATTATGCTCCTTCTTTATACGTTACTTTAAATACTGGTGAGGAACAATCAGCACAGGTTTAGATGATGTAGCTCTGGCAAAAACAAGTAGGAGAAATGTTCTACTGAATTTGACATCAGCTGGAATTAGATATTTGTTTTTGAGAAATGCAGTCTGATTATGTTTAACCTGAAGTTTGTGATTCTAACTTGTGGCAAGCAAATAACACAGAGGCTTGAACAGCCCGGCTTTATGGAACCGGCAAGCAAAAGGGGAAGCAAATACCAGTATTTGCGTGGTTCCAAGTAACTTGTTCTTAACATGCAATACCATATGCCATCTTAAATCCCACAAGGAGCATTAGTCCAAGTTCTGTAGATATGCAGACTGAGACTCAGAGAGGGTTTGTAAGTGACCTGGGTCACTCAAGCAGTAGCTGTGCAGCCAGGACTCAAACCCAAGTCTTTTTGCTCGAGACTTGGAAATAAAGGTGGCTTAGTCTGAAGGTCAGCTCTCTTATATAGAATAAAATAGCCCACACCACCTGCTTATTTTACTAAATTCTTCAGCAAACTTTTTCCCATAGGAGGGAAAAACCCTCATTTAGCAGTCACCTACATTATCTTCTACTGAAAATATAAATAACCTAACACATTTGCATGGGTTATATCCCTCAAAATGTAAATGTAAAGTAAAAAAGTAAAAAAAAAAAACAAAAGCCCTGGTTCAGTTGATTCAGTCGTTTGGAACGTCATTCAATACCCCAAAAGGGTGCAGGTTCGATTCCCAGTCAGGGTGCATATGGGAAGCAACTGACTTGTGCTTCTCTCTCCTCTCTCTCTCTCTCTCTCTCTCTCTCTCTCTCTCTCTCTCTTCCTCTCTCTCTGTCTCTCTTCCTCTCTCTCTCAAAACAATAAACATGTCCTCAGGTGACGATTAATTAAATAAATAAATGTCCAACAAAGGATGAGTATGTGTTAATGAGGAATTCTATTCACAGAGAACTAAAAACAAAACAAAAAATTCCACATTTTAGAGTTGTAAATGGTTTGTAAAACCTCCCGGTGCTATAGGACAGGGACAGGATTATTTACAATATACCAAAATATACAAAACGCTGGCTGTAGAAAATAAAAATCAATTTCTCTGAACTGATTTGGTGGCACAAATTTGAGTTCCGCCGTGTACTTTGAAGTTACATCCAGAAGATGGAAAGCACCGATGCCAGTGTGGGGAAGAGGCCGTTGGCGGTGGCTACTCAGGGAGGGAGCAAGGGGGAGCTCAGTGAAGAATAGAGCAGATCATTGGCACTGACTTTAATACGTTTCACCAACTATTTTGAAAAACTGGTCAAGAAAAAATGGTGAGTATCCATTTTCTCCTCTTTCCATAAAGTGAATGCCTCAGACAGGGCGCTTAGGTGTAGTCCTGCCTAGTGTGAGCAGGACTTTTCTTTTGGCAATCAAGCCTGTCTGTCTGTCTGCCTTTCCTCCCTCCTCTCCTTCTTCAACTTCTCTACTATGAATTACAAATAGAAATGTAGCATTTTGGTATAAAGCCAAAATCTTCAACATAATTTGAAAGCTCTTAAAGGAGTGTATGAATAATTGTCCATTTTGTATCCAGAAAAACTTCCATTCAAGATTGATGGTCAAATAAGATATCTTTAATAAAATAAAAACTGAGACAATTCTCACCAACTCACTAAAGGAACTTCTATTTAAAAGCTACACTTCCAGGCACTGGGGAAAATGCATTGAAATCACAGAAGGTCTAAGAGATAAGATGCTGGCAAATATGTTCGAAAATCTAAACTAATATTGGCTATATAAAATAATTACAAAGTCTATTTTGGGGTTTCAAACAACTAATATACTAGTCAAATAAGAGCATATATACTAGGAGGAGGAAATGGAATTATGATCTAAGAACCTCACATTGTTTGAGAAGAGTATCAAGATACTGATTAGATTTTATAAGCATAAATGTTCAGGTAATCTAGGGTATCCACTTTTTAAAAATTACACAGGAATGTAGCTTCAAAAAAATGGAAGGAAAATGGAATGAGAAAAAAAAATCATCCAAAAAGAACAAGAAAGGCAGAGAAACAGAAGAAATAAAGAGCATTACAAATACAAAGCTCAAAATATATCAATGATCATAATCAACATAATGAACTAAACTTTTCAAACTAAAACAAATCCAACTCTGAATGTTTAAAACAACACTTAAAGCCTAAGGACTAAGAGCAGTTCAATAAAAGGATGGAAAGAGATAAATCCCAACCAAAAAAAGCTGTAGCCATATTAATGCCATGCCCAATAGACTTTGAGGTGCAAATCATTTTCAGAACACTATGTAATAAAATGTCCCATTTGCAAGGAAGAGGTCAAGTGAGGAGATGAGTAAGATGTCATCCATTTACTTTGCACCTTAAACACATTCATAGAAAGGGAGCAGCACCCTCAAATCCGAGGGGCAAACTCACCCATTGGCTAGGCATGCATCACCTCTCTGGGAGCCTCTGCCACCTGCCTCAGGCAGAAAGATCTCCCCAGGCTCACCATGGCTTCATTTCCCTCAACTGCTGGCCAAGGAGACTGACTTCCAAACGACTGTGTGGAACAGTTCCTCATGCGCCCCAACTTAGTGGCCCCTGCTTTGCCAGCCCCAGGTGAGAAACCTAGAGGAGCACAGATGCTCTGTGTCAAACAAGCATCTTCCAATTCTCCCTCTTCACCAAGCCTCACCAGGAGTCTTACTGAAATTCTTTCCTCATTCATGTATTCAACACTTCCTCATACTTACTAGTTGCGGAGCACAGTCCCAGGTACACAGGGAAGCCCCCCACCCCCACCCCCCAGAGGCCCCAGTGTGACTCAGGAGCTGCTTCTGACTCTGCCACTTAGAATTACTGTGAATACTTTGGTGTACTGCTGTTCAGACTGTTTTTCCATCTGCACACACACACAAATAGTTTTACCCATTCACTTCCGTTATGAAATGGAACACTTAGTCTGAGGGCAAAAAGGAGATCAAGACCCTTGGCTATCAACAAACACCCCTTAAAAGTCATAGGTTCCCAGGATTAACTATCCATTTTTTCACTGAAAAGTTGAAAAATTAAGAGGATGCCAAATAGCTAGAGAAATACTTTCAAATGTTTCCCCCAACAGAAAAGAAAGCATAGCTCTTCTGTATCAATTATCTATGACTGTATGACAAATGGCCCCTCCACCCCCTAGATGTCACAAAAGAAAGCAATGAAAATGGCACTATACCCTCACAGGAGATGTGTCTGAACTCTCTGAACTCATCAGAATTCTCTTCTCTTCTCTCTCTCTCTCTCTCTCTCTCTCTCTCTCTCTCTCTCTCTCTCTCTCTCTCTTAAATTGTGGCAAGAACACTTAACATGAAATTGACCCACTTATCAAATTTTAATTGTACAAGTGGCAATTGTACAGTATATTGTTGTACAGTATATTGTTAGCTATAGCCACAATGTTGTACCTCAGATCTCTAGAATTTCTTAGTCTCCCATGACTGAAGCTTTATACCCATTGAACAGCAATTCCCCATCTCTCCCTCCCTCCAGTCCCCTGACAACCACCATTCTACTCTCTGCTTCTATGAGTTTGACTATTATGGATTCCTCAGGGTTAATTTCACTCAGCCTAATGTCCCCCCAGTGTCCTCCATGTTGTCACATCTGACAGGGTCTTCTTTATAATTTAAGGCTGAATAATATTCCCTTGCATGTACATTACACATTTACTTTATTCATTCATCTTTTCAGGAACATTCTAGGTTGCTCCCATATGGTGACTCTTGTAAACAATGCTGCAAGGAGCATGGGAGAACAGAGATCTCGTCCTGATCCTGATTTCAATTCTTTGGCTCTATAGACCCAGAAGTGATATTGCTGGATCATATGGTGACTCTAGGAATCCAGACCCCAGGAGTCAGGCTTGAGCCAATTGTGCTGATTGTACAATGGACAGCACGTGGGTGAGTCGATCCTCTTCCAGTCGATCCGTGCCTCTGGATCATGGCATTCGTTCTGATAACAAGATGACAAGGAATACGGGCCGGGAGAGCTGAGAGCATAGGTTGGGAACACAGGTTTCCAGGTGGCCGCTTCCTTCTCACCTGAGGAGTCTAGAAAAATACAGATTCCCAGGACTCGCTCTGAGCACAGTGAACCTGAAAATCCAAGGGAGGGCCCTGGAAGCTGTGCTTTACCACTGTCCCAGTGGATTCTACAGCTCTGTCACACATGGAAAGCTCATCACAGGGCGAATTCATGAATTTCTGCCCTGAGATCCCCAGAGCCACCCCGATGGCTGGAGGCGTCCTTGGATTCCAGGAGACATCTCAACATCTTCCAACAAGTTTGTGTCTGGTTTGCTGCAGCTGGAGCTAGACTCTATGACTGCAGTTAAAAAGAACCTTGACTAATGCGGTCCAGACCACGGGCACACGGAGCGCCTGCCGCATTGCAGCTGTCCATTTGCATTTGGTAATCTTGGCTGTTCTTGTGTTGTACCTGCCTCTCTGTGGAATGTTTTCCCAGGTTTGGACATTACATACAAGAAAAGGGGTCTCCAGAAAAAGACAGCTGATCTGCGAGTTTCAGATTCTAAACTCTGGGGAACGTGTTTCAGGTAAGATATTTTTCTGATTTCCGTCAACCCCCTGCTGACCACAGGTGCTGTGCTATTCCAGGGCGTGGAGGCCACTGAGCAGGCGGGGCGCCAGGCCAGAGCTTCCGGGAGAACTGCCCTCCATGTGGGAAAGTGCTATAGCTTCTGTCATTTCAGAGATGTGGCGACTGAAACGTGGCTAGTGCAACTGAGGAGCGGAATCATTCATTTTATCCTAATGAACTCAAATTCCAATAGTTAGTTGTGGCTAATGGCTCCTGGATTCGACAGTGCCGTTCTAGATACTTCTCATAATTCGTTATGCAAGGCAAGAACGCCAGCTCAGTTCTACAGATGGGAAAAATGACATGCCTGAGGTCACCGAGGGAGACACGGCCAGGATTCAAACCCATATTCAACCCACCATGGAACTGCTTGCTGCACACACCCCATACCCCCCCTCCCCATACACACACAGTGTAAAACATTGATAGGAGATAAAATAAATTTTTAAAAAAAAAAAAAACACAAAACTGAATATCCCATCTCTGAGACCTCGGCTCTGTTTTAGTTACAAAACCAAAACAAAAAGGAAAGCCACGAAGCGGGACACACACTATCAATTCCGCCTAACCATGCATGGAGACGCCGGCCAACGGCCTTGGCTTTCTCCTCCCGCCGTCCTGGCTCAACACGGCCTTGTGGTCGAGTGTGTTTTATTGCAGGCCTACAACTGCAGCTATCTCAGCCTCCAAGAACAAAAGTGATCGCGGGGTGAAGAGGGAAGCGGGCCAAGAGGCTGTCTCTAGGGGCTCCTGGGGGGGACACCACGTCCCACGAGCCCCTCCAGGCCTCCCAAGCCCGCACCGGTGCGCGCGGCCCTGGGAAGCGTCCCGAGCCGCCTCCTCCGCTGGCTGCCCCAGGAAACGCCATTGCTAACAGTTACGGTCAGCCATTTAAATCACATTACCCTGTAAGTGGATATACAAATTGTCAGCCTTAATGAAATTTAGGAGGAAGCAGCAGGAGAGGTGAAAACACTTAGAACTGGTTTCTTGGTTTTCGAGACCCAAATTCAAGTGGTTTCAAGTGCGCGCTGGGAACATGCTTGGGGTGCGGGTTCTCTGCCAGCGCATGGAGGCTCCCCGGGAACTCACTCACGGTTGTCTTCTCCTGGTTTGCCCTTGACTGCACCACACCGCCGACCTCCATGGAGCTCCTCAAGGCAGGAGAGGATCTTACTCATTACTCCACCGCACCAAAGGCCTGGCACTCAGGCGCATTTGGGAAATGTGGGAGGAAAGAGTAAGAGCTGGCAGCCCCCGTGCGCAGCCTGAATCATGAGAGTCGGAGGGGCCCTGGGAAAGGAAATCTACCTCCGAGATGCCAGAAATCCCTCCTTAGACTGTGGGGGGCAGGGAGGGCCGTCATAATTGGCCCCTTTCAGTCCATTCCTCCAGGAAACATACTCAAGAGAATGAGCTGAAGCCCCTAGTGGATTAACTAAAGACTTACCTGCCCCTATATAATGTATCAGGCCCCTCTCTCCAGAGCAGAAGGGGTCCGGCAGACACGTAGGCTTGTGGATTAGGATAATAATATAATAGCTCCCATTTCTTGAGTGGTTGCCATGTTCTTACACTGCACACTTTCCTGTGTAATCCACACCAAACCCCTGCACGGTGGGCAGGGTTCACCCCTTTGATAGATGAGGAAATAGAAGCTCAGAAGGGTCAAGGAACTTGCCCAAGATTGTGCTGGTGTTTCTGATTCCAAAGCTCATACTCTTTTTGTTCCCCACCCCCCACCCCATGCTGGATGGGGAACCTGGACAGGAAGTGTTGGGTATGTGGCTGTGTACAGGACGCAGCAGAGAGTTTTCCCTACATCACCTATTCCTGGCCCAAAGCAGTATAGGCCAGGATTTTTTGGCACTCCTTTTATTGCCAAATATCAGGGCTCGAGGTCCTAGTCTCCACCTCAATACAGCATTAATTTCTTGGGACACAATATTGCTGCACAGGAAGTCAAACTCATTAATGTGACCCTGCCCAAACTATTCAGTATGTGTCCAGGAAGGAGGTCCAGAGAAGAGAAGGGATTGCCCTGAAGTCACACAACAAAGTGGTGGCCAAAGTAGAGCCCGAATCCAGACAGAGAAAGAAGTCCTGTTGGGCTGGTCAAAGATTCAGATCCGGGATTCTCCCAGCCCTGGTCCATGCGCAGAGGCAAGCCTGGCCTGACACCCACCGGGGTTCTCTGATGGCACAAGCTTCAGCACTTAGAGGAAGAGCTCTGAGGCGGTCTCAGCTTGAAAACTAGGACAAGTAACTGTGGGTCAGAAATGGAATATTAGGTTTCTACTGTTTCCAGCCTTCCATGCTTCTCTTTCCCGCAACCCAGGTACACGATCACCTTAGTGCAGTGATGGCGAACCTTTTGAGCTCGGCATGTCAGCATTTTGAAAAACCCTAACTTTGGTGCCGTGTCACATATAGAAATTTTTTGATATTTGCAACCATAGTAAAACAAAGATTTATATTTTTGATATTTATTTTATATATTTAAATGCCATTTAACCAAGAAAAATCAACCAAAAAAATGAGTTCGCGTGTCACCTCTGACACGCATGTCATAGGTTCACCATCACTGATCTAGTGGATGAAAACAAGGGCTCTCTAGTCAGACACCTGGCTTTGCTTCTTACCAGCTCTGAGTTTGGGGAAAGATATTGATCTTCTGGGGCTTCTCTTTCTTCCGTAAAGCGGAAAGAGTAACCCTGCTTTATGTTGGATGACATGAGATGAAACAAAATATTGTAATTAAAAATACCCCAGCACATGCAAGTGCTCTGTAAATGGGAGCACTTGTTAATAAATCTGTGTTTCTAGTTGCACAGGTCTTATTATTTCCACTTTAGAGACGAGGATACTGAGTCCCAAAGGAAGCTCGGTGGCTCCCCCAAAAGGCACAGCTTACTACCCACAGGGAGCAAAATGGGGTGACGGGTGTGCCTACAATTCAGGAGCCCGGGCTGCTCTTCCCAGCCTCAGAAGCTTACTCCCTAGAGAGGAGGTGAGTCCCCACCTTGCTGGTGTCATGGGTCTCTCCTCAGACGTGGGAAAGCGTTCCTCAGAGTTTCCCAGAGCAAGGGAGGACTTGGCATGTCTGAACTGAGGCTGAGCCCATCTTCTGACTCCCCACCCTCTGCTTCTTAGCCTGAACCTGATCAAGAACCTTTAGGAGCCCCCTCCCAGTGCGCCCAAGGGAGTGCCCTGCAATTTGCTCAACAGGGAGGCTCATGAGTCATTGAAAGCTGGTGATGGAAATGTGACTGGTTTCTCCCAGGCCAGCAATCGCCACCACCGCCATCATCTACAGCTGCTTGAGTGCCTACTCGGTGCCAGGCCCTTGCTTACAGAGTTAGCAGCCCTCACCATCAGCCTATAACATTATCAGATCCTCATGATACACAGGAGAATACTGAATGAGGGCAGAGAGGTAGGTAAGCAACTGGCCAAAAGACACAGAGCTGATATGAACAAAGCCTGGAGCCAGGTTTTCTTGTCCTCCCCTCTGCACCATGTTGACGGTGGGTTTGGGGCAGTGGGAGAAGGGTTTCCTTCCGCAGGTGCTGACACAGGAGAGAGGAGAGGTGGATGCCACTCAGTCCTGTGGAATCTTCCCCATGGGAGAGGCTGTTGGCAAAGATGCTGCACTACTTCCCCCACCCTTTACTGACCCCCTTTGCAATGTGACTGCAGCCCGCTCGAGAGGTGGAGTCCGCCTTTCCACCTCTATGCGTCTGGGCCATCCTTGGGCTTGCTTTGACCAGTAGAATGCGGTGGAAGTGATATGGTAAAAATTCTGACTTCAGGCCTCAAGAGGCCTTAAAGCTTCCAATCGCACCTTCATGGAGTGTGGTGTCCTGACAGGTGAAAACTCATCAAGAGAAAGGCCCAGCCAATAGCCAGAATCAACCATTGACTTGTGAGTGAAGCCACGTAGGATCATCCAGCCCCTAACCTATCTGCCAGGTCCCAAGTAATAGCATCAGAAGAACACACTCTCCACCCCCCCACCTAACTCAGCCCAAACTGTTGACCCACAGGATTACAAGCAATTACAAAAGTTATCGTTTTAAGCCACTTAGCTTTTGTTACTCAACAATAGACAACTGATAAAGTGACCTAATTTCTCCCAGCCTTGGTTTCCTCATCTGGAAATAATGCTCACATTCTTGTTGATAACTTTGTTATGAAGAATAAATTGAGATGAAGCCTGTGAGTCATGGAGAAGTGGGTCTGTCCTCAAGGTTCACCATTGGCAGCTCTGGTTAGGGCCTCAGGGGCAAGTGACATGAGGTGAGCCCTTCACTGGGTGAGGCAGTGTGTACAGAGAGGGAAGCCCTGGGACAAGAGTATGAGGTAGAATTTAGAAGAAATCACACTGGTAGAGCAGAGGTGGGCATCTGGCTAGAACTGTCCCAGTAACAGGGACCTTAAGCTGTCTTGAATTAGGCAGGAAGCCCAGGATTGCAGGGGCTTGAGCCAAGGCAAAGCAACACCCAAATGTCCCCAAGATCATGGATGCTTTTAGGCAGTGGTTCTCAACCTTCCTAATGCCGCGACCCTTTAACACAGTTCCTCATGTTGTGGTGACCCCCAACCATAAAATTATTTTCGTTGCTACTTCATAACTGTAATGTTGCTACTGTTATGAATCATAATGTAAATATCTGATATGCAGGATGTATTTTCATTATTACAATTTGAACATAATTAAAGCATAGTGATTAATCACAAAAACAATATGTAATTATATATGTGTTTTCCGATGGTCTCAGGCAACCCCTGTGAAAGGGTCGTTTGACCCCCAAAGGGGTCGCGATCCACAGGTTGAGAACCGCTGCTTTAGGGTTTAGGAACTAAGGGATTGAGGATACAAGTATGTCTACAAGGTCATTTAGGTGGGTCCTGAGCATGCCCCACCCCTGCTGAATAACTTCCCATGGCTCCCCATTCCTCTAAGGGGGGTGACTAGGACCTTCTTGACTGCAGCCTGGACTGCAATGCACCCTACCTCATCCCCCACTTTCCACTTCACCTTCACATTCCAGCAGACCTTTGGACTCATTGTTCCTGGGGATGGACTACATCCTCTCCTACCTCTTGGCCTTTGCACAAGCTGTGCCCTCTTTCGCACACACACCCTCACTCCTCTCCCCTGTTCCCCTCCCCCACCCCCCCACCCCCGACACACACACGCACACACACACACTTAACCTAGATAACCTCTACTTGTCTTTAAAAGCTCAGCTAAAACATTGCTTTCTCTGGGGAGCGTCCTTGATTCCCCAAGTGTGGGTTTGGCTCTCCTCTCCAGGGCTACCATGGCACCCCATCCTTCCTGATGCTCTGCCATTGTGACTGCTGGTTACTCCAGAAGGGCAAGGGCCCAGCTTGCTTTGCTCACCTCTGTAACTCCAACACCTAAATCAGTGCCCAGAACACAGCAGGTGTTCATTAAATACCCTCCCTACTCTTTAAATGGGAAATCAGTAAATGAATTGGATGAATGGCCTGGAAGAAAAAGCAACAACAACAGAAAGAAAATCAGAAGCTCAGAAAAGGAAGAGACTTACAAGGGACCTTCCAATCTGTTCATCCTCTGAGGAGGGGACCCCCCCCCCCAACACATACACATTTGTATGTGGAAACTCGGTGATGGCCCTGGGCCTCACTATGGGAGCATGGCAAATGGACTGACGTGCCAGGAGAAGCTGTGTACTGGGTAAAATAACTAAGTGCTGCATCAAACTCCAAAATGCCAGTGGCTTGACCCAATAGAAGTTCATAAGTTAGTCAAAGGAAGGAGTTTCTGGTTAACTCACGGCTTTCCTCCACGTGGTGGGTGAAGGACTCACATTTCTCCCATATTATGGTTGCATCAACCCCTAATACTTCAGAGTCCTCTGCTCCAAACTGGTGGACGGGAAAGATGCAACTGAGAACTCACCAGAGCTCCAAAAACAGCATGACTTCCGGTCACCTTCCATTCATAGAAACTACTCATAGGGCCATACCTGGATGCAAGGGAGCCTGGGAAATGCAGTCTTTGGTTAGGCAGCCATCTCTGAGTATGAACGCACAATAATAAAGGGAGATCCTGAATTTGGGGTGAACAAATGGGCTCTTGAGTCAGGCTTATGCTCTTCAAACTTCCATTTCTTCCTCTCTAATATGAAGATAACACAATTACCTCAGGAGATTCTTGGGAAGCTTACTTAAGTGGGTAAAAGATAAAACCCTTAGCAAGTACCAAATGCATGATAAATGCTTATCAAGTATTACCTTCCCATCCCACTTTCTTTTTAACTAGTAGAAATGAGATTTGTCTGAAGGTGTTGATCATCTCTGCTTTTCATACCTTCCTCTTTTCCTCTTTCAACCCTTTTCTGGTTTTCCTCCCTTTCTTTCTCATTCCCACCTCTGTGGTATCTTTATCTTCTTAAAAATATATTTGTATTAATTTTAGAGAGAGAGGAAGGGAGAGGGAGAGAGAAACATCAATGGGCTGCTTCCTGCAACCCCAGCATATGCCCTGACTAGGAAGAGAACCAGTGACCTTTTGGTGTATGGGACGACGCTCAATCCACTGAGCCACACCGGCTGGGCCTCCGTAGTAGTTTGATATCTCAGGACTCCATGGTTGCCTCCATGAGCACCTCCTTTCCCATCCCAACCACCCAGGCTGCAAAGTGGATTAACTGCCACTTAGGGCCAGCCCCTCATTAGCGAGAGGAGCAAGGCCAGCTTTCGAGACTGGACAAGTCACCAAGGAGCACCCCATCCCCTCTGCAGCCATAAGAAGGCAGCCAGACAGCTCTTGACCTCAATAGAACACATCCCCACACACCTGCCAGAGAGAGGGGAGCTCCATGCCAGGGCTCCTGGATTTGCCCGGAGGATAATAACAGGTGTTAAATGAACAGGAGTCAAAACATCCCAAAGAGCCGTGAGTTAAGCAGCAGCCTTCTTTGCTGCTGATCTTTGATTTTAGCACCGCCAATATGCTAATGCACAGCATACACCTCTCAGCGGAGCCATGATCCTCCCTTCATCGTTTCCCAAACTTGTTTGGCAGTGAAACTCTTTCTGTTGAGCATCTCCTGGGTCTGTGGGTGATGGGATGCTCGTTACAAATGGCAGCTCAATAACGAAAATGACAGAACGGAGCGCATCTTCGCTTGGCTATGTGGGAACAGGCTCGCTGGGAACATTTGGCCAAGAATTTATTATATTTATTTTTAACACTAATTTCCCCTCTTAAGTTGCTATTATTGTTAGGCTTCAGAGCCCCTTTCAGGTTATGTCAGATTCAAGAATGGTGGTGGGGCTGAGGGAAGTGGATGTTTTTATTCACTCATTAAATATTTATCAAGTTCCTATGATGTGCCAGACGTTTCTTTACAGCAAGAGACTAATTTTTGTTTATTTTATTTCTTTGTTTTAACCTCATAGGCTAGCTTATGAATACAGACCCTTCAGTTTAGAACAAGGGTTTGAACCAGGGTGATTCTGCCCCCCAGGGGACATTCAGCAATGTTGTTGTCACAGATGGGAGGAGGGTGGGATGCTATTGGCATCTAGTGGAAGAAGCCTGGGCTATTGCTAAACATTCCATAATGCACTTGACAGCCCTTCAAAACAATGACTTCTCGAACTCCAAATGTCAGCAATGGTGAGGTTGAAAAACATCTTTAACAGCCATCACAAGTGCCTGAGCCTGCAGGGGTCAGCTCCGTGTCATGAATGGCTCACTGATCGGACATGCTCAGCCCTGTCTCAAAGGGTCAATGCTGCCTCGACCAGCTGATTGTTGCTACAGGGGACCCAGGATGCGATGCATTCAGGTGGCCGGCTCTTCCCAGTTTTCAAACCAGGAATCCACATTTGAAAGTGAAAATACTGATCTTTTCAATGCTGGCAGCTAATTTGAGTATTTTTAATACTTTGCCAGTCAAACAAAATACATCTGGAAATGTGATGTAGACAGGCCACAAGTTTGCAACCTCCCGGAACACTCGGGGGGCCTTCCTAGCATTGAGCTAACCACGGCTGGGTATGTTAAACAACACTGGCCCACATTTCCTGGGCTTGGTCTTCAGACTGATTCTAGCCTTCTAGCTAACATTTAGTGACTCTTACCGTGCACCAGAACCTCCTCTGAGCTTTCAAAACACGTTAACTCATTTTATCTTTACAACAACCCAGGAGGTAGGTGCGATAGTCTCTCCTGTTTTAAAGACAAACGCTCAGAGAGGCTACACAGTTTTCCCAAGGTGACACAGCAAATGGCAGTAGCAGGATTTGACCCCAGGCAGTCTGGCTTCAGAGCCTATGTTATTGATTGCTAAGCCAGTCTGCCCTGTGGAAGATGCTACATCTCCGTATTCTACACAGGGAAACTGGCAAGGGACTCCCCTGGCTTATCAGGCAAGTAACAGTCCACCCCTGGAGTTAGCCTGCATTCCCCGAGTGCACAGACCTCAGTCCCTCCATCTAAAGCTGTGGCTCTCAACTGGGGGTGATTCTGCTCCCTGGGGCACATTCTGCAATGTCTGGAGACATTTCTGGTTGTCACGAATGGGGGGCACTACTGGCATCTAGTGGGTAGAGACTAGAGATGCTGCTAAGAGTCACACAGGACAAACCCCCACAACAAAGAATTGCCCAGCCCAGAGTGCCAATGGTTCTGAGGCTGCGCAGCTCCTCTCATCTAAACACCTGGCTGGCAACCACTGCAACAAGAAACTACCAGCAGAATATTCCAGATGATTCTGTCCGTTTATGTAGAACCTTATTTTCTCTCCTCACATCATGTTCTTCTCTTGCCCTCGAGTGTCACCATAATCCCATGTCACTGAGCTAAATGTCTACACACTGAATAATGATCTCCACAGCTCTTCTGTGTTAGCAGCAGCAGAACACATGAGAAATGGAAAGATCAGCAATAGCCAACAGGAAAATGAGCATTAAAATACACAATAAATCCTGGAGATTCGGCCATAATTATCAACTGCATGCCTGGGATGTGACTGTTCTCTTCTGGATGCCCTAAACCATAATTGTGCTCCGTGCCCACACGCATCCAACTCCGACGGCCATGAACACCGTCTCTGCTAAACACACACATGACTGCGCCGATTTCATAAAATGATTTTAATAGAAAAGTACAAGATATGAACAAAAATAAATAATCTTTATCTCATTTCTAGCCCAGCAAATTGTACACTGCATATAAAACTGGTCTCAGATGCAATTTTCCTCGCTCCTTTTTTTGCGTTTGAAATACTGAGACAGCATTTGAGTTAAATCTTCTTGATTCAAATTGATACATTTTTGTCTTTAAAAAATCGTACCCAAGCTTTAATCATTCCATATCCATTTTTTTTTAAAAGTTGGCTAACAAGACGAGGTTTCACTGAAATAAAATATCATCCAATTACCAGACTTAAGGGTAAAGTTTGTATGAACAGGTAAATTAGAAGATCCCTTTACTAAGTTGTAATTCCTGCATTGCTGTTTCCTGTTTTAAAAACTCATTTCATCATCTTACTTCCAAAAGACGGCATCTGTTTTTCACCAACCCATAGAGAGAGGGGAGATTAAAAAATACTTTCTAAAAAAATAAATATTTTAAAAGTACCATTTACAGTGATCAAGCAGTACTTTAGGCCTATACCTTGGTGCGTATTGGCAGTACAGACGTGCTCCAAGTTCCAAGGGCCTTCTCTATGTCGCTCTCTACTTCTACTGGAACCACTCAGCCTTTGGGGGCTGTTTTTGCTAACGATCTCTTGGAGTCGGCCAGTACCAGTCTCTCATTTGGAACAGTTATCCTGCGAGAGTGTCATATTGGATCATTCCAGTGGCTTGCAAAATGGTTTGCAAAAACAAATTGAAACTTGGTATTGGCAAAATCGTCTGAGCCAAGGGTTTGGATAGGCTACTAAAATATATTCCGTCAAAGAGGTCAGCAGCGAACAGAACAGATAAACTGAACCAAAACTTAAAGCAGTCTTCCTCTTACGTGAGTCCATAATTACCGTTTTGAACATGGCTCTGCTTGCTGCTGTCTCTACACAAATTTTTTTGTTAATTTTCCTGTATTGGGAAGATCTTGAATGCGTTCCAGGATGCGAAGGAAAAAAATATGCTGACACTCCTAAATCAAGTATATGTTTTTGCAATAAAGAACACTGGTCAATATACAACTGAGGAAAAACTGAAACAGATGTGAGTCCTAGAACCACAAGCGTTTGAATTTGCCCAGAAATGCTATTTTAAACACTCTATATGTCGGTCTACTGTTTTTTTGTGGAATAATGCATTCTTGGCATCCTTAAAAGGTTTCAATATGTTACAAGGTTATCCAGAAAAAAAGCAAGGAAAAAAAAAAAAAGCAAAGGGCTAACGTATCAATCTGGGCAGCGCTGGCCAGACTTCGGCGTGCCCTTTCGGAAAGCACGAGAACCCGTATTAATTGCACTTCACACAACGAGCCTTTAGTTTCCCATGAGTTTTCATTCTCTGCAGACTGAGGCTTGCTTTTCACGAAATGACTCAAAGGGGAACAGAGACACTCCAGTCCACAGTAACTTCAAATAGCGAGGTGCAATCCTTGCAGTGGTAAACACAGATACACTTCTGGGGACTAAAACTCTGGTCCTGGGTAAAAGCATGTGCCTTTCAGTTCTCTGAGATGCTACAACAGCGACGCGCTCTAAAACAATTAAGTTACATGCATAATGCTAAAAGAATGCAAGCAATCCTATACCCAGCTTTGCGCCATCTGCTTGATTTTTTGAGGAACATATATAGGAAAAGAGAACTCCCCTTTTGTTCTGTTACATACAGAAATCTTTTGAAGCTTCCAAATAGTTTGGTTTGGGGTAAAAGAAAAAAAAAAAATTCTCCGTTCTTCTGTTATGCTAACATGTAGTCACCCTAAACTCTCCCTCATGGTTTCTCAAAAAATCTCCACATGAATTATCTGAACGACAATTGAAGCCACTTACCAATATACAAGTAACATTTTATTTTATATTCTATCTTCCATTTGGCATAAGCCTTTTGATGTTTGTTTTTTAAACCAGTGAAATATACAAATCACGCAAGACAGAAATATGTACATTAAAAGTACAGAATAAAGGCCATAGAAGATATACATAATATCTGAATGACAAGTAGAATATTTTACATTAAATAGTTTCTTTTAAAAACTAGGATTGTTAAACTCAACTCTCTTCATAAACATGAATCACTAAGAAGGAACAAAATCTGGTTTAGCAAATAAAAACTTCATGGTTTTTGTATAATAAAAACCAAAAAAGTGACATTTTCAACTAATTAGTGCTTTTTAATTTCAAGATCTTTTGCTTGCAATTCACTGCAACTGAGGGGAAGTGAATATCCTTGTGCAATAAATTAAGAGCCACGCATGGCTGAGGTGACGCAAAGGCCACCAAGCCCATGACGGCGGTAGGAGATGTGTATCTTCCCAAACTTCTCAAACATGCAAGTCTGAGATAAGAACACGTTGGATGGCACTTTGTGGAAAGAGGTTTCCTATTTTAAAACTTAGTTATATATGTCATGAGCTGGATTTTCCTTAGGGACTCAAACAGGGACTACTAAATCTACCAGGCACCGGTTTCCACTCTGCATAATGAACTAAGGAGAGAGAAATGATGACTATGCTTCCTAGTTTTAAATCTCTCTTCATTTCCAAGACTATGATGAACTAGTAATGCCCTCTTAGGAAAGTGTACAGAAATGGGGGTTGGAGAAAAGGTGGGGAGGAGAGAAAAGAAATCTTCAAACCAACATGCATATCAGGGAGGAAGGCCTTCCAGATTCCTCAGACACCAGGCTGTTTCTTGATGCTCAAGGTAGCATCACATCAGGGCCACAGCCCATGCTCAACTCGAAAACCCCTTCTTAAAATCCCAATGAATCACAATGAAGGACAACAATGTTCTAGACCAAGAAATAACCCCAGAGGAGAAAGTGTAATTCTAAATCACTGGCTGCACTGAGATATAATAATATTTATATTTTTATATATACATATATATGTATATATATGTGTGTGTGTGTGTGTGTGTGTGTGTTATGTACAAAAGACTTTGAGATATCAGGCACCATTAAGCCACACACACCCCCCCCTCCCATACATGCATCTGCTCCGGTCCAGTAGGAACAGTTGTAGGGTTCACCTGCAGTGTCATAGGAAAAGCTCAAATGCAGCATCTAAACACAGGATTGTAACAGTGACACGCTGCAACACCTCTCTGTGGACTCCATCAGCCAAGTAATGTCATTAAAACATAAACTACGGCTCCTCAGAATCCAAGTTTTAGGGGGAAAAAAAATCCCTAAGTAGCAACTGTTTTCCAAGTGGAGCTCCTAATGGTTCATTTCCTGTCCTGCAATCCAAGGGGGCCCGGTGGAGCTGCCCTGGGAAACGTGGTGGCCTCACCTGGGCAGCGGGGCAAGGAGGGCTCAGCCAGGGCTGGGGTCAAGGAGGAGGGCAGGTGTCACTCCTTCCCTGCCATCAGGTTTTCTGCTCTGGTGCAGCGCTGAACTGCATTCAATTACCTTGGTGTTTGGGCGGAAGGTCTGTGAATGGAATCCATTTATTATTTTGATTATTATCATTTATTAACCAAGTATCCCTAAGAAAATTACAGTATATTTTCCTTTAGATTCAAGCCAACCGCCCCCACCCCTCTCCAAACAAAAAGTCTACAACCCAGAGTCATTTGGGGATGCTTTCCCAATCTGATAACCTAATTCCTGTAACAGCTTCAAATCAGTCTTAATATAGGAGTTTTAAAGTTTTTTTTTCCTTTCTGAGGCTTTCCTCTCTGCTCCCCAAGTTTCAGTAGCTGTTAGAATGGGACCATCTGCACATGGAATGTTTGAGAAGCATGAGATACATGATATACTTCTTTTTTCTTTGCGGGAAATGAGATTCTCGCTCTTATATTTTAAATTACCATTTTGAAAATGTTTCAGGCTGGTAGCCCCTGGAGAAAGGGTGGGGGGGGGGCTCATTTTTTTTTTGTTTCATTTGTTTCTCAAGACCTTTCGCCAGAGCATTGACAATTCATTTTGGTCATCAAGGCTAAATGGAGTGTAGACTTGGACCAACCCCTTCCAGCTGGATGCTACCTGTCCTATACAACCCCACAGTTGACAAAAAGAAAACGTATTTCCTTTACCCTCTAGATGTGCACACAACTAAGTTAGGGTATGTGTTATTTCCCCCCTCATCCTCCACCGTCCAAAGAAGTCTTACCTTTTCAGATCCACAAAATAAATATTTTCTTGGTTCCCACCCTCCATTATTGCCAAATAATAATTATAATATTAATAATAAACCACAGAGTTCTTAGATGGGAACAGAAAAAAAAATGGTTCCGGTTGCAATTCTCGGGGGAAAATAAAACAATATTTAAAAAAAACAAGAATCACTGTACTTTCTATAAATAAGTGGGTCCTGGGAACGGGGCTGGGTGACAGGCGAGCGGCAGGCGCCCACTATTTGCACACGAACTGGTCCACGATCTCCGTGCACTTCTTGCACTTGACGTAGCAGCACCAGTGGAACTTGCAGTGGCAGCGCTCGGTCTGCACGGTCTTGAACTGGTCATAGCCGCGGCCGCAGCACATGAGCTCGCAGCCGTCCATGCCCTCGGACGTCTTGTTGCACAGGCGGCCCTGCGTGCCCAGCGAGCCCGTGCTCTCGTTGCGCACGCAGTAGTCGGGGCTGGGGTCGATGTAGACCAGGTCCTGCGTGGTGGGCGAGTTGAAGCGGCTGTTCACCTGCACCAGCTTGCCCCGGCCGTTGAGCCGCATGGCCGCCGCGCTGTCATACTTCTCCTTCAGGGCGTCGCCCACCTTGCGGAAGTCGGCCAGCTGCAGCCAGCACGTCTTGAGGCTACAGGAGCCGGACACCCCGTGGCACTTGCAGGCCACGTCGGCCAGGTTGTACACTGTCTGTGGGGACATGAGACAGTCAGTTTATAAACGCATGGAGGCGCCCCGGCGCAGGCAGGGCTATGTTAACAAAGCTCCCCATGGAGCCACCTTCCCCCCTACACTAGGGGCTGGGCTACTTCCTCCTCATTCTCCACTACCTGAAGTCTTTATTGCTTTCTTTAAAACTGGGGTGGGGGACCTTTTTTCTGCTATGGGCCATTTGGCTATTTATAACATCACTCGCAGGCCATACAAAATTATCAACTTAAAGATTAGCCTGCTATATTCGGTCAGGCTTTTAATTAACTCAACCCTCGCAGGGCCAGACCAAAGATTTTGTGGGCCTTATATGGCCCCTGGGCCGGACGTTCCCCACCCTGCTTTAAACAGTCACCAAAATAAATATGTTCTTAGCCCCTCATTATTACAAATCATCATAATAAACAACCACAGCTCTTTAATAGGAACAGGAAAAATTTGTTCCAGTTGCCTCTGTTTTGTAGGGAAACAATATTAGCAGCAACCAATGCAGCCTGAAAGCTCTCCCCAGAGATGGTGAGCAGTTCTTTACCTGCACCACCTGGATTAATCCCCACAACCAGCCTATGAGGGAAGTGCTATTATCATTCCCATTTCACAGAGAAGGAAAATGAGGCCCAGAGAGGTGAGTTACCTATCCAACTAATGGGAAGTAGGGGTACCAGGATTTGAACCCTGGCAGTTGGGCTCCAAGCTCATGCTCAGGGACTTGCCTATGGGTTCCCAACTGGTAAGACTGGGAGGGGTCCAGCCCAAGTAGGATCAGGGCTCAGATCTCTACTCACTATTACTATTATTGCTGTGTACCACGCACTGTATCAAGAGCCTTTACATTCTTTTCTTTCATTTAATCCTCCCAGCAATGTTATCACATAGGCTGGTTTAGATGGTGACACAGTGGCACAGAGAAGGAAAGTGGCCTGCACAGGTCACACAGCTAGAGTGGGGGAGAACTGGGCCTGGATCTCAGATCTTCTCCTGCCTGCTTCCTGGACCATCCCTACCCCTCCCTCCACTGCCTAGGCTGAGAGCACAGACCTAGACCAGGCAGACCTGGATTCTCTCCTGACTCTGCCTCTGAATTCAAGCTACGGGCGTCCCCTCTCGGAGCCTCTACTTCCCATCTGTGTAGGGGACTGTGGCGGCAGCAGCCTCACAGCACTGTCGTCGGGATAAATTAGAGGATGCTCTGAAAGTACTTAGCGTGCAGGATGGAATCAGTAACTCTGGTCTTTCTCCAGGGTGACAAGGGCATGGCTTCTGGGCCCTTCCCAATCACCTGAGCCTCGGGTCTGGCCTCAGAGCACTGTGCCCAGAGTCCGGGAGGTGGCGGCTGCCTATTTACAGCCCTGACGGCCCACAGTGCCTGGGCCGGTTACCCTCCAGAGTCCGAGTGCTGTTGGCAGGAACCTGGAGGCTGGAGTGAGTTAGAAGGCTGCTTCCACCCAGCATAGCCACGACCTTCCTCCAGGGGCTCTGCAGGGGCTTTCTTAAAAAGGGGGCCCAAGTGTGTTCCCTTGGCATAAGGAGTTTCAGGCACAGCTAGTCTGAGGAAGGGTTTTGCAAACATATTTAACCTTCACTCCCCCTTGAGGAAAATAAAAAGCTATGTCCCGAGGAGATGCTAATGGGATTTCCTGGCACAGTGTCCAACTTCCCTGCCCCTCCCCCACCAGCCTGGAGAAAAACTGTCTTCTATGTAACTTCATCTGCCAGGATACACGCTCAGCTCACTGCTCGAATTAGAAAACTTATGGGGAGAATCCTTCAATATTAAAAAAAAGCAGATGTTAAATGAAATTATAATATTAAAGGTACTTTTCCAATTCTGCAAAATTCCCTCCCTTCACTTGGAAATCCCTTGACCTGTTCTCCTTGGTTGCTAAGCCCCTGATGACTTTTCTCCATGAGAGAAGTGTAGGAAATCTTCAAAGATGGATGAAAGCACCGAATATGGGCAGAGTGGGCCCAGAGCAGCAGCCACATCTCTGTCCCAAGGGCATGTCCTGCCTGAGGTGCTGGGCCACTGCACCAGAGAGTAAACGCATGTGTCTCTGATGCGCACAAGAGCAAGGTCTCTGGGCTCCCAGAGAGAGCAGGGTTGACATGCCCATTGCACAGCCTTGGGTGGGCCCTTCTGGGGAGAGACAGTTCAGACACCCTATGGTAGACAACCTGAGGCAGGAGAGGCCACACTCCCTCTGGAGCAATTATCTGACCCCTCAGGGCAGCACAGGCAAAAATGTGCAGAGTTCAGTCCTTCCCCAACACCACCAAATGTTTGGCATCAAATCCGAGAAGGTAGGATAGCTGCAATGGTCTATATCTTCCATTTTCTAATGTTTAGTAATTATCATTTATCAAGCACTTTACTATTGGCCAACACTAAAGGAAGACCTTCGGTGGAACCATAGGAAGTTGTTATTTTGTAGGTAAGAAATAGTCACATATTGGTATTTCACATGGTTCAACCTACTATATGATCCCTGTTAGTGCTCAAGATAACTTCAAGGTAATGCCATGGCCATTTAACAGATGTGGAAATGTGGAAACTGAGGCTCAGAAACAGAAAGATACAGACAGAACTGGATTTTAGATTTTGCTGTTTCCAAAAGCTATATTCCTTCATTCCTAAGCTGTGATGCATGAGTTTATTTAAAAAAAAAAAAAAAAAAAAAAAAAAAAAAAAAAAAGCACAAAGCACCTGGTTTATATCTCACTCCATTAATTCTCTTCCACAGCCATGAAGTGTTTCTCTAGGCCTCAGTTTCCCAATCTTTAAAATGGGGGTGTGCAGCCAGAGGGTTCTAAGACTCCTTCCAGTTTTGGATATTTGACTTTGTGATTATCTTCCGTTTTCCTCACCCCAAAATACAGAAGGGTGAAATCTCTGACCAGAAAGTCCCTGGCACCTACCTTTCCCAGGGGCTCTGTGAAAAAAAGATGACCCTGGTTTTCAATGCTGCCAAAGAGAAGTTTTCACCCCTTCATTTTAGAGCAGCCATAAAGTGCCATGTGCTTCCCCGCAGGGAAAAGGGGTCCTTTTAGCTATTGTGGAAGGAGGGAGCAGAATGGGGACACTCAGGAGGGCCTGCAGATTTGGTCCCCTCTGGGCACTTCTGAGTGGCTCTCTCATCCCTCCAGAGGCACCCACAATTGGCCTGATGGTCAGGCTAGAAAAATGCTGTAGTTTTCCTATAAAAGCTCTCTCTCTTTTCTTTTTCTCTTTCTTTCTTTTTTCTTTATTTCTTTCTCTTTTTTTTTAAGAAAAGCCTTCAGTGCATCAAGCTTGCTCTCTAATGGCACAGGGAAGAGAAAGAAAGGTAAATCCTGGAGACTGGGGTGAGGGTCTCTCAACTGGGCACATACTGGATAAAGAACTCACTCTCCCAAAGTTCAGCCCAGCCACAGACCTGTTCCAGGGAGGGGGGCAAACGTTGCTAACTTTTTTACTTCCAAGCTGGGCTGGCCAATCGCACTGGGGACTAATTAAAGGGGCAGAGAAAGCTCTTTGTCAGGCTCCTGCAGAAGCACCTTGGCTGGAGGGTGCACTGACCCGCAGGAGGCCTTTCTGGGGTGTATGCCCCTCTCCAGAGAGGCCTGAGGTGTTGGGGTGGGGGAGTGGAAGAGAGCAGGAGGAAGGGAAGAGAAAAAAAGACAAACAGGGAGAGAGGAAAGGAGAGCAGAAAAGATAGAAAGGGGGTTGGAGACAGAAAGAGGGAGACAGAGATGCAGAGAGACAAAGAGACAGGAACCTATAGAGAGAGGCAGAGGCAGGGGTAGAGAGGCCGGAAGAGGCCGCTTGGTTGTGGGGGAGACAAAGGGAAGCAGCATGCACGCCACGGGGCACTCACCCTGCGGCCGGCCTCGTTGTTGTGCAGGTTCATGAGGATGCGCGCGCTCTCGTAGGAGCCTTTGGCGTGGATGCGCTCCCGCTCGCGCGCGTCCACGAACTCCTTGGCGAAGCGGTAGCCGTAGTCGATGTTGTCGCCGCAGCCGCCCCACAGCCAGTCCCGGGGCAGGTCCTTGGGGCGCGCGGCGCGGCTGCAGCCGCAGGTGGACAGCTCGCCCTCGCGGCACGCGCGGCTCATGGCGTTGACCACCCCCGCGGCGCTCACCGCGTACGTGAAGGCCGTCTCGCGGCTGCCTGCGGGCGAGGACGCGGGTCACCGGGCGCTGCGCGGGGAGCCCCACTCGCTGCAGCCCCTGGCCCGGGAGGATGCGGGCGGGGATGCGGTGGAGATGCTCGCTCACGTGCTGCCCCTGGACGGGGACCACGGAGGGCCCCATTCCGAACATACTCTTAGGCGCAGTGCCCACCATCCCCCCCCCCCCGTGATTTCCCCCAAATAATAACAAATAACACAGCAGCAACAAATAACAAAGGAGTGGCACATCCCTGATACCTGTGCTCTTGCCTTTCAGAGCCAAAGGCAGGATTCTAGACAGTGCCGGACCGATTTTCTCTCCAACTCTTTTTAAATATTGGAAACTTCTTATTTCCAAAAATGCACAAGAAAGAAGTCATTGAGGGGAAACTCAGAATCTGGGTAGACTTCCTTACATGTATGTTAATGTTTGTATTATTCTCACATGCAGGCGCCTAGCAGTTGCCAGGCGTGGAGCCTTGGAAAGTGTGAGGCCCCAGTGGATGGCAGCCACTGCAGCAGCCACACTGTGGCCACGCTGGTTCTAGCTCACTTCCCCTCCTCCTGCTGCTTGTTGCCTAGCCCTCATGCGGCACTAAGTGTGTCTCCGGATGAGGTTCTAATCTAGACTTTCCCAATGAACATTTTCTAAACCGATCAATCCCTAGACAGTTATAAATGAGCCGCTTCTTTTTCAACGCCAAGCTGACTGGACTGATACTTTTCATTCTAGGTGAGTGTCTACTGTGAAAACAGCCTGCTGGGCTTCAGTGCCACTTCTGCAACTCCCTGACAGCCCATGCCTCGGTGTTAGAATGACAGCAAGAAGGCCAAAGCACAATCTCAAGGGAAAAGACAGAATAAGCTTCTTCTCCCCCAAGACTTGTAAAGAATATACGAACCTGAGGGCGGAAATAGGTTTCCCCTCCTCTAAAGCTTGCAAAGACTTTCCCCCTGTAAAACAGGGGCCCTATGTGTCAGGAGAAAAACGGAGGTCATCACAGACTGCCTTCATCTCCACTTGTACGTGAAGACATTTCTACGCATAACAGGAGCCACTTAATAAAAATCTGTACTATGAGGGAGAAAGGGTTAACACCAGGCCAGCTGAAGCTGGGTCTGGGGGTAAGATGAGGGGGGCTCACTTTCCTCAACTATAAAATCAGAGTATTGAACTAGAAACCTGGGGGGAGCCCCTTCCAACCCTATAATCCCTGTACCAGAATCAGTTTCTCCAGCACGGCAAGTGCTTGCTAACTGTTTTGTGGGGAGCAGAGGGGGGTGGCCATACAACTCAGCCCCAACCTTCTGCAGGGGGATGCCTGTGCCCATTCAAGGACTCATCCTTTTCCTTGGAGGTCTGCTCCAACTCCATCCAGGGCCATTGCTGACCCCACCCCCACCCCTTCCAGGAATGGCCATGGTTCCCATTTACTACAGACCTTCCCTCCCACATTTTAAAAATGAATAACTTGAGGCGTGTGCTGGTGGTTGGCAGGAGGATCCCGAAAGTTCCTGTGGGGTGTGACATCTATCTTGCTGGAATTAGTGAGGCAGAGAACATGGGAGGGAGTGGAGAGAAATGAGGAGGGAAGATAGATTCTAGGGAGTTACTTAAGGATGAACACATAATACAGAAAATGTTGTGGCCCTGGAGGGGAGGCTTGTGGAATAAAGAGGTAGCTAGAGGAAGAGGAGATAAACAATCCTTCAGAGATACGGAAAATCAGACCCTGTCTTGTGAGTATACAAAGCATAAAAGGTCTTTTATACCAAACACAATCATGCTGCTTGTTTCACAAGTCTATCTTGAGCATTTCCTTTTTTGCCCCAGAATACGAACCTGGTAGAAGTCTGAGCTAAGTGGTCACTGCAGGGAAAACGCCGGTTTGAAAGGGGCTCTTTGGCTAATAGCCTGCGGCTACAGGCCTCCTGGATGGAATACTGCTGCCCCTCCTGGCTTTCCCTCCCTGTGAACCTACACCGTCTCCCATCCTCACACTCCTTAAAAATGGTGCCTTCCTGACATATCTTTTCACAGCATGGAAACAAAGAAGAGACGGAGACAAAGGCTGGAAGAAAGGGTAGCATGATGAAAAATGAGGAAGTTTCCCAAATGAAGAGTGGGCCCTTCACCAGGCGATTGTGTACAGTGCCTCCGAGGCCATTGGTACCCTAGAAAAATGAGCTGAGGAGGGGGCTGGAAGTGGCAGCCCCGAGTTTCTCAGACACTGGCCCCATCGCAGGGTCAGATTCTCACGGACAAGAATTGCTCTCCATGTCCCTGATGTCCCAAGTGCTTTGAAGCAAGCAAAGACACACACACACACACACACACACACACACACACACACACACACCTTTCATTCTTAAAGGTGCTCTGCACTTTCCCTCCCAAGGTACCCTTAAATGGAAAAGTGAAAACTAAGTCACTTTCCCACTGATGGGGTTGGGTCCATGTTCCTCTTCCACCAAAAGCTATTCTGGTTTTTCTTCTCTCCAAATATATTTTAAATTTGGGAGAGAGAGAGAGAGAGCCAGCCCTGTTGGTGCTGTAACACAAGCCACCCAGCAGCAGCTTTCTGCCCTGAGACCCCAGGCACCTGGGGAACTGTTGGCAAGGGAGACAAGGCATCTCCCAGAACAGCAGCTGACTTGGAGATCCTATCTCAGAGGCTGTCCCACCCACTTCCCATGGGCCCAGACAGACAGTACCACACAGCTGAGGACCAGAGAGTGTACTTGCAAGGGACAATTAAATATAGGCCTTTGTACAAGGGTTCTGCTTGCTCCCCGAGGAAGCAGGCTCTTTGAATCTTGGACCACATTTTAAATAAATCTCCAGCAGAACTCAAATCCACTTAGCAAATGATAGCTTATTCTGAACATTTTGGCCCAAAACAGGCTACATACAAAGACAAGAAGAGGATCTTAAATCAAAGCTGTGTTCCAGTGACTACACAGGAAAACAGTTCCAACTGCTGTTTTCCTTTCTGGTTGCCATCAGAGGTGTGTGATTTTTTGCTAACTCATATTCTTGTGAAAAAGTGGCCCCACAGTTTGAGAGGAAGGCAGTTTAGGGGCACTCTGTAAGCAAAGGTCAGGGGGGAAGGCTGACAACATGCCATTCTGAAAGAACTTTAAATAGAAGTGTTTAGTTCACTCACAATATCAAAATGCAGGGGAGTTGAATCTCCACCACACCCCCTGTTACCTACATAAGGCAGCCTATATTCAAGGAAAACTACTGTGTTCCTGAGGCTGAACTCCCGGCTCCTGATCCAGCATATACATTAGCACATTTTAATCATTAACAGGAAGGACAAAGCCCTAAGAAACTTTGCAGGCTGGGCTTCAGACCATTTTCCCATTCAGTTAGAGGACTGGCTTCCAGACCTGTATTATTTTAGTTTATGAAGCCGCTTGGCTCAAACATCCACTGACAACTCTTTTTTGTTCTCAATGAATGCACTTTTCAGGGTTTTTTTAAAAAAGCATTTTATCCATCTGTGATGGATATTAAGCCAACTTTTTATCTTCAGTCAGTATAAACAGTTAATTGCTTTGATAAATTGCTTATTTTAGGAGTTATTGCAGTCATATTAATTATAAGGACTTGTTTTGCATAAAAGAAAAGAGACCTAAAATAGTCACACTAGAAAACGCACACAGGACCTAGTCTGTCAGATACTGCCCTGTGCTATTAAACCAAACCAGAGGTAAACTGATGTGTCAAATTCTTTGCCTTTTGTCCAGTTTTAATGCCATCTCCTCCCTGAATGGAACAACAAGTTCAACAAGTGTTTAAAAGAAAGAATTGGATTGTGAGTGATACAATTAAACTTTTTCTTTTAAGTTGCTAGGTTGAGGTCTGAATGAAGGATATGCTTTTATATCAATTGCCAAAATTGCAAATGTAAATTGGACCATTTCTGATTAAAATTCTTTCAGGAACTAAAAAGAAAGCTTTTAACATATAGATCTCTATAGCCTCAGGGACTATCTATATTAGGAAAATTAGAACCTGATTCATTTCCAACACACCCAGCATTCTGAAAGACGACAATATTTAGTTTGCTGCTTGGGCCATTTGAATTGTGGCTTAAGTTAGAAAACCGTTAACAGTTAAAAGAGTTTTGGAGCTTAAAAGAGTATCACTGACTCAGCTTTCCTCCTCTACTTTTGAGAAACCAAAATAAGTGTGCTGCTTCTATTGTAACCAAAATGTTTCTTTAAAAATATTACACATTCAGAAAAAATAATGGCGTCTTAGATGCTCCCCTCCTGATTGGGTGAAGTAAGTCCAGAAGGTAAAAAAAGGAGTGTGGGAACAGGAATTAACACAGGTAGCAATAAGGACACAAATCCCCAAGCCACTATTCTGCGGGAAGATTCCCTGGGGATCAGGCTGGTCAGTAACCACTAAGGACTTTTTCTAGGAGAAAAGTTATATATATATATATATATATAATTTAAAAATAAGTTAAGTGGTCTCCTACCTATCTGCATAACCCTGCCAAACACGGAGGTGTTATCCACAGTGCTGCAGTTCCATCGCCGATGCCGGAACTGATACTGGCATTCTTTGATGCCCGTCTTCGCGCCTTCACCAATGTACTGCATGTGGTCCTGGTACAAGTGGCAGAGTTTCTTCTGTCCTTGAGAGAGTCCTGCCAGCTGGCTGCAGAGAGGCTGTGCTCCTATGATATATACTTCTGACATCTGAACAGGGTTATTCATACCTAGCGACCTGGAAAGGGGTGGGGGGGAGATGTGCCTTTAAGATTTACGTGAACTCTCGAGGTGGGCCCCCAGAAAGCATGTCAGCAAGACATAGTTCTAAGCACACAGATGCTTTTCTCTCCTGCTTGTCCTCATGACAAAGTATGAGAAGGGCTTCATAAAACTCCTCTGTTTCAGCTCTACTCAGAAAACGGAGGTATTGTGTAGTCCCCATCCCGCCATCTGGCCCCTCAGAGTTTTTAACTCCCTTCCTTGCCCCTACCCCTGCCATAGACCTGAACCAGTATTTCCGAAACCCACTCAGAAAAGAGGTACACAGCGGTTTTGGTACAAATCTCTGACTTTAGAGAAAGTGACTCACTTTGCCCCACAAATTGGACCGATCTGCCTTGAAAAAATGTATGACTGCCGAGGAAAGTAGACACAATTAGACACGGGTGGCAGATAGCAGCTCCTTTTGACTGATGGAAGAACAGGGGGACAAGTATGTAGACGGGAGAAACTTCACCATGCTCTGGACAGCTTAAAAGGGCTCCTTATATATGATTGTGAAGGACCCAAGACAGGGTATCCAGTGAACAGCAGTCATGTTTGACAGTCAGAAAAACACTGCTCATTCACAGGGAAAAATATCCAGAACGCCGTCAAAAATAATCCTCTGGATATACTGCAGCCTGTCTTCCAGGGCCCTGCCAGAAAGAAACCCTCTCAGTCAGGGCCATTGGACTACTTCAAGTTCACCTTTTCTTGACCGAATTTTGAGCCCAAATACTTCTCGACTTGAAGTTCAGCTGTCTTCCTAGAACTCTCCCTACAGTAGACCCTGAAGGTTAATAACCTCAAGTGACAGAAAAATAAAAGTTGGAACTCACTTTTACTACCTAGAGGTGGCAAAACGTAAAATTTATAGATAGGCTTTCGGTGATTAGAGAAGTGACTTTTGGTTCCCTTCTATGATATGATGTGCTAGGAGCATACATCTGAACAAGGGCCTCACAGAAAAAGGCCTAGCTTTATAAGCTCTGATTCCCAAGGGAGCTCAAGATAAGCTTACCAATATTAGCAACTGAAAAGAAAGTTCTTATTTAAAAATACATGCAAATAAAAAAAAATGTATTATATGTGTATTAGATAAATGCACCCAAACTCATGATTTAGCTTTAAATATTGCAGCATCCTACAAATGTATCTTTAAAAAAAATATATATGCACATAGAATGAACTTACCACCAAGAATTGGCTTCTATTACAACCTGGGCGAAGGAGAAAAATATGGCCAAAGCCATTAGGAAGAACTTGGAAGACATGGCACTCCCAGCCGTCCCCAAAGCAACTCCTGGGCTTAATATTCCAGTGGACTTCTGGAGAGGGAAGAAAGGAGATGTTTATTGCCTCTCAGATAATCTCCCAGCGCACAAGTTTAAACAACGGAAGCATCCGGGTCTCTCAGGTCTACTGTCGCTGGACTGCGCTTCTCCTCCGTGAGTTGTTTGATGAGAAGATATAGGCAGTTTCTTTTTCCAAATTAATCCACCCACGCAACCTCACCAGGAAATCTGATTTCTCTGGGATCCTGCGCGCGGGGCACGCCAGCGATTACAAACATGTCTCAAGGCTGTGGAGTCAAAGCCCGGGTGCCAGGCGCTGCCTCCTTCCTGCTCGCTCGTGTCCCGCACCCCCTCGCTCCCCTCTAGTTCGCACAGTGCTAGGTCCCTCCGTGGGAATTCACTTGGGACCCCCGCCGCCACCCGCGTCCTCTCCCCGACCTGGGCCGAGCGACAAGTGGAGCCGGAATTCATTCCAAGGGCGAGAGGAGCGCGGAGGAGAGTGGAGCGCGCCCGGCGGCTGCGGAGGAGGCGGGGTGGCCGGCGCGGGGGTGGGGGTGGGGGTGGGGGCAGGACGCGGGAGGGAAGGGCAGGGGGTGGGGGGCGAGGCCCGGGGGAGCGGCGCGCGAGAAAGTGCCCAGCTGGGAAATGCGGCTCTGAATTAACATCGTATGTTTCATAATCAGTTTACGGGCCGCTTTGGGCGAAGCCACTTCCAGAGGGGGGAGGGCAGCCTGGTTTTCCTTAGGACGCTCCTCAGCCAGATTGGAGCTGGAGAAAGGAGCTGGGGGGCGCAGGAATCAATGGAGAGAGGGGGAGATCTGCTCTCCCAATTAAGGAATCCCGAAAACAGGGCGCTCCCTCGGACTCGGCGTGCTCTAGCGAAAGGATGGCACCCAGAGGAAAGGAGGGATCTGGGTCCCGTCGTACTCGGACGGGACCCCTGCCCTGCTCTCCCCACCATCCTCCTCCAAATTCTTTTCCACTCTCCCGCCCGACCCTCCCGTCCCCACTCCTGGCAGCTGCCTAGGAGCCGGGGGAAAGGAAGCCAAGGGGGACTCCAGTTTCCTTTGGTCCTGGTCGGAGTTGTCCGCCGCTTCGCCATCGAGGCACCTTGAGCCTGGCCTTGGAACACCGCCCCCGCCCCCCGCCCCCCTCCAGCCCAATTAAGACTCGGTTGGGTCAGTTCTGAACGGTGAGGGTGCAGATTGAGGCCGGAGCTGGTTCCAGCGAGCCCCCCGACGGGGCCAGAGATGCGCAGGCTCGGGCGCCGCGGCGGAGACCCCGGGTTCCAGGGCGCAGAGGGCCTGGCGGCGAAAGTTCCAGTCGTCAAGAATGTCGGGGCAGGGGCGGCCTCGGAAGCTCCCGCGGCCCTTCCTCCCCACGGGTGACTTCTCCACCTGCAGGCGGCAGCGGAGCAAAGCGGTGGCGGCTGCGGGAGGGAGGAGCAGGTTTCCAAAATCCCCTTTTACATCTCTGACCAGTTTAACCCCGACGCGCTGCGCCTCCCGCAGCTCCCCAGGGACCCCCTTCCTCAGGAAAGGACGGGTGAGCCTCTTCCAGGCGACCGAAGGGACTGAGGGGACCTAGGCAGCTTAGGAAACACGACGGGGCTCAGAAGCTTGCCACGGCTTTTCCTGGCCAGCCGCCCCTCCGGCCGGGACACCTCGGGGCTTCTTCGAGAGGAAATGCTTATGTGTCCCCGGTGCCCGCTAACCAGGGCTCCAGCGCCCGCGGCACACTAGTCCTCCAAACGCCTTGGAGCTGGGGGCGCATCCCAGAGAATAGAAACCGGGGTTTCCCCAGCCGCGGAGAGAAGCCTTCGGCTCCCTCCCCACCCCCGCCCGCCGCCCGAAGTGTCAAGTTTCCTCCAGGGGAGGGGGTGGGCTGCGAGGTCTGCCTTCGCGCGCGGCCCCTGCTGCAAAGCCGACTCTCCCCATAGGCGGCCGAGGCCGCGCGCGCGTACACTCCTGCACGATCACACTCACGCACTCGCACACACTCACACTCACACGCGTGCACCGATACACCGGCTCCGATGTGCTTCCCAGACGGCGGCGCTGGTCGCTGCTGGCCACGCGCACCTTCCGAGCTTCCCGACGGGCGGGGCGCGCGGGGCGGGGCGCGGGCGGCGGAGAAATTGATAACAGATTCGGCGGATTACAGGGGATCTCTTTGTTAGAGGGGAAGCCACACAAACCGAACCCACTCTCGGCCGACGACCCCGAGAAAAGTCCACCTAGTCCCAGAGCTGGGGCCAACTGGTAGTGGGTCACTGGGTGTCTGCCAGCCGGGTCTCCCCAGCTCCAGCCTGGGGGTCAGCCAAAGGTATCCCCAAGGGGATCCGCAGGAGAGCCGGGCGAGTCGCGTCGCCACTTAACCCCGCGCGCTTGCCCGGAAACACCTTGGCCCTCTTCCCCATCCAAACCCCGAGCAGCCCAGAAAAGGCCCCACGAGTTTGAAACACTTAAGGAACCTACAGCGAACTCACTAAGAAATACATGGACTCTGTTGGGCAAACACCCCTGCCTTGTTTACGAAGAGATCTGATCCGAAAAGACAGTACGAAAGGAGACCTCTCCGGAGACTGGTACACCGAGCGAGGGCAAATCAAAACTTCTAGGCAGAAGCTAAGTTTACCAAGAAGGGACTAAAGGTTTTCAAAAGCGTTCAGGGCCCGGGAAAGCTGACTTTGTGAGGACCTCGGAACCTGTTCCCTGTGTGGGGTGGGAAGGAGGGTGCATTTGAGAGTTTCTAGCGCAGGGGAGGGGGGAGGTTGGGGGTGAGAACGTCAGCGCGCCCTTGTTTCCAGCCCAGAGCAGCGAATTGTAGCGGCTGCTTTTTCTGTCTAAGCTTTCGCATTAGATGAAAGGTGTTCCTAACCCTTCTTTTCAACTGGGTTGCGGGCGTGGAGTGTTAGGAGGTAAGAGAGAGGAAACCAGCAAGCTGTTTGGAAAAGGTTCGCGTGCCTCGGAAAGCACTGCGACGCACTCGCAAACCTCCGAGAGTCCTCCGCCCGCCGCCCCTAAAAAGAAAGTTCCACAAAGGCAGGGCGAATATCCCCGACCCTGGGCCACCGGCGCTGCCTCACTCAGTTTGGGCATCCCCTTCCACCAGGCTCTTTGCGTCCCAGTCCCCTCCTCACCCCCCCCCCCCCCAAAAAAAAGAAAAGTCTCTGGAAGTGGAAATGATGAGGGAGACCAACTAGGAGGAAGTGAGTTTGACCTGGACTGCCGGTGTCGAAAGGGGTAGGAAACTCCAAGAATCACACTTCTTGGTGGGAAATAAAACGTGTTTTCCCCACTGTGATCTCTCCCCGAAGCAAGGAGAAAGATGGAGAAAACTGCGGGAGAAAAACTCGATTGTTGTGTTGGGCTGTCCTGCTTCAGGAACGCCAAGAGAAGTGGGAGGGGAGGGGAGGATGAGCTGGTCAAGGCTGATAGGAGGTCCTCTTTGGGGGAGCAAACGAGGAGCCAGCGCTCCCCATGCCTCTAGCCTGGGGGTGGGGTGGGGGCTGCGGCCGCCCAGTGTTCCCGGGACGTATCCACAGCGCTGTGGCGGGATGGGGTGGGGAGAGAGAGGGTGTAGGGAGCTTTCAGAGCCCAAATCATTGCAAGGAACGTGAGCAGCCTGTGATCGCCCTGACTCAAAACCAACAGCAGGTCCAGTAGCAAGGGGTCTGTCTCTAAGGGAGGTATAGTAGCCAAGTCTAGTTCTGTCTGTTCCCGGCCTTCAGTCGTCCACCCCTGGGACAAGGCTCTCCAGACCTCAACCCCCTCTCACACACACACCACTCCTACCTTCTCACATGAAATGTCTAACTCTCAGCACAGGCTCTCAACGTTATCCAGAGGAAGAGCAGAGTCCGGTGGAAGGAGAAAGAAAATTAAGCATCAGTTCAACCCCCAGCAACCTCTCTTCAGAGGCAGTTTCAACTGCACTTTTTAATAGACAAGAAACTGAGGACCAGAGAAAGCAACACTTGTCCTCGATTACAGAGAAAATTGGTGAGAGCGCCAAGACCAGACCCAAGGCCTCCTAGAGGGCAACGCTCTTGTTCCAACGCCTTGGAGAAGAGGTACCAGCTCTTGCTCCACTCGCCGGAGCCCCGTTTGCTGGGTCGTGCCCTTGGCCTCTTCCGCATTGCGGTGGCGGCGCGGCGCGGCGCAACGGGTCCTCTGGGGGCCTCTGAGCGGCCCTCCCCTGAGAGAGTGGGGTAGAATGTGCGCAGCCAGAGGTGGGAGCTAGAGGCGAACCCACTGGCCCCACCGAACTGAATCTGAGGTGTCCTACCTCAAGGCGGCCAACAGGGGGCAGCCGGCACCGCACGGCAGGGAAGAAAAGACTGCAGGAAAAGCCGAGCTCCCGGCGCACGGTGCTAACCCCTTGTGCACTGGAGCGCTCCAATGAGGGGAGGGAAATGGCCAGAGAGTCTTGGGTCGGCCTTCCGGAGGGGAGGGAGGGTTCTCCTTTGTGGGGCGGTGCGGGACTAAGGCTAGTATACCCAAGAACAACTGACCTTTTACTTCTTCCACACACGCAGCACACAAACCCACACACGCAGGACACACAATTCCGCTGCCTCTCCATCGTCTGCGCGCTCTCAGCATTACCCTCTCGGAACTCCCCTGGCAGAGGCTGTTAGAAACTAAATCTCCGCATCTGGCTGAGCCGCAGAGAGCGTTGGCGGCCGGGCAAGGGGCTGAGGAGGTGTGATCGCACCGCTGGCTACAAGCGACTTCCAAACAGCGAGTTGTCCATTTAAAGAAAGAAGTGAGGAGAAGGGGCCCCACGCCGGACTAGGTTTAGAAAGTAAAACAAGGCCGCGGGGGTCTCCCGGTTTGCGGGTTTTTAAAACCTTTTTTTCGGGAGGGAGAATTTGCTTGCTTTTAGGAAACATCCTCATTCCAATTTCAACCTTATTTTCTGGAAAACTGAAAATGGGAGAGATCAACAAAAAATGGAAGGATAGAAGCTTGGGGGACAGAGAGAGGAAAAGTTATTTGAAAAATAGCAAGTTATATTGCAGGAAGAAATGTTAACTTTTCCTAAAAGTGAACTCTCGGTGACCCTCGGAGTGTGTGACTCGGCTTTAACATACAACTGACAATTAAAACAAACAAGAGTTCACAAACTGCCCCCCGCCTGCTCTCCCAACCCAGAGGCCCAAATGTTTCCAAAGGACAAGGCGGATTCCGCGCAGGGGGCCTGGGCGCGATTTCCCTGCGGACGGGATTAGAGCCGCCACCGCCAGGACTCCCCGCCCCCAGCACCGCGGCTAAGTGCCCAGCTCACCAAGTGGCGGCTAATAATGCTAATAACGCGACCCTGCTCCCCAAGCCGGGGTGCGCACTGGCCCCCCGCCAGGCACTCTTAAAGGTACAGGGCCTGCAGCACTAGGGTTCCCTGGCCAGGACGAGCCTGCAACCTGGCCAGCTCTCTGGCTACAGAGGGCGAGGGGTGCGCTTCTCTGGAGCAGCTGGCCCCTAGTCCAGCTGCCCAGTCTCCCAACCAAGGAGGCCACTTCCCTTTCCAAGCCCTGGCCACACACCTCCTCGGTGCCCGCGCAGTGGGCACTTGGTAAATATTTGTTGAATTGAATCATTATCCTGTTACTGAAATATACATAGTAAGTACACTCGAGTTTCTCAGGGCCAAAGGGAAGTCAAGTCGTCTGTGAACCGCACTGTTTTTCTGCCTTGGCTCTTAGTAACCCTTTCTCCAAAATCGAAAAGGCTTACAGAACGTTTGGTGAGACAAGAAGAGGTCTCAGGGAGACAGAGGTAGTGCGCAGGGGGTAGGGGGCGAAGGGTAGGGGTCCCTGCCAGCCCCGCGGGAGTTCCATTCTCTCGAGGCGAAAGGAGAAATGGAGGAATAGGAAGGGATAGTGGGGGTTGGGGAGGAGGGGGATTCAGTTAACTTCCATAAGAAAAAAAAGTAAAGGTAAAAAAAAAAGTGGCAAGCGTCGGAGGAGCAAAGAACACCTACCTTCATGGCGAGGGGGAGGGGGCCCGAAGAGGAAGTCGCCACCAGAGCAAGGGCAGCAGAGGAATCCAAGCGGAGCGGCCGGTTAAGCCTGGGGGGACGATCCGACGCAGAGCTGCGGGCTCCCACTGGGCGCGTCCCGCAGGCGCAGGGAATCGGAGCCGAAGCGGTTCCTGGAGCCCGGGTCTGGGGGCCCGAGTCTGAGCAGTGCTGGGATGCGCCCGGGATCCGAGGGGGCGCGGAAGCCCCGCGACCCGCAGCAGAGACTGAGCCGGGCCGGGGCGCAACAAGGGAGCCGCGGGTCCGGCGAGGGCGCGCAGGCGACTGTTCCGCGGCGAGGCGCTCCCTCTCCAACGTCCATCAGCGACGGCGGTAATTAGGGCTTTCCAACCCCAAATGTGGGCGTGATTGTGCAAAAGACTTTACAACAAATAATAAAAAAAAATTCTTCACAAGAGGGTGAAAAAAAATGCCCCACTACTCAACTATGGCCTGAGGCGAAAGGGGGGGGGTGATCCGTGCGCCCAGGTGCCCCCAGTTCATTCACACCACGGATTCTGCAAACTCCTGGCGGCTCACGCCCTCCCGATCTCCAGCTCCTCCTCTCCAAGTCTGTGGCCGAAAAGTCTGCTTCCAGGCGCTGATCCTGGGGCCGCGAGTGTGCGGACGTCTGTGTACACACAGACACACACTCAAACACACACACACACACACACACACACACACACACACACACACACACACACACACACACTCTGCAGCTTTGGGGCCCCAGAACAATCAGGCGCGCACGGTTTTTTCTCCGGGAGATGCCGCTGAAAACGCACAAGTCGCCATCCGAGCTGTAAGAGTCAGCGCCAACTTTTGTCCTTTCATTTTAGGGTTTGGCAAAAAGGGAGCGCCAACTGGGTAGTCGTCCCCGGACGTTCTGCCGTGCGGTGGTTTCGGGGGGCGATCGCCCCAGGGGAGACACGGGCTCTCCCCTCCCCACCCCCTTCTTTCTCTCTTCGGGTTAATCCCCCTCGTTCCCCCGCCTTTCCAGGGCGAAGGGCGACGCGAAGCGAGGGCACCGAGGGCGTGGGGCTGGGGAGGGGCGAGGGGCTCCGCGGCGGCTGTTCAGCTCCCGAGGTCCATGGCCGGCGGGGCTGCCCACCTCCTCGTTTGGCGCCCGGGCCCGAGGGGCGGGAGAGCGGGCGGGCAGGGCGGCGGGCGGTCGAGGGCCCGGCGGCGGCGGCGGGAGGAGCTCGCTCGGCGGCGGCCGCGCGGAACCGGACTCGGGCCGGCGGAGGCGGCGTCGTGGGGCGCGCAGCAGCCTTCCCCGCGATCCGGAGCCCCGCAGGCAGGCTGACCGACCGCCGCGACCGCGTCCCCCCCACCCACCCCCGGCCCTCCTGGCCAACTGCCGCACTCTCTCCCTCCCTCTCCGGACTCCTTTCCCCTGGTGTTCTCGGAGAAGAAAAAAAAAAAATTTTTTTTTTTAAGTTGCAGAACCAAAGGCTGCTGAAAAGAGAGAGGGAAAGGGGGGGAGAAAAAACTCAACTTTGCGTATGCGCATGCGTGGTGAGACCGGCCTATGACAAACTCCGCAGGATTTTAAAGCCGTACCACGGGCTGGGGTGCAGGGGGCGGGATACAATCCCTGCTCGAGCCCCCTTCCCCGGGCTCCCCATCCCCCAGGCATCTGCTGGAAGAGAGAGGTCCGCTCCGCAGCCACTGTCTGCCTGCAGCCGCTCTCTTCGCTCCTTCCCAAAGCAAGGACCTGCAGGAGGCTGAGCCCCGACTTCCCGGGCTGGACTCTTTGGCTTGCCGGTCCCAGGCCGCTTCCACGCGGGCTGCTGCCCAGGCGCTGAGCCTCTCGGAGGATTTCCTCTGCATTCTTGCCCTTGAGGGTGGGGTCCCTGAGACTGAAGTGGGGGCTGGAAAATCGGGTAGGCACACGCATCCTGCAACTCCCCCAGTGCAATTTGGGTGCTTGGGAGCGAGATTGAGCATCTAACTAGGACGCTGGCGCGTCCGGATGTGATGCCTGGTCTTGCCAGGTGGAGCTCGGTCAGTGCCCTAAGGTGAGAAAGGAGCCTGCAAAGTTCAGCAAAACTGGGTCCCCGGCACTGGGACTTGTGAATCCTTCCAGGCACCTGGACTCAGGCGGGGCAGGGTTGGTGGATGAGTGACCCCACCTTCAGGCCTCCAAACAATACCTCACACTGGAGCGCACTTCTTGTTCTCAATCCTCCCCATTCTCTAGACATTCCTGGTGGAAGTCACACACACACACACACACACACACACACACACACACACACACACACACCCCTCAATTTCAGTCATCCACGTGGCATGCACTTGACCTAGGAGCAAAATCCATAGCCAGGGGTACTTGGGGTGGTGGCTGTTTTGTTTTTCTACTTTCCTGCCCTAGTCCCACCCCTGGCTGATCACCCCAGCCTGAGCAGGGAGAGATTCTGGTGACCCGGCAACACCCCTGGCAGGCCCTTCCTGCTCCTTACTTGTCTCCACGGACTGGACCCCTCCGCAGCCCTGGCCCAGGGCAGCCCTGGCCCCCCTTGCTGGGCACATCAATGTCAAGTGTGGGCTTTCCACGAACTGCAAGGGATGCCCTTGCTCTCAGGGGCTGGCTTTCTTTCTCCAGGGAAGAGGGGACCCAAGGTTATCAAAGATCCCCTGGGGACATCTCTCCACCTCCTGAGTCCACTTTCCCCTCATTCTCTCCAGGCCTTCACCGCTTAACCATCAGGTAGGTGGGCATTTTCCAGTTTTCCAGTCTCTCCTGAGATCTGCCCAAGGGAGACAAGGGTCTAACCAAGAGGTATCTGTGCCTGGCAAATCCATCCTCCCCCAGTCCCTCTCCCCACTCTGTTTTGCCCAGCCACTGCCACCTGGGGTTCTCCTGGCTGGCACCCCAGAGGATGCTCCTAGAATCCATTCCTTGGACCCAGTTCATGGGCGGAGGCACTGAGAGGTGGCAGGAAATGAATTGGTTAAGAACACAGCTCCCAGAGGGTGCGAAGCCACTGGCACCTGAGTGCCTGGAGGCAGTATGCTCAGATGATCCTATTCCCAAGAAGGAAAGGACCCTTAATGTAAGAATTTGCTCCATTCATGCAATCAGCCCAGAAACACTGGCTACCAAACCACAGACCTTTATTAATTGCTATATTCTGAATTATCTCGATAATTTTCTGTTTCTTTCCAATGGCCTTTGCTTGTTTGTGTAGACACAACCCCAACAGTTTTATTTCCTGCATCTGTAGTTCCATTCCCCTCTCCCTTACTTCCTAGCTGGGAAAGCTTGGACAAACCATTCAGCCTCTAGGTGCCTCAGAATCCTCTTAAACACATACAACAACAATAACAAAACAACAAACAAAAACCGAGAAAGCTAATGACCTGTCACACAACAAAGAAAAACAGAAATGCAATGACCTACCTGGTAGGGATGCAGTGAAAATGCAAAGGAAGACCTTAAAAATCAGGGATGTAGGGGGATAAACGGTAATGATCATGAGGCACTTAGGGTGGGTCAGGCACTCAGCAGGGACTAATACCTGCTCTTCTACAGAAAGCTGCTTTTTTTGCCACTCCTTTGGTGGCAAAACTAGACCTCACATGACAAGGCCATTTATAGTCTTAATTTATCCGAGATGGCGTGAATGTTCATACTGTTCACAGAAGAAATGTGAGCAGTGTTGGATTACTGGGTCCTTCCCCAGACCTCACGGGGGCTGTCTGCAAACAAAGTAATCATATGACCTATTTTATCTTTCCAAAAAAATCCCCAAACTCCTGACAAACCTATCGACTGACCCTGAGGACTTCAGGTGGAGGATTGTGAGTTTTATCTGATGATATGAATAATGGGTGTGCTGAGATGGCACCGTGAGAATGGAATAAGTTTTGTGGCCGTGTTTTCATGCCTGGCACTCAGTAGTTGCTCAATAATATTGGTTGAATGACCAAATGAATGCATGCCTGGATGAGAAGGTTATTCCCAGAGAAAAATGTCCAGGGGAACCAACAGGAAACCCACGTTGACCCTTCAGTCAGTGGGGAGGGCTACTCTAGAAAGCCAGGCGTGGTTACAAAGCTCCTTCCAAGATGGGCCTCGACTGATTTGGCTGGGCAACGAGCAGTGCGAAGGAGGGGATCCATTCCTCTCCATCTCCACCTCCATCTCCAAAGGTTCTCTCCCACAGATCTCCAGCTCGTGGATCCCCACCTTTCCCCATACGCACCTTGTGTGTATTTGGGTGTATGTCCACAGATTGAGTCATCTGCAGACACACTGGCAAGGCATCGCCATGCTCCCCTCATTAAAAATGCTTTTGAGTCTGTGGAACAAATAAATCAATATTTTTGGCTGCTCTCCCAACAGGGTTATTTCACAAAACAGAGTGCAAGATAAGGAATTTATGAACCATCTCATCCCTGTGCCGCCGTTCCCAGTGGGAGAAAGCAGAGCCGGGGTTGACATTCTGGGAAAATCTACCCCCCCTTTGATGCCAGGCAAATAATATTTTACGGCCCTGGGTTTTATGGCGGCGTTTTAATGATCCGCTGTAGAAAGCGGGTTTTCTCTCCAGTCACTAGAATTTGTCAAGAAGGGCTGGAGGCCATAAAAGAGGGATGGGCCCCAGGGACAAACAGGCTCCATCTTCTGAAATAAACTAATAAAGAGTCCCAAAATGTTTACTCCTTCACCTCAGAGTCAAGACCAGCCGGGCTGCCTGGGAGGGGCCCCCAGATGGAGCACTAAATGGGACAAAGAGGCCGGAAGGGGGTCGGGGCTTCCTGGCCACCGCATGGCCACAGTCAAAGTAATATGGTCACATTGTGTTCTCACCGGCCACTGGCCTGGGAGGTACAGAGGCTCCCTTGCGGTTACGGGACATTTTTGGACACTGACTCAAGGAGGCTCCTTGAAAATCTCAAACTCTCCTGGCACTGGGCCTAATCACGGCGACCTCCTAACTCAGAGCCCTCTCTATTTTTATAGTCAAGTGCTTTTTCGGGGGGAGGGGGAAAAGGGAAGGGCCTGCATGGACACTGGGATTTTTTTTAGTTTTAAGTAATTTCAAAGTCAAACAGAACTGAGTCTGAACCCCAGCTCAGCCTCATACTGACTGAGTGACCCTAGCAGGGTCACGTCCCGGTCTAAGCCTTGATTTCCCCACCTGTGAGGTGGAGTATTTAGGAGTCTAACAATTGAGGTAACGTTCAGAAGGCCCTGGTCCAGCCTCTGCTCATGGCAGCAGCTGCTGTGATTATGTCAACACTAGGCATGTTTGTCCCTGGGTCCTGGGCGAAATCCTGAGACAAAGGAGTTGCCTGAGGAGGGAGGAAGCAGAGGCCCCAGGAAAATGGAGGGAAACGTGGGAGGCTGTTATAAGATTATCTGCCATGTCTGCATGGAAGAATTCGGTAAGGATGAGGCCAATCAGTGCCGAGATAATAATGAGTATTACTTCCCAATAAGAATGGCTGGGAACATTTACTGAGCTCTCACTATGTGCTGGAGGCCAGCCACTGTGTGAACTCTTCGTGTCATTGATGTCATTGCTGTGGTTCATGCCTGCTCCTTCATAGGGTAAATCCTATTATTAGCCACACAACGTGGAGAAAAGGAAAGGTTCAAAGAGATCACAGTTTCTATAAGCCCAAGGTTTCTGTGCTCAAACCCAAGAGTTAGAACGCTGGTACTCTGACTCTAAGTAACCGAGGCTCCTACTGTTACCTTTACCTACTTACTAGATGCCTGGTGCACAGATTTGTGCACGAGTGGGGTCCCTCGGCCTGGCCTGCGGGGATCAGGCCGAAACCGGCCAGGTGCAAGGATTCATGACGGGGCCTCTAGTATGCATATAAGATCTTTGGTTAATCTCTTCCTGCCCTCCCCTCTCCCCCCTTCCCTCTGAGATTCATCAGTCTGTTCCATGTTTCCATGCCTGCACGTTGAGCACTGCCCCCTGGTGGTCAGTATGCATCATAGCTACCAGTCGAACAGTCTCTTAGGCTTTTATATATACAGATGAATGAAGACAAAACTATTTTGTAAAAGGTGTTTCCCTGGCTCCCAAATGCGCCCACACTTTCCCCTTGGCCTCTCCTACACAAGATTGATGTTAAGAGGAAAAAGTCTTTTTTGAAAGCTCCGATTTACTCCAGGAAGCACCAAGCACAATGCCCACCAGATCGGCCCCACCAGGAAGGCCTGATTCAAGTCCAGTTCCATGGGGCTGTCAAAGATTTGTCCTGGCCGAAACCGGTTTGGCTCTGTGGATAGAGCGTCGGCCTGCGGACTGAAGGGTCCCAGGTTCAATTCCGGTCAAGGGCATGTACCTGGGTTGCGGGCACTTCCCAGTGGAGGATGTGCAGGAGGCAGCTGATCGATGTTTCTTTCTCATCGATGTTTCTAACTCTCTATCTCTCTCCCTTTCTCTCTGTAAAAAATCAATAAAATATATTAAAAAAAAAAAAAAAAAGATTTGTCCTGACTTCACTAACTGCCTTACCATGAAGCTATGACTTCCCTGCCCTCATTCCAGCACCACTGTCAGGAACCACAGCATCCATACTGAGCCACCCACCTGGATTCTGACCTTGTATGGGCAGTGTCCTTGCATTCCCTGCTCTCTGAAAAGGGCTTGGTCTGGTGCTCCAGTGTTAGCCCTGATGAGGTCAGGGGTCTCTCTCCCCCGTGCAGCTCAGATCACATCATTCCTCTGCTTAACGTCCTTCAAGGACTCCCCAGTGTACCAGATAAAGCCCAAATAAGCCAACCTGCCTGCAAGGCTCCTCAGAACGCATCCTCTGCCTCTGCGGCACCCTCACTTCATCGGGTCAGCACCTCAATGTACGTATCAACTTAATGCAGCCCCCACTCTCCCTGCCAATGACTCTGTTTGATTTTCTTCTTTCATCCCAATCTAAAATTATCTTATTTGCATGCATGTGTATTTATTTACTAGAGGCCCAATGCACAAAATTCGTGTAAGAGTAGGCCTTTATTCCCCCCGCGTTGGCACTGGCTTCCTTCTGGCCGCTGGCAGGCACCTGGGACCTGGGCTTCCCTTGCAGCCCCAGCTCCGTCCAGAAGGTTGACTGGAAGGACATCTGGAAGGTCATTCGGCTGCCTGATCTAATTAGCATATTATGCTTTTATTACTATAGATTTGTTTATTTTCTTTTTCCTCTCCTAAAACATAAGCTCCAGGGCAGGGGTTTCACCTTTCTTGTTCAAAGCTATAACCTCCAATGACTGGCACAGAGAAAATGCTCAGCATAAACGAATGAATGAATGAATGAATGATCATGCCCATAGCCAGATAATGGCTAAGCAAGGGTTTGAACTTTGGCACTTTGACTCTAAATAACTTAACTATCATACTTTATTTACCTATAAATAAAGACAAAACTTTTTTAAAAGGTGTTTCCCTGGCTCCCAGAATGTGTCCACATTTCCCCCCTGCCTCTCCCACACAAGGCTTACCTTAAGTGGACAGAGGCTGATAAGAGAAATAGTTTTCCTCTGAAGAAAGACAGTATCCCATTACTCTCCCCTCTTGTCATGTTGTTTTTTCTGAAAAGTTGTTTTCCCTTCACTGGCCTTTTCTTATAAAATGGTCAGTCTTGTATGTTCTATATTTTATGTGGGCCACCGGGCATCTAGGCCAGTGATGGCGAACCTATGACACGCGTGTCAGAAGTGACACGCGAACTCATTTTTTTGGTTGATTTTTCTTTGTTAAATGGCATTTAAATATATAAAATAAATATCAAAAATATAAATCTTCGTTTTACTATGGTTGAAAATATCAAAAAATTTCTATATGTGACACGGCACCAGAGTTAAGTTAGGGTTTTTCAAAATGCTGACTCGCCGAGCTCAAAAGGTTCGCCATCACTGATCTAGGTGCTAGATTTAGAACATCAATTTACCATTTTGGGGGAACACACATCCCTTTACTTACATGAAAGAAGCTTTCTTATCTGAGGGATAGAAGAAAATGCTGGAATTTTTATTTTGTCCTATTTTATTGATTGTTTACATTTTTCAATATTGTGTGCCTAAATCTGTGTACTAGGATTTAGAAAGCTGCATCAGGTATTCTCAATAATTACTTTTGTTCCCCAGCAACCCATTACACAGCCATCTCCTTTGGGTATGTAAGAGCAGGCTTTTAAAATCTTTAGTTAAGTTCCATTTTTCTAGAAAGAGAATATAGAAAACTGTAATATTTTCCCCAAATTTTGGGCTTATACTTTGAAACCAGCTGGCAGAAGAATAAGATGTCATTAGGAAGCAGCTGGGTAAAGCTCATATTGGGTTCTAACTAGATTCTAAAATAGATCAAATCTATCCCTTTCAAATAGGAAGTAAGAACAGTCCTCCTTGATGACCTGGAAAGCCGACCCAGAGAACACATTTGAATGAGCGCACAATGGACTTGCCCGAAGAGAAAAAGTGACATCTCAAAACTGAATAAGAATGTGAACAGCCCTCTGGTCAATTTCAGCTATGAGACACCAAATTTTTAATATCAAACCAATAAGTGAGAAACATTTTAACGAAGAGAGATGCATAATAGACAAATAAAAAGGCCAGAGTTTAGCTATCTAGTCAATTACTTGGTCTTCCTGACACCAAACCATGCACAAGACATCTAGGAAGCTGATGACATTTTTAAACTTTTCAAGAATGTTCTGACATCATAACAATTTCACATTGTATTGAATTCTAACTGGAGTGACTCTAATATGATATCACTCTTCTATGCAAATAGCCTCAGCCTACTTAAAAGGGACCACAAATAATTATAAATAGCAGAATTAAATCCCAATTCTTTTTTAATGTTGTATACTTTGCTGCTATAATCATCAATGCTCAGTAAAGTGACACTGTTATGATTTCCCAAACCTGTCTAAATAAATCAGTGAATTTTGGGTAAAGGCTTTTTTTTTCCCCTCCACCCAGTTAAATCCTTGATTCACTGTTCTGTAAGTGTCCATTAAGGTCCAGTGACAATTCATTGACTTTGAAAAACATGAGAAACACTCCCAGGGCAAAAGATCCCAATGTCATTGAATGTATTTAAAGTAAGTGGTTTTGACTTAAGCAAAGATTTCTACTTAACCCAGAAGAAAAGCAGCCATTCCTTGGAAATACCACAGAATTCAGGAAAGTGAAATGAATGATGGCAAAGGATTAAATTTACCTATTCCAGCCGGTACATATATCTACTGAGTATATACAGGAACACGATGGCTCCACTCACGTGTCATTTGTGGACAGCCCTCTCCTTCTCAACCCAGGAGCGTGATCCTCTCAGTCATGCAGATATGTCATAACAGAGATTAGTCGGTACATAAGCGACATCCCTTCCTCATTCTGTATGCTCAATTCAAGGATGTTTGAACATATCTCTTTGCTATTTAAAATGGGATTCAATCCATATGATAACAGCATCTATTTCAAGATTCAACAACAGAAAACAGAAACAAATCATAAATTTTGAAGAGTCTGTTTATTGGGACTGAGTTATAGCTAAAGGAAATAAAGAGCAGTTAACACACATGGAAGAAAAGCACATAAAAAGTAATACCTGTAAACTTAACTGATAGGCTACTCATTCATTCATTCATTCATTCATTCATTCATTTCATTGTTTGCTCATTCAACAAATATTCAGGGATCATATATTATGGATCATCAACCACTCGTTAAGTAAGCATTATGGTACACCCATTCATTTCTAAAATTAGTATTGGATATACCAGATGACATTGGCTTTTCCATTTTAGTGAACAGGTAATTAATGAGCACTTACTGGGTGCTAGACCTGAACAGGCTTCACAAGAAAGTCCCACAGGGATGGGTGAGATGGAAGCCCCTGAAACATTTTTGTCCACCATCCTGGATGTTACTGCTGCTGGCTCAAGGTCACTGGGCCTGTGGCCTCTTAGTTCAGTGGGTTTAGAACAGGGCTTAAAGGGCTTCAGAATGAAGTTCAACATTAGAGATTTCTCCTTGTGCTGGCTAGTCACCCTAGAAGCCCCACGAGTGTTCAGCAAGAGAGAAGGGTTGCCTCAGAAGAATCATTTGAATATTGCCATATGCCTGATGCAGTGGTCACATGGCATCTTTTTACTTATTTTTTGTTTTGAACCTAGCTGTGCAGTCTCATCATGGTACATTCTTCAGTTTGCTTCCAAATATCACTGTTTGTGATGGAGAGTTTTCACTTGGGCCATAAAACGGTGAACATGTGTTTGAATGGTGTCCCCCAAGACAGGAGTTTGAGTCACAGGTGGTTCATCTGTTTCTTCCTTTTTTAATGTTAAACTTTCCTCAATTACCTACTATGTGCCGGGAATTATGTAGATATGGAGATGCAGAAATGAATGAGTCATGGCTCCTGCTCTCAAGGGCTCACAATGAAGCAGGACATCCAGGCACGTGCAATAATGATGTGCAGCATGGTGCTTATTAATGCTACACAATGAGTGTGTGTGAGTCACAGCAATAGAGGAAAAGCAGGCCTGTTATTAAAGAAAGAAGATACAGGGCTGTGTCAGCTCTGGAGACAGGGTACCTCATCTGAAAGCTTAGAGCTGTTGCATGTCCAGCATAATTATTCTTTGAGGTTTCACCTATACTCGCCTAACAGGCCAAGTGATTTAGCAGGGCTGGCTTCATCCCATGAGTCAAGGTAAGAGCACGTGACTCAGGCTTGTCCAATCAGAGAAGAGTCATGTGACACAGATCAGTTTTTTGTTTTGGCTACAGTAGGATAGAGAAACCAATTTTCCTTTAAGGACACTAACCTGGTTGGCTGTACATGTAGGGTTTCTGGGTGAGGGATTGGGAAGGACCACACTGTATAAGCAATGTTAAAAGTGAAGGCAACAAAAATAAGCAGAGCCCCCACAATGGAGGGGAAATGATACATTGGTCTTCTGACTTTGTTGGAGCCCTTGGATGAGGCCCATATTAACCATCCTTGCCAGTCTTCCATGAAATCAGTCTGCATTGGGTTTATCACTTACAATTCAAGGAGTTTTGATAATATACGGCATTTGCTTGTTATAGAAAAATTAATATTTAAGTAAAAGAGGCAAAGTTGGGCATTGGGTTAAATGGCAGATAACCTGTTCCCTGATGGGTTTGGACCAGCCCCCAGAGATGAAAGGAGATGTGATCTGAGATCATCCTCAGTTAATGTGAGACAGAGCATCTAGTCAGGCCAGGAAGAAACCATGGGGAGTGAACACTCATATGAATGCTGTGGAGTGGGAGGAGATTCCATTGGCAAATCAAGCAGGGATTTGGGGAGCACTTTGAGGATATGCTGGTGAGGTCCAAGTCAGGAAGAGAGTATGTGAGGGGTTTCTCTTGGAGACAAAGCACTCCGAAGCTGGGTGATGGATGATGCAGCCCTTGACCTGCTCCTACATCTATGGGACACCTGGCTTCCACATATTGGAGACTATCAGTAGGAAAGTCAGCAACTGCCTTTTAAAAGTAGACTCTTGAATGCTGTGGTCTCTCAATGCTGTTTCATTTGGAAACACAATTAAATAATTTAAATAAATTAAATCCATTAGGGTTGACTTTGGATCTTAAAATCCAAATATTCACGGGGGGAGAAAAAAAAAGACCTTAGATTCACTATGCCCATTAGGAAAATAATATTAAATAACTAGATTTTCAATGTGGGTTCATGAATTATTCCACAAAAAATACTTCTTGCAAGCTCGTGTGCCTGGCACTGTGCTACAGGAAAGGCTGCAGAGGGGAGCAAAGCTTAGATGAAGTTCTTGCCCTGATGATGCTAACACATCTTCCCTGCCTGAGAGATCTCCCTCTTCCCTGGTAGTGAATATGTTCATTCACTTAGTCATCCATTCCATTGCTATGTATTCGCATCAACTTGTATAAATATACACATTTATATAATAAAGTAAAAGCTAAAACAGCAGGACGTTTCAGGAAATAGCTATCCTTTAAGGTTAAATTAATTGTTTGGTAAATTGAGAATGTAAAAATTAACATGCAAAACCCCTGCAGTGCTTCTAAAACTCCAATTTTATTACCTTCATTAAAAGTGGAAAATCTGCTCCTTTCTTCTTCAGTAAATACAGGGGTAAAGCTGCATGACACAATCTTCAAAGAGTCGGCGCGCTGGTGCAGTGGTTAGAGCATCGCTGTCCAGTACTAGGGGTGTGAGCTGCACGTGGCTGTCGAGCACTGGAAATGTAGCCAGAAATACAAACTATAAACTGAATGTCAAACCCTTAGGACAAAAAAAGAGAGAAGGATTCTAAAATATCTCATTAATAATGTCTATATTGATTATGTTGAAATCATAATATTTTTGATATATTGGATGAAAATATATGTTCTTGAAATTAATTTCTCCTGCTTCTTTTTACTCTCTAGATACAGCGGTTCTCAACCTGTGGGTCGCGACCCCTTTGGCGGTCGAACCCGTTCACAAGGGTCGCCTAAGACCATCCTGCATATCAGATATTTACATTACGATTCATAACAGTAGCAACATTACAGTTATGAAGTAGCAACGAAAACAATTTTATGGTTGGGGGTCACCACAACATGAGGAACTGTATTTAAAGGGCCGGAAGGTTGAGATCCACTCCATGGTGCCTAGCAAATGTAAAATGACATACATGGTTCACATTATGTTGGGCAGCACTGGGTTAGAGCAGGACTCTGACGTCAGAGCGAGGATTGAGATCTGGCTTCTCTGTTTAACAACTACATGGCCCTGGATAACAACCTCCCCAAACCCTGGCTCCCTGACCGCCCTGCACAGGGTTTCCTAACAGTCCCCGCCTCACTGGGCTGTTGCGGCCACTAAATGAGAAAATGCATTTGCAGTGCTCAGCATCAGGCTGGGCATGTCCTTCCTTCTGAGCGAAGGTCAGCTCTTCAGAGCCACTGGGAAGTCAGGACACTGGGCCAGATCACTAAGGACAGAAAACTCTGCCACGAGAATTTGCATAAATCCCTGACACTGAGCGGTTTCCTTTGGATTGGCCATCTCCCGAAATCTCAAGTGTTGGAAAAATGAGGCCACTCTTAATGGACGGCTGTAGAGAGCCAGGTTCAGGGGAGGCACAAGGTCTGATGCGTTAGGAGTGGGTTGATTAAGGACTAGTACCCACGGTAACTCCTCGCGGTCCTGGAGAATACGTGAATTACTGTTAACACAGGCAATGTTTCCCGAGAGCCGACTCTGTGCGGGACACGTGCTAAGCATTTCACCTGAAGGTCGTGCTCCCGAGGCCCTGAAGCACAGGACGGTGGAGAGATGTGCTCAGGGTCACCCAGCCAGGGATTGGCAGAGACAGAACTCAACACGAGTTTATTTTACCCCAAAAGTCCATCTCTGTATGACTGCAGCAGAGCATTCCGGGTGATGTTTCGTTCTCTGTGGCCATGAGATCATGCAGCCTTTGCCAGAGCTCCGTGGGCTGCTGAGAGGAGGAGGATGGGTCACCACAGAAGTTCCAGATGATTGCACCAGCAAAGGAGAGCCTGCGAGCTCCCAGTCATGGAAAGGTCTGCTTCCAAAGGTTTCCATTCCTTGGTTACAAGGCAGCAAAGAGCATCCATCTCTAAGAATGACCCCATGAAGGGCAGCCCGTCTTTCCTTCGGTTCTACAACATTCCCGGCCAGAATTGCAAAAGCGGTAGAACTTTTCCTCTTGAGAATTTTCTAGGACCTTACAAACATGACCCCATTAATCCACTCAATACCCGGATGAGATAGGTAGTTGGAAGTTATTATTATTGCCACTTTCAAGATAGAAGACCTGAAGCCAAGAGAGATTAAGCAATTAGTCCAAGGTCAAATGGTGAGCTAAAGACAGACCTGGAAACGAAACAATTATCTTGTGAAATTCGACTCAAATGCACAGACTGATTGGCTAGTTACCACCACGTGCTACGATCCGGGTTGGTGCTCTCCGTGCAAAAGGTCTGGCTTTTCAGTGAGATTTCTGCAGCTGCATTGGACTGAATTTGTATGGAGTGCTTTAATACCAATGTTCAAACTGACATCAGATTTTTCCAAAATACTGTCTGAAGGAAAATACAGCTCTTTGCTCCAAATGTGGTATCCATTTTACCTAGCTCTGCTACATTTAATCATACCGATGAGCACAGTTTGGGAGGAGGAGGGGGAATTGTTCTACAAAGAACTCCTGCTTCTGCTCTCTTTCTTTCAGAGACAATCTGTGGCACATAAGAAGGTTTAGGGAAGCGGTTCTCAACCTGTGGGCCGAGACCCCTTTGGCGGTCGAACGACCCTTTCACAGGGCTCGCCTAAGACCATCCTGCGTATCAGATATTTACATTACGATTCATAAAAATAGCAACATTACAGTTATGGAGTAGCAACGAAAGTAATTTTATGGTTGGGTCACAACATGAGGAACTATATTTAAAGGGCCAGAAGGTTGAGAACGACTGGTTTAGGGGCATCTTGTCATTTACTCTGATGTTGAGACTAAGGAAAGATGACCATAAACTATCTCTGAACTGCACAAAATCTGGAATCCAACTACTCACCTTTCCACTTCCCATCACTCTTCAGTCAAATACCCTTTGCTCTTTTGAGCTATATGCTTTGGACACCAGGTGAACTGTATGAACCAAAGTTGGGGAAAGAGAAGACTCCCTGGTGAGCCCGGAGGAACCCATGCTCTGTGCTAACAATTCCAAGGGCAGGTGCACAGAAACATGGTGTCCTGGACAAAATGCCATTACTGATTCCTCTTCTCCAACTTTGGAAAAGGCTCTGCCCCTCCAAACACCTGGAGCAAAATTGTGTTTCTTTCTGCCCACCTGAGTCTTTGGTTATTTAAAGCCAACTACTCTGTTATCCATTTTGACTGGTTTGGGGCAACATGAGATAGAAATGTTGGACGGAAAATAAGGCCCATTTCGTGAACTTGGTAGGAGGGCATCTACCCTTTCAGAAATGCCAGGTGCCATGCTCTGAGCTTGTTCCTTAAGAATTCACAGTCCTCACTTTTGGACTTGTTGAATCCTGGTTTCTACAACTAGTTAAGTCAGACTCGTGGGCAAATTCTTCTGCCATGACTTGCCAGTTTCTGCACGTCCAGGAGATTTGGAACAGACCATTCTAAGAAATTCCAATTATGTCCCCTCACACAGCTTAACCTGCTCAACCCTTTCTCAGCCTCCTTGGTCCTGTGCTGAGGTGGACAGCTCCTTCCAGAAACAAACTCAACTCAAGCCTACGCCAGGGATGCTATGTTGCTAATACACAGACACTGCTGCAGGGGCGGGAGGGGGAGGGGATGAAAGCTTATCCATTTTCTTCTTTCCCCCAAAATCAGCACTTTGGGGGGAATCCAAAGGCAACACAGTTCCTTCTCTGTAACGCACTTCCACTTCCTTTCTCATAAACTGAAAACATCATGCTCAGAAACCAAAGCATCTTCAATTAGCGCGTGGGGTCCAAGCCCAACATCTTGAAAAGGACTATCTTGAGCATTACCAACCAAAGTTATGGTATCTTCCTATTTCCAAAAGTCCTAGCTTGTTGCTGCCTTGGGATATTTCCATGGAGCCCATTAAGCTGCCCTGTTTGAAGGCTGGTGAATAGCATGGCATCATTTGCAAACAACCATGCTGTAAAATAAACTACGAAAGGCAACTGCCTTACCCAAGGAACACTAAAGACTAAGGCCACGGATTTTGGCCACAGGCAAAGGCACCGATTCCCAACCAACCCCTGGCTGATTTTAAAGTCTTAATTCCTCTTCCAGATGTGTGCGGCATTTGGGAGGAAAGGGGAAATGGCCCTGTCCAATGCGAAGTCTTCTGATGGCGCTTTGCCACACCGGTGCTAGTCTTTTTTCTGTTTTTCTCACCAGGCGCACATTTCTTATCATACAAGTCAAGCAGATCTTTCCTGCATTTTCAGAAGCCGGTGCTTTATTGTCCCAAACCCTTGCTCTCGAGTGCATGTGTTTTGTGGAAGTACAAGTGGTAATTATCCAAGTCTTTCCTTCCCTGTCATTGGCAACAGTCACCAGGGAAATTTACAGCCCCCAATATCCAGATCTGGAAACTGGTTATTAAACGTGGTCGAGGGAAACCCTGACGTGGCCAATGGCCTCCGAACAAGCAGCAACTCGGCAGCAGTTCCTGTGAGAGTGGCTGGGAGTCAGCAAGGGACCGTCAGTTTTATTTCATTGAGCGTTTTTGCTATTTATGATAATGTTACCACTGCTTATCATTTCCATTTGTTTAGAATACATTCAGTGGCTGGCATTACATCCAGTGGCCACTTGATCCTTGTTTTTTGTTGTTGTTGTTTTTAACAATCTCCTGGGAATGTTTTATAATGTTAGGATGAGGAAACAAACACAGAGAGGCCAACTAACCAGCCCAGGGCCGCTGGTCTGGGACGTGGTGGAGTCAGGATTTTAACAATTCCAGAGGCTTTGAACTCAGGTATGTTCAAGAGTCAGGCAGGGACACACCGGGTGAAGCTGGCCAGGGGTGGCCTTTCAGAGAATCAGGAGGACAATGGAGAAATGGCAAGTATATCTAACACTTCCCCAGGCTCCCAGGCTCCACGCTTACCTCTCTGTCCTGCCAGAAAATTCTGAGGCCTAGAGCTGGCCAGAAATATCTGAAGCCCAAGTTCATCCCACTGGCTCTTGTTTTCCAGTCTCTTTAATTTGAAACTTGATTAATGCTTAATGGCATTAAAAAAAATCTTAGGACGCCAGTTTGGCTCCGTGGATAGAGCATCGGCCTGTGGATCAAAGGGTCCCGGGTTCGATTCTAGTCAAGGGCACATACCTCGGTTGCAGGCTCCTCTGGCCCAAGCCCTGCTCAGGGCCAGGGCGTGTGCAGGAGGCAACCAATCCATGTGTTTCTCGCACATCGATGTTTTTCTCTGTCTTTCCCTCTCTTCCACTCTCTCTAAAAATCAATGGAAAAATAGCCTCAGGTGAGGATTAAGAAAAAAAAAATCTCAGGATAACCTTTTTAAAGGAGATATCACATACAGAGAGAAAAGTAAACAAATCTTGAAAATATCACTTGATGAATTTTCCAAAACTGAACAAAGCCATGTCACCAACTTCCCAGGACAAGCATCACAATAGTACCAGCATTCCAGGAAATCTTTGTGCCTTTCCCAGGTATTAACATCCAGAAGGTTAGCCATTGTCCTCACTTCTAACCCCATCGATGAACTTGGCCTACTTCTGAGCCTTGTATGAATAGAATTACATTGTATGTTCTCTTGTAACCCACTTCCTTTCACCTAACTTTGTGGGAGATCCATCACGTTGTGGCAAGTGGCAACCGTATTCTCAAATCTGTTGTTTGCTACATTCACATCGATACGCTATACCTATACCCGAGCTACTGAGGAAGAGTTCCTTCTCTGAACACATGTTGTAAAAAATGAAACAAGTCACTCTAGGACAGTGGTTCTCAACCTTCTGGCCCTTTAAATACAGTTCCTCATGTTGTGACCCAACCATAAAATTATTTCCGTTGCTACTTCATAACTGTAATGTTGCTACTGTTATGAATCATCATGTAAATATCTGATATGCAGGATGGTCTTAGGCGACCCCTGTGAAAGGGTCGTTCGACCGCCAAAGGGGTCGCGACCCACAGGTTGAGAACCGCTGCTCTAGGACCTTGTTAGAGCTATGAAGGGACTTTTATAGTTAAAAGATTTTCCTAAACATTTTCTCATTTTATCCTCTCCTAACCCATGTCAGGTAGTTAGGAGAGGTAATTCCCATTTGGTTAGATTTAGAAACAGAGGGTGCTTGCAGGTGTGCGAGCGCATATCATTATACAATTGAGATTTCAGCTGAGGTGCCTTGATTGGCAATATGATGCTGAATGCACACTGTGGTGCGCCTCTCTGGGTCAAAAGTCCTTTCAAAGGAAAAGTAAACCAGTCCCTAAGGTTGTTTGCCTTGAGTATGTCATACTGCTGTGTGCATTCAACGTTTCCCTCCTCAGAATTCATTTTCTTTCTTATTCTGGGATCCACCTTTCCCCTTCTTGATCCCAAGATTGAGGAGGGCTCCATTCCCGGCAGGGAAACATAGGTCCTGGGGTCTCACATGCAACCTTGAGGGGGCTCGGGAATGCACTGCCATGAAGGGTGCAAAACCAAGAGAAAAAGAGCAAGAAGTCATTTCAGTTTCTGGAACAAGCCACACCCGAAACCCAGTACCTCTGAACTATTTATTGCATGAAGCCATGCATGTATATATTTATCTTTGCTCAAAGTAGCTTGTGTTAGTTTTTTTTTTTTAATTCTTTCTTTACTTACAAAATAAAAAATCCTGAAAGATACATTTATTTAAATCCTCACATTTCTCCTCCCCAATTCAAGGAGCCATAGCGCCCTTATCCAGTGAGTGGCAGCTATGCAGACGTGGAGGTTGTGTCTTGAATTTATGCAAAGTTGCTCTCCTCAGTTCTCCCGAAGTGAAGTCACTGTGTTGACACAGACAGCGTCTGTTTTTAAACCATAGAAATGTTGGCTTTGCCTTGTACTCGGAAAGGGTCTATACCACCCACATCGACCATTCCTGCCATAGATGCTCACGTAGCCTCGCCCGGGAAGGCAAGGCTAAGGGGGGCAAAGATATTGTCAAGGGGCAGGGGAAACTCCTCCAAACAACAACAGAACTCAAACAGTTTTTGTCCAAAGGCTTTTGGAATTGTTTCCTTTCTAGCCAGTGTATCATCTACACTCTCCTCAGAACATTCTCCCTAGGACAGAGATTTATTCATTCATCTCTGCACGTTAGAAACCCATCACGGGGAGGTGGGGGGTGTGGGGTGGGGAGAGTAACTGCAGGGGAGAATCCTGACAGCATGCCTCAGCCAGGTGAGCAAGGCCGGGAGTCACGCTGAGATGCGTGCGCCCGAGATGATGTGGTGAGAAGGGGGCTTTACCGCTGTGGTCCGCCTCCCGTAAACCAAACCCCCGTCTAATCAGGAGAAAAAGGTCAGACAAATCCCAGAAGATGGGCAACCTATGAGAAAGCAGACCCGTGCTCCTCAAAAGCATCAAGATCTTCACAGCAAGGGTGGTGTAGAAACTCACAGCCAAGAGGAGCCTAAGGAGGCGTGCCATCTAGGTGGAATGTGGTGCCTGGGGGAGACCCTGGGGGGACTAAGGGAATCTGGTAGGCAAGACTAAGGGAACCAGAGTGCAGTGTGCACTTAGTTAATGACCATGTACCAATGGTGCTTTCATTGGTGAGCCCTTACTCATGAAAGGTCTAATAACAGAGGAAACGGTACGTTGGGCAGGGGGAGCTTATCTGAGAACTCGCTGAACCACCTGATCAATTTTTTTGAAAATCTAAGACTGTTCTAAAAATAAAGTCTATTTAAAAAAAAAGAAGTTTATTTAAAAGTCCATCACTGGATTTCTATTGCTGCAGGAGGCTCTCCTAAAATTCAGAGACCCCAGTGGGTCCTTGCAATGATTTTAGGTAGTTCACGTACAGAGTCTTAAACAACCCTGAACCCCGTGGTTAAATGTTCCTTCAGCGAGCACTTCTGAGTCCTGATTCAGTAAGAACGAGGGAGTCCCCGTTTAGCCCTGGAAACACTCCTCTAACCATTGCCAGCCTCCCTTGGAGCAAAGAGAAAGCGTCAGGCTCCGAACTTTGTCCTCGTTTTATTGTTCTCCTATTTGGTGCTGTCTGTGCACTGAAAATGACCCTACTTTCTCCTTTCTGATACTGGGATTTCTTTACATAAAGTAAACTTATTAAAATAAAAATGTGAGCCTGTTTCGTTTCTTAAAATTACTTACCTACAACGACATACTGTCTTCAGACATAAAAAAAACAGGAAAGTGGTATTCTAATGACTGACGATGGGAACCTGTGGCCAACAGCATTCCGCCCACACCCCTCAGCAGGGCACTCAAGCCCTCTCCCACCTGGGGCCACCTGTCCAGTCTCTTGTCCCAGCTGCTCCACCCTGCAAACCCAAGGATGCTAGGAGGTCAGAGGTGCTACTGCCCAGGGCTCAGAAGAAACCAGAGGGACGCATGGATAGCAAGTTTAAATCCACGTACAGCTTTGTTGGGACTCTCTTTCACAGCTGGCTTCATTTCTTTGGGATCCCTGGCCATTCTCCCATAATATGGGTCAGCTGTTATTGCTGAAGCAACCAATTCCTTTAGCCCCTGTGAGCTCTATAGGTGTGTTAGAGACCAAACCTACTTCAGGGAAGCCTTGCTGGGTGGGTGCCCGTGGGACCTGAACCCCAGCCCCATACGTCCCCTCCCATCTGAACTCGGGCCCGATGCATCCCCGAAGCGGAGGAGCTTGCTGAGCTCTAGGTCCAAAACCTGACTCCACCATGGACCATCTAGGGCAGTGGTTCTCAACCTTCCTAATGCCGCGACCCTTTAATGCAGTTCCTCATGTTGTGGTGACCCCCAACCATAAAATTATTTTCGTTGCTACTTCATAACTGTAATTTTGCTACTGTTATGAATCGTAATGTAAATATCTGATATGCAGGATGTATTTTCATTGTTACAAATTGAACATAATTAAAGCATAGTGATTAATCACAAAAACAATATGTGATTATATATGTGTTTTCCGATGGTCTTAAGCGACCCCTGTGAAAGGGTCGTTCGACCCCCAAAGGGGTCGCAACCCACAGGTTGGCGACCCACAGGTTGAGAACCGCTGATCTAGGGGGACTTGGTGAGACATGTAAGCTCCCTGGACCCCCCTCTTCCTTGTCTGTGGGAATAATAACAGTTCCTACCTCCTGGGGTTACTTTGAGGGTAAATGAGTTCATGTAAGCACAGCACTTACCGCAACGTGTAGCATGGACGTCCTCTATAAACACCGCTGTTGCTGGTCATCTCTGCAGTCCCCACTCCCCTCACTGTCAAACGTGGGGTGTGGCAGTGCCCACCTCCTGGGACTGTTGTCTGGAATAAACGAGCTGATGCACATTAGTCCTCAGTGCCGTGGCCTGGCTCCTAGCAAATGCTCACTTTCAGTCATGTTTGTCCATATGTACTTATTCGTAGTAGGATATTCATATGGACTAGCAATTCCAAGAATTAGAATGTCTCTCCAGTCTTTTGCAACAGCAGTTCATAGATACTAGGAGCAGTCAAGGTCGATTTGCAAGGTCAGACCTCGGGTGCACCCAAATCAAATCTGTGTGGCGGGACTAGCCATTGCTTCTGCCCGCCCAGCGTCCTTGTCCTTCTGTCCTAGAAGACAGCCCACTTCCCCTCTTTGGAAACTGCCCCTCCCACATCCATGAGGCCTGTCAATCACTAGGCCTCACCCTCCCAACTCCCTTAATAAGGTAATTGGATGCATGATCCAAATGAGCCAGTGAGAGTCTCTTTAGGGGGCTGATAGGGATTTGGGGGAGAGAGGGGGTCTCCTCTAAAATCCAAAGCTGTTGGGAGTCAACTTTGCCGCCAAGTGAAGAGAACCTAGCAGAGAGTGGCGTCAAGGCCATGGAAAGTGCTGAGGACACAGGGAGAAAAGGAGGAATGGAGAAAGAGAGGGACAGAGGGAGAGAGGTGAAAGGGAAGCACTGAGAGAGAGACAGGCAAAGAGGGAAGAGGGAGGGAAGGAAGACAGGAGATACCGCCAATGACTCCATTTTTTAATAAGAACCTCTAGATCCAGCTATGCATGAAAGGGAAATTTACGCCTTGGCTGTTCATAACTCCTCTTTTCCTTTTTTAAAATTTTTCTTCAAGTCCATAGGTTCTTCAAATGGGGACCCAAGAAAATGAGAAACCACCACCACTGGAGCATTTATTAGAGATGGAATGAGCTCACTTCAGAAAGAAACAAAGTTTATTTGATGAATATAAATAAGGCGATCAGCACAAAGTACTTCTCATACACATGGTAACAAATTTATGAACTGTACAGACCTTGTACGTTGTACTTCTACTAGACACGAGGTTACAATGACTGGCTAATACATGCCCACTGGGAGTTTCGGAGGGTTCCTTAGTTTTACTGATTTATTTATTTCATATCGAAGTCCATAATCACATGGTCAATATCACAACCCACATGCCACTCACTTGAGGAAATATTACAAGAAGCACTATCGAACGAGGGTCTCTGGGAAGCAGATACACTGACCCCTGGCAGCATTCAAACGCCACTCGACACAAAAACTTCTCAGATAGAACTTATGTCAACACTTTGGAGGTCTCGTCATAAACACTGTTTAAAAAGTAAATTGAACCCCACTTCCAAATGAAAGTTGACACGCTGTTCACGTGCATACTGGATACACAAAAATCATTAAATACAAAATTGAGACTGTACATGGAAATCAAATTGGGCATCAAGGACAAGTCTGCTTTTGCGCAAAGCAAGACCAACTTCTCCCAAATGGTAGCCTCAACTTCTCTTTTTCCCAACGTCATTAGAATGAGAGGGGGACCTGCTAGAGTTCGTGCAAAGGAAAGAGCTTCCCAACATCACAGTGTTTGTTGTAAACCCAGAGACTATTTTTAATATGTGAAAAGGGAGATTTTTTTGTTAACCCCCAAACATCAGGAATATTACAAGAAATGGGGAAGGATGCTATGTTAGAAAAATTAAAATGTTCAGGGACTAAATGATATGCCCCCATCAATATAGGATCACTAATATTTTTAATTAACAAAAGTGGGGCAAAAAATGATCCCCCAAACAATAGCGGTGATAAAATTGGCACATACTTAGCGCTATCGCTACGCATTTGGTTGCTTTTTCTGTTTCAAGGACCCCATTTTCCGTCGTGGGTTTCCTGCTTCCTTCTTCAAGTTTTCAGTCGCAGAGTTCAGGTCGGGACTTGGCTGTAGGAGACAGTGAGGACCTCCTGGGTGAGGACATCCGCACTGTTCATGGGGGCACGTTTGTGGCCTGGGCTCTCAGTGCAACATTGTGTGAGCACGTGACGTGCTGAATACACTTGCGAAGAACTCTGCTCACTTTTCAAATCAAGACCTACATCCCTTTGATAAAGGACAGACTTTTTAAACATGAATGTATTTGGATGGTTTATGCAACACGGAAGCTTTACAGAGCTCACTATACTTACAAGGACAAAGCCAGAAGCAAGAAACCTGCTTGAATCTATGACTCCTAATGCACCGAGAAGGAACAGTGCAACCCAGTTTCATCTTTCCTGACAAACAGGGTGCCTGTCTTTTAAATATCTCTATGGCTCACGGGAGAGGTCCAGTTAGTTGCACCAACATTTGAAAAGGTAATAACAACTAAATTCAATGCAAGATTCAGGAACATCTGTTTAGAATCCTTTTCACAGCAGCAAAGAAAGACAACTATATTTATTAAGGCCACTCATGCTTAAATTCACTGTTTGTCCTTTAAAAATGCAGATTTTAATCTTCCACTTGCATACACGTGGAAGGGTTTCTTCCATTGACAAAAAAAAAGGATCAATACAAGAGCTGCACATGTTTGCCAGACTTGGTCATGAGTTTCATGAAGTTATAACACTTTAATTATTTTTTTATCTTCAGAGGAAACAGTAGGAGCTTAATTCTCCTTAGTACCATGTCACTGTATGTAAAAGACCTCAAAATTTGGTCTCTTTCCCTGGCATGTGCTTTAAATAATGACTGTACCCAAAAACATGTTGTGTAGAGCTATATACAGATACACAGCTTTTGTGATTATTTCTCATTCATCAATGTTCTCATGTTTGATGCTGAAAATGCTTTGGAATCCATGTTGGAGACTTTTTTTTTTTTGAAAAGTTGAGAAATGACCCTTCATTTACAGAAGATCTAAGCTTACACTGTTTGCACAGCATTTGGATCTTGAAATGTGAATGAGTCCCAGCTTCTTCATGGAGACCCTCCTGTACGGGAATAGTAAGAGCCTGAGGCTCGGCCACACCCCGGCCACGGGATGCGGGGAACACGGCATAGGAATGTGCAGGTGCCTCAGGCTTTTGCCACTCTCCAGTACAGAGACAGGGCAGATAAGATCATGAATGACCAATTCAGATGTGCCATGCATTGTCAGAGACACACACCACATTCTCATAAGGCGATTTCTTGGCAAGTATTAGTGGTTTAAAAAATTGATTTCATTTCCAACCTGGCCCAGAGGTAACTACTGGTTACACCATCAAAATGTGGTTCTTTGAACAGCGGATTAAAGAAATAGAGGAGGGTAAAGGCTCGCCATTTTTTGGTGTTTTGGTTTCTTTGTCAAACACTCCATGCATCTTGATATACAAACACTGCCAACACCACTCACTCACAGAACTCATCCTTTTTGATAATCTAATGCATCCGGAACGACCTCTCAGATTGAACAAGCAGAAAAGCTGGAGATGAAGCTTATTGTCCAACGGAAGCTGCATCCACAGTTAAAATCCCACAGAGCTGAAATTCATCCAATGATGTTGATGTAGCAAATAAAATGTTATCAAATATTGATATTCAGAAGAGATGGTCACATTTTTAATGCCCAAATCCTGACCAAAAAAATAAAATAAAATAAAATAAAATGGAGGATCTACCCTTTTCCTCCTCTGCCACATTTTTCCTTTCCAACACATGAAACGCCATGGGATGGTGAAGGGAAGATCAGGTAGAACGGAACCGTGCTCAGTAATGGAAGGGAGACTCCTTTTCAGTCCTGATGAGCATTCCACATGGTGATGGACGGGGGCGTGAGCCGCACGGCAATGGATTATCAGAATATTGCTGCGGAGCTGCGATTTCCCTTTCGTCAGCCCTTCTGATAGCTGCAACAAGAAAGCACATCACTTAGCATCCCAGGGGCTGGCGGTGATATTGGAGACCATCCTGCCTGGGGCTCCCCACCTCCACCCCTGCACCCACCCTCCTCCACTCTCTAGGGTTGGGGTTGGTTGCGATTGGTGAGGAGAGGGGTTAGCAATGAGGAGGAAGCATATAGGAAGGATAAAGTGAACAGAAAGTTAAATGATGTCCTGCAAACACATCTGAGAAGGAGCCCCTTTCTATATACATCGCATGGAGGTCTCAGATATCTCCTGATGTGCAAAAAGAAATGGAAAGGAAACGTTCCAGTGATTATTTCAATGTGATCAAATTATGTGCCAATTTTTCTCTCTCTACACATGTCTACAATGAGTATGGTTTTTTGGTTATTTTTTTTTTAATGAGACTTTATAGAGATTAGAGAGTTAAAGATGGTCAAGACCCCAGAAAATGTAATATTCACTTACAAACCATGTGCAACCATTTAAAAGAACACGGGACTCAGAGATTCCGCATCGAGGGATAGACCCGGAACCGATACACCAATGTTCATAGCAGCATTATTCACAGAAGGTGGAAACAACTTCCAGTGCCCGTCAACAGGTGAATGGCTACACAGAAAGTGGTAATATGCAATATCATTCAGCCCTAAGAGGAAAAGAAGTTCTGGCACATGCTACAACATGGATGAACCCTGAACACATGCTAAGTGAAATAAGCCAGCACCAAAGGACAGATACTGTATGATTCTACTTACATGAACTATCTGGAAGAGACAAAGTCACAGATGCAGAAAATAGATGAGAGGGCCCCAGGGGCTCCAGGGGAGGGGCAGGAGGGGCTGTTGCTGAGTGGGTACAGGTTTTCTGTTTGGGGTCATAAGCAAGTGCTGGAGAGGGATGGTAGCGTTGGTTGTACAACTCGGCATATGTACTTAATGCTACTGAATTGCTTACTTTCAATTGGTTAAAATGGTAAATTTTATGTATATTTTACCACAATAAAAATATATTTTAGAGAAGAATATTGAGCCTGGCCGGCGTGGCTCAGTGGTTGAGTGTTGACCTATGAACCAGGAGGTCACGGTTTGATCCCCACTCAGGGTACATGCCCAGGTTGTGGAATCGATCCCCAGTGTGAGGTGTGCAGGAGGCAGCCAATCAATGATTTTGTCTCTCCCTTTCCCTTACTTTCTGAAATCAATAAAAAAAATATTTCTTAAAAAGCATATTGACATCTCCTTAAATAGAGCAGAATGTGGCACAGTTGGCTTTCATCCCCACATCTCAAGGCCTGTGTGTAAGCTTAAACCCAGCCCTAATACCACCGGCCACCATGCATTGGCACCGCTCATGCCCTGGGAGCAGGGATCCAGAGAACCTTAACTTTTCTCACTGTCCACAGGAGAAGCCCTGAGTGTGGGATACACTGCAGCTGGGGAAGAAGCAGCGCAGCGGGGAGAGGAGAGGACCATCCCACATGGACCCTTCAGATGATGGCTTTCTTCCCCGCTGATGCTCAGCTTTGTGTGCCTGCCTCATTATCATTCACATATGGCCTTTGAATACTTCGGGAGTTTCCGGGCATATGGCAATAGTGCAGCTATCTGGGGAATATGGCGGGGCGGGGAAAGATCAAACAGGCGCACACACTCACACACGTGTGAGCCATTCTTTATACGCAGCCTGAGCTGTCTGATTTGGTGGTGGATGCGCAGCGCTTCTCAGGCCACACTGACTAATGAGCTCACCAAAGATGCCCGTGTCCGCCCAGGTAGGCCGCTATCCCAAGCCAGCATTAAACGGTGCTAATGAAGTATGTGGCTTGGATGAACTCTGCTCATTCAGACTCTGAGGAGTTTGGTGTAACCCTTCTGGTTAAGAAACTTGAATCAGAGAAAAAAAAATGACTTTTGCAGAGCCAGAAAGCTAGGGAGTTCCTACAGCAGATCATATTACTCATTCTGGCACATAAAGTCTCTGCAAACTCCGTATGAACATTGTAAGTCAGAGCACGCTTTCTGCTCCATGAGCTGTGCATAGCTCTAATTCTTTTGTGCATTAAGCATTTCTTAATCATCCTTTTAAAAGGCTGACCAATACATTAAAAGGACAGGTGATTAAGAGGTAAAGAGAAACCCGAAGTAGTACGAAAATGCACCGGTCGTATTTAACTGACGGGAAAATGAGTAAAAAATAATTACAGTGAATGTCTGATGTCCTTGATGTTTTTCCAAGATAAAGTAGCAAAGAACAATCATTTATTCAGTTGAGAGAAAGATGTCCAGCTGGGTAACAGGTCACAAGGCAAGACACAGTGCCTTGCAACGGCGGTGCAGTGTTTGGGGTGCGGCTTGTGCTGCAGAAAAGAGGAGTCTCCAACAGAGTTGCCCCTCCTTCAATCAGACAACCCGTTCGCCAGGAGGCCTAATGGATTTGAGAAAAAAAGCTCCAGTGATGTCGCCAGCAGCGAGACATGCAGATGATCCTTGGTTGAGGGACAAACTTGCATATGCTTTAAAAAAATGTTAAAAGGAGGTGAGCTGGGCAGCCACCCACTGTGAGGCAAGCTCTGGCCGGACCTCCCTCACCTGGAGGGCCACACAGGCCCAACCTGTCCCCACGCATCCTCTTCTGCAGCGCCCAACTCTGCATTCTCCTCGGTGCAGCCAGCGGTGCTATTTCCAGGATGGCACCGACTTCATCCTCATCCCAGGTTTACCGCCCTCATTTCCAATCCCGTTGCCTCAGGATGGAGGATGGAGGGTGGACTTGGACCATGCAGCCCAGGGCCACCTGGCCCCTCTCTCTCCAGCGCCACCTCCATGTCCCACCTCTGCTGAACCTGCATCTGCAGGCCTAACGCTTCCCTTTCTCCAACCTCACAATCTTTCCTTTCTGTCTGACATGCATTGACACCACCCCTTGACCCGACCCACTCCTACTTTTGCGTCCATCTCAGTTTAGATGTCGCGTCTTCCTTGGAGGCCTTTCCTGACCCTCGTGAGTGTAGGATGCCGCTCGGGAAGTCTCGCACATACTGCACTGTCCCCTTTTGGTGACTTGTCCAGGTTTTTATTGACCAACATGACAGCCACTGGCCACAGGCAGCAACTCCACCCTTGGCACATGGCTAGTCCACATGGAGATGTGCTGTAAGTGTAAGATCACACAGGGTTTTGAAGATTCAATAGGAAATTAGTTTTTCATATTGATTTTGAATGAATATAAATCAACAAATTAAATTTTAGCTTTAGTCTGAAGGTCATTTTTTGTGTCAATTTTGTGTTAAATGGCATTTTGGATATACTGGATCAAAGTAAATATGTCATTATAATTAATTGTACCCCTTTTTACTCTTGTTCATGTGGCTGTTGTTCTGTGGCTCAGACGTGGCTTGCATTATATTTCTATTGACAACACTGGTCTGGGCTTGACAAGGGCCAGGGCAGGCCAGCCTCGCTCAGTTAGGGTCCCCTGTGCCTCGCACAGTTCATGGACCGGAACGAGCTGATTCCCTCTTCCCCACGTATCAGAGAGCACCTAGAGAGGGCAGAATCCTCACATCACCTCCTGGCCAAAGACTTCCTGCTCTTTCCCTGGCATCCGGACTGTGAACATCCCATACCAGGATCATGCCACCTGACAAATGTAATTAAGGCTACTAATCACTTGTCTAATCAAAAGAGAGGTGACCTGCCCGATTATGGCTTTCTTCTCCTGGCCATTCAGGAGTGATTTGCAGAAACATGCTGGGAGGAAGGGTCTTTGGTAAACACGGAGGGGTTAGAGGGGGAACTGTTTAATCACAGGAGCCATGTAATAGCAGAGACATTTCTCTCGTTGGTAGCAGAAGGCAAAGTCAGAGACTTTCCTGGAGGGACTTGCTGTGCTGAGATGGAGGGAGCCACAAGGCAAGAACTGGAGCGTGTACTGCAGGAGCCGAGGGCAGCCCCCAGCCCATAGCCAGGGAGAAAACAGGACCTCAGTCCCACCACCACAAGGAACTGAGTTCTGCCAACAACCTGAATGGGCGTGGAGGCGGGTGCTTTCCTGGAGCCTCCAGGTTCAAGTCCACCTGGCCAACACCTTGACTTTCACCTTATGAGACGATGGAGACAACCAGGGGAGCCTGGCTGGTCTTCTGACCAACAGGACTGTCAGATAATCCATGGACGTTCTTTTAAGCCACTGATTTTATGGTGATTTTGTTATGCAGCAGTAAAAAGCTAACATAGCTCTTCACTGTATCAGACAATGCGCGTGGTGCCAGGGATATAATGGTAAAAAAGACGAAATCTCTGCCCCCATGGAGCCTGTATTTTCGGGAGGAAGATAGACAACAAATAGATGCACAGATAAATAAAAGCACGAGGATTTCAAAAATTTGTGACTTGAAGGAAATGAAGAGAGAGCTGTGATAGAGATGCTTAGGATTTACTCAGCGACCACATGACAATTATGAGGTAGATATCTATTTCATTATATGGAGAGAAAGCCACCTTTATTTCAGTGAAAAGAGCAGATTACAATTCTACTTGTATAATTCAATCTTGCTTTTGCATCAACACACACATAAACACTTGCAAGTGTAGGTAGCAGGGTATTGTTAATAGTGGTCTCTGGGTGGTGTTTTTTAAATGTTCTTCTTTACATTGTTATTGTTGTTGTTGCACTGTTTGGCTATTTTAAACCAAAGAATGTGTAACTGGTGTCACAGGAAAATAGAAAGCTATTTCCATTGTGAAAAAGCCTGACTTGGTTCTTCGGAAGGGAGCCCTGCAGTTGGTGTTCCGGGTGGGGGTATGTGTGGGGGGTGGGGTGCGTGTGGGGGTGAGGGGGCATGTGGGTGTAGGGTTGCATGTGGGTGTGGGGGTGCGTGTGGGGGTGAGCTGAGCAGAGCAGTGAGATTCCACCCCCGGGACCAGCGCCCCCAGGAGAGCAGGCTATAAATGTGTGGTGTCTCACAAATATGCCTTCAGACTGTTTTTCTTTGGAATAAAGACACCTGCCCGATTATGGCTTTCTTCTCCTGGCCATTCAGTAGTGATTTGCAGAAACAGGCCGGGAGAAAGGGGTCTTTGGTAAACACGGAGGGGTTAAAGGGGAAACTGTTTAATAACAGTAGTAAAACGCGGGCTATTTTTGACATCTGGGTTAATGTCCATTACGCTCCATGTGCTTTCCAAATGTGTGCACTGTGCCCCGGGTACAAAAACAGACACCCATTCAACGCGGCCTGGACGCCCCGACCCTGCACATGGTGCCCACATAAAAGCGAGCCCCGGATAGGCTAATTAGCAGGGGTCTGAAGAGGCGCGCTCTCGTGCTGGGGCAGCGGGCATTGTGCAGAGCAGCTCCACCAAGTGACTCCACTCACAGGAAAACCCAATAGAGTCGTTTCTGCTTAAAAAAAAAAACAACTACAACTACATCTGTGTTATTACTTAACATCTTTTAAAACGGGCCGGAATGGGTTTCCCATTTTCCTCATGAAGATTTATTTATTATTGTTGTGATCAAAGTGGCAACAAATTATGTTAAATCATTTAATTTTCTTGATAGGAGCAACCACCTTGAAACCATAATTCAAAAATATGAGTGGAGAGCAGCATTTTACCTTGCGAGTGGCCTCCTACAGCTCCACAGGGCAATAAAATGTAACACTTCAGAGCCCAGTGCTTTGGGGGCGGGGCGGCCCAGCAAGCCCGGGCTCTGAATTGCAAACTGCTGTTTGGATGAGAGCTGGAGGGAGGGCAACTGAGGGACTCCAGACTTCATCTTTGGTTGTGGTCTGCTGGTGCAACTACCCACAGTATTTTATTTATTAATTTATAGATTTTAAAATTTTTATCTATTGATTTGAGGGAGAGGGAGAGGGAGAGAGGAAGAGGGAGAGGGAGGGAGAGGGAGGGAGAGAGGGGGGGGGAGAGAGAGAGAGAGAGAGAGAGAGAGAGAGAGAGAGAGAGAGAGAGAGAGAGAGAAACATCGATTTGTTTATAGATTTTAAAATTTTTATCTATTGATTTGAGGGAGAGGGAGAGGGAGAGAGGGAGAGAGGGAGGGAGAGAGAGAGAGAGAAACATCGATTTGTTTTTCGGCTTATTTATGCAATCCTTGGGTGACCCTTCCATGTGCCCTGACGGGGGATGGAACCCACAACCTTGGAGCATTTGGATGGCACTCTAACCACCTGAGCTAGGAGGCCAGGGCCACCACAGTATTTTAAATGAAGGAAATCAGGGGGGCGCACACTGCCGAGTGTCCTTGCGATTTATGTTTGACACCACTGTGGTCAGAGTTATTCGTGGCTAGCGTTTAGTGCATGCTGTCTGCCACGGCGCTCTGTGCTTTTGCGTGAATTATTTCAAACCAGCTGGATGACACCAACCTTGTTGCTAGTCTGAAGCAGATACGGCAACTGAAGTTTAAGGGAACTGCTTTGGGTCAAATCCCCACCTTCCTGGCATCTGACTGAACCCACATCTCCTCCATCCAGAGCCCATTCTCTCTACCATGAGGATTCTCAAAGCCTTGGTCTTTCGTGTTCTTTTCACAAAAGTACATTTTTAAGAAGCCTTGGTCTTTTGTAAGCTCTCCATAACACCTGCCACATTTAATTAATATTTTTCTTTAAAATATCTTTTCCAAAAACTGAAGTTTCCTTTTTAAGAAAGATTTACTTAATACCATAATGGTGCCAGCATTTGCCGACTAGACATTCTAATAATTGCATAGCTACTGAAATGAAAGTGCTTGCCCACCTAAAACTATCCCTTGTGGGTGTGCAGCGCCTGCCTGCCCTGGGCCCTGCCTCGGAGATGGTGCCCCTGCCCAGCGGTGACCTTCGCCAGTGGGCTGCACCTGGCACACCTCAGCTGGGCTTGCCCATAACTTGGGCCACCAGCCACCCCGGCAGCACCTCAGGAGACAGGTTAGGCTTGGCCACTATGGACCGGGCTCTTTTCTTTTCAAGGGCAGAGGCAGCAGAAGTGAAAATCAGAAGTCTGCCACCCAACATCAGCGTTAGGTATTCCATGTAACTTTGAAAACATTGATTGAGATGAAATGTGCTTTTAGTTGTAATTTTTTCTTAAAATAACAGCTTCTTTAGCCTGAGAGACTGCCCACAAGCCAAAGGTCTTTGTCATCCTACTCTCAGATTTCCCAGTCTTGGTCCTGTGGACACTTGGGGCTGGACAGTTCTTTGTTGTGAATGCTGGTGCATTATAGGATGTTTAGCGGCATCCCTGGCCTCTGTTCATTAGATGCCAGTAGCATCACCCCTTGCCCAATCATGACACTAAAAACTGTCTCCAAATATAGCCAAATATCCCCTGTGGGACAAAATCACACCCAGTTGAGAACCACTGTTCTAATCTATTTTATTTTTTTTTGCATTTAATTGGTTGACTGGGCTGTTTTAAATATAATTATATTTTAATAAGGTGTATTTGCATATATGCCTCTACCAACCTGCACAAGATATAAATAATTTGCAGACATAAAGCTCAATTTCTAAGCTGCCACCATATTATTTCAGACACGGCTGCAGAGAATTAAATGTCCTGTGGAAATAGGTACAACCTAAGCAATAAAAACAATAAAAATGTACAACGTATCTGACATAAAATAGAAATGCCACAATCCTGAGATAGCAAGACACCTAAGACACTTGCTGAGCTAAGTGAAAAGGTAAAATCTAGTTTAAATTTATAGCATTCCTTCAGTGTCCCTCCAGGAGTTTGGCATTTTGCCAGGGTTCCTTGTTAAAAATTTGTTAAACGTGTTTGGCATTAATGCAAACACAAAGTGGTCATTTGTTACAAATTCTATTGGAATGCATTCATTTAAGGCAATGAAGTAGTTACTAGAAAAGAAAAAAAAATGTTCATTAAGTACATTTTAAAAATACAATGATGTATGCAGTGTGTAACTGTGGCGCCCTCGTGGCTATATAAATCGCTGACAGAATAACCACACATTGTGTTTAGTTTGAAATTGGAATCTTTTAAACATAACTGATAGAACAAAAACTGGTTTTGTTTGTTGTCAAAACCGATGTTAGTCTTTCTTTTCTGAACTAGTTAAAATAACCAAAAGTTTGGCATACAATTTCTAACATCTCAAATCAGTGAAACGTATAGGTTAAAATAATGCTTTGGGAATCTTTGGGGGGTGCAGCGAATGACATGGGAGACAGGGCTGATTCAACAAACAGAACGCCCGCGCTCCAGAGAGGGGAAAATGCCCGAGTCATCTGGGAGAACCCCACTCGGGCGGGCCCTCCGCGCCCTCATCTGTTGTGTCAGGTTATTAGGTTACCTGCAGAGGGAAAACCATCTGCTTTCATCACGGAGACAATGGGTTCCTATGAGCAAATATCCTAAGCCTGGTATATGGAACGTCCAGCTTCCTGGCCCACCCTGAGTCCACACAAAGGAATTGTTGCCGAGTCATGGTGACTCCTCAGCTCCTGACCCAAGGATTCTGAGCTCAGCTTTGGGAGAAAGGGGGCTATTTGACGTCACCACAGGGCCCCTAACTGCTCGCTAAAAGGGGATCCTCAAGGGGAACAGGAAACTCACACTTCATAAGACTATTCAGAAATGACTCACAGCTTTCTCCTTACCCCTCCTGCCCCAATCAGACATACTTCTTGCCCTGAGAATGTCCAGATAATAGAATCCCTGTGGTTTGGGAGCCTCCCGCCCAAATCCCCACAGCCCCCGAGCCTCTCTTAGGCTGGCCTCTTCTGCCATCTGAGGTGTGTATTATCCAGGCTGCCCTGGAAGGGGATGGATCCAGGGTCTCTGGATCCCACGCTCTTGAAAACATTCTCTAGTTCAAGGATAGAGACCTTCTCTAGTCAAACTTAGACAACACCTCCCACCCTGCACGTGGCCTGGAGGAGTTTGCCACGCACTGCAGAGCACACCCTGGTGCTCTGCTAAAAGAGGGGTGGCTCTCTTTTAGAAAAGGGGTACAGAAATAGTTGGCTGCTTCAAACGGTTCGAAAGTATACGGCCCCTTGAACCCATGGTTAGGGCCTTGCCCTGGTCTTGGGAAAAGTCCGTGTACTCGAGGGGTTGGAAGCATAAGCCCCATTAGCTTCATGACAAACCTGTCCGCCTTGAAATTAAAGTTGATTTTCCAGACAGCATTTTCACATTCCAATGAGAATAACATGAAACCCATTTCAGTTCCCTTCACTGGAAACCGTTCAATGTGAGGATGAGCGCGCCAGACAAGGGCGTCGCTGTGGCCGGGTGCTCAGAAAGCTTCCTGGGCAAGGACGAGATGCCCCTCCTGGGAAAAGGAGCCGGCGGGGCGTTTTGGAGAATTCGAGACAGAAGGCACAACCTGACATCTCCAGTTTGCCGACCAGAAGTGACTGGGAGGACAAGTGTTTACAACAGGATCTTCCCAGAGCCAATAATGGCAATTAGTCCCCAGGATTCGAAGGCGCCCTTCCCGCCTCGCTGGGGTGGAATGCCATTTACTCTTGGGCCAGGGACTAATTAGGGGTCTCTTTTGAAGATCAAGGTTTTGCGATCCCTGCTTCTTAATAACATGGTTTGCCTGTCGGCCACCTGGGTCCAGGCGAGACCTCCCTTTCCCCCCTCCCCAAACAACAGGCACTGCCTTAGGCCAGGAGCAAGTGTGGGCAGGAAAGCACACAGCCAGGCAGGCGGGTGAGCAATTTAACCTCTTCCCCACCAAGGTCCTGCAGCCCGGGGCTGGGCTGGGCTGCCTAGAAATGGAGGCAGTTGGCCTGGCTTCGCAGGCAGGGCTGGCGGCCTGCGAGGCATGCAGAGAAACCGTGGGCAAGGTGCAAACGCCAGGCAGCTGCTTTCTTGTACGGAAGGGAGGCAGGAAGACCACTTTTCCAGGCGAGCGGTAAGTCAAGGGGCTCTTTCCCTCGGCTTCACCTTGGGCCGTTTCCAGAACGAATGTTAACAGTGACGGGCTGAGGAAGGCTGCAGGCAGAGGGGGAGGACACTCAAGTGCACCTTCTGGAGCCCCGGTCTCCCTGTCATCAGACCAAGAGGCTGAGGCGCCGGCCTCTGCGGACCTCTCGTGAGGGCCATGGCCTTGCTGTAAGGAGGCTGGGCTGGCTGCTATGCTCTTTAAGACATGGCGGGGTTGGGGGTGGGGGAGGAGAACGACAGGCCAAAACAGCAGGAAAATTAAGCTGCAAAGAATTAAAGTTGTAACAACTTGGGCAGAGTACAAACAGCCAGCGAGGTCGGTCCTTTGGCTGTTGACACACTCTGGCCTGGGTCGGTTGTGGTCACTAAACCCATTAGCGTTCCGATGTGGCAACAGCTAATGCAGCAAGTTCAATGTGTTTTTGTTTAATTTCTAAATGCTGGGTGCACGCCGGCAATGATGGCCGGGGAAGGCAGGCAACCTCACTGCCATAAACACAGTCATCATTGTCAGCAATCTGAAAATCATTTTTTAAACTATTTATTTCTGGCAGATAGGGGCTGCATGGAGATTTGCATTTGATTCACTGTGCTTTAATTTCAACATGCTTCAGACTTTTTTTGTGTTTTCTAAGCAACCACCAAATCAGAGTTTCCTGCAACAAAAGGAACTGGCCTTGATGGGGGAGGAGGAGACTCCCTGGGTAGGTGGAAAGGGAAAAGGAAAATGCGCAAACACAAGCCGGCCACCAGCTGAGGGAAGGCAGGCTCCGTAGAGAGAGTCAGGGCCTTGGAGTCCTATGAGCCCCAATTCACACACACCTGAAAACAAGGGAGTAGGAAAAAAGCGACCTCGCTTTGCGCTGTAGAACTGGATGTGAAATGGGTTCTTAAAGGGACACAAAGGCAAATTCAGTTTAGTTTTATATTGTCTTCAAACTATGTTTTTTAAAAGTATAAGAGTCAATCTTTCTTTCCTTCTTCCCTCTCTTCCTCTCCCTCCCAAGATGTTTACAGCATCTACCAGGAACCACGCTAAGTCCTAAGGCAGCGGTTCTCAACCTGTGGGTCATGATCCCTTTGGGGGTCGAACGACCCTTTCACAGGGGTCGCCTTAATACATCCTGCATATCAGATATTTACATTACCATTCATAACAGTAGCAAAATTACAGTTATGAAGTAGCAACGAAAATAATTTTATGGTTGGGGGTCACCACAACATGAGGAACTGTATTAAAGGGTCACGGCATTAGGAAGGTTGAGGACCACTGTCCTAGGGACTGTGGTTGAATGAGACAGGCACTAGCTATGACTTCATGGAATACACATCTAGTGAGCATGGAGGTCAGGGGTGGGGAAACTTTTTTCTGCTGAGGGCCATTTGGATATTGATAACATCACTCCCGGGCCATACAAAATTATCAACTTAACAATGAGCCTGCTATAGTTGGTCAAACGTTTAATGAACTCGTCCCTAATGTCTCTGCAGGGCCAGGCCTAATGATTTCGTGGGCCTTATATGTCCATAGGCTGGACGCTCCCTACCCTGATGTAGGACATTACATTCAACAAATAATTAATCTGCACATGTGATTAATTCATTAGAATTGTGCTAAGTACCAAGGAGAGAATGACCTGTCAACATTCACTGAGCACCGACTCTTGTTTTATGGCATCCAGTCCTTACACTCTGAACAGGTCGCTATTATTAACCCATTATGTCGCTCCAGAAACAGGCACAGAGAGTTCAAGATACACACTCAAAGTCACACAGCTAGTATGTGGTGGGACCAGGCTAGAATCCCAATGCACTGTGATGTCAAATTTCTAGCTTATGGCAACACATTAGGGCCCTGACCTGCTCTGACAGGAGGGTTGGAAAGAATTTCCAAGGCAGTAATATCTCTGATGGTGCACAATGCCTACTGGAAGAGAATCTCTCCTCCTCCTCCCCATCCTCCCCACCCCTTCTCCTCCTCCTCCTTCTCCTCGTCCTCTCCTCCTCCTTCCTTTCCCCCCCTCCAGTTCCTCCTCCCCTTCCTCCTCCTCCTGCTCTTTTGCACAGTGCTAATTGAAAAGTAAGTCTGAGGATTTCTACGCATTCCTAGAGTTTTGTCCAGACTCTCTCCTTTCAAATGGATTTTTAGCCTGTGCTTTGTGTCTTTCACCATGAGCTCACCTACAGCCTCCTTCAAAAGCCTCCACTTTAGAGCATCAAGGCACATGCATCCTCCTTCCCCTCCAAGAGTCTGCATTGTGGCCTTCCAGCTTCACGGTCTTTGGGATGATTAATCACTTTTAAATATGAAAAAAATTAACATGTCTGAAGCATTCTTCTCCACTGTCAAATGTTTCGCTTTAACTTAGATCCAGAAGGTCTCCTTTTCCCAGTGATTCCAAGGCAATACATTTTCTGTTGAAAATTCAACAGCAGAAATCCCATCCAGAAGCCCCAAGCAATATATCTTAACATCTTAATTTCATTTAGGAGGAATGCAGTGATTGATCATGCATCATTCTGAGATTGAGTGAACTATCTGGAGGATTCCAATCTATTGCTTCTATCCAACTGATGGGATATTCACATGTCTTCTGGCTGGAGGAAGCCTTTGGGGTCCAAGTTGTCTTTGAAGGAGTGGGATGCTAAAGAGATTATTGAGGGAGGGTCTGCCTTTACCAGCAGAGTGTAACTCCAAAGCTTGACTTGCTGAAAATCAGAGCCTCCCCCAGTAAATGACCAGGAGGTCTGCGGCTGAGTTACCCCACTCCTCCATCCCTGCACATGGAATCTTACATTCCTGCCCTCATCTTTTCATAGGTAACTCGGAGAGGCCTGGGAAAAACCTTGACATGAAATCTACTTGGCTTCTCATCTAGGAGAGTTCTAGTTAATCTAAAGCTGTTTTGTAAAAAAGGAATTTGTACTGCAGTATAAACAAAAGGACACCTTCCTGGGACAGGTAGGCCAGGCCATTGGCATTGTAGCTGCCATTTTGGTTTCCATACAGGACATCATTATAATCTCTTCTTGTTGGGTAGGGTTGCTTGCTCAGCAGCATAATTGGCCAGAATGATACAGAACAAGATTCTTGGAGTGCCTACGATACCACTGCTCTTGAGACAGATGTGTGGGTGAGAGCAGGCAACAAACACACAGTCCTTAAATCCAAGTGTCTGTCTCATAATGGTAGATCCCAATTAAGTACCTAGTCTGTGTTTTACATAGTTAGGTTTTAAGAAACACACACAGAACAAGATGCCTCTCAAATTGCAACCAATCTCTGCAAATAGGCACGGAGTTTTCTCAAGAAGCCCATTGACCAATGGATCACCTTAATGGGACACAATGATGTCCCCTCCGAAGAATGGGGACTTAGAGAAAAGCAGAGGTTATTTCGAAGGGAATCTAAGGCCAGTCACACTTGCACAGTGCTAAAAAGCAGGCTTGCCCTCTGGACTGAGTTTACATTGAAATTCCATGCTGAAGTCTGTACTTGTAGGTCTGCAGGAAGCACAGGGCCCCTATTCCTATCTCCAGCTCCTGCTTAGGGAGATAAGCAAACTCAGTAATCTTCATGGGGAATGATGGGCTCCACGTGTAACTTGGGGAGTAACCATTGGCCGTCAGGTGGACCCGCTCTCCCATCTGTTAGGAGGGTCTTAGCTATCACCAATGCTTCCAACTCAGGTGTGGAGGCGCCCTCAGAGGAAATGCCTGTGCTTCTTTTGTCAGTGGTCACTTTGAAGATTAAAGAGGGGAAAACACATTTTTATAATTCAGAACTGACTGGAAGTTTCCCTATTAAATCCTGAGGTCCTGGCAGGGGGCTAGCTTAACTCTTCTAAGACAGACCTGGCCTCCAGGATTGAGGACTAGGAAATGCCTCGGGGAAGAACTGGGTCAGAGATCAAGGAGCTAGGGCATGACAAAGTGGCCACCCGAGGCATGATATCAGTAGGTTCCTGAGGCACCCTTGGAGCTGCTTCCAAAGCCCAATGCAGGAGGACTGCCTATTTCTCTAGCAGTCACCACGTGACCCAGGATGCACCAGGGTTTCGGCTCTGCGGCAGAGGACTTCCTCAGGACCCAGCCCTTTCTGATATTGCAACCCCCTGCAAAAGCACATGAAATTCCTGATTGGCAGCACCAATCTATGAAGACGGAGTGTTCCCTCGGGAGGAGGCACATAGCTGGGTCCACCTTCAGGGCTTTTGAGACGTGCAGTTCCTCTTCCTGGAGTACTTTCCCCATCACCCTTTACCTGGCTACCGTCTGCTTATCCTTGGAGGTCAACTTACATGTCACTCCTCAGAGGGGCCTTCCCTGACTATTATTCCTGGTCAGATCCCCTTGCCAAACACTCCCTTAGCAATCCCTCCCACCTTCCCCTGCATGCTCCTGCTTTCAAACAAGTTTGCATCACGCATTTGGGTTAGTATTCGGTTGATGTCTGGTTGCAGCCTCAGCTGCCCTCATGGGGACAGGCTGTGCATTTCTTGCTCACTACAGTATTTCTTATATGCCTGCCACAGAGTAGGTGCTCAATACTGGTAAATATTTAAGTGGATGAAGGGGAGAGGTGAATCCATTGATAATAACAAACGTTAATTGAATGCCTACTACATGCCAGGAATAGTCCTAAATGCTTTACAGCAGTGAGTTCGCACTATTGACACATTGGACCTTTGTAGGAGGCTTAGCAGCATCCCTGGCCTCTACCCACAATATGCCAGTAGCACCCCCTCCCTGTTTCCAGGTCACGACAATCAAAAATGTTTCCAGGCATTGCCAAATGCCTTGTGGGAGGGCAACCCACTCCACACTCGCTTTTGAAAACCACTGATGTGCACATTGTGCCATGCCAGCATGGCCATGGGTGAACCTGAGGGGTGGTGGTGAAGGATTAAAGAAGACAGACAAGAGATTATTATTATTATCAATTATTCAATTCAAAAAGCACATATTTTTGGAGCTAGGTGGGACGCTGCCCTCTGATTAGAGAGACAGTGCCACGGCCTGCAAGCCGAGTCTATTTTTATAGCCAGATTCCATGAAACAAAGTAAAGGCATGGTCAAGATGTTCACAATGTTCTCCCAGGTTTCTAATCTACTCAGTTACATGCACCTGAACTCTATCAAGCCCACATCACTCAGCCTCCTGGGACCACAGGTTCGGACCATAAGGTCAAGCTTATAACTGTAGCCTTTGGCTATAATTGTGCTGGGAGTTGCACGTGGCTTTGCCAGGAGAGGATCGTGCCCTCTCGTTAGTCCGAGGCTTGAACCTGTCCAAACGCTGTAGCCGCTCTCCACAGCACATTTAACACATTTCATCTCCACAATCGCCCCGTGAGATGGGCACTATTATTTTCCTGTTAGAGTTAAAAAAAAAAACACCACACACACACAAGGCCAAGAGTGGTTAAGTAACCTGCCCAGAGACACATCTAAACTAGCAGAAGCTAAACCAGGTCAGAGGCAGTTCAGTTGTTCCATTTAAAGAAGTGTTGGGATGAGAAAGGACTGTCCCAAGTTCACATAGGTAAGAGGTGACCAGTGTGAGAATGGGACCATTCCTTACCTTAACCCAGGGAGCTTCCTGGCCATGGCCCTGGGCTGCATTTCCAGACTCTCCCAAACCAGGGCTCTCACTGGGGTGGGGTGGGGTTTCTGGAAGAACTCCCATGGATTGGCAGTAGCTTCTCTTTCCCTGGATCAGCGGCCAGTGCTGCCCAGACCCTCTGGGAGCAAGGCTATCAGAAGTCAGCAAAGAGAGGTCAAGGACACCTCACTCCTAGGCCGGGGAAGGCTGGCTGGCATGTGAGGGGGCAGCTGGGACTCAGACCCAGGTCTCACTACATCTCACCACGGCAGGGAGCCAGCTCCAGCCCGCAGCCCAGCTGGGTGGCAGTCCAAGCTCAGGCACCACCTACCTTTCTGCACTTGCTCAGTGTGGGGAGCCGCTACAGTGTATTGGACAGGTCCAAGCCTTGGAATGATGAGAGGGCACAGTCCTCTCATGGCCACGTGCAAGTCCCAGCTTGGAGGGCAGGGCCCTCCCAGCACAATTATAGCCAACCACTGTAGTTGTAAGCTTGAACCTATGGTCCGAACACGTGGCCCCACGTGCCTGAGTGATGTAGGCTTGATAGAGTTCAGGTGCGTGTAGTTGAATAGGCTTGAAACCCATGAGAATGCTGTAAACATCTTGATCATGCCCTTACTTTGCCTTGTGGCATCTGCTATAAAATAAAGACACGGCTGGTGGGCGCTGTCACTGTCTCTCAGAGAAGCAGCGACCCACCGAGACCCAGCTTTCATTCTCTTGTCTGTCTTTTCTAAGCCTTTCAGCCACCCCGACTCAGGTTCACCCTTGGCCGTGCTGGCGCAGCACAGCTCAGGCGACTCCATTCCTGGGCTCTCAGGCTATCACCCAAGGATGGATGGGAGGGATGACGCTGCCCACCTGTGAGGGTTGCCATGAGACAGGGCCTGACAGGAGCTCTGCACATGTGAACACCCATCACTTCCCCCCCGCTCCCAGGTGGGTGAGCTCAGGTAAATCATTTAACCTCTCTGAGCCTCATTTCATCTACAAGGAGAGGATAATATGCTAACCTGTCCAGGAGGTGGAGAAGATAAAATACAGCGAGCTGTGCCTGCAAAGCAGAGCAGCACAAGCACAGGGACATGCAATAGGTGTTCAATTACCACAGTTCTTATTACTCCTTCTCTACAGTAGCCCAGACAGAGCTGGGCATCAGGACCGGCTTGATCCAGAGTGCAGAAAGCACCAGCCTAGCTTCTTGAGAGAGCGCATCTCAGGGGCCCGGAAGGAAAAGAGGCAGAAGAACCCACACCTTCCCCCAAACTGCAAGTTCCATGCGTCCGACCCGCAGCGCATCCGGCAGCCGGCCACCTTGGCAGCCTCCCCTTTCTCTCTGGGCCCTTCCTGTTGGCACAGCCCACCCGCTTTACAAAGCCCCAGCCGGGTTTTCACGGCTCCAGCTGTTAGATAAACTTTCAAGGATATTTCTGTGGCAGGTACAAACCTGGACAGGAAGCCTCCGGAAGAAATCCTAAATTAATTATATGTCAACATTTAAGCCACAAGAAGGAGCAGTTGTCATAAATTTTTGGGAGGTTAGAATCCAATTTTAGTTGTAAATGCGAGCGAGCTCACTGACTCACTTGTGAGCGGTGCCAACAAAATGATATATTTTACATTCTTTCACAGCTTGTTTTGGCAAAACACAATGAAAAAAAGAGGGGGGGGGATTACCGTTTTTATTCTTCAGTGGGCCAACATTCAATCATGCAAAAGAGCTACACCACACATGTGCCAAAGCAGAAGAAGTTAGCTCAGTTTACCCACTTCCCATTGCCGTCGTCCGCCTTGATTGAGAAGGCAGCAGGGGCTGGGGCTGAAAATGCCACAGGAGGCCACAGGTCTCCAGTCCCCTTCCGCACGGCCCAAGGCTGGGCGCTCCGGACAGCGACAGCGCGAAACAAGACGGCCTCAGGCTGCCCTCCTGGTTTATCCCAGCCCTGACCAAACCCCTGCATAGCTACAGTCCCTCTGGCGCACACTTCCCTGAGCTCTGGGTCCCGGTTGGGTTTGGTGGCAGGTGGTCATTGGCAGAAAAATCTTTAATATTCACCAGATTAGGAAGGCAGCTAAGCTCCTGTTATCCCTTTTGCTTTCTGCTTTACTTTCTTTTATCCAATCAATTATTCAATTCAAAAAGCACTTATTTTTGCTGGCCATGAGCTGGGGCTGAGAGGGGAGTAGTCTTAAAGTGCCGCAGCCAAGTCAGGGCCATGGAGGAGCAAAGAGACAGCTGCCACACAATGATGTGTGAGGACCATGGGCGGGCGGGGAGGCAGAACAGGGAGCCCGGGCACCTGCTCAGCTGTCAGTGAGGTTCAGCAAGGACTCCTAGGAGCTGCCTTCCAGGTTGAGAAGTGAGGAGTGAGGAAGAGTTAGCAGAGGAAGAGGGGAGGGAGGAGCTTTCTGACTAGAGGAGCAGCTGATGTAAAGGCCTCAGAACCGGAGCGAGGCCTCCTCAGAGAGCTGCTAGCGAGAAGGACAGCTGAGTGCAGACTGTGAACGGGGAAGTGGTAGCCACAGGGCAACAGGAAGCGAGGCCTGGCCACACAGGACTTTGTGGCTACATGGAGGAGACCAGAGGCTTCCCTGAGGCAGTGGGATAGCATCAAAGGGGAGTGATCGGGCCACACGTGACTGGGGCAACATGGAGGCTGGATGGAGGCAGCTGACGAGGCTGTGGGGTGGCGCATAACCTTGCCTTGCGGGACAGACAACCGTGGGTGGGGTGTAGGTTGAAATGTATCCCCTAGAAAGATATATTCAAACCCTAACCCCTAGTCCCTGTGAATGTGACCTTATTTGCAAACAGTTTTTACAGATATAATCAAATTAAGATGCGGTTATAGTGGATTAGGGTGGGCCTTAATCTAATGACCCATGTCCATGTAAGAAGATGGAAACTTGGACGCAGGGAGAATGCCACGTGACAATGGAGGCAGAGATTCGAGTGGCACATCTACAAGTCAAGGAACACCAGGGACTACAGACCAGCTAGGAGCTAGGAAGAGGCAAGGGAGGATCCCTCCTAGAGCCTTGGAAGAGAGTATGGCCCTGCTGATGCCTTGATTCTGGACTTCTGGACTCCAGGACGGTGGGAGAATGCATCGCTGATGTTTTAAGCCACCCAGTCCATGGCCCTTTGTTACAGTAACCCCAGCAAACTAATACAGGAGGCAGGGTGGACTGCTGTGTCAGCACTCCCAACCCTCTCCCCAAAGCACCAACACTGACACAGAGGGGTCATCTGAGATCCAAGGAGCATCGCCACTTGACGCTGGCTCCCTGGGACCAACCTGATTGAGCAACCACTGCTCCGTAGCCTGACACGGGCCTCTCCCAAGGGTGGCCAAGCGTGAGAGTTAGCCCCCAAAGTCAATATTTGTCCACAGGCAACAGTTGTGTTTGCATTATGGAAGCCCCAACAGGTTGTTTTTGTTTTCCAGAAATTTCAATCTGTGTGGTCTTCAAGCCATGGGGTGACCTTGTCCTGAGGGGACCCCTGAAGATGAGCCAGGAGGGACGCAAGTCCCAAGCAGTAAGTAGGTTCTGGCAGGCAGCGGCTCAGGAAGTGTGGGGACTGGCCCCAGGGCCGCGGGCTTCGGGGGGCCCTGCAGACAATCCCTCCGCTTGTGCTGCTGGTGGGCTGGACTTCCTCATGCAGCTCAGCTGAGCCTCCCGGCCGGCCCTCCTGCTGACCCGCTGTTCCCAGCTGGAAGCGCTAATGTCATCCGCTTCCCAGAGACACCAGCTGACACAGCTGATGGGACTGAGGGCCAGCAGAAGCACACATGGCCCCACGCCTCCTGCCACCCTGGTTCTGCCTGAGGGGGATGGGGGTTCCGAAGGCACCCGCAGGGTCACTCAATGCCCAGCACAGTGCCTGGCACTAGGAGGGGCTCAATACATGAACAAGTAAATGAATGAGGACCATGGGCTGTTTAATCCAACCAAATTCAGTTCAATCCTGGTCTGGCTCATGGGTAGCTGTGCAACTCTGAACAAGGGATTGTATGTTTCTGGGCCTCAACTGCCTCACCTGTTGGAGATGTTAAAAATATAGAGGTACTGGGAGGATTAAACAAGATCATACACAAACGTGCTTAGTGGAGTGCCTGACAGAAATCAGGACTCAATAGATACTAGCCATTACAATTATCATTATGTTTCTTTATGGAATCATGTGCCAATATAACAGAAGTGCTAATATTTGCCAGTTCTAGACTCAAAGGTGGGGGTGGGGGAGAAGAGACGGGGGAGAAATCCTCATAAGAACTGTTTGCGAACTCCCTCTGTGGCCCTGACCACCTCTGGCTGTCGTGACAACTCTATGGCATAGGTCAAGGCTTGTCACCTCCACTTCCTATAAGAGAATCTGAAGTTCCCGGCAATGAACTCAGGCAAATGCTCCCTAGTGATGTGGCAGAACAAGACCCAAACACAGTTTTCCCATCACATCAAGACAGAGCACAGAGGCACTCAGGACTCTTTCCTGAGTGAGTGAGTGAGACCCAATTTCAAAATAACCTTCAGGAATAGGCAGGGACACGAGGGCTGGAGAAGTTAAGATGGAAGCACCCGGAGATCCTGGCACCCCTTCCCGTGTGGGTTTGTGCCAAATCAGCACCCTTCTCTGACCTCGGTCCTTAAATCTCATGTAGTTCTCAAACCCCAGGAGAAGGTAATAAAGAGGAACCAGAAGTTACTGACTAGCAGTTATTGAATTTCTGGAGCCTCAGTTTCCCCATCTGTCCACGGATGAGTGCACAGGCTTGCTCTGAGGCTCAGCCATGATCTGTACATGTAAGGGCTCTGCTCTACCAGGAGGGCTGATATTAAAAAGGATGAAGCAAAATATGATGGCAGGTTGGAAAAGAGAATCGGAAGGAAATGGCCCAAGATAAGAATGCATTAATATTAACCAACAGGTTTCCTCAGAACAGAAAGCAATGAAACAATAATTTTAGAGAAACAAAACCCAGCCTCGGGAAAGTCTGCCAGAGGGAGCGGAAATGAAGGCACCACCAAGTGGCCCTTGGCTTACCTATCTGGAAAACACAAGATAAAAAAGATTCTTTGTAAACCAATATTTGTAAAAGCCCCACTGGGCTTTGTGCCTGCACAGACTGCCTATTATCTTGGCAAAGGATGAAAACAAGTGACTTCTTATTTAAAACAAGCATGAAGCAAATTCAGGTAATTGTTATCGCATCATCATGAGCTACCATTTACTGAATACCTACTATGTGCTGGGCACTGTGCCAGGAACTATGCACAACTACTTGATTTGGGAAATTATTTTAGCACTCTTACAAGTCAATCATACATATATTCTTATAAATTTTTTAAAAATTTTTATAAATTTGTTGAACAGCTATTTCTTATATGTTCATTATGTGCCGAATATGGTACTGTGTGGTACACATACAATGAGGAACAAGGTCTAATCCCTCTCTGTAAGTCAAGATTTCTCAGTGTCAGAACTTCTCTAATTCTGGGGCCAATACTTCGTTTGATAATTCTTTGTCATGAGGGAGTGTGCTGTGAATTGTAGGAGGTTTAGCAGCATCTCTGGTCTCTACCCACATGGACACCAGTAGCACCCTAGTTTGATGACCAAAATTGCCTCCAAACCTGTCCCTGTCCCAGGGGATGGGACAGGGGGATTGTTCCTAGTTGAGAACCACTGCCTTAACAAAAAAGATGAAGAAACTGAATCTCAGAGAGGCAAAGTCCAAGGCTGCACCGCTAGGAAGAGCATCATAGTAAAGGCAAAGCCAGAGCTGATTTTTGGCACGGACGTGACCTCGTTTCTGCCTGCAGAGATTGGGAGGTGGGAGTTCCCAGGCCAGAGCCACCGTGGTCTTGTCTTGTTTACTATCCATGCATGTCCACCTTTCAACTCCACCTGTGCATTTGTTGGCTTTTTCTCTCCCCATCCGCTAGATCGCACTGCACACATTCAATTCTTCAAAGTTGGAGAAAACTCTAGGTAACTCACCTTCTCCGTCCAAGACATCCTTGAGCACTGCCGGGACACGGGTCAGCTCTCCAGGGAGCCCTGGATGGCCCTTGGAGCGCAGTTCACGTTAGATTCCTGAAACAGTGACCCGGGGCGGCCAGGTGGGGTGCACAGAAAGTCTGAGAGTTTTTATACTTCAAAGTTTGTGTCTCTGTTCCAAGGGTAGCCTAACCTTTGCAAAGGTTACTCTGCAAATACATTCGAGTTAAGAATTCCCTGGGAGAATGTCTGCCAGGATCCTAAGCCTACATTCATATCTAATTTATAATCTCCCTGGGGAAAAAAATGGATTCCTTTTACAAGGAGCTCGCGTTACCCCTGGTCTGGCATTGTGCAGAGGAGTGACAGGTGCAATTTATGTGAATAATCACCGCAATCAGCCTCACTTAAGAAGCAACCAGGGACTTATCTCCAGAGAGAGCAACAGTCAACCGTCGTTCTCCAGATCGCTTCCAAGGCTACTGGTCATGATTGGCCCAGTTGAAGGAAACCTTCGGAGCAGCGGTCACCAACTGGTGGTCCGCAGACCACTGGTGGCCCGTGAGGTCCGAAAGGTTGGCAACCACTGGTTTAGAGGACTCAGCAGAAGTGATGCGGCTGTCTATTGACATCTCAGTTCCCCGGCCTGGGAGAGTAGAATTCTAATTCCAACCTTGCCGTGAACTCATCTTGTCACATTGGATCAGGACTCGCCCCTTCACTGAGCCTCGATTTCCTCATCTGTAAAATGAGGTCACTGGACTAGATGAGAACAAAAGACTTGTCTTGCTTTAATCATTTCTCCGTTTCTCATTGATTTGCCAGAAGTGTCCTCTTCTCCCTAGTAGTCGTGGCCTATAGCCTGGGAGTTCTCGGGGGAAGGACTATGGAGATGATGACATTGATAATAATATCTCAGGGCAAACACTCCTTGAATGAATGACTCAGCGAATGAGGGTGGGAGTGGTTCTCCTGCAATTTAAGAACCGAGCTGCCTCCGCCATCTTATTTGATCCCAAACCAAGGATAACATTCCCTGGGGCATAAGGATTTACAGGTTTGTGAAAACCATCGTGTGGACCAGGGGTTGGCAAGTTAGTAAAGGGGTCAGAGAGCATATACTTTAGGCTTTGTGGGTCTTATGGTCTCTGTCACAACTATTCACTTCTGCAATTGTGGCGTGAAGGCAGCCATAGACAGTAAGTAAATGAATGGGTGTGGCTGTGATCCAATAAAACAAAAATAGGTGGCAAGCTGGATTTGGCCATGGCTGTCATCGACTGGTCCCTGTGTGTGGCCAAAGCCTCTGACATGTGTCCTCTCCATCTTGTTCAGCCCTCGGTGCTCTGGGAGTGGAGAAGAGCACAACCATTTCCTGAAATATCTGCAATAATAACAGTCTCCTCTCTCCCTCCGCTCATCTTCCTGTACTCAGACCTACCAACATCTCCTTACAAGACCCCAAGATTATTGGCATCAAAAGCCACCCTGTCTCCCTGCTTCAGGCTGGGGCCTCAAGAGCAGGGGAATGAGATGGAAAGGATGAAGAGAAGGGAGCACCCATGCTGGCTTATCTTCCCTAGAAAATCAAATCCAAATGTTAAAGGAGTGATGATGCCCGATTACTGCAGGCAGCGGTTGCAGGTGGGGTGGGCTCTGCTCCCGCCAGAACACCTTTCCAGCTCACACGTGAGCAGAGTTTGCATTCTAACAGGACTACGAAGGAATAGTTTGATTGTGAGGTCATCACATGGGGCTCCAGAGCCCAAGTGACCTTGGAAGTCTGCTCAGGGAACCTCATTATGTTGCATTTCTGAGTCGATCCCTTCTCTGACTTTTTCCAAGTCTCTCTGCCCTTGCACTCCTCTGACAAGATTTTTGCCTCGATAGAGAGGCACAGGCGAGGGGAGGGGAGCCATGGAGGGAATGAGGAGGGAAGACCTGATTATAAGTGAATAATCCACCCTGGGGACCTTGGCCTGCTACTCCTTGGGCGGGACATGCTAGCCAGGGTATCTTTAAGGAGCACTAATTCTCCAGAAGGCAAGACTCCCATCGCTTACCAACACAATTTGGAATTAATTGATGCAACCCTCGAGTTGCAAGCAGGAACCCCTGCCAAAGCAAGCACAATGTTTCCCATCTTGTAAAGCAGTCACTGGGAGTAGCTTCTAGGGAAAGGAAGCCAATCCCTCCACATGACAAGCCACCCCTCCCTTGCCCCTTGAACATGAATGTGTTTGCTCAGCCCACTGCCTGCCCCTCATGTGCATTTGTGTCGCTGCTGCCATTTTTCATCGTAATGACTCTCGACTTCCTGCGAGCAGAATGTCAGAGCACAGAGAGGTCCCCAAAGATTCTCGGTTCCCTTTAAAAAGATGATAAAGGGGGGCTTGGCGTATAACCACACGCACAAATCACCCACGCTCATGATCTCGTCAGGAAAGGAGGTAATTCTCCCCCTGATTTCAACCTGCTGACGGGAACGCTCAGCCAGGCCCCCACTTCCCGCTCAGGGATAGAAACTGCTTTCCTAGAAAGCCCGGCTTTCCCGGAGCCACCAGTGACGACAGGACACAATGCTGCTCTTCTCTCTTTCTCCAGCGACAACGTATTGGAAGAGTTTTAAGGCACAAAGCAAACCCGCGGGGCTCTGCTCCCTTGTTGAATGAGAGGCCTGGAAATTTCACAGTCATTAAACACGCTTGTAAAAAGGTTGGCAAAAAAAAAAACCCAGGGCACTGTCCTCCAGGCTGCAGCCTCTGCAGGCTGAAGTCCCGTATCCAAGGCTGCTTTAGCCCAAGACTCCTGGGCCATGCCAGAGCACTGCTTGGGCCCCAGCACCCCTCCATGGCAGCCCTTGATCTCTATGGGGGTTTAAAGACAGTCAGGGCCATTTCAAAGTAACTGGCTTCCTGGAGCTGCCCATAAATGGAAGGACCACAGGGCTAGTGTTTAGTCGTTCCTGGACCTGCGTCCCTGTCCCAGCTTCAACATGAACACATAGGGTGACCTGGGTTAAATTGCACCACTTTCTAATGTGTTGATCCGGGCCCCTCCAGCTGTACGGGTCACTCCCTCTGACTCAAGGACCAACACAATATCATTACTTCCCCTTTATCATTACAAACATCACCTGCAATAGGGTGTCCTATTGTGTCCTAGACAGGAGCTAGTACTGAGGATAGAAGACAGTAAGACCCATCCCTGCCCTCAAACAGACAAGCAAACAAACCCCTCTGTCTACTCTCTTAAGTGTGTGCTAACGATGGTGATGCTTGTACTGAGCACAAACCAAACGCCAAGTGTAGTTTCTGTAAACTCATCAGTTCTCCCCGAGTTCCTTTAAGGACGTGCTCTTCTCATCCTACTCTGAGATATTAGACCAAGGGCCTGACAGGTCCAGACACAGGGTCCCACAGGTGTTGAGTGATGGAGCCAGGGCCAAACTCAGCCTGGCTGTGGGTCCCTCCCAAGCTGCACTCCCTCCTCAAGGACACAGAGGTGGTGTGGGTGCCTGCCTCTCCTGAGGGTGCTTCAGTTCATTCCAGAACCTGTTACTAACCCCCCACAGGCGCCAGGTGCTGAGGTGATGGGGGCCCTGCTCTCACAGGGCTCACCATGGAGCAGGAAAGACGCCGCACACACACACCTGCCACCTTTCTTCCCAGCTGATAGGACTGGCTGGCCTGGTCAAGGTTGGGAGGAAGGCCCGTTTTCCCAAAGTACACTTCTCACCTGACGGGGGGACTTTCTTGGTCAGCAAAGATGTGAAGTCTGGCAGGGGAGCCACAGACCAGAGTGGCCAGTCCTCCTAGGCATGGAGGCTGAGGCCACGTTCAAGCAGTGCCTCTAGGGATTCTGCAAGCCGAGGTGAGGGGCGGGCAGAGGGGAAGCATGGGACCGGAGATTCTAATCAGGCTCAGGACTCCTCAAATGTCTTCCATCTCCCCTGTATGTCCTTACTGATAATGGCAATTTTCATGGGAGTCATATTAGGAACCACCAATGGTTCAGTGCCCTGGGCCAGACATCAGGCCAAGCACACGCTGTGTATTTTGATATTTAACCCTCACCACCACCCTTTTTGGTGGGTGACCATATTCCCATCCCAATTCCGATCCTACTCTCTGTATGTATGTTATCACGAGGAGGCAAAGGAACCAAAGAGTAGAAGATAGGTGGTAAGGTGAGAAGTTGGGGGTGAGGGGAGTAGAGAGGAGAGACCCAGAGGCAGTTTCTACCCTTTGCCTGGTGTGCAGAGCAGCTCACAATACAACAAAGTGTGTGACCCTCCTGGGAGGAGGTGTGTCTCGGGACCCGGCCCTGCTCACCCTGGATGCTCATGTGCCCACACTCCCACCAGGACAGCTCTGAATTTTCTCTCTTCTATGTTTTGAGGTTCCTTTTTACAATTTCCTATGAACTAAAAGTTCCGTGTGATTTTGATAATGCACAGGAAGTGAAGCCCTGAGAGGGGTAGGTCACCCAGTGGGCGAGTGGTGGTGCAGTGAGCTGGTCAAGAATATGGCCTTGCCTTGGCCGGCGTGGCTCAGTGGGTTGGGCATCCTCCATACACCAAAGGGTTGCTGGTTCAATTCCTGATCAGGGCATATGCCTCGTAGGGGGTGTACAGGAGGCAGCCGATTGATGCTCTCATCTCACATCGATGTTTCTCTCTCTTCCTCTCCCTTTCTCTCTCTCTAAAAATCAAAAATATTTGTGTTAAAAAGAACATAGCCTCTACAAGCGGTGGCATTGGGTTTGAACCCCAGCTCTGCCACTTCCTAGGTGCCTTGGGCAAGTTACACTATCTCTCAAAGACCAGTTTCTTCCCCCTCTGTAAATAGAGAGGATGCAGTGGGTGGGTGGGAGGATTTGCTGAAAACTTGTACTAGAGAACTTAGCACAGAACCTGGTGCAAAGTAATAGCTCAACAGACAGTAGCAAATATTATTTCAGTCTCATTCAAATGCCCACTCTTGTTCTTGGAGTCAGGCTACAACCTTCGGTTATGACGTGAGGTTCCCAGTCCTTTGAGAACCAGGACCCAAACAGAATAGTGTGGCCCCCAAGGCTTTGGAGAGAAAACAGTTGGACAGCATGGTCAGTGGAAGACATAAGGGTGAAAATGTGCACGTCCCCAAGGAATCCAGCGACTGACGTCCAGCCTCTGAATCAGCCTGGGGGACGTGTGGCTGTAACTCACCCCAGCGCTTCGAGAATGTAGCTTCATCATGTGTGATGTCGGCACATGAATGGGGCTGCCCATACCCTCTCCAGGCCCCATGACCTGGGAAAGGGTTGGGACCGTCTCCCCCATCCCACAGCCTCTCCATCCCTTGTTATTAAAAGAAAACAATAGCTAAAGCCCCAAATTCCAATCCACTGTCCCCAGTGTGGCCGGAGTGAACTTACTAGAACATGAAAGCCATGAAGCCCTCTCTTGTGTAAGAGCCTGCAGTGGCTCCCCACTGTTCTCAGGAGAAAGGCCTGAGGCCAATTCACCCACTTCCTTCCAGTCCCAGCTGCCTCCACTCTGCTCTAGCCTCTCCTTTCCTTAGCACCTGACAGACTACAACTCACCCTCCAGGTTTCAGGTTAGACAGTAACTGTTAGCGACTCCTCCTCCTGAGTCCCTGGTCTGAGTCAGGTGACCCTCACCCCTTCTCCCAAGGCCCCCATCCCTACCTACCCCTTCCTGGCACTTCCCACATGTATCTGCCTGGTCTTCACAGCCCCACTGAGAGCTCCTGGGGACAGGGACCCAGTCTGCACAGCCCATCACTGCATCCTAGCACTGTGCCCAATGCACAGATACGCCCACCAAATACTTGTTGATTGACTAAGCTCCCTTGTTGTAGGGTTTGGGGTAAGGTCTTACAGAATCCAAATTTATCAGTCTTTGCCTAAGGAGCTGAAGTCATAAATTGGCATATTGTGAAATATAGAAAGTGAAAGAATTTTGTACTAGCAGTAATGAATCTGAGCCTCCTGCCTCCTGTGAAGGGGCCACAAGGGTGTGGGCAATGGCTGGAGGGGGGAGCCCCCTACTCTCCAGACTCAGATGTCAGGAGACCCTGCTGGCAGCGAGGCAGGCCCTCCACTGCTCTGGCAGCTGCTGCTGGCTCCCGCCCCTTCTGCCCAGTGCCTCAGCCCTACCGGAAGGGACTGTGAAACCTCAAGCTTTTGCCTTGAAATTAGAGGCATCTAAACCTGTAGCTTAAGAACTTTTGCCACATGTAATTATTGACCTGAGACATCAGTCACCTTCAAAAATTCTGCGCTGACAGAGGGCAAAAGAAAAGCGTCTAGAATATCAAAAGGTAAAGAAAGGGTCCAGATTAAAAAGGGAGATGCTAGGATGGCTTTTCCCAAGCCCTAGCCTTTAATTGACTCCAGTCTCTGGGAGCACCTCGGCCTCCTTTGTCAGCATGCTGGGAGGTGGGACGGGCTCCCCACGGGTGAGTCGCTGCAGACCCGTGCGCCGGCAGCCACATGTCCCCGAGGAATCTCCCCTTGCTGCCATGCTGGTGCCACGAGCAATCAACGTCTACTCTAGAATGACAAGTGCGCTGAAAGGATAGTCGGAGAGGCTGGGGCAGGTGTGGAGCATAGAGGTGGAGGGCAGTTCCCCTCAGGAATGACATCAGAGGCTGAAATGCCAGCCCTGAGACCCCACGAAGTCTGGGCCGAAGGGAGGTGTGGGTTCGGCTGCATTTGTCATTCAAAGGTCAGTTGAGCAAACTTCCTAGTTGGCTCATTCCTTCAGGTTCTGGCCTACCAATCTGTGAAGTGGTTCTAGAAACAGTCATTTTAGAGCAGAGGCATATTTGAAATAGAACAAGGGCCCTTCCTCTCACATAGGCTGCGCCTGCAGTCGGTGGAGCCTCCAGTTCAATACGGATGCAGCTGGGCACTATTTCAGAGCTCAAAGGCTCAAGAGATGTGCCCTGGGAGGGAATTAGAAAGACAAAGCAGAGCGATTCCCGCAGAAAGCCTTAGAAACAAACCACCAGAGTCCTGCTTCTTCTGAACGAGAACACACGCAGTGGGGACAGACTTCACCATCTTTTTTGTTGTTGTTACGTTTCATTAGCATTTTACTTTTCTGCAAAGGAGCCCAAAAAACAAACCAATGGGCTTTTGAACCACAAATGCCACTCTGCCTATTAACCGTGGTCGGCAAACTGTGGCTCACGAGCCACATGCGGCTTTTTGGCCCCTTGAATGTGGCTCTTCCACAAAATACCATGTGCGGGCGTGCACGTACGGTGCTATTGAAACTTCGTGGCCCCTGCACAAAAGTCGGTTTTCGGCCTGGGCGAGTCTATTTTGAAGAAGTACCGTTGATATTTGGCTCTGTTGACTAATGAGTTTGCCGACCACTGGTCTAGCAGAACACTGCATATCTCCCCCCGACTCCCCTTAAATTGTGGAGGAGCCCCGACAGCTTGAGTTGGTCTCTCTGGTAGGTGTGTGGGAGGCAGTAGGGAGGAGATGCCGCCTATGACCAGCCTGTCAAATCCTTGGAGTTCATTTGGTATAAAAACCGGTATCAAAAGGAATGCCAAGCAGAGAAATCTAAATACCAATTAAAATTTGTTTAGTGACTACAGACAGACCATCATCTCTTTCTCTTTGGGTGTCTGTCCCTGGCTCTTTCTTTTTTTCTGAATCCCCTACCAACCCGTGGGACTGCTGGGCAAAACCCAACTCTCCTCCTGTTGCCGGGCTGTGCTTATTAAATGTGGATGAATGTCAATGTCACCCAGCTCATTAATAATTGATTTCCAGCCCTGTCTCTATTTGCAGAGCAGAAGCCACTTACACAGTCTATTATTCCAACTCCCTGTGTGGGTCACGGGGCCAAAGAGGTTGCACCAGGGGTAACCTTTGTTGACAGCAATCACCACGGCAACCCCACACATCTCCAGCCTCAACTCTGATGCCCAAAAGGGTGCGGAGTCCTGCCTTGCACCAGGGACTGGGCTGGAGTTTGTGGAACTAAACAGCGATATGAGCAACTCTGCTGGCAAAATGGGATTTTTCTCTCCCAATTTTTTATCCTGGTCAAGCAGAGTTAACAAACACTTTTGGAAACCTTCACAGAAAAGGGCACTTTCAGATTTAAAAAACAAAACCCTGTTTTTCTTTCTGTCTCCTCAGGCAAAAAACAAAGGCAAAGTAAACCCCCCTCTGGCTGCTTTTAGGTCATTTTAAGTCAATGAAACCGATCTAATCCTGGAATAACCGATGGTTTCTTTTCCACCGACCAAAGGCTGCAAGCTTAGACGGGAAGAATTACTGTTTTGCTTTTAACCACCTATTAATATTTTGTCCTACCAGCCACGCTTCCTCTATCCCTCTACCTCTTCTTTGAAGATTTCCCCACTAAATTAATGTTTAACAATTAAATGAAGCCAGCGGAGAGTTTTGAAAGATCCACACAATTACGGATTGGGTGGGCAGGCAAAGCCTTTAATTTAAGTGGGAAATGTTTCCCAAATTATGGCCTGAGACCTCACAGCTAATTACATAATTTTCTGCATCTGAAAAAACATAAGCTGAGAAAACGCAAACAGAATCACACTGATAATGAGAGAGAAAAAGCTGGAAGTGGGTCCATCTATTATTTTAGAAAACAGAGCTACTAGGCATATCGAGGGAGAGTGAAAAAAAGAAGCACGATGCTAGAACTCCGCAGGGTGGGTGAGATCTGCTATCCCATGTCTGTCAAATTGAGGCAGGGCATCTGACTTAACCCGGCTTGTGGACAAATACATTTGAGAGATAGTGTGTATTTCATCTACACTTGGAGATTCTCCAAGGCACATTTCCATATTTAAGGCTCTGATAAGTCCTGCAATAAGACAACATATTGTATTTCATTCAGAATTGGACAAATTGATGTGATTTTCTAAAAAGAATACTTAAGTGATATTTATTGAGATAAATTAAAGATACTTAAAAATACTTATTTTTAATAAATAATACTGTTTTAATACATCCATGGGACATTTGTGTGTGTGTGTGTGTGTGTGTGTGTGTTAAGTAACATTTTTATGATTCTGTGGGACCTGTATTTCTCAGAATACACTCTCGGAAACACTGACGGAGCCCCAGACCTTATAAATAAAGATACTGAGTCCCAGAAAGAGGAAAGGATTTGTTCAGGTCCCAAGGGCATCTTAGGGATCTTGGAGGAAAAGATGGTGGGTGGCTGCCTTCCCAGCCAGTGCTCTGTGGATTAGCTCTCACTGATGCCCTACCCCAGAGGTGAGACTATAGCATCGAGACACAGGCTGGATGGCCTTCAAGTCCATGATAGAGATAAGTCAGTGTGCCTTTCTGCTGCATCTTTAAAAGATTGCACTTTATAAGTGAGAAGTCGGGATGCACTGGGGTGATGTGCACCTGGGAGACAGGATGCCAGTCATCAAAGAAGGGGCCCCGTGAGCACTCATGTGACTCACTGCACACTTTTCTCTTCTGCTCTGGCTGATGCTAGCTCCCTGTGGTAGGAATACTCCAGACAGAGCTAGGAGTAGGTTAGTGCCATTTAAGGCTTATCCTTGCTACAAAATATGAACGCTGAGGAGGCTGGGGACTTGGGGTAAGAGGTAGCCACTCGGGAGACGAAAATACATGAGTTAAGGAAAGCATGGCCTCAGACAAGCCGTTTGAGTGCAGGACGTGCCTTCTTATCTGAGGGCTTAGATTTCCCGTCTGTAAGACGAGGGAGGTGAAGCCCAGTATCTGGAAGGTGCCTCCCAGCTTTAACATTCTTTATCCTGTTCTCCTGGGAGTGACACTCAAAGCCACAGTCACACAAAGGCTGTGCCAATGAATAGCTGCTTTTAAAGTCAAAATCCTCTTCTCTGGGAAAGAATCCTCTTTGTTCCTTTAAAGAGCAAGGTCAGTTCAGACCAGCACCCCACAGACCAAATGCTTATGCAAAGCTCCTGCTGTTCCTGGGAGGCACCTAGGCCCATCCTGGGAGGGGCTGGCTGCTCCTTGCTCCCCAGGGACTGGGAGACCTTCAGATAACAGCTTCTCTTCTTAGAGTCTGGCTCCCACTCCCTACGAAGAAAGCAAGAGGTGCAGATATGCAGAAGCCAATAAATATATACATAATGAAATATCTAACGTTTTCCTCGGGAGGGAATTTCAGAAACTCAGATAAGTTAGGGCCCGCGTTTGGTTTCGGCTCAGGTCTCCCTCCTGATCACAAGCCCCCATTCCTGAAGTGCTATCTGAGAGAAAACAACTTCATTTAGGACACCAAGCGGTGAAGTCATCAACTCTTGAAAAATATCAACCTCCCAGACCACCATCTGTTATGCAAGCTCCATGCAATGTACAAGGTTGCTAATTTTTTTGGCCAGAGCTTCAAATTCCATGCTTTTAAAAATTAGGATGACAAACAACTTACTTTTACAGACTTTACGCCAGCCAAAAAGACTCCTGCTCCCCCTCAGGTCCCAGCGAAACCGCAGCTGTGATGAGAGTCACGCCAGGTGCTTGCTGGGATTTGGACCCTGCATCCCGCTGATAAGAGCCCAGTGGTGGGGAATCTAAAGGGTAAGTCATGCTTTTGCATTGTAAATAAAAGGTAGGGATGGTCATTCCCATTCTTGGTGCTTATCTGGCTTGTGCATCTATTATCTCTGGTAAGAAACATTCACAAGACAGTTTAACGATTCATCAAGAGGAGTGTTCACATCTTTATGTTGCCTTCTCCAACATGAGGATTGGACATTTCTCAGCACATACCACTGACAGAATGCAAGAATTGTGCCGCTAAGTGTCTACACAGAATGGGTTGTCTCAAAAACCAGACAAAGACTCTCATTAGATCCCAGATAATAATCCAAGCAGGAATGTTTTTGCCCTGATTCATTTCACAAACATGGAAAATGGACAGGTCAGGGTGCTCATGCACCAAGTCAATGCTGTTTGCATTAACTCAGTCCCGAACACAGGCAGCCGAGAGGGTAGTCTTGAAAGACTTTGAAAGGTTTCCTCAATTTGTGTGCCAAGCTACCCTTTGCTGAGCACCTACCATTTTGCAGGCACGGTGAAAAGCAATGACAAATACCAACTTTATTCCTCACAGCAATCCTGCATAAGTCAATATCTTAGAGCCCATCTTATATATAGTTGGGGAAATTGAGAGTCAGAAAACCTAATTTATCCAAGATCACAGGGATTGTATATGATGAAGCCAGCTTCTCTCCCCTACAGCCTGCAGGAGACGTCAATTCTGGTCCTTTTCAGTACAGCTAAACAGGGGTCGCCACTCTCTTTGCCCCTTTACCGCTAAATTGAAGGCTGTGGAAGGCTGCATCAAAGAGAGGACATTGCCGAAGATGGCAAATATGTCTCATCTAAGAGTGCTCATCTAGAGATGAGCTGGCCCTGGCTGCCTAGTGAACCCTGTTCACCACGGCTCAGTGAAAAGAGAGCTGGGAGGTATCGGTGACACCAACCATGAGAGAGAAGAGTAATGGCATCTGTAGCAAATGTTTTCTGACTCCTAACTACAGGTACTATCAGGACCCAAATTCATCTCCTCTCTCTCTCTCTCTCTCTCTCCTCTCTCTCTCTCTCTCTCTCTCTCTCTCTCTCTCTCTCTCTCTCTCTCTCCCTCTCTCTCTCCCTCTCTCTCTGTTATCCCTTGAAAACATGACACTCAGTGACTCCATGACATGCCACCAAACTCCACTTCCCCAGGGACTTACTCTAGCAGTGACATACCAAGAACAGGGGGGGGAAAAAAGATGGTGCACCCAAATCATTTTCTCACTTGCCCCTTCTCACCGATAGCTGCTGTGGGCCACCTTTTTCATCCAAATTGTTGTCAACTTCAAGGGGACCTACACCTTGCCTAACAGCAGACCCGATATCTCTTGCCTGGCACCAAAAGGAATGTTCAAAGACTTCTCCAAGTCTTCTAATGGATTCCACTGTGGCCAGTATTTATCTTCCTTTTGCATCCTATTTCCATCCAGAAAGGCAGCTGGTCTTCCTACTCAATCATATACAGTCACTCTCGGCTTCTGTCCCTTAGGAAAAGCTCTCTAGAGGGGTCCCTCCTGGGCTTTGGCCACGGGGTGGTCTCCTAGGTCCCATATCTGCTCAGAGCGTCTATCTCCCCAGTTATACTTTGCAAGCTGGAGAGGGTCCCCTCTCCGGGCCTGCCTTGCTGACTTCCTGCGCCTGCTGTGTCTAATCTGTCCTTCCATCTGTCCCTGAACTCCATCAGACCTCCGTCTCCGGGAGGAATGGGGGAGCGAGGCTGAGCAAACAACAGAGGCTGTTGAGGAGTTGTTTGGGAGGAGAGAAACAGCAAAGGGCTGTCCACGCGTAAGCAGTCAAAAATCTGAACTCCGAGGGAGAGCTGCAGGGAGACAGGGTTCATATCAGCCAGAAACATCGAGGGCCAGAGCTTAGACTAATAGGAAGAAATAAAAGATGGGAATGCTTCGGCTGGACATCAAGAAAAACATCCTGATGAAAAGGGAAGGCTCCCATGTGGGGGACGTTCTCATAAAGATGAGTGAGTGGCCAGGTCACTGCTGTGCTCCCCAACTCTGCTCCAGTGCGGTATAAACAAGGCCGCCCTGCCTCGGCGGACTGGAGGCTGGCCTCCCTCCAGCTTCCCTTCCCTTGGAGAAGACCAGGATGGTGGGGCCGGTAGGTGATGCAGCCTGAGGTCAGTTTTGGTTGGAAGAGTCAAGGAGGCACTTCAGCTAAATCGAGAAAAACGGGAGTTTGGGGAAGGACATTGCTTCCCCGGAGGGCCTGGAGAAGCATGGAGACTGAGGAGTGTGGGGAAGGATGCTGCTGGTCCAGAGGGCCTAGAGAAGCGTCAGGAATTGGGAAGCACGAAACTGTTCTCTACTGCTGTGTCTCTGTGCCCTTTGAGTGTCCCTGCTGACCCAGTTCTGGTCCCTCACTTGTTCTGAAGCCTCATAACTTCAGCTTGCACGTCATGGCTGCCCTGGCCTCTCTTGCCTCGCCAACCTTGCAGCCTTACTTCTCACTGCGAATCCACTCTCTCTCCTCACTTCATATTCCCAAGGACAAGAACCTGACTGGCCCACTTCATCAGTTCCTGGAAAGCCAGTTTGCAGGTCACTATCCCGGTGATAAGGTGGCCAACCCTCATCCAGTCAGCAATGGTTGGGCAAGGCTGGGCGGTGGGATCTACACAAGACTGTCTACACAGCAGGAACTGCAGGCAGGCAAGAGGTTTCTTTAGCAAGTGATGTGGGCCTTTGGTTACCACCAGATCCATCTGGGACTTTCGGTCCTCCAAGCCCCAGGTTTCAGGCTCCCCATTAGAGCCAGACCCCCTCCTGAGCTCCAAGGCTTTCTGGCTTGGGCTGGGCTAGTGCTGAGCAGATGGGAAAGAGGCCACCTTCCCACTCACACATCTGGCCTGGTGACCAGCTACTGGGTTTATTGGGCCTCAACGACAGCCTTTTATCAGTGACGGATGTGCCATTTGTTCCCCTCTCCCTGCCCAATTCTACATCCACCCTTTGCTTCTGGCTGTGAAGAGGTCAGTCCTTCCCTACCTACCAGGTCCCTGCCCCCGCCCCCCCCTCCCCCCCCGCCACTACCAACCCCTCTATGAACTGTCCCCTAGGGGTTGTTTTCCTCTCACTATCAGAGTCATTCGGGTACATCTGAATTCCAAAATGTTTGCCAAATGCTGGCTCCTTCCTTGATATTCCTTGAATTTGTTAAAGTCATCATTGTAAAGTCAAAGAACCACTTCTGAGATCCTTACTAGGGCAAGGAGAGTGGCATAGGGGTTGGGGGGAGACAATGCAATAATGACCATCACTCAACACAACAATGTACAAAGCATCTTAGCGCTGTGGCTATGCCCCCATCCATCCTCAAACGACCCTAGGAGATAGGACTCATTGTTATCTCCATCAAGCAAATGACGAGATATATCTCAGCAAGTTCAACTACCTTGCCCAAGGCTGCGATTAGTTCCAGACGTTAGATTGGACATCCACTAGATTGTACATCCACGTTAGTCTTTACGGCAGGTATATACTCTTTTGGTTGTCATTGTTCTATTTGAGCCACATAGTATAAGATAGCTCCTGCTTTTCTGGTCCGTTGTATTGCACTTTCGTCTGTATTACTGGCTTCACTTTTATGGCTATAGAAGTGCTTCCTCCAAAGGACTTCTCCTCTCTCCCCTAGCCAGTCACCAAGCCCGGCTGCTTTCATCTGCAGAATGTCTCCGGGAAGTGGTGCCTGCTTCTCATCCTCACTGTCACCGCTGCACGTCTCTGTCCTAGACTCCCACAGAGCGTCCCCCTGGGGCTCCTGTCCTCCAGTCTCGCACCCTCCCTGTGCACACTCCAAGCTCCAGATTCTATTCTGTGACTGCTGGGGAGGGACAAGGAGGGTGTGGTGAGAAGCAGGGAGCCAGAGGACATGCTGTGGGCACGGATGTCCTGCTGCATTTCTGCACAGCAGTGAAGGCTCGGGGTGCGTGACGGGGTCAGGCGGACGGGTCACAGAGAGCATCAGGCCTGAGCATCTGAGGAGCAGGACATCCTGTAGGTGGAGTGCCAAGGACAACTTTCTCCCACTGGCAACTTTCTTCCCCAAGGAACACTCAGCATCAGCAAATCGCTGCCTCCAGGAAAGAGTTTCTGGGTGTCACAAGGAGCAGAAACAGTACAGAGAATGGGATGAAGAGAAGGCGTCCCATGGAGAACAGCGATGCCAGATGGACTCCTGCCCGCGGCGCCGAGGTAGGACCCACTAGGCGGGGACCTCCTGTCATTCTTATAAGAAGCATAGCCCTGGGTTCTGGGTTCTGGTTCAGAGCAGGGCTGGGGAGCTGGGAGCCCCCCTGTTCCCGGAGGAATCCATGGGGCAGGGGAGCTAGAGAACCCCATTTAGGGGGCCCCGAGTCTCCTCACCCCATCTCCAGTGCCTTCTTCCTTAGGGTCTCCAAGCACACACAGCAGCCCCCATAATTACTGCAGAAGGGGATGGAGAACAGGAAGGTAGAGCAGGAAACGGGGACCCAGTGGGCTGGAGCCAGGCAGCATCACCACCTCCCTAGGGAAGCTGGACTAAGAGAAGCTTCAGATGGCTGGTGGCGGGGGGGGGGGGGGGGGGGGTGGGGGGGTGGGGGGGGGGGGGCCTTGTTAATTAATGTAATGAAAACAAGAATGACAAAGGCAGCAGGTCCTCAGGGGCCAGGTGCTGAGCAGGGTGCTTTCTGGTCTCAGGGCTGCTCCTTCCAGACCAGGCTGGCTCCTCTGCCAGAGCACCCTTTCCTCACCTCTGCCCGTCCGTCTCTGCTCTCCGTAACATGTCAACGAGACCCTCCTGATCACACTAGTAAGGCTGTTCCTCACTCCCACCCCTGCCCCTTCTGGGCTGCATTTTTCTCCCTTGCTTACACTGTCTTCTGACATTCGGACATCATTTCTTTATTTCTCATATTTATTGTCTGTCTCCTCCACGAGATTCCAGGCCCTGTGAGGATGCTAGGGTATTTGTTCACTGTTACATCTGGCACAGATGTTTCTCAATGAACATTTTAGATTGAATCGTACTTAGCCCTCACGATGACACTAATCAAGCCAGGTGTTGTGGCTCCTCCCATTTCCCAGATGAGGAAACTGAGGCTCAGTGGGGGCTCAGAACCAGCTGAGCACAGACAGCCAGTGAGGGGCGAGAGAGGCAAGCGTGTGTGTGCCCAGGTCTCTGAAACCCGAGAGCAGTGTCCCCACCCCCAGCTCTGTCACTCCAACTTACATGGGAAATGAGGACTTTGGGCTCGATTCTTTCTGAGACTCTCTCTCCTGAGGCCCAAGAGCCAGTTTAAGTCCACACTTATTTCCTCATAGGAGGTGGGCTCACAGGTGGTTGCGGCACTCCCGATGGCATGAGAGTTTGAGTCCTGTGTTTTCCATTCAATAATGGGGCCTTCTCAACATCTCTGAGCCTCTGTTCTTTCTACTGCAAAAGGCAATGATAGTGCATGTCTGTCGGAGAGTCAGGAGATGGCGGGACACAGGCAGAGGGCTCTCAGTGCGTGGCACCAAGCCAACGCTAGCTGTCCCGATCTCGGTCATTCTGCTGCCACCTGGGACCCTTTCCCCACTCACCCGGCCCTGCTTCTGTCCAGTCCCCCACCACTGACTGTCCTGGGGTGGGGGAGCACCCCGGCTTTGCTACGTTCTACGTCTGCCTGGTCCCAACGGTTCAGTGTCCGAGAGGCAGGGCAGGGCCCAGCGGCTGTGTTTGCTGCCGGCAAATGTTCCTGGAGCCTTGTTTTTTGTTCTGTTGCCGGGCCATTTGTTTTTATAGCTTATCGTTTCTGCAGGGGGGCTTTGAAAGGCTGCCATTGCTGCAATGGATGTTTCCGGTTCGCCTCCATCAAGCCCCGCTTAATGAAAACCAGTTTAAGGTCTTCTTTCCCATAAAATGTCTCATTGTTGCCCCAGCAGCTCCTCTTTGGAAATAATGAAGATGAACGCTCCCTCTGCGGGCAGCACACCAACCCCTCTGCGGCAGGAGAGCCTCGCTCAGTCCCCAGGAACTTCCCGAGACCGAGGAAGGAGAAAAACCAGGCAGCGCAGTCTCCACCGGGAGCAGGCCTGGAGGCCGGATGCTGCAGGCGCTGGGCATGGGGTGTGGGTCCTTGTCAAGCCAAAGGAATGGTCAGACCAAAGGGTTTCTGCTATGGAAGGAGGTCCCCTCTACGCCCCTCTGCAAGCACGTGAGCCTAGAGACCTCGGGGCACACCCAGAGTTGGGTTAGTTGGGGCGCAGCTGGAAAAGAAGCCAGTCCTCCGGGGTTCCCGCCCAGAGCTTTCCGTTCTGGAGGATGGGGTGAGACGAGGCCGGGGACCTTCAGGCTGTGAGGCCTCAGCGAGGATGGGGATGCCTGAGGAGGACCTGATGGGTCTGCAGTGGGGCCAGGGAAGCAGCTCGCGGCCAATTTCACAGACAGCAGGAGGCTCTGTCTGAATACAAAGCCCAGGATTTAGATGCACGTGCCTGATGGCCCAGGCACTCCGGCAACCGGCTGATGGGAGCACCCACAGGAGATGGGTCCTCTGCAAGCGTGGGGAGGGCCCTGCACAGCACAGTAGTGCCTCCGGGAGACACACCCGCTTTCCTCCTTTCGGTTACCCTGTGCTAATAAGTCATTTGGTGGTACTCTACCAAGTGATAGCTTTGTCAATCGTTTCAGGAGATAAAGGGGTTAAATATTGTTGATTGACTTGGGTTCTTTGCATAAGTGACGTGGACTTTTCTCCCTTAACTCTGTCTACACACTTACTCCTGATTGGCCTGTCCTCCATCTGCCACATTTGCGCCTTCTCTTCTGGGCAGGAAAGCCAAGAACAGAAAAGAAATGGCCATGAGGGAGCCTTGCTAGTGCGTCAGCAAGGAGGTGGCGTGGGGCTGAGCTGGGAGTGAAGGCACCCCAACTCTCTCTGTGCCAAGCCTCGCATCCGAAAGCTGTGTGGCCTTTGATGGGTCACGTGGCCTCTGGAATCAACGTCCCCGTTGCTAAGTGAGGAAAATGGTGGAGATCAGGGTCACACATGTACTAGTTTACTTGGGCACCAGGCGGCAACAGTCCCCTCAGGGACATGGAAAGGACAGTGGGAAGCTGGGAGAGCGCCTCACCTCCTGCAGGGCAGCCGCCGCCCTGGCCCAGCCAATGCCGCTTCTCAGAAATGGAGATCCTTAGGGCCAGACTGTCCATTTTTCAAGAGAAACTAAAAGCCTCTTTTAAAAAAATAAAAAAAAAAAATGAACCACCAAATTCTTAAATCTTGGCAATAAGATCACACGTTTAAGACACAGTGCCTGAAGGCCAAAAAAAAAAAAAAAAAAAAAAAAAATCCATTTGTTGATCTCTAACATAGTCCCGGGTTTAAAACTCTATGATCCACACTTACTGTTGTAAAACAGAGATCTCAATTTGGCTGCGCAAGACAGGAGCTGGGGCCTGGGTTCCCAACGACCGCCCTGGGGTTGGATCTTTGTCTGGGAAATGGGAATGCGATCTCTGGCCTGCCTTCCAGTGTGGCCTGCCAATCAAATGGGGTCCCGTTTGCAAAAGGACTCAGTGCAGGGTAGAGTGTCACGCCCCGGTTATCCTCATGATCTACAGTTCTTCTCCTTACCGCGGGGACCCAGGCCTACCCCTGCAGCTCAGCAGCCGTCTCGGAGGCTGCACTCCCACAGCAGAATGCCTGAGACAATGTGGGAGCCAGATGCGCAGCAAACACCGCCTTACCTTTTCTCCCCCCAGCGCTTTTGTAACGTTTCAAAGTCATTCCACATTCATGAGCTCTGATATCACCAAACAGCTGCCCTGCAAGGCCCTTAGGTCAGGTACTCTTACATTCCAGATGGGGAAACTGAGGCTCAGAGATAAAGGTGACTGGGCCAAGGTCCAGGGGATATAAGTGGCATGAGATGGAGGTCCTGTGGGCTGCTGCCTGCTGGCCATGCTTTCTGGGGGGCCAGCTGCTTACAGATCATGCACCTTTCTAAATACAGGCTCAGTGCTCAGGGCCCTGCCCTCAGCGAGCAGCAAGACAGCTGAAGAAGCTTGGTAGAGACTAAACACACACACACACACACACACACACACACACACACACAATGTTAGTAGAAAACCTTTTCCATGGCATTTTACTGTCACTTAACAGCTGCCCTGCAAGGCCCTTAGGTCAGGTACTCTTACATTCCAGATGGGGAAACTGAGGCTCAGAGATAAGGGTGACTATCCTCAATAACAAGGGTGGGCCTCATCCAATCAGTTGAAGGCCTTAATCGAACACAGACTGACCTCCCCTGAGCAAGGAATTCTGCCTGAGTCTCCAGCCTACCAGCCTCTGCCATCAGATTTTAAACTCACATACTTTTCAACAGGACTTCCAGCCTGGCCCGGCCCGGCCCGGTCCCTGTGTGCCTCTGGCCTCTGTGATCTCACTGGCCTCATGCGCCCTCCCCCTCCCCAGGCCTTCTTGCCTCCTTCCCTCTGTCTTCAGGGCTTTGCACCACCCGTTCCCCCGCAGCTCAAGCATCACTGCCTCCAGGGTGCCCTCTCTGAAGACCCCGCTCCTGGTCATATTTCTTTGCTCTGAACTCTCGTAGAATCATGGTCTTTACATCAAACTCCTTATTCCAGTTTGTGCTTATATGTTTGGGAGTGTGATGATCCCATTTAGTTCCATCTCCTCCAGGGAAATCTAAGTTGTTCGAGGGTAGGGCGTCTCATCTTTTTGTATTCAGTGTCATAACTACAATACTAGGGATGGTGTACAGTAAATATATTTGTTGGATCAGTGCATAAATAACTATGTGAATTAGATTATACCCATCGCCTCATGTAATTCTCTCCAAACTCCATGAAATAGGTACTATGAATGGTCCCTTGTTGCAGGTGGGGAGCCTGAGAGTCTGAAAGGTCAGTCATTTCCCCAAAGTAACACCTCTGGTGGGACGAGGACAGGATTTGGCCACAGGTCCGCCTGATTTCCAAATGTCCAAGCACGCACTACTCAACAAAATAAGATAGTGAACCTCTGTATAGCCAAGGTTCTCCAGAGGAATTGAGCCAATAAGGTGTATGTGTGTGTGTGTGTGTGTGTGTGTGTGTGTGTGTGTGTGTGTCTAGAGTTGAATACAGATAGGTAGAGAGTTGGATAGAAAGACATATTTGAAGGAATTTTCTCACATGATGATGGAGGCTTGGCGAGTTTAAAATCTGAGGGCAGAGGCCAGTAAGCTGGAGACTCAGGCAGAATTCCTTCTTGCTCAAGGGAGGTCAGTCTGTGTTTCATTATGGCCTTCAACTGACAGGATGAGGCCCACCCTTGTTATTAAGGACAATCTGCTTTATTCAGAGCCCACTTATTTAAATGTTCATCTCACTCCCCCCAAAAAACAAAGAAAATAGCAACAACAAAAATCACCACCTTCACAGAAACATCCAGAATAATGTTGGAAAATACCTGGGCACCATGGTCCAGTCACGATGACACATGAAATTAAGCATCACCATCGCCATATGCCCGTCCCTAGCCAGTTATCAAGAAGTGGCTACCTCTGCTTCCCGTACCACCCTCCTCCTTCCCCTTCTCCCTCGTCTCCTACTTTTCCTTCTCCTTCGTCTTCTTTTTTCCTGTTGGGGAGGTGTTTTGAAACATACCCCCTGGACCTATATCTGTATCCCCCAATCTACACTTGCCCTCAAGCCTACCCAGCTCCAATGCATGCCCATGTTCTCTGCACCTCCAAGAGCAGGCTCCTGTCTTGGAGGAATTGGGCCTCTCCAAGTACGGAGAAAAGGCCTCCTGGTGCCCAGGGCCCAGCCTCCACCGTCTGAAAGCGGAGTCTGCTGTGTGGCATGGTTTCCGTGGTCTTAGCAAGTCTGCATATAAGTTGACCTTGGCCAGGGGTGGGCTTGGGGGGCAGGTCGCAAGGCTTGCCCCTTCCGCTCCGGACAACCCCTCTCCGATTTTCCACAGCCATGCACTGTTTTCCTGTGCACGTTGCACCGTCCTGCTCCCCCGTCCGTTTATTGCTTTCTCCTCCCTCTTCCTCCCCCTCATTCTCCTCTTCTGGCTTTGAGGAGTCTGGACGTTTGCACACTAGAGAAAGGGACCCATTTAATCTACCATTTTTATGAGCTTTGTAAACAAGGTACAGTGACTGAATCATGGAAAAATGCATTTTATGTGAAAAAGTTCATTATATGACTTTGTTCTATTAAAATAGCCTGGTGGAACCTACCCCATCCGTGAATTTGAAAAAGAGAGAGAAAGAGCAAAGAAAGGGACCTCTGGCAATGCCTCATGGGCACATATGTCCCATAATGCCACATCCACAGCCATATTTCTCTTGCTATAGATACACTTGCGGGGAGTTTTCCTCTAGGCAGGAGATACATTGGCTTTTTTGTTGTTGTTGCTTTCTAAGAATCTCTTCCTTAAAAATTATTTTTTAATTGTCAAATAGATTTAGAAACTAAGGTTAAAAAGCGACCAACTGAATGAATTCTTGTATTGAGTGGCTGAATAATTTGCAATCATTCCTCTTCTTTAGTGTCATTTGTTTTGACTTTTGTAACTTAATAATTCTGTGTTGTTATGATTGTGGGGCTTCCAGATTTTTTTCTGTTTTTCTTATGATGATAAGAATGGCAAGTTATTAAAATGCACTGAACGCGGTGCTGAACGCCCCACATTAATAATCCTGTTTACTAGTAATCCTCAGGAGAACATGATGAGGACATGGAGGCTTTTCGGGATTAAGTAACTGGCTTCAGGTCACAGCTAGAAAAGGATGGTGCTGAGACCCAAACCTCATTTAGCCAGGCCATCATTTAGTCTAATCTTCTATGTTTTTTTAAAAAGAGGACAGGAGACCAAAATATACTCATAGTCATGGGAGTGTCGTTTTAGGAGGTAGGAATATGGATGACTTTTAGTTTCTGCTTTAAAGTTATTAGCATTTTCATGAACCGTGTCCAGCACGGCCAGTGGTGAACCTGAGGGGGGCGTGGTGAAGGATTAAAGAAATCAGACAAGAGAATATAGCTGTCCTTGGATGGAGAGACAGTGCCACAGCCTGTAAGCCGAGTCTTTATTTTATAGTTGGATCCCAGGAGGCAAAGCCCAGGGCGTGGTCAAGATGTTTACAACGTGTTCTCCGAGTTTCCAATCTACTTAGTTACATGCACCTGAGAGCTCCATCAAGCTTTGTTTTGGCAGCACTTGCTGCACCTCCCGCAGCCTACATCACTCTGCCACCTGGGACCACAGGTTCGGACCATAAGGTCAAGCTTACAACCTTGCCTTTGGCTATAATTGTGCTGGGAGGGCTTTGCCCTCCAAGCTGGGACCTGCACGTGGCTTTGCCACAAGCGGACTGTGCCCTCACATTAGTATGAGGCCTGAACCTGTCCAAATGCTGTAGCCGCTCTCCACATTTTCAGATTTTCTAAATATGAAATCATGGAAGAGGGTTGTTATCACAGTTTTGTCGAGGAAATCATATAATCAGCCTAGTCTCTGACAGTGAAGACTGAATGTCTTCCCAGAAGTGCCTCAATCCATCTGAGAGGAGATAACGCAAAGTATGCCCGAGTCTGTATTCTGAGAGAGAATGCCGCCTCCTGGACCTGGCTGAGCCAGCTGTCCACTCCTCACCCGTGATCCTGTGGGTGAGCGCCTCCCTTTTCCTCCTCAGTCATTCCATCTGTAAAATGGGACTTCTAAGGACACTCTGTCTGTGAACCTCTTTGACCTCTTAAATTGCTTATGAGATAACTTAGATGGCCTATTTATCAGCAAACATTCAAAAACATTGCTGCAGGGGAGCTCACCATAACCTCACCAGTAGAAAGGACTTTCAGGTATTTCCCATCCTTGCATTATGGTTTTGAAGACAGGAATTCAGAGAGGGCCCGATGGGATGAGAGCGGGCCTTTTAGGGCTGTGGCAGCAGACACAGGCCTGTGTTCAGGAGACACCGAATGGATGACACCCTCTCCCGGGTAGGAAGTGTCTCAGGCTACTGGGATTGGCTTTTTCTTCTCCTGCTCCTGCCTGGGCAGCCTAGGAATCACCATCAGTGCAAAATAAAGGCACTTGCAAGCTGCATGGTTGTGATCTCCCCGCCCCCACAACCCCCCTGCTTCCCAGGAAGCTGGGTTTCCACACATGTGCTTCATGCTGCAGGCCGCCCTTGTTCTCAACCAAGGCTTAGGGCTGCGCCCAGGGGCATGGCCAGCCTCCTCTGGACAGCCTGGATTCTCAGGGCTGGCACACATCTCTCTGGGGAGTGGGGGGTGGGGCGCGAGGAAGGTGGCAGCTAGCTATTCTGCCTCTAAGCCTTTAGCATCCAGGGTCCTGGAAAGGAAGGAAGGGAGCCTGAGAGGCAGGGGCCCCAAGCAGACCCAGAGCTCTGGCTCCCAGACAGAAACCTCACCAGCGACTCTGCGGGCCCCACTCCCAGCCACCACACCAGCCACCTTGGGGAAGTCCGTACCAGGCGCCACGGAAAACAATCTCAACGCAGGCACAAATAATAGGAATAATCCTAATAATCTGAGACCCGCCGCCCTTGCTAACAGGACCGTAAAGGGCATTTGTTTCTAATTAAACACCAAAACCCTAAACCTTTCAACTCTGCATCCACAACTACTGTAAATGTTTATGAAAAACGGGAAATTCTCCTTTAATTCAAACCATGCCAGCAATGCGTTTTCATTGTCTCCACCGGCACAGAAACCCTATCAGCTCCAGCTTGAGCACATCTGAGCTTTAAATTAAGGAAGGAACAGGCCTGCGCGCAGAGCGGAGCTGGGCAGGACCCGAGCGAGGAAGCCACGTCCCCTCTCCACCGCCAGGCGCTCAGACGTGTCTCAGGCAAAAGCCAGGGCGCCTTCCGGAAAGAGAAATGGGTACCAGAGGTGCTAACATTTTGAGGGGAGGGTCAGGCTTCCCAGCCAAGTGGCTGTGAGTGGAAGTTCCAGAACCCGATCAACTTCTGACCACCTGGGTGACCCTGGCCATGTCGTCCACCCCTCCCAGGCTCAGGTTCTTCAAGGCTCAGTGTGATCACGGAGAGGAGGCCCTCGGCACAGCCGTGAGCAGGCGGAGCATGCGGTGCCTCCACTCCCTCTGCACCTTGTCAGTAGATGCCTTAGAGTGGCTGAAAGCCCCCCCACCCTGCCCCGCACGGAGAAGGGTCGGAGAGGAAAGTTTCAGCAGGAGGGAGCAGCCTTTCAGTAATTCCCACATCACTGACCCCAAGAGCCCTGGAACCTCGAAAGCCTCCCCACCGATCTTACTCTGCAGGTCACAGGGCCTGGAAACCGTCACATTGATGCCCACATGGGGCTGCGGGAGTCCCCAGAGCAGGAAGCACCTCTGCCTCCTTGATCGGAAGGTGCCAGGCCTCCCTTGGAGACAAACCTTTCACATCAGTAGAGAAAGACAGAGCAAGCAAGAGCCCGAAGGACTCGCTCCACAGCATCTCCTAACCCTTCACCCAGCCTTAAAGACTGCGGGTTTCCTTTGCAGGTCTTAGAGAGGAAGGGTTAGGACCTGAAATCTAGGGCCGAATCGTCCTTTCACTCTGGATGTGCCCACGCTCACAGTGTCAGCAGTGAGTCCAACACAGGGGCACCTTGTTGCTCTCTAGGCTGATAAAGAGGTGTGGGTGTTCACCCCATAGCACCCAGTGACCTTACCTCCAGGAAGGTAGCCCAGATTCTCATCTCCTCATCTCCGTCCACAGGCTCTAACCCCAGCTCCATCCACAGAGCATGTGACTCAGCTCAGCCAATCACGGCATCACACACCCTGGCCCACAGTGACTTATTCAGACCCTATGCCAACCTTCCTAATGCTGCGACCCTTTAACATAGTTCCTCATGTTGTGGTGACCCCCAACCATAAAATTATTTTCTTGGCTACTTCATAACTATAATTTTGCTACTGTTATGAATCGTAATGTAAATATCTGATATGCAGAATGTATTTTCATTGTTACAAATTGAACATAATTAAAGCATAGTGATTAATCACAAAAACAATATGTAATTATATATGTGTTTTCTGATGGTCTTAGGCGACCCCTGTGAAAGGGTTGTTCGACCCCCCAAAGAAGTCACGACCCACAGGTTGAGAACCGCTGCCCTATGCTGTGTCTTGAGAGTTTTGCTGGACTATTGGAAGAGAGGAGCCTTTTCTTTGCCAATGAACCTGAACCTGAAAGGATGATGACTGGCAGCCCTCGTGCTGCCAGGTGGAGCCTGGAGAAGTAACCAACACACAGGAAAGTAAGGCACAGGGTGGAGAGAAGTCAGGCCTCACCATATCAAGTTGAGCCCCTGGATCTCACTGTGCCTGAAGGTGGCTCTCAATCATCCAGTTCCACAAGCAAATACATTCTCTCGTTTGCAGATGGGATTTCTGAGCTGTTTTTTTTTTTTTCACTCACAACTGAGAGAGTTAAAAAGATCTGACTATGTGATGGAAAGAGGCAAAGCCCATCAGCAACATCCAGCAGTTAGTGAAAAGTCTACTCTGTGCCTGGCACTGCGCTAGGTACACTGACTCCGGGATAGAAACACACACAGACCCAGAGTTTACAGTCTTTTAGGGGAGATGAGACATGAGCGCGAGGGACAGAAAGACAAGAAAAGATGTGAGTGCTGTGAGAGGGGGACAAAAGTTCTGTGCACACACGGGGAGCGAGAACTTTCCTCTGGCGAAGGGCCTGAGGTGGCTGCATGGAGACGGCACTGGAGCGCCACAGTGAAGAAAGGTGGAATTTGACATGCAGAATTTGGGGTGGGAAGTGACAGGTGGCACCTTGGAGGGGAAAGTGTGAGCAAAGCGGAGGGAGACATGTTCTGGAATGGCAGGTGTCTATACTGACAGGCAAGCAGCAGGGAAAACAGGGGGCGAACAATGGGAATTTTGTGGGCATAGCCAGGGCCTGCCCCCCCTCTCAGGGCACCTCTCATGTCTTTGTCTCCATCCTGCAGCAATTCTGGTGGAAGTTCTGCCATCGTGGGCTGCTGAGGGCAAAGATTTCTACAACAGACTGCAGCCTGCAAAGGAACCGAGCTATTGCTTATTCTGGCCGCCGCTGGAGGGAACACTCTATGCATTGAGTAGTTGCCACTTGAGTTCGGCTACCTCTGAGAGTGAAAAAAGCTCACGCTGCCCGCCCCAAAGGCTACTTCCAGCTTAAAGCCAGGAAAGGTGGGCGGGAAAGCCATCTGGGAGAAGCCTGAGGGGAGGAGCACGCCAGTCAATGCTCTGCATGGTCTGGCCACTGTCAACTGCTTCACTCCACCATCCTCTTTGCTTTCTGCATTCGCTATGGCCTCCAGCCACAGGGCCTTTGCACAAGCTGTTCCCTCTGCCTGGCTCCAGCTTATCCTTCAGATCACGACTCAATTGCTACTTCTTCACGAAAGCCCCCCAGACCTCCAGGGTTCAACTCCTCCTACTGTATGGGTTAATAACCTGGATTTCAGAGTCAAAATATTTCAATTTGAATCCAGCTCTAGTGTTTACTATGCATGTGACCTTTCTGGGCCTCTTTTCCCTCATCTGTAATATTGGCATAATAATGGAGAGGCTCTATAATGGCAACAGTGCTAGCACATAAAACCACTAAACATGAACCATCATAATGTGACCTCAGAGCACCACATCCTTCGGCCTCTCTGCCTCTTCTCAGATGTAATTTAATGTATTCATGTAATCCTTTGATTGACATCTGTCTCTGCCAACTGACTGAAGGCCCCACGAGGCAGGGGTAATGTCTGGTTCTGCCCACTGTTATACCTTTAGCACTTGGTGCACTGCTGGGCACATAGAAGGCGCTGAATAAATACTGCAGGCACGAGTGAAAGAATTCAAGTGGAAAAAAGTTTGACCCCAAATATTCTTATCATTTGCAGAGCCCCTGATCTCAAGAAGTCCCTCCAAGTAACTCAGGAATGATGTCTTAAAGTTGCAAACATCTGTGGTTACAAAAGATGAGGAAAACAGGTTCCAGAAGATGCTCCAGCCACTGAATTCCCCCTCAGCAATTCATTTCCTCCTTCACCCTGGATGCAAGGCTGGGAGTGAACATGGCCAGCCAAACAGATGCAACACTCCGAAGTCAGCAGAAGTCCGTCTGATGCTCATCAAGTGACTATCATTCCTCTGCTAGCATCCCTCACCATTCCAGAGAAGTTTCTGTGTTTGCGACCTTTGGCCCAGATTTTAAATAATATTATGCTTTGCTCTGCAGTGCTATTGTCTGAGAGTTTACATGTTTGGGGTGTGTTTTTAATATGCGCCTCATACCATGCAATGGGCCAAAAATCTCTGAAGTATGGAACGTGTTAGAGATAGAGGGGTAAACAGTGGTTTACATGCCAAACTTTTGATCCATCCTTGCTCTGTGGTCCTCCAAAGGGGCGGCTCAGATCATGGCTTGGAGTGGGGATGTGAGCCTTTCCCCTGCAGAACCCCTCGCTTTAGTCCCGCAGCAAGGTCTGGGGAGGCAGATGCGCAGGGAGCACTGGCCGATGGAGGCAGAAGAGGCGGAGGCTGGAGCCTCACCTCTGGATTGCCCGGTGCACGCAGCTCCGTCTGGCATGGTTTCCCTGCAGCCGGGCTCCCCGACCCGCTTCCTCCTCGTCCCGGGTGTCTGAGCCAGCCCAGCTGTGCTCACTCCACGCATCCCACTAGGTCTGAACCACAGAAATGTTTTCCTTCCCGGATTGTTCTGCCTTCTGCAAGTTTTTCTACATCTTCCTTCCTTCCCTGAAAGAAACCTTTCTCCAACTCAGGTTCCGATTGCAGGCAGCGCCCCTGGAGTGTAGTTCCGAGCCACGGTCTCCTCTCCCAGTGGCTTACTGGGGGCACAGGGGGAAATGCATGCATACACCCGGTGCCCACACACCACCCTGGGACTGACGCCACAGCTCCGGGCGCCCGTAAAATCCAGCCCCCTCGTATCTTACCAACCTGAACTCCCACCTCTCAGGGGTCCTCCCTCAGTAGCTTATTTTAGGTCTCAATACCCACCTGTTTAGCAACGAAGTTGTTGGAAATCAATGCTAGAAGTTTAAATTAGCCACGTCAGACAACACGTGTGTCCCGAGAGACCTGGCTGATGAAATGAGGCCCCTGATGGATGGGCCTGAGCCCTGGTGGGCGAGGTCTTCAGGGTGCAGCCTGGATTCCTCCAAACTCCACCCAGAGAGGCCTCTGAGGACAACACCCTCGGTCCATCCATCAACGTCCTCCTTGCCTTTGGCCTCTCTCCACTGGAGATGGCGAACAAAGAGAGAACAAGAGAGATTAATTTCTTTTTAATCCTTCCCTTCCAGCAAGGGCCTGACCCCAGACTTCGGCCTGTTTTAGCTCCGTCCCGGGCAAGGCCATATTTCATGCTGAATCATCAGTTTCTAGGGGAACAAGGCACTTACCCCATGGGGTATGGATGGCCATCCTATCTCGCAGGAGCTCACCGGGGCTGCTCAGACATGATCTCATCCATCCCCACCCTCTGGCGCAAGGTGGGGGCAAGGAGCCTTATCTCGGCTGGGCTGCTGGAGAAACGTTAGCCCAGAGGTGAGGCACCCCCCGGAGTCATGAAGTACCAGGAGCGATGCCCTCCTCAGCCCAGCTCTTCTCTGGCAGGCGGTCAGCATGGTGGTGACAAATTCATTGAACCTCCAAAGCCGCCACAGGTAAATGAATGGGTATGGGTGTGTTCCAATAAAACTTTATTTACAAAAACAGACTGTGTGTGGCTCACAGAACAGTTTGCCAACCTCTATCTCAGTATAAAGTGTGACAGAGATGGAGTTCCCCGTCAAGAAGCTATCGTAGAATGTCAGGCTGGATCTCAAACACAAGGTCAGTACGCTTGACATTGGGCCCCATCGTTGTTGTGGGGCTGTCCTGTGCATTTTTTAGCAACTCCCTGGCCTCCAGCCATGAGCTGCCAATAGCCTCCCTGGGGAGCAAGACTGCTCAGAAGTTGAGAACTCCTGGGTGGAGGGAACTTAAAGAGATCCTGTCATTTGAGACCCTTCAACAGCTGTCCCTGCCCAGGGCTACCTAGCCTAGGTTTGCATACCTGGAGGCAGAGGGATGCTTGATGCTTGACACTCTCACCTGAACAACCACTCCACACAGAATCACGGAATCACATACTCAAAAGGGTGACATAACTCCCACTTATTCTGGAGCCCTGCTCTGCACTGCATGCCCTGCACGGGCCATCACACCAACCCTATGCAGTGGGCACTGCTTTCCCCCCTCATCAGGGCAAAGCCGGGTGCCCCCAAGCTACACTCCTGCAGAGTCCACGCTGGTTCTGGCCAGTGCCCAGTCTTCCTGCAGCCTCAGGCTCCTGCTCAGTGACATAGCAATGATGACAGCACTGCCCATGAAAGGCTGCTGGAGGCCCAAGAAAATGGCTATGGGAACATCAGTGCCCTTACTGTCACTGGGGTTGACGGTCTCTTTCTATAGGGAGGCCACTACTTCTGGGTGGCTCCCTCCCTAACTTCCTCCTAAGTTTGCATTTTTTTTATTTTCGGTTCTGGGATCCCTAAGTCCTTCTCTGAGGTTCTCTTGGGAGCCTTTGGAGGGTGGCAATTAGCCAGATCCCAGGTTCCTGAGTGCCAGTCCCTTCATGCAGAGCACCTCTGCTTTCATCTTCTGGACACAGAGTCTCAACTTGAGATTCCTTTTGTAAAATGGGCTTGGCTGCTAAACGGAGCTGAAAACCATCACTCTAGGGCAGTGGTTCTCAACCTTGGCTGCACATGAGAATCACCTGGGAATCTTTTTAAAATCCTGATTTCTGGGCCTCATCCTCCAGAAATTCTGTTTCTTTGTTACTAATTTTGTGGCCCGACCCCATAACAAAGAAACAGAATTTCCGGAGGATGGGGCCCAGAAATCAGGATTTTAAAAAGATTCCCAGGCAATTCTCATGTGCAGCCAAGGTTGACAACCACTGCTCTAGGGCCTTGCTCTCTACTTGTGGGCCTTGAACCCACATGTTCTCAAGGCTCACCTGGGAGATAGTCAGATATGCAGAATGTCAGGCCTCACTTCAAACCTGCTGTGTCAAAATCTGCATTTTCACAAGATCCCCCTGGGAAGCACATGCCGGGGAAGTCCGAGCAGCTCTGCTCCAGGGGCCTCTGACGCAGAAATTCACCTTATTTACCCTCCTGGGAGCTCCTTCACTGGACAAGGGACACCACTTCAACCAAGTCAGCCCAAAGCCGCAGTTCAGAAATCCTTTAAAAATGCACAGATTTCTGTAAACTGCAGCCGAGGACAAGGCCCCTAGCAGAGCACCTTGTGCATCAAAGGTGGCCCTGAGAAGAGGAGGCCATTTGCCCTCCTGATTCTGCTCTTGCCTGTCACTGCTTTGACCAACCGAGTACGGTGAAAGGGATGCTATGTCCCCACCTCCACAGACCAGCGGCCTCTGCCTTGGTTTCCTGGTGCCCTAAGCAGCCATGCAAGGAACCAGACTGCCCAGATGGAGAGCCACAGGGAGGGCTCTGCCAGGACATGGAGACGCAGGGCCCTGTGAGACCAGTCTCCAGCGGCCCCCACCAAGGCACAAGCATACAATGAAGCCTTCTTGGACTTCTTCCAGCCCAGCCACCTGCTGAATATCCTTCTGTGTGACCTCAGTCCACACCACACGGAGCCAAACTGTCCAGCTGAGCCCTGATGGGCATTTCTGAGCCACAAAATTGTGAGATATAAGAAAATGGTTATTTAAGTCACTAAGTTTTGGGGTAGTTTGTTATGCAACAAGAGATAACTGGAAAAATTTCAGAGAAAAAGCTATCATATGGTCCAGTCTTAGAAATATGAGAAATATGATCAAAAGGGAAATGACTGATCAGAAACCCACTGCTGTGGCAGGGTGCCTAGGCCACTGTCATGGCAGACTGTTGGCCCCTTAAGCCCTAACATCCCCTTTCTGAGACACTGAACCTTTTCCCCGAGCAAGACACAGGGAACCAAAGAACAGAGGGTGTTTTAGACTCTTCCCTGTAGCTTAGGATGAAAACTTGAAAGATTGTCTCATCAACGTATCAATGGCTAAAGGAAATATGACTTCATCAGTTCAGGCAGATAGGTTAAACGATATAAGTATATTCCCAGTAGAAAGTACACCAAACTATTGCTTCTTTTCTTAGAGAGAAAGAGAGAGAGGAGAAAAACGTTGGGTTAGAAATCAGACATCTTGTTATTTAGAAGCAGCTCTGTTACCTTGGAAGGTGACAAGCTTTTGTTCTTGGGCAAATTCCTTTACACCCCTGATTTTTCATTTTTTTCCATGTGTCCATTATGGTTTTATATGAACGCAGGGATGATCATATATAGGTCTTGGGAGTTCATGGAAGACCCTCAGAGATTGGCTGTGTTTACGTGGGTAGAGAGCGATGAGAAGGAAGATTCAGCAAACTGGGGCTGGGTCCTTCAGCTTCGACTCAACCAAAGGCATTTACTGGCATTTGGCAGAGTATTTAATTTGAAAAATAAAAGCTAGAACCATTCCTGAATCTCACCAGTCTTCATGATTTGTGAGGGTTCTTCTAGAATCCTCATCCTGAAATTCCTGGCTCCTAATTTTGAGGGGGTGTGGTGTGGCCAGTGCACCTTTCCGAAAGGTAGGCCTAGTGGACCACTCTTCTCTTTTCCTGCACAGTATCCTCCACCTTCTTCTAATAACAGCACCCCAAATTTAGGGGGAGGAAACCACCCACCCTCCATTCCCAGTCTATGCCCAATCTAAGAGGAAGCACGTGACCAGACATGGTCAATCAAAATGCAGCATCCTCTTGGCTATGGCATATTTTTCAGCAATAGATGGCACAGGTCCCAAATCACCCCAATGAGAGTTTGCCCTGGACCTTCCCTGGAACAGTTAGGAAAGTAGCCTTCCCTTCATGGAGTTCTTGGATGCCAGCCTGGTGCTGACAGGAGCCCATCTTGCCACCTCAGCGTGAAAGCCAGCCTAAGAAGACATCCAACCCAGAGGAGAGCAGGGCAGAGCCAAGAGATAGAGAGAAGCAGTATCTTGATGACATCATATGTGCTTCTGGACCCAACTCTATCTGCAGTTAATCAGCCCCTGGACCTTATGGTTATTTAAGCTGAAAAATGCTCCCTACCAACAACTTCCTTTTAAATTAAGCCAGTTTGAGTTGGCTATTTGTCTCTTGAAACCAAGAGTCACAACTAACAGAGTACGTATATATAGCTTAATTGAGTCTGCGGATGTCATGTGAGAGAAGTGTAAGTGTGCTGCACACGCTGCCTGTGGAGAAAGCAACTGCCCAGGCTGGTGGTGAGAGTTTGTGTAAGACTGACGAGTGCCCAGCTCACTAGCCCGGTTGCTCTCCATCCCTTTTGTCCCATTTCTTCCCAGCTGCACCTTCATTTACCGAGCTCATCTTTCCCAGCCAAGACATCCCAAATGACATGCTATTGAAAGACATTTCTGTCCATGCTTATACCTGCATTTAAAATTTTTTGTTGTGTTTTTAAAAAAAATGATCGTGATGTGATAGCAAATGAATGTTGGCAAATTACCAACTGACAGGCGTAAAATTTTATGAACATGCACATTCCAAAGGAATGTGGAAATAAGCCATCTACTGTAGTCCAGTTTGGCAGAAATATTACAAAAATATAAGTTTGGCATATATTGTAATTCATTTAAAGATGCTTAAAAATACATCCATCAACCTTGCACAGAAGGTCAAAGAAACATATGAATCCCAAATAAACAGTAACCGATGTACAAGGAAACGGCCTGAATCTCCATCCCGGATACCAGAGAGAATGCACACATGTGAAGAAGATGAGGCTTGTTTGGAAGGCTGAGCTTCTAAAACCTTCATCGATGTTTGCAAAAGAAATCATAACGACTTCTTAGCAGCAAGTAGGGTGGACTGTTTCCCCCTAAATGGCCATCTGAATTCTGCTCCTCAGAAAGAATTTTGCTAACGGACTGCTGAGTTCCACCCTTAGAGTCTATATTTTTTACTTCAAGGACCTTATCTGTAAAAAGAACAAAGAGTACCATAGATTTCTTTTGCATATGTTAGTGGATCCCCTCCATGTCATCATGTACCTGGAGGGGCGTACCCAGCCCCAGGATGGATTATTGACTGGGACCTGGCTAGTCAAAGTATTCAACCCCAAGTCATGGTGATGGGTTCAAGCATGGCAAGTGCCCCAGCTGAGTCTTCCAAAAGACCCTAAGATAGAGAGAGAGAGAGAGAGAGAGAGAGAGAGAGAGAGAGAGCGCTCTTTTACTCCAGAATCCAGAATCCAGAGCAGAAAGGACCATGAGATTTGAGGAAATTGCTACCTTTCAGCCAGCCTTCTGTAGAAAAAGGAAGGGAATGAGGCCAACATGCTGAGAGAAACAAAGAGGAGAGATAAATGCAACAGGGGTGGGATATATATCAGATAAGGGGGTGGGGGGGGGAGGGGGGGAGAGAGAGAGAGAGAGAGAGAGAGAGAGAGAGAGAGAGGAAAGAGAAAGAACCTGAGATCCAGCTGTGCAGGCACACAGAATCACCCTTGCCTGGACTTCTCAGGAACGTTAGCCAATAAAGATTCTTTTCAGCTCCAGCCAGTTTGAGCTGGGCTCCTGCCACTTGGAACTGAACTAATTTTGACTGATACAGTTACCCACAATATTTGCAGCATGATCAAGACCATAAAAAAGTTGGATACAGGAGAAGGATGACACGGGTCTTACTTCAAAGGAACTCACAATCTAATTGTGCTCAGTTTGGTAATGGTTTGCTAAGCATCTATTCTGTTCCAAGGCCTGTGTGAGGTGCTGGGTGATCCTAAGATGAATATGACACAGGCCTCCTCCTAAAGGACCTCCCAGTGGAGCCAAGAGATGGCTTTCTTCTTGGTGGTTTGAAGATGGAGAGACCTGTGGCTCTTTGGGACCAGGAAGGCACCATTCTGCTCCTGAAGAAGGTGAGCGAAGTCTAGGGAAAGAAGGAAAGCTTGAGGGATATGGAGTAGAGTGTTTTAGTACAGTGGGGAAATATTCAAGAAAGATGCTTCCTTCATAGCTTCTAATCTCCCAATTGTATGTGGCCTATATTTGCACACATTTTAACCATTTGTGAAACTGGGGTATGTCTTATAAATTGCTTCATTGCTTGAGTTTCAGCTTCCCCAACTGTCATGTGGGAATAACAATATCCACGTGCAGGATTCTGGTGACAGAATCACTGCTGGTTGTCCACCTACTAAGTGTTAGACATTCTCCTTAGTCATAGGCCCTCTGACTCTTGAGTCTGCAGGCTAACGCTCTATCCACTGAGCCAAACCGGTTAGGTCGGCCCTCTGACTCTTAGATAGACACGTGGCGACTAGGATAATGGCTGTATTTCCCAGCCTCCCTTGCAACTGTGTGTGACCACTTGTCTACATTCTGATCAACAAAATATAAGCAGAAGGGTTATTTATATGCAATGCCTAGGACGTGTCCATAGAGGGAGAAGGAGGGTCCTTTCTTTCACCCTTCTTCATCCCAGTTGCCCAGAATATAGCCCTGAAGGCTGGGCTTGAGTGGCCATTTTGCATCCGAAGGCAAAACCTGTCCTGGGACAGGGATCAGCAAATGTTTTCCTTTCGGGGTCAGATAGTAAGTAGTTTGGGCTTTGTGGGCCATATGTTCTTCGTGGCAGCTACTCAACTCTGTTGTAGTGAGAATGCAGGCATAGACAATACGTAAATAAATGAGTATGGCCGCGTTCCAATAACACTTTATTTACAAAAACAGGCGGTGGGCTGCGGGCCAGTTTGCTAGGATGAAAGAGCAGCAAGTTAAAGAAACCAGGGTCCCTGATGACATCATGACACCCCTTACCTGGACATACACTGCCTCTTACCAGACTTACTTTATATGAGAAAAAAATAAATTTCACGATTGTTTTAGAATTTCTGTCATTCTAAGCCAAACCTAATTCTAACTAACATAGTTGTTTAAGGAATGAATAAATGGTGCATGTAAAAGATTCAGGATAAACATTAAAAGACAAGTGGATATTGAATAAAATGGGTATTTCATAATAATAACCAGATAGCTCTGTTCCAAAGAGCTTTAACCCACCTCCAAGCTGAGGACTCCATGGGAAGACAGGGAAGGAGTGTGGGCCACAGGCATTGTGCGCGGATTAACCCTTTCTGCCCTGGCGGTGCTCTCTGTTCTGTGGGGGTCAGGGAATGCACTCTCCTCTGCTCTCCCCAGCTGGGGTTCCTTCCCAGCCCGCTGAGATGCTGCCACCAGGACGACAATAAACCACTCAGACAAGAAAAAGTGCCCCAGTAGATTAAACATAATAAAAAAGATGTGACTGCTTAGGCCGTGTAAGCTCACTGGGTTAGAGCGCCCAAGCTTGGCCGTAAGTCACCCTCTGGCAACTGAAACCACATGAAGCACAGTGTTGAAAACTTGCTAAATCATTTGTCACTCAAAGGCTTTTAAAATAAAATCCTTTCAGAAATAATCATTGGATTTCAGGTTCTGAACCGCGGGCTGCACTGAGCTGGATGTAAATGCTCAGCCTTCACGGGCATGTTCAACAGCGGCTGAAATCAGGGCCAGGCAAAGACGTGCTGTCGAGTTTCAAATCCCAAAATACAATCCTTTCAAATTCCAAATTTTTTCTTCCTTATGACTCAAATGAAATTATCGCACCCCGTGGGGAGGCAGAGGTCTCTACGTCTGGGGAAATGTCCTGGTACTAAGTTTTCTGGCCCTGGACTTAAATAGTTTTGATGTTTGCTCCATGAAACGAACGTCCTACTGTGCGTCAAGAGCATCTGCTCTATTCTGACTGTGCGGGTTGCAATCCTGGCTTCATCACTTACCAACTGTGAGATTTCTCATCTGCAAAATGGGTGACATGAAGAATTAAATTCACTCATGCACTCATTGTAAAAAAAAAAGTTTTGAGCACCTATTATGCACCAGGCACTGTGGTATGTGCAGGGAACAAAGTAGACAGATGCCATGGGTGTATTATGCAAAGTAGTAATTATTCAATTAAGGCTTGCTATTATTATGTTAATAATCCATTCACATAAAAATATGTATGTATATATATTAGACCACATTCTAGGTGCTAGAAATCCAGAAAGAAATGAAAGAGGTCCTTCTTTTCATAGTACTTGCATATGAGTGCGGAAATCGGAGAATATATAAGCACATAGCCTAGCCCATGTGGCTCAGCTGGTTGGGCATTATCCTGTGCATTGAAAGGTTGCTGGTTCAGTACCTACCTGGTCAGGGCACATGTCCGGGTTGTGGGCTCGTGTAGGGGGCATGCAGGAGGCAGCCAATCAATGTTTTGTTCTCACGTTGATGTTTCTGTCTCTCTCCCTTCCTCTCTCTTTAAAAATCAATGATATATGATATATGACATATAATATGTAATATATAATACATAATATATATATATATATATATATATATATATATATATATATATATATATATATATATATAATCTTTTCCTATGGTTGTAACTGCCATGAAGACAACTGGCTGTGGTTATATGATGGAGAATAATTAATGACAGTGTGGGCAGGGGGCACTCTAGGCAGTGGGCTGGGCGTGTGCAAAGGCCCTGAGGCCAGAAAGAGTTTAATGTGGGTGATGAACAGACAAAAGACTAGTTAAGCAAAGGGAAAGGTTGTCATTGGTGCAGTTGAAGAAGTGGGCAAGTCCCCCATTATGTAGGACTGGGAAGCCCTGAAAAGTGTTTGGATTTTATCCAAAGGAAGCAAGATCCATTGAAGGATTTTAATCTGATTTCCTCTTAAAAATCTGGTCTTTATGAAATGTATAGAGAGAGGGTAGAAAGAGGATGACCAGCTGGGAGGCTGTTGTGGTCCAGCTGGGAGACCATGGACTGGTGGTAAATGGTGAGATGGTAAGAAATGGACAGTGGGAGGCCTGGCCTACTGGGTGCAGGAGGTGAAAGAGAAGGAAGAGATAATAATGATTCCAAGGATTTTCAGGAGGACTAGATCTGGAACGAGGGTGAGAAGACCCTGAGATGGAGATTTCCCAGGGGGGTCTGGAGGCCTGCTCTGGGCTTTCGAGTCATCACCCATGGATGGAAGATGAAGCCAGGGGGACAGATGAGGTCACTCCGGTGATTAGTGGGTCGACAGACAGCAGCCTGGAAAATTTCCTTCCGGCCTCTTCTCTCACAACTGTTTTATCGCTATCTAGTGAGTTTCACTCCCGGTGATGGCTTCCCTCTTTGGGCCCTTCTAATCTGTTTCCTTTTAGAAGGTGGCTGTGTTCAGTGGTTTTTCATTTCTTTCTCTGGACTAATTTTATTGCTCATAGCCTTCTCTTCAGCTGCCTTGGCAGGGAGATGCTGTATATTAAAATAGTTATTATTTTATTTTATAGACCAGTCCAATCTATATTCAGCTCATTACAAGTCTATGGGCCCCACTAGCCAAGTACATTTCATAACGGTGAGCTCTTCTTGAGAGGGAAATCTCATGTTCTCTTGGTATCTCCCAGAAGGCTGCCTTCTAAATTGTGATGACTCTCATGTGGACACGAAAGGCCCACAGTTTGGGCCAATTCTACTCAAGCTATTGTCCTGGTCCAACTAAGCAAAGCTTATAAAGCTGGAACCCATGTGGTCTAAGCTCAGAGTGTCAAGAAGTTGAGAGAAGAATCACCCAGCAACCAATGGTTAGGCGGCATGTCAAAATGAACGTGTCCCACACCTAGCTCCTGATCATCATCAACCTTCCCTTCCTGTAATCTTCCCTGTAATCGGTGGTGGCAACTCCATTTTTCTAGCGGCTCAGGCCAAAACTTTGGAGCCCTCACTGACTTATGTCTTTCTCACTCCACATCAAATCTTTCAGCAGATACTGTCATTTCTCTATTCAAAGCACATCGAAAATCCAACCACTTCCCTTTGCCTCCACTGTCACCACCTTGGTCCAAATCCTCAACATTTCTTTTGTGAATTTTTTTAACTAACCTTCCTGCCCCTGCCCCCATCCTGTCTCTTCTAAAGTCAGCCAGAGAATTTCCATCAAAATGAAGTCAGATCATGACAAACTCTGCCCCAAACCTTCCAATGACTTGCCTTCTCACTCACAGCAAAAGCAGGAGTCCTTGCTGTGGCTTATGAGGTCTTACCCAGCCTGGCTTTCTTCCCTCTCTGACTTACCCGCCTGCTGCTCACCCAATGCTCCCCATACTCATATTGAGAGTCATGAACACATGGCAGACACATACTGACCTCAGGGCCTTTGCATGTACTGTCCCCAGCAGCCAGGCTCACTCCCTCACCTCCTTCAGGTCTTCACTCCAATCTGACATTCTCACTGAGGCCTTCCTAAGAATCCCTACCTACAATTGCAACTATCCTGCATGTTTCATAGTTCCTGCTTTTATGGCTCCATTCTACTTCCCAATGATATGAAGCAGAAGCACTTATCATCAACAGACATCTCACATACTTATCTTCTTCAAATGGCCTGGATCCTGAACTGGGATATAAGCTCAAGGATTTTGTTTTGTTGGTTGCTGTACCTCCGGTGCATGGCATACAGTAGGTGCTCAAAATAACATTTGTTGAATAAATGAATTAACTGAAAGACTCTCTTTAAAAATTAATTTTTTTTATTGGATTGTCTTTGCTACTAGGAAGGGCACTGGTCATGTATAAGCCAGGACACACCACGCTGTGCTGCGGTAACAAACAAATTGAAATGTCAGTGGCTTTTCGCAGCAGAGTTTATTCTTCCTTCATGCTATGTGTCCACTGTGGGCCCTCACGGGGTCCTGCCTGGGGTGCTGACTCGGGCCCCACTCTGGCACATGCTCCCACAGTCAGGAAGGCAGAAGGAAAGGGGCAAGATGAATCACGAGAGGCCCTAAAAGCCTCTGCCCAGAAGTGACACACATTTCATTACTCAGAGCAAGACACAAGCTCAAGGCTGACTTTAGGAGGCAGGAAGGTGGAATCCTGCCTTGTGCCCAGAGTGAGATTGGGGAAGGATTCGAATGACCACCCCAGTCCAGAAGGGCACAGTAAAATCCCTTCCCTCTGCATTTACTTTCCCCACTCCCTACAGACTTCCCAGTTCCTCCTGCCTCATCCCCCAAAGCTCCTCCAACACACAACTCTCCTTTTTTCTCCAAGGACACCCCTCTCTAGCCCCAACTCTTCCCCTGGACACACACACACATCATTCCCCAGGTTTTGCATCAGAGAAGCCAAGGGCTGGATTCAGCAGGGCCGGCCTCCCCAGAAGGTGAGCCTGGGACTCCGCCGGCAAAGCCAGACCCTTTCAGGAGGCTGCCTGAAGGGCAGGTCTGGAAAAGCTCACATTATTAAGCTTTGTCCAGTAGCTCGGGCACATGGCACCCTGCCCACGAGCCAGAACATAGTGCTGGCTGATTTCCACTTGGCTGACACCAGGATCTTAAAGGGATCGAGGAAGATCCAGCCTTTTGGCATTCTGTGCCTTAAATTATATATATATATATATATATATATATATATATATATATATATATATATATATACCTATTACAATTATTTTTTAAATGCATGGAACCTGCGATGGCTAACCAGACTATTTGACCAGCAGAAACACCCATTTCCCCTACTTTTCCTTTACATAGAGATGTTATTATGTCAATAACGTTGTGAATGCTTAAATATACATTCGCCATTTCACAAATTTCTACTGAGTATCAACTATGTGTGCGTTACATAGTAAAGAAGACAAGGATCCTTGCCTTAGGAGGTGAAATGCTTTCAGAGGTGACAGTGAACAAGTGAGTAGATGGTAAGTGATGTGGCAAAAGTAGAGGGGAAGCTGAGGAAGGGCTGGCACACGGTGGGAGGTGGATCTGTTGTCCCGGGCCATGGCACATACAGTGGGTGTGCAGGAAGATGATGGGACACTGCCAGGTCACCTGTGGCCCAAGCAAACAGGACGGAAATCCAGTGTCCCAGGGACGCGGTGGGTGGCTCTCATCACCCCCTCCCCCAGGGACCACTTCTGTTTCTTATCCCCTTCTCTGCAGAGTGATGAAAAAGGCCTGGGTTCTCCATTTTCCTCACCTTTCATTCATCTCTCCTTGGGACCATTCCAGGAACTTCTGGGTAATGTGATTGAGGGAGAGGGGCTAAAAGTTGCCTCTGGACCCACTTCAAGGAAATGCCTTGAAACCCCAGAATTCATCTCACTTCAGTGAGCAGGTACCCTTGTCTCCAAGGAACCAAGCAGGCAGCAACTTTCCAACCTATCTGATTAAACAAACATACAAGAAGACCACATTTGGCCGCAACAAAAGATTCAAACTCCCTCCATGATTACGGGGCCAAATCTGAAGAAGGAATCTGCACTCATTCCAATAACCTGTTAAAGTTCAGTGGCTGAAAGATCTGCGGAACAAGCCGGGTCCCGGTGTGGAAGGGGCAGGGAGGGAGCACACGCTCGCGCTGCCAACGGGGAGGGAAAAAATTTTAACGAGGGCGAGATAAGAGCCAGACGTGTGGAAATATTTCTCTTTGAGGATATTCTTTGTACCAATTACTCTTCAAAGATATCACGTTAGCGTTTTTGGCACAACTTGACAATTAAATTAGACGAATGGTTTTCAATGTTTTTGCATCTGATGGGCCTGAAACTCTTCTTAACGTTGACATGTTCAGCCTGTCACCCACATTTTCAGAACTTTGGCAAGTCGTGTAAACACTGATTTCATTTAAGTAAAAACTCTAAAAAACATTTCACCATTCATCTTATTTTTAAAATGACATGACAGGTAATTAATTGGGCTTGATTATCATTATGAGGCGCCTGAAGTTTCGGGATAGAAAGAAACACAACCGATACGTTTGTCCTTGGAGCCTTCCAAGATGACCCTGCCTCTTGCATTCCTTGACTCTCCTCTCCTCCCAAAGGTCAATGGTGCCCCGAGTCACCCCCCCCTTTCCATTTCCTGCTCCAAAATGGCTCCTATCTGGTGCGTTTGGTCCTGACCCCATCGCAGGAGAAGGAGAATGCTGTGCTGGACATGGGGAGGGAGAAGATGAACCTCAACCAGAGGAAAAGCAAGTTCCAGGTCTTCTCTCTGGGGTTACCATTTCCCAGTTGCTGATGTGACCATGTAACTTGACAAGATAATGATTCCCAGGCTGGTTCCAAAGGGCCTGGGATTGGAAGGGGCGTGTGGACAGAGGCCCAGGTGGGGCCGCAGCAGCCACATGACACAGGAACTGGAAGAGGCGGCTGACTCCGCAGGACATCTCTCCCAGGAGTTCAAAGAGCTCTGACCATATCCTCGAACGCATCGCTACCCACCGGCGAAGAACAGATGGCCTCTGGTCTGATAAGCCATCAGGGCTGGGATGCGATAAGGAAGTTCAAGGAGAACTCTGAAGTCCTGGAGCGTTCCTTTTCTTCTCTGCCCTCCCCTCACTTCCAGCCTTTCTGCTCGCACAAGTCATTCTTTCCTTCTCCTGACACGCCCCGTTCTCAATCAGGTTAGTCAGCTCGACCAACACCACTAAAGAGAAGCGATGCTCCTGTCTGCACACCCACTGTCTGGGCAGAGGCACTTCTGGACCATCATGAGAATTCTTGTGAAAAACCCCACAGAAGCCTGCTCTTACCCTCTTTCATCACTCAGTGCATTTTATCATGATCAGTAACCTGATGTCTTGTTCCTCGCTGGGTGGAAAATTCCATGAGGACAGGGATCAGGTCTGTTTTTGCACCATGTACCTCCCCCCCCCCCCCCTCCCCGAACTGAGCTGCATTAAACATGTCCTTTTATTCTGATGTTTTGACACTGGTGCCTTATGACCCTAGGGAGACTGCTCATCCCAGGGTTAGCCAATACCTAGAGATAGAAAATGACTTGTGTTCCTTTCACATGCAACCAGCTAACCAAAGCCCATACCTCCAAAGACCCCCTTTATGGGGCATTCATAGGGCTCTTATATTCCAAGCCCAATCACCGCAGGGCCAGACACCAGACAACTCTAGACAGCCTCTACCCTCCCAGAGCCTGCCCGAATTATTCAAAATAGCCAATCCTAAGCCAATTTACCCTTCCTTTCCTTTCCTGTAGAAACCACAATAAAACCTCTTGCTCTCCCTCCCCCACGCCTACCACCACTCCTTTGGCCTCCTGACTGACCCCGGGGCTTCCCTCTGTGGCCCGCGGGACATGGCATGCCTCCTCTTCTTGGGAACTGTGAGTTGCCAATTATTTTCTTAATGACAGCTGCCTCTTGATCTATTGGCCTCACCAGAGCTCAATAATAATAAAGCTTGCATTTTAAAACACTAGCATAGTGCCTGACGCATAGTAGGTGCTCAATTAAATACTTTCAGGGGGACTGGCTAAATAAATAAGTAGATGACTCTTCTGATCCTTCCTCCAAACGTTAAAGTCCACAAAAATTCCTGTCTATTGTTTCCTCGGACTTTCTCACAAGATAATATCAACACTAGGCCACCCAACTCGGCCAAAATTCAGCCGGTCCCTCCCAACGCAGGGAGTACTGGTCTTCCGGCCATCTGCAGGGCTTGTGTGGCCCAAAGAGGCAAGCCTGAGGGTGTTGCTGAAGGGAGCCGCTGTGGGGACCTTGAAGGGCTGTCTCTGGCTGCCCGTCACTGTGAGACGTTCCAGCCTGCAAGGAGAGCCAGGACCTCAGCCAGGGAGCCTTGCCTTTTACGGTTCCATCCTGGCAGCACTTCAGGAACAGCCAGAAAGCAGCTTGGGGCCAGGCAGGCCTTGTCACCCACTTCTGTGTACCTGGGCCACCGGCCTCCAGCTAGAAAACCACTCCCTACAGCAAGAGGCATGGGGATCTGAAGTGAGAATGTGGTTGTTGAGGGGACACAATTCCCAGCAAAGCCCTTTCCTTGCTAATCCTCTCCCATAAATACTGTGTGGCATCAGGAAGAAAGGGCTGAAGCAATTCCATGCTGCAGTAACACCAGAGACCATTTGGGACCCCTGTGGGTATTTGGAATCTTCTTCAAAATAACAGGTGATGTTAATGGAGCAGTGGCTGCATGCCAGGCACCAGTCTGAGTGCTTTGTATGGTTGACAACCAAACCTCACAATAACCCTGCAAAGGGGTCTCACTACTCCCATTTCTAGATGGGAAGGTGGAGTTTAACTGGGGTCAAGGGGCTTGCCCAAGGTCACGCAGTGAGGGGGCCAGGTTTAAGCTGGAGACATCTAGCTTTAAAGTCTGTCCAGTACCCCATGAGGCTCCCTTCAAGCAGCCAAATTCTGTTAAATGTTAAAAGTGGGTGACTTCTCAGGGCCTCATTTTCCCTCTCTCTACTGTTCCCCACTAAGGGGCTTTTTATGCTCTATTATTTTGACTCAACAAGTGGCATGTCCATGCACTGCAGATTTTCCTAGCTGAGAGGTGTTTGAAGCCCTGTGTAGTCTGTGTGACTTTGAGCAAGTTGCATAACTTTCCTGAGACACATAAACAGGAACAATATAGTCCTCAAGAAGATGTAACCCCAGAACCCCAATCCCTTTCTAAGTATTTGCTACCGATACCACCTCCTTCCTCACCAGTATTCCTATCTGAAAGTATTTCTGGAATGTTATGGAATTACAGGTTATGGCACATAGAAGTGTAGGTAAGAAATGGGCTGTGATGTTGGACAGATTGAATCTTACATCCAGTACTTAGCAGGGAATATTTAGCTTTTTCTGTGCCTCAGTTACAGAAAATGGGCACTGACAACAGTCATTGTTCCATAGAGTCATCTGAGAATTTTTTAAAATATATTTTTATTGATTTCAGAGAGGAAGGGAAAGGGAGAGAGATAGAAACATCAATGATGAGAGAACCATTGATCGGCTGCCTCCTGCACACCCTACACTGGGGATCGAGCCCACAACCCCGGCCATGTGCCCTGACCAGGAATCAAACCGTGACCTTCTGGATAATAGGTTGATGTTCAACCACTGAGCCACGCCAGCCAGGCTGAGCATTGTCTGAGGCATTTTGCATGGAGCTGGGCAACACACAGTAAGCACTTCATAAATGTTAGCCATCAATATGATCTTTATGACTGCACTTCATGCGGACTCTATTCTCTGCAGGCCTCCTACATCAAGAATGAGGATGTGAAGAGCAAGAAATGCGAGAGCAGTCAGCATCGAGGGGTCCACAGCAGCCATCTGGCAGTGAGCTGGAAGGCAGTGCCAAGAGCTAATGTCACGGCTAGTTGGAGGCAGGCTGTAAAAGGGAAGACTGGCAGCCAAGCTGGGTGACCCACTGGGCACCCCCCATTGCAGTCCCTCACAATTGCTATTATTTCTTCCTCCATTTGCTCAGCCAATGTCTGTCTGTCCCGTCTGTTTGTCCCTTGGTCATCTGCTTGCCAGAGTCAGCTGCCTGGCCCTTCCCGAGCCCACGTGCCCCTGCCTTATCTTCACCCTGTAGGCACACACCTCGGGCACTGGCGAAGCCTGCCGTAGGCCATCAGCCTAAGTAAAATCCGTTCTGTCTACAAACTCTTTTGGAGTGAACTGGAGCCAGGCATTTCCATAGTCCGAAAGTGCATTGTTATCCTAGCTTTAAACTTTTCTGAAATGCGACTAGTTTATATTTGATGAGTGCACTTGATGTAGGGTTTCTTCTTATTACCAAAGAGCTGTTAATAAATGGGAGGGGCATTTAGAATTGAGGGGATATATTTGTTTGTCACTGCATTTTGTGAAGTGATTAAATATTGTCCTGCTAGGGTTGGCAGTAGTAATGATCATCATTATTACCACTCTTAGCAGCTACTTCGTGTTAAGTTCTTACAAGGGCCCAGCACTTTACATGTGATATTTTTAATCCCCATAAATCAAGCTCTGAAGTGTAGGTTTGGTTATTCCCATTTTACCAATGAGGAAACTGAGGTGAAGTGACTTATCCCAGGCTTCATACCTATATGGCCAAAGGGCTTGAGTTTGAACTTAGACCCACTTGGATCCCAGATTTCTCCTGTTTCATCTACACCATTTGGTAGTTACTGTTTTTCTCTCAAATCCCTCATCAAATTTTTGATAGGATCTTCCCTTGCCAAAGTCCCTTGAGGGAACATTGCAATAAAATAAACATTTATCTCCCAAGTAATCTGGCCAATGCATGAATCTAAATAAAAGGATGCAGAGAATAGATCAGTCCTTTGGTGATGAGCCCTCCACCACTAGATAATGTCTGAGAGGAGAAAGATGCCCCCGATGGGTACCAAGTAAGATTCCTGTGGCCTGGGGTGAATCACTGGGCCTCTCTGAGCTTCTACTGGCTCTGTATTTGGCAAGTGTGCCATGAGAACTAGAGTCTCATAAGAGCCATCGGGGGATTCAAGATGTTTTCAGGGGACTCAAATGGTGGTGGCTCTGGTGCCACAACTGTGGAGATTTGAGTTGATTGCCATGGCTGTCCCTTCAAGCTTCAAAGTCCCATAACTTCTCCTCAGAGAGTCAGAGCTCAGATTAACTATTGCCAGTCCCCCCCCCCCCCCCAGACACAGGTCACAATGGGACCTCTGTTTCACTGGGGCCAGTTTTAAGACCTTCACTGATCCCCACTGCCACACAATCACCCACTGTCCATCATAGAGAAACCACATGAAAGGAGTGGCAACTTTGGGGTCCCTCTTGTGAACTACTGGCTCACAGGGGGTCTATTTCCCTATCCCTTTCGTGGTCTGGGCAGCCCAGTGTTCTTCTGGTGGACAAAGCACAGTGGACTAACTGGGGTTCTGTGCTGGGTCCAAATCTCCGCTGCCTCACTCTGACTAGCCTATGTGACCACTGGAGATCATGCCACCTCACCGTTACCACGTCTGCAAAAGGGGATGATGGAAAGAAAACCACCCAGCAGGGCTGCTATAAGAATTCTTTGGAGAGGATGTACATGCACTGAGTATACACGACGTCACCATTATTCTGATGCTCACCAACCAGGATGCCACACCTGGGTCCTGGCCCCAGAGGCCTCCACCCACCCCCCACCACGCATTGGCTCAAGAGCTTCTCTAGCCCCACTAGGGGCCAAGGGTAAGGCAAGGAGAGGGAGCATGGGCACCATCAGAACATTTCCAGACTAAATTCTACCCCCAAGGCCCTTCATTGACCAAGCCAAGCTTTAGAGGACAATCAGAATAGCAAGAGCAGCCAAGCTGTGCTGGAACTGAGCTCAGCCCTGGGCTGTGCATTCGACATACCGGATTGCATTTAATCCTGACCGTAAACGCGCACACCAGTACTTATACCGTGTCCATTTCATAGAAAAGCAAGCGGAGACTCAGAAAGGCTCCTGAGTGGTCTGCTTAAGGTCACACGGCTAGTTGATAACAGGCAGAATTCAAGCCCAGGTCTCAGGGAGTCTCAAGGCCCATACCCTTCCCCTATATAGAGCCCTACTCTAAAATACAGACATTTATGGAGTCCCTGCCATGAACCAGGAACTACTGGCTATTTATACCTATTACCATATTTAATGTCCTGAATGAGTGGCCTTGATGCAGCATTTTCCCTCATCGTCAAATTGCTGTTAATAAATGGAATGGGGCATTTTAAAATGTAGGGAATATACTCATTTGTCTGTCAAAATTTGTAGGCTTAAAACCCTTCCAGGGAGATATATATATAATTTTACAGATGAGGGGGAAAGGGACATGCCCAAGGGCAATGATACAGCAGGCCCAGAACCCAGGTGTGCTGGGCTCCAAGCAGAGACCCTGAGCATGCTGTGTGTCGCCACCCTGGGGCTTCTCACAGTGTCCAGCGCAAAAGCAGGAGCAGGAGCAGGAGCCGGGCTTGCCTTTCCAACTCTGAGCCAAGGTGGGAGGTAGAGAACCGGCTTTGAAGAAAGCCTACCACCTTGAGGTCCTCCCACTGGCTGAGCGCCCTGCCAGTCTCTCTACAGCCTCCGCTCTCTGCTGCTGGCCTCTTCCCGGCTCTTATCCCTCAGCTCCTGTCCTACGAACCTAGTCGGAAAATTGCAGTTCCCACATGGCAACACGTGTTAGCAACACAGCATCATGAGAGGCTCAGGCCAGAATCTCCTGGTGGGGACAGGGGCGGGGGCGGGGAGATGCCACCCCCTCAGGGCCCCCTAGCCTCTCCTGAGCCCAGTTTGGATTCTAGGACCAAGGCTCCGGTCTCTCTTCAGAGGAGGGACTTGCCACACTTGGTCGTAGACAGGTGGGTGATAAAAGATCAAAAGGCGAGCTCAGGCTTCTGGCTTGCCAACCGGCGCTGTCTGCCCTCCCCAGAGCCGCCTTCCAGGCCCCAGAGGCCCAGAGCAGCCCCTCTCCACTGGCCACCTTCTCTTTCACAAATGATTAAAAAAATCCCCTCCTGCTCTTAATTGCATGCTGTGTGTTCAGATTTCCTGAAGTTCATGAACTGCTGTGAAATTTAAGACAAGTCTGCCTTCCCGCTGCATTGCTACTTTTTAATTCTAAATTCCACCCACCCTCCCCAGGAAAAAAAGAAGAAAAAAAAGTCAAGCTGATTCAAAGAAAATGATGTATGTCAGTTGAAAGGAGAAAGCCAGCCCCAAATAATTCTACTAATAAAAGAGCAGGGAGAAACAGGGTAAAAATAATGAGGTTATCTCTTCATAAAGTCCTTTCATTTATGATCTCCAAGGCATTGGAGGACGATAGCCCATCAGGGCAGGGCCCCAACTAGAGCATCTGCTCCCAGGGGTTGCCTCCATCGCTCAGGGTGCTCCATAGACACCGGGTCCCATGGTCGAGGGGCTTCGAGGTGGGTTGGTGGGAAGTGTAAGTTGTAGGGACTTTATAGCAGGAGAAAGAGGAGCCAAACCCCTCAAGACTTCCTCATCATCCCCTGACAAGTCAGGCTGAACCTCCAGCAGAGGCCAGGCTCACAAGGTACTCCTGGCCTTGGAGAGGAACCCACTGGGCGGTGGCCACCGGCCTTTAAAAGATGCTTTGTAATAACAAAGACCATGTCCGGGAGCTTTGTGGGGCCTCCACAGTCCTGTGTAAGAGGAAGAGCACCCCTCCTAAGCCACTGGGTGAAAGGAAAAGGGAGAGATTGGATAGGACATCATAGCGGGAGTTAGGGATTGAAAATTCTGAGAAGAGCTTTTCCAAGGCAGGCAGTTACGAAGGCCTTGCTGGGTGTGAGGCAAGGGAGATGGGGAGACAAAGGAGCTATGGTCTTTTCTCAGGGAGCTCGCCATCACCTGATGAGAGCACAGGTGGGCAAACAGCAGGCCCTAACAAGGGAGTGTGAGCTGAGTGCTGTGGCAGGGATGCAGGGGCTCTGCCCAACTAGGTCATCCTCCTAGTCGCCAGGATCTCTTATCTGACTTCTGCTGTGGCTAACAACTGGTTTCCTGCAGCCCCTCTTGCCACCACTCAACAGCCAGAGAGAGGGGGGAAAAATAGAGTCACTCCCCTGTATTAAAGTCCTCACTGCAGTCTGCAGGCTCCACAGATCTGCCCCTGCCCCTCTCCCAGACCTCTTCTTCTATCATTCCCTTCCTAGATCTTTATTCCCCAAACCCTGTCCGGGGCCTTCTTTGTTCCAGGAAAACCCCTGCCTCCATTGTTCTCAGAGTCGGCATCCTCTAATTGCTCAGGTCTTGCCTTCCCTGTTTCCTTCTCAGAAAGGCCTTCACTCAGCTTCTTCTATGCAATAACCTGTGCAAGTCTCTCTTTATCACGTGACCCTGTTTTAATTCCTTCAAGGCAGTTGTTCCTATCTGAACTACTTATTCTCCCAGAATTTGTTAACTGATATATGCCAGTTTCCCTGTATTAGTTAGCTATTGCTGAGTAACAAAATAACCCCCCCCCCAAAGTCAGTGGCTTAAAATAGCAACAATGTATTATTTTCATGAGTCTACAGGTCAACTGGATGATCCATCTGGTTTTTAGTGGGTTCCTCATGTGTCTATAGGGGTTAGTCAGTTGGCTCTGCTGATCTTGCCTGGGCACTCTCACAGGGTTGGAGGTTGGCTGGCTGTGACCTGGTCTAGGTGTCTTGGCTGAGACAGCTCAGCTCTGCTGTACATAGCCTCTATTCTACCAGCAGGCTAGTGTGGGCTTGTTTCCATGTGGCTAGAGTTGAGAGAGAAAGTGGGGGAAGATGCACAGGAGTTCACAAGGCTTTAGCTCAGAACTGGCATACTGGCATTTCCACTGCATTTTGATGGCCAAAGAAACTCTCAAGACTAGTCCAGATTCAAGAGGAGGCAAAACAGAATTCCACCTTTTTACCAGAGAAGCTGCAAACCACATTGTAGAGGGTGTGGATATATGGAGCCTGAAGAAATGGGGACATTTTCACAGTCAATCTACCACATTCTCCTTCTCCAATGTAAGTCCCACAAGAGGAAAGACCTCAGTGAGCATTTGCCATGCACCACACACAGCTTTAACCACTCCCTTACACAGTATACATAACTCATGATCTGTGTTTGGTGTGTTTGTCAATTTCTTAAAAAATGGCACAAACCCCTTCACAACACTGGATTCTGGGACAAAGTTGTGTTCCGGGTGAGACAAGTTACAACAGGCATCTGCTGTATGGGTCTGTGCTACGCTGGGAGACGTATTTGCCCCATGGGATATCAAAATCCACGTAATAACAGGTCATGTTATAATGAGGTTTCGCTGCACATGCTTGCTCTCAATTTAGACAGCAGGGCCTGCCAGGTCTTCCTCCAGCTGCTGGCTTCAGACCTCTCTTTCCAGAAGGATAAGAACTACCTGTCAAAATGCAAAGCTCTAACAATGAAATATACAGCGCATGCTGTGGGAAAGCCCTTGGTTTACTTCCACAGGCTACAGCTGGTGTGCGCGGCTGAGATGATTCATTCCTCCACCCAGCAAAACAAGTCCGTTTACAGGGTCTCCCAAACAGAACACATCCTCAGCCTTTCACAGGCTCTGCTCTCGGCTCATGATTTAACCTCCTCTGCGTCGAAGAGCGGTGGACTCAGCAGACTCGTGCTGGAAAAGGAGGTCCCTTCCTGAATTGCTCTCTCTTCCCAGGCAATATACTGTTACATTTCTAGGAAACCAGAACTTCCTTTAAGTCCTGCTTCAAGTACCTACACATTCCACGCTAAGCTGCAATGCTTAATTTAATATCTCCACCGCAGAGCTCATGTTTTAAACAATAGAGCCCACAGCCTGAGGGACCCAGGAAGAGAACTCAAAAGGTGATATTGTATATGAGACGAGGCAAAAAGACCGAAAAGCAAGAAGGGTTTTTGCCACAACTGTCAAAAGTGAATGTAAGGGGCACTTCAGAGCAACCCCACGGTCATCTTTTCGCCGAGGGAAGCTGGAATTGTACCGGGTTCCACTTCTGAGAGGCGGGGCCGTCAGAGGCTAAAGAATAAAGAAGTCACTGGCTGAAAACCTGAGGGCAAGAAACTATTTCAGCCACAACAAAAGGAGCAAAGGCTTTTCAATGTCAGGAAATCTGGAAGAAAAGACAGAGGAAGGAGACTCTAAAGAGGCCAAGTTCATTTCCTTTGGAAGTCACTGCCTGGACCCGGGGCCCTCAGATTGTTACCTATTTCCCGGAGAGCCTTGGACTCATTTTTCCAAATCCAACGTGCCAATGGCTTTCATAAGGGCGCTGGCTGGAGCAGAACCGAGAGCATGGCAAGTGTGCCGTCCTCATTTCCCTGGGCCTGAGCAGTGTTGGAAGGTGAGCTTCTAGATCGACTACATACATACAGTGGGGCCTTGACTTACGAGTGTCCCGACTAACGAGCTTTTCAAGATACGAGCCGTCTCTTGGCCAATTTTTTGCTTTGAGTTGTGAGCTAAAATTTGGGTTACGAGCCAGCTAACTACCCCATCACTAGTTGGTGCAGCGAACATCACAGTGAATGCCACATCAGCCCAGCATCACGTGTCTCACTTGTTCACTTTTTGATTTGACATACGAGTAATTTGAGTTACGAGCTCTGTCATGGAACGAATTAAACTCATAAGTCAAGGCCCCACTGTACTCTGATCCCTGTGATGCTTGTCTTCCTCAAATGCACCCAGGAACATTACTGGTTCATTCATTCATTAAATGTAGATCGGATATCCCTAATATGTGCTATGTATTGTTCTAGGCTAGCCTGCATGGGACTTCCAAATAAAATCAATAGTGAAATACAAGAGTATGTTAGATGATGATGTGTCAAATAAACCAGGGGAGGGGGTGGGATTTATTTCTAAAGAGGGTAGTTAGATGAGGCCTCCCTGAGTAGGTGATATTTGAACACAGGCTTGAATGGGATGAGTGGTTATCTGGCGGAAGAGAATTCTAGGCAGAGAGAACAGGCAGTCGGCTGATTCTCATTTCAAGAGAGCTCTTGAGCAAGCCCCAACTACTGACTATCTTTGTATCATATCAGTTTTCATAACTCCACATGAGAGTCCTGAAGGGCTGCACATTGAGCCTTCCCATGCCTGAAGGAGTAAATGCTGGGCCTGACCTTGAGAGTGTTTGCTAAAACAGACAGGATAGCATAGGTAGTCTGAGTGCAAGGTTAGATTTTATGACAAACCAGCTGAGGGGACTTGGCAAGCTATCTAGCATCTCTGAGCCTCAGTTTTCTTGCACTCGACCAACTCAGTGTAGTGCATGGTGGTTAAGAAGTGTATGAGGCTTCAGAGGCAAAGCTGAGTTTGAACGAGGACTAACACTTGTTAGCTGAGTGGCATTACACAGGTGCCTTCACTTTTGTGGGCTTCAGTTTTCTTGTCTGATAAATAGGACTAATAAAGGCTAATTGCAAAACTATTAACTGCCCAGCCCAGAGACAGAACATAGTAAGTACCAACTAGCTATTGTGTTATTTTCATGGTTGCTGTTATGTTATATAGACCAGAACATAATGAGACAGATGTTCTTTTACTCAGAATTACCCAGAGCCTTTAGAGTCAAAGCAAAATGCCATATTCTTACCCACCAAATGCTGACCTTTAGTCTTGTTGCATTAGTGCATATGAATCTAGAGAATTCATATGTGAAATTAAGTATCTCATAGCTATTGGCTAGTTTCCAATGCAGAAGCATGCGTATGTCCTTTGTTCATTCATTCATTCGCTCTGGGAAAAAGGCAAGGATGTACCACCTGATATCAGCTTTCCTAACAATTCAGTGAGTGCAATTATGTCAGCTGCTATGCCTGGTCCTAGACTGGTATCAGACAATATGCGATGGTGGGAGCTGGGGAACCTGCTCAGCACAGGTGACAGAACTAGCCAGGTGTATGATGGGAAAGTCCTGACTCTTCTACCTATGCAAGGACTCGCTGAGCTGCCTCTCCCCTGTGGCCCTCAAAGGGCAGCAGAGGGTTTAGTAGCAGTCCTTGGCAGCAGGTCCGCTAGTCCACTACACCCCTTCTCTCTAGCCTCCTATCCCAACACAAGTCCAGGGGTTGGGAATCCAAGTTCCCAAGACTGCCTGGGCCAGAATCTTGGCTCTTCCACATATTAGTTAAGCAATTCTGAGTAAGTCACTCCGCTTCCCCAAGCCTTCGTTTTTTTATGTGTAAAAGAGTAATAAGCACTGTATCCACGTCGGAGAGGACTGCGAGGATTAAAGGAGATAACGCGGGGAAAGTGTTTCTTTACTCGAGCCTGGCCCTGGGAAAGCGCTCAGTGGACAGCCAGTATTATTATTGTTGGCAATCATGGGAGCCTCAGAGACCCCACAGTGTAGCTCAGGCTGGAGCCAGATGACCCGGGTTTGAAGCCTGGGCCTGCATCTTCCTAGTTGTGCGCCCCTGGGACGAGGTGTTTAACTTCTTGCAGACTCAGCTTGGCCATCTGCAAAATGGGATCAATAGCAGCATCCACTTCCTGGAGCTTTGATGAGGACTCAATGAGTTTTAACAAGCACGAAGCCCTCAAGCCATGCCTGCATTACATCAATGTGCACTAAGGACAGCTGCTATTGCTGTCAGCTACTCCTGCCAGGTGTTCTGGGCTCCGTTCCTGGCTCTACCCCCTGTGTAGCTGAGACTCAGAGGAAAGGCAATTGCCGGCCTTGAGAGGAGGTTTGGAAACCACACCTCTCCTACCTTCCCATTCACTCCACTCCATGGGAGACTCTTCACTCTCTCGTCCACAGGTCACTTAAATGAGCCAGCTACGACCTTGCTCTTGACTGCCAAGAGGCAGCCACAGTCCATATCTCACGGCCAAGGCTGCCTTTTTCAAGAGCCGCCAGAGTGGGGGCTAGGAGGACATGTTTGAGGACAACATCAGACAGAGAGCAGCAATCCCTCATTGAACTGGGGAGAATGACAGGGGACGCCACCTGCTCATTGGAATCACCCACAGGGCACTCAGGCATTCCCATCCGAAGGAGAGGTGTCCAAACAAATGGCTTATTTCAAGCTGAGCAGACCTTTGATTTTATTGCCAAGTCAATGGACTAGGACAGTGGTCGGCAAACTGCAGCTCACGAGCCACATGCGGCTCTTTGGCCCCTTGAGTGTGGCTCTCCCTAAGCCTTAGGAGTACCCTAATTAAGTTAATAACAATGTACCTACCTATATAGCTGAAGTTTAAAAAATTTGGCTCTCAAAAGAAATTTCAATCGTTGTACTGTTGATATTTGGCTCTGTTGACTAATGAGTTTGCTGACCACTGGACTAGGAGAACCAGACTTGCCTGCGAATGCCCGGGGAGTTACAAATCCAAATACGGCCTTCTTTGCTGTGTCTGGAGCCTGATGTATGTCAGTCCCCTTGGTGGAGGGGGGGCGGGGCAGGCAGACACTGGGCACTTTTGAGCTGCCGGCACTGCTCTGGTCCCCGCAATCTGGTGGAGCTCCCCCGTGTACTGTAAAATTCAAGTGGTGCCGTTTGTTCAGCCCAGATTCCCTGGCTTGTTCTGAGATAAGTGGCACCCAGTATGGTCTCCACAATGGTCTGTGCTGTCTGCTGGGCAGCACTTAGCAGGTGGGGAACAGCCTTAGAAAATTTCTAAAAGGGGCCTCTATTCGGTTTTCCATTTCTCCTCTGTCAGGGCTCAGGGTTTTGCACCAGTAACTGTCCTGGGGCATCCAGTGGCTTGGTCCATGGCTAGGCCCCTGGGGCTCCATTCAGCCCAGTGCTCTTCCAGCAAGCAGCTCCACAGGCCCTTAATAATCCAACTAAGGGTCCAGTTATTAAGATATTAAGAAAACTCCCAGCATGCCCCTCTCCCTTACCCCTGCAACTGCTGAGGTTCTAGACTTTACAATGCGATCTTTGCCATATGGTGTAGCTGAAAATAACCAGCAAGATTTCTACCCAAATGCCCTTGTTAGAGAGCTCTTTGGGGGACTTCACCCTGGAAGACAACAAAACCCCAAGTCGTGTCAGTATGTTTAATTGTTCTTCCCAGTCATCCAGGACCAGGGCAGGGCTACCGAGGGGCCTCTGTGGGTTTGAGGTTTCTCTGACCCCAGTCCTTCCTCTGTGGCCATGTGAACCACCTTCTTGATTATTCAGAACACAGAGTGACCCAGAAAAATCCCCAGGTTTCATGGAAATGAAAGATCCGCAAACAAACACAGCTGGCTTGGGCTTTGATGCCGATAAACAAAGCGAGGCAGAGCAGAACCGCAGAACGAAAATCAAAAAACCAGACTGAAAACAAGACAAGAAAATCCTTTCCCCTCAGCCTGTAGTGGTGGGAGGCAAGGCGCAAAGGAAGCTCTGGGGGAGCAGCTTTGAGAGCAAGGCTTCCCCGAGGGGAAGCGGGGAGCCCCTGGGCTGTGTCCCGGCCAGGCACAGGCCCCCCGCTGCGGGCCTGACATTCTGTCACTGGTGCACCTGAGGTGACCCTGAACCGGAGAAGAAATAGTGATTATGGGGGGTAGAGGAAGAACAAAGAGGAAACGGGGGGGGGGGGGTTGATATTTCCCCAAAGGGAGAGAATTGGCTGAGGGGACCATATTTCTAAAGGGAGACCTGTGTGATGGTAGGAGGGAAAGGCAGGTGCCCACAAACTCTCCGTAGATGCAAGCAGAGGACCTGGTGTTACATGCCCCAGAGAAGTCCTGGGAAGATGTGTGGAGTGCCTCTTGGACTGTGCAGCCCTCCCTGCCTTTTCAGTGCGAATTCCCAGCCATCCCAGGCCAGCAGGAAGGAGGATCCCAGCCACGATGCTCAGAGAAATGCTATTCATAGATCCCAAGCTACTCTGGGGAAGATTTTATAATTAAAGTGTAACTGTATATTACTGCATTTGAAATGCAACGATTACCAAATATATCCCCCCATTCTGCATTTACAGACAGAAACACCGGCATGGTTGTTAACTATTTGTAAATATCCTAATGCTTCACATGCTTGTGACACAAAATGAAGTTCCTTAGGGCGCCCCCCCCCCCCCCCACCTTTTGCTGCAGGTAAAAGAGAGACACACTCCTGGAGAGGAGTGTTGTCACTGTGTCATTTCTTCTCTGCCACAGACAACTTGGTTTTGTTTACTACAATGTTTACCGTGAAATATTTTAAACATGAAGAATAAAACTGAAAAGAAAGTATTTAAAACACATATATCCCCACCATCCAGTGGAGTAAATAAATCTTAGCATTTTGCCATATTCCCTTTAAATCATTTTTCCAGGAACAAAACATACAAATATAATTTAAGCCCCCCACATCCTTGATTTCGTCTCCTACCTCCCCTAATCCCAAAGTAAACACTAAGGAAAGTTGAGAGTATTATTCCTGTGTTTGTTATACATCTTATTGAATGCTATACATTTAATGCTGTTGTTCTCTATGTTTCCATTAATATATGTAGAATAAATCTTCAAGTTTTGAAATTTTAAGTAAATGTTATCATACTATATTTATCACTCTTAAACTTGCTTCATTCGTTCAACATGATGTTTTTGCTATTTATCCATGTGAATGCAATTGGTCCCAGTGCATTTTCATGCTGTGATGTCTCCCACTGCATAGATATACCAGAACTCCCACTGATGAACATTCGGATGAACATTCTGAATACCATCCAAATGCTTGCTAAACCCTCAGTGACACTAATAGCACATGTCCCCCTGTACACAGATTCAAACAATTCCCTAAGGTATCTACCTAAAAGCAGAATTGCTATGTCATAGCAAATGTCTACTTTCCGCGTGACTAGATTTTGCCCAGTCGTGCTCCAAAGTGGTTGTCAAATCCATAGCAGAGCCGGGTCATCCGCGTCCCCTGCGGTCACAGTGCCTTGTCTGCTGCGCTGGTGAGAATACTGCTCAGCGGTTTCCATGTGCCAGGCCCTGGGCTAAGTTCTTCACACATGTTATCCCATGGATTATCCCATGTAATCCTAGCAATGACCTTATAAAACAGGTCTTATCAACCCCATTCCACAGCCAGGAATCGCAGGGAGCCACTCACACAGGGTCAGCATGACAAGGAGTGCTGGTTGGTAATAGCAACCAGCTGTCTGGCTTCAGAACTGTTAAAAAGTAAATACTGTTGCCTTCAGAACTGCAAAAACGCCCCCTTTCACTGACCAGACACATGATTGGAAGCCACAGAGAGAATAAATTACCCACAGGACTAAAAACGTGGTCTGCATTCCTAGCCGAACCCAGAGCTGTGGCTCCTTACTCCCCATGTGAGCCTGGCACAAGCATCGAGGTTGTTTCCTCAATGGTTTTCCTCAAGGAACCAGCACAAAGCTCCATGCTAAACAGCGTTAAGGGGAGACATCCTCATTTCTGGAGCCCGACTGTGATGGCATTCACAGACCCCAGGCCCTCCTTCCAGGAATGGTCCTCCAGCCAGGGCCTCCCCACCATTAATCAGGGCGCCTTGGAGCGCATCAGTCATGCAAACCATTTGGAGCACCTTTCCAAGAGCGGGAACAACATCATAAAGCCTTGGCAATTGAGTCAGAACAAATGGATCCTAAAGACGACTTTCCACTTAGGCCCCAGTAAGCCGGTGGAATGTTAAAAAGACACATGAACTTCAGAAGTGAAAGCAGAGAGCGAAAGGGAAATCCCTCCTCCTGATGAATCAATTCCAGAAAAGCCCTTTCACCAGGTCCAGTCCCCATCCATCAGCACCATCGTCAGAAGATGGGAAATGTTGGCTCTTACTCTTAGCACCTCTGCGTTACTGTTACCCATACTCTGAGTGTGGTCAGAAAAAATGGGTCTTGGGACAGAGAGCAGGAAACCTTGACTGAGGAAGAATGTACATCAAAAAAGGGGGCTCCTCCTTCCCAGGTGAGACTCAGAGGTGCTGACCTCCGGATGAGATTGCTATGGGGCAGCAGCTGGGCCCTCATGCTTCAGGGTTATTCACAGAAAGGCACCATTGGGTCATCAGGGTCCCTTGGATAGTTTCAAGTTCACCCACTGGCCACACCGCCCTTCTAGAGTGTTATAGGAAGAGAGTGGCGGACGGAACCCAGTGCTGGTACCCTAACCATGGCTTGGGGTATCGCAGAGGACTCTGGAGGTAACAGGATCCTAATACAGAGGAAGGGCAGGCCGAGAGTTGAGCACAGACTTTGGGAACAATTGGACCTGAGTTCACTATTAGCTGTGTGTCTTGAGTAAGTAACTTAACCTCTCTGAGGCCGTTTCTTCACTTTTAGAGGGGGCAGGGAGTGTAATGTCATCAACTTCAGCGGGCTATTGGAATGACTAAAAAATGAATGTGTTTAGAGCACATAGCATGGTGCTTGGCACATCGTTAACCTTGCTGCCCACTATTCTGGAGATTCTTTATAATTTTTTTAAAAGTCACCCTTCTTCAAGACATTTTGCAGCCACCAGGCAGAAATAATTCTGCAGATCTCCCAGGACTATGCAGTGAGTGGTACCCCCTGGAGTTGTGCAATCGACTGGACCAACCATAGCATTGGCCTTGCACATGGTAAGTGCGCAATAAACAGTAACTAATTTTTATTCACCAGAATAAAAACTACCGTCACCCACAGGCCTCATGAGGAGCCTTTCAGATGGTACCAAATTCCTAAAGGAGGTTGTAAAGGCTTCCCAGGACTCTAAGAAGTGTGCAGAGCTCATGTGGGATTTGGGAGGGGTGGTGTGCGCAGGGCAATGAAAGGTTGTCAGGCAATAGGCCCAGCAGGAGACAGGCAAGCAGAGGATTCGGAATTCTCAGGTCAGGCCCAAGAGGCAAGCCTCATCAGTCAGGGGCAAGGTGAAGGTCTGACAGCTAAGAGGTCATCCGGAGCTCAGCCTACCTCCCAGGACTGCACTGAGGAGCATATGGGGGCAATAATACACGTGAGAAAAAATGCCTGTGAACTACACAGCACACTGAAGGAGTCATTACTGCCTTTCACTCACCCACTTCCACTCTACGAAACCCTCTCCTCCCAGCAGCCATGGGAGGTCTTGCATTCTCAACGCATTTATCAAAAAACCACTTTATTCATTTTTTAATCAATTATAAAGATGATCTATATTATGTATTAAAGAGAATTTCACTCAAAAGGATACAAATGGGAAATTTTTAGGACAAAAATGGCCAATGAACACATAAAAAGAAGTTAAATCTAAATAAGAGAAATAAAATAGAAACAGTGAGACAACTTTCCACTCAATAGACTGGGAAAAAATTAAGACTGATGATGCCCAAAGCTGGCAATGTTATGGGGAAATGGGTGCTCCCCATCCTATTGGTAGGTGCATAAGGTGCTTTCAAACGTTGTAGTAACCAATGTGGAAGTCTCTATTGGAATTTAAAGAGAATATACCCTCTGACTCAGAAGCCATACTTCTAGGAGTTGATTCCACAGAAGTAAAACCACCATAATACACAGCAAAACATAAATATCTATTTGCTGCAGCCTCCTTGGTACCAACAAAAAGACTGGAAACAACCTATTGCCCATCAAAAGGGTGTGACTGAATAAATATGGCTTTCCCACACTATGAAACAGGATGCTGGTTAAACACAGGAGGGAGATTTACATATACTGACCTGAAAGGACCAACTCGATGTAGTATCAGTGAACGGCAATGACCCCAAAATACAAATTGCGGACCCCCCTCCTGTAAAAAGTATGTATCCAGGTCTGTATACATGTAAATAGGGAAATGCGTTTCAAACTGAGGGGTAGAGTGAGAAGGACAGACACCAAAATGCCAAAAGGAGGGGGTGCAGAAAACCGGCTTCCTGTTTTCTATCTCTATGCATAACTAGATGGGGTAGAATTGTGGTTGATTTTCACATGTGTTTTTAGCATTTTGCAAACAATTTTTTAAAAACACGTGCTCTTTATAGAGCAGTAGTTTCATTTCACTCTTGTGCTTTGTCTCTTCTCTTCCTCAGGATTGTGTTCTACCACACATGACCCCTTGTGTCCACCTCTGTGGGACCTCGCACTGTGATCAGGAGGGAGGTCTTGGATGTAGAAGGCCTAGCGAAGAGCCTCCAGACATCAGAGCTGGAGTGGCACCCAGAGGTGGTTAAAATGAATCAACATCGAGTTCACACCCTTTGTTTTCCAACACAGACACAGAGACCCAGGGCCCAGGCAGGGCCTGCGTGATGTGGTTACTCATGCAGACTAGGAGCTATTTACAAAGAGAATCATCACTCAAAACATCAGCGTGTGTGTGGTTCTGATCGAAGAAGCAGCTGACTGAGGCCCAAACCAAACATCCTTAACAAGGATAAAAAGCTCACGTCTTGGCTGGGTTCTGGGGGTCTCTCCAGCCAGGTTCACTGACAACACTGACCTTCTCTTTGCCAGACCATCTGTCAAACACCTCATCTTCATTATCCTCATCCTTACCACACCGATGGCACAGGTCCAATTTGTTCCATTCTACCAAGAAGGAAACTGAGGCTCAGAAAACGTAACCCAGTTGCTTAAGGTCACACAGCACAGAAGTGGCCTAAGAGGATTTTAAATCGAGTTATGTCTGTCTACTACTCTGACACATAGTTCTAAAGAAAAGATGGCTTTCCTGTTTCAAAGGCTTTTTGTAAGAAATATTTGTGGGAAAGAGCAGTGCCCAAAAAGATGCCAGCCCAAAGCAGGCCTTGTGAGGAACATCTCCTCATCATGCCAGGCTGACTGCCAATGTCTGGTGAGGCCTCCCTGGGCGGTTCCAGAGTGTGGGCAGGGCAGGAAGTTGGGATTCTAAGTGACCCAGCAAAACTGGAAGGGTGGCCGGGCCAGATGCAGCCTTCTTAGAGCATATGACTGTCTCACTAGTGAATCCTGTGTCCTTAGAAGCTGCCGCCAGACCCAGGAGAACAAAAGCCAGTCCTGCTGACTCAGTAGCTCGGGCCACTGTGGGCATGTCCCCAAGCCCAGGCACAAGCTTTGCTCCTTCCCTTTTTCTCATCTGTTGAAAAGTACCTGATCCGTAAGCTTTTGTTTTGAAAATAAACACCCTCTAGGATTCTGCACACTCTAGGCCAATCCCTTTAGCCTTTATTGATGCTTCCATCTCTCCCCTCTGCCCTCTCCTTCTGAAGACATATTTTTCTTTTATTCTTTGGGGATTTGGCTGACAATCGATTTCTCCATGCTGGTGGGGTCCTGGGGAAAGGTAGAAAGAGATCTTATTTAGCAGGGAGGGTGGAGAATGTAGAAAGAGTGGATGAGAAGGAAACTCTGCTTCTCTATTTAGAACCCATTTTCATCTCTTTTTGCCTTGCCCAGACCATAGCTCTGTCTATAATGACAGATCACTATATATTTTTAACATTAAGAATAAGAAATGACTAAATCACCTTGGATCAGATTACTGAAGAAGTAGGAGCTAATTTATCTGTAAGCCAAACCAATAGATGTAGACATTAGATGGCTAAATCTAAGCAATTCTGTAAAGCCCTGCTAAAAATATCTACTTTCACTGGCCTACCAGTGGTAGCTGACATTCTACTATTAGAAATTTATTCTTTGGAATGATATTGTGCCTGCTAAAATGCACATCGGAGTAATAGTCCCTCATACTTGCATAGAATAGTGGGATATTTGAAGATCTTTATCTCTCTCTATTAACCCATTCAAATAAATTCCATCAGTACCTACTATATACCACGTACTAGATAACTGGCTAATGATGGAATGGCAAGCAAGAAAGACATGACACCCTGTGCTATAAAGGGCACAATAATAGGGTAACCGACTAGATAGACCTGGGACTACACTCCATGCCCTCGACTCTTGATCCTGCGCTCCTTCCACTCAACTACCTGTCACACTAATGCCTGGGTGGGATGAGACAATACACCTTTGCAATTGTCCTCACTTTGGTGCAAATCATCCAGTGATTTATTTCTATGTGATAACCATCTGAAAGCTGGGCTGGGTATGAGGAGAAGGAAAGGGAGGGGCCCATGGGTGAAGTGGGAGCAGTATAGGGCCATCTGTGGGATTATAGGGTACTTATGGTACACAGATCATAGGGATAAAATCCTTGACCTTTAAGTGTAGTGGACGACACTCCATCCAAGTGAGCTACAGGCCAAGGCTCACCTTCTTTTAACAGAAGATCAAGGTCATTCAACATGAGCCTCACAGATTACACTGTTCCTCACCCATCTGTTCACTGGGGATGTGGCAGATGCTTTTATGGGTCAATCAACTTCTCCTCCTCCTTTTCCCATTCCTTCCAGGACTAATATCTACTTGCTTTTGTATTTTCGTACTCACCTTCCCTTGGCTCCTTCCTCTTGGTCTAAACATACACTTTATCCTCTCTTATCTAAAAAAAAAAAAAAAAAAAAAAAAGGCATTTCCACCCTGCGACCTCCTCTCTCTCTTCCATGTCTGTGGCCTCCATGCCCTTACCTCCCAGGCACACTCCCATTCTTCGTCTTTCACCATCCCAGTGATTTTGTGTCCCAATGCCAAAACTGAACCTTCATAGACAAAAGTATTGGTCTTGCTCAACCTTCCTCATCCTAACCATTTCTCTGATATTCAAAATTACTGACCTTCCCGCTCTACCTGGAACTTTGCCCGTCTTTGCTTCTGTGACACTACAATCAGCTTCTGCCCCAATCTCCCTGTTGGCCCTCTCTGCACTGCCTTCTCTAAGTTCCACACTCATGTATCCAAATGACTAAAGAAAGAGAAGTTGGCAAAGATGGCAGAGAAATGTTCAAAGAAACAGAAGAACCCCAGGACATCTAATGTCATACATGCCAAGGAATCAGCAAGCTTTAGGAAGGAAATGGATGTCAAAAGGATCAAATGACTCAAAGTAACACTTCTTAGCCTTTTCAAAAACAGGTACAGGCCTGAAAAGAAAGTTGTATGAGTGAAGTAGGCTTTTGTGGTTTTCTGTCTATAATGGATTTTTATTCAAAAAGGATCTCCTAATTGACTAAAAGTATCCAAGTAACAGTTGGGGAACTATAGGTCAGGTAATAACAGATAATTCTGTCTTTTCTCAAGTATTTAATAAACTTCTCTTAGCCTTTTTCAAAGGACTCCTAACATCCAGTAATTTGACTACCACCACCACCATCTTCATCACCATTATCACTACCATCATCAACATCATCATCACCATCACTCTCATCATCTCTATTACCATTGTCTGTACCATCACCACTTGCATCATCATCTGTATCATCTTCATCACCAAATGTCATTAAATGGTCCCCTACTATGTACCAGGTTTTGTGTTAAACACTTCGCATATATTATTTTATTTGATGTTCATATCAACTCTGAAAAGTTGATTTATTAATTTAATTTTAAGGAAAAGAAAAACAGAGCTCAGAAAGGTTCATTAACTCATCCACTATTCCACAGCTAGTGTGTCCTGGAAGGAGAATTCAAATGCTGATCTGCCTGACTCCGGGACTTTGCCTCCCATGCTAGGCTGCCTCTCTTGAAATGCAAAAGTAGACAAACCTGCCAATGACATATTCAAGGAGCTAATACGGAAAAGGAAGTTCCTTTAAAAATAAGCAAGAAATCTTGCCATAAATTGCGAACTTGTTGATTCCAGGAAAGTTAACATTCCCGGCCCTTTCAGCACACACAGTTTCCAGCTTGTTAAATGGAGAAGACTCTACATTTGCTCATGAAGAATTTGGCATCTTCTGAAAAAATGTTGAAAATATAGTGCAATGATCAGAAGATAAAAGTCTTCTCTTTTCTTATTTTTTCTTATCAGGACCCAGCCATTTAAAACGTTTTCTCTGCTAATATACACAAGAGAGTGTATTAATCCAAAATCAAGATATCTGTTTAAATGTAGACCAAAAGATTGAGGTCACAAAGACATAGATATAACTTGCTTATCTCTAACAGGATACACTGAAACTAAATAGTGGTTTAATAGCAATTTCTAACATTGTCTCTTAATGGACTCTGCAGGATATTTTTACATTGAAATTCTTCCTGTCCAATCCCGAAGTTCTTCAAAGACTCTCTTCTCATCCCTTACCCTTTTGGGAGATGGCATGAGGAGCTAGGGGGGGGGGGGGGCAGTGAAAAAAAACTCTTCAAATCCTTTTCCAAAAACCTTTGGCTGAACAAAGACTTTCTCATTTAAGAGCAGGTGACAGTAAGATCTCTCTCATAGGCAGCACATTAAGACTCTCTGCAGAAGTAAACAAATCCATTATGATGAAAGCCGGACACTCCTCGGGGCCAGGATCTAATGAAAATGTCAGTGTTTTATGCAGTTTAAAAACTGCCAATTCAACAGTTTTACAGGAGCCATTTAACATTTATCATCACTTACAAGAGCTGAAATGCAGACAAGGAGAAGGGCAACAGAAGAAACCAAGAGACTGCTTGCTTAGAAGCCACACTGTTACCCATAACCCATGAGGATTTTACAGTTTGTCAATGACCAGAACCCTCAAGTAACAGGGCACAAGTCTTGGCAAAGGCAAGTTGGAAATCCATACTGCAAGATATAATCTTCACACTGACCATATTCTACACTTGCATTTACACCCTTCCCCATTAAAGAGAAAACCACCAGGAGTCAGGACACTAGAGAAAGCCATTAAACCAACTGAAGAAGGTGCATTAAGGGCCTGTGAGTGTTTTCCAAAATCTGCATTAGATAATATCCACACTATGAAGGGAAGACAAATAGAATATATAACTTCCAAATCAGTAGAATAGAAAATAAAAAGAAATAGAGAAAGCACAGTCAATTCAAACAGGGCAGCAGAGAAAAGAAAAAGAAAAGGGAAATCATAATAGAACACACAAAATAAAAAGACAAAGTTAAGTCCAGATGGATTAATTACAATAAACATAAACAGCTTAAATTCACGCATCAAAAGGCAGAGACACAAGATTTTAAAAAAGCTTTGTGTTATTTATGAAATGGAAGAAAAATGCTGAAAAATAAAAGGATGGAAAAAAGCATAATCACACATATTAATCCAAAAGGTGTTGCTATAGCAATATTAACAGATAAAATTATTTCTCTTGCCTAGAAAATTGTCCTCATTTCCCAGGGCTTTTGTGTGTGTGTATGTGTGTGTGTGTGTGTCACCTCCTCAGAGAAGCCTTCTCTGGTTATCTTAGGTAGAATAGCTCCTCCTATCCCTATTCATTATTATACTGCTCTATTGCATTTTCTTCAAGCAATTAGCTGGTCTCTGAAATCACCTTATTTGTTTGTTTACTGTTTTACTATCACTCCAGCCCCCCCCCCTTCAACTCCCCCCCAGCAGCAATCTCTCCCTTTTGGAATAGAGCCTGCTGACACACAGTAGGCACTCAATAAGCATTTGCTGGTATCTCCCTGACTAGGCAGCCTGCAGTGCCCAGAGCCCCTCATAGAGGTACAGATGTCTCTTCTACAACAGATCACATTACTTGAGGATTATTATTATATCTGCACATCTAACAGATGCCAAATAAATGGTTGTTACATAAACTATGACCTGCTGTGTGCCAGAAGTCTGAAACCCCGAGAAGCCATGTGATCAGCTAAAAACCACATCTTGTTAATGAAAGCGCTGGAGTCTTGCCTGGAGGATCACTCTGATTCCCTGCAAGTGACCGCTGTGTCACACCCTATCATGCGTGGAGGCTGCAAATGAGGAGAGAAGACAACTTGGAAATACATTTCTCATCAAACTCAGTGTTTCTGTTACTGTTTTATATATATACTAGCCTTTGCCAAATTTATTAAAATGGACTCAAATAAGCATTTCTTATAATAACTGCATGTCTATAAGAAATGCATTTTCCAATGAAAGAAACAAGGGGTAGAGCTTAAAATAGTAGCTTGTTGACTCAAAACCAGCAGTGTGACTGTATTATCATCCCAATGGTTAAAGCAGAAGGAGTAACTGTGACTTTGGACAAGTTGCCTAGTGAGCCTAAGCCTTAGATGCTATCTCTATAAAATAGTCATAAGATCAGGACAGGCTTCATAGTTTGCTATGAAGACTAATTAGATTAATCCAGTGAAGCCCTGGATATAGTATGTGCCCCGATGTGCCTGATAAATGTCTCTAAGATTTCAGACTTGTGCACAGCCAACTCAATTACTTTGCATTCGTCATTTGCAAGTTTTGCTCAAGAAACTGGTTTTCGATCATCTGCCTTCCGGAGCTCTTCCGGAGATGTAACGCTGTTATGGAATGAGTCTTAAAGTTCCTTTGAATCTGATTAAATCCATTCCTTGTTAGAGCTGAGCTAGAACAATCCTGGCTGATGCCAGATGTATTTGTTGAATGGCCTTTTTACTGAAGATCTCAGGAAGACGAGGCTGCTGGAGGGGCAGCCAAGATGACAGCACTGATTAGCAAAAGGGGCATATTGTCTGGCACATTCTTCTCTGGCCTAACCCCCCTCCTGCCTCAGAAGGAACTATTCTAGAGTGGAAAGTTTCCACCACAAACATCTGCTCGCCAGATCTGCCCTGACACTGTAGCCACTGGTGAGAGCCATCAGGCATTCGGGGGTTTTTTCCTTTGGACTGGGAGCTACTTGACAAAGGCACAACCAAACTTCACATGTATTGTGAACGGCAGGAGCAGCACATTTTCGATGGGGACTCCTTTTCAAGATCAAACAATTTTGCACACCCCTCCCCCCAAGTAATAGTATTGCTCTTGTCATTTGAATCAGAAAAACACCTGATGATGAAAGGCTACTAGGAATTCAGTAATGTTTTAAAATGAATTATTAATTTAGAAATCTCAATACTCTATACACATAATCAGAAATTGTCACGTATATTTATGCGGCATTGTGTGGGTGGGGGGTTGGGGGCATTGAGCCGTTTAGCATGGGCCGTGGCCTCTGCCTTTTATTTATTTTTTATTTTTTTAAAATATATTTTATTGATTTTTTACAGAGAGGAAGGGAGAGGGATAGAGAGTTAGAAACATCGATGAGAGAGAAACACCGATCAGCTGCCTCCTGCACACTCCCTACTGGGGATGTGCCCGCAACCAAGGTACATGCCCGTGACCGGAATCGAAACCTGGGACCCTTGAGTCCGCAGGCTGATGTTCTATCCACTGAGCCAAACCGGTTAGGGTGCCTCTGCCTTTTAGATCTCAGTAGCACCCTCCTCACACCCGACCTGAGGGGTGGGCAGAACTGCCCCCAACTGAAAATCACCGTGTTTCACTCTCTCCACATGCTACCTTGCTCTAAGGGAAGCTGTTTGGCAAGCTGTGCTGGAGAAGGGGAGGGATGGTGAATATGGGGCAAACAGTGCTCAGTTGGGATATTCACACTCAATAGGTGCGATATTTTCATTAGGTGATGATAGTAATGATTTTTGTCTATGCAATTACTTTGTACCTCAGAGTTGATCTTGTAAGTGGAGCTTTGAGGATAAAAAGGTCCCTGGATTGTAGACCAGTGTTGGATTCCCACCCTCACTAGGAGCCAATCATGTGACCTTTGGCAAGCCATCCTGGCAGACTCAGTTTCCCTGTCAGTCTGAAAGCTCACAGGGGGCACTCAGGCAGAGGATGGACAATGGAAGGGGACGTCTACCACCCACCACCCACTAAACATGTAATAATGGCCTCACGATGGGCAGCAGCAGCAGCTAAGAGCTCAGTCACCGACATAAAAAATACATTGTGAAATAACGTACCCACTTGCGCATTGTCCCGGAATATAGAGATGTAATGTATGAAGGGCAGGATGATGGATATGGGCATTAGATAGTGAAGAACCTGAGGATAACAGATGCACCAGAAGAAGAGGCTGAAACTATGAAAAGAAGCAATAAATTCATGTAGATGGAAAACATATGTAGCAGGTTAAAAGGGCTTAGTGAACACCAGGAACATGTAAAGCAGGCAAATACTAGATCTAGTCTGGCACAAGTATTGACTTGTCTACATAAAGAAAAACACAGTTCACAAGCATCTAGCGAGAAAATAGCAGGCTGCCTGTAGGAAGCACCAACCGGACTGCCCCGGGAACCAGCAGACGTAGCAGCGCCTCCCACGCCCGTGTCTGAGACAAGGCAAGCATCTGTGTCTGCCATCTTCCCCACCCAAGTCCCATTTTTTGTTGGTATAGTTGGTATTTCAAACCAAAATACTTTTGGTTTTTGCACTTTACCCCTTTTATTTTTAAAAGCCACTTTGACATGTATGTTCTCTGACTCCGTGGCTTATGACCGTAGTTTGTGATGTTCAAGACCAATTCAGGAAGAGGATCTGGGCCAAGAAGAGTGCCGATGGGAGCAGAACACTTGTCCAGAGCGCAGGGGAGCTGGGCACAGACCACACTGAAGGCTTTCCAAAGTGCACAGCCCAGAGCAACTGCGTCAGAATCCCTGAGGTGGGGCCTGGGTGGGTGCCCACTTGGTTCTCATGAGAAGCTCGGGTTGGGTGGGGACCCACTGACATTGACCCTACAGGCCCTGGCGTGTGGCATCTGGACAGGAGACTGAAGAGGCAAACCGAGACATCATCCCGCTGCAGCTGACCACAGCCAGCCCACCACCTGGCCCTCCTCTGCAGGTCCCAGTCAGGGCTGCTCCCTGTGCTGACAGCAGCCAGGGAGGTACAGGAATGAGGGGCATGAAGGGTGTAAGCAATGCAGACATTAGTGAGGAGTTTACGAAGGGGATTGCATGGACTCTCTGGGAATATGGCCTTGTGTAGTTAGGTCACCTAATCCCTCCCTCCCTCCCCCAATCCAGAAAGCTAGATAATGTGCTATTTGCAGGCTTCGAGGACCCTGTGTGGGCCAGCCATACTGGCACCCGGGCCACAATTGACTTGTAGGTTCTGTTTTGCATCACAGGCTCAGATTTTTCAGGTCTGCAGAAATGCTCCATTCGCTTTCATCAAAGAAACCCTCTGTCTTCTCAGAAACAGCAGATAGAAACCTAGATGCTTCAAATTACTTTCATCCTTAATTTGTTAAGTTTTTAAAAATCCAGTCAGAACACCCTGAAATTGAATTGCTCCCTGTCAATTCTGTTCACCCAGGCTCTGTGCAGATGGCCAGTGAGCCGTCCTTGGGCACTCCACATGGCAGAGCACATGCCCCCAGTTTCCCCCTATGTGTCTGAAGAGAAGCAGACACACTCAGAGCCTGGTACCCTGCACTGTCGCTTCTGAATGACAGGAGAGGTGGAACACTGGGGCTCCTGCATGTTCGGTGGGACTAGAACATGAAGGGACCCAGACGCCAGAGCCGGTTTTGCGCCTTCTCTCTGCTAACCACGATGGACTGTGAACTTACCACGCACCACGCATGGTGTTTCGGTTCACGGTTAAGCAGTGGGTCCTCCAGAGCTGCCTCTACACGGGCGGATGATAAATAGATGAATCAGGCATTGGTTCTATTTCACATTCCTGAAACCAAGCCTCTGCACTACAAGGGCATTTGGATTTGCAGAATCCCTTCTTTCATTTGTCAGCTATTGCTGAGAGCCAGGTTTGTGCCAAGTCAGCGTGCTGGGCACCAAGAACAGACAGAGAGCCTGCCCTCAAACTGCGCTCTGGCTGGGACAGATGCGACATGTGTAGTGACGACTCCCGTTCAAGAAGGCAATGGGCAGAGGCAGTTCCTTCCTTCTAGGAGCTGCTGGCCACACTCAGAAAGATTCTCTGAAGATGCTCAAATGCCTCGCCAGAAAGCCATGTAAGAGTCTTCCAGGGAATAATACATGCCTCCCCCTCCCCCAGTAAGCTATGTTCTCAGGAAAGAGACCAGCAGAGGCTCCCCCAAAAGGAGGGATCTCAGAGGGGAACTGACAAACGGAAGAGAAATACATGCCCAGGTGCTGATGTCACACTCAGGCACGGTGCACGTGCTGATGTCACACTCGGGCACAGTGCACGTGCGGATGTCACACTCGGGCACAGTGCACGTGCGGATGTCACACTCAGGCACAGTGCACACGCGGATGTCACACTCGGGCACGGTGCACCTGCTGTTAGTGGACACAGGGAGATCGCAGCCCCTGCAGCTCATCCTGCAGGGAGACTGGGTGTTTTCACTGCAGACTTTCTGCTGTGGCAGCTTCTAGGGACAGAGTCCAGCTAGTAAAGGAGGTAGTGCCAGCTCCCTGGGGATACTCTCCCTTAACCCGCCCCCCCTCATGCCACCAACCTAGACACATCCTCCAGTTCTCAACCTGAGTCCACAGAGAGAGCCTGCCCTCCTCTCTCCTGTCCCAGCTCCCTTACCCTTCCAAGTGTGAAAATGCACTTCGGAGTTGTTTGCTGAAGTCCTGGCCTGCGGGCTGTGGGCTCCTGAGAGGCAGGGACAGGGCAATCCTGTCTTGTTCACAGCCACCCAGGGCAGACTAGCTGAGGGTTTCCTGCAAGTCAGGGGGCTCCCGTGCTGAGGAGACCTCCCTGGTTTCCTGGAGGAACTGGATGAGGCAGGGGAAGCTGAGGCTGTCGGGAGCCAGCACTTCCCACCGGCCTCGCTCCTGGATGGCTCCTGCACACCGGCCTTCCCCCCTCTGCTGACCATCTCAAGTGAGAGGCCCCCTAAACAGCCAGTAAAACCCCAAACTGCATATGCGCCATCAGAAAATACTGCCGGGGACTGTGAAAGAGCTGTGGGCAGTCAAAACCAAATCCAGACCCAAACCCAAACCCAAACCATGGTCCCTGTTCTTGGCTCTACTCGTCCTAAATCCTTAAGACACCCTTTGCCTCTATTACAAATTGATTTTTCTTTAACAGATCCTATTTAAAATGTGTGTTCCCTTTGTATTGTAAAGAGAATCCCGAGGGACCATTTTTTTCACACTTAATACAGATCCAAACAGCTGCTTTGTTCCAAAATCACATGGCACGTTTACTATCCCAAAGATCAAAACTGCCACGCATCAGGAAGTTTCTACAGAGCCAAAACCAGCGGACACGGTCACTGTCTCCCCTAAAAGTAAGTGAAGATCCCAGGGACCACGCATCCGCTCCGGGGATGTGCTGGTGCCACACAGGGGAGTTCACCCTCAGCACCTCGTGCCTCCAGCCACTTGACTCGGCTACAGCACGTGGCGGAGCACTGTGCCTGCGGGACCGACTCTCAAAGAGAGAAATCAATACAACGACATTATGCTAAGACTCAACTAAACTACATTTAATAGTTCCTTCATGACCTGTAAGTCCTCTCAGATGGCTACACTATAAGATGCGGCCACTAATATTCATTATCACATTAACATATGATCCCAATATATAAAAGCATCAATCTAGTAATATATTAGCCAATTGGGACACTGGTTTAGAAATAGTGTGCCATAGGAAAAAATACATCGGTGACCCAGCCTGTTACTTAACCTTTGCAATTCTCTCTCTTGTTTTTCATCTTCCTCAACACAGATTCCTGCTGACCCCACAGTCAGTGGGGGTGTCTGGGGAGCGGAAAGAAGGCCAGTGTGAGTGGCAGAGCGCCAGGGCAGGGAGGGAATGCACCAGCTGAGGCTGGGCAGGTAGGCAGGGGATGGAGCATGCCAGGCCTTGTAAGCCTAACCCACACATTTACATTTATTCCCGTACAAAGGGAACTGCCTGGAGGGACTTAGGAAGTGAGTATATGAAGCAATTCGCATTTCGTGAAGGTCACTCTGCCTCACTGATGGATGATGCCCTGTGCCCTGACTGGACCACAGGCCCCTCGACGATGGGGAGAGTGCACTCCTTGCTGCCCTCACCTCACACGCTCACACGGGTTTCACGCCACCAGTTCTCACACTGTTGTGTGCAGCAGCAGCATCCCCAGGAAGCTCTTTCAAACCCAGCTGCTGGACCCCCCACCTGCAGAGTTTCTGATTCAGAAGGTCTGGGTGGGGCCCAAGAATCTGCATTTCTAACAAGGTCCCAGGTGATGCTCAGAAGCCCTTCCTGGTCCAGGCAGGGCACTTATCCAGAGACACAGAACCATGAACAGACTGATGAATTTCAGAGAGAAGGTGGGAGCAGGGTGGGGGTGGGGAACGCGAAGGTGGGGGGAGGGAGATATTAACCGGGGAACTTGTAAGCATATATGCATAGCCCATGGACACAAACAAAAGTGTGGCAAGGCCTGGAAGAGGTGGGTGCAGGGAGTGGGGGGGGGGGGGGTTTAATGGGAAAGAAAAAAAGCAAAAGCAAAGGGGACATCTGTAATACTTCCAACAATAAAGATAAATTTAAAAAGAAAGAAAGGAAACTCCATAAGTTAAAAAAAACAACAGACAAATCTGTTTGCTGAATAAGTAAATCAGTCAATGAAGGGACATGAAAGTGTTTTCTCCAGTAAAACAATAGAAACTATCAGTGGTTTGAGTTCGACCTACGATGGCAATCATTGGTTCTACTTTCCCTTTTTCTTTTCTAAAATGCGTCCTTCGCCAGGTTACAAGGGGACTACGCTGCATGCAGAGGAACTCCGAGAGGAAATAGATGGTGACTACACAGGATGAGGCGCTTCAGACACTGCAGCGCCACGTTTAATTATAAATCAGATGCCACGCAAAGATTTTTTTGTTCGGATGGTAATTTCTGTAGGCAGTAATCGCCTGCCTCAATCCAGAAAGGATGTGAGGTGGGGAGGCATCCCTGGTGCTGTTCCAAACTGAAAACGAAATGCGCTTTGCCTGGAATTCATGGCCAAGCCCACCATGGCCCATCCTGCCGGGGTCAAAGTGCACAGCGTTGGTGAGCACACCCGCTCTAAGAAGAGGTGTCCTGTAACATTGCGACAACTGTGGGTGGTGCAGGTGGGTACTGGGCATATCAGGGGAGCCCTGTAAAGACTATGATTGTCTAACCACTCTTCTGTACACCTGAAACCAATGCAAAATAATATTGAAAGCAAACTGTAATGGAAAAATAAACATGAATAAATAAATAAATAAATAAATAAATAAATAAAAGACATGAAAAAAAAAAAGAAGAGGTTGTTCAAACTCTCCTTCTTGAAGGAACCCTCAAAGGTTCCAGTTTAGATGTTTATGATGACAAAGCAGAGATGCAACTGGTGGATATAAAGTAAACAGAGACTCAGAACCAGCAGAGGAAGAAAATGCTTTAGACCAAGAGACACGCTGCAAGAAGCAGCCGGACTCTGAGAGCTCCTCCTGCCTGCCACAGTGAGGCTGTGGTTGCCACATGCAAATGCCCATCCACCCAGAAATGATGACTGGACTGCGGCCCCAGCTACAATGGGCAGTCCAAACTTAGGGATGGCCGGGGGTTTGCGGGTTCCTTAGGAAGCCCTCTTGCCTGAGGCCTACATGGTCATAGGTTCATATTCTGCTTAGGGAAAAAGCTGGTCAAATATACCCGAGATTGTGGAGGGCTATAATTAAACACCGAGGCATGGTCCTAAACAAAATCTCATCTAGTCAGGAGTTATTCAGGATCTCATGATCTAGGAAGTTGACCCGGGAGAGGGGATTCAAAACATCAAAAGCCAGCGAATCAAAGCAAGAAAGACCACTGAAAACCATAGATGTTAAAGAGCAAATAACAACTAGAAGAGTCATGAAGCAGGAACCAATGAGTGATCCGTACTCTCTGTCCACAAAGCAAGACACCAACAGCACAAGGCCCACATGACAATTTGCCCCATGTGGATGAGGAACTTGGGTTCTTGTTCTAGGCTGGTGGGAATCATGGCACAGTCTACGAATTAAATACAAAAATAGCAATCCCTCCACGGCAGGAAAAACTGAAGTGCGTGCGAGCCCCGAATGCAAGGTCAGAGGCAGATTCTCTCGGAAAGCCCGCTCCCCACGGCATTTGCAGTTACCCACCTCCAAAAGGGTACAAGTAAACACTGGACCTGCTCTGGCGTTACACTGCCACGGCTCCTCCCGCTGGCTCCCTCCTCTTCTTCTTTAAGACAGGTAAAGGTGGATCTCTTGAAGGAACTGGGGGCTCCCACTCTAGGCAAAGGTTGGACAGGTGATCAATGTACAGCATGAGATTTGACTGTGCCTCCGTGCCTCCAACAGAGCTGGATCATCTGGGGCAATGAAAATTATAAGCAACAAGAGAGCGGTATTAACAGCAAGGGTAGGGAAGCCCACGCAGCACACACCACGATGCGCTACGACACCCAGCGACCATGCCTCTCCTAATTCAGTCATTCCAAACACACTCATCAAGCACTGTGCCAGGCTCCGGGGATATAGGAGTGACAGATATAAACACAAGCCTGGTCCTCATAGAGCTCATGGGCCGTTTTGAACAAGGAGACAAGCAATTAAAGGACAAAAGAACTTAGAGGGAGCATAAAGTAAGGGCAGCCAACCCAGACTGCTGGTCAGTGATCATGGAAGGCTTCCTGGAAGAAGTGACATTTGACACGGAACCCAGAGGACCCATTTAGTTAGCCAGACAAGTCTGGGGTGTGTCCAAGAGTCTGAGAACGTGCAAGAATCTGAGATGAGAAAGCGTGGCTGGTGTGAGGGGCTGAAAGCCCTTTGTTCTCAGCCATTCTCCAGCCTGTAACCCTCCACCCAACCAGAGCACCAGGTCTGGGGTCTGCAGCTCTCATCACAGGCTGCTCCTCCAATCCCCACAATCCAGTCGTGTTTCGACCTCTTCAGGTTGGGATCTCAGGAAAGGAAAAAACGTGGAAAATAGTTTGTTCTACAAGAAGATAGAAAAGCAACCACAATGCTGAGTTGAGCACTGCACAATGGACCCAGCCATCTGCTTTCTGCACACCAGCATGGCGGGTGAGTGACCTTCCAACCTCGTTCCGGGCAGTTGGAACAAGACCCTGGACTGCACTTCGGCTTCTTCCCTTCGGCTCTCACTTTGCCCTTCCTTTTCCTCCAAGGAAATCGCAGGGGGAACAAGAAGGAAACCCAGAAAGCTGATGAAGCTAATCTTGCCAGGGGCCTCCATGCAGGAGGACACAGCAAAATAAACAAAAACCTGTGCAAGTCCCAGTAGCCTGAGTGTTGCCCGGGGTTCTAGCTGCCTTTGCATGAAAGAGACCATGGAAGGGGATGGTTTAAGACATGGCGATAAGTACGCGGTCATTTTACCAAAATGCAGTCCAAAGTAGCGTCCCTTTACATTTTTCATATTATCATTTCATTCAAGTCCTGCAAACATGGAGAGAAACAAAACCCTCACTTCTAAAAAGCAGAGCACGCAGCTATTTTTCAGACAAAGAGAGGATGTCTTTTTTAACCGATGACAACACAAATTTGTTTAGGTTTTCCCTCCACTAAGTAAGTAAGCAATTAGGTTTTTTCCAATAAAAATATCCCCGTGCATGTGCAAACACCAGAGGCATCATATAATTACCCTGCCCAATCAGATTCAATTGCTGACAGTTGAGTTCCCACTGCTCATTAACTTCAGATCACAATGAGGTCTTTACGGAAGCCCTTTCCCGTCTCTTTACAAAGGTCCCTGTGATGCTGTGAGCAGTCCCAGCACTACCTCATGTCGGATAATCATCCCAAAATGGCCAGGGCCAAGGCCAGCCTACTCTGACTTCCCTCTGAAAAAATAAAAAGAGAAACTCGAAGAAAGACTGGCTCAAACACCCTGGCTTCATTTGGGGATCCCACTTCTAAATATAATAGTAACCTTTCACCCCCACACTTTAAGTGCCATAATTATATAATTAAAACCAATTATGTCATTTAACAGAGATTTTTTCAAGATCCACAGCAAGCCAATTACCTCACTCATTGACCTCAGAAGATTTCCCTCACTGACCTGCAACAATGAGGATTGGGATAAATTTAGACACCGGCTTCCGAAGTGACAGCCATAGACCAGCTGGGTGGGTTGTAGCTGGTCTAGATTCTTCTGGATTCTAGAAGCTGAACTGAATTCATTGGCATCTAAAACAACTACTTGTGTGCACTTGATTTTCAGAACCACCCTAATAGCATTACTACTTCCATGATGCAAGTTATAAAAAGCAGGCAGGGAGAGAGCTGTGGGGTTATCTCAAACTATGCAACCAGTTAGCGGCAAAGCCAGGCACTAAGGACAAAGTCAGGGCAAGGGCTTGAGTCTTCCACTGCAGAATCCCAAACTTCTTAACAGCAAGAAGTATGTGTGGGGCGGGGGGCGGGGGAGGGGGATATGTGTGTGGGGTGTCTGTGGGGTATGTGTTTATTGTCCTGGGCATCCATTCTTCCTATTTTGATGATCTCACCCCAATTTTTCTTCTTCTTCTTTTTAAAAAAATATATTTCTTTATTCAGAGAGGAAGGGAGAGGGAGAGAGATAGAAACATCAATGATGAGAGAGAATCATTGATTGGCTGCCTCCTGCACATCCCCTACTGGGGATGGAGCCTGCAACCCAGGCATGTGCCCTTGGCTAGAATCGAATCTGGGACCCCTAAGCCCGCAGGCTGACACTCTATTCACTGAACCAAACCCGCTAGGGCCCCAATTTTTCTTTAAGACAACACATCTGCCCCACTTCCAGCACACATGGGTCACAAGAGACTCAGGGGTGTCACCTCAGCCTCAGCCAGTCAGCTCCTAGCATCCCCTTGGCCATTGGTCAGGGATGAGCAACTGACCCAATCAACGCCAATGAGAGACACTGTGACTTTGCTGAGAATCCTGGGAAAGAGTCTCCCTCCTTCTCAGGGGGCTTGGGTGTGAGAGGAGGTAAGGTCGGCTGGTTGAGCAGCCAGAGAGTGAGGGAGAATGGAGCCAAGAGACACAGGGAGAAACTGGTTCCGGGAAACTACCTGAATCCCTTCGCGTGGACAGCAGCAAGCAGCATTTAGGCATAGAGAGCACCACCACCTATAGCTCCATTACAGGGATGGAATTAATTGACCAGGCTCTGGGTCCTGCCTCCTGCTCACCACATAGTCACATGCCTCTTATTTCTGAGTTATTTAAAGAACATACCATTTTATGGGCAAGAGGAAGCACTTTAATCTGCAAAATGATTTTTATCACAAACTAAACATCCTTGTAATGTTTGGGTCCTCTCTTTGGTCAAAGTTGTCTCTCCTTGGAGCTGAGACAGCTGTTGGTGCGGCGAAGGCCTGCATCGGCCTCGCACTTTGCCCTGCTCCATGGTACTCTTCTCCTCTCCAATTCCCGGGTCCATATGGGATGTAAGACACCAGGGCGTGTGTACTCATCAAAATGGAGCACTTTCTTTCTTTATTCCCAGGTCTTGAGGAAAAAGAAGAAAAGAATTCCTCTAACGCAGGATTTGCAACCTTGGCTCTACTGAAGTTGGTCCTTGGAACTGCCTTATAGGATGTGCAGTAGAGTCCTCTGGCCCCTACACACCAGAGGCCAGTAGCACCCCTCTCCCCGAGTTGGGACAACCAGAAATGTCTCCCACATTGGTCAAATGTCTAGGATTCTGGCCCAGATCACCCCTGGTTGAGACGCACTGCTTTAATAGAACGTTTGAGGTCTGTATTGGATTTGCCTCGCAGCATCTTTGAAAATATAAGCCCGTGTAGTTCTGTGGTGCCTTCTACTTAAAGTGTGAGGAGCAAGGGAACCACACCCTCACTAGAACTTTACAGGAGCATGTGGGGTACCCACGGAGGAGCGCTGAAGGAACAGAAGCTTCCACAATGGCAGCACTGCCTTCTATGGGGCCTCTGAAGCCACGTAAGACATAGTGACCCCTTAAGGACCAGGGTGGGTGGGTGGGGGGGGGGGGGGGAATCTGTACCAATAGAAATACTTTTACCTAAAGACCAGGCAGTGGAAAAGGAGGTGGAGGAGAAAGTTAGAAATGAAGAACAGGCATTGATAGGGAGAGAGTTCCAAAGTGGGCATTTGAATTCTCATTTCCACAGGAAAGATAATGAAACCTTAAGACTGTTGCTGGATTCAGGTTCAGCCAAAAAAGTGGAAGAGGCTGGAGTCAAACAGAAACGATCCCTACAGCAAAGACCTAAAACTCACTCCACAGAGAAAAAGCCCAAAATGGTAAAGCTTCACTTATTTGGACAAATGTGGATAAAGACACTTAAAATAAGCAAAATTGAAGGATTTATAGACAATTTCTTCAAGGAAAGGCATTTACTTTCTTTACAGGGATTCCTTCCTTTAAGAAGTTAAGATAGAATTCACTTAATTAGCATATGCATTGGCTAGCCTTCAGGAAGGCCTTTGAATTGGTTTGTCCTCTCCAATGTTATATCCTCTCCCAAGCAGCACCCAGGAACTCCCCAGGGGACTCTGATGAGGCTCTGCTTCAAGGCACAGACTTCTGCACACCCCCCCAGTACTGATTTCTGATCAAGTCTGTCCAAAGAATCAGGTAGGTTTGTGTGTGAAGACTGGTCTTTGTTGGGGCTTCACTGGAAAATGTTTGGGTTCTAGCAATTTCCCTCACCAGAAGTTCCAACACCCTGGAGTTGGAGATGTGAATTAGGGAAGTTAAAATGATCAGAGTTAGGCCAGCACAGCTTCCTCTGTTCCCAGGCAGCTCCCCCTCCAGGCAGCCAGCACCCTGTTCTGGCTGCCCCATCCTCTGGCCCTGCATTCTCCAACCATTCTCACTTCTCTCCTGCAACCAGTATAATCTGGCTGCTAGGGTGTGACTATGTCTGAAATGAAGAAAGAATAAGAACAAAGGAGTCTCTGAGGAGACTTGGCCCTCTTCCCATTGTTATTTCAGGCTTATTAATTTTTGTTTTGGTGAAGAGGTAATGTTTAAAACAAACAATAACAGAAAAATAGAAGTATTCGTCTGGAAGCTCTGTAGAGCTCAACAGGGACTCTTACAAGCTGAATAATGAGCTGTTCTTTGTAGAATTTAGTAAGTAAACCTGGAGGAGCTAGTCCTCAACTCTTGATACATAGAGAATGAGTTTCTCAGGGCATCTTCCTATGGCTAAGCATCCACAGCCCACCCCACTCTACTGGTTATTCACCTCATGATAAAAGAGAAGAGCAGCCCCCTTCCAGTCCAGCTAGCACTAAAGCCACAGGATGGGTTCAGTGTGTTTTGATGGAATTGCCTCCTGACTGAGTCTACTCACTACCCACTTACTTTTTTATTCTGAGTCGCAGACTAATTTGAGGATATAATAAACACCATAAATCCACTCCTCAGAATAAAGCATGAAAGTGCCTAGATCAAATATTTTGTTTGTACCAAAGACATTAGTCAAGACAGGAACATGGGTCTGCTTCAGCAGACATGTGCCATTATTTCCTAAAAAACAAACAAGCAAAATAACCCAAGGCTCTAGATATAGCTTAAGACAAGTGCTGCCCTCCCCATGTCCTTCTCAGCATGAAATGTAAGAGAGGCAGTCAGTCTCGTTAGGGTAGCAGGTGTCACCACAGATCACCCTCATAATTGGTGACTGACCAAGAGCAGCAACTCCTTGCTGTAGCAGGGGTGAGCCTTCCTCCCAACTTCCAGCAGAGGATTGTCACAGTGCTGGAATCCGGGTGCCCTAGGAGGTGGCATCTAGAGATGAGCTTCAGGAGATCTAGAAAGTTTATGCATAATTTGATCTAGGAACTTTCATGCTTTATTCCGAGGAGTGGATTTATGGTGTTTCTCATATCCTCAAATTAGTCTGCAACTCAGAATAAGAAGGTAAGCAATTGTTGTTATAAAGCTATCCCTTAATTTTTTAAAAACAATTTTCTTAACTATAATTAACACATAATTAAGTTCATCCATTTTTCCGGGTAAAGTCTAATCTTGAGCAAATTGATAGAATTGTGCAACCATCACCACAAACCAATTTTAGAACAGGTCTATCACCTCTGGTACAGTGCTTGTTTAGAATACATATCCCTTAATTTTTGCAATAAAAGTTCCACGGTTGAAAGGGCTGATCCATTTCCCCTTCTCAAGAGCTGTACTAAAAAGTCACTGGTTCTTGATCTGAAATGCAAATCCAACGAGGTGTGCTGTATTTTTATTTGTGAAATCTGGCAACCCTAATCAAAGACCAAAGCAAAATTAAGCAAGTAAATCAATATTTGTATCTAAAAATAAATGCACTTTTTTTGGAGCACTATAAGTAGACATTCATTATTGTATCAACTTTAAGCTTTCTGGGTTCAAAGGTGGTTAGAACCTAGTTCCAGTTAGAGTTCAGGTTGAGAACTAAAGCTGCAGAAACAACCTGAAGAATTCTGGCCCCAATTGCTGTTGTGCAGCAAGCCTGGGCCTCGGCCCTCACTAGGTTATGTGCTGCATTTGCCTTGAAAGGTTAAGAAAGTGAATGTACTTGTTAACCTTGCAGCTCACAATCAAAACTTTAGGGGCACAAATTGTAAGGAAATCAGTTTTAACCCTTTGAAGGTTCACAAACCCCTTTGAGAAAATAGGATAAAAAGTTAAGAATTTTCTCCATAGTAAAATGCATGTATACACATTCTCAACATTTTGCATAGAATTTATTTTTTTTGGGGGGGGGGGTGTCAAAGATTCTGTGACATTGGAAGGGTCTAAGAACTCCACAAGGGCCTGGGCAAGTTGATTAAAGCCATCCCGAATCTTACGCCTTGCTTTTCTTCCCTTCCATCTGAGTGGGAATGGAGGAGTCTGGGCGATGGGACAGGAACTGGGTGGGGCAAGGACACTCAGACAGCAGGGGTGAGAACTGTAGCAACTCACGGAACACCACGGCTCGAGGTTCATCATCCGTAAAATGAACAGATCAATGTTCATCGTCCGTAAAATGAACAGATCAACCAAGTCTGTTTTCACAGGTTATGCCGCTCACGTGGATCTAACTGGCAGGGATCCGAGAAGGGCCCTTTCAGATCCTGGAACACTGCATGAGGTTTTGTATCAAAATCAGTTTCAAACCCACTGGACTATATGGTCATCAAGATTCTAAGTCATCAGATTATCTGACTCCACAGAACAGAGGTCAGGAGACAGCTGGGGATTCTTTTTCTTGGAGCCCAAGGGGGAAGGCATGTATTTGGCAGGGACAGCATGAAGGACAGCCTGGTCCTTACCTCTCTGCAGTTCTGCACCGTGTCTTTCCTCCTTTGTGCTGCTCTCCCTTCCTTCATGTGGAAAACTCAAACACTGCCCAGTTTTCCTTTGGCAAAATAATAGTTTTTCTCCAATGCCATGAACTTAATTTAGTTAATATCCTATTGGGTAATAAAGATACCCAATGATCTCTTATATCATTATATCATAACACACCAACTACAATAGTACTCCAAATGGATAAAGGACATGGATGCCCAGCTCTGTGCTTTAGAAATCGTACCTTTTATGTGCCTTGGAGCACTTACAAAGTAGGTCCCAGGAATATTATGCCCATTTTTCAGAAGAGAAAACTGAGGGGGAAAAGTTAAGTGATTTGTACAACTCACCCAGCTAGCCAACGACAAAAAGGGATTTCAAGTCCTAATGTCTATACTCACAGCCACTCTACTATGCTGAAGAGATTATTTATGCAACTATGCCTTTAAAAAGACAAGGTTTATTCATTTATTTTCTCTCAAAAACAAATAATCTACCACTTTAAGCAGATCTACCATGTGCATATTTATCACCTCAAAGGAAAACATATTATTGAAGTTTGGTCTTTTTATCTTATCCACCCTTGGTCCTTGAAACAGCACAAGAAATATGTACAGGCTGTTATTATTTGTTGTCATAAGATAGTAGTGACACGCTGGGAAAAGCATGCTGGGAAAAGGACGCTGGGAAGTAATGCCCAGTACTCTGTGCTAAGACTTTTCTTCTTTAAACAGAGCTTGTTAAGTCACAAAGTTGACAAATTTCATGGCTTAGTCATGGCTAACATATCAGATTTCACGGTTTGACAGAGATTAACAAGAAAATCATATTAGAGTTACAACTATTAGTAGATTCTTAGATATTTGGTAAGGAAACTCCAAGCTCTCTCCAAACTCTCCAAACTCCATTGCCCACTGCACACCACGGTCATCTTCCCTCCCCCCGAAAAGCTCCGGTGAATCCAGGGAGAGCAAATGAGGTCCTCTAGTGCCCTCAGCCCCCTCCTGGCTCCCTCAACGGTGAGCAGTGCCTGACGGGCTCCAGGGATAGGTCTAGCCTCCATGGAATAAAGCAAAGTTTAGCACTTATGACTCAATCCCTAAGAGTGCTGGGAGAAAAACTCACAGGCACCCTGTTTGTCCATAGCACAGGCAGCGTACCCTAACATCGCATGCCCTACGGAGAGGAATGAATGATCACAGTTGTGGAAACTAAGATAATTTAGGTAAAAATTAAGTCTTCACTTGTTCGGAGGAGGCGGTTCAGCAGAGGCCTTGTTACAAGGAGTGGCAGGCAGGCCGACATCAAAAAGCCTGCTGCCTGGCCAGCCATTTGGCCGGAGGGCTCTGCATATCCTCTTTCAGGTAGGAGCCCCACTAGCCTGTCAACTTTGCATAAAAGACAGCCAATTTGTCAGCCATTTGCTTTAATTCTCTTTCCCAGTCTCCCTCATGATAAACTCCCCATACCTCCAGGTCTTCAATATCATATATCTGACTGGAGGATGGAAATTCACTGGCGGCTGGGACCGGTTTCCTCCCCCGGCGACCCTCCTGGGTCTTATAGGATGTCCTTAATCAGAACCACATTCCTGGGCTAGAGGAAGTCCTCGCACAGACACTATGGCAAATTAGTTTCAGAACCTGGAGGTCAGATTGGGAATAAAAGCTGCAGTTATCTATTGTGTTTTCTTTAGTTGAGACAATTAAGGCGGGTGCCTCACTCTCAGGGAAACGAGGACCCGGGAAGCAGCAGCCCCTTAGGAAGGCTGCGTGGACTGCGGAGCCCAACAGGCAGCTGTGGAAACGGACAGACTCCCGCTCCGGCCATCTGGACTTGAGCAAGGATTTTCTCATTGACCCAGATAAGCTTTTATATTTCAGCAGCACCCTAGGTTGGTGAAATAAAAATAACTTAAGGTATGACAAGTTTAGTCAAAAAATATAGTTGTCAACTAAGTGTGTGTGTGTGTGTGTACACATATACACAAATCTCTATATTGCAATACATATGAGTGTTAGATAAAAAAGCATATTTAATCACAATAACAGTAATAGAAGCTACCATTTATGATGTTCTTATGTGACAGGCACTGTGCTGAGCACTTTCCATGCGCAATCTCATTGATGCTCTCAACAAACTAGCATGGCAAGGACTATTGTTCCTATTTTATTGATGAAAAACCCCTTCAATTAGCCACAAAGTTAACCACTGAGCCATCGTTTGAACCCTGAGCCGGGCTTTGGAAGCACTGGTGTTTGGAATCACTGCGGCACACTGAGCCCTCGGCCTTCTCAGCAGTCCCAAGGTGTCTCCGAAAAGAAATACAAATTTCCTGGTGGGTGGGGATGAGGGGTACATGACCTCACTAACACGCAAGTGTGAAAGACCTCTGCCTCCAAGAATGGGGGGTGGGGGGTGAGAAAAGCAAGAGCCTGTTGCAGAAACCCAAGACCCACCTCCTCCCCAGCTCTGCCCAGGACTAGCCTGCCTGGGACACTAGCAACCAGAAGGGCCAGGGCTTAGTGGAAATCTGTCCCCCAGCCAATTTCAAACGGACAGGCTGCCCTTCTCATGAATGGAATTGCCCTGGAGATTTGAGGCAAGAAACATTTCCAGTGTGCCTCTGCCTTAACTAACACTGTGGGGGCAGCGAACAATTACAAAAGGAATGAACTTTTTCATCAAAAGCCCTTCCATAAAACCATTTCCCAGGAAATGTAACACAGCATGGAGCTGGCCGACTGCAATTTTCCACCAACAATGAGCATCGTGGGGCACAGGTACTATATTTAAACGATTTTCCTCCAGCTTTTTGGCAAGACTCCCTCTCAAGGAGACTCAGGGTTGGGCTGAGGTCTCGTTCCCCTCCAGCCAGCAGGGTTGGAATGTTTAATACAGCCCTGTGTCTTCAACACCCATGTGTAAAACGCCAATAAACAAGCCGGCAAAGACCTGCAGGCCTAATTGCCTTTTAACTCCACCAAGATGATAAACTCCCAGAGCAAGGAAGGAAAGACTCCCAGGGATTTAACAAGTTTATCTGCCTGCCACTTGAACATTTTCTGTCTGCCTACACTTCAGTGAATTTGCCAATAAAAGGATAAAAGGGCCCCGAACCTCAGACCCCTCAATGGCCCAAAAGCCCCAGATTCAAAACGTATGGCCAGCAAAAGCCAACCCAATAACCGAACCCTGTTCCACGTGTTTGTGAGGTCTGGAGCGGGGAGAGTGGGGCCGCTTGCCCGTTTCTAGCACCCGCCATTTCCTGTTTATTGACCACGGCCTACAAATCTTCACCGACAATAAAGAACACTGTTCTCACGAGGAAACTGGGAAAAGCAAGTCATCCAGAAACCTCTAAAATTCAGGTCGGGGGACTGTACCAAGCAGAGAGAAGTCATGTGGGTCCCGGTGGTGAGGAGCAGAATGTGATCATTGACGGTGATGAGCATTGAGTTCACTTCTGAGGGACATTTTCCATCTTTCCCTCCCTGAACTGCCTTCCAGGGTCAGCATTCTAGTTGCTTTTGTTGCTTTGCACCCTACCACCCAGAAGAACAGTTTTGAGAACTCTGTACCAATTGGAGTTAAACTGGAAAAGCAAAGTAAAACAAAACCAAAAGACCTGGGGGTAGCACAGCAAGATGGTGCCATTCAAGACATAAACGTGGGGTGAGTGGGCATAACCGCTCTGGGGCTACTTCAGAATATTTATCAGTAGAAATGTGCAACTTCCTTTGTGGGAATTTATTCTAAAGAAATTATAGGATAAGTGCATAAAGGTAACGCCCCAGCAGCCACAGGATTCGAACAGAAAACATTTTAAAAGAACTAAATGCTCATCATTAAGGACTGGTTAAGTAACACAAAACTGCTATGCTCTGTAGTTACAAAAATGATTCTGTGGGTATATATCAATTAGTGTGGAAAAGTGTCCAACATACAATGTTAAGTTCAAAACGCAAGTTTTAAAGGCATTTATAATATGGTATCACTTTTTAAAAGAGCCTAGATATAGGTAAAAGACTAGGAAGACACATAAGCCCATCAAATCTCAGTATTTCTAGATGGTGGAATTCTGCAAAGACATTGTGGTATTTGAAATTTTTAGTAATAAAAATGTGTTTCCTTTAAAATCAATGAGAGCACTAAAGCTAAAATATAAACTATCTCATCATCACCACCACCACCACCACTACTACCACCATCACCATCATCATTACCACCACCACCACCACCACCACCACCACCACCACCCCTCTCTTGATCAACTGGAAGAGAATCACAACTGAAATAACTTATGGAAAGAAAGACCCAACTTTCCTTTCTCAAAAAACATTAAAAGATTTGATCTTGATTTATTGGCACATACAATTATTGTTTAAGCGTATTGTCCGATGAGTTGAGAATGAATGGTAAAACTATAAGTGGGCTCAAAATTCCAAAGGGTGTATTTCCCAGGTGGCCCAGGCTTCTCTCTTCCCTCAAATCAGGATACAAATGCTGAGAGCTCCTCTATTAAGCCGGCCTGTTCCACTTAATAAAACAAGAGCAGCCCTAGAGTAGGGTGCTTGCCAAATGAAAAATCTGAAGCACTATTTTTCTATTAAAATCTCGTCCATGTTTTTCCTATTGGAACCTGGAAACTGGACAAATTCTGAAGGAATCCAAAGGAATTTCTTTAGAAAGGAATTCTGTTAACACCAAAAGCTCCCCAAGCACTACACAAAGCAAATGCTAGATTGCATTATGTGAGATGTAAAAGCAGGGGTTCAAACCCAAAATGACCCCAGAAGGCAGAATGTGTCCTTCGCACAGGCTTAGTGTGTATCGGGGCTTATGCGTCTGTACACTGATCCCCATGCATTTCTGCATCTCCCTGCTTCATAATTTCATAATCAGTTCCAGATTTTCTATTTCTCTCACAGTATAAGGCACGGGATTCTGGATTGGGGAGATGCAAGGTTTAAGGGTATGGAAGTGCCGTGGAAAGTATGATAAAAATAAAACCAAAACTGAAGTTTTGTTTTGTGCCCACTGAGAAATAACAAATTGAAGGCACATCTCGGGACCCATTAGAAAATGTCAGAACACTGGATTCATATTAGAACATGAACACATGTGCAAGCATTTCATGTGTAAAACTGTTAGAACATGGACTCATGTGCAAATATTAGAACATGGACATATATGTAAAAATTTCATGTGTATAACAGACTCTTTTTTGGGGAGTCCTTACCAATGAATGGAGCTATGGGAAGCTAAAAGCCTCGCTATGTGCTGTAATATATCAATGATAGGTCCGACTGCCAAACACAATAGTGCTTCTCTCAAAATTCAGAACTCCGTCCCTGATAAACAGAGTATGAAAGGTCAGGTTAATCCAGGGTAAATTCATCTCTCCAGTTCAAAGACACTGGCCTCTCTATGGGCTTCAATTGGAGGTTTCTTTGAAGGATTGTTCTCAAATTCATTAAAGAAATTTCACTGACTTCACAGACTTTGTCATTAAATAGATAACCTGAGCTCTTCATTGCCCTGCAAAATGACTGTCCACCTTTGAAGCTCTGCAAATTGGGATTAAGCTGGCTGTTTGCCTTTTACCCGGAAGATGACTCCACGCCATGGATTCCTGAGCCCTGGGCAATCACCTGGTTGATCAATGATATCAGATGTATCGCTCTAATGTGTCTCTTTCAAAATGCACTCCCTTTCGTGGGTTGGCTTTGTTATCATTGTTCCTTTAGATGTAGTAGTACTGCTTGGCACTAATGCCCTCCCTCAGTAAAAACCTCCACGGAATATATCACGTTTTAAAAACCCAAGTTTAATTTTCAAGTGCGTGGAATTATTCGATGCATCAGCTCCCTCCTCAAAGGCCCAAAGGCCGAGGCATCTCATCAGACCCTGGCCGGCTCTTTGGAGCAGCGTTTACTTGCTTTTCCCAATGACTCTGCACATTCCAGAGAGGGCTCGGTATAAACAAATACCCCAGCCTTCAGCTTTCACCCTCTAACCCCACCGTCTGCTTCCTGCGCATCCCATAATCTAAAACATCTCCTCCTCACAGGTATATGGTCTTGGATTTGTCACGGTGAACAGGAGACTTTACAAGGCCAATAAAATGACAGCTGTGCTGGGGGACGAGGTGGCTTTTACCGGCTCTGAAACACCACTGCCTTTAACTCCCAGGGATCAGGAACTTGAAAGCACTGGGATTCACTTAGCTCTGTGCTTGTCATAAAGTTAAGGCTAATCAGATTTCCCCCAACTTGCAGCCCTATCCTAAATCCCCAAGCTTCTCCTATGCAAACTTAACTGATGGAAGCTGTGATTATGCCTTCTCAGGTCGTAAATTCTAATATTTGTAACATAACTGTTGTCATTTAGGCCAATTAAGATGCTTTTACTGGCTCCGAACAACTACCTATGAGTCTTGCCCAATATCCTGACGGTGGTTTATGACCCCAGGGTGACTTTATCTCCTAGGGATATGAAAGATGGCTGCACGGAAATGGTCACGAGGCGCTTGAAGCATTTGCCCCATATTACGGTCAACCGTGCCCATTTCTAGTCTAGGTATCCCTGGAAGCCCTTTCTTATCCATAAAAAACACTGTCGGACTCTAAGATTCCCCCTACAGTTGGTTTCTTTGATCACCTTTTCTCCCCCAGACACCTGGGTGGGGAGATACTGCCTGAGACACTCTGTGATAAAATTCCCCAGGGATGGGCTCGCCACACCCAGCTGGGAAGCGCCAGGCTTTTGCACGTACAGATTACATCCCTAAGGACAAGTGGGCTTTACTTTCACCTGGGGCGGCCCACTTCCTCGTGACAGGCAGAGTAGGTTGACAGCAAAGAAAGAATGGAATGCATTTGGGGATCTCAAATAGGCAGGCTGCAGCTTCTTTTCCCTGGAGGAATATCACTTATTTATCATCATCTTCCTCAGGCTGTTTCTTCTTTCAACAAGGCCCCTGGACCCCCCACTACATCCCAGGCACTGTGCTAGGTGGGGATGCAGAGATCCAGGAATTCCAGGCTAGCTGTAGCCACAGAGGCACATGAATAACTAAAACACAAGTGTTCACAGGCAAGAGAAAGTTCTTTACAGCCAATTCCGAAAGCACGGAGAAGTGGCATATCTACGTTTGCATGGGAGGGAGGTGGTCAGGGATGGTTCCTTGGGCAAAAGGATTCCTAGCCTGAAGCTTAGAAAATGCATGAGCCCAGCCGGTGCGGCTCAATGGATGAGCGTCGACATATGAACCAGGAGGTCATGATTTGATTCCCAGTCAGGGCACATGCCCAGGTTGCGGGCTCCATCCCCAGTAGGGGGTGTATAGGAGACAGCCAATTGATGATTCTCTCTCATTGTTGATGTTTCTATCTCTCTCTCCCTCTCCCTTTCTCTCTGAAATAAATTAAAAAAAAATATTTTTAAAGATAAATGCAGGAGACATCTGGGTCCATTGGAGGAGAAGAGCATTGCCAGCAAGGAGAGCAAGAGCAAAGCACGGGTCTGGGAAAGGCATGGGACAGGTGCGAATGCAAGCAGGCGGGTGTTCCGGGGCCTCGCATACCTGACGGGCGTGGTGAGCTGAGGCTGGAAAGGAGAGCCAGGGCTAGACCTGGTAGGGCTTTGCATTCATGCTCCATAAGCTATTACCCTTCCGTTCAAAGGAGACCTGGCACAATGGCACCCTTTTCACAAAACCAACTGATATAGTTGTGGAGGAACTTTTTCTTTCTCCCACCCAAATATGTTTGCCCCACACCTCCAGTAGCAGCCAGCACCGTAAAATCCTCCAGTCTAACTTGACCAACATCACTCTTCGAACCTCCAGTCACACCTCCCTTGGTAGAGGACACTCTGCTTTTGATTACTATTTGCTGAAGCCAGTAAAATATCCCACATTCTACCCGGCAAACATATACTAACTGACTCCAGACAAGGCTCTGTCCTTAGATGAGTCAGAAATGTGGAGGAGGAGGAGGAGGAGGAGGAGGAGGAGGAGGAGGAGGAGGAGGAGGAGGAGGAGGAGAAGGAGGAAGAGGAGGAAGAGGAGGAAGAGGAGGAGGACAAGGAGGAAGAGGAGTGACCTCAGAATGCAGTGTGAATTTGAGGTGCATAGCGACACACCTTGAGTCTTAAGATTTAAAAGGCTTTTATTAATTGGATTTTTTTTCTGATGCTGATAATTTGGTTGGATTTGGCCAAAAACACCCAAAGAGCACAACATCTACTCGGCAACAGGAGGGTACCCCTGTGACAGATATGCTCCGGCAACAGCATTTGAAAGCCTGCGGTTGGGAAAGCGCAAGCTACCAGCAGTGTCCTGAAATTAGCTGCTTACATGTCCTGCAGGGATCCAGGGTCAGAAAGTGACGGTGTGGACCCAGGCAGTCACAAGTTTCTCAAAACGATCCAATTGTAGCTCATTTTCAAGAGTAGTAGTTTTTGCTGTTGTTGAAAATTTAAAATACTTGACTTTGCTTGTTTCTGCATATTATCTACCTTGTTCCAAAATGGATTAAAGTGCCTAATACCCAATAGAAGAAGCTCTTATTACTGGAGAAGGGAGGAGTGAGGGCTTGAGTCACACCCCCCCCCCCCCCCCATGCAAAGATCCAACTTGTTCCAAGTGGGACTTGGAGAGGGCTGATGAAATTTGTAACGCTTTTCTAAAATAGAATATTCTGACTTAACACATAATTCTCCAGGTGCTGAGTGACAGGGGAGGAGCCGAGAACCCATTTCTAGAGGAAGTCTGGGAACCGTGAGCTTCATTAGCTGCATCAAAATCTCAGCTAAAGAATTCACGCTGACTCATTTGTTCTCTGTGCCAAGAAGGGCATTTCCCTGTATCTGACGCCCAGGATAGTGCCAGGCAGCACAGTGCAGTGTGGCAGCACTGGCTCTACTGTTGATTGGCATTTCAGTTTCAGCATTTGGGAAAGTCACCCGATCTTTCAATTCCTCAGTTTCTCTGTCTGGACATGTAATTAATAGTAGTTGTCACCTCAGAAGATTATTGTAAAGAGTACAAGAGTTCATACATGTAGACAGTACTTGGTGTATTTTAAATGCTCAATAAATATTAGCTATAATGATTAATTTCTAGACCTCTGTTAAGTACAGAGAGAACAAAAGAAATAAAGAGCATTACCTCGTCGTAAGGAACTTATAGTCTGGAAACAAAACCACCATAAAGGAAACCATTGTGATCAAGAAAAGGAAATTCTGGGGTAAATTAAGTTAGGACTCTAAGAGCCCCTGGAGGTCAGGAGAGAGAGATAATGACATTTACAACATTTAGAAGAGGCTGGATCCAATAGGTGGTTTAGACAGAAAATAGGGCATTTCAGATAACGGCAAACAATAGGCATGAAGACATGGAAAAAGAAATAAACAGTATATATTTTTAGAAGAGGAAAAAATACCTCATTATCTGGGAATAGTGGAAAATTCATAAAAACTGCCCAGGGGACCTTCAGGAGGAATAAGAGGACAGGGCAGAGGTATTGAGCCTCATGGGGTTGAAAATAGGAGGAGCTGGAGGGACGCAGAGAAGGTGGTGTTTCAGGTGAACCTGGCCAGACATGCAGGTTAGATGAGCTGGGGGAGTTCTGACCCAGGGAAACCACCGAGAGACCAAGGGAGGGGTGAGGCGCTGTGGCCCACACCAGACCAGTGCTGGGAGGACAGGCAGAAAGTGGAGGCAGGGAGAAAAACCACTGGCCATGGCCAGTGACCAGACATCTGGCCCTGAGGTATAAATGCACAGGATCTGGGGTTCCACGGGAGGGGCCTGAGGCCCAGCACTGCTGCTCACAGGCCTGAGCTCAGGGCACCGACCCAGTGTGAGTTCAGCTTCCTCCTTTGCACAATGCATGCAAGTGTTTACTTCACATGAATGACTCCCGGCTCATCCCCAAGTGGTCAAAACATGGTAGCCATTTCTTCGGTGTTGGTATAAAGAAGAAAGAAAAAACAAGAAGAAAGCAGACGTTCTTCTAAGCCACTGCCTGAGACCCAGGCCTGGACACTTCCTGGAGACCTCATTAACGTTTCACATGAGCCATTTAATGCCTCAGAGACAAACAGGTGTCCGTATGAATGAAGACTCGTTTATTGTAGCTCCTTCAACACATACCAAACTCACACTCACGTCCGTCTTGACATGGAAACCACGTCTTTCTGAAATATATCAGACCAAAGGAACATGGCGATAATTTTGCTGCATTTAAAAGAAATAGCTTAAGATTAAAAAAGGTAAGTACTTTGCACTTTGTTTCATAAGAAGAGGGAGGAAAGGGATGACACATTGTACCAGTGATTACCTGCCCGTTTTAAGCCCTGTCAGCCACACAAAGACTTAAACCGAAGCTAAATCCAGGGCCCATTATCCCTCTAAGCCCCTGTGTTAACTCCAGGGACTGAAAGGCTGTCTGCATTTCTGCGGGAGGTTCGTGGTGGGTTCAGAAAACGTTTAAAGAAGCGCCCTATTATCTTAGGTAGGTGTGTTCTGAAGAATCTAAACTGAATGTTCTTTTGTTTTGGCTCCTAAAAATGTTTCTCATCCACCCAGGTTTCCCGAAGTCCACCTTGCACAATGCAAATTGTAGAGCTGGGTTGTGTTTGACTTAATCAGTCTGGAATGAGACGCTAAGGAAGCGGGTAACACGGGGAAATTAAATTCTCCATCAGCATGCCCTTTTGACCCTCGCAGAAGTGTCCGTGATGGCCCTGCGTGTGCCAGCCTTCGCTTCTCTGGTAAGCGGTGAGGTATTTGAAAACAAAGTTTTGAGAAAAGCCACAAAATCAAAGAAGAACAGGCAAAACGACCTGCTGCTGATTAGTGCTGATAATCAGCTCTGGTGGTCACCAATGGAAGGAAGGATTTGTGACCCTTCAAGGAACCAGCAGGAGAGAAATGATAGAGTAATGTCCCTATTTCTACTAAAGCATATCCCCCCAAGGAAGGGCCCCTCCAGTCCACAGACTCTCCTGAACTATGGCATGCCTGAGCAATTATTTTTTCCATCATTTATACATGCAACTAATACTATGACATAAATGAGCTTTTACAAGCCAGCCCTGCTTCCTTAATGAACAGCCCAAGCCAGCGATTGCTTTGATTGCGGAAGGAAATAAATGGCTTCTCAAGGTCCGTTGGATAAGGTGCCATTGGAAAAGGAACCCCTCAGATGCGTAGAACAGAAGAATTGCTACTGCTCCCCAAAAGCATAAAACCCAAGGAGAAATCCTTTAGCTACCACGGAAGTTCCACAAATACTGATAACGTGTTGCCTGTGCATAAGAGCACAGGTTGTAGGGTCTCTTGGACCTGAGGCTCTATTCATCATGTAAGACCCACGTGCCCTTGGGCAAGTAACATCTCTGAGTTTCAGTTCCTAGTCTTTAAAATGGAGCCAATATTTACCTACCTCACAGGACATCATACAGGTCTCCAGACTAATGCCCATGTAGCATTTAGATTCCGCCTGACATGTGAGAATCATTCTGGAATATTAGCTATTGCTATTAAGGTAAAATCCAGAAAAGCACAACCTTTACCCACTGGACAGTGTTGTTTCTCAGGCCCAGCAGTAAATTCTTTTCCATGGAGAAATCCTCCATGAATGAGGCAGGAACAAATCAAAATTGGGCTTCAGTTCCATAATAATGATGGGTCAACTGTTTCTTAAGATATTTCTCTTTTCTCTGGCTCTATTTAACAATCATCTTCAGCCCAGGAAATCAGACTGGCCATAAGGGTAATCCAGTATTATCACTTCAATATTTTAAATACTTCAAATGTGTAGACAAGAGTAGAGGGAAGACAACTGGGGCCAAGGAGCTTTCCAGGCCCTTGAAAACCTTTTAGTTTAACTGCCTCACAGTCAAGACACCAGGAGGGAAAGTGTCTTGCCTTGGGACACAGGTCATGAAAGGGACAGAGGAAGGACTAAAATCCTCAATCCAAGACTTTGTGGCCACTGCCATTTTTTCATTAAGAAATGAGCTGTTCCTTGGAGGTTTGGTAGGAATTAACTGTAAAATCATCTGGACTTGGTGCCATTGTTTTGGTGGTGAGGAAGATGGTGGGGTCATACTTTAGCTATTGATTCAGTTCTTTGGTTACTACTGTATTCAAGCTTGCTTTCTATTTTGCTTTGTGTCAGTTTGGGAAATGTTTATCTTGTCAGAAAACTGCTTATTTTATCTGTTTTTTAAAATGTATTGGTACGCCTGGCTGGTGTGGCTCAATGGTTGAGCATTGGCCCATGAACCAAGAGGTCACTGGTTCGATTTCTGGTCAGGGCACATGCCTGGGTTCCAGGCTCGATCCCCGGTCAGGGACATGAAGGAGGCAGCCAATTGATGTTTCTCGCTCATTGATGTTTCTATCTCTTTCCTCTTTCTCTCTCCCTTCCTCTCTCTAAAATCAATAAAAATATATTAAAAAAATAAAATTTATTGGCACAGTTATTCATAACCCCGTTTATAATAAAAATGTCCATGTTATATCTGTAGTTGTCCCTGGTCTTCTTCCTAACAAAGCATTTTGTACCTTATCTACTTTCTCTGGTTTATTAAACGTAGATTAAGGTTAGACTATGGAGACACACCCAACGGAACTTGCTACCACAATGGAAACCTCCCATCATCTGCTTTGTACAATATGGATGGACCTGCCCTGTCCACTAGCCATCAGCTCAATGTGAACTCGTCACATATGACCAACAAGACTGAGGAACTCAACTTAAAATTTAATTTGAATTCATTTAAATTTAAATACTTACATGTGGTTACCACATTGGATCTTTTAAAAAATCAGCTTCTTTTTCAGCTTTTTTGGTGGATCATGTCTTGTTATTTATTATTGTTGTTTTCAATTTTATTTATTTATGCCTTTGACTTTTACAAAAAATGTCCCTCCTTTCACTTTGTTTACTCTGTTTTTACGAAGACCAGTCATTCGTCAAGAAACAGGCTTGGGCAGCGTTCTTTCAAGGCCCGAATTCCTTCTTCCTTGGATTTGAGTCCCAAAGGCTTGGTAGGAAAGGTCCATGAAAAGGTGATTGAAGAGAGAAGATGAAAAGCTAAAGGCCTCCCAGATGAAAGCCAAGCCTGAAACCTGGCTGTTAAGAATATTTTCTTCTTCCGAAAAATGAATGAGCTGAATCCAATGTGACACTAAAGGAAAATGAAAATGCTTGACGAGCAGGTTGTGGACCTGAGCTCCCATGTAACTGGATTCCTCCTTGGGACTTAAGGCTCCGACACATGATCCTTTGTAGAGAGGGTCCTGCCAGCCCTGCTGAAATCTGGACACCACGGGCCTTTTTATTTGGGGAATTTTTAATATAAATGGAGTTGAGAACCAGGAACTTAGCTCTCTGGGGATTTCTGCCATTTGGGACGAAGACGTGGGATAGAAGCAACAGGAAAAAGACGCAGATGAACTACTGTAAAGGGACAAAACGAAATCTCCTGCCTGGAGGGAGTCGGTCTTTAGGCCTGAAGATGAGAACCCCCTCCATAAAGAAAGAATTCATTACACTTCCCGTCCCCCAGGCCTCACTAGAGCTTGAGCCAACATGTACTATGTATTGTGAAGCTCGGTATCAGAAGGGATGCCAGGGCAGGGGGTGACGGCGAGGCCGCTGCTCCCAGAGGCGACCAGAGCCCCTGAGCGGTGAGCTCTGGAAGGCTTAGGCTGTTGCTGCTTTGATGCCTGGGGTTGGGAGGAATGGGAGAGGCTTACACCAAAGGGACTGTAAAATGCCAGAGATAAAGGGAATGAACCTGAAACACGCAGAAACTTATGGTGACCCGGAGAGTCCTTCAAGTAAAGTTAGTCTACCATTGGAAGTTTTCCTGGTGATTTTAGTACAGTCACTCGAGGCTTCTTAGAATACGCCTTGCCTCTTGCTACTTTGGATCGTACTCTAAATGGCCAAAGAATCCTAAAAACTCACGTTATGTCATTATACCCAGAAAGCTACAGACTCAGGTATTAGCTGTTCCATAATAATTTATCTCATTAAACAACCAATTACGGTTCCAGGCAGTAGGCCAGGGGCTGGGCTCACAATGGTAGCCCGTTTAGATAAAGGTACTTCTCATGAATGGATATTCTGCTGAAGACAGGCAGACATGTCCGCAAATAAATAACATAATTCACATGGTGACAAGTGCTATCAAGAGGACAAAACCGAGGAATGTGATAGGGAGGGCCTGGGGGGCAGCGGGGACTTCAGATGGTGTGGTCAGATAGGGATGCTTCCAACAGTCACAGCCTAGCTGACACCTACATGAAGAGAAGGCATTCGTCTTACACAGGGAGAGGGGAATGGGTTCCAGGCCCAGGAGACAGCAGGCTCAGAGGTCCTGGGGTGAAAATAAAGTTGGGATGTTGGGGGACAGAAAGAGAGCCAGAGTTCCAGGAATGCAGTGAACCAGGGAATGTCAACAGGAGGGAGATACAGGGGCCAGACTAGAGGGTCTCTCAAGAGTCAAAGTAAGGGCTGTGGATTAATCAGGGCTCATGAAATATTTAAGGCCACTCTCCTAACGTACTCTGTGAGCTAAGACAGTTTTTATTCTTCCTTAGTGACTCCAAGTAGAGTAGACCTTGATCCGGGCAAGTTTTCCTCAAAGAAAGGGCAGATCACCATTGGTGCTTTTCACTCAATTAGTTGGGGAAGAAACCAAGTTCTTCCAAGAACTTCCCATGTGTCTCTAATCACCAAAGACACCAGTATTGGGGCTTCACAGAGCTCAGGGGTCTCCCTGGTGGGCTCACGGTCAACTCGGGGAGGTCTGGAGCCCCTTGGCAATCATCCCTGCTTCCGCCTCTGGGTTTTGCACAAAGGTTTTTTTTCCCCTCTGCCACTGGGAAAAGTACATAAAAATAGGTGTGCCACTTGAAAATTAAACAAAGAGTAAGTCTCCAGGCCAGCTGGGCTGTGATCTAGATAAAACTGGAGAATCTAACAGTGGGAAGTCACATAACATAAAAATAAGAAAGCAAGAAAGAATCGTGGCAGTAATGATCGGTTTGGAAAAAAAAAAGAGAGAGAGAGAGAGAGAGAGAGAGAGAGAGAGAGAGAGAGAGAGAGAGAGAGAGAGAGAGAGAGAGAGAGAGAGAGAGAGAGAGAGAGAGATGGAAAGAATTTGGAAGGTAACAGCTTCCAGATGGTCCTGGTGGTGAAGATAGCTATATATAGAGAAAGAGGGGCTAATTAGTTCCTGGGCCGAGGCCCCAGTTTCTGTTAAGTGAGTGATTGTCTTGTGGTGGTTTAGTTCAATACTAAGGGACACACACCACATCGCGAGTAAATTAAGTATTTGGTGTTTTGTTTTTTTTCTCTCTCTCAAGCAATAGGAATTGCCCAACCTTAATACAATTAATTAAGACTCAATGAATGTTTAATTTAGTTCTGGTGCTTGTACCAGGGACACAATGGGCTCTTTGTTTTGGTCAAGGCTCCTAAATATTAGAAAAAGGGAGACAGGCGGAAAGAGAGCAAGGGTTGTCAACAGCTTTTCCCCAAATGCTCAGATGCACAAGTTGGTTTCCAAATGTAACAGCCAATTCCATGAAACCCAAGAGATTGCCCTAGAAAGAGGCTGTGGATCTTCCAGGAGAAAAGGAAAAATATTGCCTCACGCCTCTGGGTTGGCACCGAAAGTTACAAGCTAGTCTTTCAAACACCCTCTCCCAAACTCTCGCTCTGCCAGCTAAATGGACCATCTTTACAGTGCATGCTCAACTACACTCGCACTTGGTTTCTTCCTGTTTTTGAGTCAGGAGCTCTTGGCAGCAAAAAGAAGGTTTGAGAAAATGTGGGCGGTAGGAAGAGTGGTTGGAATGCTCCTTCCAGAATACTCTGACCCAATGGGTGGCTTGGGGCCACCAACTATCAACTGACAGGCGGCTGGACAGCCATGTGGGGATTTTTATCACACTTGAATCCACACAATTGGTTCCTGAGAGAATTCCACAAAGAACAACAAAAACAACATTAAAAAGCGCTTCTGTTTACTGTGTGTCTTCTGCGCGTCAGCCCTGTGTGTGGTGTTCCATGTAGATTATCTCACTTAATTTGCGCAACAACGTTGAGCGGTCCGAGTTCTTCTTATCATCCCCTACGGAACACATGTGGAAGCTGAAGCTTTGAGATGTTAAGTCCTTTGCCCAAGATCTCATAGTTAGTGAGTGGAGGAACTGGGATTGCAACCAAGGAAGCTTGATCCTGGAGCCTGCACTAGCTCTTGCTCACGCCTGATACTATGCTAAGTTACTCGCTGAGTGAACTCCCACTGGGTGGAGGAGCTAGAGGGATTGCCAAACAGCTGGCTCTCTCTCTGCACACCGGCAGAGGAAGGCCGGACATCTAAGCCAGAGAGCAAACGTGTGCTGTGTGCCCATTTGCATACCAACTTGCAGAGCTGGCAAGTGGTGAGAACTACCAATGGATCCCCAGAACAATGGCTTCCCATCTTGGTCAAATTGTTCCAGAGAATTAACTAGTTGGAGAAGAGAAGCATGTGAGGCTCAAGTCATTTTTTTTTCCCCTGGAATCTGGTCCTGTTCACTCTTAATCCACTGCTGGAAGGCTGTCGGGCTCTGGGAGACAGGGTGAGATGGAGATAAGGAAGCAAGGATTATTGTCCCAAATTCCCATCTCTCCTTCCTCTTAAGTTTGGTTTCAGTGAAAGCCCAAGGGGTGACCCAAAGACAACTGATTTGGCTGTGTTAATGGTCTCCCACCCTCACCCTGTACTATAGGACCTTTGGTAGCCTGAGGTGATTGCAGTCAACCTAGAACTTTAAGTCTACTCAGAAGATGTAGCTCATCTAAACTATCATTACATTATACAATTTAGAGCTGGTAGGTCTCTTGGGGATAATTTAGAACAATATATTCTTACTTCTAATTACTACCACCTACAGCCAAGACCCTCAATATCATTCTGTGGAGGAAAGGAACAGAAGAAAGGAAGTTGGTTAGCTAGCTAAGTTTCTAAGAAATTAAATGACTTATGAAAGGTCACCAGATTAGCAGCAAAATCAGAACAAGAACAGAAGTATCCAAATTCCTAGTTGTGGACTTTTTATTATAGCATCCTGGAAGTCTATTGATCATATGTCCATCTATACATCCAATATGAGAATCCTTATTGCCTACTTTCTGCTAGGCATTGAAAAGTGCAACAATGAGCAACTCATACTTTTATGGTCTTTAAGAACAGTGCCTGGCCTAGAGAAGCCCTCAATAAACACCTGCTGCAGAGAAGGTATTCCATAATATTTGTTGAATGAATGAATGAATGAAGGGATGGATGAATGAGTGGATCAACTAATCATTCAACAAGTAAACGAGCAGATAGGAGTCCAGCATAATCTGTACCACTGGGCTTTAAGAACACTAGGCATTAGGGTTTGTGGAAGAATTACTCCTTCACGTGACCTTTCCTAGAGGGTCTTGTGTTAATTCAGGAGCAAAGATCTCAGGGCTCTGGAATCAGAAAGACTTACATTAGAATCCTTCTCTGCTATTAAGACATCATGTTCTCTTGGACAAATCAGTATTTTGTCCTCTCTGACTCTTGTTCTTTAAGTGGGCAAAATAATAGCACCTTCCTACCTTCCTTGTTAGGCTGCTGGGAAATGCAGAACTTGGTAAATTAAAATGCTCAAGAAATACAAGCAATTCCTACCAGGAGTTCCCATCAGTCTTAACTAAAAGCTTCCCTATTTTATCCATCCATTCATCCATTCATTTCTCTATCAGCACTTCCTATTTACCAGGCATTATCTTCACACTCTGGAAATATAAACACCCTCAATCTTCAGAACAACTCTCTGAGTCAGGTACTATTATCTCTCATTTTACAGACAAGGAAAACAAAGAGCAAAGAGGATAAATGCCGTGGCAAAGTCACATAGATAGAAAGTGGCCGAGTTGGGATTCCCAGGGGAGCAAGGAGCCTGGCCCCAGAGTCTATGCACTTGGCCACCACGTGCCCCTCCCCCCACAACAGTGGAAAGAGTCTCACTTCCTGTCCCCTGAAAACATGAAAGGTCTTTTCACCACTATTCCCACATGATTGGAAACTCACGGATTGTAAATTTCAAGAGATTAGTTCCTTATGCTTTTAAAAGAGTGTGGTCATCAATATGGTCAGGTGAGACCTGCGAGGTAGAGGAGTGACAGGTTCAGCAACACCAGGCCCCCGGCGACTGGACGTGCACCACCTCAGCCTGGCACACCACCAGCTTGTGCCAGTGTGGTCTCCCATACATACACAGCTGGGTTGGTCTGAGCCTCAATGTGGTGCCAGGGAAAGCACAAACTGCCCAGATAATGCTGGTGGCATTTTTCACCTTGGAAGGCTCAGTCACCTTCTGAATTCTTTCTTACACACTAATTCTTCATCATCATAATCACAATTATAGGAATGATAAAAATAATAGTCTTTAAATTTTTGCATAAGCCAGACATTTCACGTTATCTCACTTAGCCTTGTGACAAGCCCATGAGTTAGGTGTTGCTGTCCACGTTTTGAAACAGCCCGGCCGGTGTGGCTCACTGGTTGAGTGTTGATCTATGTACCAGGAGGTCACAGCTCAATTCCCGGTCAGGGCACATGCCTGGATTGAGGACTCAGTGCCTAATAGGGGGCGTGCAGGAGGCAGCCGATCAATGATTCTCTCTCATCATTGATGTTCCTCTCTCTCTCTCCCTCTCCCTTCCTCTCTCTAAAAAAAAAATAAAATTTAAAAAATATATACAGAGAGCTTCCTTTACTTCTCTATCTATCCATCTGCCCAGCACTCTGACATGCCAGGACTGTGCCAGGCACTGGGGCTATGCAGACAAGCAAAACCAACTTCCTGCTTTCATGAAGGTTAATTAACTAAATTCCACAAATTGTGGTTACATGACACAGGATATGAGGAGTAGGAAGGACAGGAGAGCACAGAGGAAGGGGACCAGCCCAGGCTGGGCCCAGGGAAAGTTTCCCTGGGGGAAGGTAAGGAGGGGCACGGGTTGGAATGAACTGGGCCAAGGAGGTGGAGGCACAGATGGTTCTACATGGAATGACCCAGGCAAGGGAAAGAGCATGTGCACAGGCTTGATGGTAAAGAGAATCATGAGACCTTCCCGGGTGGGCCTTGCCCGCCTTGCCCATGGTTAAGCAGCTGGTCCTGCTGGGAGTGCAGCGCGGCCAGGTCGCTCCTTCCACCACACAAGTCTGCCTGCCCTTTATATAGTGCGCAGTCCCATGACTCTCTTGTGACAGTATTTTTAGAAAATACACAGTGACAGAAAGGATCAGGAACACATTAACCTTTTAAAATAAAATATAAAATAATATTTATCAGCCATACCAAATCCACATATATTTGAAAAATAGTCAACTGTACTATATTATTTATCATTCCAGCGGACAGATGGGCACATTTCAGATTTTATAAAATAGCTCCATTCCCTCGCCCACAGGTTCTGATAATGCAGAAACCATGGGCTGGCATATGTGTCTCCCTCTGCTGGGCTGTGAGCTTCTTCGGGGCTGCTCCTTCCTTCAGTGCCTCGCATATGATAGGTGTTTAACTTAACATGTGCTGATGGAGCAGATACACACGTGGGCACTCAGTGGCCTGTCACTCATTCAACAAATATTTATTGAGTGCCTATTGCGTGCCAAGCACTGGTCTAGAACCTGGGACTGCAGCAGTGAAAAAATGGGTGAGGTTTCTCCCCTTTTGGAGCTTCTATTCCACTGACTCCACAAAGAATTAATCATTCATTTCTCCTTTGACCCTTCATGCAAAAGCAAACCTAACCCTTAAATGATTTTTTTTCCTTGAGCATTTTTAATTAAAATAAAGATAATTCAGTCCTGGCTGGCTTGGCTCAGTGGATAGTGTGTCGGCCTGCAGACTGTATGTTCCCGGGTTCGATTCCAGTCAAGGGCACATGCCTGAGTTGCGGGCTCGATCCCCAGTGTGGGGGGCGTGCAGGAGGCAGCCAATCATTGATTCTCTCTCATCATTGATGTTTCTCTCTCTCTCTCCCTCTCCCTCATTCCTCCCTCTCTGAAGTCAATAAAAATATATTTAAAAAATAAAGATAATTTGGATATACATCTCTCGAGTCCCCTTTCCTTGGTGACTAACGGCCTCACCATGAAATATACCACACCTGGGGTCAAAGGTCTCAGATGGGAAAGGCCACGTGCTCTGCCCACCTCCCACGTGGCCCATTAGAGGCTTCATTTCTGTTCCCAGACCAGGCACCCCTTCAGGTGTGGTGAGCTTGTCGGCATTTATCAAATGCAACAGAGATCTCTGCCAGCTGAGCACAAAGGGCCTGCTCCCTCCTCTCCCAGGTATGTGGTTTTTACAGGGGATCTGAACGGGTGGCTAGGAATTCAGGTCATGACTACTCCAGACACGCAGACAGTTTATAAGAATCTGCTCCTGCCATAAGTAACAGGCAGAAGTTGAGGTAATTTATTTTCTTTAAATATTCCATTTTATGTATCCATGCCTTCTCCCAGGGTATCCAGTCCACAGACTGCCTTGAAGCTAGTTGGGATGTATGTACACCATACATCCATTCTATTTATTGGGACCAGCTTGCTCCATTTCTACAATCCTGTCTGAATTCTACCTATTAAATATTGTCAGTCCTGGCTGTAACCTAATCCTGGCTGAGCTTCACATGCAAGATGTAATCTTGACAAGCCATTTGGAATCTCTTCTAAAAAAAAAAAAAAAAAAAGTAAAAGCCAGCATTCTTCCAGAGGAATGAATCAGTCAGATAAAAATGTCTACAGGGGAAGCCTAATCAGTTCACATGAGAACTTGTCAGTAGAACCTCTACTTGGACTGTGCCATTAAACCATCTCCATAAATTGTCATGAGTGGGAAGCGTGGTCCATTCGGCTAAGGTGCTCTTCTCTTATTTCCAGTTAGAAACTCGGGTTTGCATTTCCCGGATGGGGATGCTGGCAAAAGCCACAACTAGAATGTCAAAAACAAGTGTCACTTTTGCTCTCTAATAAGGATTCATTATTAACCTGCAGGATGGCAGCTCTTCTCTCTCCCACCACAGTGTGGAGAATTCTGAAAAGGAAAACTTGCCTCACTTTATTCTTTCTTTCTTTCTTTCTTTCTTTCTTTCTTTCTTTCTTTCTTTCTTTCTTTCTTTCTTTCTTTCTTTCTTTTTTTAAACATCCTTTCTCTGACCTCTTATCCAGATAATCACCGGCTGATTATTTTAAAGGTATGCTAATATTTAGACAAATCCTCCAAGATCTTTCAGGTTGGAACAGGAAATGCTTTATGTCATTTTCATGTTTATCAACATTAGTGGTGAAATCATGTCATTACAAGGGAAAACATTTTCAGATGATTTTTTGATACCGTTTAAAGCAATTAGTGTGTGCGTTCAGGACAGCGCACAAGGAAGAGCCATCTCAACAGAGGCTCTGCCAAGTCAGTAGCGACTCTGTTTCCGCATCACGTTAAATAACAAGAGTTTCCATCAGCGATTTGTAAAATAAATTGTTTCCAGCATGTTTATCTTTCTTCTCTTCTCATAGCAATCCATACTAACGGGGGAGGATAAGAACCAATGTGATTCTGATCCTGGTTCTGCCACTTGTGGCAGCATGACCTTGGGAAAGTCACTCAGCCTCCCCCAGCCCTCACTTCCCATCATCCCCAAAATGGGAGGATGACATCATCGACTCACACAGCTGTTACAGGGATTGGGCACAGCATCTGTGACATTTTGTGGGCCTCGCACAATGTATAGGGCACCTGAGATGAATACTTATTTGTTCAATGAATGGATCGATGAATGAATCTATTCCGACCAAAACTATAATGTTCTAGATCAGGGGTTGGCAAACTTTTCCTGCAAAGGGCCAGAGAATAAATTTTTAAGGCTTTGGGGGCCATATGGTCTCTGTCACCATTACCCAACTCTGGGATGTAGCATGAAACCAGCCCCAGACAATAAACAAATGGGCGTGGCTGTGTGCCAATGAAACTTGATTTGCAGAGGCAGGCAGGGGACTGGATTTGGCCTGCATGCCGCAGTTTGCAGACCCGTGTTCTGAAGGCCTAGACTGCTAATGACAAACCAGACTAACTCTCAAAATAAAGGCTCAGTTATGACTTACAAGCCCAGTGTTATATCAAGTCATTCAAAGGGAAGCAGGAGGCAGTGAGAGGTCAGTCCCTCCCAGCTTCACTCCAACCATTTGCTGGTCTTGTCACACTCTCCCTCCCCATGGCCAGAACCCTTCAGTTACCACAGGTATGTATACAGGGGTCCTTCCAGACATCTGGGGACTCTCGATTCTGTACACCAACCTGTTCCACCCAATTCTTCCTTGGGACCAGGCCTGTGGCAAGGCCCTACTGGAATGCACCCCTTCTTTTCCTACTCAAATTAATGATGACCCTTTTTTTGTCCCAAATCCTCAGAGCTGGAGATGAGAACTTTCTTGTCCACACCTAGGCAAACAAATGGAAAGGATGGGCCACAGAGACCAGATGCTAAAAGAAGGGCTAGAGCCTTGTTAAGGTAACATTTCTACGTGCTGAGTGCCTATTGTGTTCCAGTCACTGCTGAGAGTCTCCCACCGCCTGCCCTCCTACCCCTGGGTACAGAGGGAGAACGAGGTGCTCAGAAAGCATGGACGAATTTCCCAAAGGCACAGGCTGGGCATAGGGACTGGCACCCAAACAGGACTGACCTACTCAAAAGCCCAAGTTATGAAAAAACACTCTCTGCTCATGGGTACAGTGGCAGCTCTAACCCGTTGAGTTCTCACTGAAGCCAGGCTTTCAAAGTCAGTCCGATTTGCAAGCATTTTACTTAGTGATATCTTCACTTGCTTTTTGGCATTTCTCCCACTAGACCAGTGGTCCTCAACCTTATGGCCCTTTAAATACAGTTCCTCATGTTGTGACCCAACCATAAAATTATTTTCGTTGCTACTTCATAACTGTAATGTTGCTACTGTTATGAATCGTAATGTAAATATCTGATATGCAGGATGGTCTTAGGCGACCCCTGTGAAAGGGTCCTTCGACTGCCAAAGGGGTCACAACCCACAGGTTGAGAACTGCTGCACTACTAGACTATACATTGGAAAGAAACTGATCTGCATACCAGCACAGTTCCTGGCACATTGTTCATCACACATCTGCAGAATTAGTTAAGACAGAATAATAATGAGAACATTAGATAGTAGCTGCTACTATTAGAATTTCATGGGAGGGATCTCATGGTCAGGCACTGGGCTAAGAATTTGACATATTATTTCAACAAACCCTCCAACGCCACAAGTTATTTTTCCCAATTTATTGATGATAAAACTAAGGTTCTAAAAGGTTACCCCTTCCAGCTCAAGGTCAGAAAGCTAACAAATGGCAGAAGCAATAACTGAACCCAGGCTCTTAACCCAGATTCCTCTTACTCCATTCAGTTCCCCCCACACAATGATCGCCCTTGTCCCAACCCAGACAGTGAGCCCCTTGGCCCAGGGCCCTGTTCCTTCCACAACAAAAAGTCATCTTTTCCCTTTCTCCCTGACCATGTTTGTTTCTGGTGTCTGAGAATTGCCTTCACCTATAAAATCAGGATAATTTTCCATTGTCAGCATACATCCTAACCTCCTCCATGGGGTTTTTGTGAGAATTAACTCCATTTGCAGCTATTAATTAAGTTGTTAAAAGTACAAGTAGCTTTTTCTCCATTTTTACATGGCTTCCCAAACGGTTAATGCTGATTTCTTTCCTGGTGCAAACACAAGGAGCTCATAACTTCTCAATGGATTATGAAAGTTCTCCCCGCAGGGGCTCTGCAAGGCAGTCATCACTGGGCATAGCTCTGACATGACGTCAGTGAGCTCAGTCCTTCCCGTGCTAATGGTGGTTCTTAATAATATTATTGGAATTATTATTACCTTCAATTAAAAGCTTGGCCATGAATGACTTACTACTTCAGAGAGATTCCCCAAAGAATCACGTTAGCCTTTGCTGTCTTTTTGCCAAAGGGCTCCATAAGAATGGGCACCAGAGTCCTCGCCCATCCCCCTGCCCCCAGTAAATATATTAATTAATAAATACACTGCATTCAAATATTTTATGATTTCTGGCTGGTTACCAGCTTTTAAATTGACTTCCTTAAAGGTGGATAGGGCTGGCTAATCACTACCACTTTGTTTTGAAAACTAAAAGGAAGTCAGGAAAACCTGAATTTTTTTTTTTTTCATTTTTACTCACCAAACAACATGAAAGTATATTAACAGTGCAGCTGCAGCCTTCACAGAAAGGCCCACCTCTTACCTGGCTGGAGACAGGGAAGCATAGGGGTTAGTTTCAAAGACACTATGGTGAATGTCCCTGGTGCAGGCACTACCTATTACACCCCCCTGCACACTAACCGAGGCCTGAGAAAGGCCTTCGCAGCCAGCTGAACTCTTCAGTGGGTCCAGGTTCGGGGAGCTTATCTGACTCTGCAAATGAGCTTAGAGCCGGAGGTCGTTCTCAACAAAAAAGCTGGAACATGCAGGTGAGGCCAAAGGAGGGCTTTGGCTGTGTCTAGAATCCGATGCTCAGACAGCATGGACGCATGTCACCCAGATCTGGGAGACTAGGTCTAGGTGCCAGGACAGGAACACTCCCTTCATCTTTGGAGGTAGTGTTAGCATCCCCTCAGCCCAAATGGACAGAAAGGAGAACAATCTCAAGGATATGGGGATGAACATTGGGGACCCAGGTGCAGAGTTTCACTGGAGGAATCTCTGTGGCCAGGAAAGATGGTGAATGATCCCCAGGGGAGAGAACCGGGAAGCTGGGGTGCCCACAGAAGGGAGAGAAAGCACAAGCTGGGCCAAAGAGGAAGAAGATGCTGGGACACAATGTCTGGTTTATCATAAGCACATACATGCTTGTTAGACTAATGAACAAAGGAATGAATGACTGGGAGAGACCTGCCAGCCGGCTGGGCCTGAAAGCTCTGTCGACTTAAATCAGCAGCAGCCGAGAAAGGTTATCTGTGTGCAGCACATATGCTAATTTCAACACATAGTCAAGAATATGCTCCTTTGCTTTCAACCCAACCAAACCCAAGCCACTCAACTTGCATAAATTTATGGTACTTTTGTTCCTGTGTGGGCTGTGTGTTTAATCTTTGTTTGGAATAAAATATTTACTTAATCCCCTGGGCTGCTCATGAGTTTATCAAGGGCAGGGAGAGGTGTTTTGACCCGTGGGGCCAGGCTGGGAGAAGTGGCCCATCACTGGTGACCAGGCCCACCCACAGAGGGTGGAGCCCCAAGGACAACTATGCCAAACTAGGAGGAAGCAGCTTTGGGAGGGCTTCCCCGGGAAAACCTGGTGGTAAAAGATGCCAGGATTCGCCTAGCCTGTCTGGCTCAGTGATTGAGCATCGACCTATGAACCAGGAGGTCATGGTTCAATTCCCAGTGAGGGCACATGCAAGGATGTGGGCTTGATCCCAGTGTGGGGTGTGCAGGAGACAGCCGATCAATGATTCTCTCTCATCATTGGTGATTCTCTCTCTCTCTCTCTCTCTCTCTCTCTCTCTCTCTCTCTTTCTCTCTCTCTCTCTATATATATAGAGAGAGGGGAAGGAAGGCCCATTCTTTTATGAATCTTCATGCATTGGGCCTGGTACACGACATCGTGCACTGGGGGTGGTGGTGTTGGTGGGAGTGGTGTGTGTGTGTCCCTCAGCCCAGCCTGCACCCGCTTGCAGTCCGGGACCACTCAGGGGATATCCAATTGCTGGTTTAGGCCCACTCCCTTGTGGAAGCACCACTCAGCCAGAAGCTGGGCTGGCTGCTCCTTAGCACTGCCTTGGAGGTGGGAGAGGCTCCTGCTATGGCCGCTGTGCTTGCCAACTGTGAGCCCGGCTTCTGGCTGAGCGGCACTCCTTGTGTGGAAGTGCACTGACCACAGGGGACAGCTCCTGCATTGAGCGTCTACCCCTGGTGGTCAGTGCATGTCATAGCAACTGGTTGTTCAGTCGATTTGCATATTAGGGTTTTATTATATAGGATGTCTACACTAATAAAAGAGAAAGATACAAATTGACCATACATTCACGATGCCCAACAGCCAATCAGGAGTGTGTATGCAAATTAACCCAACAAAGATGGCGGGCTAATTTGCATATCCAGGTGTCCAGCGGTGGGGCGGGAAGCTTGCCTCATTGCCATGACAATGGCGTAGCCATACCACACTGCCCCAGCAACTCCGGGCCTCTGGGCAGCATGGGAAGGAAGAAAGGTGGCTCCAGCCGGAGCAAAGGCGGTGCCAGCAGCCAGGGGAAGGAAGGCGCATTCTTTTATGAATCTTCATGCATTGGGCCTCTAATATATATATATATATATATATATATATATATATATGTATATATATATATATTTTAAAGATGCCAGGACTCACAGGTAAATCCCCTGGCTGCGTTTTCCCTCATGGCTGTGTTGGAGCAGCCAAGTCCCACCCTCGATTCTCTGTCCGCATCCTTCGTGACTAACATAGCCTTTCAATTGCTTCCTTCATAGCCAGTTCTTGTCCATCCACCTTTCTCAAGGAATGAGATTCCAGATTTTTCACCAAGACTCCCATTCTGGAAATGGCCTTGCAGCCTGATCCTGTCCAAGTTTCTGTGTGTTTTTGACACATATTATTGCTTTCTCTGACATACCTTTCTAGAGATCCTACCTTACCCACAGCCCTAGAATAAGAAACCTCCCAAACAGCTTGATCTGCCCTAACTTGCTAGAGTTGACTGTACCCAGTGAGGTCTCCTACTTTACGCAAATATGTCTGTAAGTCTGGCCAGAGACCTATAGCTTGCAGCCTCTTTCTGAGATTAGCCAATGAGCTTTGCTCCCCTAGGAACTGAGAAAGAGGGATTCCAACAGACTGAGTCAGTCCTTGAAAAGGCGGTGGGGACATGCAGGCTATGGCAAGAGTATAATGAAGGTGGAGGAAGTTGGGTGACGGGGGAGAGAACACACGAGAAACAGGAGACAAACATCCTGGTTTTCCCCTCTCCAGACCTAGTCCTGTGCAGCTCAGCTTTCTGGAGGCTTTAACAAATCTCTGCAGGAGACACCCTTCTGCCTGCTCATCCTTCAGTGCAGTTTATTTTTGTAGGAGTATCTTGACTTCGATCCTTCAGAGAATCATACTTTGCCCATTGTCAGACCCTGGTGACCAGGCCCATGGAAAAGTCTTAATTAATAAGATATCCTACTTCTTAGCTCCATGGTGATTGGTTCATGGATGGGACTGTGGCAAAAGTTGGTGCAATGAGTTTCATCAGGGGACTTCTGCTGGAACTATTAGGGAGAAAGCTTCCATGCTTCTGGGGTATCTCTAATATCTATATATGTAAAACCCTAATATGCAAATAGACTGAATGTCGGAACAAACAACCAGTCGAAATGACATATGCTGACCACCAGGGGGCGTGCACGGAACATGACGGGCATTGGCTGTGGTGGCATGGTGGAGCACAGGAGCGGGGGACCAGACCAAGGCCAGGTGCTAGTCGCTGTCATTGGAGCAAGCCTCTGGTGGTACTGAAAATTCTTTGCTCCCACCTGCTGCGGTCCCACCCGGCAATTGCACCTGCTGTGGCTCCAGCCCAGCTTGCACCCGCGGCCGGTGCCAGAGCCGCAGCTTTCACCTGCTGCCGGTGCCTGCTGCCAGCCCCTATCGCCCCTCAGGGCTTCTCCACTTTCCCCTGCTCCTGAGGGGCGATCAGGGCAGCAGCCGCTGCTCGCACCTGCTGATGGCACCAGCCCTGCTGGCACTCACTGCTGGCGCCAGCCCCAATTGCTCCATGCCACCAGCGGGTGCAAGTAGAGCCGGCGCCATCAGCACGTGGGAGCTGCAGGAGCGGGCTGCTGGCAGACAGAGGACCAGGGACCGTGGTGGGGGGCGGCGGGCAGGGGCACAGAGGATGGGCCGAGACCCACCCCTGTGCCACCACAGCCTCGCAGACCACAGTTCCTTTCAAGGTGCACAAATTCGTGCACTGGACCTTAGTCATATAAATATATAGGGATGTCAGCAGCTATTTTTTTTATCTTATGGGAACCTTTTAGTAGAATTCTGCTAAAGAATAAAATACGTTTAGAGGAAAGCAAAGCCAAAAGGTGGTGAGAGACAAGAGTCCTAATCCCCTGGATCCAGTGATACCTGATGCCATTACACCTTGACTCTTCAGACATAAGAGCCAATATATTCTTCCCTTCCCTTTAAAAACTAGTTTGAGTTGCTGCCAGAGTCCTGACTATGTCTATTCCTCTTGGATGCAGACAGCCTGGATAGGGCACTGTCTTGGCATCACAGAAACGGTTCCTCTCAGTCCTGTCCCCTTTCCCTTCCACTACTTAGCTTGTCAGGAAAAGGTGTTAAAAGAAGAGCAGACATTTCTACCTTTAACTACTGTGGTGCCCTTATAAGCTCCACACTCCCCATCTAGTCATCTTTCCTACTCATCTTGCTATCTCATTACGTTTCTCAGTCTAATTCAAGTAGTCTTATATGTCTTCTGAGAGCATAAAAGGTAAAAGGGTCATGAGGGATATTTTATGGTGAAGAATAGAAGTGTTGCCCCTTACTTCCACCCAAATTCCATTGGCCAGAACTGAGTTGCACATTGGAGAAATGGAGTCTTCCTTTATCCCCAGGAAGAAGAAGCAGTGTAGGTGAGTAGCCATTTTCTGCTGCACTGAAACCCATTGGCCCATAGCAGGCACTCACCATTCATTGGAAGAATAACCAATGAGGAATATGTAGAGCTAGGGTTTGTGGGAGATTCAGATTCCTTCTCACACTATCAGGAAAAGAGGAAAACATGTGGAACCTGTTGATTTTCATTGGTGAGCACTTTCTCCTGGGAGGAGCCTGCTAAGTTCCATCTCTGCACCTCAGACCTTCTGCAGGCCAAAGCTTAACTGATTTATTTTGTTTTCTACTCTGTTATGTGCTCTTTTTGTCACTACATTGTACCATTCCTACACCATCCCTGTGTGTCAGAGAGCCTGTTGGGGGTCTGGTGAAGAAAGGAAGGGAGAGGGGCTTTGCTTGTTACACATCGCGTATGGATTTAGAGGTGTTTGACTCTTAGGACTCAGTGGTTCAGAAATAGATAAGGCTCAATATTTTCCTTGACTGGAAAAAAGATATTTTTACCCTGAAAGTCACATACATACAGGAGTATGTATGCCTCTATGTGCTTACAAAGGAAATAATTATGAAATTTTCGTTGCCATGTGATTTGCCTGGATTTCTATTTTCGTGATAAAATATGGCCCAGAAATGTACTCTTGAAAATTTTAGAGAAATTTTCCTGTAGTGTTGGTCCACCCTGCTCGTGGGTGGGGCTCTGCACACATGTGCTGCTCACACTGTTATGGTCGGTCAGCAAGTGCACACGGTAAACAAGAAGGTTGGTATTGTCATGGGTGAAAGGCAGGTCTGACTGACAAAGTTTTTGTGCTTTTCCCTTCCATCAATGGGTGTCTTTTAGTCACAGATTAAGCATTTCAGCCCTTTATTTTTATTTAATAATAATTTTCCCCCAAAGTAACACCCCCTTTTTAAAATGGATTACCTTCTTGTAAAGTTAAATTTTTAAATTTCTCCCTAAATATTTTTAGGTCAACACCGAGATCAAAATTATATGTATATTGATACTGTAAACTATTTTCCGATAGGATCAAGGCGTTTTGTTTGAAGGGATATTATCAGACAAAGTTTTATCAAGGCAAATAATGGGATTAGTGATCAGACTGAGAATGAGACTTTTTCTTTTTTGAGAATGAGACTTTTTAAATACTTTTAAGAACACATCCTTGATACTTCCTTGGTACTGATATTTCCTCGATGATTGAGATGATTTTTCAAAATCTTATTCTGCCTTGAGGTAACCATTATAAGCATCAATCATCTTGTGGATTTAAAATCCTGGCAAATGCAATGTTAGATAGAAGAGGGTCTGTAAAGCCTGTTCTAGGATGTGGTTCTCTTTTCAAGGCACTTGCAACTATACCATCAAGCTGAATTTTACCAAACTGGGAGGGATTTGCACACATATTCCTTATTGGTGCTATAATCTTGAGCAAGTGACTCAGCCTCTCTGTGCTTTGGTATCTTCATCTGCAAAATGAAGATAACAATAATTCCTGCCTCTTATGTTTACTGGGAAGATCACACAAGTTAGTACACAGAAGATACTTAATAGAGTACTTGGCATAGGGTCAGCTTTATTGCTATGATTATTTACTCATTAATTTTCACCATATCACAGGACAGGCTGATCTTTTTAGAAATTTGTGGCTGCCATTCATAGTAAAATCAGATTTCAGTCACCATCTAATATTGAAAACAAAATATTTAGAGAAAAGTGAGTGTTAAATTTTAAATAAAACGGGACTCTGAATTATGAATGCAAAGCAGTTTTTACTATAAATATTAGGTCTCTGGGTTTTAAGATATGTGGAAACAATAATGAAAGCCAAACTCGCTAATGCCCTCCAGACTCTGGGATGCTAGGGTAAGCAAAAAAGTGACTGTGGACATACAATGATAAAGGAGCCTTTGTGGACAGGATGAAGGGGGTCAAAGAGATGTCAAAAGTAGGGTGGGGTGTGAGAGGGCAGCATGGCCCCATGCACAGGCTCAAGGCCCAGGCCAGGCAACCTGCGTTAGAGCATCCGTGAGCTGCCAACAGGTCGGTTGATCTTGGCAGGTCATTTAAGTCACAGCACCTCCATTTTAGCGTCTATAAAATGAGAAGAATAATAACACCTTCTCTCTCTTCATCTAAAATGAAAAAAAATGAAGAATGGGGAGCACTTCAAAAGTGAAGAGTTAAGTGTATAATTATTTTACCACAAATATGCATTTCTTGTGCAATAAGCAAAGACTTTGTAAAAGTTACTTATTAAGAAAAAAAGTTAGTATAGTATGTGAACATATAGAGTTGACTTAATGTTATAGAAAAAGTGAGGGTTACACCTTGGGAAACCCCAGTATTTGAAATGCAAGAGTAGGCACTTACTATGGCCTTGAGTGAGTTTCCTAACTTTTTTCAATGCTCAGTTTTTCCATATGTTAAAATTAGGACAAGCCCTAGCTGGTTTGGCTCAGGGGATAGAGCATAGGCCTGCGGACTGAAGGGTACCAGGTTCAATTCCGGTCAAGGGCGCATGCCTGGGTTATGGTCTCACATGCAGGAAGCAGCTGGTCAATGATTCTCTCTCATCATTGATGTTTCTATCCCCCTCTCCTTTCCTCTCTGAAATCAATAAAATATATTTTTTAAAAATTAGGACAATACCACATACCCCATAGGATCACAATCAGCAACAACAACAAAAAAGAAAACAAGATATAAACTGCTCTGGCTCTTAGTAGGAGTGTGTGTGTGTGTGTGTGTGTGTGTGTGTGTGTGTGTGTGTGAAATAAATAACATATGATTGGGAGTCAGGGGTACAGATCAAAGGTGGTTTATATCTATGATCTGATATCTATGATCCATGGATAGACATCTAAAGGGTAGATGAATCCCTTAAAATTTCTTTTGTGCATTTTCTAGAGAGAGGCTCCCCAGTTATCATGTTCCCCATCCAAGGGGTCCAGGACCTTGAAAAGATTACACATCACCAGTGTAGACAGGGAGGTAGTTACACTGATGGATACTTGGTTCCCATGGATACTGCCCGCTGCTCCTAATCCAGAGTGCATGAACAGTGATCATCTGGAGCAAGACCCTTCCCAATGCAAATACACCAGTTACTCCTCATTGGAGGAAAACTGGGACCTGGAGAAGTGCACCCCTTTGCCGAGGACCAAAATATCATAGTAAATAGTGGAGAAGAGATTTGGGACTTTATCTTTAAAAATGAGACTAAAATTTTTGGAAATGCATTTATATATATATATGTGTGTGTGTGTGTGTGTGTGTGTGTATTATTTTTTTAATAAAACATGGGTTACAATTTCAGCAACTCACTAGTTTTTAGAAAGTAAGTGTTGATTTAGTTGGCCTGTTTTGTCTTAACCTGGTTGTTTGAGTGCACGATATGACAGCCTTCACTTCCATCAGCACAGTCATTAAGAAAGAGCATGACATTAACAAAACTATGGAACCTTGTTCCACTTTCCCAAGGATCTGTCATAAGCCTCTAACATCCAATCATTCACTTTGAAGCCCCATCTCTTTTTAATGGATAACAAGTTACCTTCATTTGTTAATGAATTTGCATGTGACACAAACTGGATTTCCAACATCAACTTGATAAATGGATTGGGAGTCAGGGGTACAGATCAAAATTTGAAAAATTTGCTACTTCATTTTGTAAGTAATGTATATTTTCACTGTGTTTCTGGATCATTCAGAAAAGACAGCTTCACAAAGAATGGATTCTCAACACAGTGGGAGGCCCAGCATGAAGTAGGGAAGGTGTCTAAGTGAGACTAACTTGATAGGTGGTCAATTAATTCCTGAATGTTTTCATGTTACGACAACTTTGGCTTTTCTGCAATCTTTGAACCACCAACCTCTGATAGTGAATTTTTGGATAAGGGAAACCCCTACAGAATTGGTACAGACTGGCATTGGGTCGGTACAGGGCAATGGCCCCCTCAGTGCATTCTCCCATTGCTGCCATAGAGGATGGGCCGGGGGAAGAATGCAGTGTGTGCTAGTACACGTGAGGATCAGTCCATGCACCCCAGTCTAGTGGGAAATGAGGCCCACATTCCAAACCAACTTCACAACCCGCCCTTATGTTAATAACTACTCGTTTTTACATAGGGGGGTGCCTATCCTGCACTTCTGTAAGAGTGAAGTTTCGCTTATTGTGCTTCTGGGTAACGAGGTGGGCCTGTGTCTCTCTCCTGCATATCAGTTTGCAGAAGGTAATTGCCCCATGATTCTTAATCCAACCCCTTCACGCATTCCTTTCTGTGTTGTTCCAGTTTGTCATGTCTGAGCTGTCACCTAGGCGCTGACTTTCCTTTGCTAAAGTCCATTCAAGAAGCATCTTTATCCTTCGAGATGTCTGGGGCAAAGATGGACTGTTTTGACTGACCTGGCAAAACATACACAGATCATCTTTTCCCCACGTACTCTCGTGTTACTTCCCAAAGAAAATGAATTTTTAAAATAAAATGATGAAATTTAGACTCATAACTTGTTTTATTTTTTTGGGGGGGGGGTGTTGTTTTGTAAAAAGAACCTAAAAAATAAGAACATTTGTTCTTTTTACCAAAGTCTTCCGTGCCAGATAGAGTGCTAAGCATTTTCTATGCACACTCTCTTTTAATCCTTATAATAACCCTCCCTGTGAGCTTCGTTTCCCCCCAGGGGAACGGAAGTTTCATAAGGGCAGGTATTTTTTTTGTTTGTTTCTTGCTGCACCCCTAATGCCTAGAACAGTGCCTGGTAGAGAGTAGGCAGCCAACCAATGTCTGCTGAGTAACGAATTATTCTCCATTTTCAGAATGGGAAACAGAAGCACTGTGAGGCCAATTATAAGTACTGTGCCCAAAGTCACAGAGGTAACAAGTGACAAATGATATTTCAAACACAATCTAACGCTAAAACATACACTTGAAAGATAGGCTCCCTCCCATCCAAGACACCTACAGACACCTACACATTCACATTCCAATACATGTCGGCAGACACACACACACACACACACACACACACACACACACACACACACACAAAGAGGCTGCCCCAGCTCATCTGCTTCCTCTGTCTTCTGCTCAGCACTGGTCCACTGCTGAAGGAACCCCCTCCCGGGCCCCCCAAGTTGTCCTCCTCCAACAACAGTCTCCGAGGATCCTTCTGCTGGCACTGTTCACCAGCAGTTGGTGACCTCCCTGCCCAGTTCTCATCCCCCATGCTATACTCCCTGCCCCCCAAAGTCTTGTTAATTATAACCACCACACAGTCTATACCCGCCCCGGAGAGAGGCTGTTTGGCAGCAGCTGCGAAAGCTGAACTAAGTTATTTGGGGATTAATCCGCTGCTGAATGTAGTCTTACAAGTATGGCTTTGGGAGGAAAAAAAAGATAAAAGGAACTAATGCTGTTCGTATAAATGTGAACTTATATACAACACAGACACAGGCACACCCACAAGTACGTTGACTAAAAGTTAAAATATGATTATCAAAGGATAAGAAGGACTTACAACTGTAATGTAAAACATTAAGAAATACGTCCTGGCTTTCTGTGTTCTGCAGGGATACAAGTGTGCTCTGAGCCAAGGAGAGGGGAAAAAAAGAAAGATAGCAAATTGAAATATCTTTAGGTAGACTTAAATATAGCTTCAGAGATTATAATTCAGATCAAGGCTAGAGCTCCATTTCAACATTCCTTTACTGCTAGTAATATAACAAAGGCCTGCAAATTGGGAGGTACGTCTGCTGGGGAAGAGATGCTTATCTGATCTCAGCCCATCTTTCTTCATGTTTCAATCCCCGAACAGCTGCCCTCCGCTTGGTGAGAATCCCAGCAGTGGCACATAAAACTCAACAGGCTGGGAGCCCGGCTGACTCAGATCCAGCTGAGCCGCCTCGCCCTGCGGTGTGCAAGGGGTGGATGGATGTGGGCTCCTGGCAGGAAGTTCCGGCGGCTGCTGGCAGGTAGTTGCCCTGCCCCATAATTACACAGTGCCCCCTGCACCCTGATGGGGGGGTGGCAAGACAGAGAGAGATAATGAGGCCCTAAGAAGGTGGTGGCCCAGAGCCAAGCAAGCTTCTAGAAGCTGGGGGTAAGAGAGGGGTGTTCATTTGTTCCTTCATTCATTCACTTAAATATCTATAGAGCCAGTGCAGTAGAATGATCAAATGCACAGGCTTGGGGGACAGACCCGAGTGGGGCTTCCAGCTCCCCGTGAACCGGCTGGAGACTTTCGGAAAGTTACTGAGCCTGACCAAGCGTCAGCGTCCTCGTCTGCATAGGAGGAATGATAGAGTCCACACCTCATAGGGCTGCTGAGGGCACTATGAGTCAGTGCAGGCAAATCTCTTTCTACACCGCCTGGCTCACAGCAAGTGCTCAATAAGTAGCAGACATTAGCACGACGGGAACAGTCATGTGGAAGGCGTTAGGGACGCATCACACTGGCTCTTGCCCCCTACGTCACCTTGAAAAGTGTCCAGGGGAAGTTCTCAGGGAGAAGGAGAGACCACTGGGGCTGGAGTTTGTCTACCAAAAGAGGGCATCACCATCCCGCTCGTGAGAACTGGCTGCTGCGGCCCAGGCACCAGGAAGAGGCTGGAGCACGCAAAGGGCTCCCAGTGGCTCCGACACCCAGAAGCCATGTCTGTCCTCAGGCTCCTTCGGGAGGCAGTCTTTGTGGGTCACTGGACGGGAGCAGCAGGGCGGGTGAAAGTGGGCAGGGGAGAGGGCACACGACCGAGACGCCGAACAACCTGCCACTCTGAGCCACTGATGAGTAAAGTGGATCAGAGACGTGAAGGGAGGCTCCCTGTGATCTCAGTGTCTCAGAACCTCAGGCTTATCTCCGAGACCAGTTCCCTGAGAGTATCCTGGGGAGCACGGGTTTGGGAGGTGTCCCCCCTCAGAAGCATTCCAGGGCCATGTGCATCACTACGTCTGTGACATGCATCAGACTATTTCCCTCTTGGAGCCTGGCAGTGCTCATCAGCACAGTAAAGGCTCTGAGAAGTCCTGCAACAAATAATCTGTTTGGTTCAAAATGATTCAAAGTAACTTTTTATTAAGGCCTATGTCCCAATCCTCTCGTTTTATACCTAAAAGAGTGCAGGTCCAGAGTGAAGAAAGAACTTTCTCAGAATCGGAGTCAGGGCACCCCTAAACCTAAATCCCAGTTCTGGGGAGCAGCTCTTTGCCTTCCCCCGTTCCTCATGCAGCCAGGGCACCGCGGGCCTGGGCTGTGGCTCCTCGGAGTAGGTGGTGACAATACTGACACTTCTGTCAAGCAGAAGTCATTCAAGGTGACTGCCTTTTAACACACTACTAAAAACAAATCATAAAAGCCCTCTCCGAGATGCCTGATGGGGAACAGATTTTAAAGGCAAGTCCTGGGAAGATATGCTTGTGGGTTAGGAGACAGAGGAGGTAGGCAGGGCAGACATTCAGGATTCGGAGTCCCAGCTCCTGAGTCCGGGCCCAGCCCTCCCACTGCCCAAGCCGGCCACACGTGTTGACTCTCTGAGCCTCAGTTTCCTTATTGTAAAACAAAGGATCGCGCTCTCTTTTCGTTCTGCCTGTCTACGTTCCTAAAAGCCTGATGGAGCCCAGGTGGACTTCCTGGCATTCTGGGAGTCCATCCACCTCGACACTCCTATCCCCACTTGGTGACGCTTCTGCTTCTCTGCCTCCTCACTCTTTCCTCACGACACTCTCCTGCTCAACCACCTCCCAAGGCTCCCTAGTTCTTTAAGAAGGACATTCAATCTACTGACCCTAGACAACCAGCCCCCTGCAACTTCTCCCACCGCCTTCCTCCAGCTCCTGGGCCTTCTTTGTGCTGCTCCTTCTCAGCCCAGGGCCACATCCCACATCAGACTGTTCTATCTGAGGCCGCATCCTCACCCTTGGGCTTGTCCACCACATCACCTCATTTGCCTCTTTGCATGTATCACTACCTAAAATCATCTTATCTATTCCTTTATTTACCTGTTTAATTTCTGACCCCTCCCAAGAAAATGTGACGTCCCCGAGGGCAGAGTATGTTTATTGCTCTATTTTTACTGCTTGTTTAGCCGCCACAAAGACAGGCAAGAAGTAAATTTCAACAGAATGAATGAATGAATGAATGAATGCTGTGTCAAGTAGAACCCTGCTTACCCCTTCAAGACCCAGATCAAATAAATCTCTTTGAATTATCCCAGTAGAACTGAAAAGCCACCCTCTTTCTAGTTCCAAATCCTTCATCTGGGTCTCTCAGGGGAAACTGAATGCGACACTGCCCTCACCGCTTGGAGGGCAGGGACCGGTGTGTGCCATTCTCTAAGTCCCTGGCCGTCACTAGAGGCTGGCCCTGCAGGTCCAGTCCATAAAAAATTAATGGATTGCTCTTCTAGAACCCAAATGTCTCTCTGTATTCACACAACCAGAGGTCTGCTTCCTCTCCAAAGAAGATCAGTCATGGGAGGTTACCTTTAAAGTGTTTACATGTGTGTCCCCCACAAGAAAGATCTGGAAGTCACATGATCAGTGGAAGGAGCATTTAGTAGAAGCCTTGAGTCCTGGGTTCTAGACTCAGGCCTTGCTGAGGGACCTTGAGCCCCCTCTCACCTCCCTGAACCTTCCTTATCTCTTTATCATGTGGAATGGATTATAACACATGGAACCTGACTACCCTCCAGCCCTCACCTGTTTGACATTGAGGCTCAGCCCTCCATATTCTCCCTCTGACAGCACGTCCACAAGGTGGGATAAGGGCTTTGTCTGAGAAGTGTAGCCCAGCAAGTATTTGGCCAAGAAAATCTTATACTAAGAGAAACAGGAGATCACCCTTTGTGCTCTAAGTGGCGTTTTAATTCAGACTCAATCTGCCAAGGACCAAGGAAAGTGATTTTCGTATCTGTTAAAGATTTCAGGCTTTTCACAGATTGCAAAAAAAAAGGTCAAAATCACAGCGGCTCCCAACCCCACTGCATTTCATTGTACCCAGCCTTGCAGGTTAGCTTCAAAGCCTGCGTGGTCGGCCAACGCTCCTGCTGGCCTGGAAAAGCTCTTCGGTTTTCCCCAATCAATACCTACCAGGCCTGTGCGACCGACCACAGCTCTGAGCAGTGGGCGCGCCGTTTCCCACTCCTGTGAACGTTTCGGGCGCGGAGCCTGCCTTCTCTCAGAGTCTGCGGGCCTCGGCTAATTTGTATGACAGCTTCAATGTAAATAGGACACATCTGCGTGGGTTAAAAAAATAGCCCCTCCTCGTAAAGGGCAGTGTACTGTGTTTATTTATCATCTACAACTGGAAATAGGGTTCTGTTTCTGGTCTAGAACAGATGATGGTTTGCGACAACCTCTGAGGCATTTTGGAATCGTTTTAGTTGACTATTGACTTTAAAAATAATTTTACTCATTTTATTTTCCATGATTCCTTCTCCACTACCTAGCTGGGGGAAGATAATGAGCATGCGTAAAGGGTGGGTATTTATGTGGATCTCGTGTATCCCATACGGTGTACACACCTGACAGCTGTCAGCTGTCTGGTGAGCACGCTCCTCTTCCTACTACTGACAACCCCAGTTTGCTGGGCAAGTACTTAGTGCCAGGCAAAGGCGCCCTACATCTTCTCTCCTTTGGTCCCATCAATGACACTAGGACATACATGTCATCATTTGCTCTGAGAAATGAGGGAACTTAGACACAGAGAGAGGCAAGCACACTGACTAAGACTGCCAGCATCGAAGTTGGTATCTGAGCCCACGGCCTCTATTCCTAATCATCTGTAATATCTTGCAGGAGCCTCACACTTAGCTACTGAGCTGGGCTGCCGGTCAAGGAATGCATACAAGCCTAACATTAAATCTTGGCTGGTGAGTGAAGGAATTCATTCAAGACAAGTAACTCAGGTATAGAAGTGACATCTAGCTTTACTTAGACAATTATCTATCTTGAATTTTATTACACTTTACACATACACACATTTCATATATATATATATATATATATATATATATATATATCCATACATATATCCAAAAATTATATATATATATCTAAAATCACTATTTCTGTAATCATTTTTCTGACTTCTTCCATTCTTCACTTTAATTCTATTGAATTCAAGAGGTAAAATAATAAAACACTACTCCTGCTGGAAATAATAATATGAGCCATCAGCTGGCAGCATTTTCGATTTCTTACCACGGGCTGGCAAGTTTGGAAGCACTCTGGGAAGTCCCCTGGAAAAGTGTAACAAATTACTGTAATCTATCAAAAGAACACCACAACCAGCAACAAGGGTTATACTGGTGTGGAAAGATGTCCCAAATCCGTGAAGTATAAAAGGGGGTAATTTACATAGTACAAGTTCCTCCCTTCCCTCCCTCCCTCCCTCCTTCCTTCCTTCCATCTTCCCTTCCTTCCTTCCTTCCCCAAGGATGCTTTATTGACTTTAGAGAGAGAGGAAGGGGGAGAGAGAGAGAAAGGGAGAGAGAGAGACATTGATATGAGAAAGAAACATCCATCTGTCGCCTCCCGTACGCACCCAGCATAGTTATGTGCACTGACCAGGAGTCAAACCTGCAGTCTTTTGTGTATGGGATGACACTCCAACTAATTGAGCTGGGGCAATAAGCTCACTTCTTGTAAAAATATGTTGTGTTTGTGTGTGTGCGGATAAGTCTGGAAGAATATCTGGAAGGACAAAGAAGGGCTGGATTGGGGGGCATTGAAGAGGGACCTTTCATTTTCACTTCATGAATCTCTAGCCTATCTTTTTATGAGCATACTAGAGGCCTGGTGCACAAAAATTCATGCACTTGGGGGGGTCCAGCCTGGGCCCTCTCACAGTCCAGGAGTGCTAGTGGGAATGTCCAACTGATGGCTTAAGCCGGCAGTCGGACATCTTTAGTGCTGCCACGGAGGTGGGAGAGGCTGCCACCACCACTGCACCCAGCTTCTGGCTGAGCAGCGCTCCCCCTGCACTGACCACCAGGGAGCAGCTCCTGGGTTGAGCGTCTGCCCCCTGGTGGTCAGTGTGCATCATAGCGATTGGTCGTTCCACCGTTCGGTCGATTTTACATATTAGCCTTTTATTATATAGGATACTTTTACTTTAAAAAAGCAATAAAGATTACATTTACACACACTACAGCCAGCTGACACCGGCAGCCTATACCATTGTGAGCCTTTTTGGTGACTCTGCCATTGAAGCCATATCTGCTTTCCTGGGTCACCCGCTCACTAGCTGCAGCTCTCTCTCGGAATGCCCCCTCTGTCTCAGGCCTCGGGGTTGGCTAAGCAGCAGAAACACACAGAGCATCTTTCTGTGAGATTTTCAGTCATCCAGGTCTCTCCCTCCTCTTCCTGGATACTTCCCCTTGTGGCCTCACACTCTGCATGCTACAAAGGACAGTGTAGCTGGGAACTGTTCATGCCCCAGACAAGGGTGCTGGCCTTAGCTGTCTTGATGAGGACGGTTTGCTACAACGCAGCTGGTCAGGAGGAGATCAGGAGGAACACACAAATCTCAGCACCTGTGCTGAGCAACCCTCCAAGCTTGATTCCGCCTTTGCCCCTGGCCGGTCCGGCTAGCAGCCACACTATGCTCATGCACTGAAATGAAAAACTCACACACCTGGCTTTTCAGAAGGCGCACTGCCTGGCTTCGCTGCAGGACACACATCGGGTGCTGGGTGGCAGCACCTGCCAATCAAACAACGTTTCCGTGTGAGCCTGCGTCTCCCCAAACTTTGAGAATGTGGTTTTCAATCTGACTTCCATGTTCTAGGGCTGAAGTTTCAAGGACGCATCTGGACAAAATATGCTTTCCATATAGGCCAACAATTTATTTATTTATTGCTTATGACATTGTACTTGGCAGCTAAGGAGATATAAAACAATTTGAACCACTCTGCAGAAAACGGTTGCAGAGTTGCCACTGGAGACCCCGGTGGAAGATAATGGGGGAGAACGGAATCTCGTAGATCTTTCTGTAATTGACAGGCAGATCCTCGAGAGGCGAGCGCGGTGAGCAGGCATTCCTGACAGGAGCTCACATCTCTTTCCAGCCTCAACTCCTGCTTTGGCACAAGCAGGAGACCAGAGCCATGTGTTGGAAGCCTATTCTGATGGGACAGTCTTCGCCATCCACCCCTATTTGCGGGGGGTAGACGGGACATTGGAAGGGTCCCTTGCACTCTTGCCAGTGCAGTGGCCGGCACTGGCTGCTTCCTTCTGCCCCTCTCACACTGCCACTCTGGGTGTCCCACCCCCTCCAACTGCTGACCATGGCCTGTCGCTGCCGGAGGGCTTCTCTGGCCCCCAGGCCCACCGTGCACAAGCTTGTGGAGCAGCCCTCAGCCAGTGACTGACAGGAGGGTGTGCACACATACCCAGTCCCTCACCCTCGAGCAGGTGACTCTGTGGCACCTGTCTGACACTGGTGGCCCCCTGCAGGAGTAAGCTCCAGTCACCAGTCACCCAGTGATGACTTGGGAACACCCTTTTATTGGCCTTCCCTGTCCCACTCCTCTGTCCCACGCCCTATTGATGTTTTCTGGGGTCCCATCCCAAATAAATGCTTGTACTGCATCCTTGTTGTGGGACCTGCTCCTAGGGAGACCCAGACTCATCCCCCCAAATCCTGCTCAGCTTTTAAGGCCGAGATGGTAAAGAAAGCGCCAAGACCGTTTCTGTTACACAGGCTGGTTGTTTGCCCTGCTGAGTCTTTAAAAGAATTCAAATTAGTTGCTCTTATGTAAAAATGGGATATTCACAAAGAAATCGAGAGCACAGGCTTTGGAGCCTTAGTAGACCACACCCATAGCCTACCTCTTCAGTGACTAGCTATTTTTTCTTCTTATTGTTATATTGGATATATTTCTTCATCTTTCTGGGTCTAGGTTTCCTCCTCTGAAAAGTGCAAGTAATTCAAAGGTCTGCTCAAAGGATCAAATAAAGTAATGTGCGTAAAGCCCTGAGGAGTGTCTGACAATGGGAAATGCCCAATAAATGGAACAATAATCATGGCTGTGATTATATCATGCCTTGTGTGTTCCCTGGAGCTCCGAGGTATAGCTGCCATCATAGATCTCAAATAATTGCTAAATTGACTTGAACCAGGACTCAATAATGGACACAATTTCTATTCACCAGGTCTCAAACTGGCTTACTAAAAAAGACATTTATTAGTTCTTGTAACTGAATTATTCAGGACTAGTCTGGCTTTAGGCAAGACTGATTCAGGAAATCAAACAAGGATCCCCAAGGATCTGTCTTTGTCTCTCTCTCTCTCTCTCTCTCTCTCTCTCTCTCTCTCTCTCTCCTTTCCTCTCCTTTTTTACATCCTTCTCAGGCAGGCCTCGCCTCGTGCTGTAGCGCAGGGCACCCCAAACATCACTATGCCAGCTTATGGCTCCACAGAACAAGCATTTCTTTCTCCAAACAGTCCTAACCCAGTCTCAGAACTGAGACTCATTGGTCTAACTGGTCATGTTTCCATCCCTGGACCAATCATAGTGGCCCAAGGGATAACTCCGTCTGAGTGATCAAGTCTGGGGGTGGGGTAGAAAATTATGATTGGCTGGCTTGAGTCATGTGTCCTTATCTGACACAGTGCTGGGCAAAAAGGTAAACTGTGAAGAACTGAACGGAATTCACCAAAGAAAATCTGGCTGCTGCTATCAGAAAAGAGGAAGGCAGATTACGTGCAGAACAAAGCAGTAGATGGTAGCTGGATACCATTGCTAGGCACTGAGTGCATTTCATATACTTGCTCATGAAAAGCTCCCTTCCTTGCTGCAGAGCCATAGTAATAAGAAATGGGCTGCAGGCCCATCACCGTGCAAGTGGATCTGAGTGATCCTGACGCATCAGCCTGTGTCAGGTCTCAGCCATGAGGTCATAGCAGACACAGGTGTTTAACCAAGCACATGCTACTAAGCCCCAGGCTCGCTGGCTCTTCCCAGAGCCCAGTCCCAGCTGACTGGCAGTCAATACCAAGAGTCATGACCCCTGTTAAGACATCACAGAGCCTTAGGGCACATGAGGTGGGCAGATTATAGCTGCACTGACCCCTCCCGGGGCCCACAGAGCAACCTGCACGGCACCTTCAAAAGGAAAGGCATTCTCCTGGGCAGAAAACAAGGACCCCGGACAGAAAGAGAACGTTTGAAACTGCATGTCATTTCCTGTTTTGTTAAGGGATTGGGACTTTGTTTTCTTGAAAGCTTTTATTCTTCTGTCAGCATATTCCAAACAATCAGGAGGCTTCATCTGCTCAGAAGTCCCAACATCATCCACACTGCGCTCGGCCCCAGGCAGCTGAGGGCAGCTGAGGAAGACATGCTTCCTGGCTGATTCCCTCCTCCTCGGGCCCCACACACGGCAGACTTAATCCTCTCTCACCTCTGCAGACCACAGCTCGGGCCTGTCAGCCAGAATGATATTTGGATGCTGATTCAGCCAAGGCAGGCCTGGCTGTCATCCTAGACTCCCTTTTCCCTCCACCCTGCCACCAAATCCCTTTGACTCTTTCCCAGATATCCATGGAATCTCGCTGCCTTTCTCCATCCTTAATCTCACTCTGCTTTACACATACCACATTCTCTAGCCTCCCAGTGGTTTCCCTCACCCCTTTCTAACTCTTCCACCATCGAGATCTGTCTAAAGCACCCACATCTGGTCATGTTTCTGATCAGCTCCCCCACTCCCCATTGCTTTCCAAGTTTACATACAATAAAGTTGAGTCCCCTTGAAATGGTAGAAAGCCTTTCTAACCTTAGTCCCTACTGTTATCTTCAGCCTAATCCTTTGTCATTCTGCCTTCTATACTCCAGTTCAATTTATGGACATATGCATGTTTCCAGATCAGACCTCCATTATGACATTCCTCCATCTGGGACAGTCTCATACTTATCTGGCTAACTCCCACTTTTCCTTTAGGCCCCAGTTTAGGGGCCACTGCCTCTGGTTTCTGAATCTGCGGTTGGCATTTCTCCCACATGTTTTCATGGCATCCAGTACCTTCTCCACCACAGCATTTCTCAGACCAGCCTGCAATTGCTTGCTTATCCACTCTTCTTCCTCTAGCCTGGAAGATTCGTGCAACTCATCTTATTCATCAATGTATCTTCAGCTTCCAATGCAAACGCTGGCCCATGAGAAGCTCAGTTCATATCTGTTTAATGTTTGGATATGTGAGTGAATACATGCAAGAAGGAGTTTGTTGCATGCTCAGGCTTTGCATTGGCTGGGTCTGAGGTCACACTTTCTGTACAGACAACTGAGACCAAATCCGCACACTGGCCTTCCCAGATAAACTGTCAGTTACGCACCACGCCTGCTCCACTTGATACTCCTGTTGGCTCCTTATGCTTATGGTCAAGGTATAAAAATGCCTCCAGCACAACGTACACCTCTGGAACTGAGTGCCCGGTGCAGGGAAGAGAGCGCAATCTCTGATACAATCTAGAGCAAGTGGGACCTCCAAGGATTTAAAGAGAAATGTAAGAGTGTGCACTGTGCTTTGGCTTGAAGAACCCGGGGGCAGGGGAGAGGAGTCTCTTGTTTCCTTGACCGCCCAACTTTGATTTTTTTCCTCCTTGCTCAGCATCCGATAGGATAGGATTCCAAGGGCACTGGAACAAGGTCAGGAGGCCTTTATCTGACAAAAGGCATTCCTGGATGTGAATGTTTAGCTGGAGTTTAAATATCAGTGATTTAGACTCATATTTTATGGGGGTGGGGTGTCACAGTGGTGCACTGTGACATAGTGTTGTTGTGCATAGACTTGGGTGTATGCCCCATAGGTACGGGTTTGAGTCCCAGCCCTGCCATGTATAAGCCACGTGACCCCTGCCTATGGTCCTAAGCTCTCTTAGGCTTGGTTTCTCATCTATAAAATGTAGATGATGATAAAAGCACCCATCTTTGTAGGGCTATTGTAAAGAATAAGGTAGTGAATGCACCTATAGCACCGAGCACAGCACCACTCATGTTGTAAGCATTAAGAAAGTGTGAGCTCTTGTTCATATTATAACATTGATCCCCACCCTACTTCAGATGCTAGGAAGTGAGCAATGCACCAGCCTGCCCTACGGGCATATTTCTGCTGTTCAACGCATAGATGTCCGTTCATAGAGGTTGGTTTTCTATTGTTGTCATGAAAAATCACCACATACTTAGTAATTTTCTAATCTCTCTGCCCTGGGTCTCCCAAGACCAAAATCAATGTGTTGGCAGGTGGCAGTCTCTCCTGGACCTTCTGGGGATGAATCTGCCTCCAAGCTCATTCGAGTCCTTGGCAGCATTCAGTTCCCTGTGGACTGTTGGCTGGGAGTCAACCTCAGCGTCAGGAGGTCCCTTGCATTCTCTGGCTCGTGGACCCTTCCTCCATCTTCGAAAGCCTCTGTTTACACATAGTGTCCCTCTGACCTCTCCTTCCGCCTCCCCTCACATCCCCCTTTCCTCTTCCTCCACAGGTCTCGGACTCTTCTGCTTCCCTCCTCCACTCCAAGGGCCCATTTCATTACACTGGGTCTGCCTGCATAATCCCAGATACGCTCATTAGTAACCTTAATTCACCCTACGCCGAGATTAGGTTTGACTCCCCGGGGATGGAAGTCTTGGGGAGACATCTTTGAAACTCTGCCCACCACACCCTGTTAGTTACACTTTAAAACCTGCAGCAAAATTCATGTCAACACAGCACACTCACTAGGTTCTTAGCTCTGACTATTTTGTAGATTTGCCTTCGCAGGGATGAAAAAGTTACTTTTGAAAACAATGACCACCTCCTTTCCTAACAGACTCATCTGCTGTTCACTATGGAGGTGTTAAGCCATTTACCAGGGAAACTCCCCTGATTCTTCTCTTTTCCGCTTTCTGCTCAGTGAAGTCCATAGCATTTCAAGGCATTTAAATACTGTAACCCTGAGGTTTCTACCGACGAGGCTCAGCTCCAGCTTTCGAAATCTCAGCCAGCAGAGTCCAAACATGGAAGGCAATCCTGAGTTATTCCAACAAGACAGCGCGGGCCCAGAAACTCGAGACGCAGGTTGGAATACATTTGCCAGTTGGCAACGAATCCTATTCTCATCAGTTTATCAAATCCATCTGATGCAGAAAATTAAAATTCTGAGTCTCTAATCTACATCAATACTGGCACATCTGCCCAAAGACATGTACACAAGGTTGTTTACTGCGGTCTTATTTGTCGTAGCAAAAAATGGCAATAATATAAATACCCACCAACTGTGGGTAGTTAAATAAACCTTCGCAGGGGAACGCCATGGACTACTTTTCTAGCTATTAGAAAAGAATGAGGTAGACTCATATATACTAAAATGAAAGGTTTACCAAGATACGCTGTTAAGTGAAAAATGCAAAGCACAGGGAGCATCAGTATAGCACAATCCCATGTGCGCTACAAAAGAAACTTATAAATGTGCTTGTATTTTTAAGTGCACAGGAAGGGCACATCTATACTGTTCTGGGGAGAAGTGTGCAGTTGGGGAGCAGAGGGAAAGGGACATTTGGGTTTTACACTGTTTACTTCATTGTCTTACAGTGAGAACTAAATCATGAGTTAACTGTAGACTAAATTATACATGGGACATACCACTGAGAAATGATCTTATTTGAAAGCATGTCATAAATTGAAGCCCACCAATGTGCTACAGTGAACAACCTGTGAACATCTCAGCTGACCATGCCATGCGTACTCATAGCTGTAGTAGAGCTAAGCATAACACAGGCTAGACAAGAGAGGGCTATTTGTCCTCTAGTTTCTGAATGACTGTGGCGTTCCACAGACCTGGCATATTATACTTGTAGGATAAAACTACTGGCACACTATTTAATTTGGGAAAGTATGTTGTCTGTCTTTGACAAATTAAAGCAAGCATACTAAAATCGTGGTAGAGATGGATACTAGATTCAACCCAGTCTCCAGAATGGATGGACAGAAGGGAAGTGGTTTCTGTTACAGAATACAGGCAAGGAGGATTTGGACTATAGATAATCCTGCTCTACTTTAAAATAGAACAAAACAAAGAAGCCACTGAAAAACATCCTAAAAACCTGACTCCAACCCCATGCAGCCCCCTGGGATAAAGCTCTTATAGAGTGCAGCCCTGAGCAGCCAGAGAAGGGGAAAGGGGCTCAGAGGAGGGGAAGTTCCCCACAGCTCTGCCCCTCCACCAGTGGAATTCAGGGGCTGGAATACATGATTGCTAAGCTGCCGCTCAGGGCCAACCTTCCAGCAATCCATAAGTGGCTGCTCAGGTGGCTCAGTGGCCTCAAAGGAGCTGGAACCAGTTCTCTGAGCTTCAAAGGAACAGAGAGCCTCGGGTTTGCATGTCAAATGTCAGAGTAAACCTCAGCCCCGGCCCCCACCTCCTCTGCAGATCACCTGTCAGGGGCTGAGCTGCAAGAGGAGTGATGGTGGCCCCTCCATTTCAAAGGGCAGCCTGGGAAGGGAGGCAGAACGTGGCAAAACAAGCCATCCCCAGGTCAGCATACAACTTTGCATTGTCTTTAGCTCTCTCAGGCCCCTTTTTACCCTGAAAGCCACAACGTGCACTTTGGATTTACCAACAGTAAATAAGTGACTAAGCAAATAAACACATAAAGCAAACACGAAGTCGGGGCCCGGGAACGCAGGGAACCCCGTTTCCAGAGCTGCATGTTCATTCTTAGCCGCGATTGGTCTGTTTCTGCCAATAACAGAGAAACATGTTGTAGTGTGACTATCCTGTGAACCATGAGCTTGTTTTTAAATTGTACCAGATGTGCATCCACTCACTCAGCCTTGTGTTTTCATCCAATTTTTATGTTTTGATGATGTACACTCTTGCCACTCAAAGTGCGGTCCACACACCAGCAGCATTAACCTCGCCTGGGAGGAGGGTTGCCAGATAAAACAGAGGAAATTCAAAGTTAACCGGGCAAGCCAGCTTTTTCCTCTCCCTCTTTCAGTCTGGCAAGCCTACCTGGGAGCTTGTCAGAAAATGCAGACTCTCCTGCTCCACCCAGACCTGAGGACTCAGATCTGCCTTTCATAGGATTCCGGGTGGTTGTAAAATTCAAGAGGCCCTCCTCTCCTGGATTCCTGCGATGTTAACCTCTTACTTTGAGGCAAATTCTGAGCTCACATCTCCACCCAAGGCAGATGAAAAGCGTAATCCGTCGACAACCACGTTGGCTTGTGTGTCTCCTTCATCGGAGAGTTTCATAATGTATTCTATGTGCAGACGGGGGCGTCCTCCCACCTGGGCACACATGACCTCCCACTTTGCACCACTGATCAGCCAGAGCAGGTCCTGGGAGGCGAGGCCAGGCTGTGTTAATTGCTTGCTGGGTGGTGAGGAGGAGGGGCGGGGTTACCATCTTGCCTTTGATCAGGAGGGAGAAGTAATGGTTTTACTTACATCCTGCTTTGTCTCCACACAGGCCCAGAGCCCAGGATCCATTTCAGGCTCTCTCTTTCTTCCTAGTGTTCCCTTACGGCCTACATACTGCAGCCCAGGGCCTGGGGGAGGGGAGTATGGGAGACACACCACATGACAGCCTTCAAAATGGAAACAATATTTAAGTGACACCTGAAAGATCAAGTCTGCTCAGATCTCACAACACAGGGAGCTTTGGGAAACACAGCAGCAGCTCTGCGTTTGATGGGAAGAGCCGAGGCCCCGTTACCAGCCCGAATCCCCATGTGGGAATCAGCATTTCCCTTTATTCCTTATAAATAATAAGGATAATAATAATGCACCTAGACAGAACCTGGAGAGTTTCCATGTCTTTACAACCACACCCCTCTTCAATCTGCACAATAATTAGCTCAGATGGGGGTGAAGGTGTAGGGGGCGGTCATCATAGACAAGGTCCAAACAAGTAGAGACACTGTAAAAGTAAAATAAAACCAAGACACTTCCTTTGAGTGGCACATTCTCTGACTCCTAAAACAGTGCTCTTTCCCCTGCTCATAGAGGTTCATGTATTTGGTCAGCCCAAGCCACTCAGACCTCAATAACCCCTCGGGGGACTTCAGAGCTGGAAGGAAACTTAAAAAGATGCACAGAATCCTGTTATAAGTGCAATTGTGCCTCCTCAAATTTTATGTTGAAGTCCTAACCCCCAGCACCTCAGAATGCAAAAAGAGGGTCATTCAGATGCAATTCATTAAGATGAAGACCCTAATCCACCATGAATGGCATCCTTATAAAAAGGAGAAATCTGGACACAGACACACCCACTCGGGGAGGACCCCATGTGAAGACAAAGGCAGAGACTGGAGTCTTGGCTCCACAAGCCGAGAAATGCCACGGCTTCTAGCCAACCAATAGGAGCTGGGGAGGGGCACACGGACCGATTTCTCTGTCACAGCCCTCAGCAGGGACCAACCCTGCCGACCCCTTGATGTGTAGCCTCCGGAGCTGTGGGACAATCAATTTCCCTTGTTTAAGCCACTCCGTGGGTGATACCTTGCTGCAGCGGCCCCAACACACTAATACAGAGCTTAAGGTGGGAGGACTCCACACTTTGCGTGGCCTGTTTCATGGCCTCCTCCCATTCAATCTGAGAGGTAGGAATGAGAAATGAGAAAGCTGAGGCTCACCGAGGCTGAGTCACTCAATGGAGATGACACAGCTAGCAGGTGGCTAACTGGATTGACACCTGGGCAGTCTGAGTCCAGATCCTGTCTTCTTAACCACAGACATCACCGCTTCCGGTGGAGTGGCCAGGACAACTGATTAGCATCTACTGAGCCCTTTCTGGAAATCTGGCAGGCGCTTTTAGTAACTCATCACACAACCACGAGGTTTTGTAGAGGAGGAAGCAGAGGCAATGAGGTCAAAGGACTGGCCTGAGGTCACACCGCCCATCAGTGGAACAGAGCGTTGAACAGGTCTGTGAACTCTAGCAGAGACCCAGCAAGCAGATTTTCTGGGTTCTCAGTGGTAGGTGTGTGTCCCTTCCCAGATCAGCATCCCTCTCTATGTCACCCTGCAGCCATCGCCTTCCTGAATCTCTACCTGCCCCACAAATGCACGCACAAGCCTTTCAGACATTCATTTCCTCCCCACCTCTATGAGAAAGGGTCGTTCCCCCAAGTGGTGCAGAAAGTGGGCTCATGCGGCAAAGTCTATGAAATTGTTTCAGCCTGTGGGTCAAACTCTGATAATGTCCTAAGTCAGTTCCAGGAATTTTCTTAGGAAAATTTTGGGCCACACACTGAGAGCGCATCTGGGTGTGGAACAGAGGTTCTCAGCCAGGGGCAATCCTGTCCCTCAGGAGGCCTTCACAATCGCTGGAGGCATTTCTGGTGGTTACACCTGGGGTGCAGGGACGCGACTGGCCTCTAGAAGGCAGAGGCCAGGGGTGCTGCAAACATCCTGCAATGCACGTTTGCACAGCACAGACGTGTCCAGCCCCAAACGTCAATAATGTTGAGGTTGAGAAATCTGACTCAGAGTGTGCCCAGCAGAGGCAAACTGCCCACGTGTGAATTCCAGCTCCATGGCTCACCATTCCACAACCTGCGGCAATTTTCTTAAACTCTCCAGGGTAACGAATTCTTATCTCCAAAACGAGACTAATAGTCCCCACGCCGTGCCTGACAGTGTCAGCCCTTAGGATAATCACCCTCATTATTTCCAAAGCTGGGAGCTAGGCACCTGGCCACGGGCTCCAGGAGCTGCTGCTCAGTTGTCCCAGTTGCAATGTTAGCTGAGGTCGGCATCCTCGGATTCATGAATGGCTGACTTAGGCACTCAGCACCCGCCCAAAAGGCAAGGTGCAATGCACAAGGAAACTCTTTTGTTTCAAAGTAAAATGATGCAGAAGAAATAATTAGGCCACCCCTCTCTAAAATCTTTTAAAAAGTATTTAAGAAACTCCTTTTGGAATCTTTTCCAGGGTCTCCATTTACCTATGCCGCTGGCATTTACACAGCGCTTACAGCAGGCCAGACACTGCATGCTTTGATGGAATTAATCCTCCAAACAGCCTCGTGAGATGGGCACTTCCTTTCCTTGTTCTTTTTTAAACAAAACCACTTCTCCTGAAGCATCAGAACCCAAGATCAATCAATGCCATGTTAGGTTTTCATTCTATATTACATTATAGCTATTACATTATTACATTATAGCTATTATCTTCTAATGGATTCTCCTTATTACATTATAGCTATTATCTTCTAAAGGATTTCCCAACCCTCCCCACGAGCATCGAAACTTTAGCAACATGACAGGCCTTGTGGTTTAACATGGACAAGATGCATTATACAGTATGTACAACCCATAATCAATCAGATATATAACCACTCTTTGGTTTCTCAACCCTGAGTCAGCTGACTTATGAATTCTTGGAACTTAACCCACTTGGGGAGAGACTGCGGCGTGTGGTTTCAGGAGCTGCGTTTGAAGAACCCCTTTCCACATGGCGGCTGATGGTGGCCACATCATACTGAAACAAGAGCATGGCGTGGTGGTGAAGGACAGACGTGGGCTCCAGCCTGGGCCCTCCACCTCCCAGCCCTGTGACCTCAGGGTGTGACTTAGCCTCTGCTCTGTAAAATGGGACACCTGAGACCTGCATGTTGGGGTAGAACAAGGCTAACCGGAGTTACATGAAGAAGGAGAAGACGTTCAATAATGGCCGCTCTCCATCTCTGCTCCTTGTCTTGACTCGGAGTCCATGGCCACAAGGCTCATAAGACTCCACTGGCATCTGCTAACTGACTGCAACCCCACATTTAAATGCCCTGGTGTCACTTTCCCATCTTCTTTTAGTTCCTTTGTGTGTTACCCGTCTTGGCTCCTGACCCTGGTGTTCAGGCCGCATCACACAGCCCTATGTCAGCCAACTGAACTGCCCACGCGACCCTGCTGCTATCCAGAGTCAATGGCAAGGTGTCATGCAAGGTCCAGTTGCCCTGAGCTAAAGTGCGGCGTCCTTGGACTCTTCTTAGAGCAGCGGTTCTCAACCTGTGGGTCGCGACCCTTTTGACGGTCGAACGACCCTTTCACAGGGGTCGCCTAAGACCACCGGAAAACAAATATATAATTACATATTGTTTTTGTGATTAATCACTATGCTTTAACTATGTTCAATTTGTAGCAATGAAATTGGGGGTCACCACAACATGAGGAACTGTATTGAAGAGTCGCGGCATTAGGAAGGTTGAGAACCACTGTCTTAGAGCCTCTTATTGACGGGAAATTAAGAATATATCTGACTTGGGTAAAATGATTCAGGAGAGCAGGGCCTGTTTCTGTCTAGCTGCTGTGGAACTATACATAGTAGGCATTCGAGAAATATTTGTTGAACGAATTGCTAAACGGGTGAGCATTAGTTAAGTGCTACATAATGAGGTATGTGGCGCTTTTCCCTCCCCGTGTCTTCTTTCATTTCTTTTCAAATAATCGGAATAATTTGTAGGCAGGAGCACGAGAGCTTAGCTTTTAATCTCATCAACAAAGGACTTTCCAAAGAGGAGACATTCCTTTGGCCTTGGTTGTTGGCATTTCAGATGTAATTACATTTTTTCACCCTAAAATTTCCCAACAAGATTAAGCGTCACACACAAAGTTTCCTTAACTCTCTACTCAAAAGTTTGCAAAGGAGCTCTGCCCACTTTTCACGGGCTTTCTGAAAGATGCCAGCTGCCGGCAACCATGAAACGTGAAACACAAAGGCCTCGTAATCCCCTGGACCAGCGCCGCCTGCACAGCTCTGCAGGCTTCTCGAAGAATACGCCAGGGCCTACAAGCGTGTACACGCTTTTCCTTAGAAAAAAAGATGCAACTTTGCCTTTCTCAACAAGCTGTTTCTAATATTTCCTTTATCTGTTCCGGATCAGACAAGATAAAATTGTACACATATCTAAGAAAAAAGGCAGCGTTAGCATTTCTTTGTAATGTCACTTGCTTTATGGCCTCTGTGGGAGTTCCTTCTGACTTCACATCATGGTGATGGTTCTGGTAACAGCTGAGAAGTTTTAAGCTTCTTCAGATACCTGGTTCCAATTGGCTATTCACCGTACTGGGTTACTGGGACTGTATATTGAGGGCTTTTGAATTTGTGGGCGTAGATTTTTTGTTGACTAGACTGTTTGCTGGCTCCTAGGAAAGTTAGGTCCAACCCATTCTGCGACCGGGGATTTTGGTCCAAAGCATGAGAACCCCAAGAGGCCAATTCCATTTGTTTCTTTGAGGATGTGAATCCACATAAAGTAGTGACAGTGGTCAGACTGGTGCTCAGTGCCCCCCCCCCCCCCCCCCGTCCCGCCACCGGTTCAGGAGATAGTCACTGACCAAATGTTTAGATCTTTATAATGAGAAGTAGATACTTGATAAATAATTCCAGAAATCCCGATGCTGCAAGACTGTCAGAGGTGGTCAGTGAAGAAGGTATCAAAGGAGGGGATAGTGGGAAGAAAATAAGACAAGGGCCATATTTATTGAGTGCTTGCTCTGTACCAGCCCTGGGCTAGCATTTTAAGGCATTATCCTATTTGATCTTCACAAGAACCCTCACTCTGCAGATGAGAACACTGAGGCTCAGAGAGACTAAATAATGTGCCTGAAGTCACACAGCCACTGAGGGACAGATCTGGGAGGCAGAGCTCCCACCCTCGTTCCATGAACTCCCACGTGCAAGATGGACATTTTACTCATGAGAAAGGAAAGGACAAGAGGAGGAAGATGAGGTGAAAGAAGGTGAGGAGAAGGGGAGAAGTGAAACAGCCTGAGATGGAGAGGAGGCAAATGGAGCCCTGGTTGGCTGTCTTCATGATTTTTGGAAAACAGGCCCATCTTCTCTTTCCCATAAGAGGGTACTGAGTGGGGAGCTTGAAGACTGAAGCAGAGATCTGAAGGGGTCACCCTGGAGAATGCAATGTGACTCAATATAATCAAGAGTCCTGGAGAGGGGCTTTGGAGTCAGATGCACCTGGGTTCAAATCCCAGCTCCGACATCCCTGAGCCGTGTGACTTTAGACAAGGAGCATCCCCACTCTGTGCCTGTGTCCTCACTGGTAGGACCTACCTAGTTATCACACTCTGAGAGAAAGACAGGGTTGGCTGGGGTGGCTGCACTTCTTGTTCCTAGCCCTTTTCTTCCCAGACTCTCGTATAGAATTAGTGTCCCCAGAATATATTTGGGGACAGCTTTGCTGCCACCTGCCTTCTCTTTGGTCTTTAAGATGGGCTACTGCCCTAGCAGGTGGAGCTACCACCAGTGTTCAGGGTGGTTGAGTAGGAGCCCATAGGACCCTATGCCAAAGGGATGAATGGCCTGAAAAGGAGAAGGCACGAGGCCCAGCACCACTGAAGCACTCATTTCCCTTCCTATGTGGGGCAGCTATGTTTTGCCCAGTGTTTACCTGAAACTGGATGGGCATATGGATGCAATATCCAATAAGATATACAAGGAGAAATCGGGACCTTTAGCCAGCTGCCTTCAGGAGGGAAACGGCGCTGGGGCTATGATGTCAGTAAAAGTGAGAGCTGGTTTCTCCTGTACCGTGCTGCCTTCCACACGCCAGCCACGTCCTAAGTCGGGGCTCAGCAATTTATCTCTATAATGGCCAGAGAGTAAATAGTTTCAATTGTGGGCCAAAGGGCAAAATCAAGAATATTATGTATTTATTTATATAACAAGAAAGAAAACACATTTTTATAACATGTTTTGTTGATGAAATTCAAAATCTAACGAATGCATTTTTTGATAATACATGTCTACTAATGAGAAGGATAGGGTTTTGGGGGGGAAAATAACTTTTCATCTAATTGTTCTTTGTCATCAAGTCTATTGGAAATGTTGAGTGCTTACCATGTACCAGCCTTGGGCTAGCATTTTAAGGCATTATCCTATTTGATCTTCACAAGAATCCCCACTTTGCAGATGAGGACATTGCGGCTCGGAGAGACTAAGTAATGTGCCCGAAGTCACACAGCTACTGAGGGACAGATCTGGGAGGCAGAGCTCCCACCCTCGTTCCATGAACTCCCACGTGCAAGATGGACATTTTACTCACGAGAAAGGAAAGGACAAGAGGAAGATGAGGTGAAAGAAGGTGAGGAGAAGGGGATAAGTGAAACATCCTGAGATGGAGAGGAGGCTGTCTTTATGGTTTTTGGAAAAGACGAATCTGTCATCAAATCTATTGCAAATGTTCATGCGTTCCTAGTGGTCTGGAGTGGCATCTTATTATTTCACCTTTGAAAATGTCTGTCCACACAGATGGTTGATACACATGGCGCTCAGCATGCTGTCAGGCCTCACTGCCCCGCTGCCGGCTGGACTGTGCTGAGCACGGTGCAAAGCTATGAGCATGCCCCATGCTGCCTGGTCATGGCCACTCAGCTGCCATTGCAGTCCAGAAGCAGCAAAAGCCAGCAAAGAAACTAGTGGACATGGCCGTGCTGCAATATGAATCATATTGATAGACAAAGAAATTTTATATTTCACATAATACTTCACAAAATATTCTTTTGATTGTTTTCCCAACAGTTTAAAAGAGAATTTTAGCTTGTAGGTTGTATAAAAGCCGCTGGGGGTGAACAAGTGGGCCATCGTTTGCCCAGCCCACCTATGCCTGAGGACACTGGCCTATCAAAGGCTCTGCGAAGGCCTGCAATGAAGAAACCTATTTCATTCTGCTTTATCCAGATGTTTTCAAACTGATTTGAACACAGAATGCTTTCATTATAATTTTTAAAAACTAGTGTCTCATCCAATACCATCAGCTCTCTAAGGAGCATCTTAAGTGAGTTACTACTACAGGGGAAGGAGCAGTTGACCAAGAGTCAGATGTTTAAGTTCATGTCCTAACTCCCGTATCCTATCTCTATATTTCTGGAAAAGTCTCAACAGTTGGAACCTCACTTTAAAAAAATAATAATCCTTACCGAGGATATGTTTTTCATTGATTTTAGAGAGAGGAAGATAGAGAGAGAGAGAGAAAAACATTGATTATTTGCCTCCCGCACGAGCCTCAGGGATCGAACTTGCAACCTGGGTATGTGCCCTGACTGGGAATTGAACCTGCCACCTTTCAGTGTATGGGACGATGCTCCAACCAACTGAGTGACACTGGCAAGGATGCAACCTCACTCTTTTACATTATAAAAAGGCATGGTGCTACCTGCCTGCCTCCCCTCATAGAGCTGAGGGGGCATCAGATGAAAATCAGGGATGGATAAGGGTATTTTCTCTGAACTGCTGAGGGAGCTGTGAGTGACACAGAAGTGGGAGAAGCGGCAGTGTCAGCCCCCAGCGCTTTGAGGACATTCCCAATGATGGTGGACTGGGCACAGAGCTACCAGCTGAGGGCTTCCCCTCAGCTGTCCCTGCCCTCAGTGTCTGTGGAATGGCAGTGAGCAGCTGAGGGGGAGATGGAGAGAGCCCACCCTTCCTTGTGCCCAGTCCCTGCCCAAGCTGAGAGGCCCACCAAGGAGAGGTACCCAGTTACATAAAGCTCCCCAGGGCCTACAGGAGTGGGAGTCCGGACTCCAACCAGGTGCTCGCGCTCACCCACGAAGCGTGGAAACGGCTTAACAGTCTGGCCTCGGCAAACACGTTCGTGCATTCGTAATTTTCAAAAATAATAACATGGAGAAAATTCCTCCGGCGCGCCTGGGCTTGCACCCTCACCCACAGTCACCGCCTTATCTGCGATATCGGGTTTCGCAGAGTCCCCGCCTGTTGCGTAAGGTGGGACAGGCGTGCTCTGGGCTCTGAACACTTCCTCGTTCTCCCTCTCTGTCCTCCACATTCCCTCAGAGGGAAGGACAGCTCTTTCCTCGATCCCACTGAACGGCCTGCAGGCTCAGCTGAGTTCGGGAGCTGCTGGTGGAGATGCTGTTGGCTGGGCCAGTCATTGAGTCATTTCTCTCTTGGGAGAAAACAGAAGTGCTTTCATTCCCTAGTGTGTCACCTGCCTGCAGACAAACAGGACGCGAAGGGTTTCCTCTAATGTGATTTCATCCCATTCCCAAGCCAGTGCCTGGCGCCAGGATACAAGTACAAACACACGAATAAACCATACATGCACCCCCAACAGCAGCAAAACGCTTTACCTGCAGACCCTAGCCAGGACCCAACCCCATGGCCACGGGACACCCCTTTTCAATCATGGAGGGTTTTTGTTGTTGTACAGGGATTTCTACAGAGACTCTTCTCAAATAATGCAGTGACATCAGAGGTCAAAGGGCACTGAAAGAAGAATGATGCTGGGATCAGCAGGGCTGCTAATCCCACCTGCTGACTCAGGGCAGCCACAGGCATCGGGTTCCCTTGCTGACACCTGAGTAGGAAACAAGCAGCCTCACATGCTGCCAAGAGCAGTTGCCTTGGGGCAACGTTCACCACTCCCACCTTCCCTGAGGGCTTTCTGTGCCCGCCCCAGCCTGGCCAGGCTCTCTGACTGGCCAGGGCAGAGCAGACATCGAAATTACACACAGATGTCAGTATGTCAACATGGAAAGACAATCAGGGGACACTGAGTAAATAGTAACAATAACAGCCTTGAGCTTAGGCCAGCACATAAGAGTGGTGGAAGCAGCCATGGCCAGTGTGTCTAATTGGTTAAAGCAGCGGCCAGCACACCCAAGGGTTGCAGGTTCAATTCCTGGTCAAGGGCACATACCTGGGTTGCAGCCAATTAATGTGTCTCCCTCACATTGATGCTTCTCTCTCTCTCTCTCTCTCTCTCTCTCTCTCTCTCTCTCTCTCTATCTATCTCTCTCTCTCTCTTATCCCTCCCTTCTACTCTCTCTAAAAATCAATGGGAAAATATATCCTCAGGTGAGGATTAATTTAAAAAAAAGAAACAGTGGTGGAACCAGTATGGGAACTGGGTGGGAACTGGGTCTGCGTGACTCCAGAGCCTGGTGCTCACCACCCACTCAGCACCAGAAACCATGCAAAGTCGGAGTCTGTGCCTGCAAGTATATATTGGCACGACCACCTCCGTATAGGAACAAGGGCTTTAAAATGGCACTTTCTCTGAACGAGAATTATGAGAAATGCTTTTTCTTGATTCCTCATCAAACTTTCTAAATTTGCTAGAAAAGTCATAAGTGGGGAAATGAAGCGGTAGCTGTAACATTTGGGTTTCCCAGTGGAAGTGGTCTTTGTGGTATTTGTTTCAGACCTTGTCCTATGGTTTCCTCTGAAGGAGGAAGGTACAATGTGCACAGAGGGCTCTTTAGCCACATGTGGGCTTTTGCCTTTTCATTCTGGGTTAACAGGTTTCACTGGGAAATGATCTTCCCTCAAAGAGAAGATGACAAGCGCCCTTCTGTGCCATCCCAGCAGTTCTGTTACCAAGCCCGGGGTGTGCCCAGTGACCCAGGCACGAAGGAGCTGCTTGGAGAAGGACTGGATCCTCAGCTGCCCAAGCCCTGACCACAGTCATTACTGGAGGAGCCTGACTCATGAGGACACACAGTGGGGTCACAAAGAGCCCAGCTGGTCCTCAGGCTCTGGAAAGCTCCTGAAGACAGAAAGAAACCATGGGCAGGGCTGTTCTTTATGCACAGAAGCATCCCAGAGATCCTGTCACCATGGGAACAGCCCTGTGCACTGCAAGGCCAGTGTGACCCAGTGCAGGACCTGCATGGGAGAGCTGGGCAGCTAGACCAGGATCTGGCAGGACAGACGTTTTCTGTTGTTGTGTGCTGCTAGTCCCAGCATTTGCATTATATTTTCTGGAAAACATAGCTAGAGGGAATGTCCCCCAATCTCTGATAGGCACATTCCTAGGAACGGGGCCTTTTGGCCACCCCAGGCAAAATGAGGTTGTAGAACCGATTTCATGGGATCATCTGAGCCAAGTGGGCCAGCAGGCTCCTTGCAGAGGTCACCTTCCTCTGGGAAGACATAGATGGGAAAGCCCTGAGGATAGAGTTAAGATGCATCTGGGCATGACCAATGGCCTCCAGCCAACTCATGCCTCAATGGCAGAGAGGAATACCGCCATTCCAGTTGGTGGCGGCCATAAATATGCACTCTTACTTTGGATGTTGCTGTCTGGTTTTCCATTTTGTTGGGGCGCCGGAGATGGTTGGAAAGAGGCAGAGCTGGACTTCCTCTCTCTGTAGCACCAAGAAAGTTCTGGCGCAGCTTGTTAACATCACTCATCAATGGATGGCTTCCCAAAGCCGGCCTCTGAGGAATGTCTACTCTTGGTCCATGGTCTAGGGAGGAGAACTGAGCCTTCACCAACCCACATTTACATGTCCCAGGAGGAATCGCTCATGCTCCCCCTGAAAAGGCCTTGCTGCCATATGTGTGAAGGCTGGGTAAGAGGAGTTGTGAATCAACACCTGACACTGAATGGTGTCCTGACATCACTTAGTGGTTGAGTTCTTTAAAAACCCTCCCATCTTCCTGGTAACTGCGTGATCCTCTGGAAAAGAGGGTGCATAACCTTGTGATGTCCCAGGTGCAGGACACAGGTTACGGGCGGGATTGTCACAGTGGGTGATGCATGTCCCGGCACCTGCTAACATCCAGACAGTGCTACCTCCCATCGGTGCTGTCTTCTCCCTGCTCTCACCCATGGCTGATGTCCCGAAGTCTACTTGGCTTACTATTTTTCTTTTAGCATTCAGTTTTCCATACCCCTCCCACCCACTGATATCTGATTAATTCTCACCAGATGTGAGTGTCTGGACTGCTCCAGATTTGTTATTTTCCCCCCAAGCTCCTAACCTTCTTCGGGCCATTTGTGTGATTTCTCTGACCTCGCTAGTGTTTGCAACACCTCCCAAATTAGTGTCATCTGCGATGTTCCTTCACATGTCCTTTTCTCCCCTTTACAGATCATTAATAAAGAGGTTAAACAGGACCAGACCAGCACCACAGTGTAGAGCAAGTGACAAAGGGGTGGGAGAGGCTGGGCTGCTCCCTGGGCGCCAGCCCTGGCACCGGGAGGATGCAATGCAATGCAACAGCCCTCGCTGGACTCCTCCCACCTCTGGTCCGAGTTCATTTATCACCACTGTTTGTTATGAATTCCCGGCCAGCTTCCAGGTCCTGAGAGTGTGGTCCCATCCAAGCCAACATGCAGTGCTTTGCCAGGTAACTCTTCGAAGCTCCAGAAAAAATCCACGAGAACTTATTTACTGTTCTTAATTCAGCTTACCCGAGTCCATCGTACTTGAGAGCAGAAAGAGGTGAACTGAACCATTATTAATATTACTCTTTTCTCTCTTCCAATTCACTAGCTCACATTGTTTATTAAAATTTCATTGGCTTTTCACTAGATTTTTTTTTTTTTTTTTTTTTTGCCAAAAGAAACCCTCTGCTAGAAATACAGGCTAATCTAAGGTCTCCAGGCATCAAAAGCTGCCTTTGCTATTCTCAGGTGCAATCAAATTAAAGGTGACCGAAGAAGGTGTGTTTTTAGGGTACACATGCTTGCTATCTATCTATCAACCAATCAATCAATCATCTATCTATCTTTCATCTTCACCCAAGGGCACTGTTTCCAATGACTTTTAGAGAGAGTGGAACAGAGGGAGGGTGGGGGAGAAAGAGAGAGAGAGAGAGAGAAGTGAGAGAGTCACATCAATCAGTTGCATTGGGGATTGAACCTGCAGCTCAGGTACATTCCCTTGACTGGGAATTGAACCCACAAGTGTGTGGGCTGATGCTCTAACCACTGAGGACACCAGCCATGACATGGTACACATACTTTAAACCTGTTAGAAATTGCGTAGCTGGCTAATGTAATTATGGTCGTAGGAATAAATTTCCCCTTTTTATTTTTCTTCCTTCTGACTTTTCTCTTACATCATCCCCCCCCCACACACACACACACACATATTAAGATGCAAATATACAGATACCTTCCAGAGGAGCAGAGATGCCAAAAAAGAGGCACCAGTGGCAACAGGGGAAGGCAACAGAGCAAAAGCATGTACCCCAGCAATGAATTCTGCCACTGGTGCTTCTGAAACAGCTCGTGGCTACTTCTAGTTCCTTCTCATTGGAACTCTTTAGAACAGGTTGCTGAAAGCCTCTCTTAGAGAAAATTAGCAGTTAATGCTTGAACAGCACAAGTTTGAACTGCACAGGCCCACTTATGTGAGCCCCAGCCGGGACCCTGTGGAGGCAGAGGGCCGCTTGTATGCATTGTTCTGCGCCATCTTATGTAGGGAACTTGAGCATTCTCGGATGTGGGTATCCACAGGGTTCCAGGGCCAATCCCCATGGACACCAAAGGACAACTGTAGAGTCTCAGGGTGTCAAAACTTGTACGTAGATTTTTGACTGTGTGGGGAGTCAGCTACCCTCATCCCTACATTACTCAAGAGTTCACTGTACATTCAGAATTTCAAGATGGGTAGCCATTCATTATAAGCAGCCAAAATCTCATGAGGCCGCCACTTAATTGACAGAATTCTTGATTCCTAGGTAGTTCAGGGGGTGCAAGAGCCAGTGGCATCTTCCTTCTCTCTCGGTCCTTTACAACCTCCTACAAGTTCAGGAACACGGATTTTTATAGGTCACTATGCCCCATACATCTCCTCAACCCATGACTGCTGATTTTCCTTAGCAATCTTTGATACTCAAGCTCTCTCCTTTCCTTCGAGAGTCAGAAGAGCAGCACACTCTTGATGTTAGGCTTCGTCTTTGCTGTAAACTCAACAGTCTGTATGTCACTGCAGTGAGAGGCCAGAGACAACCTCCCTCCCCACCCCCCTACCCTCCACCCTCGTTGGGCAAACAGGCAAATGGAGAACAGGACAAGTCAAAGTCTGCCTCTCCTTTGGCCAGTCCAACTGGACACAGAGGGAAAACTGGACTCTGGATTCCTCCCTAGGCCACACCCTCCAGTGATGGCCTGCTCTGGCTTTGACACCCATGGTCGAAATCTGGAGGCATTCTCCATGTAGTCCTTTCTCTTACCTCCCCACCCAAGTGCTCCTGGCTTCCCCTCCTAGTCTCCTCTCCAGTTTATCCATTTGTCTGCATCTCCCCCACAGATACATGGGACAGCACCGTCAGTTCTTTCACAAATGATGGAGCAGCTCCTACTTCTGCTCTTCCTGCCATGACCATTCATCTTCTACAAAGCAGCCAGGGTTTCTACAACATAAATCAAATCATGGCATGTCCCTGCTTAAAAGCCAATGATTTCCTTTTCTCAGGCTAAAACCCAAACTCTCTCCATTGGTCTACATGATCTGACCCCTTCCCACTCCTTCATCTTCATCTACTGCCTATTCTTTACCCAAAGTCATAGTCTTCAAGCTCTTTCAGGCCATAAAGCTCTTTCCACCTCCAGCCCTTTGCACATCTGCCTGGAACCACCTCCTGGGTGGTCCACCTCCTGGCAGAGATACCTCCTGGCTCTCCTTCTTTCAAGGCCAACATAACACGCATTTCCTTGGAGAGATGCTCTATGAACAACCTTTTTAGAAGTAGGTTCCTTTTGTTAATCTCAATATCTTTCTGTTTTCCATGAAAGCAATGATAAAAATAACGATTCCATTCATATTTTTAATTCTATGTGATCTGTTTTCCTCAACCAGATTGTAAGATTCACAGAGTAGCAATCACATCTTCTTCATCATTGTTTTCTCACTATCTAAACAAGAATTTAACCACTTGATGCAAGAGTGGACAAGGAAGTAAAAATGATTGAATGAATGAGTAAATGAATGAAAGAACAGTCTCAGTAGCCAATGGCAGGAGGAGGAGATATTAGTCACAGGAGGTCTAGGCTGAATTAAAAGCAGGAGGGGTAAAGGAAAGCCTCCACTCTGCAGACAAGCCAGGATGTTGGTGGAGAAGACGAAGAGCCCTGGGATCCTTCTGTGACTTCTTTCACAGCCACAGGATTCCTCTTGCCCCGGGGCAAGCTCAGGCCCAGTGTCTAGACTCTGTCTCTTCAGGGAAAGCAAGAAAGCATCAACTTTCAGGCCACAATAACACACACCTCTTCCCAATTCTCCCTGCAGGGAGGCACACAGGGAGTTCCCAGCCTCTAGCACTGCTCTCCTGTGTACAAAAGCCCTTCAGGGCCAAGCGCTCTGCGGCACACACTCGCCCTCGGTAACATGGGCCACGTGCTGGGGGCGCAGAGCTACCATTTTTCATTTTGAACAGGATGTATCTACTGGCATCACAGCCCCATGCCAATACTTGTTAATGCCCACATCTGCATTTTGAGGGATGAGGACCTAAAAATTTGCATGTGTTTTCAATCTAAAATGAAGTTTTCCTTTCTAGTGATTTAAGAAATAAAAATGACCTTGTGCTCTATGTCCACCCAATTACGAGAGTTCACAGTGAACGCAGGAACATTCAAACGTCAAGGCCGACGTGGCAATAGTTCTCACAAGGTGACTTGATTTGGTCCCTCACTGCCCCACCTCATTAAATGTTCATAATCAAGGTGCTCTTGGGGGTGGGGGTGGAGGGCGGGGGCGCAAGGAAAGTACCTCCATTCAATGGAAATGAAGAGTTATTTGCCGACACAAATAATTGCCACATCAAGTAGATTTTCCCGAATTAAAATCATGGGGAATTAAGTATCTGCTTTCCCGTATTTTGCAGAGCAAGATAGAAAAGGCAGTGAGGGCTCCGGGAGCACATTTTCATGATCAGAAGTGGGGGGCGGAGGACAGTGTTTGAATATGCATCTCGGGGAGGCCCACGAGGGCAACCACATGCCGGAAATGTGATCCCATGGGCTCTCTGTAGGAAGATCATGACAGTAAGGCAGGCCAAAGGTCAATTCCAGCCTCCAGAAAAGAGGAGTAGGGATGAGCCAACAGGGAGGGGAATAGAGAGAACTTGGAGGCAGAGTATATGGTGGATCTTCACAGCACCGACTATGTAATTTAGAATGCCAAGTGCAAAATGAGATTGTCGGCCCCCTCGATCAAACATTATTAAGAATTTCACAACAGTGACAATTTCACAGCAGGGAGCGGGTTCTGTAGACTACACAGATAACGCCCGGGTGGGGCGTGAGTTTGGAGTGGTGGAGGGAGGCCAGCTCTAGGGGCTGTCAGAACTCATTAGAAAAACCAACTTTCCCCTCGGAAAACAGCACCCCTGAATGATCACAGTGAGAGAAATAAATCGTGTCTCGGCCAGAAGTGGCAAAAAAGGGAGGGGCTGGCAGGGTGGCTACACTAATTCTGATTTGCTGTCATTTTTGGAGCGACTTTTCCTAAATTATGATTCATTTTAGCACCAAAACACCAGATACTTCAGATACTATTATAAGCATATTGCTGATGCTTTAGCAAAGTAGCATCTTGTACTGTTTCTTTTATAAGGGCCATAAATCACGATATTCAAAACAGTTAATTTTTAATGTGCCACTATTATCCATCCTCAGTTGTAAATTTAACGTCTCCTCGGGCCCCACAGATTGTAATGTGACTCAGAACGCGCAACGGCTGTTCAAAATAGAAGGTTCCCCAGCATCTCATTATTTCAGTCCCTAAGATACGGTTTTAAAAGCCTGAAGTTATCTGAGTAAACTTGTTTAAGGGAGCCATAAAGAAAGATAAGTAGTTTTCCTCAGAAGCCTATAAAGTTTATTACAACATGTTAAAGGGGGATTACATATTGACTAATTTTCAGAAGACATTTGTTTTCTGGGGTTCAGGGCGTTTGGGGAAATTCATGAGCAGAGCTAGGTCTTCTATGGGCGTTGGCACGAGTTCCCCCTGAGGATGACAGCACAGTTCCCATCTCAGGGATGGCAGGGTGGATGCCATGAATCTTACGAAAGAGCAATAAAAATCTTTATGATTCAGGAAAGACAGAAATGCAGCCTCCTGCCCTAAGCTCTATGATGCAGAAGCAGCAGCATCATAGAAATGCTCCAAGTAGGACCCACACTTCTCACGCCAACCCCCCAAACTCGTCGAGCCTTCCTCTGCCTACCCCATCCGTGCATGTGGTAGGCAGATTTGACACCTTTGCTTTGTAATATTACAAAACCTTTCCTTCTCATTTAACATTGTTTTAGGTCAATTTATTCTTTATTTTTTAAATATTTTTTTTATTGATTTCAGAGAGGAAAAGAGAGGAGACAGAGATAGAAAGATCAATGATGAGAGAGAATCATTGATCGGCTGCCTCCTGCATGCCCCCCATTGGGGATCCAGCCCACAACCCAGGCATGTGCCCTGACCGGGAATGGAACCATAACCTCCTGGTTCATAAAGTGGACGTTCAACCTCTGAGCCATGCCAGCCAGGCCGATTTATTCTTTTATTAGCTTTTCTAGGTGAGTAATTCTGATATTTTTCTTAAAGTTTCCCCTAGACACAGGGAGGATTTCTCTGGTTTCCCCAAGTACTCACACTGACAAGCTTCCATTTGGAGCCACTTTGCATGGAAAAGACACAATTCTGGTACCATTCCCCCCTTTACCCAGGAAAAGGAGAAGCAAGGAGATGCTCTGATGTCACTAGGAAGAAGGTTCTATTGGTGGCAAAAAGATCCAGAAGGTGTTACATCTGTACTTCCCAGAAAGCTACTGTATCTGAAAATTAACCCCCATGTCTTTCCTGCAGGACCAGAGGAAGTGGCCTGACTCATGGGTGGGACCTAAGATAGCTTCAAACCAAGCAATGAAACACTCTGAAGTAAACTGTCAGCCACGGGCAAAACATAGCAGCAATTGTTTTAAAATTCACCCCAAGCCCCACTGCCATGAAATAGGAAGCAAGACTTAAGGAAGGGACGCCTGTTAAGTTATCCCAGAGAAATGCCTCTCTAGTCACAGACCTGGTGGTGCTCCAGCCCTGTGACAGCTCGTGTTTGTCCAGGAAAACGAACTACACATTCAGTACTCTTTGACCATAAAAAAATCACCATGGCACACAGTCTACCACATGCCTACCATATTCCATGTCACCATAGGTATATGCAACTCCAGGCAGCTGTGGCTTGGTGTTAAGCAGCCTGCTGTGTCCTAGAGAGATGTGAGTCCCAGCAGCAAATGTCACTAGAGTTCAATGTCCCGGTTATAACTGTGGCAATACATGCACCACCATTCCATTATAATGCATATAGGACAGAAATAGAGGGTGGGTTCTTCATAGCTAAAAGCCAACCTTTAAAAGAGCAAAACATCCTAAAAAATGCAATGCGTGAAATTTGTAATGCAAAGCTCCGTAGAAGCGCAATTGTAAAAAAGAGCAACAGATATGGCACTAACGAGACCTGTCAACATTATTTCTATTCTAATTCATTCAAAGGTACAGTTACCCATCCACCATTACTATGCCTTGATCCTTGCGTTCTCTTCAGAACTACCAGAGAAGAGGTAGCACAATCCATCAAATGGGCTTCTTAGAGATGACAATTTCAGCTCCATAAAAATATATGTAGTTTTGTTTTCCTTATTCCTTGTCAAACATTTGACACAGCCAGAGAGATGTGAGAGTCACACCACACTGGCAGATCTGGCAAAAGCAAACAGTGCTGGAGAATTGTGACAATTTCCGAGCCCACAGCCATGCTTTTAAAAAGTGTGTATAAATTCTAGCAAGGGCAGAGTTTACATCTTAAATAACACAGAAACATTGGAATCGTGCTTGACCCAGCCCCAACAAGGCAGAGCAATCACGTGGTTTCAGGGTGGCAGGGGTTGGGGGTGGGTAGGAAGGAGAGGGCTCTCAGGGATGGTCACAGAACACAGAAGCAAACAGAGGGCACGGTCACAGACATCAGCAAGCACGATTGATCACGCACACAATACAACACCAGAATGCAATCTTTTAAAGAAAAACGATATAAAAGATGGTTTCTCACCCCTCAAAACAAAACTGGAACTTTGGTTTACAGGCCCGGCTATGCCCATATGCCCTCCTCGTCATCCTGCGGCCGGCCCGGGGGAGGTGCACGGAGAGGGGGGGAGCACGGAATGAAAGAAGAGAAGGTTAGTTACACCGTGATGCCCTGGAAAGGCACACCGATCTTCACTTTGCTTTTTCATCTTAAAGCACCAGAGAAAAAAGAAATCCATAGTAACTTCAGTTCCACATCACCGACTTGTCAAATACATAACTGAGTTTTGTGTCTATGGCAACCCCCACACAAAAACATTCTGCCCACCCAGCTCTGACTCTGTGTCAAGATTGGATTAGAAGATTAAAATTAGTCTACATTAGCAGATGATTATTTTTTTGGGAAAGCATGCCATCGGAATTGCATATGCCTTAAGGAGTAGATTAAACCTGTTAAGTAAGCAGAGAAGTAATTACAGTCATCAAATACCCTTAATTTCTCTTAAAGCATAAAGTATCAATAACGGTTGAAGAAGAATTTTTTATTAAAAAGATGTACTTGGGTGGAACAACTTTGGTAGCATGCGATAGTTCACTCTGGCTCAGACCTGCTGTGGACTCCACTCCTCAGGTTCTGTTCTGCTCTCAGCATGAAAGAGGATGTGCATGCCACGGAATGATTATCCATTTGCAACCAAATAAGTTTCAAAGAGAAGAGTAAACTTTCAATTCGGTACAATGCTTGCAGCAAGGAAATTTGTTTAACTTAAAATTGTATTCAACTGTGGATAAACGGAAACTTATTTGGTCTGAATTCTTGTTGTTGAAAACTTTTCCAGAATGGCTCTGGCCACGTTCCCCACTTGGTTAAGTGGCAGATAGGCAAGGAAGTTTAATCTTTGAAGACAGAAGTGTATTCAAAGTAAGACCAGCATCACAAGGTCTATTTTGCACAAGAGTTCTCACTGTTCCCTGCAAGGATCAAGAGTGTAGACAGCCCAGCAGTTCAGCTCCTGTCGCACATGCACTTTGGGGAGCTGTGTCTTTTAACAGGTCCCTGATGAAACCAGGTCTTGCCAGGGCGTGCTTCTTGGTTTTAAAAACCAGGACTAGAAAAAAAATAACTTGGAATATTTTCTCACTATTTGGAACCTTACTGCTTAGGTTTTTGCAATATTAGGTTGAATCATCTGAAAATGCCAATATTTGGCCATTTTTTATCTAGAAAAACAGCAATTTCATACAGTTCAATCTAATCTTGCCAATAGGCAAAGGTATTTTTGCATCTATTCAGAGATTTAAATCTGTGGTCTTGAACTGAATTTGCATATAATTTATTTCCTTTCTATTTTTTCATATTTTATTTTATGCATTTAAAAATATTACTTGGAGAAGAGGTTCAGAGAGTTCACCAGACTGCCAAAATGGTCTATGGACCATAAAGGGTTCAGAATCCCCACCTGATATGAGTCCATTAGGAGATTTGCACGCAGTCAGAACTGCATAATTTGGTATGGATTTGCACTGGACAGTTTAGATAGGAATGTTCTAGTAAGAAAATAAAAGGTACAGTTAATCATTTTTAGCTGGGTCTTCTCATGTAAAATTGACCTTGTTTGTCACTATGCAGTCTAGTAACTACTCTTGACAAAAAAAAAAAAAAAAAAAAAATCCCCTTTTTTCTACATTACTTGAGAAAAGTGTGGTTTTTACATCCATTAAATGTCCTTTCAGTTCCTGTAGAAAAGCAAAGTTGGTCTCTCTTTTTTATGCTAATAAAGAAGGAAACTCTACAGCACCTACAAATGGGTTGCCAGGGGTCTAGCAACCCCTTGAACTTCAAAGCAGAACTTGTGGGGATGTGTGGAAGTGTAGTTCTCTGGATGGAGGCTTTCATCACAAAGTTCCTGAGCCCAGGAGTTACTGCTGTAGGGAAATTCCAGGCCCAGAGAGATGCTACGATTTGCCAAAGTCAGAAAAAAACGCTTTCCCTCTAAGGCAGCCTGCAGCCTCTCCTGACTGCTTCTCAAAGACTTAAAATCACTCCCCTTGCAGAGCAGTTTATTTCATTTTGCGTTTAAAATCCAAGAGCATGTATACATTCAGTTTGTTTCAAATCCATCCCCACAGGGTTTCAAATTTTTAAAAAAGAAGCAAGGAAGAAAAGAGGAAAGCCACTGTCACCAAAATCGACCGCTATTTTCTTAACAGTGAAATGTGGTCGAATGCAAATCACTTCTAGCAAATTAAATACATTAAAAAGTGGTAATTAATTATGATTGAATGAGACAGGAGTTGTAGCTTGAAAATATACACTGCCAATATCACTACTGTGCCTCGTCCACCGTAGGGATAAAAAGGAGCTCCCAGATGTCGAGGGTTATTAAAAACCAGATGTTGAGATCGACGTCTTGTATGCTGGTGAATAACGTAAAGAAATATGACAGTCCAATATAAACGTTGCTAACGTTTAACATGGCAGAAATGTGGATAAATTCCTTTACTGGACTTGTAATATTATGCTTTTTTCCCCTCAAGTTTTTAGTTTCTAAGGTTTAAAAGTTTTTTAAAAGAAAATACAAAGGGAAGTGGTGGCCATTCCTGCTCTCTCTAATCTTCAAAGCTTCGACATGAACTGACCCTAATCACCGAGTCATCTGGGTCAGAGCAAGTGTCTGCTTGGGGAATAAAAATGAAAACGCAGGAGCTAACCAGAGAGGAAGCACCAAGGAGTTCCAAACACTCGCAGCTGTTAGACTCCTGCGCTGCCTGCGTCTCCGGATGAACTATTCATTTACTCAGCAGCCTTACCGCAGAGAATGTAAATTCGGGGACCAAAATTAAGAAGCAGATAGGGATCACTCGATCACTAACTTTATGCCAAGTTGTCTAGCGGTACTTGGAGTTTGAAAGTGTGTCTCCCAGGCCTGGGAGAGTCTGTCTCCTTTCCTGGCACTGGTTGTTCCAGATGCTGCCTGTGTCCACTCCCTCGTGTGTCCTTCCTGAGTGATGGCTATGCCAGGAGCTGCCAAAGTTTCCGGATGGAAAGAGAGCCTCTAGTCCATCAGTCATCCAAGCGCCTTTGTCCACAGCATCTGGGTTGGAAACATCCGAGGTGGGCTGAACCCCAGAGCGCAGTGACCACACATCAGCAAATTTTGAAGAGAGAGGAAGCTTAACTATCAAATAACCTCCGGATGTATCTCTGGCTCCAGGAGTGATATGGGGCCTTGATGGCCATCCTGCACTCCCAAAGGCTGGGCCCTAAAGGGATTCTCCAAATTCTGAGATAAAACAAAATTCCTCACGAGGTGGGCCACTCACTGGGCCATGCTGATGACAAGATCTAAGGGCAAAGGACTGAGTCATCGCCGACAGGACAGGAGACTCACTGTTAAGGGGGGGGCATTTATTAGCCCAGACAAAAAGCTTGGGAAGGAACTCTATAATCTGGCATGATAGATGGCCTGGTGTAAACCTTTAATCTATTTTGAAGCTTTAGGTGCATCCAGCAGGCAAGCCCCAGCCATCACTGGATATTTAAAAAAAAACAACACCACAACAACCCCACAAAAACCCAAAACCTGGCAATTCTCTTTGACTTGATAGCCAGCTTTTTTTCTTGAAATCAGGCAATGAGGTTCCCGATGGGGACCTTACTGTCACACCTGTTCTATCTGGAAATGAGAGTGAAATTATGGAAGTGTCACCTTCAAATCAGCACACTGCCCCTCTAAGAGTTAGCTGCTATTTCTATCAGGAGGAGATGTGTCCTGGTTATAACAGGGACAATCCCCAGGCCCACCCCTGCCCCTAGTTCAATTCAGGGCTTCTCTGACACTTCCTGAAAATTTAAAAACCCAGGACTCTGCAGACTTCAGCTGCAGGAGTCATGAAAGCAGGACCATGGTGTGGGATTTAAGATGTGCCCAGCACCTGGGTGGGACCAACCCCTCCTGGCATATCCAACTGAAGGTGTGGCCACAGCTGGGGAAGACAGGTGCATGTGAAAAGGAAAACAGGGGCCCTGATACTCTTCAGGGCACTAGTAAGTTTTCCTGCAGAGTCAAGTCCAAATCTTCCCTGTGAAGACCTCCCATTTGTGTCTTTCACCTCTCCTGCCTCCTAGAATGCTTAGTCCTTGGATGGGTGCCTTTGTACAGGTGATGAGGTCAGAAATGGTCATGAACTCTTAGGATTTGTATTCATTACAGCCTCTGGGGCCCATTTGCAGACAAAGTCTCCCCAAATAATAGGAAAATCCTGTCCAAGATTAAATACCTGATGGGTGCTCTGTCTAAATATAACGTTAGCTTATCTCTGACTTTGACTAGAAATGAGCCGGCAGGTATCAGCACCTGCTCCAGGTTAGAGGCAGTGTGAGAGCTTTCTGTGCTGGTTCCCTGTCTCACCACAGCTCCAGGGCAGGCTCTCCCTGCAGACGTGGAAAGGCTCAGGCAGAGAGTTCTGGTAGCTGTGGCGCCAGGGTCAAATGCCAATCTGTCTGACCACAAAGGTTTACCCTCTCTTATAGGGGAGCCGTGAAGATCCAGAAAGAAGAGCTCATTTTGACCTCGGGCTTTTGTGGGTTCTCTGGGCTCAGCTCTCAAGTACTTTGTACTCTGCAGGTCTCTCTCCAAGCTGATGAAGGTTCCTGTTGGAGCTGGATGGTAGAATTTAGGGTGGTCCCTCTGGCTCTTGGAAGAAAAAGCACATGTTCCTTAAATGGTCATGTCATTGGCACCGAAGCAAACGTCAAGGTCTGAGGGAAAAGGCAGCACCTGCAGTCCCTTCACACTGCCTCTCCATGTCTCAGACCTGGGAACTTAGCAAACATTTCCGAGTGACGGAGGGTTCAGGCTCGATTCTGGCTTGCTGTCTGACTCCACTCCTCTGAGGGAGCGCTCCCTGGATCCCAGAGCTCCTTGGGCTTCCCAAGACCGTGTTTCCTTGTTCCTCCGCACAAGCCACTGTACAGCCACATCCCTGGCTTATTCTTCTAATCCCAGTTGTGAAAGCTGAGCACCTCTGGCTGAGGGGGAACTAGACGGAGACATCATATTGTACAGGCACGCGGGGTGCTTCTCAGGTGGAGGCAGAGCCAGAAAGCCCGTGCAGCCTGGTTCGTTCTTCTCAGCCAGCTCACCCACACGGGCACCCTGAGCAGGGCAGCCTTCTGAGTCCTTGGTGCCAATGAGAACATTCGAGAGGGTGAGGGCTTTCTCCTCCATGTCTACATGTGAAGCACTTTTAGGTGCTTCCTCAATTTTTGGACCATCATTGTGGGGCGACTAAAGAAGTGAGTTTTCTATTTCCTTCAAGCAAAGCGATTCTGACAAACCAGGGTTTGGTGCATGGCACCAGCTCCCTCAGCTGAAAGATACCAGAGACCCAGCTGAGGTGGAAAGGCCGGAAGGCTCTCTGTTGGCCAACAATACCATTTTGGAGCTCAAAGTCAACATCTGCTCCACGCTGAGCCATTGCCAGATAGCCATAAAAAGGGGTAGCGGTGGACACAGGCTTTGCTCTCGCTCCCTCGTTCATCAGTCATTAGCGCTCGGCTTTGTTAAACACAGTGAACATCATGTTTTCACCATGAATCTGGTTCTGCCATTTCCTGGCTAGTGGGCAACCAAAGCCTCAGGCCCCTTGACCGTGGCCGCCTTAAGAGAGAACATGGGATCATATCCTGACCCTGGCACATCATAAGGCTACCAGGTGAATTAAATTGGAAAATATAAATTAAAGCACTTTGTGGACATTACAAGCATATATAAATATAACTGGACACACCACCCCTGTTGGTCTCATTTGATAATTTGTTACTATCATAACAAGCTATTTGATTTTGCACTGCAGTCAAGGGCAAAAGGAGAAAAGAACCCGGTACTGTATAAAACCATCCTTAGACATTTGAGCATCACTGGGCTGTGGGAGACTGGAGTTTATTCAGACCTTTCTGTAGAAGCTGAAGCAATTTTTTTTGAAAGCTCTTGTTCTGCAAGGAGGCAGCTCTCCGAATCTGAGTGTGTGCAGGGCACATTTGAGAATGTTTCCAATTCCCCTCCTCGGCTGTTTCTTTATCTTCAGAGTGTGGCTAGGGCCTGGAGTGTGTGAGTCAAACACGATCCTTATTACATCAGTTCCAGGAAAGAAGAGAGGCAACGGTGTTTAGCGATAGAAAATGGATTTCCCTGCTTTGAGATGTTTCAGGGTTGGCCACCTCCTTTCAATGGGGGAGCTACGGCGCTGCCTCGTAGACAAATGTGAGCGGATTAGAGCAGCGAGTTGAAAAGGAATCAAGCTGCCGATGTTGCCAAGATGAGCTACATCTACAAGCTGGGGAGTGCAGGCTGTGTCTGAACACCCCTGCTGACTCAAAAGATACTGCCACAAATCTCTTAATGAGACCCTAATACTGCAAACAAGGTTTAAAACTAAGAGGAATCAGTAAAAAGGGGGAGAAAACTTTACCCCAAATAGAGTAAGACTGGAATTGTCAATTAGGCTCAAATCTCCTGTAAGGAAAAATCCTTTATTAACAGGAGGATCCTGATGCATTAAGCAGCTCTGCCTCTTTCCCATCCGCGATGGCCCTACCTGGCAGGTTTATCGACTCGTGCCCGCCTGTGCTTACAGGTGAGGAATTAACATCACACCCGGATTTAAGAGATTTGGCAATGACCTGCTCATCTGCAGAGCCAGCCTCCCAAAGGCTGTCACCCCCACCCGCCTGCATGCTCTTCTGTGGCTTGTAATGGTTGGGTGAGCATGTAACTGCTCTAGAGGAAGGAGCGGTAAATACCTCCCACCGCAGCTCAGACATCTGTCCGCATTTCCTTCTCTACCTGTGGCCTCACAGGGAGCCAGGGCAGGGCCACTCCAGAGTTCCTGCTCTGATACACAGGCAAGCAAATGCCTGCCACCTCTTTCCCGATGCTCAGAAATCACATATGCCTTCTGGCTCGTGTTTGAGTAGCTTTGGGGATTTTTAGTAGTCTTCCAGGGATAAAGGAAAAAGCAACATCCGAGTTATCTTTCTATGTCAAGTACTTAAGAAAGTTGGAAATGCAGCATCTTTCAATCAACTCTATGATTAAAAAAAGTCTCATAAAAGGGGCAAGTAACAGGAAAAAAACAACTTATAACAATGTGTGGTGACGGATGTTAACTAAACTTATCCTGGTGATCATTTCACAATACATACACATAGCAAATCATTATGTTGTAAAACTAAAAACAATTCAATGCTAAATGTCAAGTATAATTACATTTTAAAAAATTAATTAGTCCTGGCCAGTATGGCTCAGTGGATAGAGTGTCAGCCTGTAGACTAAAGGGTCCTGGGTTCAATTCACGCCCGGGTTTCGGGCTGGATCCCCAATAGGGGACATGCAAGAGGCAGCTAATCAATGATTCTCTCTCATCAGTGATGTTTCTATCTTTCTCTTCTTCCCCCTTCTTCTCTGAAATCAATAAAAAAATTTTAAAAAAAGTTAATTGATTTTTTTTTAAAGGAAAGAAAACAGGCAAGTGGCTCACAATATTTATTTCAAAATGTACCCAGGATATCTTGGGTTCTAGTTGGCAGGACTGGCCCAGAATGGGAACAGGTGACATCTCTGAACCCTTCTCCCATCTGTAAGCATCAGCCCAACAAGAGGTCTCTTCAGGGGTTTTTAAATTTGGCATCTGCACATGAAGCCAAAACCCAAGGCTTCTTCCAAGGAGTGGGTCAGGAAGTTAGATTTGCGATGCAAAAACAAACAAACAAAAACCCCAAACAAAAACAAACTCTGTTGTCCCTGTTGTCTCTGAATCAGGCAAGCTTCAGCCATCCTGGCTTGGATGGGAAATGGATATTAAAAGCCTAACACATGTCATTTTTCTTATTAGATTACTGGCATGGGGAGCTAACATTTTCTGAGTGTTTTTTTTACCCAGTTGTTCTGTAATGATACTCTAGTAAGCTCTGATACATGGTAAGTTTTCTTATATGCAGGAAATGTGAAAATGTATTTACACATACACACACATATATATGTATATATTATGTATATTCAAACATGCACTCCGGGGAAGTTAGGGAGAGAAATTTCTAGTTAAACATGATCTTGAGAAATTCTTCCATATGTGGAAAAGTCCTCAGTTCATCTGACATATAGCGATACATACATATACACACTCAGGACACTGTGTATACATTTATCCCACATTCATTTAACCTCAAAACATAAAATAAATTTTTTTCTTCCCGAAGCAAAAGCTAGGCATAACAACTCTATATACAGAATCCATCTTCTGGGGGCCATGAAGCAAGTGAAACCCCTAGTCTGTTTGTTAGAATTCAAAGGGCTGCACTTTGGCTAATCTGAGGTGCCCAGAGAGCAGGGCATCCATCACAAGCCCAGCCCAGCACTTCAGGAGGAGGGGCCTAGGGTGGGTGTGGAACCAGGGCCTGGAGTTGGCTTACTGAGATGTAATAGGGTCCGCGGAGGGGCTGCTGTGACCCCTTCGTTTTCCTGGTGGACCATGAGATTCCACCAACTCCTCATTGACCAAACATAAAATGCAGGCCCCTGGGAGAAGGAGAAAAGCAGGGAAGTGGTTTGCCTCACAGTCTGGGGCCAAAAAATACATGTGGCTTGAAGTATTGTCAGCGGACTCCAGCTACCACCTCACAGAGGTCCTGACTATGGGGATGGCTGGGCATTCCCCTCGTCTGGGAATTCTCTGCAGGACACTGACCGATTCTACCTGAGAGCAGGTACCCGGACTCAGGTGTGTGCAGTGTGGACAATGGTGGCAGGGAGAGCGGGTAAGAACCCTGCGTTTATTTTCTGAGTTGACTTTACCTTATGGCTCTTTTGCCTGTGGGAAAAGGGGAGAGGGTCTCAAAACCAAGGTAACCAGGGGGAGGTGCGGGAAGCCACACTGTGTCTGGCACAAGGACAATAGGGATAGAGAAGAATAAAGGGGGACAGGTGAAATGGGGGGAAAGTGAGAGGAATACAGTCACAAAACAGAGAAATGGAAATAAAGAAAATAAAAGCTGAGGCAAATGGAAAAAAGAAATAGGATTAACATTTACTATAATTTAGTGGGAAAGAGGAAAGCACATTTGCCCTAGAGGAAAATTTGCTATTACAGCCATGCAACCATATTAATACATTTGGTTGCACAAATGCATACAGACTAACATCCAGAGAGGCTGCACCCGTGTACGGAGCCCAGGCACTCAGGTCCTCATTTTGGGCCTGTTGATTTTCAGGGTGTGACCCTGGATAACAAACAACCTCTCTGAGCTCCAGGGTTTGGTTTGGTTTGGTTGTTTTTTATCTGGAAATTCTTTTCTTTACCCTGGAGATACTTCCCTCTGCCCTTCCTAGTTCCCAGAGGTGCTGAGGAAACAATGCACTCAGCAGGCACTGACGTGATACTACATGCCGGGCAGGTGTGACTGTGCTTTGCCATATGAAAAAAAGAGTATGAATAACATATCAATTATCAATTAAAAAAATACTATGCCTTCATGCTCCCTGACGTTAGCTCTTCCTTAGAAGTAGGATTTCTAGAAGTAAAATGTGAAATGTCACTTTCAAATGGGGTCCAAAAATCTCCCGGTAGTGACCATGCCTTGAGCTCCCCAACTCCCCTCAGGGAGCATTTCATTCCAAGGAAGGAGAGAGGAGAGGTGAGTTCTGGGCTTGTCAGTGGCCACACGCTGTGGGGTTCCCAGCCCCAAATGTTTAGGCTCTTTGCCATTTGGGGGCTCTACACATTAGAGTCAGAGTGGCAGATGCTTTAGCAAGTGGAAGTGACACTGAGATCCAGGACCTTAAAGGCACAATCTCCAACCCAAAACCCAAGCACAGAAATGCAAAGTCCTGGACTCAAAGGGCGGCTGAACGAGACCCGGCATTGTGCGTTGGCTGGAATGTGGGTTCACTCTGAGGGTATGTTTTTTTAAATCTACAGGTTTCAGGGGTGGGCAAACTTTTTGACTTGAGGGCCACAATGGGTTCTTAAACTGGACCGGAGGACCGGAACAAAAGCATGGATGGAGGGTTTGTGTGAACTAATATAAATTCAAAGTAAACATCATTACATAAAAGGGTACCGTCTTTTTTTTTTTAGTTTTATTCATTTCAAATGGGCCGGTTACAGGCCGCGGGCCGTAGTTTGCTCACAGCTGGGTTAGCTCATACCTGGGAGCCACTGGAAGGAAATTAACAAAATATGACTTTTTTTTTGGAAAAATGAAAATCATATGATGCCTGGAAAAAGGACTTGGCATCATAGATAAAGGCAAGGAAAGATACTACAGAAAATAACAGGTGATACTGATGGCGACAGGTACACAGGGCACTGAGAAGTTGAGTTTCCACTTAGCTTTTCTAAAGTCAGTCTTGGCACCTTCACTAAAAATGAAATCACTAACGTGTCCCCAGCCTGGTCCTTACTGTTCCTCAAAGCTCCCCAGCAGCTTGTCACAGGAAATATTTGTTGTCTGCCCTTGTGCTCACTTCCTGGTTGGAAGGATTTCCTGAGGCATTACTGGGATTGTGTGAATGTTCCACTTGGACATATTCAATGACTATGGCCATCCTGGGGGTCACAGGGCACACTGATGGCTACCTGCTCCTTTCTCGGCTGCTGGACTGCCACAGCCCCCTGATTCCTCTTACATGTACTCCAACCCTCCTTCCCCTCATCACACTCATTTCACATCCCTGAGGGCCTGTGTGTTTATTATTATACATGCTTTCCTGGGCCCTCATCCTTAGAATGGCTTCTTTAGTTCAGACCTATTGGGCTTTGGGTGGGATAACCCATTCTCGGGTGTTATACCTTTGAAAAAGGCATCCCAGGAAATAAATGAAAGGGGCACTCTCATTTTCTGCTATGCCAAGCATAGGGGAAATTGCTTTCACCTTAAGATGAAAAATACTGCTGGAAACTAGATCAGCCATGTTTTAAACTGGATCGTCTCCTTCTTCACCTGATACTCTGAGAACAGTATTTCTCAGAGCACAGATGTTATTAGGAAAGAAAAAACAAAGATTCTACGATCAAATAAATCTGGGAAATGCTGGATTAAATAAAATTGGAGAGCTTTCTTTCTTATATGACTTTTTCGATCCTTTGATCTGCTAATTGCACCAAGATTCTCCAAGATTGAGTTATAATATGCAGCACTTTCCCGGAATTCTCTGCCCACTGAATCTCTGTTTCAAGACTTTCCTCATGGGACTAATGTTCCAAAGTTACTTTGGGAAATGCTAGTCTAGACTTATAACCCTTGGATTCAGTTTCTCCCAAGGAGAAAGCAAAACCATAGTGAAGGAGAGAGGGACTGGGAAGAAATGGAAAAAGAATCTAATTTTGCAAGCCTGGCAATACTTAAATTGAATTTCCTAAGGAAAAATGAATTTCTCTGGAAAAGTAGCAAAGTGACTGACTTTTTATATTTCTTCATTTTCATGTTCTGATCCCTTAATAAACCTCAGAAGACAATGTCAACATTGGCAGGCCCTCTTCCCGAAGACAGTGATGGTCAACCTTCGGGCACAGGAAAGTCGGGGCTACAAGATTGATGGGAAGGGAATTGGGAATCCTGGAAGCGATACCTTCCTGTTAAGTCAGTTCAGTGAACATGGGTCCATTATGGACATTTAGTTCAAATCTCATTCATATCATCCATGATTTAGACTCTAGTGTTGTCACACACTGATAGAAGTCTGTCACATTCTCTGGAGAAGTAACTCCATTTCACGCATATTAGCATATATGCTTACACAATTATGTGTAGAGTTCACAATCAATTGGGACAGGCTTCCCAGCCCTTTAAGTCTGCTACTCTCTGGTACTTGGATTTATAACAATGCATATATTGATATAAGAGTTTTTGATGATTATGATTCTCAAATCTTCAGTATAGAGAGAGCATCATTTCCCTAGACCTCAGACAGCTCGTCAAAAAGGACATCATTGTCACTGGGGTCAGCCTTCTCATACCAGGTCCTTGCTTAGCTCTCCTCTTCTAACTGAAAATGTGCAACAAAGGAGCCTACTGCTTTGCTGACTCATCTTCCTAACAGTAGCAACGAGAAAGGTGTGTCCGAGGTCCTGATGACGTACCTTAGCCACACTCCTCAAGGAATGCTAGCTCTTCTGGAAAGGGCCCCCAACCCCGAGCCATGATTCTGCCCTATGACAACCGCTCGTGTCAATGGACAAACATAAAAGGGTCAACCAAGCAGACAAGTGCTCTAGTTTCTGATTAAAGACCTCTGGAAAAGTAGCAAGAGATAACTTTTGTAAGAAAAAGCATTCTCAAGACAGATAAATTTGATCTGGTGCCCTGCTGGTAGCAGGACATGTTAGCATACATGTCTCCGTGATGAAACAAGCCTGTTTGCTATCCCACCAGGTCCTTGTGCAATCAACTCCCCCAGTTTGGCTCTAAATTCTTCTTTATGCCTCTATGGTGCTTTCTATTCCTGTCTCTCTGGGCGGGGGTGGGGGTAAGGTGGGGGGTGGCCTTTTCACACCAATAAAACCTCACACTCACCCTTCATGGGGGAAGGTTGAGGAGCAAAGTGTAGAGACCAGGAATGAGAATGAAGAGACGTGGTTAGCAGGATGCCAGTTATACTGGGGCAAGTGAGGGTGGTGGTGGTTGTGAGGGATGGGAAATGAATAAATAAAACCAAATCAAACTAAAACCACAGTCACACAAGATAATGACAGAAAAATAATATCCCTTTCCACTTTGCTGATCTCCGAATTGAGAACCATTTCTAGCTAATGACATTCACTGGCGCCTTTCTGTACTTGGCCTCAGAAACTGACAAGCCCTGTGTGTGAACACCTTCTGCAGGTGTTCTGAAAAAGACATTCCGAAGTAACCCACCAGCAGACACTGAGCCAGCAATAGGTTGCGTATCTATGAAAGAAGAAAGAAGGGAGGAAAGAACATGCATAACATAAACAAGAACAGACAAAACCTCGAGGTGTCTGAGGGCAAATGGTTCCCAGTACAAGGGTGGGGCCAACCTTGGATTGGGGTTAGGGGACCTCCCTGATGGAGCTACCTCACTACAAGCCCTAGGGAGCCCTTTATATGTTGTAAACTATACAAATGGCTCCCCCTGGAGTTGTGCTCCTGGTAAAATATCTTGGACACTTGTAATCTTAACTTCTCTTTTGGGATGCGAGTGGTATGAAGTGAGAATAAAACAGAGCCATCTGAAAATCCCCCACAAAGCTTTGGGAGCATATTAAGCATCCTTTCCTCCAACAAACAATTAAAACCCTCCTCGTACAGGTCATTCCAACAAGTCCATCCCTCACATATTCAAAAATACATAACAAAGGCATACACACTTGTTGAGATGCTTCTATTCCATTACCTCTGCCTCCATCCCTCTTGAAATTACCATCTAAGTTATACCAGGATCATAAAGGGAAGGTCCTAATACAATCAAGGCAGAAATACTGCTAATATTGACTCTATCATCCTGCACCAAATTTAATCATTTCCATGAAACTCACCTTCAAGAATTTTAATTCTAAATGCTGTAAATGGTTTTTGCATTTGGTGGGTGAATGTAAAATAGTTTAAAAATCACAGGAGATTCTTGTATTTGTCAATCCATCTTTTCACTAGCTTTACTGAGTCAAGGGAGAAGATGGGGTCCAAGTCAGAGAAACCAGACCCTGTGACATCACTGGTTGAAGTGCAAGCAACACAGATTTCTCTTCATGTCATTTCACCCCACTGCTACTTTGCATCACTAAGGAATTTTCTAGGAAACTGCTCAGCAAACTCAAGGCCTTTTTGGTTGCCGAGCTCATGGAAACAAAGTGCTTTCTCTTAAAACTGAAAAAGACATTCCGAAGTAACCACCAGTAGATACGAAGCTGGCAATAGGCTGCATGTCTATGAAAGAAGAAAGGAGGGCAGGCAAGAAAATGCATAACATAAACAAGAACAGACAAAACCTTGAGGAGGAAGGAGAAAGGAAAACATTTAGATTCCTTGAGTGATGGAAATAAATACCAAAGCTATTAGTTTCAGTTCAAAGAACGTATCACTTTATGCTGTTTATTATTTCTCGAGGATGATTTATTTTATCTTAAAATATCCAAAGGGGAGAAGGGGTCCTGGAGGTAAATGCAAGGGAACTGACCTGGTCGGGAGAGGGCCTGTGATTAGAATGCTGCGACCTCCCAGGAGACCGGTGGTGGTGGTGGTGGTGGTGGTGGTGGTGGTAGTGGTGATCCTCATCGTAGTTGTCCGCCATCAGCTTCATCCTGTTCTGGGTCTGTGCAGAGCAAAAGCCAGGGAAGACTCTGTCAGGAGTGAGAAGCCCAGCCAAAGACACCCCGGGCATTATTATAGCACCTAGAGGGTTCCCTTTGCTCCTAATCCACAAGTTTTCATTTGCAGGCACATTGGGACTTAAAAAGGAATGCATCACGCTTTGGTGAAAGAGGCTTTGCCACACCCTTGATGCTGCCTGGTCCTAGGATCAGCATTTGTAGATGTAACTGCACTTCCCCACATGGTTTAAAGGGGGAAAGGATGAACTCGTCCAAAGGTGCTTTGTTTTACGTTGTCAAGCGATCACAGAGACCCAGAGTAAGCTTGCCACCACAGACTGCCAACAATCACATCCTACGCTCTAGAGCAAGCAAGACAAGGAAGTCCTGCATGAAAAGATGGGAGAGGACCGGGTGGAGACACGGAGCCACAGACAAACAATGGTCTTGAGAGACAAGGCAGGAAATCCACTCAAGAGCTGCCAAACGCAAAAACACTAACGGAGATGGTTTGCTGCTATGACGACTTCTGGCGAAAAAGAGCACTCTGTGAGGCGGGGGGAAACTGGGCAAAAGGACCACAGTTGACGGAGAAGAACTGACCACTGCAATTTACTCCCCACTATCATTGGCACAGGAGTCAAGCCCCAGGTGTCACAGTGAAACCCCCAGGGCCACAGGATTGTTTTATTGTCTTGTTTCACTATGCAGGGCAATAACATACCGGGGATGAATTGACCTAACAGGGTCACAGAATCTAGAAAAATGCCTAAAAGGCAGATAAAAATATCCAATCCAGAAAGCTTACAAAGGTGGGTTTAGAGATAAGACTAACTGGGTTCAAGTCCTGCTGCACTTCTCTGCTGGTTTATTTGAGTTAACTAATTCTAAGACTCAATTTCCTCAACTCTGAAATGGGAGGGAGAGTGCTGCCCTCTCTATGATGAACCTGGCACAATCGGGACTTGCGAAAAAGGCAAATGCCGTTATTATCATTGTTGTTGTTGTTTACTGTAAGGCACTTCTTTTTTAAAAAAATATTTTTTATTTCTCTTTACAGAGAGAGAGGAAGGGAGAGGGAGAGAAAGAGAGAAACAACCACTAGCTGCCTCCTGCCTGTTTCCACTGGGGATGGAGCCCATAACCCCGGCATGTGCCCTGACTGGGAATCGAACCAGCAACCATTAGGTGTATAGGATGACGCCCAAGCAACTGAGCCACATTGGCCAGGGCACCACTTCTCCTTCTTGATCCGTGTTTCCTTTGCCTGAGACACCTCCCACAGACATCTTCCCTCACCTCTAACTTGTGTGTCTGGCTAACTCACAGCCTTTTCCTGGACCCAACCTTGAGGCCAGGTGATGTGTGCCTCCTACTTACCACCACTCTGTACCCGCAGACTTATCTATCCATCTGTTGGTAGATTCGGGGATATTTCTCTCGTCTGCCTCTCCCCAGAATCCAGCCCAGGGTCTACACAGTGTAGATATTCTATGCCTGTTGCTGTAATGCCTGGCTGAAGGAAAGAAGGGGGCCATGACTCTGAGGGATGCTGCCACTCTAGAGGCAAGCTGCACCCTTGTTTCAGCCAGAGGAGGTCACTGAGAGGGGAGGCTCTCTCATGAATCACCTAACAATCTCACTGGTAGCTTGAGATGACGACCAGCCATCAGCACGTTAAGAGAGCTGGACGTCAGAGGTTGGCAGAACTGCCAACTAGTGGGAATTTTATTATGTGATATAAATAATGCTCTGATAATAATTCTGGACCTCACACAGTGTATTCTTGTAGTTTTTTCCACCCACAATCTAACTTACCCTCAAAACTTTCCTGGGACATATTATTACTCTCTTCCTCTGTAGCTAGAAAATCAAGCCATCGATTTCAGCCCCCAGAGCCTCTTTCTTGACATAGGGCTTGGAGGTTTTCTGGGCCCTCCAATTCTGAATCGTTAGGCTTTTCCCCTTGCCCCGCTGTTAGCAAAAATGGCAAACAGCTGAACAGGTAGAAACCGCTTCCCATAATTGTTTCGATTCTGTTAAGTCTTGGAAACACCTCACATCCCAGTTCTACCTGCCAAAGAATGTCTCATGATTCACGCATTCCGTTTTTTTAAAATGTGTACAATATTTGAATGGCCCCAGAGTAGATGTAAAAAATGCATTATATGGATGAAATTAATAAAATTAGAGGGAAAGATCCACCTAACAATTAAATTGGAAATCCCAGGCAACCTTTGGCAGCTGATAGCATGTCTGTCCTTCACTCACCCACTGACAGTATCAGAAGACCCAATGGACAAGGCACGTCTTGTGAGAAATACTAGTAGAAGTTCAGTTGCCAACTAAGTCCTGAGCTCTCCCAGATCTCCCTTATTTGGCCAACCCTGGTACAGGAGATGCTGAAATTCAGCGTTCACACCTAAAATTCCAGTATTGTCAGGAGCCTGTGACTTTTGAACTTGTGAACTAATAAATCTGGAATTGTGTCTTCCAATAGAATTCTGGGGCCTAAAGGGAGCTATAAGATCTGCTCTGGCCAATAAGGAAGGGACTTGCCCCAAGAATGAACGATGGAGCCTAAATGAACAAATAATAATGGCTATTGTAAATATCATAATGTTCTTATCCTTTGGGGAAGCTCCTGTGATTTTATGAGATTATTTTCTTACCAGTGACAAGCCTAAAGTTCCCTACCTTTGAACTGTATCCCATAAAAGAATGTACAAGCTAAACAAGATGCTATATGCAGCCCTAAATGTGTCTGCTGAAATGAGGTGTTGGAGAGTAGGCATGTCATGGGATAAAGACTGTAAATGAATGATGTCATCTTTCCAATTTGGTGCTGAAATATAAATAAACCACATTGTTCATGTGAATACCAGATCTGGGGGAAATGTACACAGAGCAATTGTGAGCGGAAGAGGCTTCTTTTGATTAGTCTGGGCTGAAAGAGAAGAGTGTGAAACGGAGATGAAAAATGAGAGTTTGGCCTGATACTCTAGACTACTTTTATTTATCTTGCTTGTAACATATCCCCTAAACTGTGAGCGATTTCTTACAGGCTGGTTGCTAGTTTTTCTTCTGTAACAAAGTTTGACCAATCCTCTTGCTTAATTGTCAGATTAGAAATGAAGCTCCTTTAATTTTTTAAATCTACACTCCCTATCTTCATTACTATCCAACTGTACTTGTTTCCTAACACACCAGAATGGTCGGGAAGGATAGGAAGCCATGAATAAGACTCCCTAAAGGCTGATGGGGGGAGGGGGGAGGGGAAAAACTGAAGAAAAGAGTAGCAAGCTTTGGACCAAGGATATTATTCATTCAAATAACTTCAGACATGTTTACTGGGTGATTCCATGCATAATGGTTCATATCCCTGTAACCATCAGCTAACACGAGGTGCCTACCAGAAAGCCTTACACAGTAAATCTGGGCAGTCACAATTGCATTCCCAGGAAAACTAATATAAAGTTGGAGAGGGTAGCTTCCCCCTGCTCTGCACTTGGGAACTCATGGACTCACTTAGCAATCTACTGAAGCCCGTTTTTATTTCCTTTCCAGTGTCTACCAAATGGCTGACCTGACACTTTTGCTTTTGGCTAACCGTGTTTATTGGTTTTACGATATTATGTCATGGCTGCTGAAACCAATCTAATCAGATTTCATTTTCTACTTCCCTTTTCTTCCAGGCGCCACCTTATTTCTCCAGGGCAATAGGATCCTAACAGTTTTCCTGCTGGACTCTTGCTTTCCATCGAGCACAATCTGGAGCCAGAGTGACCTCAGACCCACTGACTCGCTGGCTTCAAGCTCCTCACAGGCTCCCACGGCCTCAGGAAAAGAGCCCAGCTCCTCTGCAGCTTACAAGGCTCTTGGGGGGTGACTGCCGTTCACTTCCCAGCCCCACCACTCATCCCTTCTCCCAGGCCCTGGGACATGTGGTCTCTGTTCTGTCATGTTGTCATCCTCTACCTTCACCTGAATTATACCCTTCAGTTCTTCTGCTCTTAGCTTCGACACCATCACTTCCAGCAATGCCTTCCCCAAGCCTGCCTCAAAAGGGGGTGAGTGCTCATCTACTGCCCTCCCAGAATCCTGTGCCCTCCTTCAACCTCTCACTCATCACAGCACTTACCTCAATGAATGGTAAATAATCATGTGCTTTCTTGGCTTCCTCTACCACTAGGTTGAAAATCTCTCGAGGCAAACACTACGCCAAATTACTGTCGTACTCAACACCTAACCCAGAGTCAGGTGTATTAGTAGTAATAAGTGTGTGTTGAATATATGTAGGAATGAATGAAGAGATGAATGGAAAGGGCATAGACTGCTTTGGAACAAATGAAAGAAAAAATACACAATTAGGGTCTATGATGGGCCAGTTGACTATGTAACCCCCCATGTAATAGTTTAACTTTCCCTGTTGTATATTTGTTTTTGGTTGTTGTTGTTCTTAGACATGGGGAGAGCAAGATAAATGTTCTTTTTCAAGAAATATTCCATTCTTTAGTAAAATGGATCCAGTGAGATACTCCATGATGTCCCCAGTTTCTTGCCTCATTAATAATGAAGGGTTTGGAAGTGTTATGGGGTTCATTTCCTTACTATACCCTAGCTTTTGAAAGAGCAGGGGCCGCTAGAACACTTTTGTTAGCACCAAAGCCAACCATGGAAAACTGAAACTTTCTCCATTAACGAAAATCCTGATGAACACCATCTGTGAAAAGGTGCCATATATTCCATCTCTCTTGACATTTCTGAAGAGTTTATCCAAGGAGCCCTTGAAACAAAATGAAAATCCTTGATTGACTAGTAATAGACTCAATAGCTTAATGGCAATATGTAGCTATAAAAGTGTAATATTAAAACTGCCTTTAAAATATTTTAGCAAGGTGGCAATAACAAACTATGCTTTGATCAGTCATCTGGATCAAGTTAACAATAAAACCTTCATGAATGTGGTTTTAAATAAGAAAAAATATATAAGATCTGTTGCTATGGGATATGGAGATAATACCATACAATAGCAATTACACTTTACTCTATCAGATTTTCTTTTCTCCCTCTTTCTTTCCAGAAATATCCAAAATAGCCCAGAACTATTCTACTGATCTTATTTTTTGCTAATTCAGAGCAAGGTCAACAGTTCTTATCTCTGAGTAAAAGATGGAGAAACCAGATAGCAAGCGACAACGAGGAAGGGAGGGATTTCCTGAACAGCACCAGGCCCACAGGGCAATGAATCGTAACAGAGTGGGCCTGGGTTCCACGGCTTGGGCCACTCTTGGAGGATGAAGTGGGAGGATAAAGCAGCTATCAGGAGAATATGCCGCGTTGGGGACTATATGAGAGTAAGAATCACTGATGGAAAAGATTCTACTGAGGACACCGCGCAGAAATTCATTCAACACTCACTGAACTTCCTCAGCCACAAAGACAGTGCAATTTGTGCCAGGCTAAGTGCTTGACCAGTATGCTTTTGTCAAATCCTTGCCTTTGAGGTAGCCATTCTTATGAGGAAACCAAACCCATGATTGCTCAGCTAGTAAGTTAAAGGACAGGACTTAAATCCAGGTTTCTGACTGCACAGTCCTACAGTGTGATATGAATTATCAGAAGACTGACTACAACACAATATGGGAAGGAAATCAAGAGGGAAGGGACTGGTTTGCATCAGGGGTGGGGAATGTCTGACCCACGGGCAGTATAAGGCCCACAAAAGCATTTGGTCTGGCCCTGCCAAAGCAACAGTAGGCGGGACTCGGAATTCAATAAATGTAGGAGCTTTTTTGATAGCAACATAAATTTATATTAAGTGAATTATAGTAAGCAAATGATGTTATAAATATCCAAATGGCCCTTAGCAGTAAAAGGGTTCCTCACCCCTAGTTTACATGAATGTCTAGAGGCAGAAGGAATCCCCTCCTCGCTGAGGACAGGGGAATCCAATAAGTCTCCATGGGTCAGGTGCCCCGTGAGCTAAGATTTGAAAGTTGGCGTGGATATGGGTATAAGGAAAAGTGGGCTGGGGAGATGCCATGGTAAACTTACTTTCTAATCGCCTTGAAAGGAAACCCAGGTCAATATGGTGTGTGTGTGTGTGTGTGTGTGTGTGTACCTACGCTGCTTTCTTCATTGCTTTATTGGATGTGGAAAGAGCAGAAAACATATTTGAGATAATTCACTTTCTTATTTCTCAAAAGCACTTATCAACTTGGGTCATTTTGGAAGGAATTTAGGACAGCCATAGCCATATACTCATATGCTCACACTTGTCAAACTATGACATTTCTGGGAAAAATGCACCAGTCTCTTGACATTTATGCTTTCACAGATATCTACACAATCCACTGCTTTTGCATCAGCCCCGTTTCAAAAATTCATCTGACCTCTCCCAACTCAGTCAGCCGATCAGTTCTACAACCAAACAGAACATTGATGAAACTCTGCCTCCCAGCTTTGTTGAAGGCACCTCCCTTAGTCCTTATTTATAGACAGAAAATTAGTAGGTCACCAAGGAGGGTTCGGCTGCTATTTTTGTACCTACTCTTTATGTAGCCTTATTTTATTTTAATTGTTACAGAGAATGTCAGTGCCTCTCCACAGCCCCTTGTTCTACCCTGGAGGCCACCTGCAGCTTGAACTGAGACTCTCAGATGTGCTGCTGTCTTCCCATCTGAGCACCCTGCATCTCCCTCTGCCTGAGGTCTTCCTCTGGCCACAGGTGCAGGCTTGGCCAGGGAACAGGGCAGACCAGAAGTGTTGGGGAGCTCAGGTCCTCAGAACAACTCTTGATGTGAGGGAGGGAGGTAAGGAATAAATAACCAGCATCCTCGCTCCTACTGGGAAAACACGACAGTGTGTTCGGGAATGTCCCAGTAGGTCCTCAGCAGGGTGCAGGCCTATTGGTGATAACAGAAACCTGCCCACAGTGTTCCTTTTTTTACCTTTTCCCTTCCCTGTCTCACTTCTCCATTTTTTCACCATGCTTCTTGGGACCACTACCCAAATAAACCACCTGCTCCAAATTGTTGTCTCTGGATTTGTTTTTGTGGAAATCCCAGCTCAAACCCTTGTTGAATGATGGACAAGCTTGTGCCTAACTTTTGTATCAGACTAACGTTCCTGTGACTACCAGGCCTTTCCATGCTCAGCTCTTGAGATTTCCCATCACCTCCGGAGACAGATGTCTCGCTTTCCTTAGGGAAGTGACATGGGCCTGGCCCTAATTCTTTTTCTGCCAAATATGCACTCTGAGACTCAGAATGAACCACTTTTCTATGAGTCTCTGTCCCTGAAACAGAAGTAAATGGGAGAGATAGGGTAGAATGTCTTTAGCATGAACCAAACTCCATATGGATAGATACTGGTCTGCTGTTCTTATTCCTGACTTCACATTTTGTGGAGGTTTTCTCCCTCCCTCCCTCCCTCCCTCCCTCCCTCCCTCCCTCCCTCCCTCCCTCCCTCCCTCCCTCCCTCCTTTCCTTCCTTCCTTCCTTCCTTCCTTCCTTCCTTCCTTCCTTCCTTCCTTCCTTCCTTCCTTCCTTCTTTCCTTCCTTCCTTTTTCTGATAAAATCAGGGGAAAGAAATTTTTCTGGCAAACAACTTCCTGCTGCTACTTTAGAAACCTGAGGAATTCCACAAGGGGTGATGGACAACACCTGTCACCAGGGGCATCACCACTTCTGTTGTGCAATCAGCCAGTGCAAACCGTGGGGGGGGGCGGGGGGGGGGAGTTATTTGTAGAGAGAATTCTATGTGCTCTGCTGATTAGTGTGGAGATTAGGATCTCGAATAGTGGCAGAATGAAGACTGGCACTGTGAGAGGGAGCAACCTGCAAACATCAACAATAACAACCAATGCTTGCCTAGCCCTTCATCCTGTCATCTCAGGGAGTCAGTCCCACCAACCCTGTGATGTAGGCTGGAGAGGGCTATCGTCAGAATCTTTAATAGCTGCTATGACAGAGGCAGAAACTCCTAAGAACCAAGAGTGACTCAAAAATATCTGCCCCGAATATCAGCCCTACACAGAGGCTGTTATTATCCCGCTGTAGAGATGAAGACACTGGGGCTTGGAAAGACTAAGAAACTTGCCAAAGATCACACTCCTAGCAGATTTGGGACTATCATTCCAAAGCTCCCTAATTAACTACTGTACCCTGGTGCTCAGATTCATAAAGACTAACCCCTCATAAAAAAAACAGTAAGATTGATCTGGAAATGGGCCCCGACTCTCTGGACAGTGACCCCAGTTGGAGCTGAGAAGAGAAGAAGCTCACTTTGATTTTAAAATGCGACGTGAAAAGGATGGAACTCAGACACATTATAAATCTTGACCAAGTCCCAAGGGAGTCGAAGTTGGTGGCCTCTCCTAATACAAACTCAATCGTCATTACTGCCATCCATATTAATTTTGAATGCTCCAACCAACGAGACAGTTTTGAACACATCAGCAATCAGACAAACAAGGTCTTTCTAACATCCCGCACACCTCATGATGGTGGGGTCTGGGGGAAGGGAAGGCCCCAGAAGTTTCCACCCCGAAGTTACTCAGTTAAGCACAGGTCTGTTTAATTAAGTAGTGGGTTGCACATGCTATACTTAGCTTTTAAACACTTGTAAAGTCCTCTTCATTCATTTATCTTACTTGTCACTGACAAGCTCTTCAAGGACTGTAACAGTATGCAGAGCATGAAGAGCCTGGGTAAACAACACATATTTTATGTGGAGTCTAAACTGTTTCAACTCGGAGAGTCAATAGCGGGTCTCTGAAAAAGTCCCAGACGCTCCCAACAACCGAGGGTGCGTTCTGAGCATGGTTTATGAGGAGCTTCTTTAGAAAGGGAGCTTCAAAATCAAATCCCAATTTTTTAACTAAAAGGGGGGAAAAAAGAAAGGAAAAGGGGGAGGCCAAGAAGATAGGAAAGGAGGGACTAAGGGACGGAGGAAAAAGAAGAAAAAAGAAAAGAGAGGAGGTAAGAGTTCAGCCGGCGTGGATCAGTGGTTAAGCATAGACCTATGAATCAAGAGGTCACGGTTCGATTCCCAATCAAGGCACATGCCCAGGTAGTGGGCCCAATCCCCAGTGTGGGGCATGCATGAGGTAGCCAATCAATGATTCTCATTATTGATGTTTCTCTCTCTCTCCGTCTCCCTTCCTTTCTGAAATCAATAAAAACATTTTTTTTTTTTTTTTAAAGAGAGGAGGTAAGAAGGAAAAAGAGAAGGCTGTTTGTGAGCATTGGAATTCAGCTCTAAAACTGGGCTGACAAGGGAAGGAAAGTTCTTCATTCATTCCATCGGTACCCTCAATAAATGTTTACTACACTGGCCTAGCCAGAGCTGGTATCACCAAATCATCTCCTCAGACAATGAATTAAAACAAAATTAAACACCACAGGGTATGGCCTAACAGAATGGGCTGCTGGACACTGACAATGTGGATGCCTACTCATCGGAGAACTTAAAGCAGTTGGTAGCCTAGCAGCACCTCAGGAAGGGACACAGAGAGTCATGGCTAGGAAGAGAAGTGTCCACATACCTGGACTGATTCACAGGGAGTAAGCAAACTTTTAATAGCTATGGATTGACTGTGCAATGTATTTGAATAAATTAGAATGAGCACATCTGAGCATGCATAGAAAGCATGTCATAGGGCATGGAAAGCATCATGATGGTGGTTCTCAAATGATGGAAGCTTGAGACACTCATCAGAAGGAAAGAGCTAAGCAACTGGGAATGGCCTTGCAAACAGCAGAGACCGGACATTCAGAGCAGCCCAGGGAGAATGAATGGGCCTGAGCTGGAACTGTCCGAGGCCGGGAGGACGTTCTCCCTCTGGGGCTGCGACCTCAGCACGGAAATGGGGCCAGTGAAACCTGGGCCTGCTCCCAGTTCTGAAGCTGAGTGGAAGGGCACAAATCCAAGACCTCCTCGGCACCTCACCTCCCTCAAAACAAACAAATGACAACAAAAGCGGGAGAGACAGGAGGGTGTGAGCAATGCAAAACATGTGGTGGGGCTGCTGGCCCTGCAGCACTGAGAGAACCCCGGGGAGAGGGGCGGTGAGACCATGAGTGGAGGTTTGGCAGGAAGGAGGGGGCCTGGCAGCTGGGGGAGTGAGAGGCAGACAGGAGAGACAGTGAGGGCCCTGGACAGAGAACAAACCCCTCTCCCAGCTGCTTTCACACTTGGGTGAAACAATTGGAGAAAATGTAAACACCCTCATTAGTCGTTTTCCAATCAGTTGAAAAACAAATGGGAAGAGAGAAATGGCAGTGGAGTGTCCCAAATACCAAATCTGTGAAACATTCCCCCAGGCGTCTGTCTACCTTCTCCTTGGGCTGCTGGCCGTGCTGCCCTCCCTGTGTTTGGATTTCCGTGCCTTTACTGGCTTTAAATGGGATAACCTAGGACCAGTTCAGTTCTACAGGGAAGGAAAGTCTGCCCACATATTCCACTCTGGATAGAAGATCTCCATGAACCCTCCAGAGACACACAAACAAGACAGATACATCATTTACCACCGCTTCTTCTGTGAAAACTCACCCCAAGAAGAGGCAAAGTGGGACTCTCGGGCGTGGGGAGCTGACAGAAATCCAAGTGTCAGAAAGAATGAAATTACATTCGAATTCCATCTGGAAATGCCCAGTGTGTTGAATCACACTGCTTTTTCACGAACCCTTCCCAACATATCAGATTAAATTCATCAATGGATACACATTGAAAATCAATTTCTCTTGGTTTCCTGCTTAAGGTAGAATCCAAAAAGTCTCATTTTCTATGACCCTGCAGTTGAAACAGTGTTAAGTATAAAACATCCAAATGTATTTACATTTGAAACTGCACAAAAACAGATATGAAATATGTTTCTTCAGAGCACTAGGAGAAGCTGAGGTGATTTTCTCAAAGACTCCTGAGGATTTCAGGGACTATCTCAAGTCTCTCTCCTACAAATGAGGATTGGCTAGATTAGAATGATCCAGATGCACACCGTGTTGGTTCTAGGCCACACTTTAAAACAATGAATCCAAGCTCCCTATTTCACAGGAGAGCCTGAGGCTCCAAGGGGCTGAAGGTTGGTCACAAACCCAAGAGAAAGCCCCAGATACCTGCCTATGAGTCAGGTCCGGCCCTCCCCTGCCCCTGGCTGTCTTCCCATTTGATTGGCATGCGCAGACAAGTCCACCTGCCCACAACCAGGAACACCAAGCCCACCTCATGTCTTTCACATTGCATTCCAAAGCACTGTGGTATTCATTTCCATCTTGCAGTCTGAACAGCATCAAACACCTAATCATTTTGGTCTCAATGCCTACAGATAAGTTACGGAATTTTCCATTTTCTTTCAGATAGGAGCCTTGGTTCTCTACCAGAAGTACTGATTTAACTTTATGTTTCTTCTTCTATCTATAACACCAATAAGTTTTTCATTCTAAAAAGCATACATCCTATCTATGAAATATTAAATAGTACAAAATACTTTATTTAATAAAAAAGTTATTCCCTTTCCTTCCATCCCAATAGCCACTCTCATTGCTAAGATTTTCTCCCAGTCTTTCTGGAAAATTTTATGCATAGTCAAGCACAGACACACACACACACACACACACACACACACACACACACACACACAACCTTTAAAAATGAAATGTCTAATATGTCTCAGACATCTTTCCATATCAAGATCCTGTTTGAATACCTCATTTTTAATGGATACATATTATTCCAGTCTATGCATATATTCTCATTATTTATAAGTCTGATGTACTAAAATAGTAGGCAGGAAACTTTGTTTATTTTTTTAATTGATTTTAGAGAGAGAGAGAGGAAGACAGAAAGAAATTTTTTTTATTGATTTGTTGTTCCACTTATTTATGCATTCATTGGTTGTATGTGCCCTCACTGGGGATTGAACCTACAACCTTGGCATATCGGGGTGATGCTCTAACCAGCTGAACTAACTGGCCAGGGCCTCTTTGTTTATTTTGTTCAAAGATGTATCCCAAGCACCTAAAACATTGTCTGGTACATAGTTAATGTTTACTGAATAAATGAATGAATGAGTGAGTGAATGAATGATGGACACTTAGGTCATTTCCAATTTTTCATTATTCCAACAATGCTTCAGAGAACACTTCCCCAAAGGAAAGCTTTGCCTGTCCTCATGAACTTGTTTTCAACAAGGATGGATGCTTAAACATATAATAGCTGTTTCTATAATGTGCTAAATAAAGAGATTTGGGAGAGTTCCCTGGATAGAGTATACATATTTTAAACTTTGAAAGATATCACCAAATTTCCCTTCAAAAATGCTGGCCAACTTCCAGTCTGCGCCTCTTCCCTTATACTGTGCCAACACGGAGTCTATTCAAATTCTTTAATCTTCCAAAATCCGATACATGGAATACTGCAACCCATTCACATTTCCCCAGTTATAATTTGAGACTGAGCGTCTTTTCAGTCATTTATTGGCCATTTCCATTTCACTATCTGCGAGTCTCCTTTAATGTCCTTTAGTCCATCTGGGAGGGGGAAGGCGTGGGAGGTTTTTTCCTTACTGTGCGTGAGAACAATTGTATAGATAAAGAGAGCAGTGAGCTGCTGTGGGGAGGAGAAGAACCTGAGTGAAAGTGGGAAGAGAGCAAGTAAAAGCAGGCTAAGTGGAAACAGGAAACTGTGCACAGACTGGATAGATTTGAAGAGGCCTCGATCAATGGAACACATTAACATCTGAAATGTCACTGCAGCGGGAGAGAGAAAGAGAGAAGCGGGAGCTAGCTGGTGTGCTGCGATGCAACAGAGCCAGCCCTTTCCTTTGGTGCCACAGCCCTAGCAGGTGGTGGTTACAGGTAAACCATTAGCAGGAGAAGTAAAATTATGCTTTACTTCTCTGCAAAAGATTTTTGTGTTTTTTTTTTCAAAGCCTGGGTCATTCATGGGAGAGTATTGAGCCTGTAAATGCCACTCAACATGCATGTGTTGGTGGAAAGAACCTCGTCCAGCCTTCTTACCCAAACAGGACTTCCTGTGCAGCTGTCCTGGTGGATGCATTATCACCGCTTATGAGACATGCATTAAATGGCCCTAACTGACATATTTTGAGCTTTGGCTGCACTCTCAGTCTACCTGTCCTAATTCTGCCTTGTTGAAGGTGCCCAGGTTTTGAGACATTTAAGTACAGCTATGCCCATGATCTCCAGCTTATCTAGCCTAACCATTATATACTCTTGACTGGTCATTCTCCACTTCTCCTAGTCCCTGCTCTGGACCCCATCACATATGGGGTCATCGCAATGTGTCAGGGCTTCTCTTAGAGAATAATTCCCTAAACAGGGTCTGAATGCAAATCTTTACATGTATCCTTCCCTGCACTAAACACAACTTTACAATAATTAACATACTTCACCCTGCATTGATTTCTTAGCATCTGCTGTGCCTTTATGACTCGTTGTTAGATATTCAATTAATTAAATGCATAACCTGGTGGCCAGTTTCCCAGCCATTCACACACACACCCCAGAATTTTAATTTTAAGTATAAGTTTCATTCTTTTCCTTACTGCATATTTACTTTAGACTTATCCTAACTAAATTTGGGTTTACAGTTCCATTCTGCTGAGGTATTTCTCAGTTCTAATGATGTCTCCCATTGTTTTATAATCTCAGCTTTGAAGTATCACACTTTCTAAGGCTGCATATACAGTTGACCTTTGAACAACACGGGTTTGAACTGCACTGGTTCACTTATATGCCGATTTCCCCCGTAAGGATACAGGCATCCCTCCATATCTCTGGGCTTGGTATCCATGGATTCAAACCAACTGAGAATCAAAAGGAGTGTTTTCCGTTTACCAGGATATAGAGGGTCAGCTGTATGCATCCTTCTACACCATTTTATACAGGAACTTCAGCATCCTCACCTCTTGTCATTTGTGGGGGTCCTGGAACCAGCTCCCTGTGGATACTGAGGGGCAGATGTGGCTAAGTTTTTAGGGGAGCCAAAGGTTCTGCACAAATTTTCTACCGCCCTGGGGTCGGCACCCTTAACATCTGTGCTGTTCAACTGTAATCGGGTCTGTGCTCATTCCGGAAGGACAGAGCACAGTGCCTCTGGCAACCTCCCCACGAGGGGACAGGATTCCCTAGTCAATTTGCTAGGATGGAGGTGTTTAATCTGCTATAAACCCATCTTGCTGAACCACCATTCAGTCCAAACCTCTCTATTTGGTAAAAGAAAATGAATAAAAAATACGTGTGTGTGTGAATTTGTTGTGTCCGATGCCTAGCAGAAGTCCCGGTGCCTGTGCCTCAGCCGGCCATCCCCTGCCCAGCTCTACATTAACCTCATGAAAAGACAAAGTGAGCTCAGCATTACTTAATTTTAGTGAACAAATAGAGGATCTCGGCAATTGCTAATTTTATTGCAGCTTCATGAATGCATTTGTTGCTTAAGGGCAAAGTTCCGGAGGCAGGTAAAATTCAGATAAGCTACGAAAATGGAAAGTTAATTTCCCTATTCTTCAGATGCTTTCATCCTGTTGGCAGGATGGTGAACTGGAATACGTTTTCTCAAGGGCAATTTGGCACTATGTACTAAAACTCAAACTGTGCACGCCCTGGGGTCCAGCAACCTCCTCCTGAAAAGAAAGCTGGACCGGTATACAGGGATGAAAAAGATAAAAATACATTCACTGGGATGCCGATCCCAGTAGCAATTAATGAGAAGTAAATAAAATGTCCATACATCTGGATTTTGTTTAACAAGTTACTGAATATCCATTATTCCTAAAAATAGAATCCTCAAAAGCCATTTGAGAATGATAGATATTCTGCCCTGGCTGGGTGGCTCAGTTGGTTCGGCATCGACCAGAAAGGATGCCGGTTTGATTCCCAGTCAGGGCACATGCCCAGGCTGTGAGCATGATCTCCAGTAGGGGGTGTGCAGGAAGCAGCAATCAATGTTTCACTCTAACATTGATATTTTTCTCTCTCTCCCTCTCCCTCTCCCTTCCTCTCTCTCTCGAAAAAAAAATCTTAAAAATAAAGAGTGATGGATATTTATATTTATTAAAAGGAAAAAGTATAACATATGTAGATGAATTCCTGGAAGTAGTAGATGATAGTAAAACAACATGTTCCTACAAAATAATATACATATCTACATAAACATATATATAAATATCTCCTTACTAGTACATACATAAATGTATACATGCATACGTGAATATGTGAGAAAGGCCCAGAAAGATAAACACAAAATGTTGATGGGTTATTGCTGGGTGCTTGGATTTCATGGAATTTATATTCTCCTTTATTCCTTTCCACATTTCTTGAATAGTCAATAAAAGAAAATAATAACAAAACAATAAAAATGTTCTTGGCTCCATATACAAAAATGCTGAGCTACTAGTACAGATTATTTCTGAAATTAGAAGGAAATGGTGTTGAAAACCTTTCAGTTCAGGGCAGAGACTCCTGAGACTGGCCTTGGTGTGCTTGGACTCCCGCGGTCTTTCCTGTTGACCTGCAGCAGCCCAGGATTAAAGGAACCCTGCTTTAAGGCCACAGCTCTCCGCCCTCCAGCTTGATCCTCTAAAGTCCTTGTTACTCTGAACAATCAGCATCAACAATCTCCCTGTAGCCTAGTGAGCTCACACAGTAACTTCTTCCTCCAGAAGAGGCAGTAAACAAACCTGGGCCTTTTCAAATACTGAGGAATGCGAGTACCTCACAGGGCAGTGAGAGCCGTGGCCGTGGCTGTGCACCACAGCTGGATGGAAACGGAGAGGCTCCCAAGTCCCTGTCAGGCTCAGAACCAATACATTGGTGCCAAATTCAAGTCCTCCCCCAGGAGCCCCAGGGCCCTCAGCTGGATCAAGTCACTGTCCATCTGAGTTTTGCATCATGGGCCAAAGATTGGGAGTATCTCTTTGCTGGGTCTTTTCAAGTTGAGAGAGTTAATAGTACAGCTTCAAGTTCAGGAAATATCTTGTAATAATACAGTGTTTGCAGTAATGTATAGGCTAAAGTCATGCAAAAAATATTTGTCTCATTCCCACACACTGAACTTGGTAATTATATAGGAGTTTGGACATTAAGGACCCAGACATAAAGGAGTAGGTTAAAAGCATAATTATGGCTCAGAAAGAGCATGTGCCTGGGGACATTTCAGGCCTACTCCACAAAATAAGAAAAAACAGAAAATAGCACCCAAAATCAGGTAGTAGTGTCTCTCTCTCTCTCTCTCTCTCTCTCTCTCTCTCTCTCTCTCTCTCTCTCTCTCTGAAATAACCCATTAAAAGAATAATGATTATTTAGGAATAGACATAAGTTGGAAATAGGTAGCAAATAGGGCCTTTAGTTCTGGGATTTTGATATTAATGGCCCAAAGGACTTCTCAGTTCCTGAAGCTTTCAGGGCACTATTTGAAAATTGAGCTACAGAGGAAAGAGACTGCAGATCCCCATGTCTCACAGACTGTATAATTGAAGGAAGCTGTTATTTCATCCTTGGTATGGCTGGGGTGGAGGTGCATTAATGAAAGGCCCAGATCATCCCTGACCAACTACTCTTAAAATGCAGAAAACAAGAACAAGCCCCAAGGTGCCCACGACTCAGCCAACTCAGGGCAAGCTCCACGCGTAGAAATGACCTAGCCACCGAATCCCAGAAGCCATTTTATCATTCATAAAACATGCTGGTTTTAACCTGCTTCCTGTTGACAGTTTTCATATCATACTCCCCCTGAATACACAGTGGCTCCCCATGGTCAGAGAGAAACAGTTCAGTCGCCAGGTAAGGCCAAACTCTACCTTTCCTTCTGAACAATCTACCTCCTTCCAGCCTCCTTCATAAAAACTCTCCCCAAATATGGCCTGTCTGTAACCCAACGGGCACACAGATTCATCTCTATCCTAGCCAGAAAGGATCCCTCCCTACGAAACCAGGCCCTACAGCATCCATCACAGCTGGGTTCAAAATGGATCCCATTAAGATAAATTCCCTAACTGAAAGTGTCCTGGAGAGTGAGGAAAACTAGAAGTGGGATCAGAGGGCCTGGGTCAAACGGTCAAAGTTAGGCCACTTAATAGCTGTTTAATGACCAGCAAAATATTTTCAACCTCTCTGGTTTTGTGCACAGGGCATCTGCAGGTACCTGAGCACAGTCTGTAGCTTCTGATTCCTTTTTATAGCCCTGGAATGCCTGCACCAGGGTTCGGACCCTCTTCATGCTCAATAGGGTCTGTTGACCAACTGTCTCTCTTACCCATTATCATTGTGTGCCCTGTGCTGACAGGTTTATCTCTACTCCAGCCCTCACCCTGCTACATGGTCCTGTGACCACCTTTTCTTGTCACAATTGCAGCTCAAAGACACCCCAATTCTTGCTATTTATTTCCAGTTGACATTTCTGAATTGCAAGGCTGTCGAGAGAGAGAGAGAGAGAGAGAGAGAGAGAGAGAGAGAGAGAGAGGAGGCATTTGGTGACACAATGATTTCCACCTTTGGAGGTTGATGACTTCCTTCATTAGATCAGTGCCTCCAGAATTCTGGCTATCAATCAGATCCATTGACTTCTGGTGTCTCTCCCCTAAGATGCTGACCATGCAGGTGGAAAGGCTGGCCCAGGAGTTGGTATTTAATGAAAGTGGGGAAGAAGCGCACCAGGCCATTCAAAGCACAGCCAAGTTTAGCTGCAGTTGATATAACTATTTTGAAAATTAAGATACATGTAAATTGCTTTTGAGAATTTTGCCATGAGATAGCCAGAAACACTAGAGAGAACTGGAAGTTCAAATAATAATCTCTATCCTTTTTACTATTCTTTCCTTTTATTTTCCACTTTTATTTGTGACCTTCTTCCTCTATGAATGGATAGGGCATAGCACTAAGCCTTTGGGAGTTCCGTGCCAGGGATCACTGAAGCTGAGAAAGGGTCCCTGTTTCTCGCCCTCCCCTCTCAGTAGCCCTTGCTGATCAGAAAAGGGTCCCTTCTACCTCCTTTTCATGTTTTCTCTCTTCCTCCTCAGCACTGGGAGCCTTTCATGCCTATAAAGATCTTGGTAAGGTGGGTATGGAAACCAGCATGAGACAGACCGGCTCTGCCCCCGAATGAGTGTGCGGTTTTTGGTTGGTTTGTTCCAGAAGCTCTTTCTTTGTGATTTCAGCACTGTGAAAGGTCTGCGAAACACCCCACACCCTGCAATCCACCAGGAGGATATTGCTTTACCTGGAGGAAGAGACCCCTGCATTCCCAGAACTTTCCTTTGCAGTCTCTGAGATCCACAGAAAACAAAATATAATAAACAAACGAATGAATCAACAAAGGAACACTAGAAGTGACACCCAAGTAACTTCAGCTGGTTCAAGGTAAGGAGAACAATCTCCTACAAATCAATCAACGGACTGAGCAGATGCTGTGCTGCTTCCTTGATCCTATCTAGATTCCCAGAGTTCCACGGAACATTCCAGAAGTAATTTGGCCTTTGTGCGCAGTGCACAGGGACTAACGTTTTTCAACAGCATTTCATAAGGAGACGTGGGGATGATTTTGGGCCTTGCTCTCGGCAGAAGCTAAGCATTGGGTGTGGCTAAGAGGAGAGAATTGGGCTTTTTTATATGAGCACTCTTCTGAAAACCACCCCAGCGATGAAAAATCGCCTGCCCAAACCTCACGGAGAAGTAATGGTGGATCTGCCCAAGAGGATTCCTGCTCATAAAACTGCAAAACAGACCTGTTAACGCAAACCTGCAATTACGACCAGAACTGGAATCTCACTTAAATAATTTTGCGGCTATAACACAACTGATTAATAACCCCTCAACTGATCAGACTTGTCACACTTGACAAGATTTGAGTCCCCTAAAGGTGACTACTGAGCATGCACCCCTGACAACCAAACTGTGTGGGAGGCTGAAAAAGAATGGAGAACAGGAAAATAGTTTCAACCCAAGCAATTGAAAAGGCATGACAATGATTTTCAACATAAAACTGTTTGGCAGAGAGAGAGAGAGAGAGAGAGAGAGAGAGAGAACCTATAGTCAAGCAGATTTTTGGACCAAACTCCAGAAATGGAAATAAAAGGACAGGATGTGCCCAAGGTCATGTGTATGTGGGTGACCCAGGAAAGGAATGTGGAATGCCTGACTTATAGCCAACACCTAGCTCCTTCCGCTTGGAGGAAGGAGGACCAAGATTGAGAAGGATGCTCAGTGAATGCTTGGGGCTGTACCTGCATCCTTGCTGACTCTTTCATGCTCAGTGGAGTTATTATTAAACTAAAGCATCACACATCACTCTAAAATTTTCCTCAGAGAGAAATTCTAGCTTTCGACTTCCTCAATTCTCTTGGTCTTGCTCAGAACATTAATATTTGTTGGACAGCCTGTTTTTTTGGGTTTTTTTGTTCTTTTTTCTAAGTGGGAAGATATTTCAAAAATCAAATATTCTGGTTTGTTTCAAAGAATATGTTCTCAGCTAAAGCCATGTTTTCTTCCTGTGGGGGTGAGCCACAGTTGGCCACGATTCACCAAAGTTTCCACCAGCTAACAATAAAAAACGATGTCCCATTCTCAAGAAATAAAAGAAAAATTACAGCAAAGTTGTGCATTTCCGTTCCAGTCCCCAAAGACAATCTGAAGAAGTGGCCAATGTGCCAAATTAAGCCATGCGAATTTATCCATATCTAATAAGGATTAGCAAATGTCACAACACGGAACATGGCCTGGACATAATTTATATTCCATCTTCTAAGGCGCTAGGTTCAGCGTGGTCTCATTCCAGCCGGGAACTAGGAGGAGAGGTGTCTTTGTAGAGTCCCAATCATGTGTGTGACAAGCAGGAGGGCTCTTCACGTGACAAAAGAAGGTTTCTTGACACAGAAACAGCGCCCTCACAACCGGAATGTGGTGGCTGAGCATAAAGAACTCACCACCCAAGGGAGATGCAGGCGTCTCTCCCCTCCCGCTCAGGACAACTGTTCTGGAAGCCGCTCTGCCTCTTGCCAAAGCTGGGTGTCCACCTGCAACTTGAAAAGCTTTGGAAACAAGTCTACGTTACATATTTGGAGCGAGGAAGATTAAGACTCCTGAACTTTGGGCTAGCCAGCTCTGATTGGGTCTCCTCCACCCCATTTCTCATCCGTCCTTGCCAAAAGCACAAAGAGGCAACTGGGACTCTTGCTCAGAGTATCTGCTATTAAGATAAATCAGCAACACTTAAGTGTCTTTGGTTCATAAAAAATAGTCCCCTGGAGATGGCTCTTCCCCTCCAAAATATCAGCTTTTCGTTTCCCGGCCTCACCGAGGATTGCATCACGGGAAGGCTCAGGAACGCAGCTCTCCCTGGAAGCCTGGCCTCATCTGGGAAGCCTCAGAAGACCCTGGCCCCAGCAGACCCCCCAGGAGTCTGGACAAGCAAGACTGGGGCTGGGAGGTCTGGACGCTCCTTTCCTGGAAGGAAGCTTTCTGAACCCACTCTGAACTGGGTTCTTTCAAGGCAATGTTTGTACCTTCTTCACTATTTATTTTTCTCCAAGGATAAATCAGGGTCTGGCTCCCAGAGAAGCAGCAGAGAGGGGCCTGTTTATGAACATTGCCACTCAAGTTCTTTCTTCTTTGGTCTGGGGAACAAGTCCTGTGGAGCAGGTTTGTGTCAATGGATTGTCACCAGAGACAGTTTGGGACCATCCCTCCTCAAAGCACAGTGCTACCCTGTGGGGAACAATAAGATGGCCCTGTCCTTGCACCTCAGCACTGAGGTCAACCTCCTGCACAATTGTGCAGCCCTCCGGGTAGATCCTTCCTGATGATGCTTTTCTGTGAGTCAGGTAGAAAACAGCATACCCATTTTACAGGAAGGCACATTGACCTGCCACCATCACATACTAATAAGTGGAGGTCAGTCAGGATTCATTACTTGAGCAAACTTCAGAGCCTTCCTTCTTCGCTGCCGCCTTTAAAACCTAGACTTCTCAGATACTCCCTGGTGGGAAAGATGGCAACTTCATTGCAATGGGAAAACAAAGGGGCTCAGAGTGTGACGCCTACCAGCAGATGCACTGAGCGTCTTTCTCGACCACTCACCAGCTCTGTGACCTGGTTTGTGAGGATTGTAATAAAACAACCAAACTATAAAATTGTGCTTAGAATATCATTTCTTCAAGAAATGATAGCTGTGCTAATGTCCTATTGAACCATGCACCACCCTACTCAATAGCAAGCTCCATGAAAGCCAATACTGCCATTTGCTTGAGCATCCTCCAAGTCCTTGGTATAGATCAAGTACTCAACACACTACTTCTGAATGTGCTGGAATAGTCTGTGACTATGAAAACTACAGGAGCTTAGAGTTTTCTTAGTCCACTTCCTTCATGTTACAAATGGGGAAACTGAGTCTGTGAGAGAGAAGCAAAATGAGGTGCCCAAGGTTTCTTAGTGTATTGGAGTCAGAGTTGAGCTGGAACTATGATCCCCAGATCCATTCTCAGACCCCACACCTTCTACTGCCTGCCAGGGCTTCCCTGGTGAGGTGGGCTGCCTTGCTTTATTTAAATATTTAATATCCTACTTTCTACATGGCTGCTTGTGTCAGCAGCGCAGAGAGCATTGGGCCCCAAACCAAAGAAGACTGACAAGAGAGACTCTGCCTGGGCTTGTGACCCACACACCTGCTCCCTACCCTGGCACCCAAAAGGGCTTTGGCACACCCCATACAGCCCAAAGCAGTAGGGTGTCTGGCTGGCTTCTGAGCTGGGTTGGTAATTTTAGGAGTGCTGGACCGTGAGAGAGAGGAAATAAACCAGCCTCGAGATGATCAGTGAATCGGAGGTTTCTCGGCATAAGAACCACCCTGGACTGAAACCTTCTGAGTTGCCACTTTTGTTCAGTCGATTTTCATTGTTTTCTGAAATGACAGCCTCTCTGTCCAGTCTGAACTTGTAACCTCTTTGTACAATTCCGGTCCCAGACTGTGTCAAAGATCACCCGAATATAGATTTGCTAGCTGTGTCCAAACAGGCATTTCCCAACGGCCTATCAGGGCAGAGATAAGAGAGTGGGGTTTTGGTCCTTGTGTGTTTATTTTATTGTTTTAATAATCGCATCTAAACATTGGTGTTGTGGGGTTCTGGCTCCCCCACCTTGTCAACTCAGCAACTGCACTTGGGACTGGGACTTGAGGAGAACAGATTACAACTCTCCTGGCTACAGTTTGTCCTCACAGGACTCCCTTCCTACACAGTGCTCCGCGAGGCTCACCCCCTGCAAGTCTTTGCTCACATGTTCCTCTCTCAGGGGGGAGTTCCAGGAACACCCTATTCAAAATCACTTCCAAGACACCTCACAGATCATTGAAATTTCCCCTCACACAACTGATTGCCATCCATCACACCAGGTATTTGATGTCATTGTTTCTCACTTGTCCCTCATAGAACACATGCTCCCTTTGGACAGGGATATGGTCATTGCTATGTCCCCAGTGTCCACACAGTTATGTGTTGCAGAATGGACTGCTCATTTTTTCCCCATGCCTACTCCCCTAAGAAGTTGTAAAAATCCCCCTCTGCCTTCTGCTCTCTCAGCTTACTGACCATTTACATTCCCTATAGTAATACTCTGCCCCAAATCTGAGTGGCATGTTATCAGACTATAGCTTAGACAAACTTAACACATATAGGTGGCATTTATGTAAAAACTTACAAATGTCAAGTACTTTGTAAGAGAGAGCTATTTCTTAGTTCTCTAAAATCCTCAAAATGCCCATAACTCCAATATTTAAATTCTGGGGCATTAATCCTAAGGAAAAAATATTTATGTATTGAGATGTTCATCAAATGTGATTATAAAAGGGAAAAACTAGGAATGAATTGAAATCACAACAAAGAGAAGAATGATAAAATTAACTATGGCAATGATGGAAGTCATACAACCAAGATATATATTTTTGAAGATTTTTAAGGACGTGGGAATATGCACACCAAGTTAAATGTTTATAAGGCTAAAAAATCTTTATTATGCAGTATGTCATGTCTTTGTGCAAATATGTATATAGACAATGGAATGTAGGAAACTATAAATCTTAATGACAGTTATTTCTGAGTGGCAAGAATATGGGGGATTTTAGTGTTTTATTTACATTTTCCTAAGAATCTTTAATGAACATATATTATTTTTATAATAAAGCATTTATTTATATGCTTTCAATTATGAAAAAGTATCATTTACATAATAAGGGTGGTTAAAATTAAGTCCTTCTTATTTTTAAATATAGTTCATTATTATGGGTTGAATTAAAAAAAATAAAACAAGAGTAAACATGGGAGATTCTGGAACTTTTAACTCTGCTGTTAGCATGTCACAGAGATGAAAAAAAAAAAGTGGCATCTTCCCCCCAAAAATATGGAGCTGAGTAAGAGTAAAGAAAGATAAACTTGCCCTAGCTGGTTTGGCTCAGTGGATAGAGCATCAGCCTGTGGACCAAAGGGTCCTGGGTTCGATTCTGGTCAAGGGCACATATGTTGGTTGCAGGCTCCTCCCTGGCACTGGTCAGGGTATGTGTAGGAGACAGCCAATTGATGTGTCTCTCTCATATTGATGTTTTTTCTCTGTCTTTCCCTCTCTTCCACTCTCCCTAAAAATCAATGGAAAAATATCCTTGGTTGAGGATTAACAAAAAAAAAAGAAAGAAAGAAAGAAAGGAAGGAAGGAAGGAAGGAAGGAAGGAAGGAAGGAAGGAAGGAAGGGAGGGAGGGAGGGAGGGAGGGAGGGAGGGAGGGAAGATAAAAAGATAAACTACTGGCAATGTTAAATTCTGTGTTTGAGAACTATCCTCCTCTAATGAAAAATCCTTTTCCTGTTAAATTATTACTTGAAGAGAGAGAGAGAGAGAGAGAGAGAGAGAGAGAGAGAGAGAGAGAGAGAGAGAAAGCATTGTGAAGGTGGGAAGGGCGAACTGGGTTTGCTACTCTGCTGATCAACAACAAAATCACTCTGATTTGAACACAGCTATTCAAGGGCCAGGATGAAGTGAAGAGGGAGGGGGAAAAGGACTTTTCTTTCATTTTGAAATTCAGCATTAGGAAGACACAAGGGCAGGAAGTCGGATCTTTTTTCAATTCATTTGAAATGATAAGGTGAAGACAGCCTGGAAGGACTTTTAATTATATGATGAGAGGAAGGAAAGGAGGGAGAGAGAGAAAGGGACCAGGAGAAACCTGTTTTTATATGTTCAATGATGAAGAAGAAGATGGCAAAATAAAGGGGAAAATGACTTTCAAGCAGATATCTTGAGAATGAAATACAAAGGTTCCAAGAAGCAAGTGCCAACATTTCATGCTGGAAAACAGGAAATGCAGCTCCACTGATCAGCTCCCAGCCCTTCTCCCCATGGCAGCTGGAATGCCTGGCGATGCAGGAAGAGATAACTCTCTCTCCCCAGCCTGCACATGTGACCTCAGGTCATGGCAGGAGCCTCGGGGCCCTGGGGAGGGGCTGGGAGTGGTGCTCAGGATCACAGAATAAAGCCTTCTTCTTATGCTACCTTTCAGCCCCATTTCTTGGGGGCTATGGCCTGAACAAGGTATTGCCCCAACTTGGGGGCATCTGCTGAGAAGAGCATGGGAGAGCTTTGGAGTGAGACCCCCTCACTGGCTGAGGTATCTTTACCCAATCCCTGGACCTCAGCTTCCTCATCTCTGAAATGGGATTAATTACATCTAGTTTTCAGAGCTGCGAGGATTGAGATATTTCAAATCTCTACCTGTGGTCAGGTATGCAGTAAGAGTTAAAAAATTGTTAATTCCTCCCACTCTAAAATGTGAGTAGCAAAACTATCACGAGGAGCAAGAACACTGGACATGTTACACCCACACCTGTCCTCATGAAGCTATGCCTATCGAAGTTCCCCCAAATCTACCCCGTGCAACAGTGGGGTCCCTCTCATTCCAAAGTGAGATGGCTCTGGTGGTGGACACCTTGGGAGCCTTCCCCACAGACACTCTCTGCTCTGGTGGTGGATCTGCATGTTCTCGGAGGCAGTCATGAATAGGTTAAAGTGGAGGGGATTTCAAACATGTCTAATCCAATAAGAGGCTGGGTAAAACATGCGTTATCACTTAAAGAATAAATGTTTAAAAATAGAGCACAGATGTGAAATTTGAATAAAAAAAGAGAGAGAGAAAGAGAGACAGCGCGTGAGAGATCTTCTTGGCACTTGTCCGCCCTTCTCTGTTTTGGTCACCTTCAGCTAAGCCTGCTATTCCGATGTGCTCTGCCAACTGCTGGATGCTGTGGGGGCGCCTCAAATCACCGAAGCGAAGTTGGCAAGTCGCTCTGTAGCTTAAAAGTCAGACCCACCTCTCCTTTTTTTGTAGTTCTAAAAGCAGGACAGCACAATGGTAAAGTCGGTCTTTTCAAAATTTTCACTTAAAATGGTATGCTTGAAAAGCAAAGAGTAAGTTCTTCTAAAACTAGCACTATTTACACTAGGGTTCTTGAAAATTTAGGAGAAAGTATCACAGTTCCACAAAAGATAGGCTAAGGATTGCCAATCACAAAATTCCTAAGAATACTTACTTCTGTATGAAGCATTCCCTGACCCCTGCAATGCAAAGATTTCTGAAAGTTGGTAACATTTCTGCAATCCCCAAATAGCAGTCTTCCGTTTTGTGAACTGTCTCTTACTGGTAGGAGAAATGATAAAAACCCAAGGCTCAATAGCCAAGAGTGCCCAACACAGTCCCACCAAAGATTCTCCATAAATGCTTAGGGAAGAGAACAACGGTAGGTTTTAAAACATGGCTTCATTCGATGGATAGACTCAGAAAGTAGTCCATCAGGGTCAGCCTGATGTTTTGGGAAGAAGCACTCCTAAAGGGATTTAAGAAACATGGAATTGCAGAGGAAGTACTCTGCCTCCGAGGTCTTTGAGCATTGTTTTATGGAGCAACTGGCCAACTGAATGGATTACCTGAGCAGCAGGGTTGAGGCACGAGCAGCCTGGAGTAAGGAGTGTCTCCAAGCTAACAGAGCAGACAAGTGTCCTGACCAATGACTCAGACACTCAGAGGACACTGTTTTCAGCAGCACAGAGCACCTTTACCTCCATGAGAAAGCCCTGCCCCTGGCCTGCCCAGGAGAGATCTAAGTATTTCTGTTTGCAAAGGGGATTCTCTACAACATACTGTAAATATCCTTGGCATTGAAGGCAATGATAAATAGAGATGTGGCTATATTTTACCAGTGGGACATGAAAAGCTTAACCCAAAGTGAGTCTGCAGTGAAAACCAATGCATTTGCATTTCAGCAATTTGATCTGGGCAAGTCTGCGATGCATTACAATGCTGGGATCAAATCAAGCTTTTCTGGAGCTCCTCCAAGGACAACACGAGGCTATGGGAGCCCTACTGCATGAAGTTCCTCCACTGCTGTTTAATTGTGCTCACCCCCTATCAGCAAAATTCAAAGTCATCTGCATACAATGCACTGGGCCTGTTAATAGGAAGCACAACGTAGTGTGGCCTCCAGTAGAGGGGGAAAGAAATGCCTGACCAACCATCCCACTGGGGAGCTTCCCACCTCCCCTAACAGGATGGATCTATCTCTGCCAAGATCCAGTTTTGACTAGGATCCCACCCTTAACCACCAGCTCTCATGAGCATTTCAGGGTCAGTGCTCCCTTCTTCTTTTCTAGGCCACACCTGTCTGGATAATTCTTGGGGCCAGTCCTATGTCCTCTGGACAACATTGGGGGGGGGGGGGGCGGGGGGAGGGGAGGAGACTCTACCCAAATAGATTTCACTATGTTGACCTGAACATAGGATTAGTTTTTTTCCTCTGCAAACTCTGGTGAAAAACACCGAGAACCAGTGGCCTAGTCTCCTGGTCTTAACACTTTCCGGCTACCAACTGACCAGCATGTTTCCTGGTAGCCAAACGCAATGCCCAGAACTGGCAGGAAAGGAAAAAGAAAAGCAAGTATAATTTATCTCTGATCACAAAAGTATTCTAACCAGTTCTGAGAAATAAGCTGGTTCTAATTTGAACTAAACAACAGTGTCTGGCCCTCATTTTAAAAAGGCATTTTCATCAAGGATGTGTGTATCACTCCTTCCACACACAGGGGAGCATTTGGGAATAAGGCTTAGGGGGTAAGATTTAGTTTTAAGCTTTCTTCAAAAACCCTTTAGCAGCAGGAAAATGCAATGATTTCAGAATTAATTATTTTGATGTCAGTCCTTTCTTCAAGGGTGGAGGAAGAGCTGGAGGGATTGGATCCAAGACACAAAAGAAGGAAAGATGGTAATTTTTAATAATATTTTTAGAATTACTCTCCCTAGAGCAAGAAAACAAACAAACAAAAAACTTCACTCATGTTCAATTGAGACCCTCTCCAAAAACTGCAAAAATCTGGAAGCCAGATTTTTTTTTTTTTTTAAGAAAAAGGTGGAATAAAAGCATCAGAGGTGTGTGCTTGTGAAGAAATGGGATTGGTAAGAATACAACAGATAGTATTATCTGTCTACAAGAAACTATGATTAATGCTTTATCTTTTTATATGCAACACATAGCTGAAAGGTAACCTGTGTTGCTCTCTTACCTTTCTACTGTGCTCAGCCTACAACCAACACTGGCGTCAACATGTGAAGAGTATCATAAAGATTCTTTTGTTGTTAGGCATAGTTGGAATTTCTGAACTCATTTCATTTCACCTTCTCTGGCTCTCCTGACAGATGCTTAACTGAGTGCAGGTATTTCTAGGCAAACTGATTTATGAGATGCTCAGTTTTCAGGGATAAGATGGAAGGGCTCCCTTCATAAGAAGTAATCTCTGCCATATCTGGAAACTCACTGATAGTTTAGTCAAGAAGAACCCCCCAAATTGGAGAGGATTTGAACTAGGATATGATGAAGAAATTAGAGAAAAGGTTGAAAATGGTCATGATTGCAAATAATTCATATGAAAAAAGGCGTTTCTGTAAAGTGCCTTGCGACATGGCAAGAAAGGACACGCACCATTTTGTGGTCATCATTTGGCAAACAGGTCTCATCTCTCCTACGACTCCTATAGGTTGGTGATGGCGTATGCCTAGAATACTGGGATAAGAAGAATTATGCAGTTAACTCTTGTTAAAAGTCATACTAGCTCAATGATGTCCCTTTTTTAAAAAATAAGCTGCCCCGGAAATCCATTCATTCATTCATTTATACATTTCACAAATAATTGCTGAATGCCCACTATATGCTGCGGATAAGTGGTCAGCAGAAAAAGTCATGAGTCCCCATGAAGCTCATAAACTAGCAGGGTGGATAATTACTACTTAAATACTCACAAAAACAAATGCAAAATTTTTTCTATTACAGTGTAATTAAGTGATGTACATATGCTATAGGAGTGCCCCACTGGGGGTTTGACCCAATGGAGAAAGTCCCAGAAGGCTTCCCTAAAAAAGTGATGTTGAGCTGAGATGGAGAGGATGAGGGGGCACTGACTAGGTGAGAAAACAAAGGCAATGTGTGCCAGGCAGAGGGAATCACATGTGCCAAGCAGAGAGCACATGGGTCTGAATTTGTCTTTATCCCAACAGTGAGGCAAGCCAGGGAAGGTTTTTCAGATGTGAGGGCTACAGGGTGATGAGTATCATAACATTTATCTTTAGATAAGATCACGCTTCTGTGGAGTGAGGTCTGAGAGCCTCTGGTTTGTCCTGGAGGCTGGTTGCATTTCTCCAAGGCACAGCCACACCCTAAGCGGGCCAGGGCTTGGTGGTGGCCAGTACTGTCTGCCTGCCTGCCTCCTCCAGCACATGGCGTGCAGGATTGTGGAATCCAGCGGAGTGTTGTTGAGACTGCCAGAAAGTCTGGGAGGGTGTTTTGTCCTAGAGCCTCTTCCTACTCTATTTGAAAATCTCATCAGTGTGACAAGAAACTCTGGCTTTAGCTCTTTGTGGCTCCAAAGAAAGTGTCAGTCTTATTATTCTTATTCTTCTTCTTATTATTATTATTATTTTAATCTTCACCTGAGGATATGCCTTTTTTATTGATTTTTAGAGATACAGGAAGGGGAAAGAGAGAGAGAGAGAGAGAGGAACATGATACATCGATGTAAGAAACATTGATTGGCTGCCTTCTGCACGCACTCCAACCTGGGATCAAACCCACAACCTGGGTATGTGCCCTGACCAGGAATCAAACCGTGACTTTTTGGTGTACAGGAGGACGTTCCAACCAACTGACCCACACCAGCCAGAGTGCGGCAATGCTTTTTAAAATGCAAGCTAAGCTCTGGGATTCCTTGGAGGCCAGAGCTGGGGGATTTGGAGAGTAGGCTCAGTTGGGCAGCCTTAAACAGGGCACTCTGAGTGGTACCCAAAAGAGACCCCCTTGTTCTAAAGCTGCATGGCTGTTGAATTCTGCTTCCTAACTGCAGAGATTATCTGCTCCAAAATATGCCACGCTTAGAAGATTTTGCACTGGCTGTTCTCTCTGCCAGAACACTCTTCCCCTAGAGCAGTGGTCGGCAAACTGCGCCCCTTGAGTGTGGCTCTTCCACAAAATACCACGTGCGGGCGCACACGTACAGTGCGATTAAAACTTCGTGGCCACACTCAAGGGGCCAAACAGCCGCATGTGGCTCGCGAGCCACAGTTTGCCGACCACTGCCCTAGAGAGCCACAGGGCTCACTCTCTCACCCTCTTCAAGTCTTTGCTCAAATGTCTCCTTCCCAAGGAGGCTCATCCTGTCTACCCTATTTTACAGTGTCACCAGCCCATCGGTCCTATTCTGGAATGCCTGTTCTCCCTTATACTGGTCTATACTCCTCTTTTTCTATCATGTAATTTACTTGTTAATTATGTTCATGATCTATTGCTTTTCTCCCCACCCCCATTAAAAAAGAAACTCCATGAGAACAGGGACTTTATCTATTTTGTCACTGAGGTATTCCAAAAATGCCTAACATTTTAAAACAGAAAACACCCGTAATGAAGAGCTGCTGAGTTGAAGTCCAATGTGGCACTTGGTCTGGCCAAGCTACCCACCTCTGCTCATCCTTGTGCCCCCGGGCAGCTTGGGAGGCACAGGCTGATGCGTTGGAAATAGGCTCCTCTGATGCCTTCTGTGAGGGGGCCAATCCATGGCTCACAGTGTTGCCATGGGGAGGTCGTGTTTAGCCAGCTAAAAGCAAAGTATTGGCACTCCTACAGCAATGGGTCACAACCCTGCACTGCTAGGTATGAGTGGTATGATGGTAGTTGAGTCAGCTGGTCTCTCAGAGCCTTGGTTTGAACAACTCAAAAAGGAGGGTGATGCTTTTCTCATTGGAGCAGGTAAAATATCTGTGGGGATGAATCCCCAGCACCTGGCACAGAGCCTGGCACGTATAGCTATGCAATACATCAGTTGGTTGATTATGAGGAACATGTAAGATAATGCTTATAAACTTACATACACATAAAGCACTTGACATAGAATCTGGCATGTGGGAATCATACATTCATTCACACAATAAATATTTATCAAATCCTACTATGTGCTTGGCAAAGTGCAATAACTATGGGGATTATTGTACGAGCTGCTCATGTCCAGTCACGGGGAATGCCATGGGCAGTGTAGAGACCCGCATGAGATGAAACAAGCTCACAAGGCAGTCTGAAGAGGGTGGCACCTCTCGTGGCTCAGTCTGCCTCTGCATCCTTGCAGAACATCAGACGGGTGAATACCCACATCCATGGCTTTCTCTCCAGTTAGCCTGGGTGCCTAAAGCAGCTCAGCTCACTCAAGCCAGTCACACAGGTGATGATAACTGAGGTTTGGGACTCCCCCGCCTCCCAGAGATGCCCTCTCTTATTGATGTCTATGTGGGCTGGATACACAAACCAAGTAAATTTAATAATAAGCTTGTTCAGTGCAGGCCGGAAGCTGAGGTCTAGAATTCCTGACTTGCCTGCACACTGCTCCCCAAGTGTCTGGATTTGAGGGTTGGGAGGACACCTGTATGCTCTTTCTCCCACAGTTCCACAGTATGTTCTCCTTACTGTGCTCAATGAGTGATGACTCCCAGGCATGTAAAAAGCAGCGATAATGAGGTCAAAACCAAGCTGTCTCTGAGGGTTGGTAGTGATAAAATCAAGTATTACTAACAGTAGTAATAGCAAGAACACCTCACATATAAGTAGCACCTATTAGGTGCTAGTCATACACAAAGCACTTCTATAGTCATTACATCTCACAACGATCCATTGCCTTAGATTATTAGCCCAGTTTACAGATAAGAAAACTGAATTTCAGGAGGTTTAGTATCTTGCCATGATGGCTCAGGTAACAAGAGCTAGAAGCAAGATTCACTCCAGATAGCACCCACAAGATCCAGTTATGGTTGTGTGGCAAAGGGTCTCTTCAAGCATCACAGTGTGCCCAGCTGTAAAGCCTGAGCAAGGCACCTGGCCTCTCTGGACCTCTGGTCCCTTCTCTGTAAGAGCATCAGTCCTTCAGTTGTGTTGGGAGTTCATGAGTGTATGTACGTAAAGCTCTCAGATCCATACCTGGCTCATGGCGAGAGCCAAAAGTATTAGTAATTACTGATGTGATTAAAGTGCCTAAGTCTTAGAGCTCTGGGCAGAGGCCACTCTTGGTGAATGGCCGGAGAACATTCTTCAGTGGCATAGAGTAAACACTCAATAAAAAGAGGGTGCTTCATATGCAAATGGATCATTATTCTTAGAATCATTACCATTTACAAGAATACATACACTGATGTGCTCTTCCTTGCTCTGTGGCAGGGAGGGTGTGAGAGGGTTTCAAACCTACATCACCGAGGAGCCATCCTCCTCCTTTGCTGCCTCTTTTCCCAAAATAGCCTTTCAGACCTGCCTCAGCCCAGGCAGGAGCCTAATTCTGCATGGCTGGGGTTTCCCAAATGTGCCCCACAACACCCCAAACCAAGCCTGCTGTGAAGAATGAAGGCTTTGTGTGGTTTCCCAGGAGCACACTGAAGGCCTACACTCAACCCTTCCTGGAACCCTGCACTCAGAATCATGCATTTCCATGATACTGAGCAAGAAAAAAAGGATCCTTAAAAAAATCCTTATTGGGAAAAGCATGGGGATATATGAGGGGCAAAGTATCAAAGAGACAGAAAGAAAAACCTCGTCCACTAGGCCTGACAGGAGGCCTCTGGCAGCCTTGGCTCTGCAGTGATGCAGGACCATTTCAGAGGAGCTGGCCCTGTAGGGCGCTCACCAAGTCTGGAACCCTGGGCAAATGTGTAATAAGTGAAATTACATTACAAATTAACACATAATGCTATCATTTATGGTTCCAGACTTTATGGCTACCAAGTACTGGAAATCACCAGAAGAGGTGAAGGTCAAGATAGGATGTAGCTCTCACGCACCCCCACCCTCCATGGCGGGGGCAAGTGTCTCCTTAGCCACTGACTGACCTGAGACCTTTGGATCATGTGTGCATCGTAGCTGGACCCGTGGTACTTGGCCGTAATATCTGGGCTGTAGCAAGCATCACAAGTGCATGGTATATTCGAGCTCAGGGGCTGTTTCCTAGGTCTATAAACCTGTGGGAGAAAGCTACAATGGTTAGGTGCAGGAGGGGAGGGTGCAGGGCGCACAGGGAAGGAACTAGGAGAAATTAAAGAAGGAGGCTCATCTTGACTTTCTGTGGCCAAGTGGGTGAAAACCCCAGTGTAGAAGATGCACAGCCCCAAACAAGAGGTCAGATGGAAGCGGCCCCCGAGCCCCAGGGCCAGCACTAGCAAGGCATGCCGCTCTGTGGAATGACCCCCATGACTGGCAGTGCCTGGGACCCTCCCTCTGCAGGAGAAGGTGCCCAGGCATGGCGGTGGTCCCTCTCTTTCAGCAAGGCAGCCCCGTGAGAAATGGCCTCTGGTTCAGGGCCAAAGGATGCCTTTTCCTTCCTGAGGAGGAAGGCTTGGCCCAATTGTAAGGAGAAGGGACGTATGCCTTTGGGCTTCCCTTCCACTCACCTTGCACCTTGTGCTCAGCCCAGATCAGCCTAGCAGGCAGCGGGCCAGTCCTGGGGGCTGAAATCAAAGTGGACACACTCCACGTGGTACCATGTGGCATTTAGAGAATTTCAGAGCCACATGGGGCCTGAGGTAAGATGTGGCAGCCACCTTGTGAGACCACGGAGCATTGAGCCATATTTTCTAGATTTCATAATGAAGCTAGGATCTGAGTGAACATTTGAACCACTGCTTCCAAAAGCTCCTGAGTTATATAGAGAGGAGAAATAATGCCTGAAGATTTCAGGGATGACTTTGCAATATGCTTCAGGTACAATTATTTCCATTGAAGCCACTTCCAGAAGACCCTCCAGAAAGCAAATCACTTTTTTTTTTTGCACAAATTAGGACTTTGTCCCTCCTTCCTTTTCCCTCAGAAGAAGTACAGTGGCCGAGTGAGGAGGAAAATCAGGATAATGAGGTAAACAGGTGATAAAAAAAATATTAGACTAAATAATGGTCCGGGAGGGCTCCAAGCATAGCCTGGCGGTGCCAGGGGCTGGGGGATGTCCCTCGGCCGAAAGGTCCAGGAGGAAACAGTTAAAGAGCCAAAGCTGGAAGTCTGGTGAGAAAGAATTCTAAAGAACTGGATGAGGGAAGTTATTTATAGGCCCAGAGAGTGAGCAAGACAGAAGATAACGGGTCCAACAGGAGAGAATGTGCCCAGAATTTAATTAGTAGTTCCTAGGATTTAGTCAGAAGTCACACAAAGTCCACTGGAAGGAAGAGAGCTGAGAGCTATTTCTGGGGAGATGATGCTAACACAAAAGAACAGAAAACAGCGCTGGTTGCAAACCACACAAGCCCAGGCACATGCAGCCCACACAGAAAAGCAGTAAGATGGTGCTCCAGTGACAACTCAGGTCATTTCGCTCCTACCTGCTTTCAGCTGCTGAGCCTGCAGGATGGACATGGGAAAATGAAGAGCTGCTAAACCCTCAGAAAGCACCCAACGGCCCAAACCCAGCAAAACACACCTGACGGGCAGGAGGCCCCACCTGCTGCTTTAGCTGGTGCACCAGCCGGTCTTTCTCCCGCTTGAGGGCCATCACTTCTTCCTGCGTCTTCTTCTTTTTGGAGGCAGACAGTTCCAGCAGGGCGATGTTCGCATCTTTCTCACTGATTGCCGCAAGCAGAGCTTCCTGTCTGGTAAAATAAAGATTATGGTGATGATTTGTACAAAGTGGGAAAAAACACCATTTGGCATTTATAACTGACATGAGCCACGGAGTACTGTCTCAATGCGAAGGAATTATGAATAATGCTTAAGACAAACTACCTCCTTGACTCTCAGAATAGACAAAGTTGTGTGGGTCAGAATCCCTGAGACCCACACACTGTGTCCTCTAAGAGAAGTGGCTTTCAATGGTTTCGCAGATATAGCTGCATATAAGAAATGGAGGGAGTCCATATGAACATTTGCTTTTAAAACACCTTCATCCATCTACCTATCTATCCATCAAGTTATTCATCCATATGCCTGTCCATCCTTCCTTCCATCCATATCTCCATTTACCTGTCCATTCATCCATCCATCCATCCATCCATCCATCCATCCATCCATCCATCCATTAACCAGGTAACGTTCTAAGACAGCCAGACAAAATTGGGCAGCAACTTCAATGTCAAGTGTAACTGTTTTTCCCTGTAAGCTTTCCTTTTGAAGCCAGGCAGAGATACTTACTAGGGTTCCCTTCCCATTTTCAATGCAATTAGTGAGGCTTGCTTGCCATTCCATCCAAAATCATTTCTTGCCCAGTATTCCGTATCTCAGTAATCACAGCACCATCCACCAAGTAGCCCAAAGCCCCAAACCTAAAGTTGTCCTTGATTCCTTTCCTTCCTTCTCTATCCAGAGCCAACTTCAGTAGGTTTCACTCCAAAATACATTCCTTATCTAAACTAATCTGTTGCTAGGAAATGTTTCCCAACTACCAGCATCTATTCACATTGCTCATTCACTAGTCTCCCTGGTACAGACAGAGGCCAAGTAACCTTTAAAAACATTCGAAGTCCGGATTCCACCACCCTGTTGAGTGAAAAATCCATTGCATCACTCATTAGACTTCAGATCCAGAGCCTTTACTGATGCCTGCAACTCGTTACACCAACTGGCCCTAACCACCTCTGTGAGGTCATCTTTTTCCATTTCTCCCTCCTCAATCATTAGGCTCCAGCACATTTTGTTCCTGAACTCTTTTCTAGTCCTTGAAAATGTTACACTTGTTCTCACCTCATAAGCTTTGTCTTGCCATTGCCTCTGGCTGGAATGGCCTCACCTTGCAGCTCCCTATCCTTCAGGTCTCAGCTCTAATGTATCCACTTCAGACAAGCCATCTCCAGCTGCTCTCCTTGGCAGTGCCTCTCTACCTGGCACCTTGTACCCAAGCCGCTGGCCGGCTACATTACCCCGGCATTTTTTGTTTAATTTCATACAACTCTTCACTATTAGAAAGGATCTTAGATATTGATGATTTTTCTCTACTTGACACTCCATGAAAGTGGAAGCTCCTTGGTCTTGGGCACTACTAGTTCTCCAGCTTCTGGCAAAGCACTGAGCACATAGCAGGTGTCTAAAATGTTTGTTCAAGCAATAGAGAAGTTCACTTTATACTTCTCACAAACGTTGACGACACCATGTACAACTCTTCTCACATAAAAATAACGACAATGAGTTGACTCCTGACTACTCTCTGGTCACTGCTTACTCAGAAAAGTGTTAAAGTTGACTCCTCAAATTTTTTTTTTAATATATTTTATTGATTTTTTTTACAGAGAGGAAGGGAGAGAGATAGAGAGTTAGAAACATCAATGAGAGAGAAACATCAATCAGCTGCCTCCTGCACACCCCCAACTGGGGATGTGCCCGCAACCAAGGCACATGCCCTTGACCGGAATCGAACCTGGGACCCTTGAGTCCGCAGGCCGACACTCTATCCACTGAGCCAAACCGGCCAGGGCGACTCCTCAAATTTTAACAGTCCAATTTTATTGCAACATCTATTGCAGATTTTAATCTGGAATTTCCTGGGACCATTATTAACTAGGAAATGGCTCGCCTGGTGTATTTTATTTAGTCTTGTCCCAGCCATTGTGTCACTTCAACCATTGTTTAGATAATTGAGAAGACCCCACAGTCCCAGGAAAGCCTCAATATTGGGTACTTTTTTTGCACACAAGTCCCAGGACTAAAACCTGTTTTGCCTTTTTTTAATCCCCACCACTAGACCAGACCCTCCCCAGATGATTGGACAATGTAGTCATTATTTAGATCTCAGGTCCTCTGTTCACTGCAGGGATTTGTATGGACTTTTCTGGGCCCTGCTAATGCCAGGCAGTAGAAGCTGCCGACTGAGGCTCAGTCAGACGTGTGAGCAGCAGAAATGTCAGGAGATATCTCCACTTTCCAGAAGAAAACCAGTGCAGGATGGACTATGAAAAGCAGCATTAATATCTAGCTTTATAGAGCTCGTCTCTTTCTGGGTAACATCCTAAGACAACAGACATGCTTGTTGTTGATGGCCAATGCATATTTACACATAAGGCCAAGCTGAAGAGTCTGCATGGACTTCAAATCTCTACACCAACTCAGCTACAACACGCCCAAGGTGACTGCAATATTTTACCACACTCTGCCCCAAATTAAAATGTCCAAGTGAAAATTTTCAATGGAAAAAACCTTAAGAATCATTAAGAAAATTGGGAGTTGACAGCAAATTATGCTATATCCTTATGACTCACTCTTTACAGCTACATGCAGCCATGTAAAATGCTGATAATAATAATATGTGAAAACATGTTTGTTGAAAGACAATTCTCCATGAGTCTCATATTTTTGCACACTCTTTATGAGCATAGGCACTATCTTCTTTTCTCACATTTTTTTCAAGGATGTTCGTATAATAAATAGCCTTGGAAGATCGAGGCAGTGTCTCTTTTAGGATCAAAGAATAGCTATGCTTACAGCCCTGTATAGTAGTGTCTCTTTCCAGAGCAAAGGGCAAGCATGTTACTGCCCATTATAAAAGATTTGGGCACCCTAAGTTCAGGGTTGCCCTCCTTTAATGAACCCACTGCAGGTGTAGCTATTCATCTGTCCCATCTGCCTTGCCTTCGTGGACCTTGGGGAAAGGAGAATTGACATAAATGTGCTGATGTTGCTGTCTGCACCTTGAGCAATGAAGTCCTTTGTCTCTGACCTAAAAGTCTCTGGTTGGCTGCCTGCATCCATGACACTGAACCAGGCTGACTTGTTAAGCATACCATAGGGAAAATCTCAGATCCTTCACAGTTCTTGACATGCAAATGTCTATAGAATAAGATCCCAAAACATAAAATTCTATTCCTAGGAAAAACAAAAACAGGAAGAAAACGCTAATAGTCATTATCTCATAGTGGTAAAATGAATAGGCTACTTTTAAATTTTTTTCTGCATGTACTTTTTTGCATTATTCTTCTCTTCCACAAAGTATCCTAAGAGTGAAGCCTAAAAAATTGTAAATGAAGCTTTTCAGTCACCAAATAAACTACAGGAACATGCTTCAAATACGTGGCAGACGTGAAATTTGCTCATTTTTAAATCAAAGTATTTATGCTCTCTCTGCCCTCTGGCTCTGTATGCACAGGTGAGTGCCTGCACACATACTCTCATACACATCTAGAACAGTCTACATCATTCTCACTAGGGCAGCTGCAATAATCTCCTAGGTAGGCTCCCTATGTCCACTTTTATATTCCTAGTCCTATGGCCCCTTTTAACCCATCTTTCTCTTTCAGGTCAAAATTCAGAATTATATAATTTTAATAACAGTTAAAAGTCATCATTAACCTAAAGAATGCACCTTCTAAACTCCTTTTCCCCTAGAATTCTCTAATTTAATATTTTCAGAATTTAACATATATTTCCCCTGTTATAATACTATCAAAAGTTCCAATACATTAATTTCTAATATCATTTTTCTTGTAAATCATATAAAAGCATATAAATTCCTAACTCTTTACAGATGTTATCACTAAATACAGTCCCAAATCTAGTTAGATTTAAATCATTTTTATAAAAGTACATTTAAAAACACTCATCAATATTAGTATAAATATAAAATAATCAATTTTGTTCTTCATAATCTTTTCCTCAGTGTCCTTTTTGTTTTGTTTTATTTTGTCTGTTTTGGCTAACAAATCTATTTATAAGTAACAAATCTATTTATAATGATAGAACTCTGTATAAAATTAGTGTAAGAAGAGTTATATCTCATTTAAATATTGACCGTTATTAATGAAAATTTACCCTAAAATACCTTGATTGAATTCTGCATTCAATAATTTTAGTCTAATTAAATCAAAGAGTAATTGCCAGAAGGTAGTAAAAGTCTATAAAACTAGACAAAGATGATCATTTCACACTTAGAAAGAATTTATGACGCTTTTAAGGCTATGCCTGACCTTAATAGGTAATGACCTATTTCTACAGGAATGCCAGGTAGAGCAAACTCTTAATTCTAGAGTTGGCAGAGTCAATACATTAATTTTTTTAAGCGATAAGCTTTATACAATGAACTTTAAATAATTCTTTATCAAGATGATACATTTTAACTAATAATTTAGACCACTGAGAGCTAATTCTGCAGTTAGGACTTTCATTACCTCTGCTTTAAAAGTCAGGGTGTTTTGGGTTTTTTTGTTTGTTTGTTTTGTTTTTTTAGGTGAGGATTTCTGAACATAAGATTCTACATCAGATTCTACACCTTTACAATTCCCATAAGCCACTTTGCTGACACATACTTAGAACACCTAATGATGAAGACTTTACTGAAAAAAACACAGAGGTCCATTTTGAGAAAATGGCAAACACTGGAAAAAATTAAGAAACTTAAATCGAATGTTCCTGCTTTTTCTTTTTCCAACAGGGAATTCTGATCCAGCCTTTCCTATATTGGGAAAATAAAAGAGGTGCAGCACCAAAAGAATACCAGGGACAGGACACTCGGATATAAATTGGAAACACAAAGACAAATCCTCATTCTTTTTCCCCAGCAGGTGAATCACCTTCCAGATCCAATCACCTTCTCCATATGTGCACATCACTTCGGAAATTGTGACTGTCCCATCCACCTGAAGAAAGTGTCCATGAGCCTAAAATCGCTTTCAGCACTTAACCTGGCCTCTTTGCTTATTCACAGACAATGCAGAGAGAACATACATACTCATCTTTAGAGTTAGCGGGGGTTAGTATACGCCAAAGGCTTGCAACCTTATCTTTAGAAACTGCAATGTTCCAGTGTACATCTACTAAGGTGATCTGTCCAGCCCCAAAATGCAGCTTAAAATATAAAAAAGGGAGCCCAAATATGCTAGGAAGGAAGATAAGATAATGCAAAGAGAAATAAATCTGTAACAGCCTGCTGAATGCCAAGCTAAGAAAGCGGACCATGGACAGCATTTTATCAAAGTGCAGCCTAAACAAATGTCAAGGGGAATAATTTCTTTAACAAATATGGGCAACAATGGAGTGAAATGGGGCAATTCTGTGCCCTTGCGTGCATTTAGTCAGGGCTAACAATGGATGAAAATATGTGCACGGACACATTTAATAACCCTAAACTGTCATTCAGTTTGTAGGAGGTAGTCAAGATATAGCTAATAAAACACCAAAAAAATGGTTTTAGCCACCCTGGGGAAAAAAACCCTTTATGGAATAAAACAAAAGAGGGTTGAAAGGTGGCTCCCACTAAGATAAATGCCTTCTTTTGAGTGTTGGCTGTGGCTAACCTTCTCAAGGAGAACTCCAGAATCCGGATGGTAACACATCGCTACTTCACTTATCACAGTCAATTTAAAAGGGAGCTTTATAAACATTTCTATTTCACTCCCTGTTGCTGTCTTTCTATTAATGATGACTTGGGTTGGGGGGGGGGGCATCTAAAATTAATTTTCCAAGTTGTAAATGAGGCAGGCTAATTAGGAAGTTATAAATTGGTTGGGGGGAGAGGCATTAGCACGTTTTGTTTTTTCTGGTGGGATTTTGTTTTCGTTAGCTGACCCATCTTTAGGAACACATGCAATTACAAAAGCAGATGCTTAAAAAAATGCACTCCATTAAGAAATGTTTGGATAATGACATACGAGGGAGAACCTACATTATGTATGGTGCTCAGCCCACAGTCATGTTCTAATCATACTGTGGGAGAAAAAAAATTCCGCTCAATCAACTTTGCCAGTTAATTACTGTTTTCTTTCCCTTGTGACCCTGAATCTTCAACCATAAGTTCAGTAGGAGGTGACTTAAGACAGCCGGTGACGAAAGATCCTGTTCAAAACAGCCTCTGTCTCACCCCTGGGGTGAGGGTAGGTGAAGGTTCGCTGCGATCAACCCTGGAGAAAGATGCTCATTTGCCTACATTTTCAAAGCTGTATTTTCAAATGGCATCTTGAGAACGAAAAGGCTTTTGATATCAATTCATATCAACACTCCCCACCAGTAAAACGATGCATTGTGCGTGCGGAGGGGGCCATGCAGAAAACGAAGTCACTCACCTAAGGTGGGGCCCGCAGGGGGAGATGCAGTGGGACAATCAAGGACAAAGAACAGAGCAGACTTGTACAGGCCAGGCTTTGGCAGCCCAGACTTCTTAATGCGGTTTGCTCTCCGTCGCCCACCTAAAACTGACCTCAAGAAATAGTTTACTCCAATTACGCAGAATTTTGTCTTTGAAACCTAATAGCACATGACTGGAATTTCCTCACATGGGGGCCACAGAGTCTTCTGGAAGCTCTTTGCTCCATGCACTAGCCCCAGCATGACTCGGGGAGGCAGCTAGCCTACCCTAAGGTTCCTCTAAGTGCAACTGGACCCAGAAGCTCGAAAAGGCCAGGGCACTTCAGGGCACGAAGATGCAAATGCTAGCACCACTTGGCATTCTGCTACAAAGGGGTGTAGGTGAGAATGAGGCCCACAGGGAAAGGACCCAGGCCGGAGGAGGGCAAGTGCCAGGAAGAGCTACTGCCCTATCCTGAAGTGCTCTCTCCATTCCCATCCCTTCGGTGAATTGATGGAAAGGCAATAAGAGGTGAAAGGACCACTGCCCAGGTCCTGGCAGAGGACATGTGCGAGGTAGTACTGTTACTGTGTGCCTGATCACCAAAAAACTTAATTTTAAAAATAGAGGAAGATAAAATACTTCTTTTGATTATGTTAACCTATTATGATTTCTACACAAATAAAATATCATCCAAGTCCTAGCCGGTTTTGCTTAGTGGTCAGAGCATCGGCCTGCAGACTGAAGGGTCCTGGGTTCGAATCTGACCAAGTGTACATGTCCAGTTTGTGGGTTCGATCCCCAGTAGGGGGCGTGCAGGAGGCAGCCGATCGATGATTCTCTCTCATCATTGATGTTTCTATCTCTCTCTCCCTCTCCCTTCCTCTCTGAAATCAATAAAGAAATATATTTAAAAATATATATTTATAATAATAAAAGCATAATATGCTAATTAGACCGGGTGTCCTTCTAGATGACCTTCCAGATGAAGCCAGGGCTGCGAGGGAAGCCCAGGTCCTGGGTGCCAGAGGGAAGCCAGCGCCAGCAGCTGGGGGAAGAAAGGCCTACTCTTGCACGAATTTCATGCATCAGGCCTTTAGTATTATATATAATTCAAATCCTTCCTTAATAGGAAAAGGTCCTGGTTTAGTGTCTCAGCATTAAAGTTGAATATACCTGGGCTTGAATCTCCACAATACCTTTTGTTTCTATGACCCTGAGCAAGTTACTTAATGTCTCTGCAACACAAATTTGCTCTGAAATGGACTAAGAAGGATAACAGGAACTCTCTCTTATGAGATTTAAATGTGATAATGCATGCAAAGATTTTTTTCAGTTGCCTGACATAACTATGCAAAGGTTAGCAATTATTATTTTATCCTATGGGCATCAGCAAATGTAAAGATTCAAAAGTTTTGTATTATTTTCTACTGGACTCCCTTCTGTAAATGTAAATGTACTAGTGGATCTCTTAATTTAAAGACAGACTCTCAGAGAAGCCTCTGAAATTGGTTGCTGTTAAGCTGCACATTTACTTTCAAGAGCTGATGTCTGTTCTGCAAACAAACTTAAAGAAGCAAACAGAGTTTGTGTGTGAAGAAGAATCTGTCCGTCATAAAAGCATCCCCTACCAGCTAGGCCCAACTTGGTCAATACCTGTTCAATATCATTCCATCCAAACTGCTAGGAAAGCCCACTCACAGAAGTGGGCAAGACATGATTTCCTGCAGTATGGGAAATGGAAACATGTTCTAACAGGTGACCTTTTAAAAGTCAAGGTCAAGTGCAAAATCTAACCAAAGTCAAACAACTTCAAAAAAAAAAAATTCTTCCATTATAAAAAACGTTTTAAAAAATTGGTGAATTTGGAAGGCAGGGAGGGCAAGTGACATGAAGGGGCTCCGTGACCCACCAGCAAACCTGGCTGTGGTGTGTGATGTGGTGATGCGCATTCATTCGTGGTAATTCCAGCTCAATGATAAGAAGGCTTCCCTGTTGACCAGTGAACTCTGCCAAGGTAGCTGTCTATGTAAAATACACCCAGTCAGACTGCCTGGGAGGGTTATTGATGATTGATAATAAGAAACCAAATACATCTGGGCTTCACTGTGAGCCGGAGCTTTGCCCAGCATTCCCCTCACTAAACCTACTGGCCATGGATAATCAGTTAGTATCAGGAGACGTGCCGCATCACATTACATTTTTCATTGGAAATGAACAACTGTCAGAAAGTAGGTCACTGACTTCAAGGTTTAGCCCCCAAGCCATCTGATCAATTATTTTTTTTCTTCTTATTGGTGAGATGAATGTGCACGTATGCATGTGTGTGTTTAAGTTTCCAAAAGAGTATATTTCAATGTTCTCTCTAGTATATACTGAGGCAACCAAGATTTGCTAGTAAGTCTCTGCACAGAACAGCAAATTGCCCTCCTGTACCTTGAAGTAAAAATTCCCCCTCTTAATTTGAAATTTTTGTGCTAAGTCAAACCTCCCTTTGTTTATGTTTACATGAAATAGAATATTGCCGTCGGCTAAATTATAATGAAAAACACAACAGATTGCCATGTCATTGCTGGGAGAGGGATCCGAGCAGAAGGGGGCACATTCCAGAATTTCGTTAACGCAACATTTGAAGAAAATCAAATTAGGGTTCTGTGAAGCAGATCTCTGCTGAGAGAAATACAAAAAATTGAGTTGGTTGGAAGCAGCTCCTCGGAGAGAGTTCCTGTTTCTGGGGAGAAAAAAGGCCATGTGCTCCTGCTCCGGGGAAGGCAGCAGAGTGGCGTGTCTGCATGCTCCGTGGGGATGGTAGTGGCCAGGCAGAGCAGGCTTCTAGGAGGGGCAGGAAGGCAGGGTACCACTAACCAGATTCCCATCGACCTGATGCTGTTCTTCCTGGCCATGCCTGCCACAGAACGGAACCACAATTCCGGGAAACCAGCAGGAGTCTTCCTTTGGGACACTGATGGCTTTTGGAGCATCCTCGGCCATGCAATTCCTCACATCAGTGTCTTAGGGACTTCGAGAAGTCTAGCCTTTAGGTCTGCCATCTCGTGGCCATTGCAATAAATACCGCCCTTGGCTATTTTTCCCAAAGTAGTTACACCTCCATAATCTATATTCTAAAAAATTACCACGAAGGGTGCTTATTAAACAAATGAACTTTAGCCACAGGAGGGCTCCACAAGGCAGAGGGAGCTAGGGCATTTCACATTCCAATCGCCTTTCTGCTCACATTTTTCATTCCTGATGAAAACTTTGATTCAAATGATCATTTATCAAATTACTAAATAATCATTTGGTACAGGGTTGGGCCTGCTAAGAAATCGGGTAAGAGGTAATAGGCATATTTTAGGTGCCTATTTTTTTTAATGGACACACAGCTGTTTCCAAATGAGCAAGTCTCTGCATCTCTGTACTTGCCATAGACTTGCTAAGAGAATATTCAGAATAAAACAGATTATAAATTCAAAGGGGCTTATTGTCTGAAAATTACGAGGGAACATTTTCCTGGAATTACCTTAAAGTCCAAATGACAGAGTTCAGAAATACATACATCAACCTTCTGAGGACACGAAGTAAGACCATATTTGTCACAGATCCATGTTAGAAAGAAATTGCTAAAATGCCCCCAGGAAAACACACTGAGCCTGTCTAATGCGCACTCATCACCGCTTGTTGAACGTCAACTGCACGTGGCCATCTTCTCAGCAAGGCTTCCCAAATGTACCATAACCCCCACACCAACAGGAGGTGCAAGAGCAGATTTAATGGCCCTAAATTAATTTTAGGTCCCTAGTTACAGAAGTATAGAACTATACACTTCTATACACTTGATGTACTGCATTGCTAAGCAACTGATTAAAAAATCATATATATATATATGAAAATCAGCTAGTGAATCCAGAAATAACAAGTTATATCTGTTAGTTACCTGAAATTTCTGGATTCATGAGACAATACATGGGACACTACCAGCGTGTTCCTTCTCAGAGGGTGAGGGAACGTGAAACCAGACGGCTGATGCAGAATGAAAGAGTCTGGTAAACTACCTGAACGCACTCCACATCTGGAAAGAATCGTGGGGGAACCAGCCCGAGACACAATGGTATAGAAAGCAGTCTCAGATTTACAGTATGGGTGGCCTTGTGGCTCATGGAAGCGAAATTTCCACTCTGGGAGGAGCAATCGCCAGAACATTTCTGGAGTGAAATTAGGAAGTCCAACCTGAACCAACTGAACTGAGCGTGTTCCTTTGGGTGGCTGTTTACTGGCCTTACAAGCAAATCAACCAGATGTGCAGAGCCCAGATTTTCAGTGCCTTTAACACACATTAACTAAGCTCCCACTGTATGTCAGGTCCCAGGGACAAAAGCACAAACCAGACAGGCACCACCCGTGCTTCTTTGGAGCTTGTAACACAGTGGACTCCAGAGACTCTCCAAGGTCATGAGTTGACTGATCCTACAATGATGTCATCCCCTTCTCCCCGATCTGCCCAAACACACACACAAAATAAAAATAAAAAAGAGAAAGAAAGAAATACCCTTCTATTTCCATCAGGAACACATATCAGATCGCCAGCAGTAGCATGTGAAGAGGATACTCATGAATCCCCTTTACCAATCCAAAGTCTTGGTCTAAGAATCCACACAGCATTTCCTCTGATATGTACCAGATCCTGGGATAACCGATTCAAAAGCTCCCTCCCATCCCATCCCCTTCCTCTGAATGTCTAGTGCAAGCCAGCTGCAATCCAGAAGCTCAAACACCAAAAAATACATAGAGACACGAGACCTCGTTCATAGCTATTAGAGGCTGAATGATAAGTGCACTTTTTGTGTGGATCCGAAGCAATCGAATATCAGTGATTTCATACAGTTCAACCTTCTATAATAAATAATAGCAACTTTACTGGTTTCTTTGTTTGTTTATAATATATGCCCACGGATAATTTTAATTATTTATCAATTCTACGGGCAAAGATTTAAAAGGTTGAGGTAATTTCCTCTCCACAATATCAACTATTATCCCCCAGGCACCCAGTACTAATCACTTGAGACAATGAACCCAGGAGAGAGCCTGCTACACAGATCACAGGGGAAGGAGGGGGTCCTAGCAGCCAGAACGGTAACAGAGGCTCCCAGGCCTGGAAAACCACTTAGTGCGATGCTTCCTGGTGACCAGACTTCAACCTGACACTGATTACCACTCCCCAAGATACTGACCTGTTGACTGATTGCTTTGAGATCAGATCATCGATCTCCGAGGACAGCCTTGAGGCTGCCCAGCCCCACTGAGCAGCAATGGAGCCCCTTTCTTTAGATTTGAACTTCAAGTCACAGGACCTAAGGCAGAAGTCAAAGCAGAATGGGGCTGCAGAACTCCTAAAGGGGTTTTTCTGAAGTCTCATTGATGAGAGGCTCAATAAAAAAGCGTTCTTGAGGACAGCAACACACTCACGGTGGCAGCCTAAAAGAGCAGTCGAATGTCAACCAACGTCTTAATATCCCCCCCGTGTCTGAAGAGACTTTACTCTGGACAAAATACTGTGCTAGGTGCTATGAGAGATGACAAACTTTTCTGGTAATGAAAGCAAATGCAAAGGAAAAGTTTAATCACAAAACAAAAGATAAACAATTGTTGATTAATGACTCCATTGTTAGAATGGAGGATAAACAATTATTAATAGTTATCACTTTGTTTGTTATAGGCATATGTGAGGCCTGAGTAGAGCACATTGTTTCATTTAGTCCTCTCAAATTATCCCCCCCCAGGAGACAGCTGTTATTACTCCTATTGCGGAGTTGAGTGAACTGAAGCTGTGAGATTTAAGTAGATTGAACAGTCACATTGCTTTTAAACGGTGTGACAGGAATTTGGATCCAAATCTGTGTGAACTGGTCAGTTCACAAACATGCTTGGTTGGAGGAAGGAAGCGACATCAGTTTGGTCTGGGATGACAGGGCCGGGTTTCATAAAGGGCAGAAGAGACGGCTGGGTGTGAGGGAGGGCTGGACTGGCAGGGTTCTGGAAGGACAAGAGAGACTTCCCAGTGAGGATAAGTGTCTGAGGAAAAGCTAAGAAGATTCAGTCATTTAAAATTATTTCTGTCTTCCTTATTTACATCTCCATTTCCAGTTGCATAACTTACATGGATTAGTTAAGAGACAGTGTGGCCAAATTAAGTAATTCTTAAGTGCCAACCCAAGGACTGGTACTAGCTTGTGCTGAGGTCTTCCTACACGCATACACACATACTTGCACACATATATACTCATTTACACATTCATTCACATACATGAAAACATCTATAATAAAAAAAGCGTAATATGCTAATTAGACCTGACGTCCTTCTGGATGACCTTCCGGACAAAGCCGGGGCTGCAAGGGAAGCCCAGGTCCTGGGTGCCAGAGGGAAGCTGGTGCCAGCAGCTGGGGGAAGGAAGGCCTACTCTTGCACGAATTTCGTGCATTGGGCCTCTAGTCCGATATAATAAAAGGCTAATATGCAAATTATCCCCTTGACCTGGAGTTTTACCTGGAGTTTAACCAGGGGGTGGGGCTGGCCAGCCAACTGCCTGTGGCCTCTTCCCTGGCCAGCCCTGCCCTGCATTGTCCCCCCACCTTGATCAGGGGTGGGGCCGGCCAGCCAGACCCCACCCATGCATGAATTCATGCAATGGGCCTCTAGTAGATAAATATTGTAGGAATAAGATTGCCAACACCCTTTCTAGGTAACAGCAATTGAATAGCCTTATGTAACTTAATTGCTTAATTAGGTTGTCAAGCTTTATGTTGTTTTCAAAAATATTTTTTCATATTATTGGCCCATTATATCCAAAGTCTAGAAAGCACTCATTTGGTTGCCAAATGTTATTATACTTAGGGTGTGTGTGAGGAACGCCTGGGGCATTCGCTTTGGTCCTTCTTTACTGAGCGTGGGTGGGGACTTACTTGTCTTTTGGAAAGTGCTCGCTGTTTCCCTATTGCTGAGGCTCCCAGGCAGGCCGCCCTATCAGTGTCATGCTGCACCCAGTTCTTCCTGCGAAGTGCCATTCCTTTGGTATCTGTATGAGATAGCCTCTGTCCTTGGGATCTAGGTGGAGAGTCATCTTTAATTTCACAAACAGGCCCTGTTAGGTCCGTCTGGGGCCTTCAGTGCCCAGAGCAGGAAAAGAAAAGCTGAGTTGGTCAACAGGCATCCTTAGGAGAACCACGCCTACAGGTGACCAGAGGGTCCAGTGTGAAATATGGCACTCTCTGCCTCTCCTTTCACGGTCCCTGCTGTTGGGATGTGATGCCATGTTTATGTGGATAGGACCCGTGGATGTGGGAATAATCAGTGTCTGGGAAGACTTGGGAATATGGTAGTTATTCTGTTAACTATCTGCTGTGAATATAGATGAGACTTGCTCCAGGAGGAGCCTAAGATTTGAACTAGGACCTAAGGATGGAAGTCACAGGTAGTTATAAGGCAAATGCCAGTTCAAAAACAGGAAGGACTCGAGTCAAGTCACAGCTGTCACACAATAGAGCGGGCTGCCTCGTTCCCATCTCTGAAGCTCCTGGCGCAGAAAACCGAAGACCATGCTGAGCAATTCCCAGAGAAAGAATTCTAACAAACAATAAGTGGTGAGACTAAACGTGTGTTTTGGTTGGGTTTCTTTGAATTGCAAGTAACAGAAACGGATTCTGGCTAACTTCGCAAAGAGAGGAAGTATTAGTAGGATACTTGGATAGATCAAAGGAAAAAAAGAGCTAACAAGTGAACTTTAGGAAGGTCAGTAAGAAAGTCGCTCCAGGACACTCATAGCAGGAAATCCCAAATCTTTCATGGGAAGACATACCATTTATGTAATAACTCTGCTACAACCTTCAGGCCTAATGTAAAAAGAATGATGTTTGACCTTCCTGGAAAGAAACAGATTGACCCAATCCAGGTTATTCAGTTATGGCCTGGGGTCCCTGTCACTGGGAACCCACCCTAAATAATGAAGTCACATTAAAAAAAAAAAGGGGGCCGGGGGAGGGCGATACCTAGGATTTGAAGGCTATCCTAGCTGGCAATTACGTTAATGATCTATAGCCTGAAGGGTCTGTTTCAGTGGTGTGCTGGAATTGGTTTTTACTGGCTAGTGAAAGTCAATTATATGCATCTCTTTCCAACTCCAGGGCAGTCTGTACCTTGGCCATGGTAGAAGAATTTATACCATAGAAATTGGCAAACACTATGGATCAGACTTTTTCCTTTTCATTGACCTGGTTTATCAGCACACCATTGGCCTATTTCAACACTGGACAGTCTTTCCAAGACTGTTATACACCCCAGAGGACATGCCATAGATCCCACGTTAGGGAATATATAGCTAACACTCACCACCACTTTTTCTATGCCAAACACTATTCTATAGCACTACAGTAACATAACACTATACTATACGCTATACTGTTCTAACTCCTTTATGAATATTAACTCATTCAGTCTGCACAAACATTGAATTAGGCTGGTACTATTATTTCCCCACTTGACAGATAAGGAAATAGAGGCAGAATGGAGTAAATCTGAACACAGGCAGTCTATAATAAGTCCTCAAAATAAAATAGACAATGGGTGGCTGTTGTTCTGAGTTGTGATACCTGTGACACAGAAAAATACAAGCAACTCAACCACTTTGAACCCTCAGCTGGATTCCAATAAGAGGATCACCCCTCCGTCTCAAGGCTGATGTCAGCGAGCACGGCCCGGGATAGCTCTCCTTTCATTACCTGGGATGCTGGGCGATTGTATCCAAACCCAAAAGCTACTACAAATCCAGGGGATGAGAGTGGCTCATAGCACACAGTGCCAGAATTCCCCATGTGAGTGACAGCAGCATTTCAGGACTCAGTGGGAAGTGCACATCCCATCAGTGTTCCTGAATGGGCCATGATGCCACAACCCCAATGAGAAAGGACAGAAAGTCTGAACTTTCCACCCACCTCTCTCACTAATCCTACTAGGAGGCAGACATGGAAAACTGCAAGCAGGGCCTAATAGAAAGGTTGTCACCTGATTATAGATATGTGCCTTGGACAAGTCACGTTACACATCTTAGCTGTGGGGCCTATGAAATGGAAATTATGTTATCCACCCCTAAGGTCACCGAGAGCTTCAAATGAGCTGGCCCCCAGAAAAGCATCTGGTAAACTGTGCAATCTCACGCCAGGGTGAGCATTACCATCAGCAACACCCTTACTCACATGGCAAGTGGGCCCTGAAGCCAGGGCTGCCCCAATGCAATTGGATTCATCTCAATCAAAATGTGATATGATCCCACTCTCAATTAAGCCAAACTAGCCGAGCCGCTGTCAAATCATCAGTCCCAATGGCTGACGGGAGTTTCAGCTGGGACAGTTGTAAGTTCGTGAAGGGAAAATGACTATCAGAAGGAAACACAAGCCAGCTTTCCTCTTCCAATGATTCCTTGAGAGAAGTGACCATAATCCATTGGCAGGAAAGACAATCACTGTTTCTAAACAGACTTTAAAAATTATTCATTTTGTGGGGTGAAGGCCTGGGGGAGGAGTGGCGCGGGTGCAGGGTGGAGGGTGTCAATGGGGGGAAAAGAGGACATCTGTAATACTTTCAGCAATAAAGATAAATTTAAAAAATTATTAATTCCCACAATGAGAATTTCCATAAAACAAGAATATCCACTGAAGATTTGTTGAGTGAGTGAATGTGATTCCGCAGACCTGGATGTAAACCCTAGTTCTGCAGCACTATCTACTGTGTGACTTTGAGAAGTCAATCGACTCTGTAAATCTCAGTTTCTTCACCCATAAAATGAGAATAATAACCCTCACTCTCATGGAGAATTATATGAGATAAAATAGGTAAACCATTTAGCACATTTAGTTGGACACAGCAGTTATTATGGTAAATGCAAGCTGTAGTTATTATTACTATTATGTATTCATTTGCTTCATTAATTTACTATTATTATCAGCTACAAGATAAATATGTTCAAATCACCAATTGCCAAGGGAGTAATATGAGTATTCCCAGCTGCTAGAGACAAGAAGAGAGAGCTTTTTATTTATTTATTTTTTTAACAAAAAGGAATGTTGAGTAACGATAGTCTTGCTTTTCTGTATTTGTATCGAAAGACTCAATATGTTCCTAGTGTTTACCAGGGTCTCACAAGTCCACTTCCACACACTTAAGCAAATGTAAATTGGAAAGTGGAAATGCATTTTTCTGATAAGTGCAAGAGGAACTGCATTATAAAACTGACAGTGCATTCCAGACAGCATTTCCACTCTAGATTTGGCTTTCTTTTTAAAAAAAAAATCACTTAGCAACTCTTTTAATATCCAAATCCAATATGTCAATGGATCTTCAGAGCCAAAAAGCTTTCTGCAAAGGATTAAAAGAAGTAGTAAAGTGTCATGATGAACATGAATTCGATTCCCTTGAAAGAAAAATGAAAGTTGTGGCTATTGCCAGGCCGGTGTGGCTCAGTGGATGAGCATCAACCTATGAACCAGGAGGTCAAGGTTTGATTCCAAGTCAGGTAGGGCACATGCCCAGGTTGTGGGCTCAATCCCCAGGGTGGGGTGTGCGGGAGGCAGCTGAATAATAATTCTCTCTCATCACTGATGTTTCTATCTCTCTCTCCCTCTCACTTTCTCTATGAAATCAATAAAAATAAATAGTTTTTTAAAAGTCATGGCTATGACAGTTTCCCATTTTTATGTAAAGCATTTTTTTAAACTCCACAAAATTATAACAGGAAAAATATTAACAAACTTCTATGGTCAAATAAACGAACGTCCCATCAATTTATTTGTAGTTTCTCTTTGGATCTCAAATAGACACAGGTGCTAAATGTCTTTCTTTGTCCTGTTAAAGAAGTCTGAAATTCTTAGAAGTTTCTATCCTAAACAACTCAACATAAGCCAGGACAATTCTTTGCTCAAATCGAATGAATTTAACTTCCAGGTTAAAACATATATAAAGTATCTATAACCCACAAATTGTAAAAATATAGAAAAAGAACTTGTATTCTTAAGTGACAGCTGCATTCTTTAAGTCATTCCTTCCTTTTAAAAAGGGAGGATGAAGGAGATACAGCAAATGTTTTGATATGAAGACAAACTCTCCACTTTTACTTTAAAAAACTAATAACGAATAAAATCCTCAGCTAATAATTGGCTATTCATCTCTCTCTTTCGCCCCCCCCCCCCCAACTTAACTATTTCCTCAAAGATCAATCTGCACTTCATTTATTTATTTCCACATAAAGACGGCTTATAATTCGCTTAACCCAAGTTTGAAATACTAGGTTGTCTGTAAATATGGAAGCGCCTGGAAGAAGCCCCGGTAATTGGTGCTTTTAGCCGCCCACTTCATCTTGCTTAAATTACCAGCGCTCACCATGAGGAATGACCGAGAGGCACAGGTTGAGTAACCACCAGGATGGCAAATGCAGGGGAGGAGGTTAATAAAGATTATTGTCAGGAACCTGAACTGCTATTCCAAATCGCGGCAACCAGCAAGTCACAAATTAAGAGCACTCGCTAACTAGAAGCGAGGTGACGGCCAACTGCGGTAGTTAAGATATTATTGCTTCTGTAAATGCTAAACTCCAGTATAAAGTAGACATGTAATCTTCAACTCCCCAAACACCCCAATTTGGCCACTAAAGATGCTGTTTTACATTTCCAAACATTTTCCCCTGTCACTACTTTTTAGACTTCAGTTCTCAGGTTGTAAGTATTTGTTACTTGCAAAGAAGCCCCCTTTGAACACTGAATCATGGGAGGCATTTGTAACGAACCGCCAATGCCGCCTGCCAAACAAAAACTCCCCGCTGGTGACATGACCACCTAGTGACCTCTAAAAATGTTGTAACAATGTGAAAAATAGCTCCCTCTTGTAGGAAACAGCAATTTTTTAAATTAAACGTACATCGAACGTTCGCTTACATACAGATAAATGGTGTTCAGAGTCACCTTCTCTGTTTCCAATTTCAATCTTTTGAAACCCAGCCCAAACCTAAATAAATAAACGTTGATACTAAGAAGAAACTAAGAGCTCAAGAGCCTTGTGATTTTGCAAACAGCTTTTTTCCATTTTTGAAAATCTAAACTCTGGGCCAGACACTGAACAGGTAATGAAAAGGAACAGGCCTGGCAGTCCCTCTGTGGTTCTAAGCTGAAAACTACGTCAGGCAGAAATAAGTGGCTATAATTTGGCAGGCTTAATGTCTTTAAAAGTTTGCAGCTTGCTAGAGAGAGAAAAAAAGTTTTTTTTTATAAAACAGTTATAACATTTACAAATTGAAACACAATCACTAAGCTAAAAAGCCACCTTGACATAATTTCATTATGCTCAGACTTTTAAACATATTTTTATCATCTTCAAGTGTTTTTTTGCACCTAATAAAATAGCAGGCACTGATAATTATTAAAACTGTGGCACCGAGAAGCTCTTTGATGCGAACATAATCTTAGGTGACTGTAATATTGGAGAATTCAGTTTATACTGTTTGACATCCAAATATTCAGGGCTAGTCTCACTTTAAAAGGTGCAACGGAGCTTCCCATACACGCCCAATAGGACACGAGGAATGGGAAATTGGACTTGACAGTAAGGATTTTGGAGGCTGGGGATCACTGTTTTTCCGGTTAGCTTATCTTTCTAAAATTTCAAAATTAAAAGTCTCAAAGCACCAGGAGTACGACATGTCAAAGGCTGTTTGACTTTAATGTGTCTGTTGTTCATCCTGACATCTTCTGATGAATTATTTCCAAACACTGGCCCAGGCCACGAAAAATCAGATCAGCTTGAAAGCAAAGTGGCACCAGCAACTGTTTGTTTCCAAGCCATTAAAATCCTGGGCGATCACTCATTTTAGAAAGGGTCTAGCCTTGCCTCTTTGAATCTTTCTCACCAAGCCCCACACTGCACCCTGCTCCTCCCTGCGTTCCGAACCCCTCAAAGCAAGTGGACCTATTTTAACTATGATTTATAAAAAATAATAAAATGCAAAGAAGGAAGGAAAAAAGTGCACACCCAAATCTATGTTAACATACGCTTCTACCTTTTCAAACGCTGGCTTCAAACCCACTTTGTTTACCTGTGAGCTCGCCGATTTAATACTCTGGGTGAAGTGCTCCAGTCTGCACTGAAAACGATGCCCCTTGAAACTAAAGTGCATCTTGGCCATCGGGAAAGGACCTCGAGTGATAGGAGTGGAGAGCATGCTGAAGCATTGCCGTTTCCCGCAGAGGGCGGCCTCTCCTTATTTTGCGACACTTTCCCTAGCTCTCATTAGCAACTCCATCGTATGCAAGTTGTTCTAGAAAACTTATCCTGAAAAGAGCACTATGATGTTACTGAGCATAAAGCAAATCAGATGCTTAAAGAACCCCAGAGGTAGCAGAGGACTTGCCTTGCTGACCGACCTCTCTGTCCCAGGCTTTGAGGCGAGGCGGTTCACACCAGCAGTGTGATTCGAGCAGTGATAAATCCGAATTCATCTGCTAATTACAATTATGGGTATAAGATCGGTATAATAAAATTATAATAGGTGGATCTACAAAAAAAGTGTCTAGTGTCTGAGTATGTTCATCACACAAAAGTGACAATATCAAAGGATTCAACCTAATAATAAAGCGCCTTTCTTTATCTGTGAAATTAGTCTAATAATAAGGATCTCACAGGGTTGCTGTGGGAAATCAATGATTACTGTCAGTAAGGGACTTAACACAGTGCCTGGCACATGGTGCATATTCAGTAACAGTAGGAGGAGGAATTATAAACTATAAATAGTGTTCATTTTGAACATTCTAATAGTTTTAGGCAATTGCCACTTACAGAAGCAAGAACTTCTTATGAAATAGCTTATAATTTAAGAAATGTAACCACTCCTCTCAGTTAATATTAACTAAGTGTTTCCAGTCAGTTTAATATCTTTAAAAGTCAATTTTATTCTAAGTTCAGATAACATTTTTCTTTTGTAAAAGACAATTCTATTAAATCAAGGTAAATCTATATATACCAATTTTATGTCGTTTTTATTTTCTGTATTCAAATAAAAATAGGGACCTTGTTTATCATCTGGAGAGTATAACATTTGATCACTATCAGTGTGGCTAAAGTATTAACTCTTTTCCAATCTCTTGGCTATCCAACATTTCCCAGCAAGTCCCTGAACTGTGCCAGGTGACTCTAGTAATCTGCTATTATCCCCCAAACTAACATGGACTGTTCTAAATTCATGAAGAAGGGACAGAGCTCCAAATGTTGTGTCATCTTCAAACCTTCCATGCAAAAAACTACATCATACTAACTAATGCACTTCTGAAAACCGAAGGGATTGGAATCTACGGCCGAGATGGTCCAGGGCTCTGACATGGGTGGGGCCAAGTCCTGTGGCTTAGACTCCCCACTTCCAAACTACGCACACCACAGCCACGCCACTCACACCCAGGAAAATCACCGGAACCTGTCTTCTCTCCCAAGCTTTCCCTAGAGATCCATCATCCCCAGAGCCACTCTTCTTGGACTCGTCTTGCGACAGAGCCCTCCAGTGGCGATAGGACCTTCAGGAATCCTTGGACTTTAAGATCCCTGCCCCCATTTTACAACTTTCTGAGTTAGAGTCCCTTGTCACCCAGGACATTGCCAGCAGCACACTGTGGGCTGGCACTGGGACAAGGTGGGCCATGTCTTTTGCCAAAAGAAATTCAGCCATTGAATCTAAGAAATTGTGGATATTGGATCTTTCTACTCTTCGTCTTATACATTGAAAGGCAAACCAACTCCCTTGCAAAAAGCTCAAACTATGTAACATTTTCCAAAAAGGTTACAGTGGGTTTATGTCAATGAAGGTGAATGGATGAAATATATTCTTCAGCAGGGTTGCTACCAACAAATAAGGTTTATGTATATTAAGAGAGAGTCCGTTTTGGAAATTCAAAACACTTGGCTTGCCAAGGTGAGGGCTAACCACCGAATTCCACCAGATAAGGTGGTTTTATATTTTTCTTTTTAGATTATAGACTCTGACTAATTCTTGATATTTTTAGCTCTTTGCAGTGGAATTTCAATTTGGAATACGATTTTACTCCCTAACAATTAAGCCGAACCTCAAAAGCAACTCTGTTTTACGACATTTCAGGCTCCCCCAGTTACCTATCAGTGGAATTCCTCTTTTTATACCAATCCAGCAAAGCATAAATTATGAACAGTAGTCTAACAGGAACAGGTTCCCAGTTGGTACACGGTTGTGCCATTTCTCCTTCTCATTTAGAAAATTACAATCACATTATAATTTTAAGAAATAGCTTTCTATAATCTTTATGAATATAGGATGAATACTTCTCCAGTTCATCTACATCCCTGATGTCCCACTCCGTCCTCGGACATTCCCTCCATCTCCTCCCTGTCCCTGGGAGTCCGACCAGCTGGGACATTTTAGTCTCTTTCATTAAAAAATAGAAGGTTAAGGTCAAAATAAGTATGATAAACATGGTAGTATCTATTCTCAATACTCAAGGACGAAAGACTACACAACAAAAAATTGTAACATCCAAATTCACTAAATGTATGACGAAGACTGTGTTTTCTTCGCTTGCAACATAATCATGAAGGACAAAGGGGTTCTTGGAAAACAGCAGACTTTACCTTTAGTAAATCTAGTCTTTTAAATGAATCCAATCATTCATTTTACAGCCCACATTCCTTAAATCTATGTTTCCAATTATCTGAGTGACTGACACTTTCAAGTTTTACAGTTGGCTTTGGAGAGCAGTGCACATAAACTTACATAAAGAATATTTTCATACACACACACACACACACACACACAAGAGTAAGGAAATTGGGCTCTACTGGACCGAGTTCATCTTTGAAGTTTTAGCGTTTTGGTGGAAGGGTCTTTAAAAGTAAATTCCAACACTGTGACTGTTCACAGCACAAACTTCATTGCGGGGCTTAGCTTCTTTCCTGACAATGTCAGCACCCTTCCCTGACCATCAGCCCCTACCAAACAGTAGTCTAGTGTCAAGGTTATCACATGAAAACAGACCGTGGGCTTCAGGGTCATCCTTTTCTAATCGCTGATAAAGGCACTCTCACAGCACCCAGGGTAACACATGGACATCAGAGAGCCTGTGATAGCACAGGTAAATGAATGGGCCTCCCACCGCCCCAAGTCAAGGAGCAGACCGGACTCTTCAGCAACACATTCTGAAGCCCTTTTATCTTCCAATCGCCTTCTTCCTTAAAGGTAACAGTCTACTGTCTGTAATGTAAGCAAATATCTCAGGTTGTAAAAAATTGATTGGGGGCACTTTGCAGACCCCAACCCAGTGTTTTTCATCATAGTCACATGGGTCAGCTCTTTGATAATTCTGCACACAGCTGCAGAGATACTTTCTTCTTTACTTAGCTCAGAAACACTTGACAAATGAGTAGCAAAACTTAGCTGCTATTCAATACATATTAAAGTATTTTCACATATCTGTTGGGAAGAAAAGTGAGTGAACTGTGATGCACACTTCATCACATCGCTTAATACATTGCTTCACAGTTAGAGGACTAGATCACAGTAGCACAGTGGTCGGCAAACTGTGGCTCGCAAGCCACATGAGGCTCTTTGGCCCCTTGAGTGTGGCCACGAAGTTTCAATTGCACTGTACGTGCTCACCCGCACGTGGTATTTTGTGGAAGAGCCACACTCAAGGGACCGCAGTTTGCCGACCACTGCAGTAGCAGATAAGGTTGGGAAGACTGCCCCGAGAAAATACCTACTAAATGCTCATTCCCATCAAATCTGGCTTCACAGTGTGTCTGCATGAGAATGTGCCATGTAAAAACAATTATCACATAAAATAATCCAGAAATAAAACCACTATTATTTGACACATATAATAAGCAAATGGCATCAGTTAATGGGGGAAAGAAATACAGCAAAGGATAGTGGTTTGGGGGTGCCTTGACTTGTCTCTGGAATAACAGAGGCTAAAGAATGGGGAAAGAATGATGGTGACTCATAAACCCGCCCCTGAAAGAGAGTAGGTGGGCCCAGGGTGCACCCGGACATGCCAAATGAGGAGACAGGTGATGCAGAGTAAGCATCGCACATGCTCACTGTGTGATCCAGAGGCTCTGCCAACATTAAGGAAGATGTTGTGAGGATCAAACAGATAATGCACTGGCACTGATAACGCAAATAAGAGAGGCTTCGCTGCTAATACTACTGTTATTGTTCTTATTCCTGCTATGCCTTTGCTATTATTGTTATTTATTACTATAGCCGGGTGTCAGCCAACTTATTCTGTAAAGTTCAGTAAATATTTTAGGTTTTACAAGGAGTGTCAGATTCTGCAAATAAAAGTACAAGAGTCCAGTGAAACTTTAATTTCAGATAAACAGTAAATAACTTTTTAAAAAAATAATAAGCATGTCCCCTGCCATATTTGAGACATGCTTATACTAAAAATGCAAACACTGTTTATCTGATTCTTTAATAATGGAGGCTCCTTATTTTGTCTGGAAACCTGGTTTCCAGGCCATGGGTTCTCCACTGCGACTTCTTGGTTCTGCTGTTGTGGTGTGAAAGCAGCCTTGAGAAGACAAATACAAATAGGTGTGGCTGTGTTCTAATAAAACTTTATTTACGAAAACAGATGGGATGATGGTAGGAGTTGGCGGCTCATGGGAAATAGTCTTCCAACCCAGGGCACAGCTCAAAATTGAGCCTATACTTAGTGAAATTATCAGATGTTAAGAAATGACGGACTACCCTAAATATGATAAATGGAACCTTTTATTTTTCATTCGTAAGAGCAGTATATGCCTTTGCCGCTGTCTAGATACAGTTCCTAGGTTTTTCCATTCGCTACTGTGTCCAGGAAAACATTTCTAACATTGCAATGCACCTAAGAATGTAATGATTGAAAACCAATGTCTGACATACATACGTGTCCCCAAATCCTATCAAGTATAATAGATACACACATGAATGAGATCTTTTCCTGACTTTAAGGGTCTCTAACCCAGTTCATAAGAATCCTTTCTTTTTTCTTTTTAAGTCGTATTATAAGCTAGTTGGGTCAAGCAATCCATCCAAGGGGCCAACATTGGTAGAAGAAACTAGGGGACCTCAGTTGGCTCAAACCTAAGCAGGCAGTTTGGCTTATGCAGACAGATGGCATCTACTCAGGTCATTCACCTAAATGTGGCAAAAAAATATAATCCAACTGGGATGTTTAGTCAAAGAAGAAAAGGCTACAGCCCTGGCCAGTATGCTAAGTGGTTAGAGAGGGTCTCAGGTTCAAATCCCAGCCAGTGGCATGTACCTGGGTTGCAAGTTCAATGCCCAGCCCCAGCTCCAGTGCATGCGGGAGGCAACCAATCAATGTGTCTCTCCCACACTGAAGTTTCTCTTTCCCCTTACCTCCCTCTCTGACCCCTTCCTTCCACTCTCTCTAAATATCAATAAAAAAGATATCCTTGGGTGAGGATTACCAATAACAACAAATAAAACAGAAAAGAAAAAGGCTACAATAAAGGCAAGCAGGAAAGAGTGGCTGAATATTCAAAGGGCTATTGTGTGGGGGAGAGACTTAGTTTATTCCATATAGATTCCAAGGGACCTGAATTATTTCATGTAGCTTGAAGTGGCAGAACCGGAGGACAATTCAGTTCAACATAATAATTTTCTACTGAACAAATACTAAGGCAGCCAGCTGGAACCTGACCACAGGTAGATTACAGTCTATCTAGGAAGACAGAGGTAAAAATACATAATTAAACAGGGCATCAGGGAGGGGACTGCTGAGGAAATGGCAATATCAGGGGATTTCAGGAATGACCAGGATTTGGTCAGAAGACAGGGTGGGAGACAGCCTGCATGCCTATGGGAAAGCACTGGCAAGTGCTAAAAGCATATAGGCAGCTTGGGAAGTAAAAGGAACAACAAAAAGTCAGTGTGTCTAGGGCGTGAGGTAGGGGATCAGAGGAAGATTTAACGGTCTCCTAGGGATGCTGATGAGACACTACAGAGTGCAAACTAATTAGTAGGTAGGTATTAATTTTACAGAATTAATGTGGCCCAACTTAAGAAAGAGATGTTTACCATTGAGGGAATGCTGCCCACCCATCGAATTCTCCCAGAAAGGGAAGAATGGATATCTTGACAGAGACTGTGGAGAGAATTCCTGCTCTCGGCAGGGGACCACACTCACAATGAAGATATATTGTGTGTGTCTGGCATTAAACAAACTAGATTCAGAGTCAGACTCTGCCTCCTACCAACTGGGTGACCCTGGGCTTCAGTTATGCCATGTTTAAAGGAGGATGGTTTTATTGTCCTTGCAGGGTTGTTGTGAAATTTAGACATGATGGATATCCAGTACCCAGTGGAACTGTCTGGCACATAAAAGGCAATCAGTAAATAATATAGATTTTCTGACTGTAAATTATGGACAATTTCAAACATACAGAAAAGGAGTGGAGAAAAGTATACTAGACACCCACATGCTCCTCACCAAGACTTCACAGATATGCCACATTTTCCCATCTTTTATTCCTGAAATATTTTAAAGTAACTTGTACAGCAAGACATTTCTCCCCTAAACATATCAGTGTGTGCTTCTAAAAAATAAGAACATTTTCCTATAGAACAGCATCCAATAAAATAAAGAATAATATTACCGATAGTTTAAGCCCCTCCCCTTTTTAAATGTTGGGTTTCTCATGTTATAATTTTATGAAAATTATTTTTGTGAATTCACTGACTTATACATGAGACCTGCCCCATTCGATCCTTTAGAGTCACCAAAACAAGTTCTCAATGTTAACATTCTCAGAAACAATTTTCCCATTCCCTTATCCGTTTAGTTCAGAATAAGGTTTTTCAAATCTTACTTTTGAGCCCCACAATGTTCCCCAAATTTAGAGAAAGTGTTTACCTCTCTGAAGACCAACTATTTTAACTGAAATTATGTCTCTGCAATAGCCTCATAATAGATTATGAAACACTGTTGTAATTACTGGCCCTATTTACAAGCAATTTCTTTTTCTTCTTAGGCAATTTTCACTTCCTAAGCCCCTCTGTTCTGCCTGCACCACTCCCGGCTAGAGAACTGCCCTATGCCACATCTGCCATGACCTTGAGTTGTGTCTACTTGTTCATGGATCCTTCTCCCCTGTGTACACAGGGCCTGCACTCACGGTCTCCAAGACCTTGCCCAGAGCCTAGCTGATGCTAACCCCACAGTAAGTATTGGCTGAATAACTACACGAATGAATAGATGCCTTATGGCTCTAGTCATGCTGTTATTTTGCTCGTCAAACTTTCCTAGACAGATCAAAAGCAAACTCATATGACCTGAAAGTCTGAATAATTGATTCTAAACTAATCAGGTTTCCTGATAGTGTCTTAGGCAACCCTAAGACATGTTGGCAATCACTGAATGAATTCTCACATATCTCCAGAGGATTCATCTAAAACCACTAACACCCAATAAAAACCGGGGGCCTAAGAATAGAGGTGTGGGGCCTCCTTTCCCCATCTCTTATGCAAAGGGAGTCTTCTCCACTGAATGTAGCTGAATGTGACTCTGAACAACAGAACACAAGCCAGACGGGCCTGTTTTTGGTGGGGCGTTTCTCCCTTTTGGCAACATGTAGGGTTAGAACACGGCTGCCAAATTCTAGAGCCCTTCAACTCTGGGCCAAACTGTCAATTCCAAGAGTTACCTATTAGAACAATTTCTAGGAGACGGGTTTTAATCCAACTCAAAATAGCTTCTTGGAAGTTGTCAACAGACTACTGGTTCTTCCAATGGTCATAAAAGTAAGTCTTAGTCAAGTCTCCCTACAAGTCCACATGATCTATTTCTTACTGCTTTTTTTTTTTTTTTTTGATTGAATGAAGCTGAAATTTCTAAGATAGAGAATTCAGATCAGGTCACATATGTGACTGCAGTATCCTCATACATCAAATTATGCAAAACACATGGAATTACCCACATTACCTGCTAGAAGAAAAAAAATGAAGGCTTTTATTTGCCTCCCAAGACACAAGAATGATCTGAAATCTACTTTTCTTGACAGATTAAGTTGCCCATCCATCTCCGGCCGTTGGTGCCTGTTCCAGCTAGGGTAGGTTCTGCAAAGGCCGATCCCAAAGGTCCCAGATTCACATTTAATCTAGAGGTAAACGCTGCAATCAATCTTGCCCAGGGTCTAAGAGAGCTATTGTTCTCTCCTCCGTGACGTAGTATGTGCAATTATTGTTATGGCTTTCTGCCCTAATGACTCAAAATGAACATTTTTAGACAATCTAAACTGGCAGAGGCATCCTCACCAGAGGGGACACCCATCGGCGAGCGGGCTGTTACTTGAGGCTTTTCCCCGAGGTTTAGGGAGCAGGTGTCACTGTGCTATGACATCATGCAGACAGTGCATCAATGCAAAACACTGCACACGCAGCTTTCAATAGGGGCAGCGGTCTAGACCCAAAGCCTCAGGAAACCTTGCCGGCATGAGTACAGCTACTACTGAGTTTGGTTTTAGTGTATTTTGCTAAATAATTGATTTAGTGACCCCACTGTCTCAGTTTTATTTTTCATTAATCTCAGGAAAAAAATTTTCATTGAATGAGTTGTGAGAGGGAGTAGAGGTGGGTATGGTCTTTGAATGACTCCAAACTGGAGGACGAATTTGCTCGGGGGCTCAGACCCCACACAGGGAGTGTCCACGTTCTGTGTCCTGGACACAAAGGGAATTGTGGGTACTTGCTGCCCAAGCTGCCAGAAGGAGAGGCTGACTTCAAGGTCCAGTCCATTCGCAGCAGCGCTGAACCCGAGCTGGTCACCGAGATGACCACTGTCGCCGAGGGCTGGCAACAGCAAAGCTATAGGCTTGGGGAAGCGGCATCTGCTCCACTTGCTGTTAGCACATGCCTCCTGGCTCTCTCCCCAAGGAAGGGGAACAGAGACCCAAACAAAACACAAGAGGAATGGATGTAGTGTTTGGGTGGATGACTTTAATTGAATCAACAACAGTATGAGAGCTCTCCCTGTTTAGCCTTGGACATGACCCAAGGTGGCCGGGCAGTGTTGGCATTTCAAGTGGATGTGGAGGGGAGCAGGCTGACGCTCACCCCAGAAATAGTGAGGAGGCAGGGGATGAGCAAGACTTGGTACAAGGGCTGAGAACCCTCAAAGGAGGTTTTTAGAGGGCAGTGTTCACTCTCTGGTCCCACCTCTCACGTCTGGCACAGGCTGGGAAGGGTTGATGATCTTCTCGGAGACCCCAGGCATGCTGGGAGCTGGTTATGTGCAGAACCCCAGGCATGCTGGGGGCTGGTTATGTGCAGAACTCATCTATAAGCCAGAACTCACCTTCTCTGAAAGCCCAACATATGGGGAGAAAGGGCTGCCAAAAAGCACGCTGTATTCCTCCTCTGCCTTCCCACCTCCTCTTCCTAAAACAGGAGACCTGAGTATGGTCACCTGCCTGCTCCCAACATCATAGCCCAGTTCACCTCCTCCTCTTACCATGTTCTTTCCGTTACCTATGTTCCACAGGTCAGATAAGCTTGGGGTTTAGTCCCTCATTCATTCAGGCAGCAAATACTTATTGGGTACCTACTGTGTGACAGGACCTGTGCTGGACATCAGAGATAAAGTGGTGAGCAAAACCAGGCAAGGGTCCTGCTGCCCTCATGGGGTTATGAGTTAATGGGGCGGAGGGGGCATTAATAAGTGGGGAAGTGCTAATTAAATAGTCATATAAATAAAATGTAAACTTTGGAGTTCCAGCAGCATAATCAATTAGCATGCAGTGTTTACAAAATGTAAACTGCTCAGAGGGCTTTGGTGTTTTGCCAGGGTTGCTAGCTTCCAATTCACTAGCACCTTCTTCCATTGCTAACAGATCTGCCTACTCCAGAGCGGCTGGTTCCAGGGGCTGTCGAAGGCCCCAGAGGCAGACCATTCCATTTTTGCTGGCTGTCCTTGACTTCAGGCAAGTGCGAGGGAAGTAAAGCAGAAAAATCCCCGTGTGACAGGTTCCCAGCTCCACTCAGCCATGCCTCCACTCTCAGCCTAGCTTTCTTTAGGATGCTCTGAACTCGCAGGAGACAAGGCGGCCTTTCATGGGTTAGACCTCTAAGGAGCCTACCTAATCAGACAAGCCTGGATCATGAAGACTCAGCTTAAACCAGGGACGACAAATAGTCCTGCTCTGATCCATGAGTGATGCCCACCAGAAATACTAGGTCGAAGAAGGTTTTCAAGCTGAGCAAGCAATGATTGCTTTGAGTGATAGGGATGCCTGCTATAGACATGAAAGTGAAATGTCCTCCCTGTGGCAATCAGCCTATGAACACACTCACTATTCATTCAACAAATATTTGAGTGCCCACTACGTACCAAATGTAGAAGGACAGCAAAAAGGCTAATTTACAAATCAAAACACAGCTGATATGAGCTGTAGAACCTAGTCCTTTGTGTTCGCTACTGTGTCCCCAGCACCAAGCACAGTGACTGTCACAGAATTGGTGTTCTTTAACTTGTTGTTGAATGAATGAGTAAATGAATGAGTGAGCGAATGAATGAATGAGTGAGTAGTGGGAAGAGGCTGGCTTATGGATACCCAGATGGAGAAATGGGGTTATCCATGAGCAGATCAGAGGAAAGAGCACACCCAGCAGGGGAAATAATAAGAATAAAACTGTGAGGCAAGAATGACCTTAGAAAAAGTAAGCCAGTGGGGCTGGAGCTTACAAGTGAGAGGGAGGTGGTTTAGGGAGGTAGGCAGTAGGCAAAGGCAGGTTGCATGTACTAGCACTCTATGGGGTCAAAGCTATTCTTAGAATTATCATTTATTTTTATTATCAAAACGGCTATTTCCCTTTGTTTCTCTCACCTACGAATTGTCACTCATCAGAACTGAGCCCAGCACACTGGAATTGTAAAATCTGCCCAGGTGGAAAGTCCCCTGGCCTGAACCAGATCCTGCTAGGTCATCCTCATTTTCATTCTGAGCAACCCCATTCTTCCCACTGCCCAGCCCCCAAACCTTAGTGTCTACTTTAACACCCCCTTTCACACCCAACTTCGGATCTCTCAGCAGTTCTGCTGGCTCTACCTTCTAGACCAGTGGTTCTCAACCTTCTGGCCCTTTAAATACAGTTCCTCATGTTGTAACCCAACCATAAAATTATTTTCTTTGCTAATTCATAACTGTAATATTGCTACTGTTATGAATCGTAATGTAAATATCTGATATGAAGGATGGTCTTAGGTGACCCCTGTGAAAGGGTCGTTCGACCGCCAAAGGGGTCGCGACCAACAGGTTGAGAACCGCTGTTCTAGACAAATCCAGAAGTGGGCCACCACACCACACCTGCTGCCACCACCTGGTGTAGCTCACCATTATCTCTTCCCAGATTACTGTGATGGCCTTCTAATTGGTCCCCCTACTTCTGCCCTTGCCCCTGCAGCCTTTGCTCAACCCAATAGCCAATGATCCTCCTGAAATATTACATTGAGCAAGTAAAACTCTTCACATAGGGCTCCTCTTTTACTCAGAGTCAAGCCGAAGGCATCCTGATGCTTCTACTCATCCTTCACCCACATCCTCAGCCTCCTTGATGGTCCCACCTCAGGGCCTTTGCATATACTGTTCATTCTGCTTGGAATGTTCTTTTCCCCAGGTATGCATTTGGCTGGCCTCTTACCCTCTGCAACCTTTGCTCAAATCTTACCTTCTCTGTGAAGGCTTTCCTTAACTAAAAACTCCTAACCTCAACATTTCCTATTCCCTTTAGTACTTTACTTTTTTTCTCCTTAGCTCTTAACACCATCAAAATCCCATATAAGTTCAACACTATGAAATTGCCGATTTTTGAAATTGCCTATACAAATGGCAACGTCATAGGGGTCAATCTAGTATTTTTCTTATTTGTCTTGTTGATTGTTTCTCTCCCCCTCTAGAACATGAGAGCAGAGATGCTGGGTTTTGTTTACTATACTCCTAGAACCTTAGAAGAATGCTTGGCACAAAGCTGGCACCAGTCAACAGTCACTACAATGAGTGACTTGGTGTTTCTGCTTCAGTAAAGAAAAAAATCAAACTGCTGACAGGTGTTTTGGGGAGAGGCAATTTTGGTTAAAAGTATCTTGGGCTCCTTGAAAGTGCAGTGGGAAAGCTCTAAGGGTATTTTTCGGTTCACTAGACATTTGGGATATACTGCAAGGAACAGAGATTACAGAGAGGAAGAAGGCGGCCTCTGTATATATACTTATCCAATTTGAGATTCTTGTCATTTTATTCTCCTCTCCCCCAAATTTGGGCTGCTACCCCTGCCTGATGCCCAAAGGACTCTAACCAGAAGCCCCATAATCATAATCTTTTTGCAAAACATCCTTCTGGCTGCCCTGGTTCAGCTAAAGCAGTAATTAACCCCACAGCCTTTTGAGGCATGGAGCACCCTCTTTTAACACACTTTTAATATGACACACTCGGTCTTAGACCAGGCTGGGTGAAACATGGGAAGAGGACACAATGGGACATAACCACAAAGCTCCCAGTAATCCAAGAACCACCTAGATGGGTTGGGAAGAAAGCTCGTGCAGGGAGGCTTATGTCAACATCGGTTCTTCTAGCAAGTTCATATGAATTCCGCAACCCAAGCTCAGGGCCAAGTGTGCATTTAGACCCCGGGGACAGGAAATTCCGGAGCTGTGGCCTGGAGCAGGACAACAAAGCGCTCAGGGACTCCCCGACGCCATGGTCCTTTGTCAATGTCATGACGCTACGGTACCCCCTGTGCTCTGCTCTCCTGCCCCTGGGTTTGGTTCTCCCAGTCCGGCTCCGTAGGTGCCCCCGTGGTCTCTCACAGGCTTGGTTCCCAGGTGGTGACATTGGTCCTCACTCTGCAGGCTTGGCTTTGCCAGGCCAGGCCTTGGGAGGCGCTCATCTCCCCCACCCTCTGCCGTCAGCCTGGGGGCTGCCACAGGTAAACAGCATGGTCTGGCTCAGCCAGGAGGAACCTGATATGTTTTTCCAGTCAATTTGCTTTGTTTTCCATTTAAAAAGAAAGACCCTCATCAAAATATCAAGCCATTAATATTAACTAATTACTAATATTTATTTTAGCCTGGTTAAGAGAATGGCATGTTTTATACGTTTTAGAGACATAAAACACAAGCCCAATTTGGTTCTTGCCTCATTACATTTTAAATTGTTATAGGTCACTGCTTAACACCAACACTAATTCTAGCTCCCTGCTCTAACCAGAGAAAATGTTTCAGCTCAGCGGGCATTTACGAACATCACCACCCTTTACATAGCTGAAGCGGGAGTCGGTCTTGTCAAAAGTCCCCACATTTCTCCTCTGTCTTTAACCTCCTTCCACAGCTTTCAACCTACCAAATTTCAGGGAACATAAATTTACGATGCCCTCCTTCTTCTCCTCCTCCCTGTTATTTCCTCCCTCCCTCCCTCTCTTTCTCCCTCTCTTTCTCCCTTCCTCCCTCCCTCCCTTCCTTCCTCTAATAAAGCTGAGAGAGGGAGAGAGAGAAATAAGTGGAGAGATGAGACAGAGAAAATATAATGAGAATGCCCTCCCCACACTTGACTAGAAACATCTGATCAGAAAAATACTTTCCCTTCTTGACCTTCTGACAGTCACAGTAGCAGAATATTAGTTACAAGCCCAAACCAACATTTTTCTGACAATCGATGCCAGTTTGCAGATAATTTGCTTTGTTCTGTGGGAGGTAGGGGCATCCCGGAGGAAAAGTCTGTGTGTCAGTTGGATTCAGATAATCCATCTGCTGTTCAGTTTTAAAGGACAGGACACAGGTCGAGTCTGTGAACCAGAGGGGAAGAGGATTAGGAAGGCAGCTCGGTGTTGGCGCCGCAGCCCAGTCTCACCGGTGGACAGAGAGGGACGAAGCCTTGTTCTACCCGGAGAATGGGCAAGAGAGTCCCCTTTCCCAGGCTCCTGCTCTGAGGACCTGCATATATTATAACATCGACACCTCCGCCCTCTCCCCTACACACACACTTTTTTTCTTTTCTGGCTCTGAAGAAAGTTTTTTATTGTGGAAATTTTAGTAGCTGACCAAGTAAACTGAAGTTACAAAGAAGGACACATGAGCCAAACTGGGTCTCCATGTGTCCTCCTGTCTCAGGCTCGGACTATGTCAGAAGCAGGCCTGCCTGCGCCTGTGAGAGAGGAGAGGGTGGAAATCGAAGGAGAGGGTGTCATGAAGAGGACTGAGGAACAGGCACATACCGAGGACTGGAGTCCTCAGGCACCAAATGTGACGGAGGGGGAACAGGCCTAAGTGGAAGAGAAGGCAGACACCTTCTCCACGATGGACCAGGGATGCGGCTGAGCGGATATAACAGGATCCAAGAGGAGATGGCCCAGGACCTCACTAGGACCATCAACTTAGGATTCTTGAAACCCGAGGAGCAGAGCGGAAAGTCCTACACAAAGAAATGACATGAGTCTCTGCTGTGCTTCCTGAGGGACAGAAGGGGCCAGTTAAGGGGCCTGCTGTGAGCCAGCTAGACCGGGGTGTGCATTCTAGGAAACATGAGCTGGGGCTAGTGACCTCAGACGTCCCACTATGGTTAGAATCCCCATCAGTATTAGTTTCAGCATTAGTGTTAATAGTAGCTTTTCCGATGTATTCCATTTGGCTGCTGGGTTTTGGAGAAACGCTGTGGACATTGGTACCTACTCAGTCACATCTTTCCTGGAATCTCTTGCAAAGATTGACCTCTTGTTGACAGGCCTAAGTGTCTTCTTCTCTTTCCCCCTCTCACTCAAAAAAACAGTGATTTCTCTCCCCAAACAAATGGCCTTGCCAGGCAGAAGCACGTGGCCGCGTATGGCTCCCATCTGGCGCCAGTGGTCCAGTGCCAGGGGCATAGGGCTTGGGGGTGGCATCTGAAGGCCCAGGCATCACCAATGGCAACGGGGAGGCAGAAGGCACCCAGCCAGCGCAGGAAACAGCTGCCGCTGCATCACGGTGAAAAGGAAACTTCTGTGGTGTGCTACTGACAGGGCTGAATGGGGGTGTCCTTAGCCTCCACCCCAGGACACACCCTCCAGGCCGCCTCTGGATGGACGGCCAGCAAAGCATCAAGCGCAGACTCCCTCCCGGAGCAGCAGAAGGGGGAGGAAGCCAGGCTTTGTGTGTAATCTGAATTTATTTACGATAGGCTTCCAGCTCCGCTGGAAATGTTGCTCATTACCCAGAAAGCCAACTCTGCGCAAGAGAATTTACAACTTGAAGACGTAATGTGATGGAGTAATCTAGATGTTGATTTATAGTAAATTTCCTACTGGCATGAATTTTTATACACCAGGCTTAGCCAATCCCCCTAACCGACAAATAATGCTCAGCAATTATACACTATCAGGCAAACATGCTGTAATGTACACTTTTACCCTTAATCCTGTATATAAATTTTACTTCTTACACTGTGTGGTTCTCGTCCACATGTGAATTTCAGAATACTGTGCCCATTGAGTGCACTGTTTACCATGGTGAAATGCGACATAATTGACTATTTCCTATTTGAGGCAATTTTTCAAAATTCAGCTTTGTAGGGTTTCTTTACTTATGTTGTTTGAAAGAAACAAAACTTTGAGGACATAGGACATTTCTTTGATGATGGTTTCCATCCCATTAGGTAAGAATGTTAGTGCTCACTGATGGTCAATGTGATCCTTTTTCAATAGAATAAATACATCCAAATACCCATGGAGACAAGTATTTTATAATTTTTAAAAAGCGATCTTAGTACATTACACCCATGTGTACATGCGCATATGCTGATGCATAACTAACCGAGTACATGAAGCGAGTATGTATGAACCTGCACACAGGACTAGATAGTGTAGGTGTTTCTTCAACGTTGCCACTAGTGGTAACTGAGGAGGAAATCAGGTTCTCGGGAAATATGGTTTGGCCAGTCTGGCTGTTGCTAAAACTCTACTTTTGGCACTTTTACTCTCCATGCAGATGAGCAAGGAGACGGGCAGAGGAGCAGGAGGAGAAGGCTGAGGAGGAACATTTGTTGAGTGTCAACTGTGTTTCATGTACCTAGCCAGACATAATGCCAAGTTATTTTATTTCCCAATTTTATTTTCAAAATCTTGGCCTTGGGAGCACTTTTGAAAAGACATGAAATCCAGACACTATAAAACAAAAAAGACTGAAATTCATATAATTATAAAAGTTCTATGGAGCAAAAAAATGAACAACCACAATAAGAAACCAAAACAAATACTAGTAACAGCGAAAGACAAAACACAAGCAAAGGTGTCAGATAAGTGACGATTAGGTAAGCACATTTCAGATAAAGAATCTGTACTCACAATATGACTAAGGAGAAGGTCCAATAAATAGCCCAGCAGAAATATGGACAAAGGATATGAATAGACAAATCACTGAAGAGAGACAAGCAAATGGCTCATTGATGAAAAGATGTTTACACACACCAATAATTAGGAACACAAAAAAATGAAAATAACAAAAGTCATCCTTCTTGGGAAGATTAATCAAGAAAAAAAATGGGAGGGAGGGGAGACATCAAATAAATAATTATAGAATGACCAAAAGATAAGAGAATATAACAGATAAATAAGAGATTGTAATAAGGACAATGGAGATACATGTGAATAAAACTGATAACACTCTGGTAAAATATAAATAATAAAATTTATTGGGGAAAAGGAAGCTAATCTAAGTGGACTAACACCCTTTAAAAAATCACAAAATAAATGGAAAATGTTGTCAAATAATTATCACCAATAATGGTCCTAGTTTTGAGTCACTTAACAGGTGAGCATTTTTATACTTTCAAGAATATCAATTTTTTGACTGCTTAAAGTGTTCTGGAAATATAGATTGAGTCACAATTTAATTTTCAAAGCACCTTGGATACATAACAGAAGAAAATGTAGGCCAATTCCATTTGCGACTATGACATAACAACCATAAGTCATAATACTTACAAAGAAAACCCAGCAGCACACTAAAAGAATAATATAAAAATGGCCACATGAAGTAAATTCCAAGAAAGTAAGGATAGCTTAATCTTAAGAGTTCTATAAGGTAACTCATCATATTAATAAGTCAAGAGAGACAAATACACACAGAATCATCCAGATTGATGTCTCTTAGGGTATACCTCAGAATCCTAGGTCTGGTTTCTAACCATGGCAAATTTTCCTGCAGTATATTTGGAGCAAGTCCTGGTCTTTTTACTTTTTTAAAGTGCTCTTTGGAAATTCTTACATATCTTTTGAGAACCACTTATTCAGAAAAAAAATGCTTAGGAGACATGTGATAAAAATGAAACAATTCCTAAAATAAAATCATAGGAAACTAAGAATAACAGTATAGCTCTTAATAAGAATGATCTCATCTGAATAGTAAACATAATGATGGTGAATTACTGGCAACAGTCACATGAAAACCAGGTACAAGACAAGGGTATCCACTATAGTCACTAGTACTTAGTACTAATTGTTCCAGATATTCTAACTAAGCAATAAGATTTAAAAAGGACATTAAAACATACATATTGTGAAAGAGAAGTCCAATTGTGATTATTTATAGTTCGTATGATTATCTATTCAGAAAGTGCCAGTCAACTAAAAGACAACTGGAACTAATAAAAATAATTCAGGAAGGTGACAGGCTAAAGAAATTCACTAAGCTCTCCTATAACTTGGAATTGCCAGTTGAAAAAGACACTTGGAGTAGTTTCCATTCAGTATAGTCAATAAGTATGTAAACCACCAATAAATAAACAAAAAATCAATTATGAGTTCCACTTTGAAAAATATCAAAATGGAAAAAAAAATTGCATCTTAGAATTAAACCCACACAATAAGCAAATACAAATAACATACAACATTTAAGAACATCTCAGTCATAACAACGACTATTTACCGAACATGTAATGTGTGCCGGTAATTTTATGGAAATGAGTGATTTACATGCATTATTTCATTTCCTATGCAGAATTCACTCCTAGTGGGGACTAGACTGATTTTACCCTTGCACCTTTTCCCCAAGGTCACAAAGCTAGTGGTGGCCTAGCCAGCCAAACCGCCCATGCTCCTGACCATACGCTCTACGGCAAATATCTCCCCCCATGGGACTGGGAGTATCCTGTTCAGTAGTCCTAGGTTGTGGGTCAGTAAATGATATGCCAAGAAGCGCTCATAAGAGTCGAGATCTTTCCACATCACTATTTAATAAACCTTCCTAAGTACGGGATAGCAATAAAGGGCCATGAAGGAAACCGCTGGTGAAGCGCAGGGCGCCGGCTTGTGGTATGTCACCCAGACACATTTGGACACTCTGTCATGGCTGTTGTTTTGGGCTCTTGACCAAGACTTCGTATTAGACTTCAGACAAGGAAGTTTGCCTTTGCTAAGCTGAGTACTTTGTCAACATTCAAAATACTGCCTAGGCAGCCGCAGCACAGCCCAGGAAGGGATGTCCGAAACCGTGACATTTTGTGGAGGACACCCCATATTCATCCCTGTGTTTCAAGTTCAGACCTGCCCTTGGGAAGTCTTCCAGAGTTCTTCATGTGAGACTGAAAGCCAGAGAAGCACTGGGAAGGGAGTGAGACCCTCTATCCCCCAAACCAAGGTCCTCACCACCAGCCCTTCTCTCCTGGGTAAAGTACCGAAAAACATTCCCGGACTTCATATGATCCTAACGGAAGTCTGGGGGAAGGGCCATTTGTTGTCTGCCAATTTTCAAGTTTATATAATGCATTCACTGAATTTTTAAAAAATCCTCTGTCATGCCTCAGCTCCTGGCTCCCTTATCTTCTTTGGAAAAGTCTGAGGAGAGAAATAGCCCTTATATATTAAAATAATAATAATAATAATAATAATAATAATAATAGTAATAATAATAAAGGAAGGAAGAGGCATAGAAGGGGTAAAAGACCATATTGGTAATGCAGCCTGTGGGTACCTTCCTTCATTCAGTTACTGCCCTGCAGAATGGGAACGGTTGACTGCGAGAAGGGACCGGAGAGGCCATCTCACTGCTCCTCTCTGCTCAGGCTCCCGCACAGATTTCCCGGGACTATCAGGCAGGGGCATCCCACATTGGTTCCACTGTGTACCTGAGGCACCCTTTCATAACTGTGAGGCTTCCTCACACCTCAGCTGCAATTCCTTTTCTTCCCACCTCTCCAGGGGAGGCAGCCTGCCCAGAAAAGTCTGCCTGTGTCAGGCAGACACTCTTGCTGCTATCAAAGACCACAGGAGCCTTACCTAAGGGTAATGCCAGCATCTTCCTGGGCGCCTTGGGTTGCTCAGTCCCATTAATTTGTCTGCTTATCCTCAACTCCTACATCCTCACCCCTTCCCGCCGCATCCTTTTGCATTTCAGCAAAAGGCACCGTCATCTGGCTATTTCATCAGGCCAGATACTCTTCCCCTCTCTTCCTTCTGACCCACCAGGTTCATCCATTTACTCACCCTGAATCAGTACTTTTCTCTCCATTTCCATAGAGAAGATCGCCACCATGTCACAGGTCACAACCCCAATAAGTTCCTTACTGAATAACCCACTTACATCCATTTATTCAACAAATACCTAGTCCCTACTATGGTCCAGGAATTCATCTAATTCCTGGAAACACAGCAGTAGGAAAATAAAAACAAACCCAGCAAACCAAAAACATCAGGGAACATGAAGCAAGGAATATTGCGTTACTGATAAGCAAAGGGTACATCTCCTGGGAGGATGGCATAGAGGTTCTGCTGCTCTGACCCTCTCTCTACCAGGCCCTCCCCCACCCACTCCCAGCAGCCAGAGCCATTGTTTCCAGACGCAAATCAGATTAAGTCACCTTTTTACTTGAAACATCCACTGACATTTGGAATGATCATCACCACCACCCCATCAGTTTTTGTCACTGCAAGTAAGATGCCCCAAATGAGTATTTGGCAAATAAATAGTTTTACCATCACAGTGAATATTTACTCTGTGCCTACTGAATGTTTAGTACTTCATCTGCTCCTTTGATTGCAAAAAGCTGAAGGAATCTATAAGGCACACTTGTTACCTCCCGGCCTTACAATCCAGTTATCGAAGCAACAACTTCTTAAGCACTTACTGTGTACCAGGAGTTTGATGGCAAAAACCAGTGAAGTTCCATTTTCCTCCTGAATTCTGTCTTCCCACGGGCCCTCTCTTAGGCGTCTAATCTTCCCACAGCTATTCTTGTGCTGTTTTATGTACAGTGGGTACTCAACTGACACAATGAGCAGACTAACATTGTATATGTTAGCTCGACAGCATTTTTGTTGCCAAGACAGGTAAAATATCCCATATTTATATCATTATGACAACAAAATCAACAATAATAAATGCTGCCATTCACTGAGCACCAGATTAACTGCTTTCTTCACTTTTTCTCATTTAATGGGCACCGATTTACTCCAGCTCTATGAGGTGTGGCTGTTTCATTCCCATTTTACTAAAGAGTAAAGTGAGGCCCAACAGATAGTAAATGGCCGAACAGGGATTGATGTCTCAGACTCCAAAGCCAGAAACAGCTAGCGTGGCCACCACACCAGAGGCCCCAGAATGCGGCACTTTCCTGCAGGGCACCCTGCAGTGTCCCACACAAAGAGCCCCAGTGTGCCTTCTCATCAGCAAATAATTCTCACCCAGCAGCACCTGCAGGGATGCAGTGAGTACTCACTGAAGCCTGGAATGAAGGATTTATGTTTTAACCAACGCCTGCACTTCACATGGAGGAAACACATGTGCTCAATAGCAAGGAATGCAGGCACTGCCTGGGTTCCAATGCCAACTTGGCCACTCCCTGGTTGGGTAACCAACTGGGGCCTCAGTTTCCCCAGGGGTAAAAAGGAGTAAATATTTCTAGTACCAATAGGTACCTTAGCATGGTGCCTGAAATAATTATTATTTTAAAACTATTTTATAAACTAATTTTTCTTTTTTTCTTTTAACTGTTTAATTTTTTTATTATTATTGATTTCAGAGTGGAAGGGAGAGGGAGAGAGAAATAGAAACACCAATGATGAGAATCATTGATCAGTTGCTTCCTACACACCCTGTCCTGGGGACCGAGCCCACAATTCGGACATGTGCCCTGACAGGGAATTGAACTGTGACCTCAACCAAGTGAAGTGTGATGCTCAGCCACTGAGCCACGCCGGCCGGGCCAAATGTCACTTTTCTTAACCTGGCAGTCCACCTACCAGATTACATTTACTAATGCTGAACTGGTTCAATTGCAAGTAATGACAAATGTAACTTCTACCTTTTTGAAATATTTTGCTCTTTGCCCTGGAATGTAAGCCTAAAGAAAAATATTTCTGCTGACTCCACTTAAAAATATTATTATGGCCCTAGCCAGTTTGGCTCACTGGATAGAGCATCGGCCTGGGGACTGAAGAGTCCCGGGTTCGATTCAGGTCAAGGACATATACCTTGGTTGCAGGCACATCCCCAGTAGGGGATGTGCAGGAGGCAGCTGATCGATGCTTCTCTCTCATCGATGTTTCTAACTCTCTATCCCTCTCCCTTCCTCTCTGTAAAAAAATCAATAAAATATATTTTTTAAAAATATTATTATGGTCTGCAAGGTGAATTCAGAGGTAGATTGATGGCATGTTGTCAATATGCCCATCGCGTAGGGTTTCCAAGGTTGGAGAGTGCCCATCCTCAAGAATATAGTAAAAACCGTCATCTACCTTGGGTGACAAAGCATCATAGCTTGCTCCTACAGGTGACAACATGAAGATCACCACCCATTCCCAAGGCAGGGTCCCAACAATAAAGCCATAGGTCACCGATAGAACATAGGATAATGATCAGGAAATTAGGGGCAGCTGTCAAAGATTCAACATGCTTTGGCTTCCTTGGCAGTGCATTCCTCAACCTCAACTGTGGACCCCGACTGCTATAGGTTATCACATTTCATATCCTTAAATGTAAAGATTTAAAAAAATTAATTTCATGTTATTAAGATATTATCTTAAACTAGGATGTTTTCATTCTGGAGGAGAAAAGTACTGGTTATAGTAGATAAAATTTACTGTGAACAGACACACATGGAACATGGTCTTTTGGGAGTAATTTCTCAAAGGTTCGGTAAGAGGCAGAGTCCTTTGTCTTCTGGATGTCTGCGTACGTTCTGTTTTTGAGAACTCTGACTTGTCTCTCCAGTCCTTGTGATTTTCCCTTTATATTCACAGAAGAATGGAATGAAGGCTGAGAGGAAACTGTGATTCGTTTTACAGGAGATTTAAAATTTATGGATATTTCACAGAAGTTCATCATTCCCATCTTAGCTGAAAAACAGAGTTTCAAGGGAGTTTCTATAGAGCTTGTCAAGATTCTCCATTTCGATTACCAATTTATGGAACTGTGTAAAGAAGGCTGCCTGGTGAGGTCATAGGGCCCAAACCAGTCAGATCAACAACAGGACTCTGGGAGACTCTGAAACACTTTGTAGGAACTCATCAATTACATCCAGAGGGTAAAAGCCTCCTATGGTCTGTTCACTATTTCAAATCCCTCTCCAAACACGGGAGCATGATTTGGAGAGTTTTCTTCACCCTTTTTACATTTTACCATCCTACTAGTCCCTTTTCCTCCCACATTTTTTTTTAGATTTTGTGGATTCTACTCAAAGTAAGTCTACATAAATCACAGTAAGGTGGGTGAAAATCTTCCCTGATTTTCAAATTATGCTTCAATCATCATCCACAGGAAGCCAACTGGAAAACAACCCTTGGTCTCAGTATTTATCAGGAGTTAGTTCTTTGCATGTGGCTGGGGGAGTTGCTGCCTAAAGCTAGAGTTTCCACAAGTGCCAACAAAGGAAAGAGTTGCTCATACGGACTTTCCTTATCTATTACTTAGAATTTAATACATGTGGGTAACTCTGGATTAGAGGGAACTCTGGACAGGACAAAACTTCTGTGCCAGAAAGCATCACAGGAGATGGAGTCAGAGTACAATGCTGGGAGGGGTGCAGAAAGGGGAAAGGTCTCTTCCAGCTTCAGGAAAGACTTCTTGGAGAAGATGTCATTTGAGCTAGGCCTTGAAGAGACGGTAGGGTTGTTATGCAAGAATAGAAAAAAAAAAAAAAAAAAAAAAAGAGCATTTGGCCTAAATAGAATGACTGAAAGAACTACCTGGAGGTGGGATCATTCAGGGTACACCTGGAGAACCTTAAAATAGTCCCAATCAGAAGATGTTCTTAGTATTTCTGCTTAGCCTTTGAGTGTTTAGAGACAGAGAGGGACTGCATAAATTAACCACCACCATCCTTTCACTTCTCACCAAATCTCACTTCAAATTATGCTAAAAAGGGGATGCTATTAAACTTGCAAAGTTTTAAGGTTCCCATCACCACTTTTTCTCAGTTTCTTTTTGTAGCTAACATCTGTCCCTTTGCTATAATTTTGAACTGGTGTCTTCTTCCTGTCTCCATGGGTAATGGTGGCTTTCCCTATCTTTACATCAACTGTCTTCCCCGCCCCCCCCCCCCCCCCCCGCAAGTCCCCAATGTCCTGCATTCCTCAACCTCAACTGTGGACCTCACATGGCATTGAAGGGTACTGTGCCTTGTTTCAATGTAAAGGCAGTGAGATCTGCCTCCTGAGCCCTGTGCAGTCCACATCTTCCCATTGATGCTGCCTGGAAATGCTCTTGACTTTCAGCAATGCCTCTACTTGGGGTTGGATCCTTGACTGGGTCTCCCCAAAGCCAGCTCTGCACCACCTTCTGCTCACAGCTTGTTTGCTCCTGCCCCACTGAGTTCAGTCTGATTGTTTCTGATCATGTCTTTAACGTATCAAGGACACAAAGAATTCTAATCCTTTCCTCCAAGGTGCCAGCTACTTCTGAGTGGGTTGCGTTCCAACTCAGTGGTTACAGCGACTTTGAAATCAGCCATGTGTTTAAAATATTGAACAAAGACTTAGATCTTGAAATGTGCATTTATCCTTTCACTTATTTTCTTAATTCATGAACTGACTACCCCTTATGGATCCTGCTTGTACATCTGTTTTAAATGTGGGAATTTTTTTTTAAATTCCTTCATCATTTGAGTTAAACTCTCCATGGTATGTCACACACGACTTGCAATATGCCAACATACAGTGGAACAATTATCTTTTCTTTTGCAAATCTGATCGAAAAGGAGCCAAGTCCTGTCCTTCTGTGGCATGTGTATGAATAGTAGTAGGGTGGAGGGGTAGGGGGACCTTTAGAGAGAGCCAGTGTCTGGTTTACCTTATATTTTGGAAGGGATTACGGAGCCCTCTACACACTGAATCTAATGCCATGGTAATTATTCAAGTGCCTTCTGGGTGCCAAGGCCCATGCCCAATGAATGAGTTCATACCAGAGGGACAAGAGAGTCTAGTCTCTGCCTTACCATGCTAGACTCAGGCCTCACAGTTAATTCCATGTATGTGACTGTGAATGTGGATGTGTGCATGAGGCACTTCTGTGCTGTTGCTGATTATATATATACTAGAGGCCCGGTGCACAAAAATTTGTGCACTCGGGGGGGAGAGGGGGCCCCTAAGCCTGGCCTGTGCCCTCTCGCAGTCTGGGACCCCTCGGGAGATAACGACCTACTGGCTTAGGCCTGCTCCCGGGTGGCAGAGGGCAGGCCTAATCCCTAGGTGCAGCCCCTGGTCGGGCTCAGAGCAGGGCCTATTGGGGAGTTGGGGCGCCGCCCCCTGTCATGCACAGAGCAGGGCGGATTGGGAGGTTGCAATGCCACCCTCAGTCACGCTCAGGGTAGGGCCGATTGGGGGGTTGGGGCACCGGCCCCTGTCACACTCAAGGCAGGGTCGATGGGGAGGTTGCGGTGCCACCCCCTGTCACGCACAGAGCAGGGTCAATCAGGGGTTGGGGAGCTCCCCCCGTCACACACAGAGCAAGGTCAATCAGGGGGTTGAGGAGCTCCCCTCTGTCACTCACAGAGGAGGGCTGATAGGGGAGTTGGGGCACCGCCCCCTGTCACACACAGAGCAGGGCCCATCAGGGGGTTGGGGCACGGCCCTCTATCACCCACAGAGCAGGGCGGATCAGGGGGTTGGGGTGCCGCCACTGTCACACTCAGGGCAGGGCCGATGGGGAGGTTATGGCTCTACCTCATCACACACAGAGCAGGGCCCGTTGGGGGGGAGGGGGTTGGGGCGCTGCCCTCTATCACCCACAGAGCAGGGCCGATCAGGGGGTTGGGGCACCGCAGCCTGTCACACACAGAGCCGCAGGGCAATCAGGGGGTTGGGGAGTTCCCCCATATCAGGCACAGAGCAGGGTCGATCAGGGGGTTGGGGCGCCTTCCCCTGTCAGGAACAGAGCAGGGCCGATAGGGAGGTTGTGGCCCCGCCCCCTGTCACACACAGAGCTGCAGGGCAATCAGGGGGTTTGGGTGCTGCCCCCTGTCATGCTGATCCCGGTGCCGGGAGGCCTCGCGGCTCCACTGATCCCAGTGCTGGGAGGCATATTATCCTTTTACTATATAGAATAGAGGCCTGGTGAACGGGTGGGGGCTGGCTGGTTTGCCCTGAAGGGTGTCCTGGATCAGGGTGGGGGTCCCCACTGGGGTGCCTGGCCAGCCTGGATGAGGAGATGATGGCTGTTTGCAGCTGGTCACACACCCTTTAGGGTGGGGGTCCCCACTGGGGTGCCTGGACAGTCTGGGTGAGGGGCTGAGGGCTGTTTTCAGGCTGGAGGGTGACTGAAGCTCCCAACCGCTCCTTTTTTTCTTTTTTCTTTTTATTCTGGGCCAGCTTTAGCTCTGGCTCCAGCTCTGAGGCCTCAGTTGCTGAAAGCAGGTATCTGGTTTGTTTGGGTTCTATAATCGAAATTTGTATCAACTCCAGCTCTGAGATCCCAGCCAGCTGAAAGCTGGTTTCTGGGGTTTTGTTTAGCTTCTATATTTGTTACAATATTTCAAACTGCAAGCTCAGAGGCCGGCAAGGCAGGTGGGGAACGTTGGTTTCCTCCGTCACTGAAGCAAGCAAGCCTCATGTTCAGTTTAAGCTGCCTGGCTGCCGGCCGCCATCTTGGCTGGCAGTTAATTTGCATATCACCCTGATTAGCCAATGGGAAGGGTAGTGGTCATATGCTAATTACCATGTTTCTCTTTTATTAGATAGGACATATGAAAGCCTAAGTGACCATTATGACCGGTCACTATGATGACACACTGACCACCAGAGGGCAGATGCTCAACGTAGGAGCAGCCCCCTGGTGGTCGGTGAGCTCCCACAGCCAACCTCCCATGGCCAGCCAATCTCTCACAGTCCCTACCCCTGGCCCCAATCAGCGCGATAGGCCCCGATCACCAGCCAGGCCCAGGGACCCCCACTCTGTGCATGAATTCTTGCACTGGGCCTCCAGTATATCCATAATTTTGTGATGCTTACCATGAGCCAGGCACTATTTCAAGTATTTTGCATACATATCTCATTTAGCCTCCCCAATATGTGAGTTATATTGGCTAAGAAATAACAGTTTATAGATGAATAAACTGAGTCCTGGAAAAGTAAACATCGCGTGAACCAAATTGTTTCTGCAAAGTTTGAGTTCTTGAACAATTCCTGCATTGCACTTCTGAATGTATGTAGTAAGTCAGAGTCCTGGGAAATACTGATGCCAGGTTTTGGCTGTGGCTGGAATGGAGGGCGAGTTGAATGAGCCCTACCCAAGGAGGTAACATCTCCCCTTAAGATTGTGAATAATGAAAAATGCCCCTGGCCCATATCCTAAAGGAAATGTCTACTCAGCTCCAGTCCTTAGCAATGCCACTGCCAGGACAAAGTATCATGCTTTGAGTCCCTGTGCTGGAGTACATATGGATGCAACATGAATTATCAATGGGCATCACCAGTGCCAAACACATGCCTGGAACATAGTAAACCAATGGTTTTAATATAAGCTCCCTTAATCACTATCTTATGACCTTAGGCAAGGTACTTAGTGTCCCTGAGCATCAATTTCCTCATCTGTGAAAAAATGGGGATATGAATAGTGTCTATTAATACCTAGTAGTTATTATGAAAAATATGTTAGATAAAGCCCAGTTCCCAATTGTCAAAAAATGACTTCAATTTTTATTGTTGTTAGCCATGCTCAGCCATCAGATAGAGGGCTTGCTTTGGCATCTTAATTATTTCTTATGAGACAAAATATCTCACCATTAACTTTTCATGCATTTTACCTCATATAAGATCTTTTTGTTACTAATATTTAATTTTATTTTAAATGGAAAATAGAAACAAGGGCAATAAGAAGCATCAATCTCCCCAGTAAGTCTACAAAGACCCAAAACAGATTTCCATTAACCAAAAGAACTCACTGGAGAAAATCCTACTCCACATGTGACAATACCACCCCTGCAGGCTCAAAAGAGTCTCGGGGTCAAATATTCAAGAGCCCACAGCTCAATCCCAAAGAAGTCTCATGCTAGTTTCTGAAACACAGAGGCTTCCTAATTCTTGGACATGTTAATGTCTATGAAAAGAAATCCATGTCTGGATCACATCTCCCCAGCCTTGAGAGATTTTTGATGTACACCCAGTCCCCAGTCCCAAGTATTATTGACTAAGAAGCAAGAACACATCCTTTCTTGCAATCCTTTCATTATGTGAACCACACAAATTAGTCCAGTGCTTCCCGATCCTTCTACATTAGGCTTCATAAACCAATGAAACCCATTTACCTCAAATACTGCTTATGCTGAGTCTCACTACCTGCCTTCTCTCATCTGCAAGTCAAGGAGAATATGGCAGGAGTTGGGCCAACTCTAGGGATAAAGAGCCATGTGTCTGCCTTGAAATATGGTCCAGAATCTCCCCTAACAATCTCAGAGTCCCTTAAACACCAGGCAGAAGCCACTCCTCATAGGGCATCTTGAATCCTGGCCGTGTGCTGGGTAGGTGCCCATGAAAGTTTTGTTTTTCCCCAGCAGGATCATTAGCTAAATGGAAAGACAGGAGGCAATTCAAAACAACAACAAAAGCAATACAAAAGCATCTTGATCCTCTTGTCCTGTGGATTTTTGTCTTAGAAGTTATGTTCCTTTAAGAATTCAAGCTTGTTCCCAATTCTCATTGGGATACATGGAGCCTGGATCCAGTCATCTGGATACACAGGAGCAATGGGCTAGGAGAGGGTCCCTTTGGCTGACATATCAATTCTGGAGCTGGGTGGTTATCTGGAGACCTTGAACACACTCCACCTCTTCCCTGGGCCTTGGTTTCCCAGATGTAAACACATACAGGCTGGAATGGATGGCCTACAGTTACTAGTAGCTCTGTTCACTTCTCAGATCTAAAGTTTCCATTTTAATTTTTGCTTTGTTTTCAAATAAATGTATTTATTGGAGAATAACATGCACACAGAAAACTTCACATATCGTAAATGCACAGGTCCATGTATCTCACAAAATGACCATACGTATGTAATACTGTCTATATTCAGAAAGAGAACCAGCCAACACCCAAAGCCTTCTTGTGCACTCTCCGTCCCTCCCCAACAGGGGTAACCACAGTTGTGACATCTAGCACCATAGTTTGCTCATTGGTACTTTATGGAATGACATGTTCTTTCTTCCTTCATGCCTAGCTTCCTTCACCAACAGGTAGGTGAGATGCATCTTTGTTGTGGAGATATGTCACAGAAGCTCACTGTCATTGCTCTGGAGTACACCGTTGCATAAATAATACCACCAGCTTAAGGTTTAATAGTTGTGGTTACTACTAGATGTCCAACTTTGTCCTAACTCACAGCCCTCTGTGGTGATCCTGCAACAAGAATCAGGGAAGCAGAAGAACTGCCTGGAACATCCTAGAAGAGACATTTTGTTTACCGCATCTTGGGGCCATGGATGCTGTGTTTCTTCTAAGTCCTCAGGGGCCCATGCCCAGAGAAGCTGAAAGCGAAGTGCCCACAGCACCAGACTCATTTAAGCAACACCTTTGTGTAGTGGCTACTAATCCATGAGACTTATACACATAAAACCCCGGACCCCTTAGCAGTTTCCAAGCTAAAAAGACAACACTGATGCATAAAGAGATTAAAGACACAGGCAAAAAACCCAATACACAATCTAGTTTAGAGAAAACCCTTTCAGTATAAATGAAAGAAAATAACATGTGCAAGAAGAATGATGAAGGCATTTTGTGGGGTTATATCAGGTAAAAGTGCTATTGTTTTTCCAAACAATTAGTCTGAGAAGAACTTCCAAGGAACACTGGAAGAAAAGGCACAGGCCTGTTGTAACCTGGGGATAATAAACTGGAAAGGATTTAAAAAACTAGCCACATTTTTGAAAAAGGAAATAAAAGCCTTCCCACTTAATCAAATGATCAAACATTAAGGGTAATGATCCTGCTGGTGATGCTGAAAGGCTAGAGAAGTTCCAGAGCCATCGTCCACAACCCTTGACAAGGCCAGGAGACCTTGGCATCCATGTGATTTGATTTGGCAGCCAACACTGGACGTGTCCGCCTGAAGGGAGGCTGTTCTATTAGCCAGATTTGAGGCAATGACTTAACCTCACAAGCCTGGACTATTGCAACATAATCTTAACTGAGCTTCCAGTCTCCAACTGTGACCCCTTCCCTCCATTCTCTGAACCGAATCCTGAAGGACGGTCCCCAAGCACAAACCTAATCATGAAATGCCTCCATTTAAAACCCTCTCATGAGTCTCTAGCGACCACAGGATAAAGTCCAAATTCTTCATTAGCTTTCAGTTGCTCTTGGGATCTCACCTCTGCCTACCTTGCCTTGCTCACCTCTCATCACACTTCAACCGTATGAACTTCTTATTGCTCCCGCCACTAGAACTCTTCCCCCCGCCCCACCGCTAGCCTTCACCGGGCTAATTCTGCTGCATGGGTCTCAGGGCACTCCCAATTTCTCATGAAAGGCTTTCCTGATGGCCCCTCACTGCCCATGTCCCTGCCACAGCACACTAATCACGGACTGCTGCCTGGCTCCCCGCTGAAGCAGCCCTGGCCAGGGCTGCACCCTCACCCCTCAGCACTCGCAGAATGTGCCAACTGTCAGTCCCATTGCGGACACCTGCAACTCCACCTGCGGGCTTCTTCTTGGCCTGGCCTGCACATCCAGGCAGGGGCTTCTGGGTGCATCCTCAGCTAATGGTGTATGAAGATGGAGGTGAATGCTTCAGGTGTCTTCCCCTCCAGATGAGCTACTTGTACTCAAATCCTGTCCAAAAGCCTGATTCTGGGGAAACCCAATGGGCCTACTGCCCAGATAGCCTGACAGCTCAGTAAAATGAGGGACTGAAGTCTCCCTTTTATCAATGGGCATCACCAGTGCCAAACACATGCCTGGAACATAGTAAACCGATGTTTATGGAATAAAAGGGATGTGACACTCAGTGAACACTTCTCTCATTGTTGGTTCTCTATTTAAAGGCAATATGGAGACTACCAAAAGCCACCAGCTCTGGAGTCAAAAGGCAGGTTCAATGAAAAAAAAAAATGGATGACTCCACTTCAGATTAGTGGCCTTAGGTAGGGGGTGGATGTTGAGACTCCTGAGTCTTAGCTTCTCTTCTGTCCAAGGAGGGGTCTTTTTAAGTCTCGAAGAGAGCTGTGTAAAAGTGGGGGAATGACACAGTGTAAAAAGTTCTTCTTTTAGGTGTTCAGATAATTCTTTGTGACTGAATTGGGAGAAAAAGATATAATGCTAGCACCATTAACAATTGTGGTGGGAAGAGAAAGCTGATGAAAATAGGGGCTGGGTAAACAGTTAATTTCACTTGGAGAGTAGAGGCTCACATCACTTTTCTGAAAAAGATCATTTAAATTCCAAAATAAAAGGATTAAAACAGAGTAAAAGAGGCTTTAAAAAGTCTAGGAATAGCCCTGATTGGTTTGGCTCGGTGGATAGAGCATTGGCCTGCGGTCTGAAGGGTCCCAGGTTCGACTCCAGTTAAGGGCATGTACCTTGGTTGCGGGCACATCCCCAGTTGGGGGTGTGCAGGAGGCAGCTGATTGACATTTCTCTCCCATCGATGTTTCTAACTCTCTATTCCTCTCCCTTCCTCTCTGTAAAAAAATCAATAAAATATATTTAAAAAATCTAGGAATAATTGCTAGACATAAATAGGCATAAAAGAATATGTCTAATATATGTCTAATCTATCTATATATATGACAGCAGACTTGTAATGAACCATATAATATGAACCATCTCAGCATGTTTTCTTCAATCACTGTTGACATACAATATTATGTTAGTTTCAGGTGTATAGCATAGTGAATAGACATTTATAGAATTTATGAAGTGATCACCCTGAAATGTATAGTACCCATTTACACCACACATAGTTGTTACAATGTTAGTGACTATTCTCTTTGCTGTTTTATATCCAAGTGGCCAGTTTTAATAATGCACTATTTGTACATTCTTTCCCTCCCCACTTTTCACTTTGTTTTCCTTTCAATAGATTCAAAATTCCAAAACACAAACACATACATGCTGAGAATTTTTCAGCTCAAGCTAAAATCAAATGTCATCTTCATAATGAGAACTTCAGAAAATCAAGTATCTTCATAAATACTGCTTTTATTTTTAGAGACTTGCCAAAACTTATATTAACCCACCAAACCACATACAGGACTAAATAAAATATAGTACTAAGTAAAAGAATATTAGTGAAAAAATAGAACCTGGTCTAAAACAATGAAATTCTTAGTTGTGTACAATACAGAACATTAATATGAAATTAATTAAACATCCTTTGACATCTTTTTAAAGGTCAACTTTTAATTTTTATTTTTTAAAATATATCTTTATTGATTTCAGAGAGGAAGGGAGAGGGAACAAGAGATAGAAACATCAATTATGAGAGAGCATCATTGATTGGATGCCTCCTGCACATCCCCTACTAGGGATCAAGCCAGCAACCCAGACATGTGCTTTTGACCAGAATTGAACCTGGGACCCTTCAGTCCACAGGCTGACACTCTATCCACTGAGCCAAACCAGCTAGGGCTAAAGGTCAACTTTTTAAAAAGAGCCAAAATTTAGAAGAGAAGCATAAACTCATTTTCCTTCCCTTCGTTTAATAACTGTGCTCTGGAGGCAGGAGGAAAACGGGAAACTCTGCTCCATCGTCATATTGATTAGCACCCTATAAGAGCGAAAAGTATGTGAAAAATTTTACTCCAATGTTCTCAAAGTCAGTGCTGCCAGGGCTGGGCTTTCTCTCCAGACCCTCACCCACGACTGTGTATCTTATGTATCCATGCACATGGAGGACATAAAATACATGTCAAACAAAATAAAGCAAGTTATTAAGTACAACGAAACCCTAAATCTTAGTGGAAGTCAACAGATAAACAGACTCTAACAGTAGAATAGTCTAAATACACAATGCATAATTCATGGCTAACTCAAGGCTGGGCTTGTGCAATATTTCACCGGCCTTCCCTTTGCAGTCTTTGAGGTTAAGACTGGGTAAATTGCACTGCCTTTGCTAACTCAGCAAAACTCTAAACAATCAAAAGATGGAAACCCATCTTTTCCAATATGGGGAGGAGGCAAGAAGGAAGAGGGTGGAGAGTGTGTTATTTAACCCTTGAAGCCAGACATTTAAAAAGGTGCTGTTACTAGGCTCCCCACTATCTTATTAACAGGCCACTTTATTGTTGGCAAATGTCTCTATCTTCTTCAGGCTATTGTGCAACTAAAATGAACAGAGCTGGCCAACCTCCTTCACCCTACTCCCCTGATCACCCTGTGCTCAGGACACAGCAGGCATCCAGTAAGCAGTCCTTGAAGGAAGTTCCTTTTGCTTTCCATTTGTCGTCTCCTGGATGCAGCCATGAAGTGCACATGTGAATATACAACGCCCAATACCAAGAGTAACAAAGACCTAAATAAAAGTCAACATCTTCATGTATATTGGGGTCAAGGCAATATCTTACATTTATCATTTCCCAAATTGTAGGATGAGCTAACATGAGTGCACATGACTCTCTCAAAGCTGACGAGACAAAACCAAGACCTTGGCAGCTGCCCAGCAGCCGCAAGTGAGGCTCTGTGCAGCTAATAAGCACCGTATCTCCCAGAGACTCGAAAGCTGAATGGGTTGTGGGATACAGTGGAGACTGCAGTGTCATTTTTTGGCAACTAAGAAATAAGAGAGGGAAGACAAATGTCAAGTCATCACCAGCAGAAAGTTCATGTGCTTCCTGATAATGGGAGAGGCTGCCTGGCGATGCTACAAGCCTGAGCCTTGGGCAGGACCTGGGTTTGTCCAGACAGCAGGATTGATGCTGAGTTAACTGTGGATGCAATTCCATTCTTTCAGGGAACTCTGCAAATATTTGTAATAATGGAATTTAAAAGAATGTCAAGAACAACAACAACAACAAAGGTGAGAACTACTAGTTTAGTCTTTCTAAGCTAATGTGTTCAACCAATTGTTAATGTCTTCTTTTGAGTATGTTGTGTTTGTTTTCTGATCAAAGATCCAGGTGAACATCCCAATGACAGAATGTCTGCGATAGACAGTGTCTGCAGGACTGGTTTTACCTACAAAAGCCAACCAACCTCCTTCCGCACACTCCATCGCCCCTCCCTGTGCTCCGTTCCCGTGGGCATCCACAGAGCAGAAGAGATACCGGGCCTGCTGTTTTAATTCAGTGTCACGAAAAGGTGCCCCCACAGTTTACACGTTTAAAGGGATGGTAGAAGACAAAAAGGTGTATTTTGATCGTTACACAAGTCATGTTAGTTTGATATGTTGGCTATATAAACACAATAACAAAAATATAGAAATATTAAAAACAAGTAGTAAAACCTAGATGAAGCAGAATTAATTCACACTGACTCTATGTAAAGGGATAACATTATCCCTCCTACGAAAAAGCTTGTAATTCAGCACATCTGTCTACACTTAGCCAAATTACCGAAAAGCTTACTACCTCGCTAATGAATAAAGAGAGAGGCAGGCCAATAGAAAAATGTGAGTGCTAGCTCAGAACTTTCCAAACATTTAGAAGGTGGTGGTGAGTGAAGCTTTTTTCATGTGCGATATACGCATTTTCCCTTGGAAATGCCTAGATATAGAAACAGTGCCAGATCTCTGCAACGCAGGCACACAAATTTGAATTTTTCTTTGGACCTTTAAAATATGTATTGAAAGCAAAATCATGTACCTTTCACAATGTGAAAAAAAATCCAGTACTCTCACAATATGTGCCTTCTCTAAGCTGCACTCAGTGCTATGGCACAAGCTTTTATTGGGGGTTCTTACAGGAGACAGCTCTGTGCAAACCACATCTGCATTTGCTGGAAAGGTCTGGTGAGGGCATTATCCATTATGTGGTTCAATATTCCTATAGAAAATCACACACAAGAAACTCCTTTTAATATCTGGTGCCAGGAAAATCTCTATCTCCAGGAACTAGTCTGTTTCCTCCTCTCTAATAACAAAAATGGTACAATTTATCCTGTTTCCCTTTTTGCCCTGGCTGCCAGGGAGTTCAGGGCCAAATTTGATGATCAATCATAGTAATTAAAGTGGACTCTGTGGTTAGCAGAGTTACTTCCACCAGGTTTTCAAGGCTTTATTTTCAATTTATATTTTTATTAATCATGGTGTGTGTGTGTGTGTGTGTGTGTGTGTGTGTGTGTGTTTGATTGCAAACATGGCCTTCATTGTACTTCAATACCTTTTTGGAAGACAATGGATTATGTTTACTGTATAAAAGTAAAAATCTAGTAAGGTCAAACTATGCTTTCTCCTGGAACAAATAGTTTTCATACACAAGAATGTGAGCATGTATATCTTGTCTTTTCCTTTGGGAATAACCACTTTTATACACATTAAATGTGAGTCAATGTTATTACACCCAGACAAATTTTATTCTGTTTATGGATTATTTCTTTTAGACAAAATAATATATATTTATAGTTGATGCTTTTCAGAAAATTAACCCCATAATTCTGTAAAACATAGTTACGCTCACAGTCCTTCATGAAGACCTTAAAGTTGGCGCTGATGGTTTGGCTGAACTTACAGAATCACTGCGGAGAATTCATTTACGTTACGTTTACCAAATGTTTGAAATGGACCATCATGTCATTTTCCCTTTGCTTCAATGTTTTCTTTTTTTCTTAAGTAATACATATAAAATTAATGGTTGATTTGCTTCAAATGGTCTATTTTCCTCCCTGAGCCTGCTCTATTAGCCAGCATACAGTTAAACATATTTTAGTCATATGGATTTTCCACTAATAGGCAAAACGCTGCTTTCCAAAAACCCAAGAAAAGTACATTAACTTTCTTTCAAAGTGTTGTTTTAAAAAAAGCTCCACATTGAATTCCCAAGCTTGGGACAAACCGGAAAGATCCCATGAGTTTTTAAACTGTATTCATTTCCCTGAGCACGGGGGCTCTGCCTCCCGGATGGCACAGTGCATTCAGTCCTCCTGTCAGTAAGAATTTAGGAAGTCATTTCTCTTTAATGGTTGCCAGACCTCCTGGATAAGCGGGGGCACTTTGCTTTGCCCTGGATCTCCATTGAGAATGCAGCCTTCCTACTGACTTTCCCCTTCACCACCGTAAGAACACAGGAATCCTGCTGGCAAAAAACTGTTTTGACCCCTGAATCATAAAGCTGTACCTTAACAGTGGGATTGTTTGCAATTAAGTAACTGATCCTTTTCCTATTTAACTGGAGTCAGTTCACTTGATATTAACACCGGGCTTCTGCAAGCCCACCTCTCCACCCCCCACCTCTCACTCCCTTGAAAAGTCTCCAATAATAGCTGGTGGCTTTGTTCTTCAACTCTGCACATAACCAAGAAATCAAGAGGCCACGGAGGGACTGGAGATCAGCATAGGGCCTGGGATCACACAGACCCACCTCAGATTCAATCTGGGGTTTGCTACTTACTAGCTATACAACTTTAGGTAAGTTACTTAATTCTGTGGAACCTAAGACTCCTCATCTGCAAAGGGTTGATACTAATAATAGTATCAAACCTACCTCAAAGGGTTGCTGCATTCATTAGTTAAATATTCAGAGTACCTATTATTTACCAGGAACTATGTTAGGCACTCAGTACACAGTCAGAATATACATGGATCCCTCCCTCATAGAACTTTCAGTCTAATTGAGGAGTGAGATACAAAATAAACAAATGAGAAATAGAAATTTTGATAAGTGATCAAGATGAAATGACAGAACTCTTTGGCAAAACACAATGAGAAGAGGGGTGTGTGTGTGTGTGTGTGTGTGTGTGTGTAAATGCTTTTATAGAGGGAAATCAAGAAAAGCATCTGAAGTAGGAAGTATTTAGGTTATGATCTGAAGGCTATAGTGGAAGAATCAGACACAGAACATGTGGAAGGGCATTCCAAGAAGAGGAACAGAATGTGCAAAGGCCCTAAGAGGGCAAAGCCTGGCCTTTTTTTTTTTTTTTTTTTTTTTTTTTTTTTTTTTTTTTTTTTGAGAAAGGAAGTGGTCCACTGTGTCTTTTTCCCCCCACTGTGTCTTTTTCAGTGGACTATGTAAAAAGGGATAACCTCCAAAAAGAGGTTAGTGAATATCAAAGTAGATTCAACATGCAAAAGGGAGAAAAAAAAAGTGATCCAGAGTTTAGAATAGATCAGGTATCAGGAAACTACTGCCTATTTCTGCAGTAAAAGTTTTATTGAAACACAGCCACATTCATTTGTGTACTGTCTATGGCTACTTTCACACTACAACAGCAGAGCTGAATAGTTGGAACGCACCAGAAAATCTAAAATATTTACTATCTGTCCCTTTAAGAAAATGTTTGACAACTCTGAAACTGAGCAACCCCCCATAAAATGTAAGTTAATACTGTATGATTCCAACTATATGACATTCTGGAAAAGGCAAAACTATGAAGACAGTAAAAAGATCAGTGGTTGCCAGAGGTTGGGGAAAATAGGAATAAAAATGATGAGCACAAAAAAATTTTAAATCAGCAAAACTATTCTGTATGATACTATAATGGTGGATACATGTCATTATCAATTTGTCCAAATCCAAAGGCTATATAACACCAAAAATAAACCCTAATGTAAACTATGGACTAGAGATGATAATAATGTGTCAATGCAGATTCATCAGCTGTAACAACTTTACCACTCTGGTGGGGGATGTTGACAGCAGGGGAGGCTGCATGAGTGAGGGCAGGGGGTATATAGGAATTCTCTACCATCCACTCAATTTTGCTGTGAACCTAAAACTAACCCACAATGAAAATCTATTTTCTTAAAACAAAATTAATATGATCAGCAGCAGCAATGCTTAATTGCAGCTTAAAATTTTGGGGGAGGGGGAACAGAGGGAGAGGTAGAGAATTGAAGTACATTTCCTCTATAAATCAGGCCCCAAAATTTATTTTTATTTGATTTCACATAAAATACAGAAACTCAAATTGAAGTCTCCCCTGAATTTCAGGACATCTGCGTTCTTAACAAAATTGGAATAAATGTAATTATTATTATTTTAAATGTTTTTATTGATTTCAAAGAAAGGAAGGGAGAGGGGGAGAGGAATAGAAATATCAATGATGAGAGAGACTTATTGATCGGTTGCCTCCTGCACACCCTCTACTAGGGATCACGCCTGCTAGGGCATATGTCCCAACCAGGAATCAAACTGCGACCTCCGGTTCATGGGTCAACCCTCAACCAATGAGCAACACTGGCTTGGTTAAATGTAATTATTACATTTAAAAAAAGATAAACCATCTTCTAATGGGGGGGGGGGGACCGTTTTTCTAAAAAAAAACTTTAAAATAATCACAGAGGAAAGCTTACAATTAGCCAGACAGCAGACTTTTCCACAGCAACTATGAAAGCCAGAAGTTAGTGGAATAATATGTTGCTGATAGAAAATAACTATCAACCTAAAATTGGATGATACAAGAATGAAGATATGAAGATTGTAATAGCAATGACCAAGATGGAGGCGTAGGTAAACACCGGTACTCGTAGCTCCCAAAACCACATCAAAATTAAAACTAAAATACAGAACAACTATCACTCAGAACTGTCTGAAATCTGGCTGAATGGCCGTCCTACAGGTAGAGAAGTGAAAAAGAAAGCATATTGAGACTGGTAGGAGGGGCGGAGGCATGGGGCAGGCTGGTCAGACACCCATGTGTGATGTTTTTTCACTCAGGAGGGATATCACAGCTGCAGAGGTGGCGCGTGAGAAGCAAAGGTCCCACCCCACACCAGACCCCCAGTCCAGAGTTCCAGAGCTGGGAAGAGAAGTCCCTGTAACTCTGGGTGATGTAAAGCAGCAGCGACTGTGGCTGAGTGACATGGAGGCTGCTGGAGTCCTAGGCAGTCCCTCTTAAAGGGCTGCCACACAAACTTACACAGTCCCTCTCCCTCTGAGCTCCAGCGCTGGGCGGTGGGCATTGAGGGAACCAGGGACATACAGAGAACTGAATTGTCTGACATTTGGGCAAGAACTCAGGGGCAGCTTTCTCTCAGACAGGGGCGTTCACGAGGGTCACTGTTCTTGTGCTGGGACCTCCCCCGACGCAGAGCTGACTGGTAGCCATATCTGAGTTTCCATTAGTGTGGTTCACACTGTTCGCTCAGCCCTGATGATTCCCTGAGACCCTATCCCATCCAACTTGCAGCCCCACTCAAGAAAAAATAAAAAAGAATCCTAAAATATGAAGATAGTGTAAGGAACCTCTGGGACAACTTTAAGCATATTAACATTAGCATTATGGAGGTTCCAGAAAGAGAAGGGAACGAGCAATACATTAAAAACCTATTTGAAGAAATAATGACAGAAAACTTCTCTTGCCTGGTGAAAGAAATAGACTTACAAGTCCAGGAAGCCCAGAGAGTCCCAAACAAGAGGAACCCAAAGAGGCCCACACCAGATACAACATAATTAAAATGCCAAGGGCTAAAGACAAAGAGAGCATATTAAAAGCAGCAAGAGAAAAGTAGTTAGTTATCTACAAGTGCACAACCATATGACTGTCATCTGATTTCTCAACAGAAACTTTGCAGGTCAGAAAGGAGTGGCAAGAAATAGTCAAAATGATGAATATCAAGGACCTACAACCAAGATTACTCTACCCAGCAAAGCTATCATTTAGAATTGAAGGTTAGATAAAGATTTCACAGGCAAGAAAAAGCTAAGGAGTTAATCATGACCAAACCAGTATTACATGAAATGTTGAAGAGTATTGTTTAAGAAGAGGAGAAGGAGGAGGAGGAGGAGGAGGAGGAGGAGGAGGAGGAGGAGGAGGAGGAGGAGGAGGGGAGAAGGAGAAATATGAACAATAAAATGACAATAAATACATATCTATCAATAATTGAATCTAAAAATTAAATGCACAAATAATCTAATGAACAAAAGAAACTGATGAATAAAATAGAACCAGAGGCATGGAATAGACTGACGAATCTCACAGGGAAGAGGGGAGAGGGGGCAGGAAGAGATTAACCAAAGATATTATATGCATATATGCATTACATATGGACATAGACAACGGGGTGATGAAGGTCTGTGGCAGGGTGGGAATAGAGTGGAGAGGGGTGGTGGGGGAACAGGACATCTTTAATACTCTTAACCATAAAGATTTTTTAAATTTAAAAACAAATAAACAAAAAAGATGCTAAACAAACAAAAAAGAATGAAGGTGAAATAAAGAGATTTTCAGAGAAACAAAATTTTAACAAGTTTATCACCGATAGATCTACACTGAAGAACTTGTAAGAACATTAAAAATTATAAGCTAAAAAGGAAAGTTTGTGCTATAAAAAGAAGTGGTAAACAAAGTAAATTACTTTTAAAAATTATAAATACAGCTTTGTTTAGAATTGCCTAAAATAATGTATAATTTGTTGATCAAAAAGGGAATAATTAAAGTACTGGACAAGAATATGTATGTAGGAGGATAATGAACAGATTTAACATGTTTTATCATCTTTATATTGTCTAGAAGAGGGAATTAATTGGCCATGCACAGCTCAGTCATACATAGAGTCTTCTTCTCACCAAGGGTGATCCAACTACTACCACAGCTGAGTACCAAATCTGCCACAGCAAAGGCCAATTCTAAGACCTAAATATTTGCTCCCCAGGGACAGATTGATGACATTGGACTTCTCTGAATTTGAAGAAGTCAGTGTGTTGATATAAAAATAATAGAAACTTCCTATTTATGGATTGTTCTTCTCTTCTTTAGCACTTCTGCAGGCTAACAATTCCTGGACATACAAAATGCCTTACATATCATATGATAATTTACAGTATCACCTCCAACCATGGGACATATTTCACAGCAAAGGATGTGTATCAATGGGCGCAATGGCTCAAAATGCTGTTCTAGCTAAGGGAAAACACCCAAAGAGCATGGGATACTGTTCTATAAAAATGCAGTATATGTCTTAAATCACAGGCCAATGTGTAATGCTATCTTCCTCATAGTAAGAATACATAGATCAGGAGAAGGTTGGAGTGTTTCATTAAAACATCTAATAACTCACTAGGAGAATGTTTGCTTCCACCAAGGGACATTATCATGGTGTGATGAATTAAAAGCTGAGATCATCCCTTACCTATCATCCTCATTCCATTGAGCCAACAGTCAGGGGAGGGGGTCACCATTACTACTATGCAAACGGTATAAGAAAGCAGGTAAGTGTAACCCAAAGATTCACTGGGTTCCATGAAAGTGTAAAACTGTAACAGCCTTAAAGTCAAGGTCATAAAAGACTTAGATCTTGTAGGAATTAAGGTGTGGATCACCCTATCGATGAAGAACCCTATCTAGTTGAAGTGCCAGCAGAGGTAAGAGGATCATAGAAGAGGTGATGGAAGAAAACCATGGCCAGCTATAGAGATGGGGGCTCATTTTACTAAGTTGTTTCCTTTTAAACTTTCACCCGCTCCTATCTTACAAGACTGGTGGTAGCTCAAGCTTTAGATAGGAATATGACTAAACTGACATTGCCTCAAAATGATACAGGAGATGTGGTGACTTCACACCTATCCTGTTTTGGGGACATCAACTTTACACTGGAAGGAAGGGTGAGAGTAGATGCTACGAGGCCAATGTAGTAAACCATGATAGATTTTCTCCATTTGTCCCTCTACATCCATCTCCACTCATCTCCTCTTGCTTTCTTCCCCACATCAATGTGCCCTGTGCCCTCAGGCTTCCCAGCAGAATTAAGCTAATTGCAAGAGATGGATGTAAAAAGTGCATTTATCCCTTTGTATCCCACCCTGTGAGTTCACTTCAGATTGGCTGTGTCTCTTGACAGAAGGTTATTATCCCTCTCAAAACAGCTTTATCTGATGCTCACTTCTTCCAGACTCTGGGAACCTCTCCTTCCTTGTCCATCTGGGCCTAGAAGTGGTGAGATCTCTGCTACTGTAGCCCTGAGTTCCGTATAAACCCTAATGTGTCCTCTACACCAAGTCCACACCTTTGGAATGAATCCTTTTATAAAATAAGTGTTGTTTAAATTATCTGTTATCAAATCATTTTGGTTTTGATACAATTAATATATAATACAGAGAAAGTATTATAGCTGAGTGAATTTTTAAAAGTAGAGAATGCCTCATTTCAAATAAGAATAAGATATTAGATTTTCTTGGTGACCTATAGAAGTTTGTTAAAAATTACTGTCCTGGCCAGTATGGTCAGTAGTGAGAAAGTCTGCTGGTAGATGAAGGGTTGTGGGTTTGATTCTCAAGGGCATGTACCTGGGTTGCGGGTTTGTTCCCTACCCTCAGTCAGGGTGAGAGCAGTAGGCAACCCATCAATGTATCTCGCTCACATCTATGTCTGTCTGTCTGTTTCTCTCTGTGTGTCTGTCTGTCTCTCTCTCTCTTCCCCTCCCTCCCTTCCACTCTGGCTGAAAAGTGATGGGAAAAATAGCCTCATGTGAGGATTAACAACAACAAAAGAATTATATACTTCTATTCTGTATTTAAATACCTAGCCTATAAACAAAACTTTTGGAAATTTTTATATACTTAGAAAGAGTGAAGTATTTGCTGAGAAAATCACTGAGTCTAAGTGAATTTTTTCTGATGAATTAACAAAAAGTCAGGCACTTTATATGAAGAGTAACCTCCCATTGTCACAGTCTCCCGAAGCCACAGATAGTTTATTTCCACAAACATCTCCTGCATCACACCCTGTGAGAGCCCATAACAGCTTCAGTGTCTGGTTTCTCCTCCTGGATATACAGTGTGGCTGGCTGTTGACTATTCATCATTATGATTTCAAAGGACGAAAAGTTTGCTCATGTGGAATGTAGGTATTCTTGATCTCTGAACTCCATTGTTCTGAAGCCAGGGGAAAACATGAGAACGCTGGCGATACTAAACAAATCTGATCAGGTCATGTCTGGCTTCAAAGAAAGATCGGCAACTGACTGCACAATAGTCTACAATTTCCAGTATATTCTTCTCTCTAAGCATGAAATGTTGATAATTAACTGCCTACTATTCTAAGCTCAATTTACTGCCTTTTTATTGTAATTTTAGTAAAATTAAATAATTGTTTTTGTAAAACATTTTCTAATGACATTGAAAATATGAAGTAAGCGATTTTTCCCACAATCTTCCCATCTTCCACTGAAACATGAGGACTAAAATATACGTTCCACATTACAAGAGTTTACTGGGAAGGATGTTAATGAAGAATGCCAAGAAAACTTTATGCTAACTTCCAAAACATAATAATAAATAAGGGGAACTCCAGTTTCAACGAAAATCTTCAAATCAAAAAAATCAAAAGTATTTTCAACAGATGAATATTTACTATGAGATCCTGGTAATGTTTTTTGCAAGGGCATCTTTTTTTTTTTAAGCACAATGCAAATTATATTTGTATCTGGTCCCCTGTTGATTTATATCAGTTTAACTGCCAATAGTTTTAAATTCATAATGAAACTGCACAGATCTCAACTTATAAATATTTATCTATACAGTTAACAACTGTGAACTGTGGTGGTGTGTCATACTGTAAACACAGTCATGGAATATTGGTTCATTTTGAGAACAGATGTTGGGCCATCACCATGATGGGGCTGATTGAAGGAGACACTGTAATGATTTAGTCCCTTTCTTTCTAGCAACTTTTAAAAGACATAAGTAAATCTAGGGAAAGCAAAACTTGAACTTGCCCTACTCTTCATTTCCACCACCATGGCAGACATTATTAAACGCTCCTAGAACTCGTCAGCACTCTGACTAATCAGCATCAATTGATTGTAAGACAAGAGCAAACTATTTGCTCCGTGTTTAATTTTTGTATTCTGCAATGGTTCCTATATAGTTTTGTGTGTAGCATATTTTCAAATATTAGAAAGGTAGTATGCTCAAAGAAAATTAAAAACATTGAAACAGTTATAAATAAATTTCAACACAATAATCGGTCGCTGCCTTGTGGTGTCTAATGGTATCTAGTGAAGCAGCCACAATTATACAGTTATTCCCTTTGTACCCAGGTTACCCTGTAGGTAGCTATTTATAGTTGGTTCTATTCCTAGATTAAAGCTCTCTGCAGCCATTGAATGTGCCATGTCCCTTTAGGCCCTCCTGGTACTCTGCTTAAGAGAACAAACTCCACTACCAAGACAATGGGGTGTGATGCTGTCAATCAGCCTTTAAAAAGAACGGTTTGGCCAATGAACAGTCACCCAACCAAGAGGCAGAGAGAATGATGAGGAGTCTACTGGGTTTGCCAGGTGAACACAGTTAGTCCACCTGGTTTATCCATCTTATCTCTTTCAATCCTCTCAGCATCCCTGGAGAAAAATGAGGCTCAGTGAGACTACCTCCTTCCCCACAATCCACAGTTGAGAAGTGACAGAGATACTCCAACCAGGAGATGTGGCGGACTCCAAGCCAGTGTGCTTAGCTCCTCTGCCACTCTGCCATCTGGTGACCAACGGAGTCCAGTCGCTTTCTGCAGCAGGAGTGCACCTTAAAAGTCAACAGCAACAACTGGCAAAATGAAGTTGCCACCATCACGCTTCCCACTGCCTCCGTCAGGGTCTGTTCTATAGAGGGCAGGCACCCCCCGTTCTGCGTGGACCTGGTGTCTGAAAGCACCGGTTCCTGCCGCTTCCTCCAGGAGGTCCTCCCCTTGCAGGGTGATAACTTGTTGGAAATTAAGTGGATGATAGAGCTTTACGAATGTTAAAAGCCACAGTGCCACACACTGTGATTTAGGATTAGTTAGCCTCCCACACTCACACAGGAGCAGTAGTTTTATTCTCACTTGACAGGTGAAACAAATCAGGAAAGAAGAGAAGGACCCTACAAATCTTAATTAAGCACCTACATGTCAATTATATTCTAGACAGGTGACATACATGAACTCATTTAATCTTCACAACAGATACCAAGTCTATATATTTAAATTCTCTGTGGCAATTTTTATTTCCATGTCATCTACTATGTGTTTAAAGTATTTAATTTGTTCATTATCTTTGTCCTCCCCCCCATTAGATGCTCCATTCCATAATGGATTCAAATTTTGGGCTGTTTCATTTACTGCTATATCCACAGTAGTGCATGGTGTAGTAGATGTGCAGTAAGTACTGGTTGAGTAACTGAATGGAGGCTCAAGAACTTGCCCGGGGTCACACAGCTTGGAACTGAGCCCTCTGTCATTTGAAACCAACACCACATGAGCACCCTTGTATGACTCAGCACTAGTAGAATGATAGAAGAGGCCCTCAGCAGGCAGAGGGCTGGGGTTGTACAGTAAGGATATGACTTGGCAGTGCATTTCACAGGGATAATGGCATACTTTGACTAGGGGTATCCTGAAATTATTGGTTCTTCACAATAAAAAAAAGAAAGAAGATTTGTCTAGAGATAGCAGCTCTATGACAAAAATTAGCAAACCCTCAAACTAATGGTGCTGATGGGATCATACCAGCGGGAGGCTCTACCCACAGTTCCTCCTTGCTACTTCCCTCCAAGCCTTCAGCCCCTGTGTGGTTCATATGGCTGCTATGCAATCAACAAATACTGACTGAGGGCCACCCTGAATCACCTTCAAGTGGTAACTGGAAAAGATGCATCACTACTCCTAAGTAACTCAGTCTACGATGAGGAGAAAGGCAGTGAAGGTTTAACATAAAGCACCATGAAAGTGATAACAGCTGCATACAGTAGGAGCATATACAGAAGGAAAGACTGGCTATCTGAAGGCTGCATCAAGGAAGACTTCAGGAATAGGGGGCATGTGACCTGGGCTAAGAAGAAGGTCACTACCCCAAGGAAAGAGTAATCCCAAAGTCACCACCAAGCTGAAGCAGGGAATCTTGGGTTCCTGGAGAACTTGGCCCAACTGAGAGGTGACTAAACTCAGACCAGCGGTTTTCATCTAGCTTAAATGAGGAGTAACATGACTAAAGGGTCCCCTGGGTGCCAGGCACTATGCTAGGGGACATCTGACAATGTCTACAGACATTTGTTACAACTAGGCAGATGCCACCGACATCTAGTGGGTAGAAGCCAGGGAGGCTATCAATACCTTGCAATGTACAGAACAGGCCCCCACCCCAACCCCCAACAAAAAATTATCAGGTCCAAAATGCCAATAGTGGCAAGGGTCAGAAAGCTTGGCTTAGGGCAAAGAGCATGAGCATTGAAGGCAAACAGACCTGGGCTCTGTCCCAAGTAGCCAAATGACACAAGGTGACTTAGTAGCCAAGAGGTAAATGACTTACCCTCACTGAGCATCACTGTGATCATCAGTTAAATGGGAAAAGACAGGAGTCCTTACCGCACAAGTTACTCTTTCATTCAGCAAACATGTCTAAAGGGTCCCCTACATGCCAGGCGCTATGCTAGGTCCCAAGACACTGCAGTGGGAAAGATTAATGCAATCCCCATCCTCATGGAGTTAGGCATAAAAATCAGGCATAGAAATGAGCCAGAATCATCAAGATATAGAGATGCTATTGCAGAGATGTGTTAGGGCTAAAGGAGCTCCAAGAAGGAACATCTATCTGAGTCAAGAGGGATGCAGCCCCGACCCAACTGCAGCCATCCGGATGTCCTGTGAAGGGTCAGACAGCAAACACGGTCAGCTTTGTGGGTTGTGACCTCTGCCACAAATACTCAGCTCTTCTGTTATAGCAAAAAAGTTGCCAAAATATGCAATAGGTGGGCATGGCTGTGTTCCAATAAAACTTTATTTATCAAAACAAGCAGCAGGCCAAATCTGGCCTTCAGGTCGTCGTTTGCTGACCCCTGTGGGAGGGGATGCAGGAGCAGTAAGATGGAAAGAGCCTGGGTTCATGAGTGATGGCAAGGAACCGAACTTCCCTGGCCAGGGCCCAGACACAATCTCGACATTAAAGAACGCAATCTCTCCTTTCACAGAGCTTCTATGTTCAATCCCTCAAGTAGTCTTCACAGTATCTTCTGAGCAAAAAAGGAGAGACATTATTTTCCACCCCGCTTCCCCTAATTTGATATGATACAAAACTGGAAATGATGGAGGTAAAATGCTTCACCCACAGTAAGTTAAGAGAGGAAAATGGGGCCCAAATCCATGTCTAAGCTGGAAGTAACTTTAAAAGAATCCAGTTCAGTCTGATTTTCCCATCTCACTGGTGGGAAAACTGAGGTCCAGAGAGGCTGACCTTTCAAGGTCACAAAACTAAGTGAGAAATAATGTACTTGTGTGGCTTGGGGTAGAAAAACAATGGATGTTGATATTTGTTTGTTTGAAATTGGGGAGGAAAACACAACACTACTGTCTGTTTTCCCTATTGAAAAGATCCAGAGGTAAATGTGCGCTCCGATTTTTAAATCAATTTTTATAATCAAATCACAAAGTTTTATGAAACTTGGAGGTAATAAAATTTTTAGAATGTTGACTGATTTCTGGAATTTATTCAGTGTTCTAGAGAAAAAAATGGAATGAGTAAGATATTTACATGTTCCTGTCAAATAATGGCAGCTGTGTCCCTCAATACAGCCCTTATTCTACTGAATCCTTTGGCTTTTGGAAATAAGATGGGGGAGGGGACTGTTAATTGTATCTGAATTGAGATGCTAAAGGGGAGGCCTAAGCAAGATTCACCTTTCTGTTCTCAGTTTCCCCGTATCTTTGCATAGGTTCTTCTCTTTTTTCTAAACTATCTCACTCACACCCTGAATTTAGAAAGATGAACATTCCAACACAGCTCCCACGGCAGGGCCCTGGGCCAGGTTGCCACTCATGGAGTTGCACATCTTGGGAGATTCCCTGTCTTCCTCAGGCTGGCACACACACTCAAGTCAGGTTCCTAAATTCAATAAGGCAACATGCCTCTCAAAAGACAGAACTAGGCCCAGCCAGCATGGCTCAGTGGTTGAGCATCAACCCATGAACCAGGAGGTCATGGTTTGATTCCCGGTCAGGACACATGCCCGGGTTGCAGGCTCAATTCCCCAGTGTGGGCATGTAGGAGGCACCCCATCAATGATTCTCTCTCATCATTGATGTTTCTATCTATCTCTCCTCATTTCCTCTCCGAAATCAATAAAAATATATATTTTAAAAAAGACAGAATTAGGACATGAAAATGTTAGAACACGAGAGCCATGCTGTTGATTTACATTTAAGCCATATATTTTACAGTACATAGTACAACTGTGTATAATATTCAGAAGCCTAAGCCTGGTATTCAAAAAAATATGGCTGACTGTGAAGTTCTGGGGTCGTAATCAAATACATGGGAGCTCACCCCAGGACCATTTGTCTCTCGACACAACCAACGTATAAAAGTCCACACTTAGCTTTCCTCCAAATAGGTTGGCATCCATGCCTCAAATCACAGGGGTTCTGTGGTACGATATTAGCTGGAACAACTGCTGGCCAAATTTTTGATCCTCAAAACTGCAGGGGAAATGTGCCTACAAACCTTTTCAACACAATTTCAGATACACCAAATATGTTACCACCAAGGGCATCTCAGGTGGAGAACACTTCTGCTGGCTTCCCAGCCCAGTGCCAAGGGGACCGGGAAGGCTTCTAGTGCAGGGATGTTTTTCACACTGAATAATCCATGATGACAAGATTTTAAGGAGGCAATCCATCTCCTCACAAAATCCGTGTAACTCCCTTGCATGTCTGCAAATCATCAGGCAACAACTGTACTTTTAAAAAATCTGCCTTAATAGTCTGTTCATGTGTGCATTTTCATATTTTGACATGTGCAAACATTTCTGCTCCTTTTTCTTTCTTGTTGGATTACACACACAGTTCATATCCTACAATAAAAAAAAGAAAACTCAAAAGGAAAAAGAAAAACAACAAACTATGATCTCATCAACTAAAAGTAAACAATTTTTGGACCCTTGTAAATAACTCTCCAAATATTTGTTTCTCTCATGCACTCTTTTCCCCTTCCCTCTCCTAGGCAAACACAACATGCAGACATATGCATCCTAAAATGAATGTATACTCTACACATACTAACCTGACTTTTTTTTCACTCAGTGATATGTGCAGAATGTATTTCAATGAAAAGAAATGCATATCTGTATTGCCCCTTTTAATGGCTATGTGGTATTCCATTATGAGTATGTATAAACATATGTATATGGACAACAAACCATTATTTATTCAATTAACTCCCACACAATCTTTCCTTTCAAAGAACTTATATGTTCAACCCTTCAAGTGATCTTTACAATATCTTCTGAGACAAATGGAATGTCTCTTTTCCCTCTCTCATCTTCATAAATGATTCTTTAATAAATATGGACATTGACTACCCAGATCCCTACGTATTTGTCCAATTGTTTCCATGGGTTAAATTCCTAAAAGAATGGCCACACCAAAAAATATCAATATTTTAAATCTTCGGAAGCCCACAATTCCTGCATTCGAATGAGCGTTGGTCACAGCTCTTCAACAGAACTCTGTGATATAGAAATTTCTACTTCTGCAGTAGCCACTAACCTCATGTGGCTACTGAACATTTGAAATGTGACAAGGACAACTCCAGAACTGATTTCTAATTTTCTTTAATTTTAATTTAAACAACCACATGTGGCTAGTGGCTACCAAAATCATCACACAGATGTTAGATCAACTTAATAATACTTGAACTCTTCAGAGGGAATTTGCCATATCAACCATGTCTCTTCATGTCTCTTCTTAAGGAATCCCATATATATATATATATAGTGTTAGAAAGAGAGGAAGGGAGAAAGAGACATCATGAACCTAGGTATGTGCCCTGACCGGGCATTAAACCCTCAACCTTTTGGTGTACAGGGCGATGCTCCAACCAACTGAACCACATGGCCAGGGCCCATACACAATCTTGACATTAAGGAACACAATCTCTCCTTTCACAGAGCTTATATGTTCAACCCCTACAGTGATATTCACAATATCTTCTGAGAAAAAAATGAGAGACATTATTTTCCACCTCCCTCCCTCTAATTTGATATGATACAAAACTGGAAATGAGGGAGGTAAAATGCTTCACCCACAGTAAGTTAAGAGAGGAAAATGGGGCCCAAATCCATGTTTTCTGCTCTTCTTCTATTGTTCTTTGCTTCTAGAATTGGCTTGTGTCCCCTGAACCTCACACACGTGGAGTTCTGCCAAAACCTCAGCCTTTGCCTATGCTGTTTCCACTGTGTGGGACACTGGTCTAGTTCTTTCCACGTTGTCTACCTACCTACACTTCATCTTCCGAAGTCAGCTCAGATGCCACCCCCCTTCCTCCAGGAACCCTTCCCTGTGTGCATCCCCAAGGCCTGGGTCATGCACGTGCCCCATTCCTCAGCTCCTACAGGATTCTTCCCTCGCCCCATGCATATCACTTCCCCTCATGCTCATAGTTGCCTGTTCTGCAGAGGCAGGGGTCATGTCACTGTTGCTCACCTCAAGACCTTCAGCTACTAGCAAAGTGCTTCCCTCATGTAGTAAGCTTCAATAAACACTTGCCAGATCAATGAGTTAAAAGCATAATAGAAGGAGGAATCCCCAAAGCATGTTTGTTAGGAGAGAATATTCTAAGGTTGAAAAATAACCTCAACTAATCCATTAATCTGATACTCAAAATAATTCATAATCAATAACTAATATAAACAAACCCATTAAACAAATACTTATTGAGTGTCTGTGACGTGCCAGACACTGTGGATTCCAGATCCTGAGGGCTCCTTCGGTAATAAACGAGACACAACCACTGCTAATATCTGATGAAACAGATAATCAACAAGGCACCCAGTTATCAGTGGTGGGAAATGTGATGGCGATCAGCAGGGCAGTCCAAACAACTCTAGGGAATACCTACTTAGAAAAGAGTCATGGGAGAATTCCTTGCATAGGAAACAACATATACAAATCCTAGGAAAGAGGGTGGGACAGTCAAGGGACTGAAATGGGGCCAGTGCGGCTGTCGTCTACTGAGCAAGGAGGGCAGTAAGTGGAGACGAGGTTGGGGAGGTGGGCTAGGGCAGAACACACACGGCCTGAGGACCACGCTAAGAAGTCCTTGGCTCCTGTGCACTCATAGCTAATCCCCAGCTCTCCCTTACTTCAATAGCTTGCATGTGTGCCCCTGTATTTTCTGACTATGTCCTCAGAACAGACTTCCATTCCTGATGGCCAGAGCCAAGACTGGCCACTTCAATGATTTCCTATCATAGGCAGCACTTCCATCCTCAGGCCATTGACATAAGGTCCTATCTTAGAAAACCCAGACACTTGTCTGCAGACGAAACCTTAAGACTCCACTGTTTCTTCTGGCACCAGAGGTGTTTAGAAACCCCAATAACCCAGTTCCCACTGCCTGACCTTGGCTCTGAGGACCCCCAACTTTACTCCATAGCCAACCCCTCCTAATGTGTTTGAACCATATTCTTTTGCTTATACTTGTTCCTATGAGTAATGTCATTACATGGATATGTACTAATTAATTTAGAAAAATGAAGTTATTCAATAGATCTCAATATGGATCTTACATTTTTTTCATTCAGTGGGATGTAATTAAAATCTTTCCATGTTGCTATATAATGTATCTAATCTGTGGCTTCTCATCACAGTAGTCCACTATATGTATTCCATCACATGTGCCCATTAAGGTGCTAGAATCCTATGTTGGCCCTATTATCAATTACGCCAACAGCTTCACAGTTCCACTAGCCACACTGTAAGTCTCAGTAGTCACCCGGAGCTAGAGGCTCCAGACCATTCTATTGGACAGCCTGGCTTGGATGGTTGCAGAACCAGGACCATAGCTCAGGTTGCCTCCCTCATCCCCTGGTTCTGTCCCACTATCCATGCCCCTCCTGTCGCAGCCCCTTACAGAATCTCAGCAGACAGGAAGGTTCTTTGACACTTCCTTGCACTGAGCTGAAAGGGCACTGGGGAGCCTGGGACAGTCTGACTCGCTGGCCAGCTTTAGATTCTAACTAACCTTTTGCTCTGCACCGAACATTTTTTCTTAACAAATGAGAAACTAAAACTTATGGGAGGCAGAAATATTCAGCATGTGTAAATAGTTACATAAGAGAAAATAAAAACTTGCTACAACACCTTCAAAGAGCTGGCCTTATTATAAATGCCAAATTCTTATCATTCCTTCAAAATTATTTCCCCTATTAAATGTGAGACCCTCCATCAAAGCCACATTTGCTCGTTTAGTCAACCGCTCTCCTAGCCTTGGGCAGCACACGCTTTCCCACTTCTTCTCATGTAACCCTCTTGGCTACTGTGAAAGCTACAAAACCCACTTCAAAGCATGCGAGAGGCGGCGACAGGATCTATGAGACCAAGGAGAAAAGATTCCAGGGAAGGGATAAGATATGAATGTTGGAGAGGAAGATAAAAGTGTACTTAGGACATCTTTGCAAATGCAGGAGCATGAGCAACTTGTAGATGAATCAGAATATAAACAAAAATAAAATTGTATCCCTGGCATCCCAACCAAATGCCTTTTCCCAGAACCTGATTATCAAGTATCCTAAAGCTCAGGTGATGCAGGTTAGAAAAATGCTCATTGGTTGTTAGACATGCATCATCAAATCCTCAAGATCACTTCATTTTCACCTTTTGATTCTCTTGACAACCCCACAAAGTACACAAAACTGGTAATAGTATGCTCATCTTGCAGGTGAGAAAACCATGACAATTCCAGCTTGCAAATCACCAGAAATACGGTATCTACCAAAGATTTTCTGCCACCAATTCTGAAGTTTTTGCTATATGTTGTTGCATTTTACTTTATTTTTCCTTTCTGAAGCATGAATCAGATTCTCTACCTCTTCCCTTTCAACTTAAACCTACAGTGGCCAGGCTTCAGAAAAGAAAGTCTTTCAAATCTGTAGGTTGGGCATGAAATAACTAAGAAAATAGAAAAACCTGCTGATGTGGTCCATCGTTCTATCAAAGTAGTTAAGTAGCAGATGCCACGTGTAAGATACAGGTGGGCTGCAATGACAGCCACTTACTTAGGAGTCTAAGTGAAAGCTGGGTGAATATTAAGCTCTACTCACCTTTCTCCATGTCCTGCATGAGAGCATCTTTCCTGGCCTTCTCCTTCCCATCTAACTCACATATGCAACCCCACCCATACCTTGATCTTAGCCTGGTCAGACCCCTAACAGAGAATCCAGCTGTGGCAGTCCGGAATTCTAAACTATAGAAACCGAGAGAGTAAAGGAGAGATGTGGGAAGCTGCCACGTTTGGGGAAATTATTATGGTAACAACAGAAAACTAACACAGGAACTTCCTCCTCCAGCAGGCCCTGAGATAGAGTTTGACTCAAAGCTTTTACCTGGGCAGGCAATCCCCAGACACTGGTAAGAGAATGAGGAAGTGAGCCAATAAGAAAAGAAAACGCATCCCCTGAGGTTACTACTGCGGGGGATGGAGGCTCAATCCCACTGAACCTCTGGGACACCTACAGAAAGTGCCTCCGCTGTCCTCTCCGAGTGGAGAAAGCCAGGGCACTGACCCACCTGCTCCCACCTGGCCTGCGCCCAGGGGCATCCCCTCTCCAGCTCATTCTATAGTTTCTTCTCCCTTACAGCCTCTCCCCTGGGAAAGGAAAGCCATCTGATCAATTAACCCCTTGGAAAGCAGCAGAGACTGAAATCTTATTCCTTGGGTTGGCTATGCACTTACGACATGACTTACAGGGAATGAGGAATGTTTCACCTTCTCAACAGTACAGCTCAAATGGAGGAAGTTAGGATTGTGCTGATGGGAGAGGCTTTCCCAGTCTCCCTACGGCCTCATCTCCATCCCTGCCCCCTTGTACATCTGCTGGCAAGATGTGTCTGACCCAAGCCCTTCTGCAGGTGCGCCTCTTCCAGTGCCACAGCTTTGTGCAAACAGGTGTGAGCCCCATCCAGCCTGTCTGTGTGGCCTCTCTCCAAGCCACTGTGTGCATCTAACCATGTGGGGCTTCTCCAGTGAAAGTCACATCCTATATAATAAAACCCTAATATGCAAATCAAACGAACGGCAGAAGGACCAGTCACTATGATGTGCACTGACCACCAGGGGGCAGACACTCAATGCCGGAACTGCCCCTGGTGGTCACTGCGCTCCCACAGGGGGAACACCGCTCAGCCAGAAGCCGAGCTCACAGCTGGTGAGCACAGTGGTGGTGGCAGGAGCCTCTCTGGCCTCTGCTGCAGTCTGGTGGTAAGGAGTGAGGGGTCACAGACTGCAAGAGCCCTGAACTGTGAGCTGGGGGACTTCCCCCAACCCCCCTCCCACCCCCCACCCCCCCACCTCCTGCCAAGTGCATGAATGTCGTGCACCAGGCCTCTAGTTATAAATAAAAAGCATTATTCTTGTTCACCAGTGATGATGACAATAAATCCAAAGGACAGGACTGAGTGCGTGGGGCCTTCTGAGGATGCGGGAGACCCACGGAGGAACTGGTTTCTTGGCAGGGACGTGATTGTGTCTCTAGATAAAATCTCACTCCCACACAATTCCATTGTTTCAAGACAATTTGAATCTCACCTTTCTTCAGATAAGGCCGAGATTGCAAAACAAGGAGCCTTTTACAGCAAGAATAACCTGAATTGTTCTACAGAACATATTGCATCTGAAAACAGTTTTCCAGGAGCGAGCAGAGCAGGTCTAGGGGAGAGGCCTGTTAAGTTACCATGACAGGGACCTGAGAACATGTTCTGGTGTCTAGTGTGTGTGGCAGTGAAGGGAAGGTGCTGGAGGAGACCCTGCTTCTCAGAAATGGCAGATTGCTCAGAATATTAATACCGGGGCTAAAGTCTCATACACCGCTTAGCACCGAATGCTTCAAGTCCTACTTCTCAAAGTTAAGTTTTGTAGGACACAAGGGGTTTCCACCCAGTTCCCACCTATGCCCAATACATGCTTGTTGTTTTCTATTTTCTAGACCCTGGGCGAGGCATTCTTTAGGTAATACTCATAACCATCTTCTGCTATTACTATTAAATCCATCTTACAGACGAGGAAAGTAAAGGCTCCAAGAGATTAAATCACTTGCCTAACTAAGGTCACAAAGAACTAAGATTTGAACCCAGTCTGCCCTGCTACTCCGATCCCTGCTTCAAACATTTCCCAGATTCTAGTGTTCACACTCAAACATGTACAGATCAGGTACCAAGTGAGGTACCTGTGAGGTGAGAGGTTTTCTGCATCACACCAGCCCTGCCTGAGCCGCAGCATCCACACCTGGACACTTCTGGAGCTCACCCAAGAAATGGCAGTCCTTCCGAAACATGTTACTATAAGAATAACTGTGAATCCAATCTCATTTATTTAGAAAAAACTCAACTATTCCTGAACCTTGGTTGAGGCACTATTGTGCAGAGGTTAAGACCTCGGGCTTAACACCTTTTGAGCTCACCTACTTGTTTCCACCAATTACTAGCCAAGTGGCGTGTGGAGCAAAGCAATCCCAGTTTCCCCATCTGTCAAGTGGGCCCATGTATAGTATCTGCTCAGGGGGCTGTTGAGAGGATCAAATGAAATCATGCACGTAAGAAGCTCTGCACTCTGCTTGCAACATGACAAGCCCTCAGTACGTGTTAGTCTCATCATCATCGTTGTCACCTTATTGTTGTCCAGTTCTTTGTTTTAGTGGCGAACCTCCAGACGCTGAGGACTCAGCAATGCCAGCGAAGTCACAAGAACTGCCCTCGGGCTTTCTAACTGCACAAAGCCCCAGACCTGGCCTCTCCTTGCTGACCTTTGGCACCAGCCACTGATTGCTTGTCACTGCCTCTCTCATGGGGCATCACACGTCTGGGGGATCATGAGTAAGGTTTAAAATCATGATGGGGCTGTTGAGTGGAATTCCTTTTTTCTTTTGGCAAAGCTGCAAGGCCTTGCAGAGCTGCTCTGGAAGGACACCATACCTCGAATGTTTCCATTCATTCTAGTGACATTCGTGAAATACACACTCTTGGCTGGGGCCTCCCAGACGAACCAACCTGGCCCCACTCTGGAGGAAAGCATGGTGAGGTGCCTTTCATCCCACCAGCGGGGAGCAGGACCTGGAAAGAGCAAACCCTAAAAGCCAGAATTAAAAACCAGTGCTATCAACGTCTGCGCCTAGATGAATGCTGTCAGCTTCTGTCTCTTTCTGGATTAAATATTGACCAATTGTGAAGTGTTGTGACACAGATAAGATTTCTATAAAACACACAGTACAATGGTACAAGTGTTCTTCTTTCAAAGAAAAGACAGGCACACAGCCGCTGATCCTTGGCTCAGACAGATCCCGGTCTTAACGCTGCCTGGCTCCTGCAGGTGCTGGCAGGTGACCTAATCATCTAGCCTCGTTCTCCTCATCTGCAAGGTGACAATGTCACAGTCACCCACCTCAGAGGGCCGCTGTGCATGTGGAGTGTGACAAGGCGGTTAAAACAGCACAGCACCTGGTATTCAAAAATTATTAAAAATGCTTCTTCGTATTATTTTTATTTATTAAATTGATTGGGGTGACATTGGTCAACGTGAACATATAGATTACAGGTGTGTGTCTCTATGTCACCAGATCTGTAGATTGCACTGTGTGCCCACCACCCAAAGTCAGATCTTCTCCTGTTACTGTATATTCGGACCCCCTTCCCCCCACCCCTTCCCTCTGGCAACCACCACACTGCTGTTTGTGTTCATGAGTTTCAGGTTTATATCCCACATATGGTTCTTAGCTTTCTGGCTGACTTATGTCACTTAGCATGATGTTCTCAAGGCCCATCCATATTGTTGCAAATGGCACGACTAGTATTTCGTCCTTTCTTATGGCTGAGTAGTATTCTGTTGTGTATATAGCTTCTTCTTATTAAAGTGCCTCAAACTCATTAAACAGATTCACTGGCAAAAATTCAGCAAAGAAGCTACTAATGGATTTAGAAAAGGAATAATAGGTTTCTATTTTCTAATGTAAAGCTTTCAAAGTTAACGTGCATAACTTGTTTCTGCAAATCCTTAAGTGTCCCTGTGTCCACTTGGGCATTGAGGAAGGGGTTCGTCTTTTCAGAGACCAGAATATACTTCAAGGCTGCCATTGGTGCGGGCTGATGTGGGTCGCCCCCTGGAAATTCACTTTTCTGCATTAACTTTCAACGGTCCTCCTCTGCTGGGCACTTGGGGCTGTGGTTTGAAGTAAATGCATTCAAATAAACATCTTTTGGTGCCAGAACTGCCATGGGCACATACTTTTCCTTCGATAGTCCCGGGAAGTGGTTTGCTAAATGATTGTTCTCGATTAAAAACTCATGTGTTTTTTCAGTCCAATATGGGTCACTGCTTTGAGTGAAAGATCCCCTTGACATGGCAAAACCTCCACTTGTGACATGCCAGTGCCAAGTACGTCTTAACCAGATGCAGCCACTGAATTCCATGTAAAATCAGATAATGATGGTTTTCCCCCTCTCGGCTGAGCAAATATCCTCGGCTTTTAATCAAGTCTCCATAGGAAAAACCTCTATGTAAATAACTCCACGCAGTACAATGGGTTTAAAACTACGGTTCATCTCAACTTTCCTGACCTCTGACTGTTTAATCTGAGAAGGACCTGTGCAATACCAACTCCAAATAAAGGGACTACAATATTTATTTTGGCAGGTATCATAGAGATAATAGAAGGACATGTGGTGAGTGGAAATTCCCCACCGCACACAGAGAGAAGAGAAAGGAGAGGCTCTGGAGCCCGTTTCTGTTGTCCTGCTTGTGGGGCAGCATCTATTGGATAATGATGACATTGGGACTGCGCAGACATGCGCCGCTCTGAGACTCTGCACCAGGCCCCTCACTCGCACAGAGAGCTCCTGCCCTACCCCTCTGGAGGCCGAAAGGGTCCAACGGCAAACCTGGGAAACACGAGACTTTTCAGAAGGGCTGGAGCCTCAACCTGGCTTCATTTCCTTTCTTGTGGGCACAATTTGGGTGTCTGCAGTTAATTATTTGCAGATGCATTTCTGCTGCATGCAATGGACTGAGTTCTCAATTAGGCTCTTGCAGGTGTAATTAGCAATTTCCCCCTCACTTTGAGGGGGCAAGTGGATAATTGTGCCCATGAGGTGGCAACGGTTCCTGACCAGGTGAGCAGAACGCTCTACGGCTGGTTGCTGGCTGGGTATCTAGCTTCATGAGGCGGCGTGCTGGGCACCGAGGAACAAGTGCTGGGTGTGCACCTGGGGCAGAGAAGTCGAGTGCTGCCTGGAGGGCAGGTTAGTTCTTCAGTTCTTCATGTTCATAAGAGAGCAGGAAGCCACGAGACAGCATGGAGGAACAAGACCACAGTAGGCTCTCTGTGGCATATGGAAGTCACAGCTCTGGGCTGGTGACATTCTGTAGTTTTTAAAAACTAGCTCTAAGAGAGGAGTGGACCAGGACTACAGAATTAACCTTTTGTAGAACAAGAAAAGTAACTCAGAGAGAAAAATAAGTCTCTATTAACTTTGCAATAAACTTTATGCTTAGAGCCCTTTCATATAAATCATCTCAAGTGAGTTCATATCCCATATAGTAAAAAGCCAATATGCTAATTAGATCAGAGGGTGGAATGACCTTCCAGAATGACCTTCCAGAATGACCAGTGGGTGGGGGGTGGGGGGAGGCTGTGAGGGCGGAGGCAGCTGGGGCTGCGAAGGCCTACTCTTACACAATTTTCGTGCATTGGGCCTCTAGTAAAGTTATAATATTCAAAATTTTAAATAATAACATTGAGTGCTTACTGTGTGAGATGTGTTTGTGTATACATGTAAGTGTAAGTGTCTTTAAGTAATGTGCTTCACAGACCACTTTAATTATTATACCCAATTTTAAAGAAGATACATTGAGGCACTAGGAAATAAAGGAAAAGGCCCAAGGTCACAAGGCTAGTAAGGACTAGAACCAGATCTCAAAGCCCAACAGGCTGGCTCTAGGACATTAGCTAACTTGCCATTAAAGATGAGAAAACTTTCAAGGGAGAAGATAAAATCAGGTAGTTAAGGATTTGCTCTGCAGGACACAAGATCATTCACTTATTCATTGGTTTAATAATTCAAGGAGCATTAGTGAGTGCTGTGGTCCAGCCACTCTGTGAGGCACCAACATACTACTAAGAGGGAGGGCAACAGACTTCTTGGCACATATGTCAGGTAAGTGTTTTATAATCTAGAAGTTTCCCTGACTGCTTGTTTAATGTGGGGAAGAACAACTGCGAGAGAGTAAGAAAGAAGGAAGGAAAAAGAATGAGCAAAGGAGGGAGGGAGGAACGAAGTGAGAGAGAGAAGGGGGCAAGAGCTAGAGAGAATGAAGAAAAGGGGAAAAGGGATCCTTCTAAATTGTCTTCTGAAAACAAACCCCTTCGTGAGGGAGGGAGAGAAGTCACATTAACCAACCAGTGTGGTTATAGTGAGGAATGTTGAAGACAAACCCTGCCGTACCTCCAGATGCGTATTTCTTGTTTAACTGCAAGAGCAGGTGTCCATGGGACTGCCAACAATTACTCCCCACATTGAGATCTGAGCACCAACATGAACCCAGGCTCCCTGGCCTGTGCAGCTGAGGAAGGGGTCAGTGCTACTCAGCATCAGAGTTCTGGGCTGTCGACCCAATGCACAGCAATGAGCTTAAAGCATCTCTGGATGGGAAGGGGCCACGTGCTGCTGAGCCAAATTCCACGGACTCTTTCCCTTGTTGATCAATCAACTACATTCTGTCATCTTTACTGAAGCCTGTTTTAAGAGCATAATTGCACATTAACCTATTGTTATCATGAGTGCCTTAGACTGAAACTGAGGATCAGCAGTGGTGTTCCCTATCTTGCAATTAAAGATAAGAAAACTTTCAAATGAGAAGATAGAATCAGGTAGTTTGGTCATTCCTAAAGGATGACCAAAACCCGACAGAGCTCCAGAACTGAAAGAGATCTACCACTGCTGCCTGAGGAGGTTGGTGGTCACAGCGAGAGCTGGCCCCAGGTGCATGCTAAATTCTTCCTCTGGAACCGTCATTCAATGCTCACAATAAAAGTATGAACAACTATGAATCTACAAACCTCCTAACAGCTGATACACAGGGTGTCCCCAAAAATGTATACACACTTTGAATAATTATAAATTCCAATGGGTTAAATCTGAATAAAAAGGAACACTGGAATTCATAGTTATTCAAAATTAGTATACATTTTGGGGACACCCTATATATTGGGAGCCTCCATGTGCCCTGCACTGTGCAAAGCTCCTTAAGGAAACTATATGACAACTAGAGGCCCGGTGCATGGGATTCGTGCACTGGGGGGCAGTCCCTCAGCCCAGCCTGTGCCCTCTGGCAGTCCAACTGCCGGCTTAGGGGAGTGGGCCTAAGCCGGCAGTTGGACATCCCCCAAGGGGTCCTTAGTGCTGCCGCGGTCGCCACCCCGGCTTCTGGCTGAGTGGCACTCCCTTTGTGGGAGCACACTGGCCACCAGGGGGCAGCTCCTGCATTGAGCTGTCTGCCCCCTGGTGGTCAGTGCGTGTCATAGCGACCGGTTGTTCTGCCATTTGGTTGATTTGGATATTAGGGTTTTATTATATAGGATGGAGACTATTTCATATGAATCCTTTTAATCAATATGATTGGCTGGGGCTTACAAAAGTCTAGCACCTTGCCCAGTCACACAGCTGGGAGCAGGACAGAGAGAGAATACATGCATGCAGATACGTTCACTTTGCTGCCAGCGTGCACGAGGCTTAAAAATGATCTCTCCTTTGATGTTTTTAGGGCCTAACTTAAAGATTCAAACTTATTTTCTTTTTTCTGCAAGGGTTTTAAGGACACTTCCACTGTAAACTTCCATTTGGCTTTACTGGTTCCATTACATAGCTGGACATTTATTCCACTGGCTTACTATAAAGCCAGGCAAGAGCACATTTTAGCTGTCATTTCTGAATTGCCCTGAGGTTTGAACTTGGTACAGTGCAGCCACTCAGGAGATTTTGAACTTGGCATGGTGATAGTCATCCAAAATAATTTCCTTTGAGATCCTCACTTATTCCACAAAGACTTTAAAAACAACTAACATCTAGGGCCTGTTCCTGAAATCTATGCTGTTACAAGTTAATCTTCAAATCACTCCACTAGGGCCAAGACCTATTGCATCCCTTTAGTTAAATCATCCTTGGGTGGGTCGGGGAGAGCAACCAAAGAACTTGTATGCATATGTGCATAACCCATGGACACAGACCATGGGATGGTGAAGGCCTGGGGCAGGCTCTAAGGGGTCAATGGGATAAAAAAGGGGACATCTGTAATACTTTCAACAATAAATATTTAAAAAAATAAAATAAACTACCCTGTCTTACTATGATGTGCATGGCAATAGGGGCTGAGAGACCCTCTTAGTGAACCTGTTTGATTGTTTTTCTCCTCCTCATCACAGACTCTGTCACCAGCCAGACTGTTCTTGACTTGCAGGAATTGTTAACAGTCATGCTGCCCGGGATCTCCAGGGCAAACCCCTCCCTTCACTCACCAGTCAGACATGTCTTTGCCAGTATCCTCCTGGCCAAACCGATGAGGTCAGGTACTGTATAGTTCTTTCATTTCCATTTTAAAAGACACAAAGGGCTCACTTGGCCTCTTTGTGCTGAGTTAGCAGACCCAAACTGGGTCCATTCTAATGAGACATTTCATGCCCACTGTAATAGAGCTGGCCTCGTAAGAAAGCTGGTCATGGGCCATCACCCATCTGAGTGATTTGAAGTGACCCTGGAGAGCTCACCTGCCCCAGAGCCTTCATTTCTCAGCATTCAAGCTGGACTACATGTGATGCTCTTTGAAAATGCCAATATCCTCCCAGAGGAAGCACAGTGGACAGCTCTTGTCTTTGTTGGCCCAGTGCCCTTCACATTTTGGCAAATGGCCTCCTTGTTATGCCCTGTTGTCCTGGTGAATATTTCAAGCATGGATTCTACTCCTTCCCACTTCAGAGTGGGTGTTTTACCCAGTGTGGGCCATAGTGCATATCCCTTCTCCCCTTCACCCCTGCCCCTACCAGCAAATGACTGGTTCAGCTGTTTGTCTGAAGCCCAGCGGGTTCCAATACAGATGAAGGGGACCGAAGACTGCTGTTTATACACTGCATGGACAAAACCCATCACTAATAAGCAGGGCACAGAATTAAAAAATAAACTCTTTTGGTACAACCACTTTGAAAAATTGTTTTTGCAATATCTGCTAAAGCTGAAAATAAATATATCTATAATCAAGCCATCCTATTCCCAAGAGAAATATACATCTATACAAAGGAAACATTACAAATAGCAACACTATTTGTTATTGCCTTAATCTGGAAACAGCCTAAATGTCCATCAAGAAGAGAATAAATTTGTGAATTATAATATAGCATGCCATGAAATACTGTACAATAAGAGTAATCTATTAAACTGTATACACTCAACATGAATGAATGTCATAAACATATGTTGAGTCAAAGAAATAGACACAAATCCGTACATACTGTATGATCCCATTTACGTAAAGCTCAACAGGTGAAACTAAACTGTGGGGTTAAAAGTCTGGATAGGGGTTCCCTCGGGAGGGTAGTGACTGGAAGAGTGTAAGAGGTTGCTACAGTGATAATCTTGTAGTTCATGATCTTGATGCTATTTCATGGGTAAGTTGAGTTCATATAAAACTCCTCAAGCTGTACACTTAGAATTTGTGTTCTTATTTCATGTATGTTCACCTTAAATTAAAATTTGGAAAAACTCCCTTACTTCACAATGTTGCAACTAATGGACTTGCAACTAAAACAATCCTTCCATGTTTGGCTTTGGACTGTGTAAATGGTTACTACCTTTGGCCTTCTCAGTTCCATCTGTCTTGCTCTCTTCTTTTTGCCTTTTCTCATTTCTAACAACCATGTATTGAATGCTTCAGGTTGAGGGCACATAAGACAGAATCTTCAGGTAATTCTCCTCATATCTTTGCTGGCACCCATCCACTCACCTTCCACCAAAGGAGGGGCTTTATTAAGGCTAGAGAAGGGAGCTGATGATATGGCCTACTAAAGTTAATAAGCTTTCTGGAGACCCACAGATGTGTATGTAGTCCAAATGCAAAAGATGAGGCAAAAGGCATGGCAGACACTATTTACTACTGGTAAACTCAGTTTATCTTCTCCCTGGATGTAGCCAGGTTGCATTTTCCAGACCCCATTGCACTTAGGGAGCCATGTAACTAACTTCTAGTTAATGAAGTGTGAGTGAAAATCATGTAAAAATATTAGTTTCCTAGGGCTGCCAGAACAAAACATCATAACAAAATACCACAGCCTGGGGGGCTTAATCAACAGATATTTATTTGCTTACAGTTTTGGAGTCTAGAAGTCCAAGATCAAGATGTTGGCAGGTTTGATTTCTTCAAAGACCTCTCCCCTCAGCACATTCTCTCTTTTTTTAAAAAATTTAAATTCTTTATTGTTTAACTAAAATTTATTGTTTAACTAGAGGCCCGGTGCATGCAATTCATGCAGGGGGCAGGGGGCGGGGGCAGCTCAGCCCTGCCTGCACCCTCTTGCAGTCCAGGAGCCATCAGGGGATATCCGACTGACGGGGAGCAGGCCTAAGCTGTCAGTCGGACATCTTTAGAGGTTCCCGCCATCGTCGCTGCACTCGCCAGCTATGAGCCCAGCGTCTGGTGCACTGACCACCGGGGGCAGCTCCTGCATTGAGCATCTGCCCCCTCATGGTCAGTGTGTGTCATAGTGACCAGTCATTCCACCTTTCTGTCGATTTGCATATTAGCCTTTTATTATATAGGATGTATTACATAAGTCTCCTCCGCCACCCCCCCCCTTGACCTCTCCCTGGCATCCCCCAATCCCTAGCACATGCCCTCCCCCCTGCACCCCATCTGTGTCCATTGGTTATGCTCATGTTCATGCATACAAGTCCTTTGGTTGATCTCTTACCCCCTTGCCCCCTGCCTTCCCTCATAGGTTGGACAGTTTCCTGTGTCTTCGCCTGGTGTTTTCTCTGTGCACACACATCGCTAATGTCTCTCTGTCCATTCAAATTTCTTCTTAAAAATGCCCCAGTACCAGTACTAGATCAGGGCCCAAAGTAAGGACTTCATTTTTATTTAATAACCTCTTTAAAGGCACTAATGGGGCCATATTCTGAGGTATTGTGGTTAGAGCTTCAACATATGAATTGGGTGGAGGGAGTGACACAATTCAGCCCATAGCACTATTCGTGATTCTCCAGGCTCTCTCACCTCCCACCAGCTGGTCGTCAACATCCTAGTAATGTTAGAAGCCATAAGTTGAAGATGGCCAAGCCTCCATTTTCCTGGGTCCCATCATGATTGTGTGGGAGCAAGACCCTGTTAACTTGGACCCTACTTAGACTTTATGTGAGAGGAAAGAAATACTCCTGTATAAGCAAACAAGAAAGTTCTATATGTATGAGGATTTACATGTTCAATCTATGTGTTAAAGTATTAGTTGGTTCCAATTATTATAAAGGCCCATGAATTTTTTTTTTTTTTGACATTTTGACAAAAATCAGCCAGGGTGGAATGATTAGTTATGTTGAGGGTTCTGAGGGCGCCCACAATACTTTTATCATTTCCAGCATTATCACAAGCTTTACTTTAGTGTTTCTCAACATGTTATAACAGTATGGTATCCTGGGCCTCAATTCACACCTGCTAATAAAAATCTCAGTGCATCTGGAGCCCTGCATTTTAGTAAGCCTATATGTCACACAGATGGACACCAGCATTTAGGAAGCATCACCTTACCCGGTAGGCCTCTTTCTAATTTTAAATGAACACTGAATGGGTTATAGCAAAGCTGTTTTGCCTAAATGTGGTTAGATATTGAGATAAGGCTTTAGATTTTCTCCATGGGATTATTGAACATGTTCATTCTATTTCTTCTCTGTTCTAGATAAAATAAATAATTCTTTCTTCCCTTTAATCAACACTACTATACGATGATTTACCACTGGATGGAGGCTACAGCTGGAACTACCATTTGTTTACTATTATGACTTACCTTAGTAACTTTCCATTGAAATTACATTTACATGGGTAAGGAACTTCACCCAAAGAGTTTTTCCTGACATCCTCATTTCAGGCTGTGAGCAGGTTTGCTTAGCTTTCAATGTCAATTTCATGTTGAGTCAGAGAAGAAGTGAGTCACCCTGAAATATTCTTACTCCATTTTATACATATGAGTCTTAGGATGGGGCATTTCCCACATTAGTTCTTTAGGATTTTAACAGTTGTTAACAAATAAAATGGTTCCATGTTCAAAGTTATTGGGAAATAGAACATAAAAATTTATCACATTTCTTTATCTAATGAGTATATTCTGAACCTTTAAATATCCAAGAGTCGGATATACTCTGTAAAATTTCCCAGACTTGATTTGCCACCAAGTGTTTGTGTATCTGTGTAACTACTTATAATATCACTGTTCTTCAGAACACAACATCCATCTCAAAAATCTCTAATAATTATTTCTTAAGATTATATCATGCTGATTTTTTTTTTTACTAACATAGTTACTTCTAAATGTTTTTATATTAGGACCATAGGTATGTATAATGGTTTTTTTCAGTCCTGTGATAATATAGGCCATCTCTCAAAAGATATTTAAAGAGAAGAGCTCTCCTCTACAAAACTAGTATTTTATCTGTGGTGATATTACAGAGTCATAAAGTTAATGCAAAATGATGCAAACTGGAAAACTGCTATATTTGCTAAAGTTAGTGTCATTAACTACAGTGTGTAGTGTTTTTGTTGAAATGGCCTTCAGTAACCACCTGGTGTGGATGGCAAGATGTGCCTTCACTTTGCCCTCCTGTGCCAGGGCAGGCCTGGGTAATCCATCAGGCACTATTCTAGCACCCTTAGCCAGTGTGAGCCTCGAAAGGACTACGGACACAGTGCTCCAGGAAGTCACTGCCAAACAACCAGAACATGGCTCCAGTTGGCCTCTACTACTGAGTAGTTATAATTTTCAAGAGTCTGCCAGAGTCTAGAGTTAGAGTGCACTAATTGGAAGACTAACTATTTAACTTTGGCAAGTTAGATAAACCTTCTCTGAGCCTCAGTTCCCTCCCCTGGAAAAAGAAAATATCAATAGTATTTATATTAGAGTTGCTCTGAGATTAAATGAGCTAACCCGTGGCATGCACACAACAAAAAGCCTGACAACTACCATTGTTTAATAATTTTCTTTTCTTTTTTTAAAGAAATAGTTCATTGATTTTTTTTAGAGAGAGAGAGAGGAAGGAGAAAGGAGAGTGAGAAACATCAATGTGAGAGCGCAACATCGATCTGCTCTCTCCTGCACGCCCCTTACTGGGGATCGAGCCCGAAACCTCCTGGTGCATGGGACTACACCCAACCAACTGAGCCCCAGCGGCCAGGGCTATTTAATAATTTTCATGTGCTGTTTGCTCTATTAATAAACACCCTCCCCCCATTATACAAAAGGCTGACCTGAGGCCCACAGTGTGTCTTAACCGTGTCAAGTTACTAAGTACAGTGGGGCTTTGACTTACGAGTGTCCCGACTAACGAGTTTTTTGAGATACCAGCTGTCTCTCAGCCAATTTTTTGCATTGAGTTGACAATAATTTGAGTTAATGAGCTCCTTAACGAGCTCGTTCTCGGAACGAATTAAACTGGTAAGTCAAAGCCCCACTGTACAAGATTCCTGATTTCCATTTCGGCTGTCTCTCTCCTGTGTTCATTGTGTAGAGAGTTTTTATTAATTGTATTTGTCAATTAGTAATGTATATCTTCCTATTTTATCTCTAACTACTTAGATCATTTTGGAAAGATTTAACATAGCTTTCAAATAGAAGGGCTGGTAAGGAATGTTCTGGACTGGGAAGGACTCCAACTCCTCTGCCCCATTCTCCTTGGCGCCAATGGCTATCATGGAAGACCTGGCTGTAGTGAGAGGTCACCAAGAAAAGCACAGCCTGTTTCATTTTAACAGCAGCCTCACTTTCCTTGTTACTGACAATGCCCTCCTTTACATTAGCTGTGACCCCCAGATGGCTGCCTTAACCAGAGGAAGTAACACGGTCTAATTGTTCTGGATTCTTCTGCAACAATTCCCTCTTGGGTAGGGAGCATTCCTGGCCTTATGCCAATATATTTATTTATTCCCTCAGTGTGTTAAAAAAAGAAAGAAATGATAAAGTCACATTGCCATAATTAACCCCTCGGTGCTTCTAACAGGGCTATGTCTGATTATTCATAAATGCCAATGCACACGTGGGTTAAGATAGTCACTGAATAATCTCTACACAAATTTAATCAGTCAATCTATCATGGGAAAATCTTGGGCATAATATAACTCTAGTCATTCTTTTAATATGTCCATTTCCATAAAATGAGCAGACACCCTCTCTGAAAACCCAATCCTACCCCTCTCCTGGTACATGGGTCTCTGTGAATTCTATATTTCTTCACCCCCAATACTGACCAAACCTGGATTTGAGACTGTGGGAAATGCCAGGCATCACTGGCAGCCAATGATAGGACCAAGAGTAAAAACTCAGCTGCAGAAAGTTCCCGAATCTGTGATCAATGCAGAGCCCCTCATGAGAAATCGTCACGTGTGACATTTGCAAACCTGTTCCACGCAGAAGCAGTGGTGGGAGCCACACAGCGTGGCCCGCGTTCGGTGCATCCATCACAGTGGTGGACGCGATTGAAACCAGCTGGAAAGCTGTCAGCCATTTTAAACACTCAGTTTGGATTACAGCTGTGCTACCAACTGTGACTATTTAGAAAAATCACTTAAACACTAAGAGGCATGAAAGAATAAATTCTGAACTTAACTTTTAAAGAACACGGCAGAAAGCTGCATAATGGCAGGCAACATTTAACCCTTTCAATCATGCCCAGAAACTTCCATGGCTAGCCAGGATGGAGCAGCCCACTACAGCCACCTTCTCTCACTGATTACAACCAAACACTCTGGACAAAACATAAAAGCAACGTCCTGAAAGTGATGTGTCAATAGCAGCCTATGTAAGTCTAACTCCAAGAGAAATCTTGTCTTTTTCTATAGAATTGGGGAAAGAGAGGCAGCTGAGCTCAAAGGAGGGCAGGGGAAATTCCCGTTCCCCTCTTTGGTTCTCTCCCAGTTTTGACACAGGGTGGGGGGGGGGGTCCTAATTGTAGAGCTGTGCTGCAAAGGCTGGGGCAGTGGGCACCTAAGACACCAAGAGAAATGCCATTTTTCCTACCAGGACACTGAGGAAGAGGGCCCTGCACACTGCAGAATGTGGAGGAAATCCTGGAGAGGAGAGAGCCGAAGAAGAAAACCCCACAATTCTGTGTATGAATCAGGAACACTACCAGGCCTGTCGCTCAGCTATGCGTGTGTCATGTAGATCTAAAGGCTTTGACAATGGAACTGGCATTGGAAGCCCCAGTCACAGAAGCTAAAACAGAACTTGCAGTGTGAACCTAATTAGACTGACTGCCTGCTAAGCAAAAAAACACAACATTCTCCAGAGGATTTTAGCAGGACCCAAAGTCTGAACTACATAGAATTTAAAGTGTTCAGGGTACTTGGCATACAGAAAAACAGGAAAAAGCAACCAATTTGCAAAGAACAAAATAACCGATAGATGCCAACACCAACATGATAGAGATTATCAGATAAAACTTGAAAGCAACTATTGTAACTATTCTCCTTAAGATAAAGGTTAAAACACTTGAATGTGAGTAGAAAAATATAAATTCTCAGCAGCTATACAAACTATAAAAATAAAAGTAATTAAAAAGCATTGAATGTCCAATGGCAGAATAAAAATAACCTTGAAGATAAATCAATAGAAGTCATTCAATTCAGAGAAAAGGGAGAAAAAAATGTAAGGAAATATAAACACTGCCTCAGGAACAATATAAAAATGTGTTAAATTTGTGCTAAGAGAGTCCAAGAAATAGAGGAAGAGTCTAATGCTAAAAAAAAAAAAAAAAAAAAGAAGCTTTTTTTTTTTTAATGGCAGAAACTTCTGAAATTTGGTAAAATATATAAATTTCAAGAAGCACAACAAACTTCAAACAGGATTAACTCGAAGAAAAACCACAAACAGCTACATCAAAACCAAACCACTAAAAACCAAAGATTTTTTTTTTTTAATTCTTGGAAAGAGCTAGAGAAAATGGCATGGTGTGTGGGAGAGAAGAATGAGTGGACTGACTGTGTATCTCTCATCAGAAATCATGGAGAACAGAAGACAGTGGCATAAGTTCTTGCAAGTCCTGAGAGAAAAATAATGTGATCACTTCAGCAGAAACAGGAAGTGTCCAAATCATGAATAGGCCAGAGCTGTCTACATGGACCATTTTAACACTGAGAAGTAGGTTTCAGTCAGTACAAGAAGGGGGGCGGGAGGGGGGAGTTTAAAACATCTAAATTTAAAGGAAAAAGTGAAATTATCATTTTCACAGACTACATGATCATTTCCATAAAAATCCTAGAAAATGTTAAAAAGAAAGGTACTAGAACTTGAGTTTAGCAAGTATGCAGAGACAAGATCAATACATAAAACATACAAAAATCAAGTGCATTTCTATGTACAACGTAGTCAAAAACTTTTTAAAAAAATTATAACAGAATAATAAAGGTAAAAGAGGGATCTATCTATCAAAGAAACATATAAGACCTTACACTGAAAACTATAAAATGTTGCTCAAAGAAATTAAAGATCTAAATAAATTGAGAGGTAAACTGTGTTTTGGATTAAAAGGCTCAATATTATGAAGATGTCAATTCTCCCCAAATTGATCTATAGATTCAACCCAATCCAAACCAAAATTCAGATATATTTATAGAAATTGACAATTTGGTTTTAAAACTCATAAGGTAATGCAAAGGACCAAGAATAGGCAAACCACTTTGAAAAAGGAGAAAAAAGGTGGAAGACTTATACTATCTGATCTCAACACTTCATAAAAAGTTATAGTAATTGAGACAGTATGGTACTGGCATCGACATAGATAAACAGATCAATGGAAAAGAAGAGAGTACAGAGTTCCAAACAAATGTACACATTTATGATCAACTGATATTCAACAAGTGAAAAGGCAATTTGGTGGAGAAAGGATAAATTTTTCAAAAAATATTTCTGGCCGTAGCCAGTTTGGCTCAGTGGATAGAGCGTCGGCCCAAAGACTGAAGAGTCTCCATTTCTATTCCAGTTAAGGGCAAGTATCTCATATCTCGGTTGCGTGTGTGGGAGGCAATAAATCAATGTGTCTCTTTCACATCGATGTTTCTCTCTGCGTGTCTCTCCCCTTCCCTTCCAACCTCTCTAAAAAAATCAATGAAAAAATATCATTGGGTGAGAATTAAAAAAATAGTTCTCGAAAAATCATATATATATATATATATATATATATATATATATATATATGCAAAAATAAACCCCACAAAAACTAATTTTTTATCCATACTTCACACCATATACAATATTAACCCAAAATGGATATGAGACCCAACTGTTGAACCTAAAACTATAAAATATCTAGGAGAAAAATCTTTGTGTCCTTAAATTAGGCAACAATTTCTTAACCATTTTGAAAATAAAAGAAAAAATTTATAATTAGACTTCTAAAAATTAAGAATATCTGCTCTTCAAAAGACGGTTAAGAGAATAAAAAGACAAAGCCACACCAGAAGACAATATTTGCAAATCATACATGTAGTAAAGCAGTCAAATACAGAATATATAAATAATTCCCAAAACTTAAAAATAAACAACACAATACAAAATGGAAAAAAAATCTTTAAAAACACTTCACCAAAGAATCTACAGAGGTGGCAAATAAGCACATGGAAAGAAACTCAACTCCATCGGTCACTAGGGAAAGAAATTAAAACCACAATTAGATACCACTACATACCAATTAAAATGGCTAAATTAAGGAGACTGACCATACCAAGAGTTCATGAAATTTAGAAGAACTAAAGTTCTCATATACTGATGGTTGCACAGTAAAGTGGTATCACCAGTTTTGAAAAGAGTCAGCAATTTCTTAAAAAGGCAAACATATCCCACCATATAACCCAGCCCTTTCACTCTTAGGTATTTACCCAAGAGAAAAAGAAACACTGCTGCATACAAAGACACATACAGGAATGACCATAGTAACTTTGTGTATAATCCCCCCAAATTGGAAACAACTCAAATGTCCAAAAAATAGGTAAATGAATGAATAATATGCCAAGATTACTGGCATACTAGTCAGCAATATAAGAAGGCATGGCCTGTTGATTCGTGTACTCTGGACAAGTGAAAATAAACAAGTCACAAAAGAATACATATGCATCACATAATTCTATTTATATAAAATGCTAGAAATTACAAACTAATTTATAGTAACATAAAGCAGATCAGGGCAGTGGGATGGAGGGATAGTGGAGAGGAAGGACGGATGGATTACAAAGAAGCATTAGGAAGTTTGGGGAAGTAAATGTCAAAATCAATCAAGTTTTACACACTAAAATACATGCAGTTTATTGTAAGTCAATCATACCTGAATAAAGCTGTTAAAATTTCAACTAATAAAATCTTAAATATAAAAAATCTGGCAGCAACCAAAACAATATAGCAGCTATATTTTACTGGGCACTTACTATGTTCCAGGTGCTACATTAAATACTTTTTATAGGTTATACCACCTAATTCTTTTAGAAACCCTAAGGCACATACTATTAAAGGGAGTCTGAGACACAGAAAGAATATATTTGCCTGAGGTCACGTGATTAAAAAGGGGTACTGCTGGGATTTGTTCCAGAGTCAGTCATCTTAGTGATAATACTATGAGGAAACAGATCCAGAGAAGGCCACACAGAGCTGGGAATCCTTCCTAGATCTGTCTGACTTTAGAGCCCAAGCTATTCATTGTTCATGATACCACATCCCTTGTTGGAAACATCCTGACAAAGACATACTAGTCACCCTAGAACAGCCATGGGCAAACTACGGCCCGCGGGCCGGATCCGTCCCGTTTGAAATGAATAAAACTAAAAATGAAATGAATAAAACTAAAAATGAAATGAATAAAACTAAAAAAAAAAGACCGTACCCTTTTATGTAATGATGTTTACTTTGAATTTATATTAGTTCACACAAACACTCCTTCCATGCTTTTGTTCCGGCCCTCCGGTCCAGTTTAAGAACCCATTGTGGCCCTCGAGTCAAAAAGTTTGCCCACCCCTGCCCTAGAATGACTATGAAACTTGTGCTATGAAAAGTGTGCTTTCTGGCCTCCGTAGTCAGCATAGATGGGACCCATACTCGCCCTCCCTCAGTGTTCATATAGCCAACAACTCTTGCATGAATGAAAGCTTACTAGCAACATTTTCTCGTGTCATAAAATGGAAGAAATTAAAGCTCAGATGAAGGTTAAGAAACTTGCTGAAAGCCACACAACAAACACATCATGGTAAAACTGGCAGGCAACCTCCGGTGGGCTAACTCCAGAGCTCGATGACTTTGGACTCTCTGAAAGAGACGCTGAAAATCTGCCTGCCAGAACATTACACCCTCTAAGACAACCACAAGTGACTCAGAGGTGTTGAAGGGCTGCAGATGAGCCGAGACAAGCTTACAAAGGAATGTGGCTGTCCTGTTCCAAGGACACACCATGAATGCTCAGGTCTCCTGGTCTCTGAAGACAATGCATTCCACGCGCCCAGTCCTCTTGAAGAGTGGAAGGCCTCTACTGTTCAGCTGTCCAGCACCCTTGTTATCTCAAGGTTAACTAATTATTTGCCTTTATAATTCACTGGAGACTGATAACTATTATTTCCCTGTCTAACACATACTTACAAGTGCTTTGGTTAAATATAGGTTGCTAGGTATTGGGATCAACATTTTTTTTAGCTCAACTTTACCAAGGGCATTTGGACTCAGAATTCTAGAACTACCCCAATTACCTCAGAGAAATTAACATATGAACCGAGTAATACAAAGACAATTTTCTATTTTCTCAGGTTAAGATCTGGGAAAGGACAGGTAGGATCACAGGGTTTGCTGGCCTTTTCCCTGGTTAATGGGGAACTTCCAGAGAACAGAAGTGAGTTGAGGAGCTTAAAGAGATGAGTTCCATTCAGAAAGAAAAACATGTAAGAAAGACAAGTAGTGAGAGACAGAAGGAGAGATCAGAGCCCATGAATAAAAATATATGACATAGTTATAAGGCTCCAAAACCACATAGGACTGATAGTAGTTTTCTACTACCCATTACCCTCTTTAGAAAAATAAACATATTTTTATTGATTTCAGAGAGGAAGGGAGAGGGGGGAGAGAGATAGAAACATCAATGATAAGAAAGAATCATGGATCAGGTGCCTCCTGCATGCCTCCCACTGAGGATTGAACCCGCAACCCAGGCATGTGCCTTTGATGAGAATGGAACCCAGGACCCTTCAGTCCACAGGCCAATGCTCTATCCACTGAGCCAAACCAGCCAGGTAAATTACCCTCTTCTACAGCTATGGAATTTTAGCTGGTCTGTAGCCCTCATCCAATGACTACATTTTCCAGCTTCCCTATCATGGGCTGTGGCCATGGGACTAAGTTTTGGCTAAGGGATGAGTGTGGTAGTGATGTACACAGCATCCAGACTATGCCCTTAAAAAGAAAAGGAATATGTGTTCCCCTGTCACATATTCCTCCTCTGGTGGTTAGAGCACAGACTGGAGAGAGGGAGCTAGAGAAGCCACCTTAAACCAGGAGCTGGAAACTGTCATGTGTTGAGGATGGCAGAGCAATACAATCAAAGGGGCCTGGGTCCCTTTCACTGTCATTCCATCAAGACAACCCTAGATGACCTAGACCAGTGGTCGGCAAACTCAGTCAACAGAGCCAAATATCAACAGTACAATGATTGAAATTTCTTTTGAGAGCCAAATTTTTTAAACTTAAACTATATAGGTAGGTACATTGTTATTAACTTAATTAGGGTGCTCCTAAGCTGGCCTTTGCTAAAAACGTCCTCAATCTGATTGAGGTACATTCGCTGAGGTCGACCCCTTCCAACTCCCCCATCCACACTCGTCTTGTATACTTGTTTCGTCTATCTCCTTTCGTTCATCCTCTCTATATGTCCAAACCATCTCAACATACCTTTCTCAATCCTCGACACTACATCTTCTTTCACTCCACAACATTCCCTAAAATTAACTTAATAAACTTTACTTAAAGTTTTAAGTCAACTTCGCACTGTACGTGCACGCCTGCATGTGGTATTTTGTGGAAGAGCCACACTCCCGGGGCCAAAGAGTCGCATGTGGCTCACGAGCCACGGTTTGCTGACCACTGACCTAGACAGATTGATGTCAGGAATAAGTAAACTTCTCTTATATCACTGACTGGATTTGAGGATCCTTTTGGTATAGCAGCCTAACCTGACTCCTAATTAATACACCAGATCATACAAGACTGATATTTAGGATAATGATATCAAATTATTTTGATGGAAAGGAGGATTTAATTTTACTGCAACAAACTCTTCTGGACCCACATCTCCAACCACCAGTTCAAAAAGAGATCAAAAGTGTGATTTGTGATCATAAACAAAAAATCTAAAAAGTGTAGTCAAGACATAAAGCCAGCTCAATTTTCCCTTGCAGCTTCTTTCTGAAGGCTTGGAATAGTACACGTTCAGTGTGGATTATTTGGGGGAGGACTCTTGATGCTGAAAAGCACAATTCTTCTGTTCCCTTAATCCCTCTGCAAAAATGTGTGGCCCCAATGCTTTATGCCATACCTGTTGGCTCCTTCCTTTGCAAATACTCTAGTTGTTACCTTAAAATCACACTGGATCATATTAGTTCTCTCCTCCCAATTTCCCTTCCTGAAAACTTGAAGCCTCCATAATATCACAATGAAGTATTGTAAAAATATAGGGTAACAAATGTTTTCCTCTGGGCTTGGTAAATTGGAATGGGGCAAGGATTGTGCATTTACACCCAATTTACTTCAGACCATATTACCTATAGAATAACTTGTGAGTGCTCAGATAAAAGCAAATAATGGAAACCAGGCCAAAGTAAATGAACATTTTTCAATTCCTTTCAAATATTAAATACTGATATATTCCTCCAGAAATATAAAAATATACAGCAGCACAGTACATTTTCATGCAAAATGCAGTACACACACTCTCTACCACCACTTTTGAAAGACTGACCATATGCATTTTGTGTATGTCTCCTCCCAGAATTTCCACTCCTGAGTACATAAGCAACAGAAATGTGCACAAATGCCCACTCAAACACCACTAGTAGAATGTCACAGCAGCCCTATTCATGGTAGTTCCAAAATGAAAACAGCCCAAACATCCATGAAAAAAAAAAAGGATGCATTTAAAAAGCAAATAAACATGGTATACTCGAGCAAGGGTCTACTCAACTGGAATGACAATGAATTGACTACAAGTGCACCCAACCATATGAGTGAATCTCACAAATGAAATGCTATTCAAAAGAATCCTGGAAGAAGCATACATTATGATTCTAAAAGCATACATTTCATAACCAAGCATAGTCTACAGTGGTAGAAATCAGAAGAGATATTCTGGGGAGAAACAATGACTGGGAGGGTATGAACCCTTCTAGAGGGCACAGGTGTTCTGTGTTGTCAGCTAGGTGCTGGTTACATGTGTGTTCACTTGGTGAAAATTTACCAAGCTGAAATCATTTGACTTGTTCACTTTCACGCATGCATGCTATGTATCAATTTTAAAACAATTTTTAAAGGAATACATGAATCCAAAATATCAGATTGTTATAATACCAAAAGCAAAGGAAAGTGAAAAGGTTGTTGCTACTCTCCATCTAAAACAATAACACTAAAGAATACTGTGAACATATCTATAAAAGTGGATATTACATCAAAGGACAAAAAACACACTATAGAGAATAGACAAAAATTGAGAAGCATAAAGGATCACCTTGTAGAAATATCTGCTAACAATACTTGGTTTGATGCTAACAAAACATAACTTCAATATCAATAGTTTTTCTTACTCATAGCAATTTTCACTCTTCCACCTCACCATTAAAATTATTTAGAATCTGTCTTTTACACTGGAAATCAAAAGAAGATCACTTCAGAATATTTAAAATCTAGATTATACATAGAAAACTCGAGTGTATTAGGCTTATGATGTCCAGATCACTGGGTTCAAGAAGCTTGTTGTATGTAAAGGAGTGAGGGAACTCAAGCCTCTAGGTGTCCAACTTAATTTTTCAATACAGCAGCCACCTGCACTAGAAGTTGTGCAAATAGAGCAAGCAGCCTATGAAGTTCAGGCTGCCTCTTAAACACACATAAATTTGGCACAGAAATGTCAGCTAATACCAACCACCATTGTGAATAGAAAGGGCTGAGGGAATGTCTCAGGGAAAAGGGCAGCCTCTGAATGGGAATTGATTTTTGTACAGATTTAAGTTCTATCTATCCATCTACCTACCTACCTACCTATCTATCTCAGCATTGATTTTGATTTGGGGTTATGTTTATATGATGTGTTTTGTTAAGAGAAGAGATTTCAGAGAGATGGAAGGCTTCCACTTCCAAGACAGTCAGAGCTCATAAAGACATCATCACCTGTCCTGCCACTAGGACACTTAGCAGAAGGCTTGTGCAGTCTGTAGGGTAAATGGCAAAGCAATTAAGCAAGTTCCAGACCCACTGATTCGGACACCTATCTGCTCTTTTGGAGGTAATAGAAGCTCTTTTTAGGCATGAGCTAAAAGCCAGAAACCATGAAGAAATGATTGGTAGGTATGAAGACATGAATGTTTAAGTGGCAAATGCACACACACACACACACACACACACACACACACGATTAGAGGAAATATACTGTAAAAAGACACATAACACATTCCAAGGAAATAACAAAGTTTTCCTGGGTTCTGTGCAACCCAGAAACTCGAGGTTCATCTGAGTTCTATTTAGTTTGGTTCACACTGTTATTATTCAAGGCATATTAATAATTGGACTTCAGAGCTTTAGCTTTTAGATACTTGTTCCTTATCTCTCTTGTTTAGAGGCTTTAAAATAGCTTTTATGATTATATATATATAATCTAACCTAACTTTCTAAAACTCTAGGTAAGCCATCTGCTCTCATTGAAATGGACCACAACCAAACTGCATTTTAAAAAATGACTCCATTGGATCACTCAGGTATCACACCAGTGTTGGCCATGGAAGTCTGTCCTATTAAAAGAGGACATAACAGCACAAACAGCCAGGGTCTCAGGCCCCTTGCAGAGAACACAGTGCCTTTACTGGCAATCATCTTCAGGCTTAACCTGCTCTTTTATTACAAAAGCAATGTTTAGTCCTCATTTACAAATAAGTGATGGAGCAGGATGTGCTTTAAAATAATTACAGCATAAGAAAAAGTCACTTGCTAAGAATTTTCTATTTTACTAATGCCCAACACGTGGATTTTTTCATGGTAATTCAATCCCTTCATTTTACAGATGAGGGAAAGATGGCCCAGGGAGATCATCAGAACTGTTAAATGTCACACAGCTACTTAGTGACAGAACAGGGACAAGAACAAGGTCTCCCAGCTCCAGCTCTATCCCTCATGACCTCCGTGCAGCCACCCAGTGTCGTTACCAGATGGCCTGCACAGAAATGTAAAAAGTTATACAAGGACTGATAGCAGAATTAGCGAAAAGAAAGGCCTATGGATGCTTTTGAACCCTCCCACTTTCATGACCCAAGTTGCTCCACAAAAACCGGATCTCACTCTGCATTTGCTTGTGTTGAAGCCCCAGTATTTAATGTCTCACTAAATGAGAATAAATGGATGACAGCATAGAATTTTATTTCAAAACTACTCAGTAAAATATGTCTTGAATTTTTCTCCAAAATTTTTTTTCCGTAAGTGACTGGAAAATTCATTAACCTTGACAAGATTTCTCAAACATGGCACTTTTGACATTTGGGCCTGATAATTCCTTTTTGTGGGGGCTTCCCTGAGCATTGTAAGGTGTTCGGAGCATGACTGCTTGTGAATTATAGATGCCAGTGCCAATCCCTCCTTCCTCCTCTCACCCCCTGCCTCAGTTGGAAGAACCAAAAATAATGTCTCCAGTTATTGTCAAATGCTCCTTGGGGTGCCCAGTAGACCCTGATTGAGGACAACTGATCTACAGATACTGCATACCCCCCGTGCTGTTCATGAGACACAAAAGTTTGATGACTCAACCAGCTGCACATTAACAGATACATAAAGAAAGTGCTCGGGCAATACAAATTGGCTTGATGATACTTTAATCTGGTGACATTAAACAAACTCTCTCTTGAAGACACTATGCTAAGTGAAATAAGCTCATCACAAAAGGGCAAATACTGCAGAGTTCCACTCATATGAGGTACCTAAGTATGCAAATTCAGAGACAGAGAGCAGAATGCTGTTTGCCAGGGGCTGGGGAAGAGTACACGACAATAGGAATGTACTAGATGCCACAGACTGCACACTTAAAATGCTTACAGTGATACCTTTTATGCTATGGATATATCTTACCACAATTTTTTAAAATGTTTATTTTTTTTTTTGTCATTGCAAGCAATGCCTAATTCCATAAAGCTAAAGTACCTTCATATGCTTTTAAACTCTCATACAAAGAACCCAGGGTTTTCTGTTGCTGTTTTATTTATTTATTTTGGTTTGCTTTGTTTTGAAAATAAACTCCATAGCTGAGGAATCCAAAGACTAAGAAAATCTCCCTCTTAATTCCTGGCCAGGCGTTCGTGGGCGGCAGCGGCGGTGGCAGCAACAGCAGCAGCAGCAGCAGCAGCAGCATTGAGAGGGCTGAGGTGCTCTGCAGAGCAGCACGCACACACACACCAGGGCGCAGGACCTTGGGGAGGCCCCCTGATTTAAGAGTCTTCTCTGTGTGAAACATAGCAAGTCCAGATCCCCCAAGGACCCAGCCTGTGGGCCATGTCGGCCCAGAGCCCTTCCAATTGCCAGGATGCTCTTGACAAAAGACGGTCTGGCACTGAGCGGCAAGGCCATTATTTTCATTTAAACCATACATGTCATGTCCTGTTTGTGAGAAACACGTTAAACAACTCAGAAACACATTCGCAATGGGCTCCAAAGTGGGATTCGCATTCCTATGGGCTGGCGTACTGTAAACTGCAGGGGGAGGCTGGTGGGGTGGTGGGCTGGCTCGTCCACCCTTGTTCTAACAGGGGGCCCCTCTCCGAAGCTCAGCTGACAATGGGGCCTTCTCTTCCTTGTTTGATGTGGGTCTTACTGTTTTCTTCAAGTGCCCAAAGCATGAGCCACATTATCCATGAGAGGCCAGAACCTTGAATTTCTTTAAGATTCTCTCTTAATAATTTTTATTTCTACGTAAAAAAAAAAAGAGTAAGAATTGAGCCAGAAATACCCTGGAGGAAGATGACTGCCCCATTTCCACCAAATTGCAAGAGCAGATGATCTGTCTACCATGACTGAAAGGCATCTTGGAGACGTAAACGACCCCCAATAAAACCAGAATCTGTTGTCCTTCTCACAAGACCATTGTGGATGGAAATGTACTCACCTATCACACATAAGCTGAGAAAGTAATTCACTGATGGAAGAAATAACTACCAAACATACAGAAACTAATTCAGTTAAGTATAATTGCAACTTACTCTGCCGATCTCTTATTCAGCAAACAGACAGTATTTATATGCAAACCTTCAAGAAAAGTACATCCTCAAATATTAAAACTAGAACCCAAATCTAGGCCTTTGGCCAAGTCAAATAATAAACAGTGTGATAACTATGTCTGCTTTCTTGCTGTGACATTTCTTTAGGGGAGAAGATTTATCATTTAAACTGTACATATCACATCCTGTGGAAGGTTTTTAAAAGTGGAACTATTTCCTCCAAATGCTAAAGGCAGATTAAATATAAAGAAAATGTGAATCAAACAGAATCAGAGTCCTGTAGAATCCATGAAGAGTATTTTTAAAGGAACCATATAACTAATTAGAACAAAAGTGAAGCCAGCAGAATTCCTAAAAGCCAAAATAATACCAACCAGGAATCACTGGGGAGGTGAAGGCAAATGATAGAACACTTCATTTCCCTTCCCTTGGGACTGACACTTTCTTTATTAAAGTATCCAAAGGTTCTGCAGTCATTTAAATGTTGCTTTGGCTTTGTGTAAAGGGATATCTCTGGCTCCTTAAATGCAACTGGTGAATTGTATTAAACTTGGCCATTACCCCCCAGGTCCTGTTCTTTCCTCTCCAGCATGTCTGTCAAAGAGGAGATGAGCATCTCATCTCTGAGGAAGATGAAGATCATGTTCTTCCTGGCATGACTAAAAAAGAACTTTATCTTTGCTTTTATTACAGATCCAAGAGGATGTCTGTCACAGGCAGAATGGAGTCTCCTGATATTAGCTACCAGCACCAAAACTAACCTTGGGCCTAGGGTTGGTTATGAGATCCCAGTTTGGTTTCTTTGGACTCTGCGGGGCATGCAGGAGGCTGTTTGGGTCTACCAATGCTCCTGGGACAGTGAAGGACAGCTCCCTGTCATATTCCACCCAAAGGATGGCTTAAAAGAAAGACCAAAGGAGATACTCTGGAGCTCAGAGAGAACTCTGTGGCCCATCATTCATTCTTCATCCACTAATTCATTACACACACACACACACACACACACACACACACACACACACAGTGGTGGTGAGTGCAACCACGATATATAGTGGTGCTGATTACTGCGGGGGGGGGGGGGGAGCTATACCCTAGAGAAATGTAAATCTATATCCACATAAAAACGTGTACACATATATTCATAGCAGCATTACTCACAGCAGCCGAAGAATGGAAACAGCCAGAATGTCCTTCAACTGATGAATGAATAAACAAAATGTGGTCTATCAACGCAATAGAATATTATTTGGCAATAAAAAGAAATGCAGGCGGGGATACATGCTGTAAAATGCAGGAATCTTAAAAACACTATGCCGCATGATAGAAGCAAAACACAAAAGTTCACAAACAGATTTTGTTTATGAGAGACCCAAAGTCGGCAAATCGCCCGAGACAGAAAGTAGATGAGTGGTTGCCTTGGGCTGGGAAAAGAGGAAAGAGAGAATGACTGCTTAATAAGCATGGGGCCCTGGCCAGGTGGCTCAGTTGGTTGGAGTGTCTCCCTGTACACCAAAGGTTGCAGGTTCCATTACTGGCCAGAGTATGTACCAGGTTGCAAATATTCTGTGTTAATTTTATTTGTTTTTAAAATACTTTTTAAAAAATATTATATTAGGGTAAGAGGACAGAGAGTGGCAGGGGAGGTTCTATTTTAGTTAATGTGATCAGAATGCCCTCTCAGATAGGGCAACACTGATGTACAAACCTGAACAACGAAACAGCTGTTCTCTCTCTCTCTCTCTCTCTCTCTCTCTCGCTCTCTCTCTCTCTCTCCCCATTTCTCTCTCTCCCCCACTATATCATCATAGCCCTCATATTATCATCATCATCTTTTCATTGTAGCAAAATATGTATAACAAAAAATTTGTCATTTTAACCATTTTTATTTACAATACTAGGGGCCTGTTGGGGGGGGGGGTGTCCCTCAGCCCAGCCTGCCCCCTCTCACATACTGGGAGCCCTCAGGGGATGTCCTAGTAACAGCTTAGGCCCGCTCCCTGCTCCCCTTGGGGATAGGGCCTAAGCCTCAGTCTGGCCTCCCTTTGTGGGAGGTGACCAGGCTGATCAGGGGAAGGAACCAGCCCCATCACCCCACTGCTGCAGCCACTGCCAGTCACCGCAGCCAGCAAGGTTTTTTCATCAACACAGACTCCAGTCCCTTCACCATGAAAAAATGACAACTTTCTTTAGGCATTTTCAAGATGTGTCTTTCATATAATAATAATTTCTTTATTATTATTTTTTTTTATCCTCACCTGAGGATATGTTTCCATTGATTTTTAGAGAATGTGGAAGAGAAAGGGAAAGACAGAGAGAAACATCAAAGTGAGAGGAACACTGATTGGTTGCCTCCTGCATGAGCCCTGACCTGGGCCCCGGCCAGGGAGAAGCCTGCAACCTAGGTACATGCCCTTGGTCAGAATTGAACTCAGACCCTGCCATCAGCAGGCCAAGGCATTATCCACTGAGCCAAACTGGCTAGGGCAGGATATGACATTTCTTAGCCCTCCAGCAGTGGACCTTCGTTTTTTTCGCCAGGAGTGTGGTAAAAAACCCTAGATCACCTTTTTGGATTCTTATTACCCAAGTTACTAAGAATATTACCAGTGGCATACAGGGAGCTTAACCAATGAGTGGTCAGAAAAGGTGTTTTCTCTGTAGTTCACACCAATCGAAGGCTTGGCCTTCCTCCTCTCCCCCCACCCCCCGCCCCAGGCCTGACGCCTCTGGCCCAGGCTTCAGGCCTGGGCAGGGGACCCCCATTTCCCTCCGATCACCCGCTCCACCCTCGCCCAGGCCTGACGCCTCAGCCAGAGGTGTCAACCCCCATCACTCTCTGATCGCCAGATCGGCCCCTTGCCCAGGCCTGAGGCCTCAGCCAGAAGTGTCAGGCCTAGGCAGGGGACCCCCATCTCCCTCCCATTGCTAGATCGGCCCCTTGCCCTGGCCTGACGCCTTGGCCAGAGGCATCAGGCCTGGGCAGGGGACCCCCAGACACCTCCGATTGCTGGCTCCACTTCCCACCCAGACCTGACGCCTCCAGCAGAGGCGTCAGGCCTGGGCAGGGGACCCCCATCTCCCCCAGATCACCAGCTTCTGGGCTGCTTCTGGGGCCGGCCTGCGGCCCATGATGGCGGCTTGCGCTGGCAGCTGGGCTGTCCCGCCCTGCCTGCAGTATGTAAATTAGCCACCATCTTTGTTGGCAGTTAATTTGCATATCGTGCTGATTAGCCAATGGGAGGCGTAGCGAAGGTATGGTCAATTACCATGCTTGTCTATTATTAGATAGGATTATGTAACTATCACCACCATCTATTAAAAAACATTTTCATTGTCTTTAATAGAAAACTTCCATCCCTCTTTTAATGCTATAATTAGTTCATTAATACAGAAGACAAAGCAAGAAAAAGAAAAGGCAATTTATAAAAGAAAAGGTGACTGGGGAGTGTACTTATATCACTGTTTGTTTCTCTCCTGTTCAATAAAAGGCAGAAGATGACAATGGCAATGACTGTGTTACACAGGCTACTCAGCCTCTGTGTCCACAGACAGTGGGGAGTGGGGAGGCCCAGGTAGGGAGAAAGAGGTGTCTGGCAAGATTAGCCTTTTGTGAGCAAAGTCCTTCCCTCATCATGAAACATTTGTTTTTCAAATAGTTTTTGACTCTTGGGGAGAGTGAGAAATGACTAGGACCTCCTCCATCCATGTATTCTACAGAATGAACAGCTATCCAACCAAATCCGGATAAAAAAATCCCAACTTCTGTGCCGTGAATAGTACAAAACTTCAAAACAGAGGTATTTTTTCCATATCTTGATATCAAACCTTAATAATTCACAGAAAGAGCATGGCTTTTTTTCACTTTAACTTGTAATATATATATGTATGGATACACACACAGGATAATTAAACCTCTGCTTTAAAAAGGAAACGTACTCCACTTAAAGACAAAGAAATGCAAAGATGGCTAAAATTTATTGGTTTGAAATAATCAGATTTGGTTCTCAGCGTTCTCAGCTTTATTTTCTCATAATGTCATTCTTATTCTGGCTACAACCTGGTTTATATATTACATGTCTTTGGTATTTGTAAGAAGGACTTTAAATTTATAATGCTGGCAAGAGAAAAAGATTTATACACTCTAAGACATAAGCCTTTATTCAACATACTTAAACATACTTAAACCACTACTGATAGGAAGTTGCCACCAGGCAAATGTGTGATCTAAGCAACTATTTGAGCAAAAATATTGAAAAGAGCCCTCACCAGTTTGGCTCAGTGGCTAGAGCATTGTCCTGTGGACCAAAGGGTCCCAGGTTTGATTCCAGTCCCTCTGTTGCAGGCTCCTCCCTGGCCCAGCCCGGGCCCTGGTTAGGGTGCATGCAGGAGGCAACCAATCGTGTTTCTCTCACCTCGATGTTTCTCTCTGTCTTTCCCTCTCTTTCCCTCTCTCTGGAAAAGCAAGGGAAAAATATCCTTGGGTGAGGCTTTTAAAAAAAAAAATGCTGAAAGGAGGTTCTGATGCATGCCCTAGAGGCACCCTGATGCTCACATGAAACTGAAGGTAGGAGTTGGGGCCCTGCTGAAAGGCATCCCAGCTCCAGCGGTAGGTGTGTCCGATCTGAAAGTATTCTGATGCCAAGGTGAGAAGGAATTTTTTTGATTCAAAACAGACGTCTCCATGCTAAGCAGCAAGACAAAAATACTCTGCAATAAAACTAGGCTACTAGCAAAAATACCGAAAATGCAATTCCTGCGTGTTCTCCTTGAAACCAATAACACCGTGGAGCTGAACGGGCAGGTAGAATTTAGGCCACCTCTCTGGGCTTCAGAGACGGAGCTGGATCCTGTTTTCCTGGCATGCAGGCCCTACATTCTCAATCTGCCCACTTGCTGAGGTCCAAGCAGCCGACCTCCCCAGCGCCCTTGCTTCCCTCTGCCCAGCCCAGCTCCACTCCTCAAGACACTGGTCTGCTCCTCTTGCAGCTCCAAGTACCCTCAGTGCCTGTCACGTTGCACCAAGCAACTCTTTGAATGGGGCAGAGCCATGCACTTGTCTCAGCAAGCCCTCAATCACTGACCACTCTCCAACACTCTTGGGCTCCTCGCACACACCCTCTTCTGAGTGCCCCTCTTTCTTTGGGGGTATACTTGTTGGGCTGCTGGAGGGAGTTTGTGGGACTTCTCAGCTGGGGCTCACTGTACTTAGCTCCTTGGAATCACTTTGCCCATGAAATCATTCTTTTTCTCCATTTTCCCCTCTTCTTTTTCTTCCTCTCATCCCACCCTCAGGCGTAACTCTAGACTCTTTAGAACACCTCCGTTCCCGCAGGGCAGCACACAGCAGTGCGGTGGAGTCTGGAAGTGCGGGGGCTGCTGAAGCTGTCTTCGCCGCTGTCCCCGCCACTGGGGCAGGGGTATAGAATGACCTTAAGTCTCCAGGCTCCCTACCACGCCAGCCCAGCCGGGCTGCTCCTAATGAATAACAAATGGGCCTTCCCGATACATTTGCTCAGGACAAGCTGCCATTACAAGCCGTTTTGTTTTTTTAGGGTTGTGGTAATGTATCATCTTGCTTAGCTGGATGTCATCTCTGAGAAGGTCACCAAAGGTATGTGCGCCCTTCCCCTAGGCTTCCCTCCCACCCGCCCATACCCCATGGCCACCCCTCCCTTAAAGGAAGGTGTAGCAAACACGGATCAAGTACTCAACACCTTTGTTTGAACCTAGGGAACCAGAACATCTAGGATCCACTCTTGCTGATCAGCTGTACATGCTCCCCGTTGTGTAAAAGAAATTCTGCAAAAGATACTAGGTCTCCAGCACATAGCGAAGACAAGTCACCAGGGGGCCACAGGGGATGGCACTGTGCCTTCAACATTGATTTGGGGGAGGGGGGGAGGGGGGTGGGGGAGGGGATTGCCCTTTATAGGAGAACTTAAAAAATCAGATCTTGATTCACGGAGTAGAAAAGGTTTTCTTTCCAAGCCTCCTACTATTCATCTTCATTTCACAGATATTTAAAGCATGTATTATGTTGCTATGGACAATTAGCCTTTTATCCAATTTTACTTGAGAATTTAATTCTCCCACCCGAAGGTTTTAATTATACCCTCAGCCCCATACTTAGGCTCGGTTCCTGCAGCTGGAAATCTGCCCCAGTGATGTTATAACCTTGTTAATGTAACAAAAGAGGAGTTTACTTAAAACTGGACTGACTATGGACTTAAGCCAAATTTACTTGAAAGAGGAAAGAGTCTGTCAAAAATCCTATAGTAAACACGGCAAAGCAGTTCTTTCATAGCCTTCCCTTAATTCATAGCGACAAGCAATTTACATGTAAGTGGATTCATATGCTCTACCAAGAGGCCGCCTCTCTCTAAACTGGGGTGGTGTGCTCTCCCCGCCCCCCAATGCAACGCCCCCCCTTTTCTTTTCTTCCCTCCCTTTTAGTTTTCCCCCCTCTTTCTTGGTATGTGGAATAGGCCATTCTCCTTAGTGGAACAGCATAAATCCACAATGTTTTAATCACCCCCAAGCACAATTAGGGCCTCTAAACATTTACCAAGCCAGTCGCTCTGAATAAAGGCAGCTGAGATTCTGAAAGCCACTCTTAGACCTGACTGTTGTCCTGTCAAATCCGCACTTCCTATTCCGTTGATGCCTGCTTAGAAGCTCCCTGCTAACGAGGAAAGAGTGTGAGCCGTAGGTAGTTGTTGCTGATTAAACACCAGAGCCCACGTTTTTCTCTGTTGCCAAAATCCTGCAGGGCTTCTTACCTTCTACTGTTAATTAGATTACCTTTTTCCATCCACACGCTAACAAAAAACATGCATTAGACTAAACAAGATATGACAACAAGGAAGGGTTGGAGAGAGAGCCTTCTGAGAAAGCATTAAAGAAAAACATCACTCTTAATATCACTGTATAAAGGCAAAAGCAAAAAAAAAAAAAGGCTGCAGGTAATTTCAGCCTGCAAAAGGGGAAATCCCTAACATTTTAGAAGCAAAAATCAAAAAATTAATTGCCCCCAAGTAGAAAGCCAGGCCGGGGTTTGCTTTAGTTACATTATTTTCAACTATGCTCTTTGACAAAATCCATCCATAGCAAACAACTGGCCGGCATTCAAGTTTCTTTCATGCACATTGAAAATTTAATTAGTTCTAACTAGATCAAAAGTTGTTTTCCCCCCTTTTGGCATGTATCTGTATCATTTCTGTGCTGTTTGGAAGCTGCTAGACATCAAAGGCAGATCCATCATTCTTGAGGAACCTCCTCTCCTTGGAGGCAATTCCCATCCACCTCTCCTTCCACGCTACCGGACCTCGAGGCAGCCAGGGGCCACTCTGGCGAGGCTGGGAGCGGGGGGGGGGGGGGGGGGGGTAGGGGGGGGTTGCACTCCCAGACAAGCACAGAGCTCCTCACTCGGAACAGCACCCAGCGCCAGTGACCTGACTATTCCTGAGATGCCCCTAGACAACCCAAAACAAACCATTGCCATGTGCAATCATGACGAGTCCCCCAACACACAGACCCCGAGAAACACAGGGTGGGGCAGAAGGCGGTCTGCAGTTGTTCATATGGAAAATAATACAATAATTAAGAAACGATAATATAAGAACAAACTGTTTCACATACTCACAACTGTCAACCTCCTTTGACCCCAGCCTGTATATGCTAGGATTGAGAGATTCCAGAACCTAGCATCCTTTAGGCCTTTATAACAGTCCGTGGCACGGAGATCTACTTCACCTACTCCAAAGTTATCCTAACTTTTTTGGCCTTTTAAAATTTATTCTAAGGTCTTTAGTTCTAAGCTGAGAACTGGGTTCGCAAATGACTGGGCAAGTCCACTATCCACGGAGAGAGCTTTCTACTCACAGGAGGGCTCGGGGATCATAAAGGCACAGGCAGAAGGCAAGGGTGAGCATCCCGGGCCTGCTCCACATTAGCTGTGTGCTTTAGGCCAGTTTGCTTAGCTGCTCTCAGCCTCAGCTTCCATCTCTGCAACCTGGGAAGAACTGCTCCCTCATCAGGAGTAAGATGGAAGGCACCGAGCCTGTGCCGTGTCCTACAGGCTGACCGTGCCTGAAGGAGCTGCTGGACACTCTCCTCTAAGCAAAGGAACCACGGCCACTTCTAAAGGACATAGTTGTAGTGTTGCCTGCTCTGGCTTTTAACTACAAAGGTAACATTGTTCTAAGATCCATTTTCGTATGATACACCGTGTGCCTAGAACTGAACTAGGAGCTATTTACATCGATGATATTTTCCTTTGTCAGAGGAGCAAGCTCTGTTGGCTCCACCTAGCTGCTTCTTCACCCACTCAGAGTCCCTGGCACATGTGTGGGAGAAATCGTGCAACCCATATCAGGCAAATGAGTAGGCAAAAGTCCTTGGAAGAAGCTGTCCCTTCCCATTAAAATAGGATGCCCCAGGCCTGGCTGGGTAGCTCAGTGGGTTAGAGTATTATCAAAGTTGTGGGTTTAATCCCCAGCTTAGGGCACATACAAGGGTCAGGGCACATACAAGGGTTAGGGCACATACAAGGGTTAGGGCACATACAAGGGTCAGGGCACATACAAGAATCAATCAATGAATACATAAATAAGTGGAACAACAAATCAATGTTTCTCTCTCCCTCTCTCATCAATTAAAAAAAAAAGATGCCCCTCCCCTCACGTAAAGTTGTTTGGTGCATACTCTTCCTTCTGCTACAACACAGAGGTGATTACTGAAAACTGCAGCAGCAATTTTGCAAAATAAAGACAAAAGCTGGCCATGACAAAGGATAAAATAGGGTGACAAGAGTAAAATACCCTACACACTAGGACTGTCCACCTCCAAACTTATTGTTATGTAACGAAACAGACTATTCAATGTGGGGGTTTCCAGTTAGGACAGGCAAGTGTATCCCTAGCTGATACCTCCCCTGACCTCTCTGTCGCCCAGAAGAGATGGCTACAGGGAAGAGAGCATTTCTGGACGCCCTGCAGGTCTGCCTTGGCCTATTTAAGGAAGGACTGGATGGCAACTTGAGACGCACAATGTCTGCTGCCCAAACCCGTCACACTTCCCCGCCACAGCCTCACCACACGCTGCAGGATCACACAGCACAATTACTAAATCGTGGTTTTATCACTGTCTGTGATATTTTGGCTTCCCTTGGGTTCCAAAATATTATGTTTAAAAATCTCCATACTTGCCCTTGGTTGTGTTCCAAAAAGAAAAGACATTACTGGCGCGCATGTGCCTTCCTAAGAAGCACTGACAAGAGTACATCTTGAAGTGAGCACATTAATGGGTGTCCTTTAAACCCTCCACTTCCCATTTTCCCATTAGAGCCTCCTTAATTTAGCACCCCAGGATTCTACTTAAATTACCTTCTTAGTTGGGATTAGGGGAGCAAAAGGAGACCACAGGGCCTTGACCCTGACAGTTCAAATTGTCAGCGCCGGGAGACTGACACTTTCCTCCCCACTAATCCCGCGCTGCGTGGCATGGTCTCAATTTCGAAGAAATCCAAATGCTTATGCACTTAGCCAATCCCCAAGTGCTTCAGATAAACTCGGTACTGAGTAAGCGAGGCATTTATGGAGCTTGAATGTCTCTACTTGCTTGATGCCAGGGCCTCAATATTTTGATAAAGTGATGACAAGAAGAACACAGAGAACAAAAAGTAAGAGCAACAAAAATACTATAAGTACATGGAAAAACTAGGAGCTGCTGGAATTTATTTTATATATTAGAGAGTGAATGTATGTCCATAATGCAATTTTAAAAATGTAGATTTTGGAAGCCAGATTGGTTTTCCTTCCTTTTTTTTTTTTTGAGGAAAGTGAAGCAAATTTGGATTCAGAATATTCAAGGGCAATTTCTAAAAGCCACTTTGAATCGTCTTCCTTTTGAATTTGCCAAAAAGTACACTAAAAAGGACTTTAAAACCCTGTCGCAACGTTGTCAAACAAAAAACTATAATACATCTAAATTTTCTAATAGCCACATTAAAAATGTAGAAAGAAACAACTGAAATTATTATTTTTATTTAGCCCAATATATCCAAAAATATTTTAATATGTAGTTAATATAAAATTATTTTATACTAAATTTTTATATATTTTTTTCATACTAATGTAATTTATATTATTTTTTTTCATACTACGTTTTTTAAATCAGGCATGTGTTTTATACTCACAGTTCATCTTAGTTTGGACTAGCCCCATTTCAAATGCTCAGTAGTCACATAAAGTTCATAGCTACTGTACTGCATGGCACTGGTCCATACCAATCCTGCACATACACACACACTCACAGAGAGTCAATGGCACAAAGGCTGTCAACAGCAGAATAACATATATGTTTTTTGATCCCTTCTACCCATCCCACACACTTATTGAAGGGGTGGGTTTATAAATCAGCATCAGGTATCTTATAGCTTAATCTAGATAAAACTGCTGATAGCCAACTATTTTTGACCTACAAAAATGGCAATTTTGTGTGGTTCAATCTAATATTTTAATTTAAAGTTTTTATGAGAGGCAGAATGGCAAGATCCAGAACTTAGGCCCACAGTCGGCCTCCCAAAAAATCACTGATATGAGTGGTTGCTGACTGCAAGAGTATGGACCACTACAGTTCCAGTCCAAGAGCAGCAATTCAATAACTGCTAAAGTGGTAAGCTTCTCTTTTATAGGCCAATACACTGTTTCTATAAGTCTGGCTAAAAAATATATATTTGATCAGAAAGCAAGACACTGGCAATGACGGGTGCTCCAGGCCTTTGTATGCTTGCAGCTCAAGGCTGATGGCTGCAGATGCCTAGAAGCTCAGCACTTAGAAGCCTCAAAAGCTCCTCAGACTCAGTCTTTGCAAATACATCACCTCCATAACCTCCATTACCACCATCATCATCATTATCACCCTCACTGATGCCATCATTGTATTTACGATGACCCCTGTCTTTACCATGACCTTCATCATTGGGTCATCACCACGGTCATCACCATCAATACCAGTATCATCATCACTGTTGTCATTATCGTTACCATGATCACTAGCAACACCAGTATCACCATCATCACCATACGTCCTACCATACTTCTATTTAATAAGTTTTACTAAGATATTTTCATTCCTTCATCCATTGAATTCCTATGCAATCATTAAGACCTAGTTTAAATATCACCTTTCAAAGTTCTCACAGACCAAATGAAGGGCTATCTCACTTTTGAAAAACCACTGTAAAAGTCCTTTGTACATGTCTAGGTTATAACATAATGACCCAATTATGCAATCTTCTCTCCCTGCTTTCAGCTCCTAGCACTCAGTCAGGCACCTATCGAAGGGCTCAAAATAAATATCAATCAGTTTAATTCAAATGCATAGGTTTCATTTCAAGTGCATTCACTGGCTAGTACATTCCTTGGATGCTGAGATAAAAAACGATTTTGAGGATATCTGATATTTCTAATAAGTTTTATATATTCTGCTTTCAAATAGGTGGTAAATAAATATGAACATAGACTATAACGTGTATATTTTTGTAGATTACCCAGCACTATGCAGACCCCCTTTAATAGCTTTATAGAGATAAAATTACCATACCATACAATTTGCCCATTTAAAGAGTACAATTAAATGGGGTTTTGTATGTTTAGTTTTAAAATCATCACTCCAATTGAATTTTAGAAAATGTTAACTGCCCCAGCAAAACCCTAAACCATTACCAGTCATCTTTCCCCACCTTCTCCCCCTAGTCCTAGGCAAAGATTAATCTATTTTCTGTCTCTTTATATTAGTCTATTTCAGTGGTTCTCAACCTGTGGGTCGCGACCCCTTTAGCAGTAGAACAACCCTTTCACAGGGGTCGCCTAAGACCATCCTGCATATCATATATTTACATTATGATTCATAACAGTAGCAACATTACAGTTATGAAGTAGCAACGAAAATAATTTTATGGTTGGGTCACAACATGAGGAACTGTGTTTAAAGGGCCAGAAGGTTGAGAACCACTGGTCTATTTGCATATGAACTGGATCCTATAATATGTGGTCTTTTATGACTGGCTTCTTTTACTTAGCATGATGTTTTTGGGGTTTTCCATGTTGTACTATCTATCAGTACTTCATTTCTTTTTAATGTCAAATAACATTCCATGTATGAATAGGTCTTGTTATAGGTAACCATTCATCATCAATTCATCCATTTGAGTTGTTCCCACTTTGGGTTATTAATCATAATGTATCTGTGAACATTCATGTATAAATTTTTAGGTAGATATATGTTTTCATTTCTTTTGGGTATGTACCTAGGAGTAGAATTGCTATATCATATGGGAACTCTGTGTTTCACATTTTGAAGAACTACCAAACTGTTTGCCAAAGTGGCTGTATCATATTATATTCCCATCAGCAATGTGTGAGGGTTCCAATTTCTCCACATACTTGCCTTGTTATGTCTGTCTTTCTGATTATAGCCATCATAGTGGGTGTAAAGTGGTATCTCATTGTGGTTTTGATTTATATTTCCCTACTGATGCCAAACATCTTTTCATGCACTTACTGACCATTTGTACATCTTCTTTGGAGAGATGTCTATTCAAATCATTTGTCCTTTTATAAATGGGTTTTTAAAATTTTATTATTGAGCTATAAGATTACTTTATATATTCTGGATACAATTCCCTTACCAGATATGACTGCAAATATTTTCTCCCATTTTGTGGATTGTTTTTCTTGATGGTAAACCCTGAAACATGCAAGTTTTTAATTTTGATTAAGTCCAAATTTTTTCTTTAATTGCTTGTGCTTTTGGTTTTATATAAAGGCTTTGTCCAACCCAACATCATAAATATTTATACTTATGTTATATTGTCAGGGTATCATAGTTTTAACTCTCACATTTTGGCCTATGATACATTTTTATTTAATTTTTGTATATAGTGTGAGATAGCCCTTTACATAGCTTAGAGTTTTCAGAACTAAGTAGTCCACACATTTTTGTGTGACTCATATACACATTACCAATAGTTTCTTCTTCAAAGGCAACAATATTCAAAGTATGCTATCTCATGAGCATTTTAGAGAGAGACCTAGTATTCTTGTCCTGAGAATTTTATACAGGGAGAATCTAGGAAAGCTAAAAAGACTGTTCCTCATCAAGACATTGTTAATAATGGCAAAATTTCTCAAAATTTGACTTTATGTTTTTCTGTGATATCTTTCATTGTCTTGAATGATTTCTATATTCTAAATATTGAAAACTCAATAGGTGTTTATGATTTCTTAGGTTTTTGTGTAATTTCTTCTTCCCTCCTTTCCTCTATCCCTTCCTCAGTTCCTCCCTTCTTCCCATCCTTCTTTCCTCCTTACTTCTTTTCTTCCCCTTTCTTCCTTCTTTTCTTCCATCCTCCCATCCTTTCCTTGCATCCTCTCTTCCTTCCTCCCTCCCTTCCCCCTGTTCAACTCTCCTCCTGCCTTTCTTCCTATGTTCCTTCCTTTCCTTCCTCCCATATTTACTTCTTAATTTCTTTTTCCATTTCTCCTCCTAACTAAAGTGTAAGTTCACTGAAGGCATCCTCTACAGATCTTGGTCATCTTGGAAACCACTCCCCACCACTGCCCACATACTGTGCCTAGAATAGGGCCTGGCATATGGTAGGTACTCAATACATGTTTTAGGGTTTAATGTGAGCAAACTATAAGTTCCAAACCTAAACAATAAGGATTCCCTTCTCCCACAGTGACTGTACAGGCACTATTCTATACATATTCAACTAAAAATATCTGTTATATAGTAACTGGGGAACAAGAAGCATTACTCTATGTAAATGAAAAATATCAAGAGAAAAAACAGAAACAGTGCAATCACGACTATGTAAAATGTACTATGTATGGGAAAAGAAATTAAAACGAAAAGAACTCAAAATGTCAAGTCTTTTTCTTGGGTAAATTCTCTCTTCTTTCCTATACAAATATGACTCACTACTCTTATTTTGAATAACAATAACACACTGAATCAATTATCATCCAGTCTAAATACTACGAAAATATCTAGCACTCAGAAATTCTGAGCACCCAATGCAGATAATTTTCTATATTCATTTGGCCCTGTCATGATGATACATTGCTCTTCCTCTTCTCTCCTGCCTTACTGTTCATGTGTCAGTATGTATTAAACATACATTTCTACATATTAAAGATGAATTTACTGGTCCCTTAATCTCTACATGAAGTAACCTCTATACCTCTGGGGTCATCAGGAAGCGTGTGCACAAACACAGTGCACAGGTAAGGCCTGCCTTTCCACCAGGCAGGCTCTGCTCCTCAGGTGGGGCAACTGCTCAGAATATAACCTGTTTCTAAGGACATCTGCTGGATTCCTGTAATCAGTTTGTTGGCTGGATTTAAGAACCCTGGAGCCAGTATTTGATCACTTTTGCTTTGGGTACCACTGTGGCCCAAGAGAATGATGCTAAGAGACTTTCAGGAGACAAGGGCATAATTCAGTCAGCTTATAAAAAATGGCAGGCAAGCAATCCCTGGCAACAGAAATCAGCTCTTTCCCGAGTGATTTTGGAGGGCCCCTGTTCTGCGGACTTCAACATCAGAGGCCAAGGCTCTTCTGCTCTTCCACTGGCTGCTGCTCAATAAAAACACCATCCTGTTCCATCATTTTCATCATGATTATTTCCTCAGTTAATAAAACTCAAAGAAAGCATGTTTTCAGGGATGCTAAGGGGCAGAGGCCCGTTTTGGCTGAGGTAAGCCTTGGCAGGAGTCAACACTTTTTTCCTAAGGTTTTATATTCTTTTGGTAAAATTGTTGTATTATTTCAAAAATTAAAATAATAAAACATTAGGTTATGCAATGGAAAGTGGTTCAAGTTTGCTGCCACAGATTTTCGTGTGTGTACTTTCAGTTGCATTAAAAAGCTAAACTCCAAGCTAGCGTTTTAAATATTTTCCAAGCTCAGTATCTCCCTGAATAATTCCAGCCCACTTCTGGGAGCCTCTTTCATTGTGTACCTTATTTTTTTAGTCCTTTCTTATTATAAACATATAAATTATTTCTAATACCATCATGAAGGACAGGTAATGCAGAAAATTTCATATCCAGTTACAGTTGACCAATATGAACATAAACAGTGTTACTAGACATTGTGGAGATAGCATCTAATGGCAGCTTGGGGAAAAGGACTTGGGTTAGTAGCCAACTTTCAATGGCCACGTTTCAAGAAGAGTATGACAATGGAGTAAAATGGGGGTCCTATCCCTACTTGGAAGAAAATTATTTGTTTCAGGGCAAAAACAAGGTTAGGAGTCAAGTATGTTGTGGTTGATTAGCTACTACTGCATAATTATGGGGGTGACATTTTTGAACCCTTGCCCCAAATAAATGGCCACTTTCAGCAGAATCTTCCAAAGCTGGTTTTGGCCTTTCAGCAGGACTCAATTTGTTGAATCATTAAATTATTTTATTGGCCATTTGAATACTATACTTGATTGAGTCCCATATGAACACTCCTCCTTTCTCCCTTTTATACTTGGCCCACTTCTCTCATCCCTTAGGTCTCACATGAGCTGCCCCTTCCTCCTGGAAGCATCCCTCAATCCCCATGCTTCCTTCCCCTCTGGATCAGATGCCCTAATACCCCAAGACCTTACTTAGCAGAGTTCTTACCCCATCTTCCTCATTAGTGCCTGAGCTTCACTAGGCAGGAACCACGTCACAGTGTCCTGTTCATCGAAATGCCCAGTGACTATTTGTGCAGAAAAGATGCACAGATATCCAAAGGAGATGGGTTAAAATAGGGGGAGTCCTCTAACCATGTCACAAGAAGAAAAGAAACAAGAGGGTACTTTCAAATTAAGATGAGAAAGCTTTCGCGTGGACGGTATGGGGAGAAGACAGGACAGGAGAACAGTCTTAAATACTGAAAGGTCATAAGAAGGACTAAATGCTTACAGGCTTCAAATAGCAAAATGTAAAAGAACTGAAGAATGAGAACTGAAAAAAATGATAAAGAGAAGTATCTACACTAATAAAAGACAAAGATGCTAATTGACCATACCTTCGCTACGCTCATCAGCCAATCAGAAGAGTATGCAAATTAACCCAACAAAGATGGCTGTTAAATTTGCATACTGCAGGAGATCTCGCTGCGCTGCCCCGCCCAGATGGCAGCGCGATCCCAAGCTGCCCCCAACCACAGTGCAGGATCTGGGCCTGCTGTGTGCGGGTCGGGGTGGGCTGGGCGGGAAGCAGCGGGATCCCCAGCTGCCGCCTGCCCCAGTATGGGATCCAGGCCTGCCGTGTGCAACTGAGGGAGACGGGGCAGGCACCGCGGGATCCGGCATGCCATCTGCCACCAGGGGAGCGGGCCTAAGCCAACAGGTGGTTATCTCCCGAGGGGTCCCAGACTGTGAGAGGGCAAAGGTTGGGTTGAGGGACCCCCCCCCCCCCGAGTGCACAAATTTTTGTGCACTGGGCTTCTAGTCCTATATAATAAAAGGCTAATATGCAAATAGACTGAACGGCAGAACATCCAAACAACTGAACAACCAATCGCTATGGCATGCGCTGACCACCTGGGGGTATGTGGGGAACATGGCAGGCATCGGCCATGCAGGGATGGTGGGGCAGATGAGCAGGGGTGCCAGATCAAGGCGGGACGCCGGTCACTAAATTCTTTGCTCCTGTGCGCCAAGGTCCCGCCCAGCGCTCTCACCTGCTGCAGGCGCCTGGCAGCGGCCCTGATAGCTCGACTCTGTGAGCAGGTGCGAGCGGTGGCTGCTGGCCCTGATTGTCCCTCAGCGCTTCTCCACCTTCTCTTGCTCCTGAGAGGCGATCGGAACCAGTAGCCACCTCTCGCACCCACTGCTGGTGATGGCCCTGATTGCCCCTCAGGGCTTCTCCACCTCCCCCTGCTTCTGAGAGGTGATCGGAGCTGGCAGTCGCCTCTTGTACCTGCTGCCAGCACTGAAGCCACTTGCACCCACTGTTGGCACCAGCCCCAATAGCTCCATACCATCAGTGGGTGTGAGCAGGACTAGTGCTGTCAGCACACGGGAGTGGTGGCAGCAGGAGCATGGCTCCCAGCAGACAGGGGACCAGGGGCCATGGTGGGAGGGTCCAGGCAGGGGTGTGGAGGATGGGCCAAGACCCGCCCCTGTGCCCACCACAGCCTAGTGGCCCACAGTTCCTTTCAAGGTGCACACATTCATGCACTGGGACCCTAGTTATAGTATAACAAAAGGCAAATATTTTAAGAGAGGGTTCTCTGAAAAGAGAATGAGCTTCCCCAGAATGCTGATGAGTACATTTACTAAGACTTACTAAGTAGCAGATCTGGGCTAAGTGTTTTATATGTATTAACTCATTTAATTCTCAGAGGATCCCCATAGGGAAGGGTATGTCATTTACACACTTGGCCAAGGTCACGATGCAAGTAGAATAAGTGGTAGGGCTGAGATTCAAACCCAAGTTATCTGACCCCTCAAAGCCCAGGTGCTTGACCCTTGTGCTAACACACTTCTCATCACCCTCAGTGCCAGACAGAGGTTAAAGGACCCCTTCCCAGAGATGCTGTCAAGGAGTTAGGGAATAGCAACCAATGAAAGGACAGGCTAGATGATATGAAAAACTAAGTTTCCAAGGTGACACTCAATCTTGCTTGGCTCAAAGGCACCTGTCAACTGAAATATAACAGACATAAAGTCTGTTTTGGTGTGGAACTCTAGCTTTCATATTTCCCTACCCTTCTGAGGTACCTTTTCTCCCCATCTTCTACTGCAGTTAGGGCGAGAATGCTGCCCACGTTCCTGGCCCAGCTACTACAGCTACTTGAGTCATTCTCCTTTAGAACAACTAGATTTGAAAGCCAAGCTCAAGGCAGTAATCTGGCTCAACCCAACTAAATCCCATGGTTACCTAGCTGAAGGAGAGAAGGGCACAGAGGATATTTGGATATGGAAACCATCCCACTGCTCCCCCAAATCACCAAGGTTGTATGTACAATGAACAATCAAGACTACAGTGAGCTTTGGGAAATCAGGGACTATGTCTGAGCCATGACTATATCAGCATCTAGTGCAAGGGAGAACCCCAATTATTGCTCAATTAAACAATGGTTGAATTAATTAATGGGCAAGTGGTCTAGAGCAGTGGTTGGCAAACTCATTAGTCAACAGAGCCAAATATCAACAGTACAATGATTGAACTTTCTTTTGAGAGCCAAATTTTTAAACTTAAACTTTATAGGTAGGTACATTGTTATCAACTAATTACGGTACTCCTAAGGCTTAGGAAGAACCACACTCAAGGGGCCAAAGAGCTGCATGTGGCTCGCGAGCCGCAGTTTGCAGACCATGGCTCTATAGTAACCCTGCATATATTAATTTTATTTTCCAAATGAAATGGGAGTTGCTGGGGACAGCAGATATGATCATTAACAAAAATAGTGCAAAGAACTGAGTGGCTATGTTCCAGCTTCACAGAGATTCAGGCGTCTAATCTCATTACAAAGAGAGCTTAATCTCAGCTTCATTCTGTGCAGAAAAGCTATCATTAGTCAAGCTTCCAAACTCTTAGGAGTAGAAGATGTGACAGGGTCACCGTTCATGGTCACACGTTGAAAGCGGTTGTGTGCTTTATTTCTTCAAAATCCTAAAGAATTACCGTTCAGTCAAGAAGTAGAAAAGAGACCCATTAAGAAAAAGCTTTCCCTTCTAGTTTTGTGTAGAAATGTCAAGGATCCCTAAGAGATAATGAAAACTCTACCCAAGATGTAATTATGTCAGTCCTAGGAACATTGACACTTAAGTGTAAGCAACGGAGAATAGAGCTGAATATCAATGAAGGAATGTGTCTAGTGGTGTTAATCCTTCTGATTTCTTTGTATAATACTGCTGAATGCTCCATTTCGCTGTTTTATAACAAGATTTTTTTAAAAAAATTAAAAATATAAGCCTCTCCCAGGAAGTTTCAACTTTATGGGGAAAGACCTTCATTAGAATTTCCCTCCACTTTAAAGGATTTGCAAGTTGTTGTCAAAATGTTTATCTGGAAAAAAATGTTTATAATGAAATATTTATGGATAAATTATATAATGACTGGGATTTACTTCAAAATAACCTAGGGATAGGAACAGGGAAGTGTGGGATAGGAAGGAAACAGGGTTGGCAATAAGTTGACTAATTACTAAAGTTGGGTGAAGGGTATACGGGGTTCACTTCACTTTTGTATATAATTGACATAAAAAAACAACAACATTTAACTGTAATTTATCCAAGCCCATTGGAGCAGCAATTAGGAAAGAGATGATCCTCATAGGAATCCTCCGCTCTGTCCCATGGAGGCACCCAGGCTTTTGAAGGAAGAGAAACCACCACTCATCAATACCAGACTTATAGTCACATCGCACTTGGTTGTGCGTTTCTCCCTAGATATCTGCATGGATCCAAGGGCAGGCTTTTCAAGGTATTTTATTAAAAAAATGCCCTAGAAGGGAATTTTCAATTGACCAAAATTCTTTAAAATTCTCTTCTCCCCTTAATATGGGCATTTGATAAATTCACCTTCCCAAGTGTGAAGCTTATCTAACCTTAATATATTTGTCATTGAAAGGCCTTCTAACCAAATAAAAGTCCACATGGAAAAACTTTGGAACTATATAAGAAATAGTTGCTCCAGAAACATGAGGTACAAGAAATGCTCAAATGTAAGAATAGATTTCAGAAAGTTCATGTTGAAATCAGTTGTATAGAAATTAGGTGTCTATGTCTATGAGCCAAAGAAAATGGGTCTACATGATGGCCAAGTGTCTATGGTACCCCATTAAAGACTGTTATATGGATGACATTGTTGAATGCAGAAGAGACTTCTTTCTAAGCTTTCTGGTCTGAGGTCATCTGCCTCCAGACTAGAGAAGGCCTATGTGCTAGGCATGAACCAGTGTGCAAGTTCTACTAGTGCCACTAACACACTGACTCAAGACCCATAGGATCCCAGGAAGGAGCTGGGCTGCTGGGCCAAGATGAGAAATTATAAGCATACAGAGGCTAGGTCTGGACCAGCTCTTTACAATCAGGGCTGATTTTGCCCTCTCAGGTATTTCTGGCAATATCTGGAGACATTTTTGATGGTTACAGCTGGAGGAGGGAATTGCTACTGGCATCTAGTAGGTAAAGACTAGGGATGCTACTAAGCACAGGATAGTCCCCACAACAAATAATTGTCCATCTCAGTGTTAGTAGGGCTGCTGTTGAGAACCTCCCAGACTAGAGCAAATAGTTGCCACAATTTCCTCGCAGGCTCCACACATGGAGGAACGAAAGTGCTCAGGAGAGCAAAACACAGAGCTGGCAAGAAGATCCCATGGCCAATCTATCCCTGTAAATTCAGCTTCCTACAGGTCTCCTGAAATCTTCCACTTCTTTCCATCTTCACTGTGAAAATCCCAGGACAAGCTTTGCCTGGAACTCTGCAGCAGCTTCCTGACCAGTATGCCCACATCCCACAGTGTGGGACAGTGGTCAGGCCTATGACCAGACTACATGACAATCCAGAGGCTCAAATTTCACCTTTGCTATGTGACCTTGGGCTAGTTACTTAACCTTTTTTTACCCCTGTTTCCTCAAATGTAAAATGGGAATAATAACAATACTCAGATTGTGAAGATTCAATAAGTCGATATTTACAAAGCACTTTAAAAGTTTCTCACACAGGGTATGTATACTGTAATTGGTTTTTATTATTTATTTTCAAATCATTAAGTCCATCACGTCACTCCATTTCAATGGGTTCCTGTTCTGCTTAGAATAAATATCAACAAACTGAGCATGGCCCCAAGGTCCTGGATGGTCTGGCCACCCCTCCAGTCTCAACCAATCCCTTTGGTCTCTGTGCTCTAGCTACACAGGCCTCCTGTGAGCTAATGGAAGGCATGCCACTCCCTCCTGCCACAGGACCTTTGCACAGGCAGTCCCCTCCTCTTGAAATATGGCCCCCCCACCTGACCCCTCTTCACCTAATGAACTTCCACTCACCCAACACATCATGGCTCATAACCACATCCCCAGGGAGCCCTTCTACTACCTTCTGGGTGTTCTCATTGCTGCTCAAGCCTTTCCATTTGTGCACACCTATCCCAGCTGTAATTCTGCATTCAGATTTCTAATCCTTTGATCAGACATCAGATTGTTCACTCATTCTGTCAATAAAGAGCTTTGACTGCCCAGAATGATTTGTTTTGTGAGTGAACGAGTCAGTGACTGCCCAAATAACTGACTCAATGTGGAGTGCTTAGCTTGTACCTCAGTCGAGGGTGCTACATTAGAGCAGTTGCTGCTGAAAGCTGCAGTGCCTCTACTTCATGGAAACCCCAAGTGCTCTGAGCTTGGCTGAAAGGGAGCCCCACAGCCTGGAGGAGCTGACGTGCACTATAGCCAGGGGCCCTGAAAATGCTCTTTCCTTCCATCCCATGAACCTCTTCTTGACTCAGTCAAACCAACTCCTCCACGCCTGCAGATAGGGAGGGGTTATTTTTCCTTGTATGTGGTGGGAGCAGGGGGCTGTCTCCACTCATCCTAGCTCTAGGGCTGAGGCTGACTCTAGGAACATCAGCTGCACAACATTCTGGGTCTGGGCCACAGCAGTCATTCATGCTGAAGGGTCATTTGGAAGCCAACTGTTTTCAGAAAACCACAGAATGGCAGTTTTGTTTTAGTGTTTTGATTTTAGCATCAAGCAATCTGCTTATTTTTCCAAATTTACTTAATATGGGAAATGTAAACACTTTCTAACAACACTTGCTCAAATAATCCTATTAACTTTCAGGCACGTGGCCTTGGCACCATGGCCTTCTGGCTGTTCCCGTCTGGGGCTGGCAGGAAGCAGGGTCCAGCACAGAAGAGCCCAGTGAGGAGACGTCAGTGAAGGGACTACACGAGCAGAGGTGACCAGGGCTCATGAAACAAATCAGACAGGTGGAGGCACCTAGAAAGTGGCAACAGAGGGCATTTGCTAGCGTATTTCAGGCCCAAGGGGCAAAAGGAAACATGAGTTAATGTCAGTGCCAGCGGGCGCCACAGGTGGGGCCCTGCCCAGAGGAGCTATGGTCATGGAGAGAAGTTCCTACTTCCCCAAAGCAAGAAGGGAACGGGGAGGAAATTCTCTAACCTTTTTCATCCCAGCCTCCCACCTCCGACAGTGCCTCCTATGGGCCCTGGACCCACCAGTGTCAGCCAGCAAGGAAGCCCCAGGAATGCAGCACATGGGGGCAGCTTTCCTCCCAAAGAATGGCAGGGGCAGGAGGGAGCCCAGAATAACTGCGGGGCCTACCCAACCCCATCCTGCCTTAGAATAAAACCTTAGCTGACAGGAGTCTTAGAAATGCATTAAAGGGAGATTTTTCCAAGAAAACTTCCAGAGATAGAGCCAGGAAGAGAAAGAAGCCCCGAGCTCAGGCTGATGAAGTGCACACACCAACACCACGTTCAAAACCGAAGAGAAAGACAGCAGTTTCACTTTCATCCTCACTGCATGCTGGCACTAGCCACAGTGAGCTCTGCAAATCTCTTCAAGTAAGCAGAGCACCGGGGGTGAGGAATAACAGAGTCTCAAAGTTGGCCACGGCCTCCTGCGGGTTCAGATTAAGATCCCAGGGATATTGGCTTAACCTAAAGATCAAGTCAAACGCTGCATTTCAATGATCACAATTCCTTGGTTCCCAAATTCCATCACTGGAAAACAAAAGACTTGGCCATACTTGACTGGCGGCTTGGCTTAGGATGATAGTTCTCGATCGCTTTGCTCCTGGGAACTGAAGGGTCTGGTCTCCCCTTCAACACCTCATTCTCCAGGCAAGCTTGCCACAGCCAGCCCCTTCTCTGCCCCCAAACACGTGAGTGAGTATGCGCACATGTGCACACACACACTCCTCCTCAAGTGCTTGGTCTGCCTCCTGCCCAATTCTCAAAATTAGAATCTAGCAAAACAACCATTATGTTGAGGAAATATATTGAACTCCACCGGAAAGGTGGAGGAAAGGAAGAAGAGTGGAGAGGAAGGACGGGCAAAGTAAAGGGCAAGAGGAAACGAGGAGGAAGAAGAAAGAGGAGATTGGGTGGAAGAGAGGGAGGGGGATGGGGGCGAGGCAGCTAGAAAGAGAAAGAGTATTATTTTCATCAGCATTCATTCACTCCTTCCACAAACTTTTATTAATTCTTCCCAGGAAGCAAGAACACTCAGAGCCTTCCCCACCTCTACACTATGCCTCATCCTAAATCCTGTAAGTCTGACTGACATGGAGGTTTTATGATGTCCCCTTCCAATGAGGATGCAGATCTTGACGTTTACCCTCTCCATTCTCAGGGTGGAGGTGTCCCCTGATTGTATCTGCACTGGATTTTACCCACGCTTAGGAGATATTACGGGAAGACAGAGACCACTGCCCCTCATGCAGGGATTTGCCCCAAGTCCCTCCCTTCACAGGTCTGGCAGGCAGCTGGCATCTGGGCAACAGTCTGCTTCCTTCTGATGCCCCTGGCCCCTGCTCTGGCATATATTCTCCCACCTCTGCAATGTCTTTGCTTTTCTTCTATCCTTTCTGCTCTTACCAACCATGACAAGAAGTGGTTCCCTAAGTAAACACTGATCTCCCCAAAGGGATGTGGTGAGGGGAGGGACAAATGAAAGGGAGGGACAAAGGTGGAGAGAGTAAAATTTATAGGGCTGACTAGAGGACTGGCCCATTGAGGACTATCCCAATTTCATTCCCTTCACTGACATTTGGGCAAACTGAGGACCAGAGAGAGCCGCGGGTTAATGAGTAATGGAATACTGCAGCTGGAGAGGGCTGCTGATCTGCTCAGCAGTAGGTATTAATGGATCACGTCTTCTGAATCTTAGCCAGGATTGGTATCTTAAAGGGAGTACAGGCTCCTGGGAATTGGGATCTGAGACCAGTGCCAATTCCACTGGGGAGCTACCTGGGGGGAGCTGGTCTATAGTCCCCAGAAAGCAAGCCAGAGTGAAGAGGTCAAAATCATCTACACAAAAGGCAAATCCCAGGCCCCCAGGCCCTCTGGGATCACAATCCTGAATGTGAAAAACACATCCTGTGTGAGTTCTCTCTGAAAATAAGTCAGGTTACATTAGAGATGAGACCCAACAAAGCTTTTCTCTCTTCCCTAGTTAAATAAACACGTCTTTAAAAAGGGAGGCTACTTATGATGGGTTTTTTCACCCTGCCACCATTGGCATTTGGGGGCTGGATAATTCTTTGTTGTTGGGGAGGCTGTCCTGTGCATTGTAGGATGTTTAGCAGCATCTCTGGCCTCTATCCCTAGATACCAGTGGCATCTCCTCTCCAGTATAACAACCACAATGTCTCTAGACTTCGCCAAATGTCCCTAGGGGGGCAACCCCCACCCCAATTTCTGGAGTAAGAACCACAGCTTTAGAGAATCACAGACTATTAACACGGTCATATGAGTCCAGGGCCCTGTTCACAATTAGAAATTCCAGGTCAGGCTGGCTGCGGCTCACTCAGCTACAGCTGCCAGACTCAGGCTATGAACTCCAGTCCCGAGAGCCCTGCTCACTGCACCAGAGAATTCCTGTTTCAGGACTTGATGGATGACCCTGGCAATGCTGTCTGCTCCTTGGTTTCTCTTTGTGTGATGTAGCTGCCCCATTCCTTGCCTCCTGGGGCTAAACCTGACAGCACCCCCACAGCACAAGAGCAAGTACTTCACGAAATTCCTCAAGAGGATGTTGCTCTTGGATTAGAAGAAAGGAACATAACTGCCCCCTTTGCCTTGCTATGTGTGAGGAGGTTAGAAGGCCATGCATTTCTCTTTCTCTTTTTTAGTGGTTGACCTTCCCTACCCCATGGAGCTGCTGTGAGAGCGGAGATAACATGAAGTATGGCACTTGGAATTATTTAAGCTTTATGATTCACAGGCATTTAGATTATTTAACTACTGATTATGATTATTTAAGCTGAAAGATTATACTGCTCTAGCTCAGAAAATGTTTGTATTTCCATTAAAAAGCACCAGGCCAATGGCCCTTTTGACTGACATTTTTCACTATTAAAACTATACATACAGTGCATGCTTTTGGCCAGAAGACAGTGTGGCCCTTATTTTGTTTTAAGATAAGAAAGTTGACTTCAAAGGCTGCCTCCAGCTAAGTCTCTCCTGCCCCCTCTCTCTGCCCCCACGCCAGCCTGTTGTCCTGATCTCCCAGGCAAGTTGAAAGAACCACCTATGGGCCCACTGCCTTTAACTCTTTTTTTTTTTAAATATATTTTATTAATTTTTTACAGAGAGGAAGGGAGAAGGATAGAGAATTAGGAACATCGATGAGAAAGAAACATCAATCAGCTGCCTCCTGCACACTCCCTACTGGAGATGTGCCCGCGACCAAGGTACATGCCCTTGACCGGAATCGAACCTGGGACCCTTGAGTCCGCAGGCCGACGCTCTATCCACTGAGCCAAACTGCTTAGGGCTGCCTTCAACTCTTTAATCAAAACTGGCTCTGCCATTCCCAAACTTAGAATTTCAAGCGACAGTGTACTCAATGGTTAAGATCATGGACTATCATGTCAAACAGATGTGCTTTTGAGTTTCAGTTGTCTGGGCCTCAGTTTCTGCATCTACACAGTGGGGGTAACAATACTAGTCATCTCTCAAGAGTGGTGGGAATATGCTGGTGAAGTACTTAGCCTCTTCCTGACATATCATAAGCATTTAGCAAGTGTTATTAATATTAACATTGATTAATGGTAATATTAACTCCATCCCCCAAAGTCTCCATGCACTGAAGGGTATATATGCCTAGGCTAGCTTAATTCTCTGGAGGCATTTTCATCAGAGATAGTCCATTCCTTAAGGCAGGGAGAGTGAAGGGCTCCTGATTCTACCTGACATGATATGTAACCACTGCCTCCCTATCATTTTGTGAAACACATCTCTGTTTGGCTCATACAAACTCTTTATATCTAAAGAGTTTTGTGAAAAATAAATGCAATGTACAAAAAAAAGATAAATTTTATTATGGGCTCATTAGAGAGGCCAGTGTACTGAACCAAGCAGTCATTTTTGGCTTTTGGGAAAAGTTCCTGATTTCATATAGTGTTCCTCAAGAGAAAGAAAAAGAAGAGTCCAACATCTCCTAATGATTTCCATGTTTCAGTTCATTTATTTAATGAAGTTAGGAATAGAATTCCACACTGGAAGGAAATGCAAAGACCACACCGCTGCCTCCTCCCAGATATGGGAATTACTTCTATGGTACCCAGAATGGGTGATTTTCTCCCCACAGGATTTGCTGACAAAACTTCAGGAGCTGCCTCAAAAGGCTGCAGAGTTCCACAAAGCATCAAAGGAGGTCTTCCCCTCCAAATTCTAGATCCCACCTCTAGTGCAGTCTTCCAAACCAGCATAGATCAAGTCCAGTTCTTTTCTTACATGTCAGCCCTTTAATAGTTGATGGAAGCATCTGCCTCTTTGCCTTCTCTAGACCTAGAACCCTTCACCCATCAGCTATCCCAAGTGCGGCAAGGTGTTCAGTTATCACTCAACCTGTTCACTCACCACATGACTTGCCCACAGTGTACCAACCCTGGTACCCATAAATGAACTCAATGTATACTGAACACACATGCATATGAGCAAATGTCTGTTAGAAATGCTGTCTCTAAAGTTGTAGTTTGCAAAGTTGCTTTTAAATGCTCAGTGAGCTATCATAACAGTCGGCATGTATCTTTTCATACTTTATTTCAGCCAAGAGTGCTACTTGTTCCCAACACCCTTTCTCCCTTTCTCTTCCATTGGTACTGGGTCCCCTGAATGTTAACTGGACATAGAGTCGCCCAGCTAAAGGCTGCATTTCCCTGCTAGTCTTGCAGCTAGGTGTGACTTGGTGACTTAAATGATGGCCAGTGAGCCCCTTCCCCCACCCTGGTTCTTGCACCTACTTAGAATGTAAGCTCCAGGAATAAAGGGATTTTTGTCCTTTCTGTTCACTCAGAACAGTGCTTACCTCAGTGCTGAAGGCATAGAACAGTCCTTGCAGGTCATGGATGCTCAACAGCTATGTAATGAGTAAACTGTTCAGTGATTCGGATGTCCATGGATGGTATGTGCCACCTAAAGGACAGAGAGGTTCCTTTCTCCTTCCGCCTCTCTGCTGGCTTGACTGTGGCTCTAAACCACCAGTTTCAGGGTTCCAAGAGAGAAACAAAAATCACGAGTGGTAAGCAACTCATGTGCACGTATGTGACTGCCTGCAGCTCACACAGCCGATGTGGAATGAGCAGTTCTTCATGACCTTTATGCCCTGTCTCTGTGCCACCTGTGCTCCATCATTGCAGGCAACTGAGAAAGCTGCAACGAGCTTATCAGGGTCCTAGCTGCCTTGGTTCACTTTTAGAACTGAGCAGGTGGTACATAGTGACAGACAGACTGTGCCATTCTAGGACACATTGCCATAGTACTTAATATGTTTAAAAATTGGATACATTGAAATTCTTCTAAATAAACCATTGGTTAGAGAAAAAATTGTATTGTAGCAAAAAAAAAAAAATTGCTGAAAATATAAGGCCAATTGCAATTTGAAGACAGAATCAGTGTGTGCTAACTGTTTTGGGTTTACCTAACATATATTAACATGTAATATGTATATATATATATATATATATAGAGAGAGAGAGAGAGAGAGAGAGAGAGAGAGAGAGCGAGCGCTTTACTACTTAAAAATAACTTTCTCATAAGTGTGTAATTTCATTCAGTCCCCATAATATCTCTGTAAGTTGGTATATCCTTCTAGCAACTAAGTTTATCAATTTTAAGTAATGATTGCCTTCAAAACTCCTCTCCCAGGCTCCATTTATCCTGTGTAAATTGCCAGGCACTTAGGATTCTTCCCTGGAGAAATGTGATTTGTCTTTTCTCATGTTGGCATGAAGTAAAGAATAAATTGATTATATTATTTTCTGCACCCCGCGTCTCCTTTGAAGGGTACTTACCTAATGAGTGGGTCTCTCAAAAAGGATCCTAGATCAAAGCGGCCAACAGAATCATGCCTTACCTCACTGTAAACTTCTTAAAATAGTTCAATGTATACAAAGGCTTTTGAGGCTATCTGGAGAAGATGTCTAAAATGCAACAATATCCAGTATATTAAGATGAATCTCACAACATCATCAGATAAGTAAAAAATGTAGAGGTCCCCTTAAAACCTTTCTATAACATAAACACAAGAAACCACCAAAAAATCTAAAATACACACTTTGAATTATGTAACTATTAACCATCTCTCAAAACTCTTATTCACTCAGTATTTATTACTAAATGGAACATATCAGTTAGCTGGCCTGTCTGCCTATTAAATTACTGTGCAAGTTTAAACTGTGCAAGCAAATGCACACAGATTGTAAGTACTATATCTCATGGCCTTCAGCTCCTTTTAGCCACAGATATCAAATTCACCTGCCAGAAATTAAGTAATCGAGCTTTGGTTACTGGAATGTAAGCTTATTAACCAGCATTAATAAAACCAAACATAGAGAATGATGTTCTTAATATTATTTTAATAAAATCCCCTTTAAATAGGAGCAAATGTAACAAAGCTGAACCACTATGAAATGTTTTAGCAAGAGGTTTTAGATATTTTTGAAGTAAAAGAATAATCTTATACCCAAGGGAAAGTGAATATTATGTAGGTTTTAGATATTTTTGAAGTAAAAGAATAATCTTATACCCAAGGGAAAGTGAATATTATGTAGGTTTTAGATATTTTTGAAGTAGAAGAATAATCTTATACACAAGAGAAAGCCAATATTATGTTCTTCTATGGCTGGAAACTGTTAGTACCTTCCAGTGTGAGAATAATGACCGGCAATTAGAATGCCAACCACTGAAGACCAAACTGAAGAAAGAGGTGTTGGGGGAAGAACCCTACTTGAAACACAGGCAAAGACCCTCCCTCATCGTCAGTTCCCAAAAGGGTTCTCAGGCCGTAGGAGGGCACATTGCATTTTCCATGTCCCTCTCTACCCCAAATAGCCATGAGGCTCCTTGCCTTTGGAAACAGCTTGCTAAGTGGGATTCCAAACTTCTTTGGTTATACAAGAATCTACTTCATTCATCTATTCATTTCTTTCAGGTATTTGTCTGTTCATTTCCTTAAGTCATTTTACTAAAATGTAAACTGGATAAGGTCATGGATTTGTCTCTTTGTTCACTTAGAACCATACCTACCACATGGTAAGAGCTCAATGAATATTTGATTTTTTGAACTAATTTGTCCTTTAATTCCTCAAACACTTATTCGATCCTTACCACATAACAAGTTCTAGATATCCAATATTAAAAGGGAATTCCACTGCAAATAAAATAAAACTAACTCATGAGAAATCTTTAAATTAGAGGAATGAAGTAATATTTCCTAACTTTAAATTCAGTCTAAATTTAAACTAAGAAGAGGATAATTCCCTGCCCTGCCAAAGAAGAATGGCCGGGAAAACGTACACTATCTGGCACTTGTCCCAAAATGATATAACACAAAACTCTGGGTAAAAATGAAAAAGCTGGGCCCTGGCCAGTTTGCTTGGTGGTTAGAGCGTTGGCCTACACACTGAAGAGTCACAGGTTTGATTCCCAGTCAAGGACACATACCTGGGTTGCAGATTTGATTCCCTGAGCCCTGACCAGGGTGTGTGGAGAGACAACCAATAGATGTGTCTCTCTCACATTGATGTCTCTCTCTCTCTCCCCCTCCTCTCTCTCATACTCATCCTCTCACTCTCTCTTAAAATCAATGGAGGGAAAATATCCTTGGGTGAGAATTAACAAAAAATAAAAATAAGAGGAAACAGTTGGTTGTGGGTGTAGCTATCAAAAGGTGGCATGAGGGGTCTTTATAATGATGGAACAATATTGTGTCTTGACTATGATGGTGGTTACACACATCTATACATGAGTTGAAATTGATATGTCTCAATTTCACACGCACTCACACATAAATGAGTGCATGTAAAACTGAATAAATCTGAATTAAAGTTGATGACTGAACCAATATCAATTTTCTGCTGTGACATTGTGCTATAATTATGCAAGAGGTTACCATTGAGGGAAATGTTGGAAATGTACAAGAGACCTCTTTCTACTGTTTCTTGTAACTGCATATTAAGCTATAATTATTTTAAAAGAAATGAAATTAAAGAGAAGAATGCTTATCAAAACATTCTTTTTTTTAATCTGAACAATAAAGATTTAACTAATAAAAAAAATTTAAAAATATTCAAAATGACTTTTGTTCCTTACTACTCCACATACAAGGTTTACAAAAATCTAATATTCTGATATTACTACAGCATAAAAACATTCTTTATATTACCAAAACATTGGCACCACAATACCAATAAAGGAGCGAACCTATATGACAATATACTGAGTCATTACAAATGGAATTCTATGCTTGTGACAGGGAGAGTATTCCCCATTCAGTAAACAAAAGAAGCAGTATTTACAAACTATAAAAATACGATCTACTTTTGTTAAAAAGTAAAGAGTATTTGTAAAGGTATATACCAAAATGTCACCAGTGTGACATTTAATTTTGCTTCTTCATATTTCTTTTTCTTTTCTAAAATAAACACTGTTACTCAAACAAATATCTAAACTGCTTTCTATCCTCTGGGTGAGGTGCAGATAAAGTCTGTGGAGCTCTAGAACAAAAACCAAGACAAGTAGAAAGACTACATGCAAAGCCATTCTAGTTCAACATGAGAATGAATGAGCTACCTGCAAGAGTCCCGGGCATGACCATCACATTATGACCCCATGACTTCCATTGTGAATCCTGTTTCCCAGGACCTGGGAATTCCTATCTGTAATTAAATGGATGGGAGTCTGGCTTATGCAGACTGGGATGCTGGACCAGCTGCTTTCCAATTCTAAAACTTGGTGCCATTTGATTTTGCAATGGATTTAACAGACACCACCTTTCATTCCAAAAGCCCCTTTTACATTTCAAAGCATTTTCACATATGCTGGCTTATATTAATTTCAGGTTAGTACTTTTTAAAAAAAAATCCCTACAACAATTCTATAGAGTAGACACTATTATCACCTTCATGTTGCTAAAGGGAAAACAGAAGCAACCAGACAGTAATCTCCTGTTAGGGGTGAGGGATGATATTATATCTCCCGACTCTTGGCTTAGGGCTCCAGCTCTTTCCTCTAACACCACACAGCCACTCCCTTCCCACCAGGGATTGAAAACTGGGTGGACTTGGCTGAAAGTTGCTTGCATGTTGCCTGCCAGTTGAAAGAAGATCAACATTGCCTGGCACAGAGTGAGAGTAATTCTGCCAATGATACACACATATGACTATTCCCACATACTTAGGTTGACTGGGTTAATGTCGAGTAACCAATATGGCAACTCAGCTTAATAATCAAGAACAATCAAACCAGTTCGAGGACTCGAACAGCCCAGGAGGTTGATGAATCTAGTTGCTGTTCTCAGTCAATACAATTGCCCTGTACCTCTGTCCCCACAGTCCCAGAACAGAGCCATAAGTGGGGTTCTGGGCCGGTTAAATAGTCAATGGGGTTCATATTGGGCTTAGTGAAGCGGGGCTTTGTAACTTTTACCAAAGGAATTAACAGAGGAATTTTGTATTTATTTTGTAGTGGTAGCAGATTAAGCACTTCAGAAATAATGTGGCAATTCACCAAAAGAGGTCTTAGTTAGGTGCTATCTGAAATCATGAAATTAAGTGGGAAAACATACACATGGAAAAGGTTTATATGTTTTAGAAAAATAAATCCAAATTTTAGATAAATGATACTCTTCACAAAGTATACTAAACGCATGATATATTTTCATTGGCTGGTAGCACCATTTACACTCATATATTCTGTTCCATGCGCCAAGCCCTCCTCTGAGGACCCCTGCACAGAACCACCCCAGGGAAGTGGTTACAGGAGAGAACTGGAGGATCAGTGACGGTCAGGTCACTTCCCTTAAGCCACCAGCCACCAGGTAGAAGCAACGGGATTTCTAGGTCTGATGACTCCCAAACCAGCATGCTTCACCATTATTTGTTCTCTCAAAATGTTGAAAGAATATGCTCTTTTTATGAAAAGGAAGGAATGGAAATTTCCATAAAATGGCATAATAAATCACTCCAGGAGATAGAGAGTTAACTTGGAAGCAGTAAGAAACTAGGCTGCACACCAGGAGGCAGAAGTGAACAGATGAATGGAAAAGAATAAAGGCTGATGAAATCAATGTGCTGGTAGTGAACAGATTATTGATCGAGGCGCTTGAAATACTATGCTTCTTAGTTACATAAAATCCAGTCTCCGCATTCAACCTACTCACTTATTCAACAAACAAGCACTGAGCACCTACCACATGCCAGGCACAGTTCTAGGCAGGATGATCACCACACTGACTCAAACACAGGAGTTCTGGGCTTGGTGGTGCTCACATGACTTCTTGAGAAAATGAGGTCATAGAAAGAAAGCTTCAGGTAGAAGGTTTTGCTTTTAATCCTGGCCAGATGGACTTAAGCAAATTACTTGAAAGCTTTCTGACTTTCAGTTCCCCCACCTCTAAACTGAGGATAAAAATATCTGTTTTCATTATATCATCTTTTATTAGGAAACATTTGAGTTTATAGGTGAGAAAAAACTACTTATTCTTTGGTCTTAGAGAAACTGAGGTAGTTGATGAGAAATAAAAGTTTTGTCCTCATTATTAAATCTTTCAAAATGTTTCACTCCACATTTTCCATGATCTAAGCTCTCAGGTCTAATGTTAACCATGTGTAAGGCTTGTGGGGTCAGGAGAAGGTCATTCTTCCATACCTAGCCACCAATTTCAAAGTCTATGTTACAGGCTTAAGATGTCATCGTTATGTACATTTCCCCTGATTGTGGAAGGAAGGTGGATTGAAATTATTTCTTGGTGATTATTTCATTTTAAAACTTATATAGAAACATGTTGCTTCTTACCTGCTTCTTTAGAAACAGATCCACAGCAATGGATTATTTCTAATATCTTTGAGTAATTTTCTCGGCTATGTTCTTCCATAATGATATTATTTCATTGTGAGGGCAAAATAAGACCTAGGTGGAGATGGATGTGCTATAGGCCCACAGGAATGACCACTACCCAGCATGCAGCCGTACTTTACTGATTAAATCAAAGAAAAGAGATTGGATCCAGTCTCCCCCCTTACCTAACCTTCCCCAGAAGGGGTGGGGGTGCGGTAGAATTTCCAAGCCTGTTTTTATCAGCTCAGCAAATCAGAGGCCTGCTTTCTAAACAAAGAGGTGCCAACCTTGAGACTCTATGAAAGCCAACACAAGCCAGGCATTGTACACAAGTGAAAAGAATATAATTAGCAAAGTTATAGTCACAATTAGGAAATACCTCCTCAGAGAAGTTTCCACTTAACTCAGTGCCCTGCTCAAATTACTATTGTGCTTAACGAGCCTCGGTCTCTGAGCCAGTTCAGACCTTTGTGACAGACCTAAGAATGCCATCCATGAAACAGAAATACAAAATCTAATGCTCAATGCTTTGTTCCGAATCACAGATGTGAAAAATGTGCAAAATGGATCATGGGAAGCTATACTTAAAAAAAAAAAAAAAAAAAAAAAAAAGGAAGAAGAAGCGTAGTCCTGGAATGACTAGTCAGGTGTTAGCTAAATTATTCTTTCTTTAAGCTCTTTCTTCACCTCCTCCAGCCTTCCCTTCCCCATCCCTAAAGAGAGATCAGAAAAGAGAGACCAGGAAACAAAAATGGGTACTCACTTCATCTCCAGGATCTCCTCCAGCTGTTTCCTCCTCTCTATTCGGAGGTTGGCCAAGTGCGCTTCCTTTTCAGCCAGGGACTGCTGTGTGGAGGCCAGGCGTGCCTTGGTGGCGTCCAGCTCCTGTCTGGTCTTCTCCAGGGCGTTCATGAGCTCCTCTATCTGAAAGGCACATGCAACGGGCTGTTACTGCTCCTTCATTCAAGCACAAGGCCTTGCTTGCCAGCCTGTGTTCAGAAACAGACACAACGGAGTCAGAGCCATCCTTGAACGGGACACTGCACCTTGTTTACTTTGTCCCTGGTTAAACACAAATGCTTCAAACACCGAAATGTCCAAATTTCTCCAAGATCCTCATTCAACTGGAGTGTCAAACAACCTTCATAGAAACCCGTTGATACATTTATTGGAAGTGGAAGGTGAGTGACATGACCCAATTTCAACGGTGTCTGGCAAAAAATTTCAGATATTGCCTCCCAGTGGGTGGAAGGCAACATTCAAAATGCACTGTGCCTGGCACAATATACTTCTGTGTGTAGGCCCCAGAGGATTCTGACAGCAAGTTAATGTCCTTGTTTCGGATGCATTCATGTTTGAACCTATCAAAGCCTTGTTTGGCAAAACTGACCTGATGTCCAAGGGGCCTCACCTCACCTCCCAGGCTCACAGTCAGGAAGCAAGATTTGGCCAAAGGTGAACAGAATTCCAGCCACAAAAGGTTCAAGTTTGGTTGGCCCCTGAAGTCTGAGAGGACTCTAAACTTGAAATAAATGACATACAACTTTTATAGGGTGCTAATACACCATAGAAATAAGCCAGACTATCTAATAGCCAGGGTTTCCAGCCAGGTCCCACCAAAACTGGACCAAGAAGCCCCAAAGCAAGGCCTCATCCTCCCAAACCACTGGGGGCTTTTAAACGCCGATGCACAGGAAACAGGGCTGGCGTGTATAGCTCTGGCCCGGAGACTTGCGTGGAGAAGCTGGTGGCATGCCATCCCTTGCACAGATGCAGGCTGCAGCCACCCTGATTTAAAACTATGGACGTTCCAGGAAGTTTCTAGATTCCAGATCTGATGATTGGGTTTCTAAGCTACCCCTTTCAGCTAAACTTGGCAGAATGGGACCATCCATCATTAACGGCAAAGGAACACACTTCAGAATGTGTCAGTGACATGTTAAGTTCCAATTCATAAAGACTTTCTACATAATTTCTGTAGCTTTACATGGAATTTATTCAGAATAAGCCTTATAGCTCACATCCAAGGTAAATTACAGGCTTTTAAGATCATCAAACTCTCCATTTTGCCCTGATAGAAAGAGGAAACTTCATGACCATGTAATGTAACTCATAGCAAAACCCAAAACAGTTTAAAAAGCAACGAATATAAAGGTTACCCTATTAAAGTCTCAGAACCACACCTGCTTAATTGGAGAATAACAAGCATTATTCTTTAACTTTACAAATATACAAAAATTGAAACACAACCACAAAATTGTTTAGTTTCTCACACAAGTTCAGAGAATGCCATACATATGACCAGAAGCCCTTCTACAAAGCAATACTTGGTGAGGCTGAAGCAGAGATTTTATTTTTCTTCCTTCCCTCCTGTGTTGATGCATTCAATAGCTGTGTAAAGAGATCAGGAGGCTTCTGAACAGCCGCACAGGGAGATGCTGAACTCACCTCCTCCCACAAATACATTGAATGGACCTGCAGACAGAGCAATTCCACCTGAAGAAGAACTGGGGGCTGGCTGAACAGTTTCTGCATGAGAAATGACAGAGAGACCACATAGAAACAGGCAGGAGAGCTGTGGGAACCCACACCCACAAGTCAACCTGCAATAGGAATGAGGCACTGAGGAGCCTCCTGTAGACACACTGGCCCTAGGGTACAGCACAAAAGCAGTAATTTAAAGGGCATCTAGACTAAATGGGGAAGAAATCAATCAGCTGCTTAACTCTAGATCAGTGGTTCTCAACCTTCCTAATGCCACGACCCTTTAATACAGCTCCTCATGTTGTGGTGACCCCCAACCATAAAATTATTTTCGTTGCTACTTCATAACTGCAACTTCGCTACTGTTATGAATTGTAATGTAAATATCTGATATGCAGGATGTATTTTCATTGTTACAAACTGAACATAATTAAAGCATAGTGATTAATCACAAAAACAATATGTAATTATATATGTGTTTTCCGATGGTCTTAAGGCGACCCCTGTGAAAGGGTCGTTCGACCCCCAAAGGGGTCGTGACCCACAAGGTGAGAACCGCTGCTCTAGAGCATCTGCCAGTTTGAGGTGGGGAGGCGGGAACTCTCTCTGGGTTGGAGGCTCCAGGCAGCACATTTGCTGTGTTCCCCCACCACCTTGAGTGCACAGGCAGGAGGTCAATCAGGAGCTCTAGCCAGCTGGACAAGGCCACCCTAGTCCCTAGTGCACCCCAGGCTTTAGCCTCCAGGTCCCAGGCCCACACTGGCTACACCACTTGCCTTCGGGCTCCAGCCATAGCTCCTGTCCCCTCCCCCAGCCCATGCTAGCTTCATCTTCAGCTCCTGGCTAGTGCCTCTGACCTCCAGGACTCTCCACAGCCTGCCCCAAATACAGCTCCCACCTCACCTGCCAAGACAGGCTCTGTTATGGCTCATCCCTGGAAACCCGTGGGGCTCACCTGTTCTAGCTACAGTTTCAGGCCCTGGAACAGCTTGTCCCAGGAATTACCATGGCCCATGCCCACACCAGCTACAGATCCAGCCATCTGGCCAGACACCTGGCACACTCACTCTAGAAAGGGGATGCTCCTACACAAGTCCATCCTTCAAGTCCAAGAGAGGCTGCTATTTTCACCGATTTCATAGATTAAAACTCAGAGAAACAACTGAAGTGGGAGACATAGGAATATGTTCCTAATGAAAGAACAGAACAAAATTCCAGAAAAAAACCTAAATGAAAGAGACAAGATTACAAACCTAAATGTAATCTACCAGATAACAAATTCAAAACAATGGTGACAAAGATGCTCAACAAACTCAGAAGAAGGGCAGATGAATTTAGCAAGAACGTCAATAAAGGGACAGAAAATATAATAAAAGAACCAACCAGAACTGATGACTACAATAAATGAAAAATATATTAGAGGAAATCAACAAAAGATTAGATAACACAGAAGGCCAAATCAACAACCTGACAAACAGGTAGTGGAAATCACAGAATGGGAACAACGAAAAAAGAAAAGAAAAGGAAAGAAAAGAAAAGGAGACAAAGAGAAAAGAAGATGAAGAGAAAAGAAGACAAAGAGAAAAGAAAAGAAGATGAAGACAAAGACGAAGACGAAAATGAAGAAGAAGAAGAGGAGGAGGATGAGGAGGAGGAAGAGGAAATAATGAGGCCCTGGCTGATTTAGCTCAGTGGATAGAGCATCGACCTGGGACCAAAGGGTCCTGGGTTCAATTCCAGTCAAGGGCACGTGCTTTGATTGCAGGCTCCTACCCCGCCCGGGTCCTGGCTAGGGCTCCTACAGGAGGCAACCAATTGATGTGTTTCTTCACATTAAAGACTAAAGAATTAGTCTTTCCCTCTCTCTTCCACTCTCCCTAAAAAGCAATGGAAAAATATCTTCAGATGAGGATTTAAAATGGAAAAAAAAAAAAAAAAACAACAAAAAAGAAAAAGAAAAAGAAAGAAAGAAGTGATAGTAAGTTTAAGGAACCTGTGAAACAACATCAAGCATACCAACATTTGCATCATAGTGGTCCCAGAAAGAGAAGTGAGAAGAAAAAAGGTCAGAGAACCTATTTGAAGAAATACGTTTGAAACCTCCTCTAACCTGGTGAAGGAAACAGACATCCAACTCCAGGAAGCGCTGCAAGTCCCCTAGGTGTTAAACCCAGAAAAGCCCACACCAATACACATCATTATTAAAATACTAAGTGTCCCTGGCTGGGTAGCTGCATTGGTTAGAGCATTGTTCTGATACTCCAAGGTTGCAGGTTCAATCTATGGTCAGGACACACACAGAAGAAGCAACCATTGAATGCATATATAAGTGGAACAAGAAATTGATGTCTCTCTCACCCTCTCCCTCTCTCTAAATAAATAAATAAAATTTTTAAAAATGCCAATAGTTAAAGATAAAGAGAGAATCTTAAAAGCAGCAAGAGAAAATCAGTTTGTTAAACAAAGAGGATACCCATAATTTTTCAGCAGAAACTTTTCCGAACAGAAGGAATGGTACAATATATTCAAAGTAATGAAAGAAAAAACCTAAAACCAAGAATATTCTTCCCAGAAAGTCTACCTTTCAGAATTGAAGGAAAATAGTTTCTGAGACAAGCAAAAGCTAAAGGGGTCCATCACCACTAAACTGACACTATGTGGAATGTTAAGGGGACTTCTTTAAGTGGAAAAAAAAGCTAAAAAATAAAAATATAAGAAAAAATCTCACTGATAAAGGCAAACATTTAGTGAAAGTAGTAGATTAACCAAGTATGAAGCTACCATTAAACTTAAAAGAGAAAAGTAATAAGATCATGTGTGACTACAATAATATATTAAAGGATACACACACACACACACACACACACACACACAATGTGAAATATAATGCCAAAACACGTAAAAGTGGGGGAGGGGTAAAAAAATGTAGTACTTTTAGAATGTCTTTGATCTCAAGTGACCATCAACTTAAAATAGAATGCCATAAATATGTCTTGTTATACATGAATCTCATGGTAACCACAAACCAAAAGCCTATAATAGATACACAAAAAATAAAGGGAAAGGAACTCAAATTATTAAATAAAGTCATCAGTCTACAAGAGAAGAGAGAAAATGAAAAGAACAGAAAAGAACTACAAAACAATTAATAAAAGTGCAATAGCTACATACCTATCAATGAACACTTTAAATACAAATGAACTAAATATTCCAACCAATAGCTATATGGTGGCTGGATTAAAAAAAAAAAAAGACATAAGCATATGCTGCCAACAAGAGACTCACTTCAGATGGAAAGATACACTCAGACTGAAAGTAAAGACTGGAAAAACACATTTCATAAAAATTGAAATGAAAAGAAATACGGGGTAGCTATACATATATCAGACAAAATAGACATTAAAAAAGACTGAAACAACAGAGACAAAGAAGGGCATCACATAATGAAAAAAGGATCAATCCAACAAGAGGATATAGATGTCAACATATATGCACTGCATATAGGAGCACCTAAATAAAGAAATAAATATTAACAGACATAAGTGAGAGATCAGAGGTATTACAATAATATTAGACAGTTTCAATACTCCACTTACATCAATGGACAGATCTTCCAGCTAGAAAATTAACAAGGTAACAATGGCCTTAAATGAATGACATTCAATCCAAAGGCCTTAATAGATACTTACAGAACATTCCACCACCAAACAGCAGAAAACACACTTCTTTTTCAAGTGCACATTCTTCAGGACCACAGTAGGCCACAAAACAAATCTTAATACATTTGAGGGCTGAAATCATATCAAGCATCTTCTCCGGTCACAATGGTATGAAACTAGAAATCGATTACCAAAAACTCCTAACAAATACAAACACGGGGAGGCTAAGTAACATTCTACCAAACAGTCAATGGTTAATGAAAGAATCAAGCAGGGAAGAAAATCTCAAATAAACAGTCTAACTTTACATCTAAAGGAATAAGAAGAACAAATAAAGCCCAACATGAGTGGAAGAAAATAATAAAGATTAGAGCAGAAATAAATAAAATAGAGAATAAAAATATGTATAAAATAGAAATTAAACTAAAATCTGGTTCTTCATAAAGATAAAGTGGATAAAACTATAGCCAGACTCATCAAGAAAAAGTAAAAGAGTGGGCTCAAATAAATCCAACCAGAAATGAAGAGGAGAGATGAGAACTGAAAACACACAAAAAAAAATACAAAAAATTATATGAGAATACTATGATTAGGTATACGCCAACAAACTGGAAAACCTAGAAGAAGAAATAGACAGATTTCTAGAAACATATAATCTTCCAAGACTTAATCAGAAAGAAACTGAAAATCTGAACAGATCAATTACTAGTAACAAAATTGAATCAGTAATCAAAAAATTCCCCCCAAGCGCCCCCTCCCCCCCCCCCAAAAAAAAAATTAGGACCAGATGGGTTCACAGGTGAATTCTACCAAACACTCGTGAAGAATTAATGCCTATTCTGAAACTATTCCAAAAACTTGAAGAGGAGAGAAAGTTTCCCAACTCATTCCACAAGCCAGCACTACCCTGATCCTGAAACCAAAGATGTTGCTTTCACATTTATCAATTGTCTCATTTTCCTAGTCTAAAACAATAGCACTCGCATAACAAGTACTAGTAAATGCAAGTGTTAAATGAAGCAGAAGCCATGAATGCAAAGCCCTTAGTGCCAAGCCTGGAAAATATGAAAACAATACCTTTGTAAAAGAAGAGGCAGCATAGCACAGTGGTCACAGACAAAACTCAGGGGTTATTGCACTACTTAGTAGCAGGGTCACCCTCAGTGAGGCTTGTAACATGGAAGAGCAGAACTTAGTTCAAAGGGATTTTGGGAAGATTCAGTGGGCTGACATGTGTGACACCCTGAGAACAATGCCTGATACTTTGTGGCTAGTACCTGGTGTCAGCTTTTATTAATACAGTGCCTGGTGAGTATTCACCCCAGGTTACGTTCGCTTACGACTGAATTCAGGATTTTGTGCTTGCTGTCACCTACCCTAAACCAACCACAAACACAGGCAAACACACCCCTGTGCTAACCGCATCGGTGAAGGCTCTGTCATGGAGCCCGGCCCGTTTCGCTGGGTGCGGTGATTAGAAGAGGTGAGAGTTCTGAAAGTAGACAGACCTGGGTCAAGTTCTGGCTCCACCAAAAGAATCTCTGTGGCCTTAAGCCAATCCTAAGCCAGTGCTTCCCAAATGTTGTTGCACATTAGAATCCATTGGAAAGCTTTGCAAAATCCTCATGCTATGGCCACACCTCTACCAATGAAATAAAAATGCACGCGAGTGGGAGTTAGGCATCCGTATTTTATTAGAGATACTGATGATTCTGATGTCACTGCCAAGTGCAGCAAAGTCTGGGAACCCTGGATATTACTGACCTCTCCAAAGTGGGAAGGAAACAGAGCCATATACGGGATTGGCAAAAGCCTACAGGGAGATAATATACATAAAGTACCCAGCCCTCTCTGCAGGACACCCCGGAAGTGCCCAGTGCATGACAGTGACCATAGTCCCTAGAATGGTTGCTAACCAGGCGACCTCTGCCCAACCCAAGTGCCTTCAGTTCTTCCTGTCTGCACCTGACTTTCAACCATCTAATCAAATCCACTTCCCACTTCTGCTCAACTATTTCATGTGTGTGCTTAGTTGCTACAACTAGATTGCAATCCCCTGGTGGGCACGGACCATGTCTGTATCTTTTCTGGAAGCCCCATAAGTACCTCCACAGCACCAGTGTCCACACTCAGTAATACCCGAAGAAGGGCAGGAAGCAGAATGCAAAATCGTGACTCTGAAACACCCTCCTCTGACCCACTTAATGCAATGATGGATGAAGTGTAAGCTCGAACTTGAGACTTTCCTACCCTATAAATCAGTGGTCCCCTTGCCATCCTCTTTGTTTGCCTCAAGTACCTTCTCTTTTCTATGGTGATAAGGAGGCCCAATGACTCAGCTCCTCAGGACTTATGCCCATTGCCGCCCCAGCAGCTGCCAAGCATCCCCAGGAACTTGCAAGTTGCAGGTTGGCACAATAACAAAGTTCCAGGTTGAGCTGGAGTAGAAGCAAGTAGCTCTTCGTCCTGCTCTACTTTCCAGGGCGTCTCCACAGGGCCCGGGAGATGAGCACTCCTTCCTCCCCTCACCCCTGCCTCGGCGGGCGTACCCTTGTGTGCCAGGCACTCTGCCCGCATAGTGACAGACCTGTCCTCAGAAGCTGTCTGGTTTGGCAGGCAAGCTTAAATCAAACAACAATTTAATCACAGCTGTGGTTTAAAAATTCATTAAAGTACTGAGTGATGAGCACGAGTAAAACAGGAGCCAACCCTGCCCTAGGCCCATGGCTAGCCTCCCTTAAGGAGGCACGCGGAGTGGCCTGCTGGGGGGGGGGGGGGGTGGGTCGTAAGACACACCTGCTGGGGACCCCCATGGAGGCGGGGGATCGGTTCACAGGGACCTGCTGCTGGAGAATCCCAATGATTATGAGCCAAAAGACGCTTTGGAGGAACCCAGCAGGAAAGCAACCCATTTGTGTCCATTTGACACAGGATTTGCTTCTTTTAGAAGCATATTTCTGGGTAATTCAACAGACAGTATTTCCTGAGTGGGGAATTTTTTTTTTTTTTTTAGAATGGCTGTTTAATTCCTAAAACACCAACCTCAATGAAAACAGAATTCATAGCAACCTCAGAAGTCTTCTATATATGTAAGATATTCCATTTAAAATAATTTCATAATAATAATAATTTCCTAAAAGATCCCCAGATATGGCAAGACTAGTATTCTGATCCTATATCTATAAAGCTGGGGTTACATTTTAAAATATATTGGTTATAGAACATAATAATTAAAGGTTTCTTCAAGCTAGGTGTCTAGTTTCACCAACTAAAAAGAAAAAAAAAAAAGCAAACCTTTAAATAACTATATGTCATTTCTGCTTTGATTAGTCATTCTATGTGGCAAATCATAAAACCTCTCTTATAAAATGGCTAAGTTACCAGGACTACCCCGTTGTGTTTGAATAATGCATAGCTCTGTGCCCTCTCAGAATAATGAAGCCAGCAAGTGAATTTTTAAGGAGCCTCATGCTTATAGCCAGCTCTGCAGAAACTGTCGGGACTTTTAAAGTGAGCAGCGGAGCCTTAAAACAATAAAATAAAAAACCTGTTTAAGACCTGAAATCATTAACATGTGTCGACTTAAACTTACACATACATTTGTGTTGTTTAACTAAATATTTGAAAACCAGCTTCTCTCTCGGTTATCTGCCAAGAGCCACGCTCCGGGTTCTGTGTGTCTCTTCCCGACACGTGGCAATGGCCAGTGCTTTTCGGAGGCGTGCTTGGCAAGAGCTGATCTTCAAATATTTTGATAAAACAAATTTATTTTTCTTGAATTATACGTCAGTATTGAGTTAGTATCTATTTTGTCTTAATAATTTGGACTCTTTACACAGCTTTTAAAGCTTTATTTTAAAAATAGATGGGCTCTCCGGGCCTCACCATCACCGTCCGTCCTGGCTCTCTGTCTTTGCTCCATTCAAGAGGATGCAAACTCAGTTTGCACAGAGCCAATGAGATCCCCACGTCCCGGGTCACAGCAAAACCGGAATGGGAATTGGTCCTGTGGGAACAGCTGGGATTTGGCTCAGTTCGGCTCTGGACACCGAGAAGGTCACCCCAAGATCAGAAGGTGAAGGTAAACGCCAAGACCCTCCCTCCTCGACAGCAACAACTTCTCAGACAGCGGCTGTGGGCAGAGGATCTGTTAAAACAGGGACCACTAATCTTATTTTTCCAATTACTCTTATCTGACTTCTATCTCCGCCTCCTCCCCACCTCCCCATGGCTGCCTTAGAGTGACACCTTTTGGAAAAGGTTGAAACTGAAAATCCCCAGGCTGCTTTCTGCGGGGACCTGACTGCCACCCTCAAGACTGTTTCGGCTTTGTGTTCTCCTCACTGAAGCTTACGCGTCCAGGAGCTTTGCTTAGCTGTGTCACCTCTGATCCTTCAGCTGCAAACAAATACCGCATCAAGTGTTGGAGCTCAAGCTCTGAGTTTCTGACTCCATTTTCAATTCCCCCTTCCCCTCTTCTCTCCCCAGGCTCATGAAGGAAACTTCACACCATAATAAAAAAAACGGGTAGAGGAGAGATGTGCAAAATATGTGCACCTGATGTCACAGATGTGGTTGAATGGACAGGGTTGAGCCGCAGAGGAAAGGTGTCTGCAGGGAGCCTGGGGTGCTCATTCAGGGCAGCGCTGTGGCACCTCCCGGGGGAAAGGGCTGTGCGGGGCGTGCTTCTGTGTCCCTTTGGTGTAGCTACTTCATGAGCAGATGGGAGGTACTCTGTTTATGGGTGCCCAGTCTGCAGCACAGCAAAGAGCTGGTCTTTTCTCTAACAGAGTCTCGAACATTCTTGAAAAGCAGTTGAGGGAGCGGTTGGTTAAGAATGTGGGCTCTGAAGCCAGAGGGCTTATGTCCAAGCAGGAACCAGTGTGCTGGCTCTGCGATCCTGGGAAAGATACTTGCACTCCATGTACATCAGTTTCTTCCTGTAAAACGTGGTCAATAACTGTACCTCCTAACGTCCTTGTGAAGTGACAACAGTTACAATAGTTATGAGCTGGGCACCTAGTAAGCGCACAGGAAGCTGCAATCATTACCAGCAGTGATGTTAGTTTAAACACTGGCGTTTCGTTTTCAGCCTGTTAGAGGGTAAGCAAGCAGGACAGAGGGTTACATTTTCTTCCACTTTTAAGAATGACACAATATTTTTCATCTTCAATGGAATGGTGAAATGTTTACTACAAAATCTATTTATAACAAACCAAATTAATCACATGCAAAATGTGTGTTCATATTTTAGTTTTAGCTAAATTCCAGACACAGTCGTGCAGGAACCCATGAAGATATGAGAGCTGTGTTGTCCCACAGAACTTCCTGCAATGATGGGGGATTCTTGTCGGAGCTGTCAATACACATGCCACTAACTACCCATGGCTGCAGAACACTGGAGATGTGACTATGCAAATGAGAAACGGAATTTTCAATTTAATTTTAATGAACTAGAATTTAAATGTAAATAGCCATGTGTCTAGTAATTACTGTATTAGAAAGAGCCAGAACATCAAAGTTTTACCACTTCATTGTCCAATGGTGATGTTTAGAAATCATTTCACTCTTTGTAGAAATTATACGTTTTTTTGAACATATGAGATAAACATGAAATTCAGTATAATTTATTAATTATACTGAATAAATTCATGAATTACTATTTGACTATGTAATTCCACTTTAGGAATTAATTATATTAACATAATAAGGGATGTGCCCAGAGGAATTTATTCTTAGGATAAACATGTTCGTTATAATTTATATTTATTTCTTATAAAAATCAGGATAAAATTGGGTATGTATATATGTACATATGAGTGTGTGTGTGTACGCACGTGTGTAAATGTTGCAAGGAAATTGGATACTAAATCACAGACATCCAGTTGTTATGTTGGTCAGACATTAAACACTAAGTAGAAAGATTTAATGTAAAGGAAAGATGTTCAGGAAATCCTAAATGAGAAAAGCAGGTAAGTAGATAGTAAATACATTACAATGTAACTATGTGTGAGCTTTTAAATGCATATTCATAGAAAGAAAGATGAGAAGGAAATGCGCCAAAATATTTATGGCGGGTTTGTTTCTAGGCTTACAGATTTCAGGTAATCTATTATATTCTTCTTGGTACTTATTGCTGCAAACATGAATTATCAGTTTAAAAAAAGTAAATTTTTAAAAAATTGCAACTAAGGAACATCTGCATAGAAAGTACTTCACCTCCCATGAAAAAATTAGTTGCTGGTGGACCATGGCTTCCCAAGGCCAATGGTAATAAAGCAGAACTGAGAGTAGGACAGGGCCCCCTGGTGGCAGTTATGGGGCAGCTACCCTCAGCCAAAAGGACCTCAATTCAGGCTACACTTTCAGGCATGGCTGCTTTGGCCCTGACAGTCACTTAGATTTATGCTGATTATAATCTGGGTTCACCAGGGAGTGCTGGAGTGTTAGTGACTCCAGAGCTGTCAACAGTCACTCCTGCCACCTCCACCCTGCCCACCATGTGCTTGAATGTGGCTCATTTCACCTTGCTCCCTACTAACATGCCTATGGGTTTGGGGAGTTTAGCATGGTTGTTTACTTGTGGTTTGTTGTTTGTTTGTTTTGTTTTGTTTTGTGCCTGTTCAGCATTTCCTGATTTTATTGTTGTTATCATTTTGTTTCTGCAGCACACAAAATAAGTTGTCAGGCCCTAGAAAATCAAAACCATTTGTCTATGCACTGGGCCACCTCTATTAGCAAGGTCTATTCATTCCCATTCAACAAGTCAGGGCAGTGTTGTCAAATAGACCTAAGTTTTTGCAGTGGAAAGATCCGTTCTCAGGCAGTCCCAAGGAGGCATGACAGAAGGAGGCCTCTTTGATTCTGCAGGAGATACCTGTTGATGGTGACACATTTTAATCAGCCCAAATCAAGCCTGGCTCCAATCCCTTTCCTGAGTCCTTCAGGATCCTTGCATCATAGTTCTCTTCTTAAGTAGTAGTTAGTGGCCTCCCTGGTGCCATCTTGGGGCTTGAATATATGTAGTCTAATACATCTTTGTGTCTTTACACTGGGCCCAGCATCTCAAACACACAGAAGCTGGTCCATAGATAATAGTGGGAGGGGTGCCCAGAGGGAGAAAAGAAGAGAAGGAGCTATACCGGGGAACGATAATCATTACCTCTGATTTCATTAATATGGTTTCCTAGATCCCATTTGACCCTCACATATTCCCAAAGAACCGGGGCATTTAATTGATGGATAAGTCAAGCTTGGAAAGGTAAGGTATTTACCCAAGAACTGTGAGTCTGATTGCTGGGTTCAAATATAATGAAACAATTGTTAGAGGGGGCTTCACTGAGAGAATCTGGTGAGAAACTCTGGAGCATGATTCCTTCAACAGCAAGGAAAGACATTGGCTCATTCTTCTAGTGTCCCCCCTCCTGAGTACAATATCGAACATATAGCCAGCACCCACAAATGCATGAATGAACATATTTAGTGAATGAACCTTGAGTCCCATTTGAGTCACTGGAGTAGAAAATTCAATATGTGCTTTGATTCCAGCAATGTTCCAAGCTATCTTAGTTGACTTCTATTTTCTATTATGTTCTATTTCTATGTAACACATTGCCACAAATTTGGCAGCTCATGGTTCTGTAGGTCGAAACACTAGGCAGGAAGCACAATATGACTAGGTTCTCACAAGATTGAAATCAAGATATTGGCAGACTGCATTCTCACCTGGAGCTCACATAAACAAAATGAACACGAGAAAATACTCTCCACTGTTTAGTTCCCTTTTGCTTTAAAGATACAAAATTGTGTTTCAGAATGTATATGCCAAATATCAGGGAACTTTCTTAACTTGATAAAGAGCAATTACAGAAAAAAAAAATGTACAGATACCAGTGGTGAAAGACTGAATGCTTTTCCTCTAAGATCAGGAGCAAGGAAAGGAGACCTGCTTAGAGTTCTAGTCACTACGATAAGGCAAGAAGAATAAACAAAAAGCATAAAAATTGGAAAGGAAATCATAAAGCTGCTCTTCTTTGCAGATGACATAACTATCTATGTAGAGAACACTAAAGAATTTACACAGAAAAGCCCAGAACTAGTAAATGTATTCAGCAAAGTTGCAAGGTACAAGAGCAACCTAACAAATATCAATTGCATTTCTACATATTAACAATTACCATGGGAAAACCAAAATTAAAAACATACCTATCTGAGTGGCTAAAATAAAAGTAGTAACAAGCGTCCTGGCCAATGTGGCGCAGTTGGTTGAGCAATGTCCCATGCACCGTAGGGTTGCCAGTTCAATTCCTGGTCAGGGCACATGCCCAGGTTGCAGGTTAAATCCCCAGTCAGGGTGCCATATGGAAGGCAATCAATTGATGTCTTTTTCCCTCACATTGATGTTTCTCTCCCTCTTTCCCTCTCCCTTCCTCTCTCTCTAAAAAAATCAATCAAAACATTTTGTTTTAAGTAGTGACGATAATGAATGCTGGTGAAGATTCAGAAAAACTGGGCCCCTCTTACATTGCTGGTGGGAGTGTAAAATGGCCCAACTGCTCTGGAAAACAACTTGGGAGTTTCTTGTAAAACTCAGCATGCAACTGCCATATAACACAGCACCGCACACGTCTTATCATTCATCTCAGAGAGATAAAAGCTTATGTTCATGCAAAATCCTGCACATGAATGTTCATAACATCTTTATTAGTAAGAGAAAAGCAATGGGGACAGCCTGATGTCCTTTAACTGGTGGACAGTTAGACTGCGGTACATCCATACCATGGAACACCACTCAGCAATCAAAAGGAAGGAAGTACTGATACACACAACTTGGAGGGATCATCAGTGAGTTATGCTAACTGGAAAAAAGCCAACCCATAAAGGTTGCATCCTATAGGATTCCATTTATATAATGTTCTTGAAGTGACAAAATTGTAGAAATGAAGGACAGATTAATGGTTGCCAGGGGTAAGGGATGGGCATGGGGGAGGGGTTGAGTGCAGTTGGGGGAAAAAAAGGCAACATGAGGGATCCCTGGGGTGATGAAATGTTCTGTATCTTGTTATCGATGTCAACATCCTGGTTGTGATACTTACTATAGTTTTCCAAGATGTTACCACTGGGAGAAACTGGGTTAAGATCTCTTTCTCTTTTCTTAAAACTGCACCTAAAGCTACAATTATCTAACAATAAACGTTTTAATTCACAAAAAGTGCATACACATATAGTAGGCATACACTTCTGCAGGGGAAAGACAAGACAGGGCAAATGCTGGGGGAGAAGAAGGGAGATGCTCACATACGGTCAATGAGTTCATCCCATCCTCTGCAGGAAGAATCCTCCCTGAAATGTCACAGCTAGGAGGATTTCGGCAGAGAATTTTCATGCCGTACATACCTTCCATTCCCCAGGGCACCTACATACCCACGTAATATCGTCAGCATTCAAATCAATGGTTATTAAATCAGGCTGTGATATCCTAATCAGTGATAAAAAAGTAAAGTGATAAAAATGCCATAATTGTGGTCCTCTTTTTTAGAAAACAAACTATTGCACACACAAACAATAAGACATTTTTAAGCACCATGTTCAATGATAGACACTAGTGTATCATCACTAACCCTTAAAGGCCACCAGCAGGTACTGGTTTCCTTAGAATGATAATCCAGATAAGTACAAAATCATAGTAAAGCTTCATTATCCTCAAACTAAATACACCCCTCAGAGTGCTGGTGTGGTTAGCGCCTCGGTGGGCAAAAAGCAAAAACCAGGCGCGAAGTGCCAGAATGAGCTCTTCTTCTTCAATGTCCCCTGTATTTAAAACACATTATGGAGGCTTTATGTTGACCCTGTGGCTTCTGCAGAAGGAAATCTCCCCAAAATGCCTCCCCAGCTAGCACCCCCACAGTGACCTGGCTCCCTCCTGGCAGAAGGACTGCAACACGGAAAAAACAATGCTTAATTGGTGAACCTTGGGGAAATCGCTTCATACAGAGAAGACTCAGAACAAAGACTTCCACCCAGTCAGTCCTCCCTAAACACAAAGCAACTGGCGATGAGTATGAGACCTCAGAGGCAAGGCGGACGGACAGAACCTGGATGCACCTTCCGGCTGAATAGAGGGTGACTCCCTCTGATTTCCTTCCAGCCTCCAAAGGAATAAGTATGGCCCAGTCACAGCAGTGGTCTGCTCAATTCCAGTTCTGCCTCTCTTCCCATCTAAGGCATCCGTGTGCTGCTCCTGCATCCTCCTCCTGCTCCAGGGAACAGCCCGCTGAGCTGATGAGAACGGGGTTATGGCACTGGGTTCCCAGGACCAGTTACTCTGCTTCTCACCTGCCTCTGCACCCCAGATTGCCCCTACCCCGCCCCGCCCCCCTTCCCGCGCACCCCCCCCCCCCAACACACACACATACACACCAGGAGCTGTATATTGGTCCCTAAAGGAGCCCTGAGGAGAGTGGGTAGATGGCAAGGGTCAAATCCAGCCACTCCTATAAAAACAGCGAAGGCACAAATCCTGCCGAGCATAATTTGCATGCTTAAGAGCAGCAACTTCTGTTTTTTCCCCTGATTACCCTGACTCATGGGAGCACTGACTGTTCATCTGAGCAGAGACAAAAGCTGCTCTTATCTTAATGTGCGACACTTTGTTCTTCAAAACCCCTCAATTGTGATGAAAGGTACTCTGTCGATGGCATAAATTATACTCTCAGGCATTAAACCCCAGGCTTCACCAAATACGTGTATCATGATTTGGAAGTGCATGTCCATGTTTTCCCCCAGGGACATTTTCTCCAATTTATGCCTCCGAACCCTTTTGAAAGTAAGTGACTTTTTTGTTGTTGTGCTTAATCCCCATCTGAGGATGTTTTTTTCCATTGATTTTTATAGAGAGTTGAAGGGAGGGAGGGGGAAGAGAGAGAAACATATATATGTGAGAGACACATTGATTGGTTGCCTCTGGCACATGCCCCAATCAGAGCAGGGGATCAACCAGCAACCCAGGCCTGTGCCCTTGACCAGAAATTGAACCAGAGACCCTTCAATACAGGGACCAACGCTCTAACCACTTAGCAACACCAGCTAAGGTGAGTAAATTACTTTTTTTCCTAGAAGCTCTTTTCAGCTATATATTTCATTACCAATATGAGATTGCAGACTAGTCCCAAATAAGGTGATTAAGCAGAACCCTGAATCAAACATAACCCTCATATTCAAATAGTCTCAAGACAAACATCAGTGAAAACATTAGATTCCTGGCTTTGACGCCAAATATTCACTTAAAGATCTGATTTCCTCAGTTGGAATTTTTTCTCCCTTTATGACTTCTCAAATCTTTAAATCGCTTTGTTTAAAAATATTTCTCATTATTTCTCCCCTCTTTTCTTCAAGAATTAATACTGTTATAACCGGCTATCAGGAAATCATGGGAGCCAAACTTCAACAGGAGAGGCAGGCTTGATGTTTAAAATAACTAACCACCATACTTATATGGAGATGAATACCCCATTTTGATGGGTCCCACTCAGTAACCTTAGAGGCGCCTCTATCTGGGCAATAGTTCCTTTTGGACGGAAAACAATTAGGCTGTGTAATGTGCTGAATCCCTTCAGATAAACCGAGCGCTCACAGCCCGGCCACTCTCGCGCTGGCTTCAAGGCCGGGGCTGTCAGGCCCACTCCTCTGGTTAATGTCAGTAGCACTATGTATAAAAGGTGACTCCAGTGTGTACAAATGTTGATCTTTGGAGAAGTCATGCCTAGACTCACACACACATCCACTCTTTCGTCCACTGGGTCACCGGCAGGAACAGAGGGCGACCCCGACAACGGCTTGCCAAACGTGGAGTCTTACTTGTCAGGTTACCTTCTCCCTCCTTCCCCCGCAACCACCCCCCGCCCCGGGACTTCCCTGCCTGAGATTAATTCATAATCCTGTTTTGTGTTTAAAAAATCCAGGTTCTAAAAGCCTTGCCTTTGAGACGGTTTCTGAGGCGACAGGGAAATGTTCTAATAGACGGTAACAAATTAGGTGCCAATGCAAGTAAGCGCCGAGGAGAAGGGAACCGAGTGGAGGAGTGGCGCGGAACGGTTGCCCTTGTCCAAAATCATTTCTTTACGGTTCCAAAGTAGATACTCAAAACATATTTTAATGGCTGGACTACCTGCAGGTTAAAGGAAGCAACGCCGAACCCATCGCTGATTTTCCTGCACAAGCTCAGCGAAACAAAGATGCCCTCTAGGCAAAAGCACAGCCGAGGTGCTGAAGGAACACAATATTCGCTGGTGTGACTTCCAAACTGAACTTCATCTGCATACCGAACAGTAAGAAAGCTCTCCTCTCTGCTCTGAACAATCCTGTCTTTATTACAGTAAAATTGTTTCTTCCCTTGCCAACCTCATTCTACCCCTTTTTTTGTGACAAAGTTAATGTCCAGAAATCTTCCTTGTACAACTCTAGCAGACGTGACCGAAAACAGACAGGAATTCCCAACGCTGTAGAAACCATCACGGACATATTCTCATCGGAATGATTCTAAAGAGTATAACTTGCCCCACCCTACAGGGGAGAAAAAGAACGTCGAGGGGACACAGTGCTGAACGAGGTGGCCACGTGAACATGACACTGTGATCACCTAGGTGTGGACAGGGACAGTGGGCCTGGGAAGTCCTCTGCTCAGAGTCAGAGAGGAAGAAAAGCCTGCCAGCTAATAGTACAAGTTTCTGTTCGATGGGTGACTCAGTCTGGGTTTGCAGTCATTCTGCTAAGATTTAATGTGCCTTCAGATAAACTGAGCGCACACAGCCCCACCCTGCAGGGAAGAGAGAGAACGTCGAGGGGGAGGGGGGCCACGGGGAACATGCTCCATATCTAACGTTGGCAATGTGCTGGCCTATTCAAAGGCAAAGGTGAGCATGTCGGGAGCATCTCTACCCAGGTGCACGTCTCTAACAAAAGCAGCTCCAGTGACCTACTGTGAAAATGAGGAGGCGGATCACCAGCCTTGTTACTCGGCGTTGGAAGCTGCATGTGGTGTGTGTGTACACAGCAACCTTTCTGCCCTCTCCCTCCAGGGCCCCCTCACATGCTCCTACTCTCAGTGATACGTGGGGGTGAATTTGTGTTTCCCGATTTTTGTGCTACGGGTAGAAGGAGGCAAAACCCTACAATTGAGCCGACTAGGGTATTTCCACACCTATAAGCACTGACTTACAAAATCCGAATGCAGTTTTAAAAGAGGCAGTATGGCTCCTATTGCCTTGCACATAAAAGCCCCACTCCTTTCCCCGGCCAACAGGAGCCCCGAATTACCAACCGCTGCCTGCCTCCTCGACTACATCCCATGCCACTCTGGTCCTTCCCTGGGCCTCGTAGGATCTTCCTCCTTTACCTTGCCTTGTTCTCAGCCCCCTTCCCAGCCCTTTAAGCAACAAGCATCTTCTCACCTGGCAGGCCTCAGCATAAATGCTGCCACCTCCAAAAGGTCCCTCGAAACCTTTTAAAGCAGCTGCCTGCCTGCCACCCGTCGCTGGTATGCCTCATCTCAGCTCCAAGTGCGTTTCCATCGTAGCATGTACCATAGTTTTAAATTACCGAACAATTCCTTTGTATTCTCTTCTCATTTCCCTCTCTAGGCTCTTTGCTCCATGTCTAAGGCATCCACCCAGTTATCTGTAATGCCCAGCTGGGGCCTAGCACATGGCTGACACTCAGTAAATACTCACCTAACTCATAACCAAAATCAGCCAAAATAATAACACCCCATACTCACACCAGTGGTTCTCAAAGAGGGTCCCCCAACCACCAGCAGCACCTTCAGAATTTGCTGGAATGCATGTTCTCAGCATCCTCTCTCCTGCCCCCAGGCCTCTGCTTATTGGATCAGAAACTCCAGGGGTGGGTGGGGGAGGGGTCCGGCCCAGTGAGCTCTAGTTTAACAACCCTTCAGATGCACTTGGATGCAAGTTCAAGTCTGAGGACTACTGGTTCACATGCCATTCAAGCTCAAGTGTCATAGACCTGCCTCTCTTTGAAAAGGAAGAGCGAGCATTGTCTCATAGGGGAGTTATCTTTGCAAGCAAAGGAACTATGATCATTCAGCCCAGAAAAGACCATAAATTCACAAATACATCTGCGTCTGGGGAAAGGACACCAATGTATGCCAGGATACGCTGGCTTATTTCTGCTCCTGCAGCAGGAGGATCAGGCTGGGTCTGAACCTGCTGCAGCCAGACCATCCACGGGAGACTCCTGCCCTCTCCACAGGGATGGCCCAGAAAGGACCCTACATTCATAGAGACCTTGCCGCCCCATCCCCACCTTGATGGTAAGGTTTCTGAGGACATGGACCTTGCCTTGCCGTCTTTGCATCCTGGCCTGGACCAATACCTGCACAAAGCGGCCACTCAGAAGGTGTTTGCATAAGAACCACTGGCTGAAGTACCTGTCCTATTCCCTGTACAGCTGTGGAGAAACAAACAGGGGGGCTTTGCCTGCTGGTGTATTAACGGGCTTTAATATGAGAACAGGGGTTCAAAACATGAGAGAGCTGGTGGTGGGTAGGGCACAGTCGAAAGGATCCAGGTTCAAACCCTGGCTGCTTGCTGCTGTATGTCTTTGGCCAAGGTACCTAACTCACTGAGCCTCCGATGGCTCCACTGCACACGGAGACTATATGCCCTGCCACACGGGGCAGCCGTGGGGGTTGTGTGAGGTTGCAACCTGCAGGCAAATGTGCAGCACAAACCAGGCATGTCGTGGGTGCTCAGGGCACTGTCACCAACAATTGCAACATCACTGAATTGTTCAACTGCAGAACATGGACCAGAGTCCTGTGCCTCTGATATAGTGTGTGTCCTGGAAGCATTAAATGTAAGAAAGTGAGAGGCATGCCTGCCCATCTCATAGCTTTCCATGTGACGGGAAAGAATAAAATGGGAAGAAACACAGGCTCTGAGGCTAGGTAGCTGGCGGCTCGAATTCCTTCTCTGCCACTTACCAGCTGTGTGACCTTGAGGTAGCCACTTACACTCTCTGGGCTTCTGATTTGTTGACTGGAGATAATAATACACTTCACACAGGGTCGTAGTGAGGCCTGGAGATTAAACTGTCTATGAAACACTCAGCCCTGTGCCCTGCCCTTAGTAAGCACTTGATAGGTGATAAGTATTATTCACTAAAACCAACAAGAAGCAGAACAGAATTCCTTCTCTGCTACACAAGAGGCAGAAGCCAAGTGTTAGAGGCATAAACAAGGAGGAGATGATCCATGCAGACAGGGGGACCACGCTTCTCAGAGGGATTGCATTGAAACAATGTCTTCAAATAGGGGTTGTAAACACTGGCAGGACAAAGAGGTCATCAAGGAGTGAGACTGGCCAAGCAGGGAAAGTGCTCCTTACCTCCCACTATTTCTACCAGGCAACATGCAGGTTCCACGTGGCCAGAACCTCTTATCAAAATAAGAAAAACCATCTGAATTTTTCCTGTGAAGTCTGATTTATTTTTTTAAACAATGCCTCCATTAAAAAGAAAAACCTACCTGAATTCACAAAATATATTTGTGGGCCACGTTTGAATCACTGGCTACCAGTTGTGACCTCCTATTTTAAAGGACAGGTAGGATTTTGTCAAGCAGGGATGGTGGGGAGAACATTCTAGCAAAGAAACTGGATGGGCCAAGGCAGTGAGGGCAGGAAAGGCCGGGACATGGTGGGAAAGAAGACGATTGCTCAGGGACTGAAAGGGAGAGGGTGAGGAGCAGAAGGCCAAGAGACAACAAACCCTTGGAGATGGCTTTCAGGCGAGGCTCAGTCTGGGGGGACAGGTAGATCTAGGAATGCTGACAGGACCAGGAAGGCTTTGAAATACTGAAGGAACACAAGCCTACTAAGCCACTCTCTCCCTCCCTGGGCCTCAGTTTCCCGCCTGTGAACTCCTGAATTAGATGAGCTCTAAACTCCCTCCCAGCCCTTTTTGCACTACTCAGGGCGCCACAGACATTTCCTCACTGGGGACCCCACATGCAGCTTCTGGACTCTAGTCTGTGGGGCATGTGACTCTAGCTCACCATCAGGAGGGTCAGGAAGGAAAGGAGCCAAAGTCTGTCCCAAGGGCCACCCTGACCAGCCACCGAGGACAAGCTGACTGTGTGAGACAGAGGGAACTGGAGGCCTTCAGAGAAGACTAGATCCCTCAAGGAAGCAGCAGCTCAAATGATCACAACCACCTTCTCTGAATGTCTTCCTTGGGCCGGACTCCGGTCTATTTACTGGGCAGGATTCTTTCATGGAATGAGGCAGGTCCTACCCGTCCACACCAGGCACAGAACGGCTAAACAGGCCCAAAGTCAAATAGCGAGGAACTGCAGGACGCAGCCAGGCCAGGTTACCGCTCTGATCCAGCACCTCGACCCCAGCCACTCCATCAAGCAGCTCCCCGCTCCTGGCTTTAATATCTGTGTTTTGGTCTATGTTGCTTTCACAGTGCTGTCAAAATTACATGGCAGGACAATCCAATTGGAAACATTCTTTGGCCATGGATGCGAGAAAGGCTAAGGACTAGGGCTCCCTCTCCTGCTCCGGAGGATGGGCCAAGATTTGAGTCCTGGGGAGTTTTGTTCTCTTTTTGACAGGGAAGAGAAGTAAATGGACTTTGATCCCAAAAACCTAGAATTTTGGTCTGAGGAGTCAAATTGTCAGATTGAGTTTGGATGAGTGGGGAATGGCTGGACTTATGAGATTTGGAGTCTACCTGGTGGCTAAAGGGGTGGTGGATGTCACGGATGGCAGGGGCCTACATCCCACTGCCAGCAGCCCCCCAGAGAGTGAGGAGACAAGGAGCCAGGGACCCAGTGCGGAGGGCCAGGGCTTAGAAGTGTATTGGCAACTCTATGTTAACTACCAACCATCCCAGAGGTAGCCACCTGGACCAAAGGCCAGAGGTCTTACCTCAAGCACTCTGGGTGAATATGCCTTGGGGTTCTTGTAAGAACCCTGAGGGAGAGAGAAGGACCCCCCCCCCCCCAATGTCTGAGATTTGGTTTTCTGCCAAGCATGGCTGATGTGGAGGGAGGGGGGGTGTGATCTAACATTTGATTTGACTTAGAAAATATAAAATATTCTGTTTTTGCACCCAAATGTTGTGGAATTAATTTAGCCAATTATAATTATTTGTATGAAAAATATTTATATTGAGAAGGCTTCATATGTTTGAGGAATTTCATCCATCTGATTATGGAAAACCTTCTCTCTCTTATGCACATATGCACTATGTATTCTGATTGTTTTCTCTTTAAATTCTCAATTTTTATGTTGAATCAGTAGTTGGTCTATAAGTTAAATATAAAATTAAAAAAACAATGTATATACCTTTATGTGGACACATAAAATATTTGTTTCTATTCCCACTTGAAATGAGAGACAAGGTAATATTGTAGGGTTTTACTAAGCTCTAATATCAATACATACTAATTAAATAATGAGTATTAATGCTAATTAACAATTATATGGCATTTACTCTGTGCCAGAGATTGATTTGCGTGTGAATAATTATTTATAATCCCATTTATTTCTTACAACACTCTTTTGAGTTATCATTCCCATTTTATAGATGGGGAAACTGAGGCACATAGAGGTTAACTAATTTGCCCACAGTCATACAACCAGTAAGTGGCAGAGCTGGGATCTGAACCCAGGCTGTGAAGCTCAAGTCTTTGATGGCCACTAGCATACTTTCTAGCATCTATTGTAAGGATCAAAGGTGAGGCAGTTAGCATCCAAAGCTCTCTATAAATTCATTCATAAATTCAACAAAATTTACTGTAGCTCTCTGCCAGGTATGCGGGATTCAGTGCCCACACTCATGGTATTCACAGTCCAGCAAGGAACTTGCTCTTAATCCCCTCTCACTCGTTCTCTCACTCTTTCTATCCCAAGGAAATTACCCACATGAACAGAATTCATTTCACAACTTTACCCAAACGCTCACATGCACATATCTTGGTGATGCAGGTAAGTCTAATATACAACACGTATAAAAATAATTATAATTTTTTAAAGCTAAATTAAAAAAAAATTCCCTTTATTGATTTTTAGAAAGAGAAGGAGAGGGATAGAGAGATAGAAACATCAATGAGAGGTAAACATCATCAATTGGCTGCCTCCTGCACGCCCCCCACTGAGGACTGAGCCAGAAACTGGGGCATGTACCTTGATCAGGAATCAAACGGGTGACCTCTTGGCTCCTAGGTCGACCCTCAACCACTAAGTGATACCGGCCGGGCTTAAAAAGATTTTTAAAAACAAATCACAAATATTGATCTCACAACTCAAAGATAGTAGGACATGGTCCAATTAGAAATAACCCCAAGTTGCTAAGACATGTAAGCATGAAAATCTAGAAGGCTGGAAAAATAACATTTGCCACTATTAAGAGATTTCTTTTGTATTTATAGTTCACTGGTTGAATGTGATTCATAAATATCCTGGGGTCTGAGGTCCATTTAAATGTAATATTCTCGTATGTAAGGAAAAGAGCATTGACTTCATCACAAGGCAGGCCCTGCTGATGGCAGACGAAGACTGGAATGTGCAGATAATTATCTTTAAGGCAGTCAGCGGCTATATGTCTCCTATAATATCACCTTTCAGATCAAGCCAAGACATTCCAGTCTGAATCAAGGTTTATTTATGAAAGGATTTAACACTTTTAGATCCCATATTGCTTGGAGGACCACCAATTTCATTCCCAAATATCCAATTTCTTCAATTTCACAGAACATGAATGATATTTCAGGTTCCCATATGTGGAGGGAAAAGTTTAAGACACTAAAATTCCTTTTCTTCAACGAGGTGAATTTCTTTGCTAACACCTCCACAAAATAAAATCACCACTAGGGACTGCAAGTAGAAAATGCCATAAGTCATAATGCCACATTCATGTAGATACGAACCAATTTTCAGGTAATTCTAGCTGAATGGGCTCCCTTGTTCCCCTCAAACTTGAAAAGTCAAAGGAGCAATTTGATTGTGGGTGCTCCATATGGGCCACAGACAGGAGAGAGAATGGCCCTTCTACCAGCAAGGACAAGGAGAGACACAGAGATGTCCAAAGAAAGCAACAGAGTCCAAATGGACCCCCATATGTTGCCGTGATCTACTGGAGGGAACCGTTAATCTGGAAGATTATATAAGTTCCTTCATTGGTGCTGCTAGGGACTGATCAGATATCCTTTTTGAAGAACTGGCATAAACTAGTTTAAACTAGACCAGGGCTAGCATAGTGTGTGGGGTGTCAGGAAAGAGATAGTACCCACTGAAGAGAAGAGCGATAAGCAATCACAGAGGCAAGAGCCCACAGCCCAATATTTCAATCCTGCAGCTGTCTGATAATAGCCCAGGCTAGTAAAAAGGATAATGATGGCCATGAAGACCAACATAGATAGGAAATTCAATGTATTTTTATAGAAAACATTGCATTAGTCATTTGGTAACAGTAACTAATTTTAGTCATTTGATGATTTAAAATAATTTAGTAGGAATTAAGCAAGGAGAAAAAGAGAAAAATCATTTATGCTGAAGAATGATCAAATGCCTTAACTTTATTATTACCTATTAGTAGGTATTAATAATTACCTTTTAATTAATCACTAATATAACTTTAATATTATGTTAATTAAAAGAGTAATATGCATGCAAGTGTGAGTGTATATTTATTTACTTACTGTTTTTCACTTTTGTATCTTTTAAGTTTTATTTGTAAAATTTTTCAGTGACAGTTGCCATATAATATTATATTAGTTTCAGCTGTACAATGTAGTGATTACACATTCATATAACTTATATGTGACCACCCCAATAAGTCTAGTACCCATGTAACACAATACATAGTTATTAAAATATTATTGAATATATTCCCTATGCTGTACTCTATATTCCCATGACTATAATTATAACTGCTAATTTATACTTCTTAATACCTTCACCTTTTTTTACCCATCCTTCTAACCCCCCTCCCATCTGGCAACCCTCAAATTGTTCTCTGTATATATGAATTTGTTTCTGTTTTATTTGTTAATTTATTTTGTTTTTAGATTCTACAAATAAGTAAAATAATATGGTATTTCTCTTTTTCTGTCTCACTTATTTCACTTAGCATAATATCCTCTAGGGTCCATCCATGTTTTCATAAATGACACTGATAAAAGAAATTGAAGATACAAATAAATGAAAGGCTATACTGTGCTCATCAATAGGAAGAATTAATATCATTAAAATGTCTATAATATGCAAAGCAATCTATAGATTCAATGCAATTCTTATCAAAATACCAATGGCATTTTTCACAGAACTAGAACAAATAATCCTAAAATTTATGTGGAATCACAACAGACCCTAAATAGCCAAAACAATCTTAAGAAACAAAAACAAACAAAAACACAGGCCATGACCCAGAGAACCACTGGTGGCCATTTCATAGCTTTCCAGACTTGTTTCCATCTATGCCCATCGCTCTAACAAGTCAAGCCCACTACACATATGGCTTTGTGGCCTTCCTTTTAACTTAAGCTCCAGGGATGTTTTCCCTGTCAATAAATATTGATCTCATTCATTCTTTAATGGCCATAGTGTAATCTATAATAGCCCTCTCCCAACAGTCCTTACTTCCAAGTTTTCAAATTTTATAAATAACTGTACAAAAATAATCTCTGAACATCTTCTTTGCTTTTGATCCAGTTATTACTTAAGGTAAGTGCCTGGAAAGGCACTTGCTAGGTCAACGGGCACGCATATCTTTAAAGAACAGAATACATACCAACAAACAGGCCTCCTGAAAGATTATACAAATCCAGAGTGAAGGGCATATCTTATATTCTTCATTTTGATTCTTTGTATTTTCTGGGGATATTTTCTCTAACTTACATTTTGCTTAAAATTGCATACGTCAATGAAAAAATTATAGGTGGTTATAGAAAAATAAAAGGAAAAGTAAAGGGACAACCGGAAGGTAACTTTTTCCAACAGAGAATTCTAATCTACAAGACAGGTTTTGCCTGGAAAGAAGATGGGGACACAGGACTCTTACCTGATGCTACTGTCCATTACCCTCACCCTCTCACTCCCCTTCATGCCTCTCATGTTCCTATCCCACCCCTGGTCATCTACGGGTGGAGAATACAGCGCTGAGCAAACTTGAGTGTCCCGTCCTTTCAATAGTCATAGTCATCACTCTATTAATAAAAGGCCATTCTGGGTTTTCAAAAACAAAATAATGACTTCCTCTCTTTTCTAGGAATAGCTCTCTTCAAGGAAGAGATTCAAAAGGATCCTCACTGGGTTGAGTTAGGACTTCCCAATTCCCTTCCCTCACCCTGAAACCAATAAAACACTCTAGCTTTTTCCTGTTATCACGAATAGTAGCCAATCCACCTATCTACACGTAATGTCTTTCCTGTTTCCTGATTGACTGAGGGGTTAGAAGCAAGATAACCACCCTCATTAGAAATATGTGTATACAGAAAGACAGCAGGCTCTAATGAAGTTATTGGGGAGAACTGATTTTTATCTACTGGGCCTATCAAGAGGCTTGGGGCTCACTTTATTCACTGCTGTGTTGCTAGATAAGTAAGTTCCTAAAAAGTTAGAAGCTACAGATTACTTCAAAAATTGACTTTTTTAAAAAAAAATCATGGCATTTTTAGATTGTAAGACAAAAATACAATAACACTAAAATTTTTCCTAGTAGTTTATAGTTTATGTCTTCCAAATAGGATGTACATATTCATAGTATTTGTATAAGAACAACCCAACCCCCACACAGCTTCTGCTGACCCAGAGCATGAACTTCACCTTGAGGTCAAGCCAGGTGATTCTGAAAAAAGGGCTAAATCCTTCAACCACTGCCAACCCATTCAACTCACTGTGGCAACAGAGTGGTGAGTATTTCGGTCCCAGTGACCTGAAGAATGAGTAATTCACAAAGCACCCAATTTATTCCCATAAAATGCTTAGCATGCCAGTTGACTTTGGGCTCAATTTACAGAAAAATCCAGGTTTTTAGAAAGATTTACTCTAGGGTTTCCAAATGTTTATTGCCTTGCTGACAGATTTTTAGACTGATACTTGTAACAGGTCATTTTTCACACCACAAGGAATCCAGAATGTGATTCCAGAACATGGAGCAAAAATTGTCTCTGAGAGTCCAGTTGATAGGAAATTACTCAAATTCTAGACTCTATGCAAGCCAGTAAGTAAAAGTACTTCTTACATTAATGATTATATGTGAGATAGCACAGCATCAGCAAAAGTTATATGTGCCTACTACCCCTCCCACTCACCTTCACTCTATCAGGCTCATGCTTACTGGTATTTTCTCTGTTACACACACACACACACACACACACACACACACACACACACACACACTGAGCTTGTTCCTACCTCAGCGACCCTGCACTTGCTCCTGACACCTGGAGTCCATTCATCCCAGTGCCTTGCAAAGTTGGCTCCTGCTCATCATTCAGCTTCAAATTAGCCCCCCTACCTCTCCAAGCCACACAGTAAATACTATGGCCTACTGATTCCCTTCTTAGCACATATTACAATCTCCAATTATCTTATTCATTTTTAGAAATATACTTCTTGTTACTGAGGGCTCGACCTTGTCTCCCTTATTCACAGTCACATCCCTAGTGCCCTGAACGATATCTAGTACAGAGAAGGAACTCAATAATTTTTTTAAGTAATTACATAAAAACCTCAATTAATCCAAAGTACTGGGGTTCTGCATTCAACTATAGTGCAAAGCTATGAGGTATGGCTTGCATTGTATCCTAATTACTCAATTATTGTAAAAATAAGATACAGTTCAGATCAGACATGTGAAGATCAGGTTCATGATCTACAGAATGAAGGGATTATATTAAGTGACTAGTTACAAAAGTTCCATAATGAAGATACCCTGTTATTGTTGTTTTCCATGATGCCAGTGTTTTAAAATAGTTTGCTTTTTATATCGGTAGTGTATCCTTATGAAGTTTCTATCAGAATTTTTGAAAGATAGCAAATAGTTTATGGATAAAAAAAAGTGTACAATTAATGTTCATAATATTCCTCATGATAGCCAACAAGTGGAAACAAACCAAAGGTCATCACCTAATAAATAGACAGATAAAATGTGGCATATCCAAATATCCATACAATGGAATATTATCCATTCATAAAAACGAATGAAGTACTATGATGTGCTATAATATGAAGGAGGCTTGAAAACATTATCCTAAATAAAAGTGAGACACAAAAGAGCGCATACATGATTCCATTTATATGAAATGTACAGAATAGGCAAATCCGTAGAGATAGAAAGCAGATTAGTGGTTACCAAGGGCTAAGAACTGAAGCAACAGAGAAGGAGAGGACAGGCAGAAATGGGGAGTAACTGCCTAATGGGTACAGAGTTTCCTTGGGGGGTGATGAAAATGTTCTAAAATTCATTGCAGTGACGGTTTCACAACTACATAAATATACTAAAAAAACCATGGAAGGTATACTTTAAATGAGTGAATTGGATGGTATATGAGTTATAGCTCAATAAAATTATCATGTACATATATTTTTAATGGCATGAAGACACCAATAATATCTTTTGTGATTAAACTGGATGATTAAGTCTCATCTAGACTACAAGTCTACAAATAAAGCTCCTCCGGGTTTACATTGCTTTAAGAAAATGCCAGCTGCTCTAACTCTGAAATCTTAGTGGCTTATGAGAAGTTTATTCCTAGCTAAAATAAATTCCAATCAACAGCATAATTGTGTATGGGGGGGGGTGGGCAGTGATGTTCACTCTGAGCAGCCATTTCCATTCTTTCTGTCTAATGCGGCCATCATTCTGGAGTCTGAGCCTCAGAGTTCCAGTGAATCTTCTGTATTTGGCCAGTAGACAGGGACAAGCGGGTTCAGTAAATTACACTTTGGTACTATATTACCAAAGTAATTTATATGCCAAATCAAAAAATGGCAAAAATCACTTCCATTGACCAAAACTGAGTAATATGGCCACCCCTAACTACAACAAAATCTGGGAAATGTACTCTATTTGTGTGGAGGAGGAAGAGGAATCAGGTTTCGTTAAATGTATAGCGACACTTAGCAGGGATTTAGGAGGGACCCAGGGCCACCTTTTTGTCACACACACAGTTGCTCCAAAGATATTATGTCTTAGCAAGTAGTCGGTACCAACTGGAGAATAAACTGGTAAAACTAGTTTTTAGAGAGAAGTTTGGAACAGCTAATAAAGTTGAAGATATGGTAGATTAGAAAACCTGGCCACAATATTTTGCACCTTCTCTTATCCCTTAAATCTGGGCCGGCCTTGTGACTTGCTTTGACCAATAGAATATGGAGGAGGTGATGCCATGGCAGTCCAGAGCCTAGGTCTTAAACGGCCTTGCAGCTTGTGTTTGAAATGATGCCTCAATAACGTCATGCTGTGAGGTAGCATGTGTACCCTATAGGAGAATGAGAAGCCATATGGAAAAGATCTGAGGTAGCCTAGACTACAGACAGTCCCAGTGGTCAGACATGTGAGTGAGGCCACACTGACTATTCCGCCATTGCCACCGTCATCTGATTGCAGCCAGATGAGGCAAACTAGCAGCAGCACACCGCCCACACACAGCACTGTGTAAATCATCACTTAGGCCAGGACGTTTGGTGGGGGGGGGGGGGTGCTGACACAGCCATAGATAACTGATACAGGCATTTGACCACTGAGTATAGACTACAGAAAAACTCAGACGTTAACCCAAAGAGAACGTCTCAAAAATGTCCACTACAGTACTATTTATACAAAGAAAACACCACAAACAAAACTAATATGTCAACCATTACAATAAAAATGGATCTTTAATACATGATTTAGGTAGCCAATGGAACACTACACAGCATGAAAATAAAACAAAGCTACAGAGCCCTCGCCAGTGTTGCTAAGTGGTTAAAGTGTCGCCCAACCCATTCACAGAAAGGTCATGGGTTCGGGTCACAGGTTCAATTCCTAGCCCCAGTTGGGGCATATGTAGGAGGCAACCAATCAATGTGTCTCTTTCACATAGATCTCTCTCTCTCTCTCTCTCTCTCTCTCTCTCTCTCTCTCTCTCTCTCCCTCTAAAAATCACTGGAAAAAATATCCTCCTAGGATGAGGATTAACAAAACAAATAAACAAACAAAAAAAGCTACAGGTTTCAACTTTAAACTTAAAGTACATACTCTTAAGAAAAGAAAGTGAATATCCCAATGGTACATATTCAGTCACCAAATATTTATAGAACACTAGTAGGTATCTGGGATAAAGGAGTCATGAAAACAGACCACAAAAAGAAAAACAAACTAAAAAACCCTGCCCTCAGTGAACTTGCATTCCAACGCAGGGAGAAAGAAAATTAGTCAAGTGTTAAGTCACCTCGATGGTGAAAAGTAGTAGGAGGTAAAAATTACTAAATAGTTAAAAGTCCTAAGGAGAATAATGAAGAAGGGAAAGGGATAAAGGATTGGGGGGATTTGCAATTTGAGATGGGGTAGCCCAGAAGGTCTTAGGCCAGGGGTGGGCAACCTTTTTGTGAGTGTGTGCCAAAACCAGCAAAACCTCTGACTCAGAATTCTTCTGCGTGCCAACCCTAATTTTTTGAGAACATGTTACGCCTACTTGATATCTCTTAAGGTGTACGTATGTGAAGAACCTTGAAGAAATAATAAAATTCATTCGAGCGACAAAAACACAGTATATGATGATGAAAAATACATTTATTTTTTAATGTATACATGTACACTGATAGTCCGACAGAAAACTATATGACTCTGTTTGATATTATCAGTGGGACTTTTGCTGCTGCATCACTGATGACAAAGATTTTACATCAGGTTTATATTTCATGACCTTCAGAGATATGCACGAGCTACTACTTTCATCCGTCAGGCTACTCCTATAACGAGACTTAACAAAATTCATCACTGAGAACAAAGATTCACAAGCGTATGTGGATGAAACCAAAACACTGGTAGGATCTAGAAAGGCAGGAAGAGCTAAGGCAGAGGCATAGAAATTGCTCTTCCCCTCTCTCGTCAATCAATGTCTATGGTCTTTAAGATAACTTGTTAAGTAAAATTATTTATTTATCTAAGATGCACCTACACTGAATTTATCTGAAAAACAAAAAAGTCAATATTAAGAAAAAAAACTGTAAATAGAAGATTATAAGAGAGGGTTTTGCGTGCCAGCAAAAGTTACTGGCGTGCTATGTTTGGCACACGTGCCAGGGGTTGCCCACCCCTACCTTGTGCAGAGTCTTTTAAATAAAGCCTGGAGGCGAAGGGAACTACAAGTGCAAAGTGCCCTGAAGCAGAAGGACGGCTGGATTTTCAAGAAACAGGGAAGAGGCCAAGGAGCAACTGGCCTAGAGTCATGAGAAAACTATGAAGCCATGTACTGTGCATTTAAGACTGTACAAACGAGCAGTACATATTACTTATGAATTCATAAATATCTAGTTTTAAAAGTCCATATTGGTTGAGAATATATACAACATGTCAAGTAAGTATAAAAATAAGCAGGAAAAGATACACATTAATTTCAGGATAGGATTTCCTTTGGGGGAAAGGGAGGCCACTGGATCAAGATGGAGTATAATCGTTTCATGGCAAATTTTATTTATTTATTTACTTATTAAAGTAAAATTTGTTTAGGGTGGACAGGTAGGTTTTAATTATAATATTCTCTGTATTTTCTAGTATGTTTGAAACATTTCATAATTGGTTTTAGAAGGAAATAAAGTAATAAATATTTAATCAACAGTCAGCAATTGTTTATATGAGGAGACATAGTTGGAACACGCACACAGTGAGAAGGGAGTTTACTAATTGTCCAAAACCTCAACTGGCATCTGGCTGGGCCACACTAAGAAGGACACCATCTCTCCCCTAGAGGTAACAGCCACCACATTTCACACATCATATTATGTAGGATTTAGTCCATATATAGTTAGCATAATTCTATGTTGATAAAGGCGGACACCAACATCAGTTCTACTTTAAACCTGTAGTGCCTCTCTATCTGCTTCTAATATAATTTCCAAGTTTTATATGTAAAATTACATTCCAGATAAAAGAGCTCATGCTTCTGTAAAACTGGACAGGAAGAGGGGTTAGTAATAATGACGATAACACACTGGCTTATTGAGTGCTCTGTATTTGCCAGTCCCCTTTTCAAGTTCCCGTTTTGCATACTAGGTCATTTAGTCTTCCTAAGAGTTCTGTGAGGTAGGCACAGCCATGACCCCCTCAGACCAATGAAGAACGGAGGTTCAGGGAGCTGAGTGACTTGCTGAGTTCACACAGCTGGGAAGTGATTAGCCAGGCTGCAAACCCAGCAGCCTATCTGGCGGCAGAGGCTGAACTTAAACCACCAGGTTCTGCTGGGAATGCAGAAACCTCTGAGCACATCCTAAACTGCTCCCACAATTTACCACTTGTATACTGAAGTCAAAACCAACTGTGGGATGTTTGTGTGACTGGGCAATAAATAATTAACTATATGGTTCATATTCGCTTCAGCTCATGGGATTATAGGCTTCAGTTGAATCAATGTGAATCTTCAGTGTCCACCAACATAAATTTGAAATTTTGCTGTCTCTTATAAATAAAAAAATATAAATAAAACTGCATCCAAAATAGTGATGACTTTTTAAACTCTTTAAAATTTAAAAAAAAAAATTTGCACATCTAATTTTATTTTACTCTTTTAAAAAATTATTGAATTTATTGGGGTGACCTTGGTTAACAAAATTACATAGGTTTCAAGTGTACAATTCTATAATATACCACTCAAAGTCAACTCTTATAAACACTATCATCTTTAAAATGGTATTGGTATTTGGAGAGAAGGAGCAAGGTCCAATTTAGCTCTGAGAAATGCCTCCTGATTCTCACTGAAAACTGTATTTATTTCCCTAAAGGCTATATTCCCACACATATTAGTCCTACAGAGTCATACAAAGCAAAGTTTGGGGACTGCTTCTCAATTGGGAATTCTCAACATGGCAGGCCAAAATTCACTGCCATCACAAATGAAATGATCAAAATGAAACATGGTTTTTAAAAAAAGAGAGATCTTAAGACCAAATGAATACAATGCAAAGGCATCTAACATCACCAAAACCAAAGCTAAAAAATGTAAATAATCTTATCTTTAGCCACAAAAATGAAAAAGAACTAGCATGTCACTTTTCTCCTAGCTTTAGTTTAATAATAGGAGATTAAATATGTATGCAATCCATATAAGGAGAAACTAACCCTTATAACTGAAAAATCATGTTTGGTAGAAATTAGGTGCAATAGCAAACATCAAACAGTCTATGGTGGTACATCTAAAAAACAAATTCACTGTTAATCATTTCTTTCAGACAATCTCTATTGCTAATATGCTTAATATTTTCCCTCACTTAAGCAAACGTTTTTTAAAAAAAAGATCAAACATGCATCTCTCTCTATGTCCTTGAGACATTCTACGCTTTGTGTAGTATAATCCAGAAGTACTGTCTCATCCTACACAGTAGCTCACACAGAGAACTTCAACCAGAAGCCTTCCCAAACATACCTCCTGCCATCATTTATTTTTTAAAATAAGAGGACTAGAATCTTTTGTCCACTGTCCCAGAATGTTTCTGATCTATATAGTTCAAATGAGTGACTTTAAGGAGATTAAAGCTTAATTTAAATTATTTCTATTACTGCAGTCAAAGTAAATTCAATGCTCCCAGAGTGATGTTTCTAACAAAACCAACTCAAACTTTGCTTCACTAAAATATAGCCAACAGAGGGAAAAACACCATAAACATAGTAATTATGGTGAAGTAATCAAAGGCCTCTACACTCAGAAAAAAAAAATGTCCTAAAAATGTCACTTGTGGGTTTTGAGGGTTTGGATCCCTGAAAGGGACCTATTTTAAACAGAAGTCAAGAGGAAGCAACACACGGTGGATCTCTCTGTCTCTCCTCCCCTTTCTCTCACTCTGGGGAAGGAGAAGACACAAGTGGAGAAAGCAAACAGCACTTCTCACCCCACCCCATTCTTTCTCTGTCTTCACTTCTCCAGGGGCTTCCAAACACCCCCACTTTACATAGAATTCCCTTCCCATCAGATTCCCTGGCTTGTAATTATCATCAAAGGCAGCTTCTATAGGTTGACTTAGAGAACTTTCGGGCCTCAAACAGGACTTCCTGGCTGAAAGTGACTCTGTTTTATTCTCTTTAAAGAAACCAACAGTGTGAATTTACTAGAAGAGTTGATTCAATCTGAATAGACATTTCTCCAGAGAAGATATACAATAGGTGCACAGAAAGATGGTCAACATCTCTAGTCATTAGGAAAATGCACATCAAAGCCACCATCAAATGCTACTTCCCACAGACTGACTGGGATGGCTGTTGTCAAATGTGTTTATGACAATGTGGAGATCTGGATCCCTTTACGCACTGCTGGTGGGAATGTACAGTGGCAAAGCGACTGTGGAAAAGTGTATCAATTCCTTAAACCAATGATCGTAGAATTACCCTTGGATCCAGACATTCCTCTTCTGGGTGTATGTTCAAAAGAATTGAAAGTAGACTCAAAGAGTGTGCCTAACAGTATTATTCACAATAGTCAAAAGGTAGAAAAAACCCACATGTTCATCAACCACTAAATGGATACATAAAATGTGGTATAGACATGTAAAGGAATATTATTCATCTTTAAAAAGGAAGGAAATTCTGACACGTACTACAACATGGATGAACCCTGAAGACATTACCCTAAGGGAAATAAGTCAGACACAAAAAGACAAATATTATATGAGTCGCCTCACATGAGGGACTCAGAGTACTCAAAATCAGGGGACAGAACGCAGAACGGTAGTTAGCAGGAATTAAGGGGAGGAGGTGCTGAGTTTCAGTTCAGGTGATGAAAAAGTTCTGGAGGTAGACGATGGTGATGGCTGCACTTCAATGTGAATGTACTTAATGCCACTGAAGTGGACTCTTAGAAATGGTCAAAACAGCACATTTTATGTTATGTGTATTTCACCACAATAAGAAAGTTGACTCACAGGATATAATGGTTTTCATTATAAATCAGTAGCCTGCCACTCTGTAGCTCCACACCATTTAGTGTATAAATATGATGCTCCCTGGTTACACACGCTCTCCTTTTAGTGAGCATCCAACCAGAGGCCAGGCTGCAGTAGGCAGAACAGTTGTTCATGTCTTTAAACTTCCTCCTACTTTAGGAAGAAAGCACTAGCTTGAGACATGGATCCCCTTTCTCTAATGCATAGACCCTGACAGACGGAGAATCACCCACAGCACCACTTTGTGCTGAGGCCCCTGGGACTTCATAATCCTTCCCAACATAGGGTCCAGGCAGACATCAATTAATCAGAGCTGTCTGTCAAAAGGAAATCTATTTGCCATAGTGGTCTAGGTAGCAATCTAGTTACTTTTACATAAACCCAAATCTTACACATTAAAAAACAATTACAATTAAGCTGAATACACCAGATTATAGATGTAAGGAGACAGGTGTGTTTTGTCAATCTCTGTCCAAACCTTTTCACTGTCTTGGATTCTGACAGGTACAGGACCAGGGTACTAGAAAAACACCTTGGGTAATACAACTCGGGGGACCAGAGAGAGAGATTTTCATAGCATACTAATGAAAAGGAGACATGCCCATCTAGTGAAATCTCTTGTTATGAAAGTCCTCATTGTCTTCCAGAGCAGGGTGGCAAATTGTTTCATTTGTAAAATGCTGGAGAGTAAATATTTTAGATTTTTGTTGGCCATGCCGTCAGCCTCTGCTGCACTCAATGCTGCTCTATGAAAGCAACTATAGATGATACATAGACGAATGGGTGTGGTTGTGTTCAAATAAAACTATTTACAAAAACAGGTGGCCTGTGGGACTTGGCCTGTAGGCCAGTTTGCCAACCAGTGTTCTAGATGTTCTATCTTTAGTCCAGATCTCTCTGAAGGCCTCTTTCGCCTTTTCTTTTACCTCCTTCAGAATGTAAAAGCTATTTCTACCTATACTTTGCCTCCAGTATTGCTGAATGAAGGGCAACTGGCACAGCAGGCAGAGCACCAAGCAGGAGGTGGAGAAGGTCAAAGGGAGAGGATCCCAGAGGACTGATGTCTTTGGGAGGGGGTGAGGCATGTAGAGTTGAGGACTAAAGCTGAGGGGGGATCAGTGGGGCAGGGGAGTCACTCCTGAATTTCTACCCGCCCACAAGAGCTGTTTGCACTGGGATCTGGTATTCCAATCTACCCAACATGAAGCCCATCTGGGTGGATGTGCTCTTGGGTCCTGCGTGTGAGCTCAATGTCGCTAGGCACCAGTCTGGTTATGGGCTACGCTATTTGGATAAGAGTAGTACAGGAAGTGATTTCCTTAGATCACTCAAGAAACAGGTGCAAAGCCTGTTCAAAGCTAACCCAAGGTTACATCATCCAATAAATTCTGCTCAACAACAATTAGATATACCAAGGTAAGTATGGAGCAGGGCATAGCCAGCCTGCCTCAGCCCCTGGCCGTCCACTCTGACTCACTGACTCTGGGCAAGCCTGTCTGTTTCTTGTATTGAGAGTGGGAATCCAAATGCTGATTCCACTCAAGGATAAGCAAGGAAATCCAATCCAGGTGATCTGCCTTCAGACTGAAAGATAACAGCTAATGAAGGGAAGAAAACTCCCTCATCCCCACAAGGATTTGATGCTCGGTCTTCAATGCAAGATGGAACTGAAGGGACTGAAAGAGACAAAGGCACTTGGTATGGAGAAACAGGAATGCAGAGAACTGATAGGGAGACAAATTGTGACTTGAGAATGGATTTATAAAAGAACCAAAGTCAACACCTAAGCCGGTCGACAGGAACAACCTAGAGCTTCTTAGAGAAGCGGACGTATATGCTGAGGGACATGAGAATAAGCAGGAGTTATCTGGGGAAGGTAAGTGAGAGTGGGAGCATTCTAAACATGGAGTGCAGAACCAAGGCCCAGGGACAGGAAGTGTATGTAGGGAATAGTTTTGTTCAGTGTTACCAGCCTCTAAAGCTGGAGGCAGGTTCTGGTGCAAAATGAGGCTGAGGGTTAGGCCAGAGCAGAACAACAGAAGGTCTCAAATGTCCCAAGGAAGACGAGAGTTTATCCTGCATGATGACAGAGGTGTTGAAGGTATTAGGTAGGACAGTGATGAGGAAATGTAGAGTCAATCAGAACAGAATCAGACTGGAAGCAGAGGGGCCAGCAAGAAGCCAGGGCCTAATGAGAGCAAGAAAAGATCAGAACAAAGGCAGGTGACAGAAGGGATGGAGAGGAGGGTGCTGATTCAAGAAATATTTACAGGCTAAAGTCAGCGAGACCTGTTGAGCCATTAGATGTGGGGTAGTGGGATGCAAGGGACAAGAAGGAACTAAGGGTGACTCAGATTTCTGCCTGGACAGCTGGGCATATGGCCAGGCTATATCCCTGTGAGGCCAAACCACCCCACACCCCCATATAATCTTTACAACTACAGAGAGAGTCACTCTCCCAGAAAACAGGCAATCTGGAAAAAGTTCCATAGATGGAAAGATGCAAAGACAAAACCAAGTTTGGAAATATCACTGTAACAAGTACTGAAAATCATAATCACACATGTATAAATTAAAGGCCAGCCGAGATGAACAGGTATCCGACGCTACCATTACACCAGGTTTCACTCTACAAGATACTGTAATATTTCTACAACGTTTCAATGTCCTGCCTGCAAAATACACAAAGCTACAAAGTGTGTATCACATGTATGTCTGGGTGTTTTACAACCACCCCGTACCTCAGATGAACACTGTCTGTCCTGTAGTATTTCATTAGAACATTTTTAAACAATGGAGGAAATTTCAGTAAGTATATATTTCAAGTTACTCACCCAGAAAAAAAGATTAGAGTGGGTGGGCATCCATTTACTGTTTAGGTTTATAAATTATTATTAATCCTATAACTTTTTAAATAGCTTCAAGTTGTCTTAAATGACAGTGTTAGGGGCTTTCAAAACCTGTTCCCTGGGGAGAATTCAGGTCCACAAAGCTGTGTCTAAATTCAAACCAAGATCCAGGATCCCGGCTTCTACATCCTAACTGCCAATCTAATGGAACATTTTGTAAAAAGTACAAGAGAAAGAGCCCTACACACTGAGGGGCACACTGGATCTCATGTAATTTATCAAGTCAGTTTCACAGACTCCTATCTTCCAATTTTATGTTATGAAACATGACTGTGTGCCCTTGACAGCAGGTTGGAGGAGACCTCCATGGTCCTTCCGAGGCAGACCCTCCAGCTGGGCTGTGACAAGCCCTCCCACACCTTCTCCTCCATAGCACTCAGCAAGCTTATCATTAACTCCCTGTTGAAGGTCAGTCTTCACGTGTGTAAGGCAGCTGTGAGGGCAGGGGGTCTTGTCATCTTGTTGATTTCTGTAGACCCAATGCTTAGGGCAGTGCCTAGCCCTCCGGAGAAGCTCAGCAAGTACTTTCTAGTCACGAACTGCCTCCAGGGGAATTATATACACACACATACATATACACACACACTGAGTGGCCAGATTGTTATGATCGGCCAGATTATTATGATTACCCCATCAGTACAATGAAGTGAATTAGTTATGAAATAATAATACTAAAAAAACCTTGAGAGTATTTGCTTAGGAAGTTTTCAATATTCAATATTTTTGGAACTGTCAATTAAGTACTGATGGGGTGGTCATAATAATCTGGTCAGTCATAATAATCTGGCCACTCATTGTGTGTGTGTGTGTGGGTGTGTGTGTATACGAGTGTGTTTAAATTGATGTATAATCTATATATCCTATCTAATAAAAGAGAAACATGGTAATTAGCCATATCTCCGCTACCCTTCCCATTGGCTAATCAGGGCGATATGCAAATTAACTGCCAGCCAAGATGGCGGCCGGCAGCCAGGAAGCTTGAAGTGAACTTGAGACTTGCTTGCTTCAGTGACGGAGGAAGCTAACGTTCCCCGCCTGCCGCTGCCAGCCACTGAGCTTGCAGTTTGAAACATTGTTACAAATATAGAATCTAAACAAACTTCAGAAACCTGCTTTCAGCCAGCTGGGATCTCAGAGCTGGAGTTGAAACAGCGTTTTGATTATAGAACCCAAACAAACCAGATACCTGCTTTCAGCAGCAGAGGCCTAAGAGCTGGAGCCAAGCCTCATAGCTAAAGCTGGCCCAGAATAAAAAAAGAAAAAGAAAAAAAGGAGCAGTTGGAAGCTTCAGTCACCCGCCAGCCTGAAAACAGCCCTCAGCCCCTACCCCAGGCTGGCCAGGCACCCCAGTGGGGACCCCCACCCTGAAGGGTGTGTGACCAGCTGCAAACAGCCATCATCCCCTCACCCAGGCCGGCCAGGCACCCCAGTGGGGACCCCCACCCTGATCCAGGACACCCTTCAGGGCAAACCAGCTGGCACCCACCCATTCACCAGGCCTATATCCTATATAGTAAAAGGGTAATATGCCTCCTAGCACCGGGATCAGCGGAGCTGAGAGGCCTCCCGGCACAAGGATCAGCATGACAGGGGGCAGCGCCCAAACCCCCTGATCGCCCTGTGGCTCTGTGTGTGACAGGGGTCGGGGCCACAACCTCCCTATCTGCCCTGCTCTGTTCGTGACAGGGGAAGGTGCCCCAACCCCCTGATCAGCCCTGTTCTGTGCCTGATAGGGGGGAGCTCCCCAACCCCCTGATCGCCCTGCGGCTCTGTGTGTGATAGTGGCAGCGCCCCAACCCCCTGATCGGCCCTGCTCTGTGGGTGATAGAGGGCGGCGCCCCAACTGCCCCCCACGGGCCCTGCTCTGTGCATGACAGGGGGGAGCTCCCCAACCCCCTGATCGACCCTGCTCTGTGCATAACAGGGTACAGAGCCCCAACCCCCTGATTGGCCCTGCTCTGTGCATGACAGGGGGTGGCGCTGCAACCTCCCCATCGACCCTGCCTTGAGTGTGACAGGGGGCGATGCCCCAACCCCCCAACCGGCCCTACCCTGAGCATGACTGAGGGTGGCATCACAACCTCCCGATCTGCCCTGCCCTGTGCATGACAGGGGGCGGCGCCCCAACTCCCCAATCAGCCCTGCTCTGAGCCTGACCAGGGGCTGCACCTAGGGAATGGGCCTGCCCTCTGCCACCTGGGAGCGGGCCTAAGCCAGCAGGTCGTTATCTCCTGAGGGGTCCCAGACTGCGAGAGGGCACAGGCCGGGCTGAGGGGCCCCCTCTCCCCCCCGAGTGCACAAATTTTTGTGAACCGGGCCTCTAGTATATATATAAAACTATAATATGCAAATAGACCGAACGGTGGAACAACCAAACAACTGGCCACTATGATATGTACTGACCACCAGGGAGCATGAGCAGACCATGGCAGGTGTCAGCAGCAGGCAGCAGAGTGTGAAACATGGTGGGCATCGGCCCGGGTGGGATGGTGGAGCAGGTGAGTGGGGACGCCAGACCAAGTGGGGTGCCAGTCTCTGTCATTGGGGCGAGCCTCTGGTAGTTACTGAAAATTCTTTACTCCTGTGCGCCACGGTCCCACCCGGTGCTCTCACCCGCTGCCGGCACTGGAGCCGCCACTCACCTCCACTGCTGGCCCCAGCCCTGCTCGCACCCACAGCCGGTGCTGCCACTCGCACCTGCTGCTGGCGTCCAGTGCTAGTCCTGATCGCTTGGCACCATCAGTGGGTGTGAGCGGCAGCTGTCAGCCCTGATCACCCCTGAGGGCTTTTCCACCTGCCCCTGCTCCTGAGGGGCGATCTGGGCTGGCAGCTGCCGCTTGCACCCTCTACTGGTGCCAGCCAAATCACTCCACGCCATCAGCAGGTGTGAGCGAGGCCAGGGCCGTCAGGTGGAGGTGGGAGTGAGGCTGCTGGCAGATAGGGGACAGGGGGCCGTGGTGGGAGGGGCCAGGAGGGGGAATGGAGGATGGGCTGAAACCCACCCTTGTGCCCACCGCAGGCTCGTGGCTCACAGTTCCTTTCAAGGTGCACGAATTCATGCACTGGGCCCCTAGTTGATATACAACATAATAGTTTCAGGTGTATAAACTTTTTTTATGTAGTCCCTAACAATGTCATAATTGAAATCCAGGTCTCCCAGTACACCCAGGGCAGGGAGGATCACTAAGTTCTGAGTTAGGTTCCTGTCCCTCCTTCTAAGCTGTCCAATTGTTTGAGGACTCATCTCATCCCAATTACTGGTTCCTCTCCAACCAGGCCCTGCAGAGCCAGGTGCCTAAGCTGTTCTCCAGAGCTTCCAGGCTCTTCTAAAAGGAAACAAAAACTCCATTTAGATTTGTCTCAGGTTTCATGTTAATACTATCTATAGAGATTGAGTGTGGTTTTTTAAATGGCATATAATAGGGAAGTTAAAAAGATAAGCACAAACTCAAAGTAACTTCTTAGAACTAAGCCTTGTCTCACCCAATTCCTTTCTCTTTAAGATCAGAGAGAATGACTCACCCCAGGGAGTCCCACCATCACTTTTGTTCCTGGAGAGGCAACCTGGGGAGCCAGCAGAGGGAGGCTCTCACTCCTAACTTTCTCTCCATATCTGTGGATCCACCTCCATGGATTCAACAAACCACGCATCAAAATGTTAAAAAATAAAAAATGTTACGTTTTGCTGACATGTACTAAGTAAGTAGTTAAGCCTACACTAGCTGCATCTTTACTGAATGGATGCAGGTTTGTTCTTGTCATTTTCCCCTAGGCAATACAGTATAACAACTACCTACATAGCCTTTACCTTGCATTGGATATTATAAGTAATCTAGAGATGCCTTAAAGTACATATCAGGATGTGTGTAGGTTATATGCAGATGCTCTGCCATCTATAATAAAAGTAATATGCTAATTAGACTGGACAGCTGAACAACCTTCCAGACATCATTCTGGACAAAGCCGCAGCAGCGGGGGCCAAGGCTGAGGCAGTTAGGGTGAGGCAGGCAGGTGAGTGGTTAGGGACAATAAGGCAGGCATGTGAGTGGTTAGGGGCGATCAGGCAGGCAGGCAGAGTGGTTAGGAGTGATTAGGCAGGCAGGCAGAGGGGTTAGGGGCAATGAGGCAGGCAAGCAAGTGGTTAGGGGCAATGAGGCAGGCAGGCAGAGTGGTTAGGGGCGATGAGGCAGGCAGGCAGGCCGGCCAGTGGTCCTGAATTGAGAGAGGGCGTAGGCCAGGCTGAGGGACTCCCACCCCTCGTGTACGAATTTTATGCACTGCGCCTCTAGTTTTATACAAGGAACATGAGCATCCTGGAATTTTGGTCTCCTGGAGCCCCTGAATCAATCCCCCAGGATACTAGATACTGAAGGAGGGCTGTATTTCTGTCCACCGATTGTTGATCTCCCTCCTGAGCCTTGGGCCCTGGGGAAATGGTTATGGCTTCTTCAAAGAAGGAACTCCAGACTCCCATAAACAAATAGCTCTCTCTAAAAGGGCCTGCTCAGAGCTGCCCCCTGCTGTGCAGTCTGAGTCTCCAAGGCAGGACTTCCTTCTGTTGCACAGGGGCTCTCCTGGGAAGGGCCCCTGAGCCAGCCATACCCCTCCCTCCTCAATTTCTTCCAGAATCTACCTCTGGCCACCAACCCAGGCTGAGTTCAAGTTTTGCATATTACTTTTCTGTTGACTTCTGCTCTTCTCTACATGGCCACTTTCATTTTATTTCAATGTGAATAGTTTAAAGCTTGCTTTCAAATAGACAAACATAAAAGTAGACAAAGCAAATACATATTGTAGGTATATGCAATTGGGTAAGAAAGTGGACAAAGCAAAGTGCAGTAGATCACCACAGAGGTCAGGTGAGCAGTTATTTTTGGAGGGAGATGAATTGGTTTGAGCAGGATCTCTCCGAGGGCTGCTGGGATCACTAGAAAGCTCTAGATCCTTTCATGGGTGGTGAGTTCAAAGATGTTATAAATTCATTGACGGCATATGTGTTTTAGCTGCTTTCTGTATTTATATTATATTTAATATAAAATTTTGGTTTTTTAAGCTCTCATCCTCTTTGACTCTATAACTTAATTCAGGAATAACAATCAACTGGATTTCTGTAAATAGAGAAAATATTCAAGTCTCTTCCCATGTTTCTGCAAGTTCTCATCACTGCAATAAATATTTCATATCCAACTTCCACTTGCTTGTCTCCATGAATCAAAGCAGATCTGTTTGAAGATGGAGAGTATGAGTAAGGAAAGCTGGACCCCAGAAAACTTTGGATGATGGGCAGCCTGGGGGATAAAATGCCTGAGTAGTCACTAAAAATATAATATCCCTGTCCATTCATGTCTGTTAAAGTACTCGTAAGAATGACTAAGTTCAGAGAAGAACTTTAAAGCAGATGAAAGCAACGATGATATTACTATGACATCTCTTGTTGCCCTGTGCCTGTAGCTAAGTATTTAATGGACTTTATCAAGTTTAATCTTTGCAACAACCGAAGGATATAGATATTATTTTTCTTGATAATTCTACATGGTGTGTATTGCTACTCCTCTGACAAGCCAATCCTATCCTCACCCTGGATCTTTGCACACTCTGCTCTCTCTACAACTTTTTGTGGCTGGCTCCTACTCCTCCTTCTGGCTTTATCTTACATGTTACACACTCCTCACTGCACAATTAGCCTTCTCCCCCATCCTGGTGCCCATTAAAGAATAGTCCCCACACTCTCAGCGCTCAGAAAAGCAACTGCCCATTTCCTCATTTCCTGCTCACAGCTGCGGTGGAATCTTCTGAAAGTAATATTCTGATGACTGAGCCATCCTAGACTTCTTTCCCATGCACACACATACCTTTTGACAAAGAACCATGAAAGAGCAAGCAGTTAAAACATAGTCAAAATAACAGCAACAAACAAACAAACAAAAAGCACACGTTCTTGTTTAATAACTATTAATAATAAAGAAAATAATGGTGCCCAATCATAATCACCAATCTTCAGGCTGGGAAGGGAGAGAACCTGCCCTCTATGCAAAGATAAAGCCAAGGGAAACAATCTTAATTTCTCAGCAAAACAGCTATACAGTATATGGGTTGGTTAGATCGAGTCTTAATTACAAACTTTCAGCAACAATAAAGATGGCAAATGAAATTCTTCAGACATTAGAAGAAGGAATAGTAATAGCCTCATGCTTTCAGTCCAATAGGGAAGTATAGAATGTTTCTAAAATTTGTATCAGAGCTAAAGTGTATGTTTAGCTTGGTTTTTTGGCTGCCTCTGTGTGCCCCGTATTACAAATACTCCTCAGGGGTCCTGCCTCCCTCCCACACCCTGTAGCATCAATCAAATTAACTAAGTAGCCTTTTGGAAGGTGCTCTGTGGCCCAAACCAACTGGAGGCCACAGGAGCCCTGCCATTTCCTCCCCAGTCTCCTTGCTCCTGTGGCCTCCAGCCTGGAGACAGTGTCCAATCTCTCACTTTACGGAAACTCCCTGCCTACCTCCTGCGCGTGGGTCCGCAGGACCATATTTAGCTCAACCTACTCATACGTCACTTGGCCAAACCAGGTGAAGCCAGGCACCAAGTGAGCACAAAGAAGAAAGGGCTTTCTGTGTCGAGTATCTGTCTGTGTGAAGGCAGTGGCTTTTTCAAGGCTACCACTTTGGTGCCTACATGCCAAATTCTTTGGGTATTTAATTTAGGGGCAGAAAATATAGTCATCGAATGCCAGCAAGCAAAATTAAGGAAACTATGATGTTTCAAGGTAAGAAAAAGACAACTTGGGACTGGATATACATATGTGAGTATATGCATGTATGTACATTCATAGATACCACATGTGCATGTACATACACCCATACATACCATATGTGCATGTATGCTCAAACAATGAGGGTATGGCTTGCTGCCAAACATTAAGAAAAGCTTTAAAAATTTATGATGCTGGGAAAAAGTATATGAAGACATAAATCTTAGGTTTTCCTCCCAGTCAATGTTAAAGTACCAGAACAGGCATGCAAATTTTTAAAGTAGTATAA